>NW_028261386.1:23801208-25198708 GCF_051295495.1 Thamnophis sirtalis | reverse complement strand
TCTGGATCCAGGTTCTTAGCTTGTAAAGTTACCACTATCAGCATGTATAGCTTAGGAGATTTAAATCATAGGGCTAATCAGAAGCTGTACCCAAAAGCATGGAATTTGCTCTCAAACATTAGGATTAAAAACCTTTCACAGAACTAGCCATATCTGTCTGTTGCAACAAAACTAACAAAGAGACTGGTTGAACTTTAAACACCAACACATTCAATGGGACATAAGCTTAGGATAAATAATCTACTTGTGGTAATGTCAGCAATGGAACACACTGTGAGATTTCCTCATAAGAAGAGGTTAGTAGTTGCCCAGCCTTGCAACATAATGGTAAAGCAGTGTTCCAATATGGGCAAAAGATTCTCTAACTCAATTTCTTGAGGGAATTCTGGGAGTTGAAGTCCACACATCTTAAAGTTGCTAAGTTTGAAAAACAGACTGCTCTAAACAGACTGGGGGGGGGGGGAAACCTAAGGTGCTTCCAGGTGTCTAAGGATGATACAGCTCAGCCATTAACACTCTACTTGACAAAACCACTTAGCAGAAAAATAAAGTGAGAAAAAAAATGAGGAGACCTGGCATGCACAACACACTTCAGATTGTTAGAGTGTATTTTGCTGCTATTGAAAGCTGAGACCTAAGCAAGCTGACTTCACCAGATAATTGAGAGGCTGTTAGATCTGTGTGTCAGGTGTTATGATCCCAATGATGATAGTCTTACATTTTCAGAAATGCAAAGGGAATGCATTCGTTCTGCAGTAGGAGCTGAGTAGGGACAGGGAATCCACCAGGGACACAGCTGCTAACAGTGAAACTAATTCATGGTTATTAATAGTTGAACCTTTGAATTCTAAGAGGCAATGGGGAGTAGTACTTCTGCAAGGGCTTGACCATGATACCCCGATGGGAAGCGCCGCGTTTATTCCCAACAGGAACTTGCTCACAAAGTAATGAGTGTGCTTCCTTCTGATTTGAGAGGTTTCAATTCTGTTGTAAAGGGCCTGATAAATACCCCATTCCTCTCCTCTCTCCTTCAGCTCCTGCCTCTGCCAAGTAAGAAATAGCTAGCTTTAAGCCAAGCTGGGGAGACAGAAGCCACAGGGAGCAGATAAACATCAAGGGTTAAACTTACTGAAAACTGTACAAAACTGAGAGTTTGAAGAGAGAAGGACCCAAGACATAAAACGACACATAAACCTTTCCTTGAGTTCAGTTTGGTTTTTTTACTAGTACTGTGACATTATATATTAAGCACAAACCATTACATACAGAAAAGGAGCTGCTTTTAGGATCATTCTTGCAAAGCAAGGGTGTCAAACTCACGTCATCACAGCGTCGTCACGTGATGTATTGGGACTTTCTCCCCCTTTGCTAAACCAGGCGTGGGCATGGCCAGCGCCTGATGCATCCGGCCCGCGGGCCAGGAGTTTGACAGCCCTGTTGTAAAGGATTGTGCTATAAAATGCTCTGATCTAAAAAACAACATTAACAACACTCCTTGCACAGAAAATGGGGAACTGGAACAATGTAAAGACCACAAGTGGAAAAGCAAGCAGCAAAATAGAAAGAGAGGCAGGAGACGAAAAATGTAACGCAATATAGCAAGAATAGTGGTTCAAATAGTGTTATTTGATTATTAAGCATTCTCAAAAGACATCTAGGCTGTGCACAAAAGAACTTCCTGATGGATTTTGCTCCTTAACTGCCACAAAAATATCTTTAGCTTCTCAATAACATCTACTCACAATGATATTTCTTACAGATATTTCTTACAGACATCCAGCTACAAAAGTAACAAAAGTAATAAAGATTCAATCTGTATTTTTGTACCCTGCAACAATGCACAGAAGTAAAGAGTATATACTCATATTCTGATCATGTCTCAAAAAACCCTGTACTGATTATTGGGATCTACTGTAAATATGTTAAGTCTTTCATTATACAGATTAAAGCAGTCCTTTTAGAAAAAAAAAACATGTAGGTATCTCACAATGATGTACAAAATAATTTGGACAATCATAATGAATAGAATGCAATTCACTAGCTTTCCTAAATTAAAAATTACAATAAAATGTAAGGAACATTTAAAAGCAGAGATTTCCTAAGAAGGAATTCTATAATCTTGGTACTTACTATGAGAAAGGCCCTATCTTCGTCTCTGCTAAAGGTCTGGAAGCCTATAATTGTTTAGTCTAATTAAAGTCTTAATGCCAACCAGTTTTCAGTTCATAACATCTGAAAAGAAAAATCAGGCTGTGGTTAGAAGCCAGAAAAATATCATAGCAAATGGCAGTGTTTACAATCTACCTATTAGCTTGGTATTTTGTTTTTGGAACATGGAAGAGACTTTTTATGCTTAACTTGGCATGTGACTGTCAGTCTACTAAGATTCTGACACTTGGCAACAAACCACAGTTTATACTCTAAACATTCAGGTAGCATTATGATTTTGATCTGATGTCTGGTTAATGGTGGTCAGGCAATGCTATAATTAAAAGCGTATATCTGGATCTTTTAATACAAATGTGGAGATCAAAATAAGTAGTTCCTTCTTTCAACAATATAACAATAAGATACTGCTTAAAAGTGAGCAATAACCCACAAAACATTGCTAAAATTTTAAACCCACACAATGACAAATGAAGACGTGGTGAGGAGTATACAAAGATTTAGTTTATCCAATACTATGCAATATCATTGCATAGATGCAAGCAAATATTTTGGGTACAGAAGACATTTTATTTTTATTCATCAAATCTCTTAATAAAGTGATATATGGTACTTTACAGGATTTTATTGTGCATTGATGGAGAAAAGGATGGTTTCTACAGGAAGGTTGCATTATCACGACCACGTGGCATTCAACAGCAAAACTTAAAAACCTACACTACCTTAAGTAATCCAGAACTATCCAGGAGATTTGGACTAATGCTCTCATATTCCCCCCAATACTTCTTATGCTGGTTTGAATGAATAAAGTTTGTAATTCAGGACATCCAACAGCATCAATCGGTCCATTCCTGCTGCAAAAGCAGAATACATCCATAATGCATTCATGCATTCCTTTTCTACCATTACAAAAGGGCGAATAACCTGGATTGTTTTATTTCTATTGGTCACCAGATAAAGAATTTCTCATCTTCCTTTTTGAGCTACACACAAGCATTAAGAGCAACTGCTTTGCCAGCAATAGTTTCTTAGCATCTCATAGTTAAAAAATAAGAACCATGATAAAAAAGAGAGTCCTCTCTTATTCTGAGACTTTGAAAAGTTGCTGCAACACAGAATAAACAAACCAGATGGGCAAATGACCAGCCATAAGAAAAAGCAGCTTCTTATTTCTCTGTAAAAATGTCCTTTATGCTCACTCTCATCTTTAGTTATTTTTTTCTTTTTGTGCAGGATTTTCTTAGATACCATTGATATTCGCAACAGGCAGCCTAGACCAGTGCTAAACTATTTTCAGCAACATCCAGTAATTGTTAAATTGTTACTTTCTTTGTGCCAGTATGACAGGCTGAGCAGCTGGCTCTGACCAAGCCAAAAAATTATCTGAATGTAGTTATGCATCCTTATGCAATAACTTTGGGGAGGCAAGTATAGTGTTAAACACAGAATCAATTATATTTCTGTTTTGTACATATCAGAAATCTATGATCTAATTAAATAGCACAAATGTGCACACTGCTTCGAGTCATACACTGACTAGCTAAGAAATGGAACTTTGCTAAAAACTGCACTATGATTTTATTTTTTTTTTGTAAAATAGTACTTAGTTTGGATGTGGACACAGCAGCCTCAAATACATTATTTGAATCTCCAATTTACATTTAATTATACAAAGAAGTATCTAACCTTAGAAGCCTCCAGTGATGGAACACCCACAATTCCTAGAAGCAAGCTCTTCCATTGCTCAATAGTTTTCATGGTTAGAAAATTCCTCCTTGTTTTCAGTGTAGATTTCTCTGTCTAAAGCTTCCATCCAATAGTTGTTCTCCTTCCCTTCAAGAACTGAAAGACTGCTACAGGTCCCTTCCAGCTGTATGATTCTATGTCTCCCTTTAGCTTTCTCTTCTTTAGACTAAACATGCCCCATATCCATAATCATTCTTCAAAGGGTTTAGTTTCTCAGTTCATCATCTTTGATAAATTTCCCAGCATCCTTCTTGTATTATGGTGACCAAAACAGGAGATGGTATTCTAGGGTGGTCTGGCCAGCACAGCACAGAGTAAAACTATCACTTCCGATAATCTTGACATTATACAGCTGTTAATGTAATCCAAGATTGAAGAATAACAGAGTTGGAAAGAACCTTGGAGCTCTTCTAGTCCAACTCCCTGCTCAGGCAGGAAACCCTATACCATTTCAGACAAATGGTTGTCCAATCTCTTCTTTAAAAACCCTCAGTGATGAACTTTTGGCATTGACAGCACACACTACTGGTTTCATGCTTGACAAATGGTTTACCAGGATGCCCAGATCTATCTCACAGGCAAGATTGCCAAACCAGCTACCACTTATCTTGTACCCAAGCATCTGGTTTTTCCTACCTCAGTGCAGAATCTTGGATTTCTCCCCAATGAACAGCATTTTGTTGGATACGGTCCACTGTTGAAGCCTACCAAGATTCTTTTGAACTTTTTGGGGGGTGAGGTGGGGTGGGGGTGGACGTGGAACTGTATTTATTTTTCCAGTTATACAGCTTTAAGGATATCTTTCCCTTAGTATATACTCTTAAGACCCTAAATATTCTGATACACATTTTCTTTTGAACCAACTTTCCCAGACTCTACTTTTAAATAATCATTTTAGTATTTGGTTACTATAAATCATGTTCCAACTGGGCTATTATATTAGTGTATTTTTAAAAGTATGTTGTTAGCTACCTGAATTGATTTCTTTGATGGAGATACACATTATAAATCAAGGGAATATTACCTTTCATAATACATTTTAGAGAAGAAGATGACTGGTAGTTATGATTCTCCCATTACCTATCAGCGCAGAGATGATATGGTTGCATCACTAATATTGAATTGCCCTGAAAAAAAGTTACATCATCATTTCTGATAAACAAGACTTTTTCTAGTCTTCTACCTAGCTATACAGATTCAGTTCAAATTGCATCATCCATCAACATTAATATACTCAGGGACTTAGCCTTACTAACTCAAATAGACTGAGCTACCAAATGTTGTTACTAATTCTTTAGCCTGACCTGACAATAATATGTAACAGCAGAAAGAATGTTCCTAGCAGAAACAAGGATGTGAAGTAGGAACAACAACTTCTGGATTTTTCACATATCAAGTTGGCAGTTGTAACTCATGGCGGTTACATGTAGCTTTTCTGAAATCACAGAACATTTAATTTTGCAAATACTGGAGATCCATATAATATGGATTTAAATGAAATATCTTCAAGTTAACCAAAAATTACTATGAATCTCATGATTATGTCTGATTCAGCACTGCCATATGGAATCCTATTCAGCGATATGTAATGTTAAATACATGCATATATTCAGGACTGTTGTTCAAAAATTGATGTTAACAACTTGGCCATACCAGTTGGTGAAAACTTCCCTTCCTGCACCCACTTTTTAAAAATAAGAAAATATTTAGATCTGAGAAGAAATGTGACTTCAGAATTTATTTTGATCTTTTTAGTTCATAATGTATTAATTACCAAAATAATATTAGCACATAAAACCATTCTATCATCTGTCTAGTATAATCTGACTACCTGTGAAGTCCATGATCCTTTGCCAGAATTCTGAGGTATTAAGAATCCATTATATTTAGGCTTACCATGCATTGAGAAGCCAACTTTATCCAGTTTATATAAACCAGGGTTGTCAAATTCAAGGCCCACGAGCCAGATGTGGCCCACAATATGGTCGGATCCAGCCTGCAGGGTCGTCCTTGTCTACCCAGCGCGAAGAGGAAAGATCAGACCAGCATAGCTTTGGCTTGGTCTACCCAATACAAAGAGGAAACATGCCAGCAGTTTGGGGAGTGGCGTCAAGCTGGCCAATCACACCCAATTGGCCATGCCTGCCCGGCCCCCCGAGGTCAACCACTGCCCTCACTGAAATTGAGTTTGATACCTCTGACATAAATACTGATTGCCACTAGAGGACACACACACATAAATTTGAGGGTATTGCTTTTGCTGCCATCTAGTGGTTCTTCAGATTTTTACAGCAAAGCTACTCGGACCATGGTTTTATACTCCCACTACAACTCTTCCATCTCCATTTCCAAGCCTCTCACAGTACTCTTCTGGGGCAGTAGGATATGCTATATAAATTGCAGTGATTCCCCATCCCCATTTATAGCATGAATAGATAAAGTCTTTTGAGGCTGGGGATATGGGAGGATAGATTCATAGACTGCTTCTGAGGTTTGCAGGGATATGCTCCTAACATAAAATGATCCAATGGAGGATGGATATGGGGTTGACATTTATGGTTTTTTGTGCTTTGAATATATAAAGTAAAATTGATGTATCAAACTTATCTAACTTATTTCTTATTCTGGATAGAAAAAAAAAATCATGCCGGTGAATTTCAACATTTGGCCACTAAATTTCAGCAGCATAATTTGGGGATCACCAAAGTTAGAAAAAAGGAGATGGGGTAGCAGAAACAGTGTGAGAATGACAGGTTTGCCACCCCTATTCTTTTTTTTTTCCTTCCTAATGTGTCTTTTGAATGAGCTATAACTGCACTCAAAGACTTTTTGAATAAAGGACCTCTGTTTAAAAGTGACTGCTGATAAACAGGTTCTACTAGTTTTTGGATGGCTTCAAAAATTACAATACCTGTTTAACCAGAGGCAACAACAGAGCAAGAGATGCATGCATAAATGGGAAATTTTAGCTCTCTGAAGCCTTTTTAAAATTCTTTCAACACTTAGAATTGAAACATCAAAACTATTCTCCTGGGTATGACAGCCATTTTTAAAAGTATATATACTGCTATAGTATAGTAGCAGATCACTGCTATTTGCCCCTCTCCACTGACTAGCTGCCTCAACTTTAATATACAGTATCATCCTTCATTCTGCTGCAGAATAAACTAGTTCCCAATCTGTTGCTCAAGAAGATATTGAGACACCAACTTTGAGCACCTAAATATTTCAACGTTCCTCCTCCCTTGTGACTTCTTAAAACCACTGCTTCCTGCTGCAATTCTTACAACCTCCTATCTCAGGATGAATTTGTGATTGCAACAGGTCATTCACTGGAGGAAAACATGCACGTTGGTGTTTGACTTGCTCTATACAGCAACTATGACTAAAAAAAGACCCTTCCCAGGCTCTGGGGTTCGCACATACAGAGAAGCTAACTGTATTTCTTCATTAGACTTCCTCTCTTCATTTTAATTTTAAGAGTAGAGAAAATGGAATGGGATGCTTTTCTAATACTACAGATGGCTCTCCAATTAGTTGCCTCCAATATTAATGAAATATTTACATTTAGGTTACTGTATAGTTGCAGTTCACATTTGCATCATCATCCATCTACTCTAACTTCTGCTTCACGTTACAAAGAGAATGTCACACTTGCATTTATACAATACACTTAACTTGGTTATTGAATTAACTCACACTCTGGATTTGCACAACAGTCTGAATTTTAAACTAACCAAGTGAGCTGGAATCACATACCACACAAAGGCAGAAAAATCATCCCACCCAAGGTTAGAATGAAGCACATTTCAGGTGTTTAGTTGCTCAAGTCCAGCTGTTAGATATTTAGCTGATTTAGTGATATGCATCATCAACATTAAGAAAACTAAGATCGTGGCATCTGACTCTCTCAATTACTGGCAAATCGATGGGAAAGAAATGGAGGTTGAGACAGATTTCATCTTCCTGGGCTCCAAGATCACTGCAGATGGGGATTAAAAGATGCTTGCTTCTGGGGAAGAAAGCTATGGCAAATCTAGCCAGCATACTAAAAAGCAGAGACATCACCCTGCCAACAAAAGTATGTGTAGTCAAGGCTATGGTTCTCCAAGTTGCAATGTATGGCTGTGAAAGTTGGACCATAAGAAAGCCTGAGCACCAAAGAATTGAGGCCTTTGAATTATGGTGCTGGAGAAGACTCCTTGGACTGCAAAGCAATCAAACTAGTCAGTCCTAGAGGAGATCAACCCTGACTGCTCTTTAGAAGGCCAGATCCTGAAGATGAAACTCAAATACTTTGGCCATCTAATGAGAAGGAAGGACACACTGGAGAAGAGCCTAATGCTGGGAAAGACTGAGGGCAAAAGAAGAAGGGGAGGACAGAGAATGAGGTGGCTGGATGGAGTCACTGAAGCAGCAGGCGTGAGCTTAAATGGACTCCAGAGGATGGTAGAGGACAGGAAGGCCTGGAGGAATGTTGTCAATGGGGTCACGATAGGTTGGACATGACTTCATAAGTAACAACAACAACAAGTGATATGCATTCCCAATCTAAATAAACTTCAGTCTGCTCCAACCAGATTTATTTATTAAGTTTATATGCCACCCAGCACTCCAACTGGGGACTGTTATTGTTAGTAAACTAGAAACTTATCTGGCCACCTATCATGGTGAACAAGACACCAAACTCTCCTAATTTTGCCAGCCTATTTCAAAGATCTTTGTTGGTGGTGGTAGCAGCAGCACTATCGAACTATTCTCTTTTGATTATCACTTTTCAAAGATAGTGTTCCCAGGAGTCTAGGGAACTTTTACTGGTTTTTATGCCACTCTGCGACAAAGAATTTACAGCTGTTATTTCTGACACCAGTAAAAGTAGTATGAGAGAGGAATGGACCTGAACTGTGAATGAGTTAGCTCTCTTACACAGGAGCTTCAAGTACAGTGTGAATTGTGCCCGAAACACTTCCTTATCAAGTGTTCCTTGTATTAAAATTGTGTGCTTTATTCGGGCACTTAAATTCCTGAGTCAGTCCCAGACTTATGAAAATTGGAAAGCTGCTTCTTGTTAAAAGTTTGTTAAATTCTCACTAAAAGGTGTTGAATATGTTCCTTTCTTAAATGCAAATTGTATTATTTTACATTTGCAGTACTTATATTATCATGTACAAAATTACATAGATTAGCAGTTTGCATCTTCTAAATTGAACCTGTTGGCAAAGCTTAGGAAAAAAAAGTGTTGCTACACAGTTCTGTGTTTTGAAGCTTTCCCCTCAAAATGCAACTGTTTTTCCTCCATAGCTAAAATTCTTCAATTCCTTACTTTCTTTCCACACATCTTCACATGAAAAGGAAAAGAACTGTCCTCCTAGAGACTAATTATCGAAACACAAATTGCAGACCAACCAACTGGTAGTGCAACAGTTGCACCACCTGCCCCTTGGAGGATTTTACCAGATTGAGACTGTTTCCTCAAGCACCTGAGCTGCCCCATTATTCTAACTGGAAAGCTAAAATATATCATATACCTTAATAGGAAATAGTTCAACCTTGGGAGCTGCAAGAGAGTTCTATCTTAGTTACTCTGCAGGCATTTTGCATGCAGAAGGTCCCTAGCATCAATTAGTACTATACAGCGGTGGGTTCCTGCAGGCATTACTACCAGTTTGGTGGGCAAAACATTTTGCAAAAAACATCCATGCACGTGAGCATTTGCACTTAAAAAGGTCTGTCCACATGCACAATATTAGAAAAGGAAAACAGATTACATTTTTTTCAATGAAGATTGTTCTGCGCATGTGCAGAACAGAAACATAGCACTGGTTCTGGTGCGTGTCCGGCCAAGTTACTACCAACTCAGCCGAACCGGTTCGAATCAATAGGAACCCACCTCTGGTACCATAGCTTGAAAAGTTCTTCTGTAAGCCATAGTGATTCACTTTCAAGGCAATAAGGTCTATCTAACTATGGAGATTGTATGAATTTTTTCCCAGTTTCCCCCAAATGGTGCCCTACAAATATGCAATGTTTTTGTAATCTAATAAATTGTGGATAAGGGACAGAATGAGATTGAGAAAGACTTGATTCACTTATTTTACAACTTCAAAGAGAGTGCAAATATGTAATTGCTTACAATAAAGAATGAGGAAATAATCAAACAAAAACCTCAAAAAACAGGATATTCATAGTTTCCCCATAAACAAATGTTTATTAATTTTCAATATGAAGATCAATTACTTTGGGTAGTGAAAATGAGCAGTCACAAAATGACATGGTCAGTCATAAAGGGTCCATTTGCCAACAGGCAAGCCAGTGAGGTGGTTCCCAGAGACATCTTCTAACCATTCAGAATGCTATCCATTACCCAGCTTATATATGCCTTTCTTCTGAAGAAGTGACCATATTTCCAAAATAAATAATTGGGCTACAAATGCTCAGTATTTTTCATTTTCTGAGAATACTACATAGAACCATTCTTTGAAATGAAGATATCAAATACTAGCTTTGCAACAAACTGGTTTTCCAGACTGGTAATCAGGAGACAACAAAGGTGTCTATGGCAGAGGTGGGTTGCTATCAGTTTGCACCAGTTCAGATGAACAGAGAGTGAAATTAGGACTGGGTCGCCAAACCGGTAGGGATGGCAGGCTGGCCACGCCCTTGAACCAGTTCCCTGGTCACCGCTGTCATTGCTGGCTTGTTTTTTAGTCATTTTATCATGTTCTGCGCAGCATGCGCACGAAGTGAACCGGCAGCAATGCCGGCAGCAACCCACCCCTCATCTATGGATGTGATATTCCTGAAATGTGGAGATTCTTGGTGTTCTCTACATTCAAACATCAGGAGCACATTCACCTTCACCAATCTAAATTTGATTGGAGCCAGAAATGGGAAAAAATAGTCCCTACTTCAGTAGTAAAGGCATACATATTCATCAAAAAGAAAAATCCCTAATTCAATCCCCAAGATTTCTAATTAAAAAGATCTAAACTTGTTGATCTGGGAAACATCTTTGCTCAACATCTTGAAGAGCTGTTGACAGTCAAAATGTCTTGCTATGCAAAATTTCTTAGTAGAAATTGAGAAAATGGAGGCCAGTGGAATGCAATAAAGAGAACACTAGCCATGGATGAGCTATCCACAATTAAAATCTATACTAGCTGAGTGGCCTTAAGCAAATCATTATCACTTAACCTCAATTCTCCATCTGTAAAGTGAGAATTGCTACAACCAGTTTCATAAAGTGGATGCAAACATTAATGAGATTAGAAACTGTGAAATGCTTACATGTTAAATGTTCCTTCCAAATGGTTAAGCAACAACAATTTTGGAAAAACAGTTTTAAAAGTATACTTTAAAAGTATTTTATTTCAGTTGCTAATTGGCAATCATCTTGCCTGATAATTAGAGGTATAACAGGCTGCATATGGCATCTTTTCTCTTTTAAGAAAAAACACAGGAGCTTCAATATGTTGACTTGTCAATGTTCCCACTCTTTAATGAAAGACATTATTACAAAATACTGACTTTAAACCTTTAATTCCTCCTCTATCTCCAACTCTTCTATCTTAAGTGATGCTATTCAAGTCGTACTTTCAACACTTCACTTGTTTGCCAGTAAACTTGACCCAAGATGTTCTTGACTAATTTGAAACAAAGTTCCTAACTGCTTTTGCTTATAAATATTTAACAAAATACATTAATTCACCCAAGGAACCTAAAATCTGTATATTAATATCTACCACCTGATCCCAGCTGCTTGAGCTGGCACATTATCCAACACCATCATATTTTGCAATGCTATTGCTATTAGTGTATAATATAACTGTAAAAGTTCTTGACTTTATGCCATTAATAGTGGCTCAGTGACTAAGACGCTGAGCTTGTCAATCAGAAAGGTCAGCAGTTCAGTGGTTCAAATCCCTAGCGCATGTAATGGCATGTGCTCTTGTTATTTGTCCCAGCTTCTGCCAACCTAGCCGTTCAAAAACGAGTAAAAAATGCAAGTAGAAAAATACCACCTTTGGTAGGAAGGTAACAGCTTTCTGTGCACCTTCAGCATTTAGTCATGCCGGCCACATGACCATGGAGATGTCTTTGAACAGTACTGGCTCTTCAACTTTGAAACGGAGATGAGCACTGCCCCCTAGAGTCGGGAACGACTAGCACATATGTACGAGGGGAACATTTACCTTTACCTTATGAAATAGTTGTGGTGGATGTATCAAACAAATAAATATGCAGTGTCAACGCAGAGAGCAAATTCTAACAAAAGATCATCCCTCTAAATCAGGGCTGTGAAATCGCGGCAGCAGGCCAGATGCATTGCGTGCTGGCCCCGCCCATGCCCAGTTTAGCAAATGGGGGAAAAGTCCCAATACGTCACATGACGCCACCATGACGACGTGAGTTTGACACCCCTGCTCTAAATACATGGCCCTGAAGTGACAAGGAGCTGGCCTAGAGTATGATAATACTGTTGTGTCAGTCTAATCAGCTGAGATTGCAGGGTTGCCTTTTAATAAAAAGGCAAATAAAAGTAAAATAAAGGCCTATAACCTCACTTTTCTGACTACACCTTACTATTCCCATCATAGAAATTTGAAACTGGTAAATTCTATAAATGACCTTTGAAGTACATTGCCATTTTCTTCTATGCTATGATAAAATTTTATCTGACCACAGGTTAGGGAAGAAAAGTATAAAATATTCTTAGTGCCAATTGGGTACCATGGCTACGAGCCTGAATTAGTAGAGCACAGTCTTTGAATGTGGAAAAAAGCTCCAAATTTAAATATTCATGAAGTTCATCAGATTTGGTTCACTATCCTTAAATAATTTCCCCCCTCAATTTTATATAGAATTTTAAAATACATAGTAATCCTAGCTCCTTAAATACTAATTTCCACCCCACCTCCCAAAATAGCATTCGTGATGTTCATAGTCAAGTCATTAATGATAATTGGGGAAGGGATGAAAATGGCATTCCAGGAACTAGGATTATTGTCTGCTTTGAGAGTCTATGCAAAATTAAGGGGAGAAAGATATTTAGCAATAATGTTGCTTTGAGTATTGTTCACACGAGGGAGAGAAGTTCTCTCTTAACTTCTCCTAAGTCTTGCAAGATTACACACAACAACAATTTCACCTGTTCAACAATGCCTCTTTCCTTAACCGTCCTTAACAGAAGTCTCACTTGGAAAAGAAGTGGGCGCCACGGGATTCCAAAAGTCCAGGAATCCTCTATTTTGGATATTGATTCTTTGTCTAATCTAATTTAATTATATTTCGTATAAATATTTGCTTCTCTAATCGCTCATGGAATGTTATTTTCTCAAGGGTTTCTCAAACAAAGTGAGAAAACAGGAAGTGGGGGAATGGATTGAGATATATGGCAGTTCTCCTAGAAGTAAACAAGTCCGCCCCACAGAAAATATATAACGTCACTTAACTCACTGGAACAAGAGTGATGGATAAGTCATAGAAATCAGTTAAGTATTTATTAATTAACCAACTATACAAGACCACAAAAATAAAATTAACGATTACAGCATACTCAGAAAAATGCCAGAGAGATTAAATAGTCATAATCTTTCTAACAGCAATATAATCTCACATGCAAATGCTGGCTTTAACCCAAATATTGAAATTCAAAAGTGACTGCAGGATGCAATTTCCTATTAACTTAATTACATTTGAGTAGATGGCAATTAAAGGAGCACTTTAAAGAGAAAACAAATTGGGGATGAAAGGTCAATGCCAACTGATTATTACAAAGAATTTTGAAAAAGTAAATTGTACAATATCAATTTTATACATGGCAATATTTACTCCTATGCAAATAATATAAAGTCCAAACCAAACATTTTGATTATCTTACGTTATCGTCTTCTGATCAATGCAGATAAGGATGACTATGCAAAATGCCTAATATGCCAACTACCATGGCAAACACATATTCTGTCTAAGCATCTGGACCATCTTATCAGCAGTGTGGAAGCAGGAGAAATCTGCAAGTCTAATTACACTTTGGGATTACTAACATGACATGCTCTAATAAATACTCCCCCCAGCATCTGCTGATCTAATAATTGGCACTGGGAAGTAGCACATGCTTATCTATGTGGTTATTACCTCTCACTGATTAAGAGCCTGGCAAGGAGGCAATGGGCTGTATCAAACACAGTGGGTGGTACAAAGATGCGGAAAATTTAAGGAGGGGGGGGGAGGAGAATGTGCCAGTCCCAGCATCAAGGTTTCTTAACAAACCAATCTGCCACTCCTTCCCTTTCCCCACCTCTATAGCAGCTAAGTGTACTTCATTTTGATTACAAGTAGTTCTTAACTTACAACCACAATTGGGACTAGAATTTCTGTTGCTAAGCAAGGCAGTTAAGTGAGTTGTGGCTTATGTTATGATCTTTTCTGCCACAGTTCTTAAGTGAACCATACAGTTGTTAAGCAAATCCAGCTTCTCCCATTGATTTAGCATGTCAGAAGCTGGCTGGGAAGGTTGCAAATGGCAATCACATGATTCCTGGATGCTGCAACCAGTATGTAAATACATGCCAAGTGCTTGAATTTTGATCACGTGTCCATGAGTCACTGTGTGACAGTCATAAGTATGAGGACAGGTCATAAATCATGCTATGTCCATAAGATATAGGGCAACCACCTCTTCTATCAGATCTTGACTGCATGGGATGCTTGTTTCTATTCAAGTTAAAACTCTAGGATAAACCATCCATTCCACTACTGCAATTGGAACTGCAAAAGTCACAACTAAAAAGTCATTTTGCTTCACTAATACCTGTCAAACTCTCATCCGAGGAGCATACATGCTTGGTGTTTTTACTTCCCTTCTACAGATTTAGATTTCCCTTCTACGATGTTCAAAGAAATTGAAAATAAGGTGGGGGGGGGGATAGATTGTTAGCTAATAAAACAAAAGAAAAATGACACACATCAGAATAAACCTTTCCTGGCACTTTCATTTCAAATGCTTCCGTTTATAAAATAGACAGTGTCCAGACAAATGGTTCATCTGGACAAGATACAGGTAGCATCAACCATTAAGAGCTATCATGCTGCTATCCCAACTGGAAAAAAAAACAAGAAAAAGGACAACATAACACTTATAAAAAAATCAAATTTATTGCATTCGTTTAAAAAGCTGTAATAATTAAATGAGAGCTAGAAACAGTGCAGACAAGAGCAGAGAAAGACTGCAAAGAAGAGTAACAAAGATGATTAGGAGACTGGGGACTAAAGCTGGAGGTGGGTTGCTTCTGGTTCGGCCCAGATTGGGCAAACCGGTAGTAGTGGCGGTGGGAAGCTCTGCCCACCCACCAGACGCATCTGCCCATGCGCCGAAGGGTTGTGCAAGCATGCGAGTGTGAGGGAGCATGCCCGAACCGGTAGTAAAAAAATTGGCAACCCACCACTGGCTAAAGCATATAAAGAACGGTTGCTGGAATTGGGTATGTCTAGTCTGATGAAAAGAAAGACCAGGGTGATATGATAGCAGTCTTCCAATATCTCAGGGGCTGCCCCAGAGAAGATGGAATCAAGCTGTTCTCCAAAGCACCTGAGGTAGGACAAGAAGCAATGGGTGGAATCTAATCATGGACCTAGAACCAAGTAGAAAATTCCTGACAGTTAGAACAATTAATCAGTGAAACAACTTGCCTCCAGAAGTTATCAATGTTCCAACACTGGAATTTTTAAAGAAGATATGACCCTGTGGAACGATCTCCCCGCTGAGATCCGTACCCTCACCACCGTCCAGACCTTCCGCGCAGCCCTCAAGATCTGGCTCTCCCAGCAGGCCTGGGGATAGGTTCCTAATTCACCCGCCCGAGTGTTTGATTGTTGAACGAAAGTTGTGTTTCACTATTTTTTTCTTTGTTCACATTTTGTTTTGTTTTTGATGTTGCACTTCCCTCCCTTGTGATTGTAAGCCGCCCTGAGTCCCCTCAGGGAAAAGGGCGGCCTATAAATTTTAATAAATTCAAATTCAAATTCAAGATATTGGATAACCATTTGTCTGAAATGGTATAGGATTTGCTGCCTAGACAGGGGGTTGGATTAGAAGACCTCCAAGGAGTCTGCCAGGAGTCTTTCACTTTCTGAAGTCAATGGGTGGAGTGAAGGGTGGCCAATTCCCCATGGGCAATTTGCCACAGCCAACTCACTGTAGGACAACTCACTGTGGGACAAGAGTTACACTAATATCAAAGAAATAGTGGAATAGACTCATTAAAGAAGTATGAATGGCAAAAATTAAAATAATTTGTATTTATTTTAAATAATTAAATAGAATTGTTACATTGTCCCCTAGCAAGTTCTCCTGTGGCAAGTTGACTGTGAGTTGGCTGTGGTGAGTTGTCCATGACCAGTTGGCCATAGTTTGTTGGCAACAGCAAGTTAGCTGTGGCAAGTTGTCCCATTACCAATTGTCCCATTACCATTACCAGACAAGCAGAACATGATCAAGACTTTTGTGGGCCACTACCCATAGCTAATAGAATGCTATTGGTGTGATAGGATCAGTGGTGGGTTCCGGATCCCGTTGCAACCGGTATGCTGCAATGGGCCCGGTGTCCACCATGTGAACGTACACAGCATGTACACCGCATATGCATGCGTACTTACTGCCTGCAATGCTCCAGCTGCTTGGTGGAGCATTGTGCAGGCGCCATATGCTGTGTGCGCGAAAGCCCCGATCAGCTCAAATAGCGGTAAGGGGAGCGAGCGGGCGGGTGGGCCCTCTGGAGCACCATACCAGAACGGTACCTGATGCTCCCAGCAGGCACTGGTACGCCCGTATTGGGGCGTATCGGTCATATCCCACCACTGGATGGGACCTAAGTTTCAAAAGTTTGAGCTATTCGGGGATGTAAAATAAAGGAATAAAGAAACACGGAAGGGAAAAATAGAGCACACAAAATTACAGCTGACTTAATTCTGTTTGAGATTAAATGAATTGTCATGTACTGCTTATTCCATTTTTTCAGTATCTCTCCACAGAAACTGTACCTACTTCCTAAGAAATACAGCATAAGAGCACCTACATTGTGATCAACAACCTTCCATGCTGTGTGAGAAAATCTGGGAGAGAGATCATTCAAAGAAAGAAAGAAAGGTTACATTTCTGCAGCATGCCAACTTAGCCATGATTTATAAATTAAGACAATTTTCCAGATTCTCTTATAGTAAAGCAATTTATTTAAATAACTTATATGCTTGCCTATCTCATTTAATGATCTTAGGCAGCTCACAGCAACCAGTAAAAACAAGAATAAAAACAAAACAAAAAAACTCTTTCATCAGGCGCCAGACCAAGCAACCTCCTGACTCAAGCCCTATTCCAGCCGAATGGAATTGATTTGTGCTAAAATATGATTGTCCAGTCTGTATTTGGTATGATTTGTGAAACAGCAGGCAAATTGCGGCATACGCAACTGGGAAAAAAAAAATCTAGTTTTACAGCTAAAGTTGTTTGTTTATTTGGGGTTTTTTTACACAAATTTATATGGCTGCCCAACTCACAGGTGACTCCGGGCGGTTTATGCAAATATAACCAGAGAAAGATTTCTAAATGGATTTTTTTTTTGTAACTCTAGAAGCTGTTCCCAGCAAAAACAAGCCCAACTTGTGTGTGAAATATCCAACTAAGTTTGCCTAAAGCACAGTAGGTAAGTTAAGGAAATAGAAAGTCCCAGAATATTGGAAACTAGCTTTAAACGATTCTTTGATGCTATAATACTTCTATAATTAAAAATATCTGAAGTCAAATGTCAAGAGCTCATCATTACAGAAGTAGAATAAACTTCTAATGAAATTTGTCATGGAGCAGCTACCATTACAAAGAAAACTGCAATAGAGAAAGTTGGGATTGTAGTTCAGATTTATTAATGTAATACTGGGTATAGGTAAAGATAAAGGTTCCCTTCGCACATATGTGCTACTCATTCCTGACTCTAGGGGGCAGTGCTCATCTCCGTTTCAAAGCCGAAGAGCCAGCACTGTCCAAAGATGTCTCTGTGGTCATGTGGCTGGCATGACTAAATGCCAAAGGAGCACAAAACGCTGTTCCCACCAAAGATGGGCCCTATTTTTCTATTTGCATTTTTATGTTCTTTCGAATTGCTAGGTTGGCAGAAGCTGGGACAAGTAACAGGAGGTCACTCCATTACTCGGCACTAGGGATTCGAACTGCTGAGCTTTCTGATCAACAAGCTTAGCATCTTAGCCACAGAGCCACCACGTCCCCCCAATACTGGGTATAGGGCTACGGAACTGCAAAAAGTTCTTCAAAGTTCATACTAATACTTTCCAGGATGTATAAAGGAATGGTTGTCCATTCTACCTTCTCTACGCAAGAGAAAATATTGAGCAAAAAAAAGGAAATGGAAAAACTATCTAAGCAAAAATAGCTGCTGAATACGTTATCTTCTTCCTAGGTACAGGTAGTCCTCGACTTACAACAGCTTTTTTAGTGACTGTTCAAAGTTACAATGGCAATGAAAAAAGTGACTTACAACCATTTTTCACCCTTATGATCGTTGCAGCATCCCCATAGACATTTGATCAAAATTCAGACGCTTGGCAACTGACTCATACTTATGACGGTTGCAATGTCCTGGGTCATGTGATTCCCTTTTGCATCCATCTGACAAGCAAAGTTAATGGGGATTCACTTAACAACAGTGGTACTAATTTAATAACTGAAGTGATTCTGTAATGAAAGTGATTCTTTCTTGCCAACGGTGGCAAGAAAGGTCATAAAATGGGGCAAAAATCACTTAACTAGTGTTTCACTTAGCAACAGAAATGTTTGGCTCAATTGTGGTCATAAATCAAGGACTACCTGTATGTTCTATATGTTAGAGAGACCACAAATGAAACCAAAAAGTCACCAAACTGATTTTAACATAATTTACTGCAAGACATTTGTACTGATGGAATAGAAACCCAGAGTCTGAAGTGAGGTATCAACATTCAGCAAAAACATGGATCTATTCTGTTCATATTTTAGACTGACTGATGATGGTATATGATGATGATGATGATGATGATATGCCATTAAGTCACTCTCAATTCCTAGCAATCATATAGAATTTCTAGAAATAGAATTTTTGTCAGAGCCCGATGGGGGAAAAAAGAAAAGTCCCCTATGAACATTTTGACAACTAATGCACTAGGAAGAAAGGTTATAATCAAAACCAGAATATTTATATTTGTTCTTTAGCTACATTATACATATATCCCAATTCACAAGTTCTGGGGCTGAGGGAAGGTTCGTATCAGGCCCCATTATGGAGAACAGTAGTAATTGACACTGGACTTCCAAGTTCATGCTTTCACTCCTGCTTTTCAAAACCAAGATGCATGAGGTCAGCCAGAAGCACACTGCTCCAGAAGTGCAGGGAAGCCAAAGTGACAAGAAGATATATTTTACTTTTCTTTAACTGCAGGTGACAGAGAATCCATACTGTTCTTGAAAAGAAAGAATATCCAGCCTACTAACTTTTATGCAAGTAAAGAAGAGAGTTGGTTCAAGAGACCACTGTCCTAGCCTTTTGTTGCTGTTTTAGTTAAGGAAACTAAACCAGGGGGACACTGACTAAACATACACAGTAGGTGAAAAGTCACAATTATGAAAGGGAAAAAAAAAATTAAATCCATTTATTCATTCTCTCTTTGCACCTATATTTGTACACTTACCAGAAGTGCTTACCTAACGTACTTTTTCAAGAAACAAGTCATTCCATAAAGGCACCTTTGAAATCTACAAATATTCATTGAAAATGAAAACATATCAATGAACAGCATTGGACTGTAGCTTTAGAATCATGAAACGTAGCAGGTACTCATCCAAGAAATTCTCGCAACACTTTAATGAGGAAATGCAGGTCCAAGCAATACCAAGTGGACATTGTTGGATTCAGGTTGTTTTGAAATGCCTCTAAATGGAGTTTGTTTGCAGCTTTGTATATTATTACTGCACTGTTTCTATTTATTAGCTAAAATTTCTGAAAATCAGGAGTGTTATACTTTAAGCTTTTAGAAACTGGCTCATTTCATCAGATGTAGTATACACGTACCAGAGCAACTGAGCTAAAGCTCATGAAAGTATCTATCTATCTATCTATCTATCTATCTATCTATCTATCTATCTATCTATCTATCTATCGATATTCACTGGAGAAGAGTCTAATGCTGGGAAAGATTGAGGGCAAAAGAAGAAGGGGATGACAGAGAATGAGGTGGTTGGATGGAGTCACCGAAGCAGTAGGCGTGAGTTTAAATGGACACCAGAGGATGGTAGAAGGTAGAAAGAAGGCCTAGAGGAATGTTGTCCATGGGGTCGCAATGGGTCGGACATGACTTTGCAACTAACAACATACATACATACATACATACATACATACATACATACATACATACATACATACATACATATATCTATAATCTATCCATCTCACTATAAAAAGGCTATGCCTTTTAATAAAATTTATTTGTCTGAAAAGATGCTATCAATCTCTTCCTGAGTTTTTGTGACTATAAACTGACACAGCTTTCCCCCCACAATGTCCAAAATCTCAAGGAACCTGTTTTACAGGTGACTTAGACATATAAACAATTCGGAAAGCAAAGCACAATGTAAGTATGCAGACATGCATCTTTGCTCAAACATATTCCAAAATTAAAATACTGTACAGTATTTGGCAGACTGAAACGGTAATAACAATAAAGAAATTAAGATTGTGATTATTGGAATGAACTTTGATTACATGCCATTGAATCGTTTTGACTCCTAGCAACTACAGAACTTTGATCCTCATTAATTCAGCAACTACCTGAAAAATGCTTCCTTATTAAGATCCTGTTTCTCACAGTAGCCAGTTACTATACGTGCCAGCACACACTACATGAGAACAATAATGGTGCAAAAAGTTTTTTTGTAGTGTTGCATCTTGCCATAAAACTAATATTCAAAATGTTTTTCCTACTAATATTGAGGTTTCCTAAAAGAATCACAATTAACAGTTCAACAGTCTTATCTTTCTCTTTTAAAGCTATCTAAACTTATTGACAATACCACATTTTGTGTCAATAATTAGATAAATTGGGTATTGTCCAAGGAAGTAGACCCTTCATTTTTCCTGGGATTTATGAATTTTCAATGGCTGGTCTAAGTTTCAAGATTAGGAGGAAAGATGAAGAATTCTTCTCAACCAACTTTCTTTCCATCATGGACCACTTTATCATCCTCTGTACCGATTTCTCACTTAGTCTCACATATCCTAAATTTCAAACCTATGTCCAGATGCTTTAACATATACTGATATTGAAAATATTCTAGAACCTTATTCACCTTCAGTTGCCCTTTTTCAGTTCTACAACATTCTTAACATGTTCTTCCAAATCTGGACACAAATAAGTTAGAGCATTGTTAATTTTATTTTAAAGGGTTTTCATAATCATTTATGTCTGTCTGTCTGTCTCCATCCATCCATCATTAAATAAACCACTAAGTGAGACATCACATGACTGTGACAGATTTACGATCTCACTTTCATTGCAGTCAGTAAGCACTTCTGAGAGGACATATAATGAGCTTATCCAGCTGGAACCAAGTAGGCAGCAGCTATTACTACAAGAAAATGGTCCCACAAATATCTAGATCTCAAGCCATGAGAGACTTCAAAGGTAATAACTGAAACCTTTAATTTTATCCAGAAGCCTGTTGAACAGCTCTCCGAATAGTGTTGCTATATGTGTGGTTTTGGTGTTACCCCCAACTGCTGCATCCTGAGCCAGCTATAGCTTCCGAATGTTCTTCAAGTGTATAATGCAATTGAGAGGTGAATAGGTAGCAGCGCATAAGGCCTGCCATTTCAGGAAAGATTGCAATCAGTACGCAAAACAGTGCTATGTTCTGCTAAGCTCCAGCTATCACCTGTTCTCTGAACAGTCAAGAGGGCCCCCAAACTGGAACCATCTTCACCCAAAGAAGTGCAACTTCATTCAGATTTAATAGCACCATCTCACTGGCAGATATTTGAACCCAAAGCCACTTGGTTTTGTTAGGATTGCGTTCCAACCTGTTTCTCCCCATCCAGGTCTTGACAGTCCCCAGGTATCTGGACAGCACTTTGACAGCATGGCTTATTTGGCCAGAGATTGAGATGGACAGTTTGGTATCATCTGCATACTAATGAAACTTGATTGCAGGCCAACAGATGATCTTCCCCAAAGACTTTGTGTAGAAGTTGAATAGAATGAGGAACAGCATCAATCCTTATGATAACCCCAAGTAAGGGGTTTAAGATTAGTTCTCTCCTCTCCTACCAGTTCCAGCCATAACCATTCTTTCAGGTCAGTGGTGGGCTGCAGGCGATACACTCTGGTACAGGCATATAGCAATAGCAATAGCAGTTAGACTTATATACCGCTTCATAGGGCTTTCAGCCCTCTCTAAGCGGTTTACAGAGTCAGCATATCGCCCCCACAGTCTGGGTCCTCATTTTACCCACCTCGTAAGGATGGAAGGCTGAGTCAACCTTGAGCCGGTGAGATTAGAACCGCTGAACTGCAGATAACAGTCAGCTGAAGTGGCCTGCAGTACTGCACCGTAACCACTGTGCCACCTCGGCTCTATAAAGTAGTATGGTGCTCCAGAGGGCACACCTGCCCGCCTGAACTCCTTACCTGTCCTTTAAAGCCTTTGGTGCTTCCGCGCACACTCATGGCACATACTGCGCCTGCACAATGCTCCACCGAGTAGCTGGAGCATCGTGGAGGCTTATGGAGGCATCGCTGGCAGATACAATGCATGCGTGCACCACGTGCATGTGCATGCATGCTGCATGCGTCCATGGGGATGATGCCGGGCCCGTTCCAACCATACCAGTTGGAACGGGATCGAGAACCCACCACTGCTTCAGGTACACAAAGCCACAGAGTACAAAGCCACCCACACCTTACCCTTGCAGATGACTCAGAAGGCGAAAAGAAAATTGGAGATGACCTTTTGGAGGCATGAGAGAGTCATGAGCTATTAAACAGGAACCTAGACAAGAGATTACACAATACAGAAATAGGTAGTAAGAGAAGGAAACTAAGAATAACCCAAAATTAATTTAGTTTAACGTAAGGTGGAACTACAAGAAGCTTGGACATGCTTTCAAGATTCCACTTATATACCCCACAACATTAAAGTAACATTCCTGGGAATCCTATGGGATCTACCTCTTGACATGGCCTACCTCAAAGAATTTACATCACTCTTAAAAGCCTCACTATGTTCTCATCAGAGAGGTATCAAACTTTGTTTTTGATGCTGGTAACAAATATTTCAGGTGTCCTGTTATCTGCTGAACAGGTTGTATGGCTTTGTTACAAAATCAACAACAAATGAATATATAAATAACAAGTCTGCACAATGCAATGATGCAGCTAATATAACAACCGGTGAAAAGCTTGCTTCAAGTGAGGAATGGCTCCACAACTTGCTGCCCAATCAGTATTCAATGTAGCTTTTAGCAATAGCAATAGCACTTAAGACTTATATACTGCTTTACAGTGTTTTACAGCCTTCTCTAAACTGTTTTACAGACTTACAGACGGCCCGCTTTTTGCTCGTTTTTGTCCACTTCAGCCCCCAGGAGCACTTTGCAAGCCTCTCAAACGCTCTGCACGTCCATTTTTGCAAAGGGGGCAGGGTTTTGATAGGCCAAAAATGCTGTATTCAGTGTATAAGACGCACCCAGATTTTCACCCTCTTTTTGGGAGGGAAAAGGTGCATCTTATACTCTGAAAAATACGGTAGATGATTTCCAGTTGCAGGCCAGAGGTATGAGGTGGAATATCTTGTTCTAACTGACCTGTTTCAGGAAAGACTTACTGATGAAGAGCAGATGAATTAGTGAGACAAGGAACAGCAGAGAATTTGAAATAACTGTTCCAATATTGTGTGTTAATTTCATGATTGGAGGAGTTGAAGCATGGAGAAAAAAAAGTAATGGGCTGGAGATTTTATAGCAATAGCAATAGCAGTTAGACTTATACACCGCTTCATAGGGCTTTCAGCCCTTTCTAAGCGGTTTACAGAGTCAGCATATTGCCCCCAACAATCTGGGTCCTCATTTCACCCACCTCAGAAGGATGGAAGGCTGAGTCAACCTTGAGCCAGTGAGATTAGAATCGCTGAACTGCAGATAACAGTCAGCTGAAGTGGCCTGCAGTACTGCACCCTAACCACTGCGCCACCTCGGCTCCTTATAGCCTTTTCCCTACCCACCCTCTCTGTGGCCTCCCCAGATTCCAGCAGTGACAATTTTTCTAACATGGTGGTCTTTAAGATGGAATGCTTTTAGCAAGTTGGAATAGTTAGCTTTTATGAAGGTGTAGTTTAACATCCATGGAAGCAGAAAAGCAGATGCTCTAACACAAGGCTCACATCAGAAAAAAAATTGACAGAAAAAAATTGTTCTAGCAGATATATCCAACTGAAGTACTGCTTGGGCAGGGCTTGGGCAGAAAAAGTCTTACCTTTATATACTCCTGCTGATAACTTCCTGCTGGCTTATGTACTACACAAGGTGGCTGAAATCAATTCAACTGAATGTGTTAACTTTCTCTTCTAATATCCAGAAAACAGTACCTACTACAGCTAATGCACCAGCCACAGAATTTGGATAACACTGTCTCACCTCTTGCAATGGGCCTTCCAATAGGTCCATCATTGCATAGAGAATCTCAAATCTGGCCTAGTCTCTCTCTTCTTCCTGCCTATAATCAAACTCTACCACACTGACTCACCACCTCTGAGTGAAGCCTGACACTTTCTTTCCTTTTCTTTTCAGAGTGATCACCTGATTAAAAAAGAAGAGCCATGCATCTGTTCCATATCTTCATCAAAAAAAGAACTTATTCCACCAAGAATTTCCTGAGCAAACACTTATCTGATCTAGATTGTCCATTAACACAAATTCCTCCATAACTCTCCTGCCAATTTCCACTATTCTTCAGAAACCCTCTCCTGCCAATTTCCACTATTCTTCAGAAACCCTGTTCTCAATATTTATTCATTGGGTTTTTAGCCTGCCTTGTTATTTTTACAAATAACTCAAGGTGGCAAACATATATAATACTCTTTCCTCCTCCTATTTTCCCCATAACAATAACCCTTCCTCATATTACATGTAAGTTCAGCTAGTCAAGGCTTGGTCTCCTGTCACAGATAGCTAGTTGTAAGTCACAGTCATATAACATTTCCACAGTGTGAATCTTTTAAAACAGCACAAGATACAGGAAAATGGTGACTAAGCAGGAAACCCAAGGGCAGCCCATCTTTGCATTTTTCCCCATCTGGTCCTTGAATTAAGAAAATATTTCTGATGATTATGGGCACATGATTATTTTAAGGCTACCAAAAAACTTGACTTTATGCATGCAACAAAAACTGCACACATTATTTCATAAATGTGCCTTATAACTGTTATACCCCTAGAGATATGAATTTTTTTGGGGGGAGAAAAGATCTAAATCTGTAAAACCATTCTTAAATATTTCCTCTACTTCATCCTCTGATTAGTGAGGAACTCAAAGGCATTAAATCATGGTTGAAAAAGTCCTCTATGGAATTTCTATACTGTAGATAAATTTTTCTATTCCACAAGTTATAACAGAAAAACTTCCTATTATTTACCAGTATTTTATCAGATTACAGACCACTACTTAATAATTAGGGAGAATAGTCTTTAAATTATAATCTAAAATTGAAACAGAATTGTTCTCTTAAATACCCAACTGCCTTTGAGTAATTATTGCTTAGACTGTAGCATTTATATGAAAGAGAGTATTCTATTTTTGGAAGAATTAACACAAAAGCTACAGGTTAATTCTTCAATAGCATTTTAGCTCTTCTGAGCTCATCCAGATTTATTCCATAATCATATGCAAAGCACTCAGAATACTTCAGTTGTGTTATAGCTATGTAATAAATTAACACAAGAAGTAAAGAAGCAATTAGGGAGTCTAAAAAAATGGTTATGTTCAAACTACAATCTGAAACATAAATGAGTCAACCACACTTTAGGCTAGAACACATGATTGGATTATATTTCACTCTATCATGGAAACCCAGAAAATAAGATTAGCCCAGTAAATCACATCTTAGTTAACACAGATATGCCTGAAGTCTTATTCTTAATAGCAAAGCGTGTTATCAAAAGAAATCACACTGTCTCCGGTGAGTGGTATTCACACTTCAGTGGAGACATGGAGTAATCACTGAATATCCAAGATAAAGATTCAGTAAAGATTATGCTTGAAACATCCTGGAATTGTTTATTTTTTTCCAAGAGACATTGTCTCAAAGAAGATAAACTTTGTATCTTTCCTATTACACAATTTGAGTGGCATCATTGCAATCAGATTAAAGAATAAGTGATTTATATCATCCCACAGATTCTGATTTCCAAAGTATCTTTGTCATATCCTAAGCCATCTCATTTAATGAAGCTAAAATAAGTTATGATTTTTAAAACCATCTTGGAAGCAAAAAGTTTTAGCTCTAATAAATAATAGGATCCTAAGATAAGTGGTAACTAGGCAGCAATAATAACTCACAGAGACAGCTGAGAATTTTTCCAAGTCCTACTACATTGCCATATAAAAAAGATGGGCACAGCACCATTTAGAAAATATAGGATAATTTCTCTTTTTGTTGTTATTTTAATTCACACCTGTCATTCAAAACTCCAGCATATGTGGCATCAATATAATGAATCTGCATGCATTTTAGCTATTTATGAAACATGATTTAAACTTTAAACTGATTCCTTGTTATCTTTTTTTTTTTGAGAAACACGACATGACATTTAAACATTTTGTGTTCTGTTCAATAAAATACTTTATAGCTATTTAGTGCTACCATAAATGTTCTGGATACCACAATTTATGTTAATAAGGAGCATGATTAAAACAAGCTAAGAGTCCAACAACGGGCTCAACAAACAGGAAGCAAGACTTAGCATTTGAGATGCAGTCTCTCTGCATTCTGGACTCATTCAAGAGAGTCACTCAAATGTTTGCCACCCATTTAAATGTCTTTTTTCCCCAGGCCTACCTTACTCTGGTCACTCCTGCCTTTACAACTTGCCTCTCTGATCCACATGAAGCAAATAAAGATATAAATATAAATAGCAAATAGTAGAGATTTCTGAAGCACATAAAGCTTTGGTCTCTATCTTATCAAGCAACATTCTGCAGCAATGTCTTGGAGAAGAGAAGATACCACATGATTTCAGCAAATCCCAGAGAGAGTTCTTTCTCTGCCACACCCTCTAGGCAAGCTGCTTGTCTCTAAAGAAGCAGGAGGAGACAGTGAAAAGAAAAAGGGAACTGAAAGCTTTTAGCTCAGAGAAACCCCTTTTAAAACGCATGGGGCACGTGTTTCCCTAGGAGGAATTTTTAGAAACTTTCCCTAGAGGTAAAAGCATTAGGCTAACAGAAAGAAAGCATTTTTATGAAATACCCTTCAGTAGTCCATGCACTACTGTGTTCTGGAAAACTGTTTCTTTGACAAGGTAGTATTTCCAAGTGCTGAGTATTACGGATTTTAAGAAACTGTATAATGTACTGAAAAATGGAGACTCTAAGCACACTAAGTGTCAATTGCATTGCCTCAAGAATAGAAGGGTGTGTGTGTGTGTGTGTGTGTGTGTGTGTGTGTGTGTATGTGTGTGTGTATATGTATGTATGTATGTGTATGTGTGTGTGTGTGTGTGTGTGTGTATATATATATATATGTATGTATGTATGTATGTATGTATGTATATGTATATGTATATGTATATGTATATGTATATGTATATGTATATGTATATGTATATGTATATGTATATGTATATGTATATGTATATGTATATGTATATGTATATGTATATGTATATGTATATGTATATGTATATGTATATGTATATGTATATGTATATGTATATGTATATGTATATGTGTATGTATATAGAACATGTGTATGTTCTATATGTATATAGAACAATACATTGTTCTTCCTCTTGTTGGCAATTGAAGGAAATAAATTTAAAAATTACTTTTTTTTTTTAATGAATAAAAGCTGGGACCATTTTCATTTCACAGTGCGAGCTGCACATTAATTAGTCTCTCCTCTTAGAGATACTTCATTTCTGGTTTGGCACTACGGTTGCTGCTGGAAATAATGCCTGGGGATGTTTTACTTGATCAGTTTGGCAGAATATAGTTGTGCCCACAACTACATCAGTTTGGCAAGATGTTATTCAGTATCCTTTACAAGACGAACAGGCAGGAAAAAAGTGAACGGCACTAGATATTATAAAGCATAACATTTTGCTTATTAAATATTTGCCCAAATTCTCTTCCCATAACTAGGACCTGAATAAGCTGAGAAAGCTGTAATTGCAGGCAGCAAAGCATAAATTGTCTCATGTAGTGTCTCAGGCATCTCCCATTTAATCAGAATATCAGAATAATAGAGTTGGAAGGGACTTTGGAAGTTCTCCTCCTGCTCAAGCAGAAAACTCTGCAACATTTCATTCAAATAGTTGTTCAATCTCTTCTTTAAAACTTCCAGTGTTGGAGCACCCACAACTTCTGGAGGCAAGTTGTTCCACTGATTAATTATTCTGTCAGGAAATTTCTCCTTAGTTGTAGATTGGTTCTCTCCTTGATTAGTTTCCATCCATTGCTTCTTGTCCTGCCCTCAGGTGCTTTGGAGAATAGGTTGACCCATTTTTCTTTCTGGCAATCCCTTAGATCAGTAATGGCGAACCTTTTTCGCCTCCGCTGCCAAAAGCACACATGTGCGCTATCACGTGTGCGCGCATGCCCACCCTCATAATGCCCCCCCATGCCATGTCCCCTGCACATGAACATGTGAAACCCCACCCACCTCTCCCCCATACATGTACGCACGGCTTTCTTGGAGCCTGGAATGGGCGAAAATGGCCTCCTGGGGCCCCCAGAGGCCCTCCGGAGGCCAGAAACGGCCCATTTTCTGACTTCCGGTGGACCCGGTAGGTCATTTTTTTGCCCTCCCCAGGCTCCAAAAGCTTTCTAGGAACCTGGGGAGGGCGAAAAACAGCCCAACGTGCAAATCAGAAATCCATTCCCGAACTTCTGGTTTATGCATTGGGTGGTTTTTCACCCTCTGGAGGCTTTGGGGAAGGGCGAAAACAGCCAAAAATGAAAGTAAAAAATCATCTGGCCAGTGCGCGCATGCGTGCTGGACCTGGCAGGGCAATGCCTCGTGTGCCCTTGGAAATGGCTCTGCATGCCACAGGTGGCACACGTGCCATAGGTTCGGCATCATGGACTTAGATTTTGAAACACTGCTATGATGTCACCCTTAATCCTTCTTTTCATTCAACTAGACATTTCCTGCAACTTCTTCATGTTTTAGCCTCCAATCCTTTTTGTTGTTCTTTTCTGGACTCCTAGAGTATCAACATCTTTTTTATATCATAGCGACCAAAGGTGAAGTATTCCAAATGTGGTCTTATCAAGGCATTTTAAAGTGATACTAACACTTCACATGATTCTATCCCTCTGTGTTGGCTTTTATGGCACTGCAGCACATTGCTGCTCATATTTAGGTGATTGTCCACTAGATTGTCCACTAGACCTCCAATAGACCGATCAGATCCCAGATTAGGCCTCCTCCGAATTCCATCCGCCGGCCAATGTCAGCTGGCGACTACCCGGAGGAGAGCCTTCTCTGTGGCTGCTCTGACCCTCTGGAACGAACTCCCCGTGGAGATTCGAACCGTCACCACCCTCCAGGCCTTCCGCAAAGCCCTTAAAACCTGGCTATTCTGACAGGCCTGGGGCTAAAAAGCTTCTGCCCCCCTTCTCCCATGGTATGGTTGTTGTGTGTTTTAAAATTATGTACTGTTATGTTTTGTTTTTTTTACCCCCTGTCTGTACCCCTTCCCGACTAAATTGTGAGCCGCCCTGAGTCCCCTTCGGGAAAAAGGGCGGCATATAAATGAAATCAATCAATCAATCAATCAACTCCAAGATCCCTCTTGCAATTACTATTACTGAATCAGGTACCACCTATTCTACGCCTGTGCATTTGGTTTTTCTTTCCTAAATGTAGAACTTTACACTTTACATTTCATGTTCAAGTCTTTCAAGACCTTTCTTTTATCTTGAGCCTATCTTCCAGAGTGTTGGCTATTCCTGCCAGCTTGGTGTCATCTACAAATTAAACAAGTTTCCCTTCGGTCCCTCGTCCAAATCATTGATGAAGATGTTGAAGAGTACTGGACCTAAGACAGAGGCTTGAGATATCCCACTGCATACTTCCTTCCTGTGCTGTCCCACTCCCCCCCCCCATGTATGGCACATGTATGGTATTTATTTAAACCCCCTAAACATGTTCTCAGAAAGCACCCCTGTTGCACAGGTCTGGATTCCAAACTCAGTACAGCAAGTCACAGGGTAACTGAATCCAATGGGCACACAAAGTCCAGGAAAGCAGTCCAGGAGTCAAACAGGCCAGGATATACAACACAAGGCACAGAACTGGGAATGTTGCTCCAGCAACACTCAAGTCCTCAGGGCAAAGTTAAATAGGCAATAGCTCTTCATGAGAGATGAGGTTATCTTAGCTGACCCGGCATTGTGTAGACTCCACCTACTCCTCATTGCTAATAGATGGCAGATGCTCCCAGTCCTCACCTGGAACCTCCTGGCCAACTTGCTGCAGTTGTGGCTCACCTCCCTCAGCCTCAACCTGTTGCTCATCCAGTTGACCAGCTGAGGGTGTTCCATCAGGCTAGCACTCTCCAAGCCCTGATCCTGACCAATACTCGGCTCCACGCTTTCCTTTGCAGATTCAAATTCACCCTCCCTCCTTCTCTGAACTTGCTTCTGAAGAGAGGCCTTGGGGCAGATCCATGACACCTCCATGTAATGCAGCTTCATTAAGGACTACACATGGAGTGCAGTTTGTCAACTGCATCCAGTTTTGGTCATCACACTATGAAAAAGATGTTGAGATTAGAAAAAGTGCAGAGAAGAGCAATCAGGATGATTAGGGGACTGGAGACTAAAACTTATGAAGAACGGTTGCAGGAACTGGGCATGGCTAGTCTAGTGAAGGCAATGACCAGGAGAGACATGATAGCAGTATTCCAATATTTGAGGGGCTGCCACAGAGAAGAGTGGGTCAAGCTATTTTCCTGAAGGTCAGGCAAGGAATAATGGATGGAAACTGATCAAGGAGAGATTCAACCTAGAAACAAGGAGAAATGTTCTGACAGTGAGAACAATCAACCAATGGAACAGCTTGCATTCTGACGTTGTGGGAGCTTCAACACTGGAGGCTTTCAAGAAGGGTTAGGCTGCCATGTCAAAAATTTTGTAGGGTCTCCAGCCTGGGCATGGGTTGGACTGGATAACCTACAAGGTCCCTTCCAATTCTTGCTGTTGTTAGTTGTGAAGTCGTGTCCAACCCATCACGATCCCATGGACAACATTCCTCCTGGCCTTCCTGTCCTCTACCATCCTCTGGGATCCATTTAAGCTCATGCCTACTGCTTTGGTGACTCCATCCAGCCACCTCAATCTCTGTTGTCCCCTTCTACTTCTGCCCTCAATCATTCCCAGCATTGGGCTCTTCTCCAGTGAGTCCTTCTTCTCATTAGGTGGCCAAAGTATTTGAGTTTCATCTTCAAGATCTGGCCTTCTAAACAGCAGTCAGGGTTGATCTCCTCTAGGACTGACTGGTTTGATCACCAAAGTCATCTCCAGCACCATAGTTGAAAGGCTTCAATTCTTTGGCGCTCAGCCTTTGGCACTCAACCTTTGGCGCTCATCCTTCACAACCATCCATTGCAACGGAAAAAACATAGCCTTGCCTATACGCACTTTTGTTGGCAGGGTGATGTCTCTGCTTTTTAGTATGCTATCTAGATTCGCCTTAGCTTTCCTCCCCAGGGACAAGAGTCTTTTAATTTCTTGGCTCTATTGCAACTTTATTAATCTGTTAACACCAGTTAACCAGTTAACTGGTTAATCAGTTAACCAGAATCCATTTGGTGGTGATGCTGTCTAACTCACATTTTTCTATGTCAACTTACATTTTTCTATCTTGTGATCAGTGAAACCGAGTCTCCTCAGTTTCAGAACATGAAAGCTGTGGAAAGTCACTTTCAAAATAGACAACACCAAACTGGATCTAGAGAAGATAAACATGCTTAGCCTGGAGAAGAGGTAACATAAAAACAGCAATATAATACCCATATTTAGTTAGCTGTCACATGACTGTAAAAGAACACATTCAAGTTATATGATAAGTAAAGATCTGGATAAATATTTTAGTATATAAACTATTCATTTATTTATGAGAGAGGTCCACTGAGCAATGGAGCTTGTTGAGAAACCATGAAATAAACTGGCCAGAGAAGTCGTGGAAACCATCTCTCTTGCCATTTTGGAAAAATATTGGTATAAACTTTATTAAAGGTTATTTTTAGTTTATGCTTTCCTGGATGCCTTTCATTGTTGCTCCTATACAGTAATTGTTTACCATTGGTCATGCTGGCTAGGATTAACAAACACGATACTCTAAAACATCTGGAGACTATCATGTTGCTTACACTAATCTAAATTATCCTATTACTGGAGTAGTTTAATGAGAGAGGTAATGCAACTGAAGTTTGGCAAATTAATATTTATTGCGTAAGAGAGAGGAGCAGGAATATTTTGTGTTGAAGTTCATAATTCTTTAGAGTAATGTTCTGGCCCAAATTGGAATATATCCTCATCCATTTTGTTACATGAGATCATGGCACTGTTAGCTCTTAAAAATCAGTTCTAATTATCCCCCTTCTATTGCAAACATTTTCCATTCCAAATATTGCTAGTAAAAAGAAAGTTTGGAAATATATATTTTGGACTATCTGAGATTTTGATTCATTCAAATTTCATGGAATGTGACTTCTGTTTCAAAATCTAATTAAGGAAAACTGTTCAAAGACAACCCCAATAATTAGTGCCAAAGCTTAAGGACAACTTCCTTATGACAGTTTGAGATATGATCTTGACAAAGGAGAGTTTATACAATGTTATATTCATTTAGATTTTCAGGCATGCTCAAAGTCTGCAGTATTAAATTACTTAACACAGTACTCCATTCACAAATATACACATAATTTTTCCAGAGATAACAAAATGATTTATAAAAATGATTTTGCTAATCTCATTACAAGAGAAAAAGGAAAACAAGCCAGTAAATAATATTAGATACATTCAGATAGGTCTTTAGAAAGCAATTAACTCTTCAGTGAAAGGTAGGATAAGTAAAATTTATATAATTAATATTTAGAGGTTATTATGCTGTGATTGCTATTCTGACATAACTCATCTATACAATCAAGAACTTTCAGTTTCTCAGGCCACAGTCTTTTATGACCCCTATTGTGTCATTCCCATAAATAGCTTTCCTTAGTTGCAGTCATATTTTTCAAATAATCAGTGAAAATGCTCTGTACCCATTACAAGAGATGTATGGTCAAAAATTCCAGACCATATTACTAGTTGTATTAGTAAAACTGCATTCTGGTGTAGTATTTTGTGGCTGGAGTGGGGGTTATTACATTTTAATTCTTGGAATGTTGTAATGATTTACATTCACAAACCATCCTAACATATAGTTGTATATCTGCATCCTCTCTTAGTTTATCTAGCTGCTAATGCCCAAGAACAAAGTTAACAATTATCCACAAGTCTCTCTTTCCATTTCAGGTTCCTCTGAAGCAAATTCCCTTGTGAAACTTTAAAAATGTAACTTTCACTATTTGTTTTGCATCTTTCAGCAGTATGCCTTAATTTCAGAAAACAAATGTAGGTTTTTATCTACATCTTATCTACATTTTTATGTATCTGTTATCTGTATGAAGCAGACTTTATACAGTATTACTATGATGTTTACAAGAAGAGAAACACCCAGATTGTGTCTCCTACAGAATGTTTATAACCATGAGGTATAAGCAGCAAGGAAATTGCTTAACTATTGTGTTCTTTCAGATAACCAACCAACTTTAGATTATATTAAGTTATGGATTCATCCAAACACAAAAGCACAGCAACAATTCCTGCTGACTTAAAAGAAAAAAAACCTTTTGCAAGTTCTTTAGGTTGTTTGTCTTCTTAGCGCATTGAAGAAGAAATCTGTTTCATGAAATAAACTTAAAACTAGCAATTAATGCAAGGAATATAGGAAAAAGCCAGCATGTGCAGCTGGATGAAGTCATAACCATCTAAGCAACAGAAAGCGTGTTATCTGGACATGGCCATCAAGTCATCCCATGCTGGCAGCTTAAAGACCTCCCCAATTGGAATGGTCCTTTGCCTTAGGTTCCCCCCTAAGCAGTGATCTGTTTAAAAAGGTTTGAAAATATTGCAGCAACAATGTGGAATCAACTCAAGCATAATTAGCTCACAGTTCATTGCTCTAACGGATGATAGTAACCGAACAAAAGACAGAGGATACAATCCATCTCATCGTCTGACTCTCTGACTTCCAGTCTATTTGAACATTCAAGAAATGACCTGAATAGTCTATCCAAATACAATAGGGCTCAATGTCATGATAGGGATGAACTCTATTCCAAAACACGATTTAAGATCACTGCAACTACTTTTTCTCCACCAACCCACTCAAACCTAGTACTATTCTTTTTAAAATATATATATTATTTTAATTCAGAGATATTCAGAAGTTACAAAAAACTAAGTGAGATTTAAGTAGACAACCACAAAGAAAGTGCACTGAGGGGTAACATTGCATTGCAAAAGAAGCCACATGGGTTGAAGCATCCAGCTTAAAATAAGAGGTTCAATGCTTACAACTGGTTTATATCAGTAGTACTTCATAAGAACAATGAAAACATTTATTAATGCAGTAAAGCAAATAGGTTTTCATCATCCTACAGGTTAAGTTTCAAAGAACACCAAACTTGAAGATTTATGACCCGTATACCATATGTGCTGCCAGCTCTAACCAGGGTCAAGCCAGTCAAAGTAATATATCAAAATCCAAAACTGTTATGCATGTATTCACATCCAATGTCTTTAGTTAAGAGTCAAGGTGCACATAGGCCGAACCAAAGATCTGCTTAATCTCTTTTGATTCTCTGAACAAGGACAACATTTTCCATAGTTTGGAATTAAATTGGTACGTTAACAGAACAGGAGGAAAATAATACTTAATCTTTGAATCTTCATAACTTAAAAGATATACATCTATGTCTTCCTTTCCTGCTCAACCTAACCTAACAAACAGAGATCAGTCATCAAACTTCCAATAACGCTTGATGCATTTTAACAGAACAATAATGTACTAATACTGGGGGACAAGACAAATAACAGGGTAACAATAATATAATGAAAAATTCTGATCTCAATTTGAAAGCGCTACTAAAAATGAGATTCTTGCCTTAAATACAGGAATGATCAGGAATGGTAGACAGTTATTTAGTATACATGGTATCACAAGTATCCTGAGCTATTTTTCAGTATTCACAATTCACCAAATGTTATGAGGCAGTTTGCCAACCATAAGATGGGTACACAAATGTGAAAAGTATGTAACAAAAATGCCAAAATTGAAAAGCATACATAAAATGCATTATATTAGGAGAAAACGCATGTTATGTGAAATCCACCCACTTTTTAAAAATGCAAATAAGTGAAAAAGCAGAACAGAAAAGATTTCAGACCGGAGAAAATAATGACAGAAAGTAGTATTTCTTCATCCCTATTACCTGCCAAGGACACTTTCAAAGCTCCACTCCAACAACTAAGAGCAAAGTTGCGGGTTCTTGACTAAATAACTATATTAAGTAGATAATGCTGATAGCTATGGAAACAAAACATTATAAATCTCATAACATGATTCTCTACCATTCAGTCCAATTCCTACAGCTGGGCCTTAATAATACTTTGTCTCTAAGTAAGAGAACACTTTATTCTGTTTCTTAATAAAAATAAATAGGGAAAAATAAATTGGTACCATATTTGTTAAGCAGGCAGTCCCTGCAGAATCCTGAGCCCAGTCCACATTCCTCTGTTCAGAGACAAATGTATGTCTTTTGCTATTAGATAAAGCTACCGACATTTTTCGGTAAGTTAGCTCTTTGAATTGCACCACAAATGATTTCTGGAGCTGTAACCTGAATTTTGAAATAAAAAGGCTTTGGAACAGGGACGGTGCTGGTTTTTTATGCTAGTAACTGAAGAATGTCCTAGACCGAGACAAAAGGGTAGAAATGAATGACATGATTTATGTGGTGAGGAGAGATAACACAGCTTTGTTATGTCTTCTCTTTCCCAGCCCCTTTTTTTTTCCAATAGCAACAATGACAGAAGAAGCCCCAAAAGTAATATGTTATACAGAACCAAATAATTAAACCAAGTGGATCCAGAGGTACAGCACCATTAGGTTCTTGGTTATTTAAATCTAACAGAGAAATAAAACAAAATACATAGCACAAGGAGTCTATCTTGAACCCCAAATTACTGCAGCTTTTCATTATGGTCTGGTCTCTAGAGCATCCCCACATTTACTGATCTATAAATTTGAGATGCAAACTAATTCTTAGTCTGTTTCCAGTTTCACTAAATGACAGCATAACAATATTTAGACCATTCCAACTGGCTAATTGATTTCAGAGACTTCAATTGCTCCTATCTTTCAAATTTAAGAAGCTATAGCTGCTTTCTTTTGGTCCAATCAAGTGGGGGGAGGGGGGAACTCCTCCGGATTATATTCTACTGTGCCAAAGGGGACACCAAAATAAAACCAATTCTGCAATTATTATCTTAACAAGATTACACACTATCACATAAAATGTTTTATTTAAAGATATGTAGCCTAATACCTCGATGTTATGAGATGTACTGCATAATAAATTTAGATAAGGCGGCAGATAATACTGAACAGTGTTTAAAATTAATAAGAGCTTCAGTGGAACCTACAACAACAACAACATGTAAGGATACATTCATAGAAAAGTTCTAGATGAACTGGAGCTCTGGACTTAAAACCCATTTTAGGCAAGCTGGAAGAATCTGTCAGATGGGGTATAACAAAGCTCCCTTGCTTGCTTTCCTCCTCTCCAGAAAATTTTCTATAATGGATGATAAATTTATGCTCCTAAACAAATAAATAATACTGGCCCATTAACTAAATAGTGTATTCGTACAACATAGTTAATCAGATCAGTTACAAATCTTAACACTGCGTTAGCTATATTTTTTATCTTGTAATTTTCATTTCTCTTTATTTCTTTAACTTCTTTCACTCCTGTTCATTACCAGTCAAATCTGCTTACAAGACTCCACAATATAAATCCAAAACATCAAAAGTAAAACACAAATCACCAATAGAATATGATGATGATTATGATAAATTATTTGATTCATAAATGTTCAAATTTTGAATATGGGAATTTTCTTCCAGTTTGAAAATACATGTAATAACATCACTAATCATATTTACAATCAGAGACAAAACAAATTTCAGAAAAAATAAATGCAGAAATATAATTAACAAGCCTTTATGATTCAGAGAACTAAAAAAATAAGTGTTTGATTTCCATGAGATTTCCCACATTAAAAATGAACCTTGGGACCTGGTGCAGTAATATAAGTCTCCAAAGATCAACACAAAATTCTCATCTTACAGCTATTTTAAAATGGCCTTAAGATTTTAAAATCCAGACCTATTTTCAACCCTCATTTGCAAGAGGAGATCTACTATGCAACAAAATCGTATTGCATGATAAGGACTCATGATAAGGACTCATGATAAGGGAGCCTGAACTGATAGGAAAGGAATTTTGAAGTTATGATAAAAAGCTCAATGAAAAGTCAGCCTAGTTTTAATCTAACTTTTAAGTCATAGAGTGGATTTAATGACTAGTAAGTAAAGGTATTCAGTGAGTATCAAGTCTGAGTGTGTGCTTGAACCTAGGTCTGGACCCAGTTGAATACCTTAAGTATTTCATTTTAGTGTACATTTGGAATACATAATATTGGCCACTGTATCTGCAAAAGGTTTGGAAAAGAGTTTTACATGGTACTGTCAAGGGAGACATGGAGAAGATTCCCTTTTTATAGCATTAGAACCAGAAAGTCATCCAGTACATTTGAATATTAAGATATTTAGATAGACAATGAAAATATGTTCTACGTGATATGAAACTGAACTGTACGATTCAACATCACAAACTAGTGGCAAATGGCTTTAAGCGGAATTAACAATATTAATAGAGGATAAACAATTTATCTAACATGCTACTGCCACTAGTCTTAGCCTAGGTACATCCCACCTGGGTGTTCTAACCAGCTAAAAACCAATGCGCTAAGTCTTGTGCATAGATGTGGCTGTCACAAAGCCATTTTATGTAAGTTAATTAACAGCAAAACAGAAATCCAGATATCAAGCTCTTGATATGCACACACATTTAAAATTAAAAAATATGTCAAGTTTGCTTTTAAAAAGGTAAATAAAAAGAGGGGAGGGAGGAGAGAGAAACAAAAAAAAATAGTTCAGAGGATTAAATACAACAAGAATGTGCCAATACATGGAGCATACAACATGCAAAATTAGACAAGGTTCTCAAATTCTCAAGTAATGCTAGAACCAGCAATTACCTCATGCAGTTTCCCACCCTTTAATTAAATAAACAAACAGAGGAAAAAAAGAAAACCTCTATAGAGTTCCAAAGAAAATACAGATCTGGATGCTAAATAATATATTCTGTTTCCATGCATACTTCTTTTTATCAGATTTATTGTAATCCAGAGATTATGTGAAGATCCAAAATGATTGTTTTTATTATTCATTGTCTTTAATTCCTATTTTTTATCTGAATCTCAATCTCAATTTAGGATTATTTTCATTCTAGAACTTCTCCCTGAATAGCAGTCAGATATTTTCAAGCATTTAGCAAATGCAGTCTTTACACATATTAATCTAGGTAGAATTCCACCATCATCTCTACTTCTGCTTTCTTAAACATAATGTGATTAAAGGATTTAGCAAAGCAAGATGAATGTTGAAATACAAAATAATTCAGGTTGAAGTAAAATATTGTTCAACAGAAGTTAAATTTATTCAGAAAGAACAAGATGAAATTTTGTAAGAATGATAAATGTCATTTCAAATGCTTTCATACAATCTCCAGCTAATATAAATTTGATATGGGATAAATATGTATGTTAATGTAAAAAGATAATTGCTAGCAATGATTGGTATGATGATGCCAACAGAAATTAATCTAAGTATAATAAATCTATATTGGCTCCAAAATTATCCAAAGTGGCATCTAAAATGACCTCATAAATATCACAGAACATATTAGCATAGCAAAATGGCGCTGAGTTCTTATATAGGATGAACTATATTTTTAAAACTTTCAGTCATTATCATGAATGTTATTCAAATGAACCAAGAGTTACTACATATTCTACTTGTAAATAATAAAAAATGTGACATTCTGAACTCATGATTGTCTGTATGGAAAGATCAAACTGCCTTACACAAGGTAAAACTAATATTTAATTAAGTCCCCAAGTGGGCAATCCAACGCTCAATTGTTTCCAAAATTCAGCCTATCTGAATTCAGATTGTAAATATTTGTCCAGTGAACCACATAGTAAAGTATACTCTATTCCATTAATTTATCTCTATATTTCCTTTGGAGAAGCAGTCACATTTACAGAAGTGTTTATCTTGGTTCTGTAAAAGTTTCTCACTTAGGATATGTTCCAGTTTTTTTGCAAGAAATCATATCATCATCATTCTGACTCTGAAGTAACCTGATAAAAAGGAACTGGATTCTATAATGGCCCAGGTACAATTTAATCTCTAATCTTCAGCTGTGTAGTATCCGCTTGAAAAAGCATATTAGGAAGAAAGCAGGTCAAGTGGGCACCATTTATAAATGGCCTGTGGTACCAACACTTTATCCTAATCATACAGCTTGCAATTCATCCATTATAATTTCAATGGATATATTATACATAGAACACCAAAATAATAACAACTCACAGATTTTACCACAGAACATGCCAAGAAACAGAAAAATATACATCCAAGGTGAGATCACCACAAAATTTCTCAGCTATCTGAACTAACAGAGAAACATTTGATAGATAATATTTTAGAAACCATTTTCAAAAAGGATTATGTTCTGGTTACTTAAACAAAGTCTGAAGACTTTATACTTGATCAGAAAAAAATGCTTTCTATAACATCCTAACATTATTATAAAGTAGATACCCATGTTTCCCAGAAAATAAAACCAGTCTTATTTTCTCTTGGGCTCTGAACTAGGCACTAGGGCTTATTTTTGGGGTTGTCTTTTTCCCCTTCCCTATGCATCGGAGGCCCACTTCTTCAGCTTGTTCGTAGTAGGGTAGTGAGGCTGTGTGGTGTGGTAGTGTGCCGCTGAGAGGTAGAAGGGTGGAGCTCCCCCATGTGTCCCCACACTGGCTCTTTTACTGAAAAGAGCCGAGGTGGCGCAGTGGTTAGGGTGCAGTACTGCAGGCCACTTCAGCTGACTGTGATCTGCAGTTCAGCGGTTCAAATCTCACTGGCTCAAGGTCAATCCTTCCGAGGTGGGTGAAATGAGGACCCAGACTGTGGGGGCAAGTTGCTGACTCAACTTGCTAAAAAATCTGTAAACCGCTTAGAGAGGGCTGAAAGCCCTATGAAGCAGTATATAAGTCTAATAAATAAATAAATAAATAAATTACTTCAGGGTCCCACAGCCATGCCCCGACACTTGCTTCAGCCATCCAATAAAACCCTGCATGGCCGCTGGCCCACTTCTGCTTGCTCGCAGCCACAACAGAGGAGGCCAAGCAAGGCACCAGTGCTGTGGCCGTGAGGCAGTTGCTGGGACATGGATGGCCTGGCTGCAGAGGTAAGCAACTGCGGAGTGCATGGGACAGCTCCACCCCACCCCACCTCACCTCTTGTCAGCAGCACTGCAACCAGAAGGAATGGGCAGCTGGGCAGCTGCACAGGCGCTCAAGTAAAACTTATATTTTGCCGATAGGGCTTATATTAGGTGCATGCATAAAAATGCCAGGGCTTATTTTCAGGGAAACAGTGCATCTCTTTCTGCAAGGAATTCATTTAATTAAAACTATAGGTAGTCTGTGACTTTTGACAATTGAGCCCAAAATTTCTGTTGCTAAGCAAGGCAGTTGTTAACTATTTTATGACCTTTCTTGTCCAAGTTACTAAGTGAATCACTTCAGTTGTAAAGTCAGTAACATGGTTGCAAAGTGAATCTGGCTTCTCCAATTACTTTGATTGTCAGAAGGTCACAAAAAGTGATCACATGACCCCGGGACACTACAATATGAGTCAGTTGCCAAGTTGCCAAGTTTGATCACATGACCACGGAGATGCTGCAACAGTTGTATGTGTGAAAAACAGTCATTAAGTCACTTTTTTAGTGCCTCTATAACTTTGAATGGTCACTAAATGAACTGTTATTAAGTCAAGGACCTTCCACTCCCTTTTTATATTATTTTACCTTCCTTCAAAAGATTCAGACATACAAAGGTGCTAATGATTAATGACTTTATGAGTCTGCATGCAAATGAACAGAAACACTACCAGGTTTCTTCCTGGCTACCAGTATGATAGAACAATACTATAGAAACAGGGAAGAAATCTTTGTCAACATATAAACCCAGAGGCAAAAGGCACTGATCCCCAGCTTGTTTCCCAATTTTTAGGTAATATTGAGACCTTGACATATTTAAACATTGCCTCTGGCAGAAAAAGCAATGTTTGCTCTGTACATTTTATTTTGTTGTTCCATGCAACAATGAAACAATGTTCCATCGGGGGGGGAGGGGGGTCACATGGCATATTTATGTGAAAAACCTTTCCTTTTTATATATTTATATAAAAGAAAACCCTTCTAAATATATTCCTGCCATATTCAAAGAAATAAAGGCATAATATTAGTTTAAGATTTGCAGATACGTGGCATTGACTTTGGAATTCATTAGTAGCTGTACTGCAAATATGCCAGTAAAATATCTGCATGATATTAATCTATTAAAATTCACTAATTAACTAGTGGCATGTTCATATATTTCATTATTTGCTTACTCAGCCTCAAAACCCTCTCAGTTTCCTCAAAAGTAAGCCAAATTGCTCTGAGCAAGCCATTTATGAACAAGAATGTTTCCACCCCTTGTTGAAGTTTTGATGTGAATTATAAAAGACAACAATTCCCTTTGAAGGAATAGTTCCTTTGATATTAAAATGTATTTATAACTTCTAAAAAACACACTGATACAGGCATGTGGTAAAACTAAAACCATGATACTAACTTATATTCTCTTTTAATGCTGTAAAGCATCTTTTTAACATAAGATGACCAAACAAAAAGGGGAATAAAAGGGAAAAAAAACATCAATTCAAAAATTTTATTTTTATTTTTCTTATTGCAAAGGGATTGTAAGTTTCTGAAGTACTGATATTACATTTTTAATTCACATTACTGCCAAATATTCCAAATTGTGAAACAATCAATTTAAAAATGTCTTCCCCATTTTTCTGTTATTATGTCAGTTTCATTCCTGCAAAAGCTAAGTATTTGTGAAGGAAATCCCATGTGCTTGAACCACAAATCAGAAATATTGGGAGGAAGGAATTGCAAGTGAAAGGATACATTATTCGTGTAATATTTTGTGGCAACCTTATTCAATTCAGACTGGCTGGATTTCAATCTGAAAGGAAAAACACTTTATACACCCATTCATGAAAAGTAGCTCACAACTCAAATTCCTGCACTCCAGTCAAAGGTATCAGCTTTCATTAATTCCACAAAATTTTGGCAGACAAGACTATGAACACATCTATTTCAAGTGGGTTGCTAAGAATATTTTTCCACAGTGCCAACAATTTTGCTGCTTCAGTAAACTGCGCAGGTTCCCAACACACATGGACCAGGGGTAGGGCAAAGGAAATCCAGATTGCAGCTGCAATGGGTAGATTGAAGCTCCACCTGCTTTTTATGTATGCAGCCACAATGCTCAAGACCTGTTTTTATCATTCCAAAGGAGAAGGTGAAAGATACAGTTTTAAGTTATAGGAAGGCATTTTGGCTGCATATAAAATAAAGTATTTTAACAGAGCAGTTGGAACCAATTATCCAGAGATCTCCTCTTTATGGTATATGTTCAAGCAAGGTCAGGGAATAAATTAAAAATGTACATTTTAATGTGGAGTCTTGCATATGTCACAAATTAGCCATTTCAACTGTATGTCTCTGTCATCAAAACAAAATAAGGATAGTATTTTTTTCAATGCAACTAACAGTGCTTTTATAACGACAACTTCTACTTTCCAGTGGCTCCAGAATGATTTGAATTTAGCTTTGCAAATTGCCTTCCATCCTGCCAATGTTGAAAGCTGAGCGCATACAATGTCATGAGCCAATCAGAGATTCCCTCAGTCAACCAACACAAAAAGCAGAAATTGTCATTCAGTTGGTGCCCTGTTTAACCGAGCCAAGCCAGTTCGTGGTTGTTGTTTTTTTAAAAAAACAAACACTCATCTGCTCCAAACAGAAAGATGGAGTGGGAGGGAATGCTTTCATCCCTCTTCCCCATGTTTTCAGCAGATGCTGAATATGTTTGGCATTTTTTAAAAGAAAAAGCTAAATTATTGGAATGAGTGGAAAGCTGCCTGGCTATGGAGATGTCTTTCCCCCTGCATTTAAATTCCCACCGAAAGAAATAATGGTGGCATGAAATGAAACTTAGCAGCCAGCTGCAGCCAGGCAAAAGTTCAGTGCACGAGTCTGGTTAAGGCAGGGAAAGTCAAGTAATGGGAGGGGGAGGTATTATAGTATATGTTATACTGACTAGTGTTTTAATATCATGTGTGTTAATGAAGCGTTCTTCTATCATTGGGGAAAATTAAATGGGGCTTTTATCAGGATTGTGGAACTGACTGAAAATGAACTCAATATTGTTGATAAGGTTGTGCTGACATCAGAGGTGGTATTCAGCCAGTTCTGACCGGTTCTGATGAACCAGTAGTGGAAATTTTGAGTAGTTCAGAGAACCGGCAAATACCATCTCTGGCTGGCCCAGCCCCCATCTATTCACTGCTTCTCGAGTCCCAGCTGCAGAGTCTCAGCTGATTGACTGGGTCTTCTTTTGTTGCCCTGCACAGGAGAATGGAGCTGGAAAGCAGGTTAGTGGGGTGGGAAGGGAATGGGGATTTTGCAATATCTTTCCCCCAGGAGTGGGGAGGGAATTGAGATTTTGCAGTATCCTTCCCCTACCATGCACACCAAACCACGTCCACAGAACCAGTAGTAATTTTTTTTGAATCCCACCACTGCCTAATATCCATCAGCTCCAAATTTAAGCAGTCCCAGAAATGGAAAAACAGATTGTTCCCTCCTCCAGCAAATTCTAATATCTCCTAGCAGCTCTTCTAGCACAACTAAGCCAGATTTCTGATCCTCTGCCTATTACAAACAATGCCTGGAGACATCTGGGGCTGCTTTCAAACTGGTGAAGGATTCTCCTGTAGAAGCGTTGTTTCAAAATGTTAAAATATTGCCGTTTTAGAACAAGAGACTTGTATCTTAACATACATTCCTCCCCTTTAAAAAAAAAAAGGGAAAACAACATTCTTCTCTTATTCGGTTTCCCATACTTTGCTCCTTATCCAAAGGGAGCAACCCTTGGGAAAATCTGTGTAAAAGTCCCACAAACCATTCAGTGAATTAAAACCATGTCTTAAACATTAAGGCTACTGAGAAACAGCTGGACAAGAACTTCTCTAAGCTGTGTGCTATAAGCAGTCTGGTGGCAATCAAACTTTCCTAGGTTTCAGGGGAAGGGAAACAAATCATTAAACATTTTTATGGGTGAGGGAATGCAAACCAATGACACTCATTTGTCATATCCTTTTTTTAAAAAAAGAGGAGACTAACAAGCTAAACCAGTTTTCAATCATGGTGCAAGACGATTAGAATATAAATTATGACATTTGCTCATGGATGTTGAATACACTTCCATGTTGTTCCGAACACTGCTCCTGGTTCAAATTTGAATAGTAAAGTTTGAAATGGCTCAGCCCCCAAAAGACTTAGATCCAGCCATGTATTTTTGAAAACGTGTAGTTAACTTGTCCTGAGCTGTCTAAGTAGGATGGCACATACAAATAGTCCTGACGTACTGCTGAGAAATCATAATATTTTGAAATCCCTTTCAACTATTAGACACAGATACCTTTCATCTAAAAATGGGCCAAATCTTTACAATCTTATTGCTCGTGTGACTGCTGGACAAATCATAACCCATGGATTCTATACATATCTTGATGTCATTTTGACAATTTCTCAACCACAAAAAATACCCCTGAACTTTGAAAAAAGTTCAGTTGTGATTCAAATGTCTCCTATACCTGGTTCCTTTAAACATACTCACAATTCATGCATAGCAAGTTCAGATCAACAACTTAAGAATCATTGTCCTTTCTAAAATTCATACACCTAAAATCATAGATTGAACACTCTCTTCATTTAACATTAATACACAAAGCTCCTTTTTTTGCTTCTCTTGAAAGATTAATTTATGACTGTAAGATACAAAACAGTAGATTCACTGAATGCCCCATAATTTCTGATGAAATGGATTATTGTTTACCAATGATCTTTTTAAAGACTGTGCCAAAAACTTGGATGTATGTCTAGAACATTTAAGATAAATTACTCAGTTAAAAAGATTGTTAGATAAAATATTATTGGGTGCTTTTCAATTTTTCGTTCAATGCTTCTGGAACATAGAAAAAACATCTGCAGTTAAATATTTTAAAGCAAGTGTTGCCATTATTTTTCTTTACATTCTCTCATAGATGACATTGCAAAACAAAATCCTATTTCCCAATATTAGGATAATTAGAATTGAGTTTTTCATCTAGATGAAATTCACTGTAGGGTCATTATAATCCTTTCAAATGTTAAAAGGTAAAGGCTTTCAACAAAAATCTATGTAATTTATCAATCTAAGAAGACAATTTTCAGGTATATAAGCACACTCTCTTTTGCTGAATTATGATCCTGGTAATATATTATGTCACTATATCAGATAACCTAAACCTATTATCTTTCCACCTGATTTTGAAGACCTTTCTGTATATACCATGATTTAAGTCAAGCAATCACCTCTATCCTTATAAATGTAACATAAACACACAAGGGATAGAAAATGTAATATGAAATTATATTGTGAGTGAGCTCCAGATGGTTTCAAAAACAGTGTTCAGGAAATCCTCAACGTACAACCACAATTGAGCCCAAAATTTCTGTTGCTAAATGAAACATTTGTTAAATGAGCTTTGCCCCATTTTATGATCTTTCTTGCCACATTTGTTAAGTAAATTGCTGCAGTTGTTAAGTGAATCTAGCTTCCCATTGACTTTGCTTGTCAGAAGGTTGCATAAGGTGATCACATGACACTGGGACATTGCAACTGTCATAAATATGAGTCAGCTGCCAAGCGTCTGGATTTTGGTCACATGATTGCCAGGATGTTGTCAAAGTCATGTGAAAAATGGCCATAAGCCACTTTTTTGAGTGTTGTTGTAACTTCAAATAGTCACTAAATGAACTATTGTTAATCAAGGACTACCTGTATATTTTTAATTAAAACGCCTCCTAATGTTTTTAAACAATATCATGTCATATATTATAACATGCCTTTTACCTACAACTTTTCTATATATTTAAGCAGCCAGGTTATGACTGAAAGGAATTCAAGGCATCCTTCCTTTAGAATAGGGATGGGGAACCAGCTGGCTCAGGAATTCTGGGAGTTGAAGTCCACAGCTCATTAAAGGGGCCATATTTCTCACCAGACACTTTTTGTCATATGTGGTGGACATGCATGCAATGAGGCAAAAAAATATTGGAAAATGATTCAATCATGGTTAGAACAAATGTTGGGAAACCAAATTTTGTTTAAACCAGAAATTTTTTCTCCTAGGTATAATACCGGAGGGGTTTAAGAAAGATACACTTTATCTAATTATACATGTACTAACTGCGGCGCACGTAACCTATGCACAATATTGGAAAAAAGAAAATACCCCATCAGAGCTAGATATAATCAGAAAAGTGTTGGCTGTGCGGAAGCAGATAGGCTCACTCTTGAACTTATATATGGGGGCCATATTTCTTCACCCCTGATTTAGAAATACTGTACGCATCCAGACAGATCAAAGTACATCTGAGATAATTTCACTGTTTCCTCCCATATATTCTGCCCTTATGCACTTACATTTCTGATTGTTGTGTTTGATCAGATCATGGACAACATCATAGGAACATTTTGAGTGTTTTTTAGACATTCTAATTTAAAATGTACTCTATCTGTTCTTCTGTGAAACAAGTGGGAAAATCCTCACAGTACCACTTGAAGTCAGATTTGCATTCAATTTTACTTGGTATTTTAAATCACTGTTTAGATTTTCATAACATGTATTATTACAGGGCAGTTCACAGTATGTATATAAAACAACCAAACAATGAATATAATTTTAACTTAAATATAATTTAACTTGGAGACCATTTATGGAGTGTAACTCTTTGCATGGACTTGCATCATATTCAAATATGGGTTTTTTCCTTAACATATGGATTTATAATTTTACTTATTATCTGGTTTAGGATAAGGTAAAGTTTTCCAGAATACACTGAAACTCTAATTTATTTTGCTCCTATATACTGGCTGCTAGTGTTAATGACTAAATATTAGTTTGATTTCAATAATAACTTTAAAGTGCTAAATTGATATAAGATCATTTTTCTATTCAGTCTAACCTACTGTTACTTTGAAAATCCTCATTCAGTTTTATACAAATGATAAATATTTTTCTATTTCTTTTTCATTTCCTTGTTTCTCATTTTTTCTATCTGTTTTTTCTCTTCTCTCTCTCTCTCTCTCTCTCTCTCTCTCTCTCTCTCTCTCTCTCTCTCTCTTCTTGGTTATGCTTTCAAACATCTGTTAAAATATTTAATAAAACAAAATGAATATACTGTAACACAATAATAATGAAAAAAAATGTTGGAGCACTGTAGATTGCATGACCATTATGTTATAGGACTGGTCTGTCACACAAACTGGCATCTGCCTGAGAAGAGGCCTCTCAAGACAAAACAACTTAAAAACACAGCAACAATATTAAGCCCAAATAGATTAAGGAGTAAAAATATCTGTGAGAAAACATAACCCCCAGAATTAGCTGGCTTGCAAAACATAACAAATGCATGGTCTTCTTTTTAGAACCCTTTATTTCAAGTTGTTGTTGTTAATCGCGAAGTTGTGTCCGACCAATTGTGACCCCATGGACAACGTTCCTCCAGGTCTTCCTGTCCTCTACCATCCTCTGGAGTTCATTTAAGCTCAAGCCTACTGCTTCAGTGACTCTATCCAGCCACCTCATTCTCTGTCATCTCCTTCTTCTTTTGCCCTCAATATTTCCCAGCATTTGGCTCTTCTCCAGTGAGTCCTTCCTTTTTATTAGATGGCCAAAGTAGCAGTACTTATTTCAAGTAATGCTTCCCAATTATGCTGATAGCCGTGATGGCAAACCTGTGGCAAATGTGCCACAGGTGGCACATGGAGCCATTTCTTAGGGCACGTAAGGCATTGCCCTGTCAGCTCCAGCTGATTTTGGCTTTCATTTTTGGCCATTTTTCTCCTTCCGGAGGTTTCCTTAAAGTCTCCAGAGGGCGAAAAACAACCCAATGCTCAACCCAGAAGTCCATTCCTGAACTTCTGGTTTGCACGTTGGGCTGTTTTTTGCCCTCCAGAGGCTTCAGAAGACTCCGAAGGGTAAAAAAATGGTCCAACACACAAACTGGAAGTCAGAAAACAGACCGTTTCTGCCCTCTGGAGGGCCTCCGGGGGGGGGGGCAGAGGAGGCCATTTTCACTCTCCAAGAAAGCAATGCACGCATGCACGGGGCAGCGGGGAGGGTCATGCATGCATGCGCAGGGGGCGCAGCACGGGGGGGCATTAAATTATGGGGGTGGGCACACGAGCACGTGGTAGAGCGCACATTCATGCTTTTGGCACCGAAGTCAAAAAAGGTTCACCATCACTGGCATAAATATATAAACCCTTTAACCCAGGGATGTCAAACTCACATCGTCAGGGCATCATCACATGACGTATCACAACCTTTTCCCCCTTCATTAAACCAGACATAGGCGTGGCCAGCGCCTATGATGCATCCGGCCCACGGGACGCAAGTTTGACACCCCTGCTTTAACCAATGACTCTTTGGCTTCAACTGCTATTTATTTACCTGATATTCATATTATGTTTCCCTCATCAATGCCTGCTTTCTACTGAGGCTCTCTTCCTGAATAGTATGGTCAGTACAGGTAGTCCTCGACATACAACCACATTGAGTCCAACATTTTTGTTGGTATGTGAGACATTTGTTAAGTGACTTTTGCCTCATTTTGCAACTTTTTATGCCACAGTTGTTAAGTGAATCACTGCAGTTGCTAAGTTAGTAACACAGTTATTAAGTGAATCTGGCTTCCCCATCTACTTTGCTTGTCAGAAGGTTGCAAAAAGTGATCACATGACCCTGGGACATTGCAACCGTCATAAATATGAGTCAGTTGCCAAGCATCTAAATTTTGATCGGGTGACTATGGGGATGCTGCAACAATCATAAGTGTGAAAAAACGGTCATAAGTCACTTTTTTCAGTGCCGTTGTTACTTCAAATGGTCACTAAATGATTGTTGTATGTTGAGGACTACGTGGATTGGCTTGCTTTCCCAGTTTGACCTTTTTCTTTTTGATAAGAAAATTTGCATCTTTGCTAGTGGTTATTAAAGAAACAGTGCAGTATTCCTATCTTATGGCTACAGCTAGTTTTCCATGTACTCTTCTGGATCTCAGCATCAGAATATTTTGAGTCATAAATATTTCAGAAGAAAGTTTTAAACATGTAATTTATTTACACAACTTTTTGACCAACCATTGTGGTCTTCTAGACAATCTGAAAATAATGTGTTTTGGAAATAGGAAGCTCTGAGGATTCCATTGCTTATTAAGATATATGCTTCTTGAATAAATTGTGCCGCAAGTTACCACAATTTCCTGTAGTGCTCATATACTTTTCATTATAAATCTGTTAACATTTTGCATACCACTTTGATTAGAGTTATCTATACCACTGTTTCCCAAAGTGTGGTCTGGAGTTCCCCAAGACCTTTTCAGGAAGTCTCCAAAGTCAAATAAATACATATTTTTAAAAATCTCCTATTTAATTTCTAAAACACAATAAATATTGTAGACATAGTCCACATAAACCAAGCTCATTGAGGTCCTCAATAATATTTTAAAATGAGACCAAAATATTTGAAAACCTCATGTTAAACTTTTTTATCTTTTACTCAAAGATGATTAGATTTATTGTATCTGTTTCTAATGCTTTATGGAGAGGTCAACAGAAAGCAGCAATGGTTAGTCACCAAGAATTGCCCATTTATGTTACTCTTCTTCAAAGAGAAAATATATCCTTTAGCTTATCATTTAGTTGTATCATTTCTGTATGGCAATCCTTTTTTTTACTGATTATAACATTGGTTGCCTTTGTTGATTATGATTATTAATTTGTTGATATAAGGTAACATTTCTATGCAGTATTGATCTAAGATTACCGGGTCTAATTTTACTGAGCTAAAAATTTCTTTTTAATTCATTTTTGTCCCTCCTTTTTCTTGGTGAGATGTTTAAATATCTGTTCAAATAAAACAAAAATGCAAGGAAAGAAAAAGGGAAGGAAAAGGAAAGGAGAAAAGGAAAGAAAACATCAGGAGAGCATTAGGGTAAGCAAAAAATTAAATACTGCAAACGAATAAAAAATAAAATAAAGAAGGAGAGATGTGGGGGAGAGATTGAGATTACCAAGAAAGGGTGAGATGTCATCATTTTTCCCCACCTCAGATTACTGTATAACCCAGGACTTCTGATGGCAACACCCAGTGGCACTGCTACTTTTGACGCATTTTATATCCTGATGAGAGATAACTGATAACAATTGATCTTAAAAAACAAAGAATTTTACTCACTCATATCCGCATACTATAGCAATATGTTCTTCAGCAGTAAGAAAACAAGTCATTATGTACATGAGAGGGAAAAACTCAAAATGTCAACTTCCTGTCATACGCAAATTCTAAATTTGGTATGAAGTATACCTGTAGCTAATTAATAAACCATACTTTGAACTTAGCTTGCCTGAACTAAATACAAATTAGAAAAAAATGTTTTTGGAGCTAAAATAAAAAACAGAATTAAAGTTTATACAACCATTTTTTCCCAAAACCAAACACATAAGCTTTCAGTCTCTTTGGGGCTCAGAGCGGCTTTTCTATTTATGCCATGCACATTTTAAAAAACAGCATCTCCCTTCTTATCCAGTTTATTTATTTGTTGAAGAAATGTATAAGGCTGCCCAACTAACAATTTATTACTCAAGGCAGCACAAATAAATAAAAACCAAAAATAGACAAAATCAAACCAAACCTAATATGAAACCTAAAGAATCTACCACAATCATAGATATATATGCATAAGCAAATCTGGACATAACAATTCTTCCTGCTAAAGCTTGGCTCAACTACGTCTTCATCACTCTACGAAAGGCTAATAGGGCATAATTATAATTTAGTAGCAAATTTTGGCAAAATTACATTACATTATGTATTACAAGGGTAATTTTGCCGAAGAATTTTTAATTTATTACTTATTAATTGCTTACTTATTAATAAGTAATCTCCCTACTACTTTTTTTTTGCAACTATGGCCTGGATCAGGGGTCTCCAACCTTGGCAACTTGAAGACTTGTGGATTTCAACTCCCAGAATTGGAGAAACATGCATAGAAGCATCTGGGCAGAGCCTCCTGCCACCGCTACTACTAGTTCGGCCAATCCAGGCCAATCCGGGAGCAACCCACCTCTGATACCCATGTTGGGAAAGCAAGCTTCAACTATTTTCTTTCTGTGGCTGGGTCCTTCGGGACATGTGGTTTTCACTGACAACCTTTGTGTATGAGTATCTCTCCACTTATTCCCCGTGTATTTGACATATTTCTTTGTCTGATATTGGATTGGTTAAAAAGAAAGAAAGAAAACATTATAGTTCCACTATTCTTCCAGTCACCTGAGTTAGAAAGGGTAATTGGCAGAACTTTTACAAAGTTCATTTGGTTAAAAGAAAAAGTCAATCATTTCATTTGTCTAATGAGGTTCAACTTTTCACTTTCCACTGATAAGCTTGCAAAACAAACAAACGAAAAACAGGTTCACCAGCTGAGGCTCTTAGAAGGGGAAAGAAAGTCAGCAGTCAAGAAGAAAATGGACATGGAGGGCAAAAGCCCATCTCCATAAAGAAGGGGGGCATCTCTGCCAGAACACATAATAGCCACCTGGAATTGATGCATCTGCCTGCAATAATATTCAGTACAGCAGGTAAACCAGACAGTATCGCTTTTGCTGGCACAAAGTGGATTACTTTGGATGTGGAACAGAAAAAGACCAGAGTTTGCTTTCTTGGTGGCTGGTAAAGGATTATTTAGTGTATCTCTAACCTCAAGAAATATTAGGGGCCTGCAATCATGATGAGACAACCAGGTCATGCAGATCAACTTAATTGATTACAATACTTGAAAAAAGGTAAAATCTTCATCAATGCAAGTTTGACATCTCTGATTACGTAGACAGGTCCGTGTTATTTCTTGGCAAAAATATGGCAGTGGATTGCCATTGCCTTCTTCCAAGATCTTTTTTTTTTTAATTTCCAAATTAATTTGCACTCTGCTTAGCTCTTCTGAAATTACTAAAGGGTGGTTATGTCCCACCACCTCCAAAGATCTAGTTCAAGTTTCAAGAGTGGCCAAGAGAAAGATGCCAAAACAAAAACAGGTTTTCAACTACCTGCCTAAATCTGTTCCTAGATTACACATGTATTGTGGAAGCTGCGAATTATAGAATTTAAATAATGTTAAATCAGTCCAGTAGAATAAATTATGTATAAAGATTCAGTTTTCTTCTCATTTTTAACCTTAATTTCATCAGCTTCTTTTCCTGTTCAGTCACGTCCAGTTTACTCAGCATAAACTCTAATTTGCTATAATCAAGCAAGTCATCACAGCTTCTCCAAGCCAAAGATATCTTTTCTATATCCACCATATCTAGCGGAATTCAGTGCAATGAACTGAAAAGACCGATGTGGTAATAACAACTTCAGGATGATGCAATTCTGAAAATAAACTAAGGAAAAGAAGAGGAATTCCTGCTTTAAGCAAAATGACACGGACGGAGTCCATGCAAGAGCCATCCATTATAGCATTAATCTATTCTTAGATGTGGAGAGGAGAAAAAGCAAGAAAAGAAATAACTGGAAGAAAGCAACTTACCTCCTACTATTCCAGAGGTGATAATTCATAGAGAAACCAAAAATGAGATTCTTCTGTAAAGCATATAAACTGTACAAAGCAATCTTAGAATTTCAACAAACACATGTACTGATCTTCAATGGGCAGTTGTCAGTAAACTGTCCTCCTCTGGGTGAGAACAGCATCAAGTAAATTCTGGAAGAAGAAAAGAAAGCAAGTTCCCCAATTAGTCCAACACCCTAAAACTTAAATATGAGTTTCATTGTTAGATCATAAATAAAAACTGTATCTACAACATATCCATGTAGCACTAACTAAAATAGTCACACATCCCCAATTCATGTATTATTGGAATACATGCTTTTAGTTGGTAACAGCCAGTGCCCAGTGAACATGACAATATGACAAAGAACCCCATTTTGTCCCTGGTTTTGCGTCCCCAACAGCAGGATGTCTCTAGCTTTGATGTTTCGCTTCACTGACAGCTGGAAGCAAAGGAGCAATCTAGAAGACTTTCTCAGTCAGCAAATACAAACTCTACTTGTGGTTTGTGGTTAGATAATAGTGGCTGCTCCAAATACATATTGACAAAATGTTTTGGAACTGATGCATTTACTGACAGACTATTGGAGGGGGATGTTTGTTACGTTATCACCCCACAACCCAGCTTCAAGCTGCATGTGTTCATGCTGTCCTTTCAGTAAATTTCATGAAAAATATGTACTTTTTGTTTCTCGGTTTTATACTGTTGTTCCTTCACCTGAACCTCAGATATAAGATGAAAGGATATTGGAGAATAGAAAATAAACAAATGTAACTGTACAGTTCTGTTGCTGCATGTAAAAACCCTTTTATTTCTCACTCAGGAAATAAATATTTGCTTTTGCACATTAAAAACTGGAACACGGATTTTACGTTTTGAACAATGAAACATAGGGCTTTCAACCAATGTAAAGTGATTTGTTTATCCAACATCCTTACTATTCATTTCATTCATTCTAACGAATAAGGAAGTCAAATGAAGATGTATCCTTATAGGCTTCAAATGGAGTAGGTTTTTTGTTTAGCAATGTTCACATCAACCACACAGTTGATAGTGGTTAAAATATTATATATGCCTGTTACATTTACTCAAGAACCTTGGCATTTTTGTCAGCATCTTTCCCGTAATTTGTAAGCCTCAGTTCTCTGAAAATAAATTTGGTACGTGCACCAAGGCATCATTTTATATGTGTGCCATTACTGAAATATAAGCACAGGAACAAAGCATTCCCATGAATTAAAATGATTTCATTTAAATTTTAGCCAGACTCACAAAACAATATTTTGTATGTTTTTATATGAATCATCCAGAATACCATAGAATATGGTAAACACATGTGAAGAATATATAATGCTATGTGGCTGCAAAGCAGAAGAGCAGCACCAAGAACCACTCAGAAGACATACCTTCTGCCTCCAAGTATGAACATCATGTTGGGAAAACAGCAATGCTAGGAGATGACACAAAACCTGCAAGTTAAGTGTTAAACAGTAAAGTGCAGAGCGTTCCTTAGCAACCAGGAAAGACAGCCAATCACATGTATGCATAATCTCTTAGTTAACTCTGGAAGCTTCTGCTAGGAAGCTGCTCTGCACTGTTCTGTATGCATGCCAATTGCTGTCTTTTTTTTTTTTTTAAACAAAACTAAGAGACCTAGCTCCATTCCAAGTGCTAGCTGTTGCAAGGCTATAGTGCTGAAGGAGATAACATTCTGTCCCAATTCAGGAGTATTTGTGTGGGTTATTGCGATCTACCTTAAAATGCCATAAAGCCTAAAAAGTGTCGAAATTTTCAGAGCCAATATATGAAGCATCACCTGTGAATTCAGCCATGCCCTTTAAAAGCTGCCAAAATTACTTCATCCAAAAGTTTTAATGCTTCTCCAAGCCACGCCCATATCCCCAAAAAATTAAGCTCGGTTTTTTGTGAGTCTCCAGAAGGAAAGACTGCAAATCTAAGAGTCTCAGTGCAAGCTTCGGTAACAAAACTTAATGAAACAACCTAAATGGCTTCCAGAAGAGTGTGTTACTCTAAAAATTGGCAAGTTTAATGTACAGGTAGTCCTCGATTTGCAACCATAATCGGGCTCAAAATTTCTATTGCTAAGTGAGATATTTGTTGAGTAAATTTTGCCCCATTTTACGACCTTCTTGCACAGTTGATAAGTGATCATTGCAGCTTTCAGTTAACAACATGATTGTTAAGTGAATCTGGCTTCCCCATTGACTTTGCTTGTCACAAGTTCACAGCGGGAGATCACATGATCCCAGGATACTGCAGCCGTCACAAGTACAAGTCCCTTGCCAAGCATCTGACTTTCGATCATGAGACAGTCGGAGTGCTGCAATGGTCATAAGTGTGAAAAATAGTCATACGTCACTTTTTTCAGTGCCGTTGTAACTCTGAATGGTCATTAAATGAACTGTTGTAGATTGAGGATTACTTGTATTGTATAGGTCTATGGACTAAATCTACTTCATTAAATACACAAATATATTTATAAATACCAAAAATGTATGTATGTGAGACAGATTCAGATTGCACTGAAATACATTATTATACATCAGTACTTCAAGATGGAAAAGATGGAAGGTAAGAATTGGTTGTAAGTAGAATTTGTTTAGCAGTTGGTTAAATTGTTGAGACAACAATTCAGTCACTACGCTATATGAAACTTCAACTATGCTTATGATCTTACTTTAGCTTTCCTTTGCTTTACAGACCTGAGAAAGTTGTCAATGTGAGGATTAGTCGTGAAGCTACTTTTTTATCTCTATCATAACAGTGAGCAGTCACTAAATGGAGAAGCTACTAAACAAGAACTATTAACTCTGAGACTCTTTGGTCATTTCTGAATTCACAAAAGTGGGTTCTGCATCTTTGAAATATCTATGTTTTGGGGGGAGAGCCATGTCTTCCTTCATAGCACACAGTTCCCACCATTTTTCTAGTTCTAAAGACTGCATGTAACACAATTAGTGGGTGCTCTGAAGTTACTGAATAGCCCTTGAAGAAGCACAATTGTAGTAAATAATAAGATCATTTTGATGTATATGATTCACAAATATGGAAGAGTAGCCAGTTACCATACTAGATGTCTTGAAGGATCACACTGTTCCACCACAAGAGATCCATCTGCTCCCCATGAGGAAGATAAATTTTATTATACTACTGTACCAGACAAAAATTGCTGGGATTGAGGCGAGCCTATATGTGTAATATTGGAGCAGCGCTTCAGTATCTAATCCAAAGCATCAACTTAAATCTCTGGAATTCCTCAAAGTTGATCTAAAATTCAGGAATTAAACCAGCTGATACACAACACCAAATGACAACGAAGCCACCACCAATTATAGGCACCGAATGTGTTGTAGAATAAATCTGCTGTTCGATAATTTATTTATAAATTTTTATGCTTCTCATCTCCCCTATAAAATGACTTCTGATATCCTCAGCAAGAACTATTTTAATAATTTTCCTTTGATCACATGATGATAAAAGATGATGGATATATTTTCCCAAGAAAATGCAGATATTTAGCAAAGAAAATCCAGTAGTTGGCAATCCAAAGAGTGAATATAATTTAAGAATAAGGTTTATAGTATGACATTCAAGTATTTTTCCTAAGGGCTACTCTAGCTAAAATCAGGTGCCAAGTGTGATTATCCTTTTATTTCTTTTTCTGGGCCTCAGATTTGGAAGTCTTCCAAATTTATGGATCTATCCTGAGGCTATAAGATTGCAACCATGATCTTGAAGAAAAAGAATCCATATATATGAATCATAGATATTCTAATGAAGAGCTTGGAGATTTACCAGTTTTTTGACTGCCAAAAATTTAATATAACAAACTATTCAAAGGATTCATTAGTGTGCATTAAAGTCACATTTAACTTTTTTGGCATTAAATAATTTCTAAATATTTTGATCTGTGCTTATTGCATTACAAAATTGTTGCATATCATTGAAATATCAATGTATTACAAAATAATTTAGCAAATATTGAAGTGTTTCTTTGTTTAAATATTTTATCCTTGCGTTATACTATGTGGTATATAATGTTCCCTGTTTTTAATTGTCCACTGTCTTTACAATTGTAATTTGAAATATACTTTCATTCTTGGATTATTATTATTATTTTCACTCTCTTTTTGTCCTCACAATGTCGTCTTCCCTCCATGTATTTCTTTATTGTACTATCCTGTAATTATTCAAGAATCTTGAAATTCCAGAATGGTAAAAGCAAGAAGGAAGTTACCTAATATCTTTTTCCCTGGAAATGATGCTCTCTGTTTTATTACAAACAGGCTCTGCCATTTCGTTTATTATTGAACATGCCTATTTAAAAACAGGTGTTGTTATTCCCTTAAAATATAGCATATGTTATTTCACAGGCCACACAGAAGTACATTAGTCATTTCATTCAAGGGCTTACATTTGAAGGCTATCAAGCACAACTGCTGATTTATATTAAAGAAGAATATCCACACACACACTAAAAGAGAAGCTTTGTTGCTTTTATTTAAACATAACAGAGCACAAATGCCTTCAAGCCTCAGGAAAAAGTGAACAAGATTCACAAGTCTCAGCCATGAATATCTGGGAATATCAACTCCTTGAAACCCCCTCAACAATTTTGTAGCTTTGCTGAAAGCAAAGTCTGAAATTGGGGGAATACCAGATTTCAGAATTAAACAGAATTAAGAAATTTATTGAGGCCACCAGAATCTTACTGAAATTTTACAGATCTCCACTACTTAATTTTTTTAGAAGAAATAAGTGGAAAAAATATGATTCCAATAAGACTATGAGGAACAGAATATCTTAATAAAACAGTCTGATAGAACTCATAAGTAGGACATGACCAATTGGCTGCAGATAAAATATTCATATTATATCTTGCTTACGGAGCGTAGTAATCAAGTGAGCATATCTTATATTTCTCTTGGTAGAAGCAACAAAGTTACTTCAATAAAGGAAAAATTGGAAAGGGGACGTATAGGAGTTGCATATAGACCGTAGGACAATAAAAAATGTAGCATATGTCCAATGTGGAAGTATTCAACATATCTCGTGGGAATCATCAAAACCCATCTATCTGAACAAAGAAAATCATCACACTCTGAAATACAAGGATATTACAATGGTCACGTGTTTAGTGAAGATCCTTGATAGTGGGAAGCTGAAAATCAGCATTTTTATTAAAAAAAATAAAAAAAATCAGTATGACTCTATTAAATACTGACATGGATATATGTGACAAGGAGATCAAACATTATAAATTAGTACCTTTTGTAAGAAGGTGTATAAATAACCATGTGGAATTCATGTGGAACAATGCAGTATAGGGGTGACAAACTCAAGGACCCGGGGCCAGATCTGGCCCGAGGATGTGTGTGTGTTTAGGTCTGGGGCCTACAAGGCCACCCTGGAAACAGCAAAGGACCAGCCAGCAGTGCCTCTGCCACTGAAAAGGGAGCTCAGGGGGACCACAGGCAGCCCTCGCAAGCTCCAGTTTCACCAGCAGAGGGTTGCAGGAGGCTAACACAGCCAAAAATGGAACTTGGGAACCCTTTTTCGGTGACAGAACACTCGGGCCGCCACAAGCACCCCCGATACAAGTAATGTCAAGCTGCCCACTCTCACCCTGGCCATGCCATCGCTGAGGTCAAATACAATCCTGATGTGGCCCTCAGTGAAATCAAGTTTGACACCCCTGATAAACACTCAAAAATTCAGACAAAATTCTAACTACATCTCATTTTTTAGTATTAGAAAGAACAAAGAATAGAATCCCACATGCATGATCCTCAACAAGAAGAGGATCAATGGCCCACTTGGTGAGGAAAAAACAGCCACTTGCCACAGTGCTGAGGAATATGGATTCTAGACAAGGTTGGAGGGCAAAGGGGGAGAATCTATTGCATAAATGACGAGAATCAAAAATCTAATGTTTACTTAAATATAAGAAGCAATGGTAAAGACAGTAATTGAAGGGGGACTTGCAAGTGAAGAATTGAAAATGCTGCCTAAAAATATCAAACAGTTTTTGAATTTGTGTCTTTCAATCTCTATCTGCAAGACTTTTAATAATTCAATTCAATAATATTGAGTCCTGCAAACAGAGTCCCTAAGAGAGATCGTAGTGAAGGACCGACAGAGGGCCTGTTACACAACAAGTCCTGAGACAGAACTAATTATTCTAGGCGTATTTGGTAATGTTCTGAAGATGAACTCTAAACTCTGTTCAATCCTGTCCCTGCAAAAAACAATTTTTAACCCTCAATCCCAGCAGAACAAAATGCTTTCAGAAAGGGGTTCAAATAAAATATCTTTGTTGATCCAACAATTAATCCAACAATACCAACTGCTAAAGAAAACAACAAATACAAATATTTCCCAGCAAATAAAATAATGTTCTTCAAGATGATGTTATGGTGATGTTAGAAAGAAAATAGCAAGATAATCTGTCTAAAGACGGACACAGTAGGGGATAAGAGGGGTGAGGATTCCTCCTGGTATCTTAGCTCTGAAACATTCTAAGAATCATGGAGTTCATACGTGTGTTACACAAAATGGCTCTTAAAGGCTATGAGTTTCATTGGTTCCTATACCATCTTTAAGATAAGGAAGTACATCTCACTATCAGTGGTTGAGGAACTTGGAAAGGTGTTTGCTTATCTACTATGTTCTCTTCTCTGAGAGGACAAAAGTCCTAGCATTCTTCTATCAACCATCCTTTGGGTATTTCAACTGTTCTGTCATATCTCAGGCTCTTCTCAGTGATAAACTTAACACCTCAGTCTACTTGTAACATGTATTTAAATTTCTCTACCTGTTTCAGTTTACATCTTAAAGTGCAGTACCCAGAACTGACAAAATATTTGACTTGTGATCTGATCAATACAAAACATTCAGAGTGATTATTTCTCATGATTTGGAAACCATATTTCTGTTGATGAAGTTGAAACTGCATTTGCCTTTTTTTTAATGCAGCCACATTATGTGGTGCACACATTCAGTTTGTATTCAGTTATAATACCAATGTTTTTTCCAAGTACTGTTTCCATACCAGGAATCCCTCAATTAATGCCCTTGATTTGTGCTTTCTAACTGGATAACTTTGTCTCTGTTAAATCTATTTATTTAATTTAACTTCATTCAGTTATTTTCAGCCCATTTCTTCTAACTTACCAGGCTGTTTCTGAATTTTATTTATCACTATTAGTACACTCATCCAATTTTGCACCAACTACAGATCTAAAAAGTATTTCCTCTGCTTCCTCACCCAAGCCATTAACAAAAATATTGATGAGTACAAAGCCCAAGGCTGAATCTTGTCACATCCCAATTGACAAGACCACTCTCCAGTTTGATTAGGATGACATGTCAATTTAATCACAGAACTAACACACTGAGCAAATCACTGTGGGCATCTATAGCAATCCCACAAGCAAGTTAGAACTAGGGACAATCCTATTATACTCAATCCCCAAACTACAGATGGCAAATTACTGTTTTCCAGAAGCATCTGAAAAAGAAATAGAAATAGCAATATGCAGTTAACTGGGAAAATGCACACTCTGTACTTGACAAAAAAAAACACCACAATTTTTTAAAGCATGGTTGTGCTGTGTAACAGCTACTCAAGGAACTGAGAAGAATATACAGTAATTCTGAACACAATTCTAAAATGTACCCTTATTTTTTAATTTTGCTAAAGCATTAAAAGCTATTGAACTCATTAAAAACAGTGATCACTATTGATAAAGGAGAATGTTTATAGCTCAGGGTTGAAATGAAGGGTCCTTGGGGAATACAACATGACATTGATGATGTTACCTAGTTTGGATAATGAAACATCTGCAAGAAAACAACCAAGCTCAGAGAGCACCAAGGACCCCTCAATGATCAATGGGCATTTAAATAGACACTTGCTGAGAAAGCAAAATAGATACATTTGACTTCAGATGAGCAAACTTCAGATGATTAGAGGACGGATGAAAAGAAAATTGGAATGGTAAATTAAGAAGATCAAGTACTCAGGAGATTATTGAAAACTATTGTAAAATAGCATTTTACATTGTCTACTGCAAATCAGAAAGATATGAAGAGCAGGCAGACAGCAGAATTCTTAACAAGTAGGGCCAGAAATGTCATTCAAATCAAGAAGACTTCCTTTAAAAAATGGTAGTCTTGTCCCAAATTCTGGCAAAAGATAGAAAAGCAGTAAATTCATTTGGCAAAGAGAACTGTGACAAATAACAGCATGAAAATCTTCTAATATATTAGGCAATCATCCTGTCAGTGGACACTGCCAATTTCCAGGATCTCTAAAAAAGAATAAATCCCAAACCAAAAAGGTTTAGCCAGATTTTCCTGAGTCCCGTCCCCCCGCCCCAACCAGTATATAGATTTCAATTTTCAGAATTTCCTAGCCAGGAATGAATATTCTGGAGTTGATATCCACAGATGTGACAGCTGCCAAGATTGAGAAATACTGAAATATTTTCAAATATTAAAACTTTTTCAATAGCTTAGCTCTTCAGAGTGCCTATAGAACTATACCTTTTTGGTTCTATCCTTTTCTTACTAGAGTTTTGCCATCTACATTAATTTTGCCAGCTGGTGGACTGTTTCATTTATCATACTTCTATTTTGAAGATAGCTGAAGAAGTTTTCTCTTGTTCTTCTCATCCATCAGTGTCTTCACTAAGCAGCTGGTATACTGATTCTTTTCTTTTTTTGTATTTTCAACACATCCAAAGAAGACATTTTTGTTTTTCTTAATGTCTTTCACTAATGTCAGTTTATTTTGAGCTTTTGTGATATGCACATTGGGAATCAGAATTTCCAACGGCAGTAATATGGAATATTTAAGTAACCAACTTCCGCCTCATATGAAGAGTGAGAAACACAAAGCTGTTGTTGTTTAATCGATGGAAAATGCAGGAGAAAGTGGGACTGGATTTAAATTGAAGACAATAGAGGTGGTCCTTGACTTACAACCACAAATGTGTCCAAAATTTCCATTGCTAAATAAGACAGTTGTCAAGTGAGTTTTCCCCTATTTTATGACCTTTCTTGACACAGTTGTTAAATTAGTAACTGCAGTTGTTAAGTTAGTAACACGGCTGTTAAATGAACCTTCTTCCCCATTTGACTCTACTTGTTAGAAGTTCGCAAAAGGTGATCAGAAGACTCAAGGACACTGTAACCATCATAAATACAGGCGAGTAGTCCAGCATCTAAATTTCTATGTGACCCCAGAGATGCTACGGCGGTCATTTTTCAGTCCTGCTATAACTTCGAATGGACACTAAATGAATGATTGTAAGTCAAGGACTACCTGTGTAAGAAGACTCCGAACACTTATTTTGTCAGACAGTAATCAACTGTTTGCATTGGCTTCAGTCTAGTGTACAACCAAGGTATTTAAGTAAATGTGCCATTTTGAGTGTCTAGGTAGCTTCAACCAATGTGATCCACTAAACTAAAACTTGACCACTGTAACTTTCTGACACCATATCTTGAATTCCTTTATGACCTCCTGTTCTTTTTTATTTCTGCATAAGTTTTTATTTTGTTTTTAAATATTAGACTTAGATTTAGAATAACATTATTGACACTTTGAATGTACATTGAGCGGCATACATTAAAATGAAATTTCATTGTATACAGCTCTCAAAGAGTCATTGTTTTACTGTATTATTATAAGATATATTATATTGTTTGGGTACAAAAATTAAGAAATTAATCAGGTAATTAAGATTAGCTAACACTTCACATTAACATTCCAAAATTCAGGAATAATTTTAACTAATCTCTGGAAGACGGCAACTATTACTAATGGAGCCAACAACATATACATATAAGGAGGCCATTTGACAGAGCAAGAGCAAACATAGAGAAACATCTCCGGACTTCAGTCCCCTCTTACCTAAAATGGTGAATGATTGTAGACTGGCTAAGAGAAATACTTTGGATAGGTAAAATTGGTTAGAGATGATGGTCCTGAAGGTACTGTAGGAGATGACCAGGCTGAGTCGGAGGAAGGCGTCAAATGCATCATAAGTCACAAATCACTGAGAGCCCGCAAGAGAGCTAAATCCGTGAGTTCCACAGCATGATCCCAATCCAGATCAGCCACCCAGTCAGCAGCCTCTCCGTCCATCACTGCCATCACAGCCATCACTATGTCCCACTGTGACATATACACTGTTCTGGATTGGTTATGCTGGACTGTCCAACGACTCCCCCTGCCTGTTGGGATCCATGTTCCAGAGACCCTCTCCAATCACTGCCACATCCATTATCTTGGAAGCCCACTGCCCCAAACCTTTCCTGCAACATCTGTAGAGTTGGCTGTCCACCACAGTGGTGTAATTCCAATCGTCATCTGAGCTGCACCTTTCACGCCATTGGACAAAATGGGTTCCAAAAGAGGTAAGCTGGGGAGCATGGGGTGGTAAGCCTCTGTGGTCCTGAGCCACTGGCAAGCCCAGACACCAATTGGGCTTGGCCCACATCAGCCTCTAGAGGTTCTGCTGTAGGCTTCCATGCCATCAAGTGGTCCCTAAACCTTACATCCAATGGTGCCTCTCCTGCTGGCCCTGACACAGCCTCCAGCACAGCTGTATCAGTTGTCACGGCAGACTCCTCCAAGCCCACAGCCTCCAACCCAAGTACTTTCAGCCATGGTGTTAGCTCTGTCAAACTGTCAGGTTCCAAAGAGTTAATGAAACCAGCCAAACGCAGAAACCGTTTGTAAATGCAGTTTGTACTCTTCCTTCGGCACAAACTGACCAACAAAGCACTAAGGCAATGAATAAATTTTCAGAGTTGCCACCCTGTGCATCCCACCACCTTTTATAGGTACATTGGTAATTAAGAGAAGCCGCACACACCCATCACTTTCTGACCCAGAGCGAAACCACCCGGAAATTAATCATGGATTGTTAACAGGAATTTCTTCACCTTGTGTAGGTGGGACGGTGAGTCTTGGCAGCTGGCCCAGTCTTCTCCTCTGAATGGCAGCTCCAGGCCTCTGAGCTGCCTAGACTCCGCCTTTCTTATCTCCCGCTCATTTCCCTTGACTGTTAGTTGGTCAGATTCTTGTAGAGAGCTTAAGCTTGCAATAAATCTTTATACTCATTTGAACTGCCTGAATCTCTTATTTCTCCAGAGCTTGGCAGGTACTTACCGGTACTTACCAAGCTATAAATAGCTTTGTATATACAAATCAGCAATTTAAATTACATCTGAAAATATTGATAGCAACTAGTATAGGGTAGTTAAACTAAAATTAGTGTACTGTGTCATAGATTCTGGAGCTGCCAGCATGCAGGCACCAATATCTTGGATCCAATTTCTATTTCCAAGTGGTCTATGAAGACAATAATTCAGCAATTGGTAAGGATATGAATCTCTTGTTATAGAATTCTATCATTCTTTTTCTGACTTTATAAAAATCTGCTTCATGTTTAAGAGACAGGCTGTAGAGCTAGGTCCAACTTTTGGTCTTCCTGTAGTCCTGTAAAAACCAGAATTTTAAATGAAATAATTTTTAATCTGATCCATCTGTATACTTATATAAAGATGCCTATATAAGGAACTGACTATTTACTGTATGAAAGAGGGTGGCTCCCCAGGGATTCAAAGCAATGGCCTGGGCGATATTGAGAAAGTTTTTTCCCTAGATTAATGAGTTGGAGATAAAAAAAATTGTCTCTTCTTAGAATGAACACTAAGAAATCTATATTTAAAGTAAAAAGCAGGAGGTCAGAATTAATTCCATGGCTATTTATACTTCAATTCTAGCTGGTTATAAGGATAATATAAAGGTGATTAATATTTTTCACAAAGCAGCTTCTAGAAGAAAACCATTCATATCTGTCTTTATAACAACATATACATTCCTTATTTGATGACATTTGTTTTTGAAATGATTTAACTCATGAGAATTATACGTAACCTATTAATCTTTTCCCTTTTATGTTTGTACTTATAGGTGAAAGTTCATTTATTTCAGTAATGCAACCTAAAAGGTGAAACTAATATATGAGATAGACTCATTACATGCAAAGCAAGATAGTTCAAATCATGATTTGTCATAATTGCGATGATTATGGTTAGAGCTCATGAAAACCCCAAATCCACAATCTCAGAAAATTAGAATATTACATGCAATCAATAAAACAAGGATTGTATATAGAACAATATCGGACCTCTGAAAAGTAAAAGCATGCATATGTACTCAGTACTTGGTTTGGGCCCCTTTTGCAGCAATTACTGCCTCAATGCGGCATGGCATGGAAGCTATCAGCCTGTGGCACTGCTGAGATGTTATGGAAGACCAGGATGCTTCAATAGCGGCCTTCAGCTCTTCTGCAATGTTCGGTCTCATGTCTCTCATCTTTCTCTTGGCAATGCCCATAGATTCTTTATGGGGTTCAGGTCAGGTGAGTTTGCTGGCCAATCAAGCACAGTAATCCCACAGTCATTGAACCAGGTTTTGGTGCTTTCGGAAGTGTGGGCAGGTGCCAAGTCCTGCTTGAAAATGATGTCAGCATCCCCATAAAGCTCATCTGTGGAAGGAAGCATGAAGTGCTCCAAAATCTCCTGGTAGACAGCTGCGTTGACCCTGGACTTAATGAAGCACAGTGGACCAACACCAGCAGATGACATGAGTCCCCAAATCAACACAGACTGTGGAAACTTCACACTGGACTTCAAGCATCTTGTAGTGTGTGCCTCCCATTCTTCCTCCATACTCTGGGTCCTTGGTTTCCAAATGAGATGCAAAAGTTGCTCTCATCAGAAAAGAGCTCTTTGGACCACTGAGGAACAGACCAGGTCTGTTTTTCTTTAGCCTAGGTAAGACGCTTCTGACATTGTTTGTTGTTCAGGAGCGGCTTGACAAGAGGAATACGATATTTGAAGCCCATGTCCAGGATCCGTCTGTGTGTGGTGGCTCTTGATGCACTGACTCCAGCCTCAGTCCACTCCTTGTGAAAGTCCCCAACACTTTTGAATGGCCTTTTCCTGACAATCCTCTCCAGGCTGCGGTCATCCCGGCTGCTTGTGCACCTTTTTCTTCCACACTTTTCCCTTCCACATAACTTTCTATTAATGTGCTTTGATACAGCACTTTGGGAACATCCAGCTTCTTTTGCAAATTACCTTTTGAGGCTTTCCCTCCTTATGGAGAGTGTCAATGATGGTTTTCTTCACAACGGTTAGGTCAGTAGTCTTTTCCATGATTGTGATTCCTACTGAACCAGACTGAGAAACCATTTAAAGGCTCAGGAATTCTTTGTGGGTGTTATGGCTTAATTAGCCGAATAGAGTGGGACACTTTGAGCCTAGAATATTGCACCTTTTCACAATATTCTAATTTTCTGAGATTGTGGATTTAGGGTTTTCATGAGCTGTAAGCCATAATCATCACAATTATGACAAATCATGGCTTGAACTATCTTGCTTTGCATGTAATGAGTCTACCTCATATATTAGTTTCACCTTTTAAGTTGCATTACTGAAATAAATGAACTTTTGCACAATATTCTAATTTTTTGAGTTTCACCTGTATATGAATTCAGAGTTAAGATCCAATCTGGAATGTAACAGTAATTTTTAAAAGCATAAAAATATTTAAAAGCCCTTATTCTTTGTATTTGGATTACTTATTATTTCTATCCATTTATGCAGTATTTGAAATATTTTGCTTTGGGCAATAGAATAAATAAAATATGTCAAACTGGCATCCAGCCATCCACAACATTTGTGAGATTTGATATGCTAATTTGATTAAGTGCATCAATATAAAATTGGACATAGCTTCAGCCCATATTATTTATACAAATTCTCTCTGGATCAAATTCCCAATGTCTTAATTTATCTTCAGTTTGATTCAAATAGAACGCCAGCCAAGATGACAAGCTCCCTTTTATCTATATTTTGGGGGCTCCTCTGCAGAGTTATTGACATGTCCATTAATAATGAGACGCAAGCATGACGAATGTCATATCAAGGGGAGCAACTTCATGTCACACTGGCATAGAGGGGTTCCAAACAATAGTCAAAATAGTTCATGTTGGGCTCAAGGAACCAAGAACAATAGAATGAATTACTCAGAGTAGTTTATTTACTCCTGTTTGCCTACAGAAGGAATATTGCCAAACTAAAGCACACTCTGATATAACTATCTGATAAATTTTCTGAAGGCTTATGGAGGACTCCTTCTGGTCTCTTTCTGCATACTAAGGACTCTATGCTGATTTTGTCTCTCAACTTCTTGGGAAACAGAGCCCTTTCCTCTTGCAATTCAGCACCAGGCTTCACCACAGTTCAATGTTTCAAAGAGACAGTAAGCCCTTGCCACACTAAAGCCGTCTTTAGCCGGTAGCACCCCAATGGCAAACCTTGATCTGCATAATCTGTTCTACATTGACAGAAGAAATGCTTCCTTCACAATATTAACTTTACATGCGGGTTATTCTCCCCCCTCCCCCCAATCTGGATTTATTGCCAAAGGCCTCCTGGCTCATTTGGACACACATCTAATAGAAAGCTCTCAACAGCCTGTGAGAAACATGACTAGTCAGGAGATATGTGCTGCAGAGGCATGAAGGAATCTTGGATTGGGACCTAGTATTTAGACTGTCTAGAAAAAGGAGGGCCTTCTTTCTTATTCACTAGAGATCAATTTTGCTTTTAAAAATAATTGGCAAGGTTAACTGGAAAATTTCCACTGAAGGCCTAGCCACATCTGATTATAACAATAAACTGTAATTCAAACGATAATTAACCTCTAGTAATGCATCCTACAGGCCATCCACCTGTTTTGCCTCCCAAAGCTTATGCATTTGCCTTAAGATGTTTTTATTATCTGCCTTTTTAAAATTGATAACGCTGCTAGGTGTTATGAACATTAGTTAGTTAGTTTAGTTTATTGGTTTTGTATGCCGCCCACTCCCGAAGGACTCCGGGCGGCTTACAATAAAAAAGGGGGGGGGAATAAATAAGACAATACAAAATTTAAAATACAACAACATTCACAATTAAAGTGGGGCTGGATACTTCAACAGCCCCAGGCCTGCCGGAACAGCCAGAACTTAGTAGCTTTACGGAAGGCCGGGAGGGTAGTAAGGGTCCGGATCTCAATGGGGAGGTTGTTCCAGAGGGCCGGAGCTGAAACAGAGAAGGCCCTCCCCCGGGCGATGAGGAGGACCACGTAGTCGCTCTGCAGATATCATCTATGGTAGCCTGGGTTGCCCAGGCCGCGGTGGTGGTGGCACTCCTTGTAGAGTGAGCGGTGATGTGTCGAGGTACTGCCCTGGACTGAAGTTCATATGCAGCTGCAATGAATGCTCTCAGCCACCTACTGACAGTAGAAGATGTCACCTTCTTACCCAAGGAACCTGGCTGGAATGACACAAAGAGGGCCTCAGATCTGCAGAAGTCTGCAGTTCATTTGATGTATATCTGCAGGGCCCATATGACATCGAGCATGTGCCATACACGTTCCCTTGGGTGCTTGGGGCCCGGGCAGAAGTTCGATAAAATTACTTCTTGGCCCTATGGAACCAGGTATTGATCTTTGGGATGAAGGCGGGGTCCAGCAAAGTAAACTTACTGTAAGTAATTTTCTAATACATTACAATAAATATATATTTCTAATACAATAACCATCTTTATAACACTGTAAAATCTTGTAGATTTTGGCCTCACCACAGATAAATGCAACGAGCCACAATTATTTCTTATTTTCTCTCTCTCTCTCGAAGCCATCTGGTTAATTCTAAATCCATGGCTATTTCAAGGCTATGCAACAAGTCTTTGGCAGATGTGAAACCTGAGACCAGATTTCCCGAAACAAATTCAGTTTTCCACAACAGATCTTATTAGTACAGGGTGTTTTTGGAAAAATGATAATAATAATTGAACATCTGAGCAACATAATTCATGTGATATCTGCAATTTATTGCACCAAAGAATTCCACCAAGGAGTCCCACAAGAACAGCAACATTTTAACATCCACAGGCTACAAAGGCAAAGTAACAAAAGTATAGCTGAATTAATTGAAAGACAGAAAGAGAGGGAGGGGGGGGGGCATGTACAGTGTTGAAATCCAGCCTGTAAGGTTTTGAACAGCTGCATTTTGTCCTACAAATATGATAAAGCATTGTTCAGAAGCATGTTCTCTTTTCCTGCCTCTATTACGATTAGATATTTTATATCACAAATCCCTTCAGCGTAGAGCAGATGTCCCTGTCATTCTCTGCAAAATCTGTAACTTCTAATGAAAAATAGACATTTTTTTAGGAAAAAACCTGCAGCTGACAATAAAATCAAACATGATAATTTGCTAAAATCCTGAAGAAAGAAGCCTCTTTATTACCATCTTAATAGTGGAATTACCATTTTATAAAACCATCTTTGCTGTGTATTTTGACAATTATCCAGTTCACTCTAGAGATTAATTTATGATAGATTTATGTCACTTAGAAGATGCATTATCTTCTCTTCTTAATAATGGCATTTGAATTTAAACTGGAACTCACATTATTGGCTTGCAATTATTTTGCCCATTCCTCCATATCCTCACTCATCCCAGAATTCATTTAAAGAATCTGCACATCAAGAATTAAAATATTTTGCTTTTTCATTACAAATCCATGTTAAATCGCTTTTTGTTTTTTGACATGGTGGGCTTGTATATGGGCTTTTCCCAGCTTGATTGTTTATGCAAATCATGGTTCACCAGCCTTAAACTGCTCCACATTTCTTAAGGCTGGAAAGAGAATCAGAAATTTCAAATGTATATACAGTAGCTGGGATTGATAGCATATTTTACTGGAACTATACTCATTATCTATAACAATGCATTTTGAATAAATATATCCTTGTTCAAATTTTTATTCTTCTTCTTACTTTTTGTTGCTCTAGATCACTGCAGAAGCAACAGTACTGCAATCACACAAGTCCTGTCCTATGGCAGGTGGTATCCAAACACATCAAATAAATGACAGTTGCCTCCATTGTTTGATATAATCTCCTATTAGTAATCTCTCATGTTAGTTGACATAATTACTGTAATCAAGAATTACTGTCTATTATAAATTAATTTCATTTATCAGAATGTTCAGAAGGAGATTAAGATTACCCATGAGTTCAGATAAACAAGTAGATCAGATTCCAAGTAAAAATAGCTGAAATTCCCAGGAGGCTTTGAATGAAAGCCATCGTTTTTTTTAAAGGAAATTGTTTTATATTGTGTCACAGAATTGGTTCATCTTGTTCAGTCCTGCTTATATTCACAGGCCGTAAATCTCCAGGACCCCTGTAGCTGTCAAGGATTGAATCTTGAAACCTTCTGTATGCAAGTATATGTTGTAGCATTAATTTACAGCCCTTCCAAAAAAAGCTCACAACTGGAAGTAGAATTTGAAGAGGAAAAACTGGAAAATAAATAAATAAAATTCTTTAGAATTAAATAGGGATGGGGTGAAAAGGCAGAATTTTGTAATGTTGGTTACCAACTGCTATCAGTGAAGTCAAGTAAGCTACTTTTGAGTGTAGAATTTCTGAATACACATAGTATATCATCTGCATTCAATGAAAAAACCCTCAAAATTACTTGGGTGTGCCTGAAAATTATACCTATTCAAGAAACTTCATTTTTAATCTTAATGGACTTCTATTAAGATTAACTACAAAGCACAGTAACAATTTTTATGCATCCTTGTTGACATAATATTAGGAAAGGGAAAATTTTAAACAGGGAGGGCCACAAAACTTTGGTGAAACAAATAAGAAAAAGAAATGACAGCAATTAGCTTTTCTTTTCTTTTCTTTTTTTTTTACAAAAGGTTTGTTCTACTTTGGTGAATTTTCAAAGGGTATAGCTGACATTGCATTCACATGAGAAATAATTAGGACAAAGAAATGAAAAAGAGGTTTACAAAGTTTTATTCTGTTCAATTAAGCATCTTAACATACAGTATATTTCAAATAGATCAAATTATGTAAGCCGAGAATACAAGCTAGGCTTATTTAGTATAATATTATATAGAATACTATGTTAATAATTAAATATATTATTATTATTATTTATTCAATTTTAGATCTATTATATCATTACATAACTTCCTGAACCTAGGTTAACCAAGCATAACCACAGAAACTCTAAATTCAAGTATATAATTAAATGTGTAGCTGGAGAGCAGGAAAAACCACCATCACCAAAACTTATTCCGAAGGGAAATTGAGAAAAAATATGAAATGCTTACTGTGGAACTTAAGCTATGAGTAGAATCTTTGCCAACATTGGTGCACCATGCATTAAATCATAATTTTATTTCTTAAAGTTTAATATTCTTGTGTTCCAAAAGCAGTTAACATGGGTGTATAGGCTGGAAAAAACCAAACAGCATCTGGAAGAGAGATCAAGGAAGAAAAGGTTTGGAGGTTCCTAATAGGGCTTTATTCATTGAGTAAGTTATGGAATAGAGATCAGCTGATACAGCTGCTCCTAATTTTTTCCATTATTTGGACCACGTATCTTTCAACAATGCTGCAATTCAAGATATTCCGATAGGTTTTCTAGAAATCCTAATGCATATTAAAAAGTAGTTTTCTCTGTTATTCATTATTGTTTTAGTAACTCTACCTATGAAACAGCAAGAGGGAGTTTTCATAAAGAGGTCTTATCGAACAGAGGTGTCAAACTCAATTTCATTGAAGGCTGCACCAGGCCCCTCGGGGGCCAGGGTGGATATGGCCAGGGTCTGCGTGGCCGCTTGATGTCACTCATGTCAGGGGCGCCTGTGGTGGCCTGAACGCTCTGCCAACGAAAATGGGCTCCTGAGTTCCATTTTTGGCTGTGATGGTCTTCTGCATCCCTCTGCCAGTGAAAACAGAGCTCAAGGACCGAGGCACACGGAACCCTGAGCGCCGTTTTGCTGCCAGAGGCACCACGGGACGGTGTTTCCAGGGCAGCTCCACGGGGCAGATCTAAGCACCCCGCAGGCCAAATCCGGTCCCAGGCCTTGAGTTTGACATCCTTGTTATAGAAGAAAAGTGTTCCAAAATGGCAAGACATTGATGGTTATTGAAGAAGCCCAACTAAAGCCAGTTTTGTACGCTTATTCTATTTTTTTCCTGATTAACTGATATGCTTATCATCCATGAGCCATCCTGATGGCTCAAAATCTGAGAAGGTTCAACAGGCTCCACCCATGGCAATCCATAATTTATAACTGTTGGCCTAGGCCAACACCACTAAAGTTTCTATAGCAGAGCCAATTTATTTACATAACTCATCAATATGCTTCTCTTCCTATATTGTTACTCATAACGTCTCCAAGTTAAAAAAAAAAAAGGATTTTAAACGAAGCAGAAATTAAGAGATCTCTTCACTGATTTTGGAAAAATCTCTTTCACCAGTAATAAGACAATTCGATTCTTCTAGTTCATACTATTTCCTATGTTCGAGAATTATACCTTTCTTTAAAAGATATAAGAAGAGGCAGCATCTTCATTTTTACAAGACAATCAATTCATTATAGCAATTTCAGACTAGCATGAAGTGAAGAATTTTAAATGGCTGTGTCATATTCAAAGGTAAATTTCAGCTTAGTTGAAACTGGTTGAAGAAGAGAGTCTCTATCAAATATACCTTAAAGAGTTAAAAACAAAACATGAAGCAATCCAAAGGGATTTTTAAAAATAGTTTTAAACAGATGCAATATATCAGGTTAATTATATCTCCTAGCATGTCCCAGTGTTCATGTTCATCTTAAAACTTTGCCTGGAGGTGTCCTTTCTCTAGCCAACTATGTTCAAGAGATTTTTCCCTATACACAAATATTATCTTCAAACGTTTTGCTGACAGTCAAGGAAACCAACACAAAATCAAAGTCTCAAGCCCACTCCACCCACTACTCCGAAAAGCACACCTGAATGACAGCATAGATTGCTAAATGAAATCTCATTCACTCGATATCACTACAACAGCATAAGAATCTAACCCAGATCCCATATTGGTCATTCAGATGCCCACAGGAAACCTATAAAATGACTTTCTTCACAGTATTCCACAGCAGCTTGTGGAAAGCTACAAATCAACATTGCCTTGGAACAATACCAGAATAATCCCTAGCTGAGTTTTCAAGCAGTAAATACTCTTAAGATGCATCCATAAATGGGACCAGTCAATGTCTGCCCTTGCTGCTTCAAAAGAAAGCTAGAATGGTGGAGATTGAGCCACACCAACCAAATTCTCGCAAAGGTAGAATGAAATTTTCATCATAAACATACCCATATCTTTAACCTCCAGCCACAAGCATTGCACTAGCAGTCCTTTATAGGGCATCGTTCCACCATCCTGCTTAATCACAGGGTAGCAAACAAGTTACCCATTTATCTCTCAGCTACAGGACTTACCTGATCCGAGGGGTTCTCAAACTGTGAGTTATGAGCCCCTACGGAGCTATGAGCAGCTTGGGGTGGGGGTGAGACAAAGATTTTTTTAAAAACCTGATTGGGCTTGTTCAGGCAAAGTGGAAATGCTGTCAAAACGTGTTCCTGTCTTTGCTTTCTTGCTCTGCCTGTGCAAGCTACATGTGAAAATCCCAATAATATATATAGTTTAATGTAAAATTACAAAAAGAAGTGGCATATTTAGTTTTTGTGTGTCCCTAACCACAATGAAATCACTGACCATATTAAAGGGGGATGGGCAGAATTGCACAATTTGTTTTATCAGTTTAAGAGTTCTAATATTACAATTTGGGGGGGGGGATCCTTGATCCTCAGCCACTCCCTGCAGAGTCTACAGTGACTCCCATCAGCAGAGATTTGAGTTTCTACGAATTTGGTGCTTCCCAGTAGCAAAAGAAGAGATGCAGAGAGATGTAGGTCAGCAATATTTGGAGGGCACATGCTCCCCCTGCATACTCCATACTGATCAAATAGCTATGCGATCTTAGAAGAGTCTGAAAACTTCTAAAGACAATAACAGTCCCTCAGATGTTGCCATCCTTTGGCTTAATGGCTATGCAGCAGATAGATCAAACCAGCAGAGATGCTGCCCAAGAATACAGGAAGTAGCTAAGAACAGTCCCAAAGGTGCTTCAGGAGGAGGCAACTGGGCTTTCTGGTTTTTTTCTTTGAAGATGTTTTGCTTCTCATCCAAGAAGCTTGCATCCTTTTAAAGGTCGTTGAAGCACTTGGGAGGTGCTTGGAGGGCAACCTGAGTAGTGCTCCTGGTTCATGTAGTCTGCAATTTTATTTTATTTCCCACCCCCTCTAGAAATCCATTCCTACTCCCACACCATTCAAATGATGTTCATCCCAAATTGTATAGCTAAAAGTCTTTATCGTCTAAAGCAGTGGTCTCCAACCTTGGCAACTTTAAGACCTGTGGACTTCAACTCCCAGAGTTCCTCAGCCAGCAAAGCTGGCTGAGGAACTCTGGGAGTTGAAGTCCACAAGTCTTAAAGTTGCCAAGGTTGGAGACCACTGGTCTAAAGGATGCAAATGACTAGCTGTCTGCGAGGAATATAAATCCTTCCATTCCCTACTATCCTGTCACAGCGGAAAAAGCTTCTTGAATGAGAAGTGAAACATCTTCAAAGAAAAAAACAGGAAAGTCCAGTCACCTACTGAAAAAGCACCTTTGGGACAACTATGACCTGAATGACTGAAAATCTTTACAGACTTTTAGCTAAGAACAGGTTGTCCTCAGCTTATAACTGATTAGTTAGCAACTGTTTGAAGTTCTGACAGACACCCAAAATGGTATTTATAATCCTGATTCAAAGTTTGGATGGCCATCCCACCCAACAGTCATATAATCACATTTTGGGTGCTTGGTAACCAGTACGCATTTATGGCCATTTCTGTCACATGACAGAAATTAATGATATTTTTTGCCAGAAATCTTTTCCTTCTTTCTTCTAGCAAAAAAAAACCACTCATTGCAAACAACAGGTTTCCTTAACAATGATGACTATAAAAAATTGTCATAAAATTGGATCAGTCAGGTGGGTCCCTCAATTTACAATTGTAATGACATATGACAGAAATTCCAGGTTCCATTGCAGACGTTAATTGAGGACTGCCTGTATTGCCAGTATTTAAGGCTCTCTTCAACAAAAAAACCAAGATGAAAAAGTATACATCAAGCCAGCAAAAAGACTCTGCGGATCACTGTGAATTCAAATGGACTAACCAGAGCAGTACATGGAATATTAAAATACTGTATAGGAATAAATGGACTAGAAGACCTCCAACGTCCCTTCCAATTCGGCTATTGTATATGGGGAAAATAGTAGTAATGTAACATCAAACATTTGTGTGGTAACAAGTGAAGTAAGTACTGCTGTGTATTGGAAGAATTGTTCAAATACAATTGGTGCTCAACTGCTTTGAAACTCACCAAACTTAGTACTCAAATGCATTTTGACATGAACATTTTGTCCTGGTATTCATTATTTGTTTGGTACTCAACCCACAAGCTAGAATTTGTTGGTGTCGGCTGCCTTGTGACTCACTACACTATTCCTTATGGGGAAATTTTGCTTGGTACTCATCGGTTTTGATACTCATTGCTCCTCCCGGAACCAATTAAGGTTGAGTTTCGAGGTACTACTGTAACATCTTAGAATTTATTTCTGCACAAACTGCTTTCTTCATTAAATGAAAATGTGAATTATCAATGCCTGATCACACTGTCCCGAAATACATTAGAAAAAGATGGGAGTAGACATCGTATTCAAATTGCTGGTTTTTAAACAAGGAATACACAAAGGCATTAAGAGGAGGGGGGAGGTTCAAATTTCGTGAGCTTCTCACATGATAAAGACTTTTATATATTCAATTACGTTAAAGCTGTTAAAAGCTTTTAGGACTATCTGCTGGCAAACATTTGTATCACTTTCAGCCTTCTTGACAAGGCAAGATAGATACAATTCCTTCTACGATCCACTTTATAAGACTATTAAAACACTTCCATCTTGGATATTTTAATACCATTAAGCTGAAGTGTTACTCTGACCAAACAATAAAGCAAACCAAGCATGAGCAGCATTAAGATTTTTCAGCATCTTGCCAAGCTAGGTTCTTTAATTGAAATTGCTTTTGTAAAATATGTCAATGTTAATTGTGTAAGGCAGCAAACTTTTTGAATCGAATTAAAAGGCTATAAGAAAAGTATTCAACCATTACCTGCATCATCCTTTAAAAAAAAAAGTTAGGATGAATTGTTCTAAAGTGAAGGGGGAAAGGTCGATGTTCCATCCAATAATTTTTTTTAACATTTGAGGAAGCGTCTACCATGCCTATTGACCCTGTATAACAAGTAACTTGTTGTCTTAGCCTCCCTCCCAACAGATTAAGGAACTGTAAGAAATGAATTTCATTTACTTGCAGCCCTGCTGTGACTTTGTGAAGCATGCTACCATCCCTGCAAAGCTCTCCGCAGGCTTACTAGGTCAACAGTTCTGAGCTCCTGCCAGACATTCACAAGGAAATGTCTGAAGAAAATGTCATGAAGAGGATTCTTCAACAAGTGTCAACTTACTGGTTTGTTTTTTTAACAAGTTGCCTAGAAAGCCTAAAGGTGTCAAACCCATTTTTTATGCATGAGATTGGTTCCCAAAGCCATCTGTGTTACAGTGCAAAGATCAGAATGGCAGGGATACATCAGGCAGGAGAGTATAAGGACATGGAGAAAATATTTTTAAAGATATCCTTCTCCTCTCAACATTCATATTGACGTCCTCCAGAAAAATGTGACATAACATTTGAAGGCAATCTCCATGGTTTCAGCTGTAGAAGGTAAGCAAAACAGTGTGCAGTGATTTCTACATGAACTATTAGATTTCCTTGGAGCAAAATCCAATGGTTTCAGTGATCATCAGCTTGGCCCCCAGCATTGCTCAGGATTTTGATATTTCTCCTTAGCTAGTAGTTAGGGTTCTATAGTATCCTTCCAGTTGGTTCAGTATCTAGTCAGGGAAACAGGAGCTGTGTAAATCTAATGTACACAATCCTCTAGAACATGGGTGTCAAACTCAATGCCTGCAGGTCAGATCTGGCCCGCAGGGTGCTTAGATGTGGCCTGTGGGGCCGCCTGGAAACAGCTAAGGACCAGCCTGCAGTGCCTCTCCCAGTAGAAACAGATCTCTGTTTCCGGCTGCGACAGTCTCCTGCAACCCTTTGCCAGTAAAAATGGAGTTCGGGAGGGCCGCTTTTGATCTTCCCGAGCTCCATTTTCACTGGCAGAGGGTTGCAGGAGGCCATCGCAGCTGGAAGAGCACTTGGGCCATCACAGCCACCCCCGATACGAGTGATGTTGAGCTGGCCACGCCCACCCCCCTGAGGTCAAACACTGAGGCAGTTCTCAATTAAATCCTGTTTGACACCCCTGCTCTAGAAAATGGAAGGAGAAATAGGTGTCGAAATAGGTTTCTATGCCTGTAACTATTTCACATTACTTGTTGGGGGGGGGGGAGGTTGCATGTCCATATCTTTATGGGTCCATTATCTGTTTGGCTCATTTCTACTGTCCATCTTAATACTCTGGAGCAATTTATGGAACAAAATAGATGCAGGACTCAGCATATGGCAATCCTATCCAGGTGGGTTTCCACTAGCACTGATGACTACCAGCCGTGTGTGAGAACTGACTACTGAACAGCAGTTCTAAAGACAGCTGACACCTTGATTCAGCACAGTCAAATACCTGAAGCAGAAGGGAATGATGCCTGAACATCTGCATATTTAAAAAGCATCCTGCATGCCTGCTGGATTTTCTCTATCCCAGGGCAAGCATTTACAAATGTTTTATTTGTGTTTTCAATCAGGTTACAGCAAATTAACTCCCTGGTGTTTGAAGTCTAAAGCAAACTTGCTTCATCATAATTGCCTCTTATTCATAACAAGCGAAAGCTTGTGCCAATTGAGTTCACCCTTGTCAAGAGAAGAGAAAGAAGGGTGGACAATGCTACATATTTTAAAGACATTCTGAAGAGCTGCTTCTCTTTATCTGTTCTGAAACAGTCCCTTCACCCAACCAAGTGTCCAAATTACTGATAATAACAGTAGTAAGAGTAGTTGCTATCCTTCCATAGAACTAAAAACTGAATTTCCACGCTCAAAGACAACACAGCTCTACAGGCATAATCTTCAGCTAGGGGACTTCCCAGTGACATCTCATTACCATTATTGGAGACAGGATGCTGAATAATATAATCTGATCTAAAATGACAATTGTATTTCCATTTTTTACCGTACTCATCACGTCATGCTACACTTTCAATAGCTGGGGACAGAACTAATACTTGTATTTTTGCTTGCTAAAGTAGATATTTTAAGAAAAACTACCCTGGAGAAACTGCCTTATAATTTCCTCAGTCTGATGTGTAGAGCCAACAATTCCCAATGTTCCTTATATCCATATGCACTTATTAACTGCACTTATCTACACCAGGGGACCCCAAGCGATGACAGCAATTGGGCTGTGCAAACAAGCAAAGCCCCATCTGTGGGATGCAGGCAGCATGCAAAACCACTGCAGAAAAACATTTCTCCATTTTCTCCATACCAGTCCTTGGTGGCCAAAAGGTTGGGGGCACTGATCTAGACAATCATTCATGCTCATAAGCTTTGCAACACAACAGGCAATATGCAGGAAATTCATATACCTGCCATAGACCCAACAGCCTGTATCTCTCGTGACTGAACATACCTGATCCTCAGGTACACTGCTGGAAAAGAATCTGTCCATTTCACAAATAAATGTATTATTTTAGAGGAAAATACTCCTCAGAATGCAGCATTCTTTTTTCCTGGAGACTAGAAGAATTGTTACCCTTGGATCAGACACTTCTGTCATGTTCCTAAAGATCTCACCCACTACCTCTCAGTTTTTCTAATATGAAACCAGTGATTTGTGTACAGCACAGATTCAGTACAATAAAGTACAATACAATAGTATACTTGGAAGGGACCTTGGAGGTCTTCCAATCCAACCCCCTACCTAGGCAGGAAACCCTATACCATTTCAGACAAATGGCTATCCAATATCTTCTTAAAGACTTCCAGTGTTGGGCTTTCACAACTTCTGAAGGCAAGTTGTTCCACTGATTAATTGTTCTAACTGTCAGGAAATTTCTCCTCAGTTCTAAGCTGCTTCTCTACTTGATTAGTTTCCACCCATTGCTTCTTGTTCTACCCTCAGGTGCCTTGGAGAATAATTTGATTCCCTCTTCTTTGTGGCAACCCCTGAGATATTGGAACTCTGCTATCATGTCTCCCTAGTCCTTCTTTTCATTAAACTAGACATACCCAGTTCCTGCAATCGTTCTTCATATGTTTTAGTGCCCAGTCCCCTAATCATCTTTGTTGCTCTTCTCTGCACTCTTTCTAGAGTCTCCACATCTTTTCTACATCGTGGCAACCAAAACTGAATGCAGTATTCCAAGTGTGGCCTTACCAAAGCATTACAAAGTGGTATTAACACTTCACGTGATCTTGAGTCTATTCCTCTGTTTATGCAGCCTAGAACTGTATTGGCTTTTTTGGCAGCTGCTGCACACTGCTGGCTCATATTTAAATGGTTGTCCACTAGGACTCCAAGATCCCTCTCATAGTTACTACTGTTGAGCAAGGTACCACCTATACTGTACCTGTGCATTTCGTTTTTCTTGCCTAAATATAGAACCTTACTCTTTTTACCATTGAATTTCATTTTATTAGATATTGCCCAATGTTCAAGTTTGTCAAGATCCTTCTGTATCTTAAGCCTGTCTTCTGGAGTATTGGCAATTTCTGCCTGCTTGGTGTCATCTGCAAATTTGATGAGTTCCCCATGTATTCCCTCATCCAAATCATTGATGAAGATGTTGAAGAGTATTGAGCCTAAAACAGAGCCTTGGGGTACTCCACTGCATACCTCCCTCCATGTAGGTGCAGTTCCATTGAGGACTATACGTTGAGTGCAGTTGGTCAGCCAGGTACAAATCCATCTGGTGGTGATGCTGTCTAACCCACATTCTTCTACTTTATCTAGTAGTAAGTTATAGTCTACCTTATCAAATGCCTTACTGAAGCCCAGGTAAACTATATCGACAGCATTTCTCTGGTCCACTAATTTTGTCACTTTGTCAAAGAATGCAATAAGATTAGTCTAGCATGATCTGTTTTTGACAAACCCATGTTGACTTTTGGCTATTACTTTGTTTTACTTTTAGATGTTTGCTAATCTGTTGCTTATCTTTTCCAGCATCTTTCCTGGTATTGAGGTCAGGCTGATAGGTCTATAGTTTCCTGGGTCTATTTTTTTTCCTTTTTTGAAGATGGAACCACATGAGCTCTTTTCCACTCCTCTGGCAGTTCCCAGGTGCTCCAGGATCTCTGAAAGATATAGTTAAGTGGTTCTATATCTTATCTGCCAGTTCCTTCAGAACCCTGGGGTGAAATCCATCCGGTCCTGGTGATTTGAACTCGTCTAGAGTAGACAGGTGCTCACTTACCATTTTCTTCCCTATTTCAATTTGTGTTCCTAATCTAATTTTTGTGGTGCTATTTTTGATAGGTTGGGCTGTTTTATCCCTTTGTGTAAAGACAGATGCAAAAAATGAGTTAAATAGTTCTGCTTTCTCCCTGTTGCTTGTCACCTTCATGCCACTTTCTCCCAGCAATGGACCAATTGTTTCCTTAACTTTTTTCTTGTTTTTAACATGTTGGAAGAAGCTTTTTTTGTTATTTTTTTACATTTGTGGCAAGCCTTTCTTCATTGTGAGCCTTAGCTTTCCTTACTTCATCTTTACAGGCTCGGGCTATTTGCTGATATTCTGCCTTAGTTATGTCTTCCTCTTTCCACTTTTTATACTATACCATGTTTTCCCGAAAATAAGACAGGGTATTATTATCTTTTGCCCCACAAAATATGACCTTGGGCTTTTTATAGGGGGAGGGCTTATTGTTTTGGGGTTGCTGGGTAGCTGCTCCCTTGCAAACTGGCTCCCGAAAAGCCGGGCACAGCCTCAGGGGCGAAGCAGCCATGAAGTGACCACACTCATGAGCAACTGCCCGGCAAACCCCCTCTCCAGCCGGGCAGAGCGCTATTCACTGACCTAGGGGGTATCCCTAAGGCGCCAATCACCTATCTTACCACATGAAATTGACTAGGTTTTCTCTTAAAGAAAGCTTGGCTTTCTTTACAGTGTTTTTGAGGTAAAATTACCCACTGAAACTCTCTTTCTGTAATTTGCTTTAAACTGGCAGCTTTCTGTGACTGGCAGGCTACTCATAGATCTATGTAACTATTAGCAACCAAACAGCTATTCTCTTGTTTCAAAGCAAAGGAATTTCCCAAAAATAATGTTTGCCACAGGACAAGGTGGCAGCTCAGTGAGAAAAAATCAAAGTCATCAAAAAAGCAAAACAACAAAGTCCAAATAGTTCTAAAGAAACATAAAACACAATGTCACAAAAGTCACTCCCCTTTCAGCGGTGTCGAATAAAATATCCTGTGTGGTTCTCCGATTACTTCTCACATGGTTCCCATAATGCATTTCCTGTATTTAAATTAATTAAAATTTTAGATATTACCTCTTCATTGATACTAATAGATAATTTTACTTTATTGTAATTTTAGATACCATATTTGATATATTTAGCGTTTATAATTTAATATAGACTACATCCCGGGTTTCATATATTAGATGCTAGTTATATTACTTTACAAGTGAATTTGAACTCTGTCTTAAATTTTATTTATTATTTGTACTGGGGTGGATTGCTGTCGGCATTGCTGCCAGTTTGTTTTGTGCATACGCCAGAGCTGGGCACAGAGTTGACTATAAAGTATTCTGCACATGTGCAGAACATGAAAGGAATTACTAAAAAACATTCCCCGGCAACCAGGGAACCAGTTTGGGGGCATGGCCAGCCTGGGTCACTGCCAGTTCTGCAGCCCAGGCCAAAATACCACTTACCAGTCCGCCCGAACCTGCACGAACTGGTAGCAACCCACCTCTGATCTGTACTGATCTGTGCTGATCTTTAACCGCAATGAATTGAATTGAATTTCTCATAGAATCTTGCTTGGGGCCTACGGAGGTTTCCCTTTAACTACGCATTTGCTTCAACAAGAAATTCCAGATATTGGCGCCATCTCTAGTTAAATAAATCCATGCAATTGTTAAGTGACTCCGTATACCTGTATTGACTTTGCTTGTTGGAAGCCAGCTAGAAAGATTGCAAAACGTAACCACATGGCCCTGGGACCCTGCAATTGTCAAAAAATACATGCCAGTTGCCAAGTACCTGAATTTTTAATCATGTGACCATGGGGATGTACAATAGTTGTAAGTCCAACGATCAGTTATAATTAACTTTTTCAGAACTGTTGTAACTTCTAATGGTCGTTAAATGAATGGTTATACCTATAAATGTAGCCTGAAAAATCTAGAAGTCATTCCACATTTCTTCTTTTCTAAATAGCCCCCCTCCTTCTATTTGCATGTGCTCAGAATCTTCCTCTCTGAGAGAGAAAAATAATTTCCTCTGTGATAATAAGAACAGGCTGCTGCAGCGCCCTAATTCTGTGCTCTCTTCTTTCTGCACAGATGTGGCATCCTGACAGCTATGCTGCTCTGTGTCCCATTTCTAACCTCAGCTGGGAGGTGTATGTTTATATGACAGCAAAGGCAGCACGATAATACTGACTCTTTTATGGGAAACAGCCAAAGGCACTTATCCTTTTTAATTGAACCCAATGTGTTGTTGCCCACATCACCTCTACTCTTTTATGTTTCAGTATTAATTTTAAAAAAATGAAGAATCTACATAGGTCCTTTGATTAAACAACTAAGAGAAGAGTTAAATGTTAATCCTGAAAGGGTTTATATAAATCCTCACCTCCCAAACCTGTGGGAGGCCTAGAGACAATTGGAGAATACTTAGTGACTTATTTAGTCCCTGTCCTAGTAATCCCAACACTAATTTGCTCCCAGATCTTTATTCTGGAGAGTCATAAATGAACATACATGCAAATGTCCATAATTCCTAAAACAAGCTTTAGCCGTGTGCCCTGGTAGAGTTTCGAGTCTAATAAAATTTGTATGCCACCCATTTCCATTGGGACTCTGGGCGGCCCACAGCAAGACAAAAGAAACATTTAAAATTTAAGAATAAAAAATACAATTAAAAGTCCACATCATCCATACCATCTAAGCAGGGCAATCAATAGCCCCAGGCCTGCCAGAACAGCCAGGTCTTGACGGCTTTACAGAAGGCCGGGAGAGTGGTAAGGGTCCAGATCTCTACAGGTAGATCGTTCCACAGGACCAGCGCAGCAACAGAGAAGGCCCTCCCCCGGGGGGCTGCCAGCCGGCATTGTCCGGTTGATGGCACTCGGAGGAGGCCCAACCTGTGCGATCTTGTTGGTCATTGGGAGGTAAGTGGCAGGAGGTGGTACAATCTGGGGCAGAACTAAACCTTGAATAGGGTCCCAAACATATTTTAAGAGTTTATGTCTCATAACTACAAGGGGCAAACATCATTTCATATAGCTAGGTAGCAACTTTTCATAGACAAAGAAAAGTATAAGCTTTTGACATTTAAGAAGACTGCCTTTGTTATAGTTTGCCATGCCTCACTTGAGCAAGCTTATGTTCAAAACTACCTTTGTATCCCAATAGAACTGCTCTGCTTCTATTTCTCGAGTTTACATTTCCTTTTCTCTATCCACAAATGCAATGAAGTCAGTACGTAATGGTTTTCTTGGACCACATTCTGCAACTTGTAATATATAGTATTATATACAGAATATCATAGATGAACCTCACTCTGTCAAGGACATAGGCATACTCATCTCTAACGATCTAAGTCCCAGAGCTCACTGTAACAGCATTGCCAAAAAGGCATTAAGAGTTGTTAACCTAATTTTGCGAAGGTTCTTCTCTGGTAACACTGTACTGCTAACTAGGCCATACAAAACTTTTGCCAGACCAGTTCTCAAATACAACTCATCTGCCTGGAATCCACATTGTATATAAGACATTAATACAATTGAGCGGGTCCAGAGGTATTTCACGAGAAGAGTACTCCACTCCTCACAATAGAACACCTTATGTCACAAGGCTTGAAATTTTGGGCTTGGGCAATGTTGAACTGAGCCACTTATGGTCTGACCTAAACATAGTACACAAAATTGTCTGCTACAACGTCCTACCTGTTAACGACTACTTCAGCTTCAATCGCAATAATAGATACAAAAGGGGAAACAATAGATACAAACTCAAGGTAAACCACTCCAAACTCGACTGCAGAAAATACGATTTCAGTAATAGAGTGGTCAATGCCTGGAATGCTCTACCTGACTCCATTTTTGCTTCCTCAAACCCCCATAGCTTCGACCTTAAACTGTCTACTGTGGATCTCATACCGATCCTAAGAAATCTGTAAGGGGGCATGCATAAGGACACCAGTGTGTCAGTGTTGGGTTACGACCGGTATGCCCCAATACGGGCATGCCGGTGCCTGCCAGGAGCACCAGATACCGTTCCGGTACAGTGCTCCAGAGGGCCCACCCGCCTGCCATATTTACCTGTATTTGAGCTCTTTTGGGCCTCCGCGCAATCGCAGAGCGTACAGCACCTGCGCAATGCTCCGCCGAGCAGCTGGAGCATTGTGGAGGCATTGCAGAGCATCACAGACAGTAAATATGCATGAGCACACTATGCTGTGTGCGTTCATGTAGTGGATGTCGGGCCCCGTTGCACTGTACCGGTTGCAACGGGATCCAGAACTCACCACTGCAGTGTGCGTACCATCCCTGTCCTACTATCCCCATTTATTTGTACCCATTTCATGTGCTCATGTCCATATTTATACTTATACCTGTTATCTCGTACATGTTTGACAAACTAAATAAAATAAAAATCAATAAATAAAATATAGTAAAGATAAGGTATGCAGGCTGTGAACGGTACCATACTGAATAGGGAACAACCAAACTTTCTACTTCAGATAACAGTGCCTGTGGTGAAATTCTGGAAAACTCAAGACCAGAGTTTTGCCCTTCCTTATTCTACCAGAAGCAATGAAGTATTTATTCTAAGTTAAGAATTTATATAGCTAATTTTAATTCAGCACTATTATGAGAAATTTCAAAATACAGGTATCTTAATAATATGGTCACTCAAGGTAATTCATATGGCATAGCACGTTTGGAATTTTGAAATTATCTTCTGAATATTTTTACAAAATGGCTAACATAAGTATAACTTATATAACTATAAGTAATGATTGTGAAAGAGATGCACAAAAGTTATTTGTAACCAATCAACACACTATGTTACAATATGTAACGAAAGATGATTTTTTTGAGTGTTGTGTTTGTCTGCTTAACCAAAAATAAAATAAAAAATCGTAAAAAAAAATGGCTAACATAGAGAATTAGCTATTTACAAAAACAGTTGTCAAAATAGATATGGCCAATAACATGATTTTAACGGAAAGCTGGTAAAGATTATCTCATAAAGTTTCTATGCTCTCCCAGTTTACCTCAGTCATTTTATCTGATAGGTAAATACTTTTCTACATACACGCTAACCTATTTCCCCCTGAAGGAGAAGGGCAATCCAAAAACGTGAAATATAAATAAAATCTCCATCTTTATTTTCTAGAATGTCACTGCTCTTAGAATAAAGAGCCAAGGTGGCGCAGTGGTTAGAGTGCTGTACTGCAGCCACTTCAGCTGACTGTTATCTGCAGTTCGGCTGTTCAAATCTCACCGGCTCAGGGTTGACTCAGCCTTCCATCCTTCCGAGGTGGGTAAAATGAGGACCCAGACTGTGGGGGCAATATGCTGACTCTGTAAACCGCTTAGAGAGGGCTGAAAGCTTTATGAAGCGGTATATAAGTCTAACTGCTATTGCTATTGCTATTGCTATAAAGTGAAATTTCACACTATATCAGAATTCTTTTTTTTTTCACTAAAAGAATCTAAAAAGTCAAATGGAGACAAGGATAGTCATAGAAACCAACTGGATCCTCATATCCCTCATATCCTGTACCTCTCAGTGATATGGGAGCTGATAAACCTAGATTGGAATATACATACCATACTTCTCTATCCCTGCAAAATTCAGTAAAACCCGGAAAGTTCCTAAAATACGCTAAAATAACATTACTCTTTTTCAAGGATGTATAAGTAATTGGGAACCTGGGAATAAATTAAACTATAGAGGGCAACTTCATTCTTCAGACAACAACTTCTATAATCCCTTGCCATCAGCTATGATGTTTAGGGCTAATGAGGGTATCAAAATAAAAGCACCAGTTTCTAATGAAAACAGATTCTTGCAATGAAAATGCATGTTGGGTACATTTCAGAGCATGGACAAAAGAACAGATCGTATTTCTCAATTCTTTATGAAATAGACACCAATCTATGCAAGTTGTAAAAGCATGACCATTAAACATGATTAAACAAGGTAAAATTTACATGCAACAATAAACCAGAATTCCTCAGCTTTCTGCTTTATACAAGAAGAATAAGATACCACACATTATTCATACCTCACTGCTTCTATCAGAATCTGCAGCTATCACACTTGGATGACTCCATTTGCAGTTCACTTTCTGTTAGATGAAAATCAGAAACTCTTGACTTGTTTTATTCTGAATTAGCTATAGTTCAAAGCCAAGAATCATGGCCTCTGACTCTCTTTTGTTAAAGGAAAACATAGCAGAGTTCCCGAATCACACATGATGATAAAATAGCCCATGGGCCAAACACTAGTATATGTTAGGCTAGGGCTGTCAAACTCACAGCCCACGGGCAAGATGCATCACACGCTGACCATGCCCACACCCAGTTTAGCAAGGGAAAAAAAGTCCCAATACATCATGTGACAACACTGTAATGACATGAGTTTGACACCCCTGTGTTAGACAATCAAATCTTCCTGCCAGACAGATAACACAAGAGTTATTAAGTACCAGCAAACTGCTCATTCCCAATTTGTGTGAAGATACAGCCAGTACAGTTACTTAAATTAACTGCTATACTTCATTTCCCTAAATTTAGAGTATATGGCACACCTGTTGCTTCTTGCAGCTGTTTACCAGCCAGGTACTTTCCCAAGTAAAAGACAGAAAACAGAGCCAAAATTTAGAAGTTTAAATTGCACCGTACTGGTCCTACAGACAATATTGCACAATAATAAAAGATGCCGTGAATGTTTATATGTACGTATACCTTGGAAGTCTTTGCAAAAATCTGAGACACTTAAATCTTGCTGGCTTCTTTGGTGGTATTTCACAGATGCAGCATTCTGTTTCCCCTGTCTCTTACCCCAATCCCAAACTATTAGTCACATAAGTGCAGTGAAGAATGCAGAAGTGCAGAAGAGCTGATCTTTGTGCTAATATGCTTTTTGTAATGCATTAATTTTATAAAGTTAATTTAATACAACTTTTATTGAAAAATAAACAAACCAAAACATATTTTTTACAATTCTCCAGGGTGAATTTTCCTTTTTCAGCGCAGAGTTATAAAGCACACAACACTTTTTAAACAGTTTGTATAGGGGAAATTATTGTGTTTTAGAGTCAATGTATAGCCTGAACATTTAATTGATCTCAAGACTGTTAAATGCTCTTTAAAAATAGAACTGTTTGCGACTGAACAAGAAATGTAAAGAAAACATTAAATAGCTGAATACTGCAGACGGCATTCAAATGAAATTGGGGAAACAAACAACATTATTCATGATAGAGATCTGCAAGTAATACTGTTTATGAGAAAGTGGAAATTAGTTATGACATTTTTCAAGATCAAAGTTCTATTCATAAGTATGCATGCTAAATAGAAGTAGTACTTTGTTCTCACCCTCTTCCCCATATTCAAGTACAAGTTTCTCTTTCTCCTGGACTTTTCCTGGAAACTCTGGCAATATCTAATACATGGAGCAAAAAACTTTAAACAAAAGGCTTAATGGATTTAGAGGTCTCTGTCAATCAGTCACACATATATGTGCAAACACTTTTATTGAATTGCTTTTAATGGTGATGGGATAGAAATTTAAATAACAATAATATGTATATAGAAATTCACTTTCATATGATTCAAACTCACTTGCAGTTAAGCACAAGGATTAACAATAGTCCAAAGAACAATGTGGAAAATGTTAGTTTTGAGAGAGAATTTAAAAGAAAGGAAGCATATTATATTTATTTTGTGCAATGACAATAAAGGCTATACTGCTATTAACATCATGTATTTATTCACCGAAGTTGTTTTATATGTAGGGCATGAACCAATATTGTTAACGCACCATTTAAAGATCAGGAAAGTACATGAAACTCTGTTAGAAAATTACCGTATCTTTCAAATAATTTTCTATTTAACTCATATTTATTATATAAGGCCTACTGAAATCTAACTCCATTTCTTCCCATTGATTTCATTCCTTCTTTAAATTTTTATGTTAATATGGTCCCCATGACAGCATTTCCTTTTTTTAAAAAACAGGGAAAAGTAGACATTTTCCTCTTCATTTTACAACTCTCCTGCAACAGGTTTTGCTGCATGCATGTACATTTCTTTGCCCAAGTGCTATACTAATAATAAGCAGACTATCACAATCATAATAAATTTTCAGACTTTTTGCTGAAAATGGGAAAAAGATGAATTGGTGATTTATGAATTTGCTGATTAAAAAGGGTTGAACGTGTAAAGAAGGAATCGTGTAATATAATCTTAAAAGAGGGAGGAAGCATAATAAGTTTGTCGCTGCTATAAAAAAGTTCCATTTTTTTGTCCATAAATTCCAGAATAAAACATTGCAATTCTCAAACTGAGATTATACCAGATTCTCAATTTATGATGGGTTTAGCAATCAAACTACTGGAACGAACTCCCCGTGGAGATTCGGACCCTCACCACCCTCCAATCCTTCCGCGCTGCTGTAAAGATCTGGCTGTCCCGGCTGGCCTGGGGTTAATATTATAGCCCCTCTCGAATGGTGTGATTGTTGCGTTTTTTCTCTTTTAATATGCTGTATTGTTTATTGTTTGTTGTTTCCCCCTCCCTTTTGAATTGTGAGCCGCCCTGAGTCCCCTTAGGGAAAAGGGCGGCATACAAATAAAGGCAAAAGTACAAAAAAAAAAAAAAAAAAGTACATTTCCTCCCCAAAAATATTAAAATTCATTTATAACAACAATTATACTTTATACAATTAAATTACACTATTTAAAATTAAAATATTTAAAAATAATATTAATTTAGGAAAGTATTTACCTGCCAAGATAAGAAAGGGATTGTTTGTTTGTTTGTTTGATTGATTGATTTCTATAACTGCCCATCTCAGCAAACAACTTTGGGTGGCTAGCACTTCAATAATTTTCAAACTATGCTCATAAGGTTTTAATAAGAATCACTTAAGTTCCATGGAGAAGTAACAAGTCAAAATATAAGCCAAATGACCAAGCTGGAATCCTGGGCAGTTAAAACCTGTATTCATAAGATATTAACAATTCATAGAAAGGAACATTAGCGGTATGTCTATTCTATGAAACATTTTTCAAGTGCCTGAATTCAGCTTAAATTCAATTTAAATTTTTTGCTGTTTAAAACTAAAAATCACCCCTTCCAATTTATCCCATCAGACTAGGATTTTTTCTGTTTTAATTTTTCAGGCAGGAAGAGATATTCTTTTTATTTACAGGGAATTCTAATAAGAATCTCTTTCAGAACAATTATATCTGAATTTTCCAATTTCAATCTTGTATTAAAATGTTGCTGTACAACTTAATCTCATCGGCTTTCTAATAAAATGCACCAAAATAACCCTAGAGACACTCATTCTGGAAAATCTGGATTTTATTCTAGAAAACCTATCAATTTCAGACTCCATATCTTCCTCTTCTAAATCCAAAGCATTTGCCAAAACTTTAATAGGCCACTTTCAATTATTTTCATCTGGAACCTCTAGAATTTCCTCATTCCAGAGTTCTTTCTGTCTTAATTCAAAGTCAGATTATCCTATTCTCTTTCCAATTCTCTGCCATGAACCTTTAAAATTGAAACCTCTAAAATTTCCATGCTGTCATAATTTTGTTTCATCTCTCCAGAAATTTGCTTCACAGAGCTTTCAATCTTTCTGACATCATCTCATTTTCTCTCTTCATAAATCTTTCATCTACCTTTTTTTCCAAACGTTTCCATTTTATTTTCCATCTGATCAAATTTGTTTCAAAAATTTGTTCCATATGTTCCAAAAAAAAAAAAAGAAGTATATCTTGTATAACATTTTTTCCACTAGTTGCTCTAGCAAGACTCTCCTGCCCCCTATTACCATTTTTCTAATAGCCATTTTTAATCCAAAAGTAGAAATGTCTCAAGCACATAAAATAGAAAGACAACCCCCCTCTTACTGTATTTTTGTTTCTGACAGTTACATTTTAGTATATCCTAATAATGTCAATCACAGCAAGCATCACATCTCCATAGGAGCTACATTTCACAATCTCAAACTGGTTCCTTGTCTTCTCTTTTGTTATGCAGATTCCAACAAACTTTCTCATGCTGGACTGGTCTCTTCAACAGGATTAGTGAAAAATTAAACCCAGGCAAAATTGAAATTAAACCCTTTTTATCCCTTTTTAAAGCAAAAAAGACTTGTTTCCTTGTTTATTTTAAAACTTGCTTGCATCTTAAACTTTTTTCAAATTGTTCTTGAAATTTTAAGTCAAATATTTTTCTGGGGTGTTTTTTTTTTTGTAATATATAAGATGATTTAAATCATGACAAAGCATTTTATCTTTGCCACAGATGAAATCTCCCTTCACCAAACTCCTGGAAGTTTGACTCCTGAGCCAGCTACAAAAACTTTGTGGTTTCTGCAGCCAACTCAGAAGGAACTCTGGAGTACACATAGTTAATCTCACAATTTCCCTTTGATTTGGGGAGATTGCAACAGCCAGAATTTGCCTTCCATTCCTATTCTTAGCTACTCTTCAGAGACCATCATTCTACCAAAATTCTCCACAGAAGTTCAAAATTCCCCATCAGAAACTCACATTCTCCTTTGGAAACTCCAACTTGTGGTGTTGATAATTAGAAAAATGCATAATAAGAAAAAGTGATTTTTTTGTTGTAATCATATAAGAGATACTGCATTTACTGTATATATGTATTTGCTACAAAAGAAATTGGAAGCTTCTATTTCTTTGTTTTTTCTTCTGCACTTTTGGCTTTTCTTCTTTTTTCTTTTCTTTATTCTTATTAGTTTGTGGGTTTTTATGTTCTCTTTAATTCTTTTAATGAAGTGTGTGCATGTGTGTGTGAGAGAAAATAGTGCAGTATCCCTCAATCTTCTTCAAGCTGAAAATCAATTAATTAAATATGCCATTTAGTACTGTTAACAAATATATATTACTTTAAGTCTTCAAAATGAGATGCATGTTTTAAATATTTTGCATCTGTGTAATACAGATTCACATTTCCCAAGCATGAAAACTGTAACAATACCTATTGCTCTTATGACTGTTATGGGACAAAGGTGTACATGTATAACAAACAACCACAGAGTTGCATTGCTCAACACTATCCGTATTATTCAATGCAACTCATTTACAAACATTCATCATTGCTACATACAAAACTAAGACTCTGTTCACTTTGAGCCCAATTTTCCAATCCTACAACAGAGGCCTTATGCAAGTTTGTGCTCTCAAGTTTCCAACAGCTAGAAAAGTATTATTAATCTGTTCTAAAATCCAGCTCTTACAACTTGTTTGAAAAAGAAAAAGGGAACCAACATTCTCACTCATAGCCAAGAGTCATTCTGAGAATGAAGTGGGTGTACCTAAATCTGATTTAAAAAAAACAAATAAATAATGACATATTTTGGTTTTTTAATTGTATTCTTCAAACAATTTAAGAAATGCCTTCAGCATTTTTAAAACTTTTAATTTTATTTATTAGTCTCAGTGCCATGCAAAAATTACTTCAACTAAAATATATACAATTAATTTAACCAGGATATTAAGACAGCAGGGACTAAAACGGCAGAGACAGAAAAAGAGAAATACAAAAAACTCAAACTCCAAATAAAGTGAATAAATCTATATGAGAGAGGGAGGCAGGGAGGCTTTGTCCAGTGTCAAAAGGATAAAAAAGTAGATCAATCAGCTGTCTCTGAGTTAACCATTCCAAGGTAGGAAACTACTTAGAAAACCAAGTATTAATACACAAGTATTAATAAAACACATTATCACAAACATACAAGAACATAGCCAAGGCACCACTTCAAAAGGTGAAATTAAGACCCAAATGTAAACATACAAGAATTTTGTTAGTTGTGAAGTCATGTCCAACCCATCGCAACCCCATAGACAATGTTCCTCCAGGCCTTCTTGTCCTCTACCATCCTCTGGAGTCCATTTAAGCTCACGCCTATTGCTTCAGTGACTGCATCCAGCCACCTCATTCTCTGTTGTCCCTTTCTTCTTTTGCCCTCAATCTTTCCCAGCATTAGGCTCTTCTCCAGTGAGTCCTTTCTTCTCCTTGGGTGGCAAAAGTATTTGAGTTTCATTTTCAGTATCTGGCCTTCTAAAGAGCAGTCAGGATTGATCTCCTCTAAGACTGACAGGTTTGATCGCCTTGCAGGGGACTCGCAGGAGTCTTCTCCAGCACCATAGTTCAAAGGCCTCAATTCTTTCTTATGGTCCAACTTTCACAGCCATACATTGCAACTGGAAAAACCATAGCCTTGACTATGCACATTTTTGTTGGCAGGGTGATGTTTCTACTTTTTAGTATGTTGTTTAGATTTGCCATAGCTTTCCTTCCCAGGAGCAATAGATATTACTTTACTATAAGTTGCTTAATAGATTAAAACCTCCTATACAAATCAGATGTTCAAGAGAAATGGGAGCCAGTGAAAGTGGGCAGCTGTTATCACATGACTATAATGCCCAGTTCCACTCATTACAGTAACAATTACATTATTGACTAAAACTCTTTGAGAGTCAATTTTAATTAATAATTTAAGGCACCAGGCTAGAAACCAAAAAATGATGAATTCTACTTTTTCCTTAGGCATGAAGACAATTGGGGCTAGTCACTCTCTCAAGCCCCTGGAAGAAGACTTTTTTTTATGAGTTATGAAAGTTTATTTATATGCCGCCCTTTTCCCTGGGGGGACTCAGGGCGGCTTACAACTCAAGGGGGGAGGGGAAACAAACAATAACACGTGAGAACAATACATAATTAAAAAAACACAACATTCATACCATTCGGGTGGGTTACAATCTTTAGCCCCAGGCCTGACGGGATAGCCAGATTTTAAGGGCTGTGCGGAAGGTCTGGAGGGTGGTGAGGGTACGAATCTCCACGGGGAGATCGTTCCAAAGGGTCGGAGCTACTACCGAGAAGGCTCTCCTCCGCGTGGTTGCCAGTCGACACTGACCGGCAGATGGAACTCGGAGGAGGCCTAATCTATGTGATCTAATTGGTCGTGAGGAGGTAATTGGCAGTAGGCGGTCTCTCAAGTACCCAGATCCACTACCATGAAGGGCTTTATGGGTGACAAGTAGCACCTTGGCAAATTACTTCCAATAAACGTTCCATCAAAAACTGTATGGACCTGTCCAGGCAGTTGCCATGAGTAAAAAAAATGCCTTGAAGATGTGAGATTTTAAAAACTTCTGAGTTTATCTAAAATAGTAGCTGAGCATTTGAATGTTTTATCTGATTCTGAGCAAAATGGTAAGTGCCTTTTATACAAATGTTTTCACACAAATGTTAAATAGCATGGGGATAAGAAATAAACATCGAAGGATCCCATAACACAAATGTCAGGAGGTTGAGCAGAAATTCCCAGTACTTCCTGGAGATAATCTGAGATAGCAGCAGAATCAACACGAAGCAGTACTACACACACCCAACTCACACAATCTCTTCAAAAGGATATTGCTATCAGAAACTGTTGAGAATTCTGGATGAATCAACAGGTTACATTCCCTTATTACTTCCCTCTGGCAAAGGACAGTGGTGTCAAAAAAGGATATGAGTCATTGGACTATATTCAGAACTTTTTGATCCAATTGCTTTTTTCCTTCTAACTTACTAAGAATATTTACACACTATTTGTTTGAAAAAAATCTGTAGTATTTACAGTACGGTAATTAAAAAAAGCAAAGATCAAAGCAAATTAAAGACAGAAGAATCCAGGAAATCCATACATATACTTGTTTATATCACAAGAACATACACATATATGGGTAAATGGCTAGAATGGCCAATTTGAAAAGTTTTTATTTTATTTTAAAAGATCTAAAACACATCAAAATTGAGGCTACACATAACACATAGTAGATATTTCATTGGACAGACACCATCATAATGAAGAACCATTTCTAAATCATGAAACAACTAGCTTCAGCAGAGACCACCGAGGTCTTTAACTTTCTGGAAGGCAAATATATTTCAAGATGTTCTTTTATTGAATTAGGTGCATATAGAAAACAGCAAAGTCATAACAATGTTTTTCCCCCATAAAGTAGAACCAATGTATGTTCTTGGATGAAAACCTTTTTTTAATCTGTGAGCTCATAATACAGTATCTAAATATATTCATCTGATGCAATATAAATTATTTATTCTGCATATTACTAACTGGTCATAATGATCTTTGACCAATGTATCTTATTTATTCAGTTTTTATGGCTGCCCATTAGCCAAGTGACTTTTAGTATTATACATTTCATGTTGCAATCTGAAAAAAATATATATGATAATTTTGATCTACCCATTAAAAAATATACTAAAGAGGGCTTTCCAAACAGAAATGTCTGGAGCCCATAAGTATCCTCCCTCATTCCCCCCCACCCAGCTTCCAAACTAGTCCCATGAACAGACTAACAAAGAACTAAGAATCATAAACCAAAATATGAATCAGTGTGGCCAAAGTAACCCCTAAGAATGAACATAGCTAACATACTAGCTTCAGTCGGTAGCCGTACTCCTAGCCACAACGATTATGTAAATTACTCATCAAAATAGAGAATCTAGGAGCATCAGCAAAGTGTGATTCTGTTCCTTCAGATGGAGCACAAATCCATCTAATCGAGAGTTGGATAATGCCTCTCTGACCATTTCATCTGTGCAATGTAATGTTCCTGGTTTTAATCTTTATTCCTCACATATGAAACTGTGCTATTTCAAAGAATTGGCAATAACAGGTGTTGCTAACTTATTTAAATGATCGCCTCATCATGATTGTCAGCGGTCACGGAGTAATTCTGATTCTATTGGCTTTATAAATGATACACAGCAAGCGCAGCCAAAAATGAATGCATAAACCAGCCTGGTAAAGAAAAGAAGGAGCTAGTGGAAGTTGTGCATTGTGAAAGCATGGTGACAGCAAGCCAGCCCACACAAGTAAGTCTTTCCTGAGGTTAGCTAATTCTGATGAAATTTTTACTACAATGATATATGCACATACACTATTAAGATTCTCAACAGCTGTAAAACTATTAAAAAGATACATTTCAGTGTCGAACTTTTGAGAAGATGCAGATCCTAAATAATACTTTAGAAACAACAGATGGCCCGAAAATTATTTAGTTGTCCACTTTTGCCCCATCCCTTCTCATTATAGAACTTAGAACAAGAATTGCATTAGCCAGGTTTCCTCTATGAATATAACATAGGGCCTCAATGCAAAATAGTAGTCCAGTTCTTTGCATATCAGCAAGATATATATACAGAATAGTTATTGCCCATTAGTGCTACATATAAAGAAAAAATGCTTGCATTATGTAATTTATATTATACAAAGATGTATTTAGAAAGTCTTGCACTTCCATTGTTACAATACATAATGTTCCATCTTCACCCCATTTTTTTAGCAGCACTATACGTTGTTGAAAAATTCTATTGTAAACACACAGAGAGGCTGTAAAATATGCATGTATCTTAATAGTCAAATATTGATGGTTTGATCTCTTAATGGAAAAAGTCAATAGGTTTTATTTTCTAATGAAGTATGAAGATATGAAGGAAGAGGGGCATTTAGCTGAAACACTGCCAAGGTAAGCATAACATGGGAAACATCGGGATGTGCTATTTTAGAAGAAAATCAGATTTTAAAAATTGTTCCAAAACCATGTGCTTCATCTGGGCTCAAGGCCACTGGCAAATTCAAAGTATCGAGCAGGTAACACAAAGCCACATTCATATTCAGCTTCCAATATAAAAGGTAATAGTTGTTTCATAAATACTATTATGCACAGTAGAATGATGTACTATATTTGGACAGTAATTGCTTTTAAATTCAGAAGTACAAAACAAAAAGGTGCAATTATTTTTGTGTAAATACCAAAGGCTTGATGTACTTACCTGCTGGCATTCTAATTGAATCAGCTATCAAAGATTTAAATTTCTGAAGACCAATCACTGCAGTTAGCCTTGATTAAATTTCCTACAATAAATTACTGCTATGCAGATTTGTGGCCCTGTAAAAAAAGGCAGAGACACCAAACATTAGGAACTGTTGAACATTTACTTTTATGGAAAATGTAGAATTGATGTTTGAAATCAATCAATGCCCCAAAGCATATAATCATGCTAAGGAAAGCTTTAGCATGCAGGAATCAGCACAAGCAAGTCAAAAAATCAGGAAAATACAGAAAGTAGTTTGTAGGAAAGAAACAGGAACAGCTAAAATAAAACCAAAACAAGATGCTTATTGTTTCAGCCTTTTAATATACACTCTTAACTAACAAATCAGTGATATCAAACACATGAGAAAGTTACTATTTTAAACTACTTATTTCCTCCCAAACCCCACCTTTTCAATAGAGAAGCTAAATTGAGAAAGCTAACTTTAAAAAAAAAAAAAACCCAGCAAAATGCAGCTCTCAACAAATTCCTTCATTTAACAGTGTGTGGTTCTAAAACAAGCTAAGAAATAGCTTAAAACTAGGCCATTTCCCAACAAGCAGTCAACTTATTTAAAAAGTTTAAGGAACACTGATCTACTTGCTAGGCTATTTCATGTCCATGTTTCCTTAAAACGGTATGCTGAACCTACCTTGCAAAGAGCATTTCATGTGATCTGTAGAGATTATAGTACACCGAAGCAAACATTGTGACACAATTAGCTAGAGCTTTAGACAGTGCTCTATGGCAGAAAACCTTAAACTATGTTACAGCTCAAATGAAACTAGTAAGCCTGCAAAGTGCACTTTAAATTATAACTTGAATTAAAGACTTCTTAGAGCACAGAATAACCGGCTCTCTGCCCGGTTTTCTGGGTGGGCGTGGCCTAGCCAGCCTTCTGCACCAAAGGGGGCATGTGTTTTCGCCTTACCCAAGCTCCAGAGACTTTCCTCGAGCTTCTGGGAGGGTAAAAACTGCCTCTCCTGGGCTCTGGAGACCCTTCTGGAACTTCCAGGAGGTTCATTTTTCCCCCTCCCTGAGCCTCCGCTCAGGCCCTGCACTTACCTTGCATCCAAAACAGGCCGCGTGGAAACTCCTGGGAGGGGAGGGGAGGGATGGGCAGGTTCAGCCAGGGTTGGGATTTGGAGGTTCTCTGAACCGGCCATAACATTAGCTATGGGTTCTTCTTAACCCGTAGCAGCCCACCCCTGAGAACAGGGTTGGAAGGGATCTTGGAGGGTCTTCCTATCCAATCCCCTACTTCAGGCTGGGACCCTATATCACATACATCTTGCTAGAACCATATTCTTAACAAAGACTAAGCTCTAAAAAATCTTCCTACAAGCCCTTCTCCCTAATCTGAAGTATATAGAAAAAATATTTTCAAAAGCAAGAAGATTTCAAACCAAATATTTATTACGGTCATATAGTATCACAAGCTGGGGTACAGTCAATTAAGAAGCATAGAAGATAATCAGATTTTTATAGGCTTTTTTGCTTAATAAGCATCTTATATTTACAAAGGATCTCCAACAATACTGATCAATTATTTGAAAGAAATATATTTTCTAACAGGCACAATGAATAAGGTAGCTTTACATGCAACCATTTTATTTATTTAAAACAATTATATAGCCACTCATCTTATGTCAAACTTTGGGCAGTTCCAAATCAACAATTAAAACAACATCAATAATAATACGATATAATACAAACATAAGTAGTCCTTAAGTTACTACCATTTATTTACTGATAGTTCAAAGTTACAACAGCCTTGGAAAAAGTGATTGTGACCTGTTCACAAAATTACAACTTTTCCTGTTATGGCCGGCCAACATTAAATCACTTCAAGTCATGTCAAAGGCAAGTGCTGTTTCGCCAAACCTGAAACCTCAGGGCTAAAGCCTCCAGCACTTTTTTCTGCAGTTCCCAGGCTATCTTCCAATTACAATTACCAAAAATCACTGGTCTGGTTTCCTGCTGTTTTGAAGCAAATGAAAACAGTAATATAAGCTTCAAAATAGGCTTCTCAAGATTATTTTAAAAGGAAAACCATCCCCAATTGAAGGCAAAATCCATTAACATGCTGGCTCTGTCCACTATGTGCCATCACTCTATCCAATTTATGCTTTGTCCTCCAAAATCAAAACATGCAAAACGTTTGCCTGTCTCTATCTTAAACATTTCTGTTCAGGCAAGCAAATATTAATTGATATCCAGTGGTTTTTGCCTCTAGTTTTTTTGCCTCAAGTGTGCCACATGCTCAATTGTTCTTTTCCCCACTGAAGAACTGCTTCTTGCTTTGATCTCTACCTGTAGTGCCAGTTCTCCCAGATGTCGATTTCCAGAGAACCATCTGGCACCCATCATGCTGTAGTTCCATGGGCAAATAAATGTCTCAGCAATATTCACTTCAGAAACATTCAGGCCAGTGTTATATAGATCCAACAAACCTGGGAAAATACTTTTTGATGGAAAGGGGTGGTTGGTTGGTTTCAGTGATTATATATGGGCTTTAATACCATAATTATTTTCCTTTTCTGGCATCATTAGAAGCCATCCCAATTATAACAGCACAGACTCTAACACCATTTTTTGTTAATGAGCCTGACAAACCTACAATGTACTCCCAGTACTTCACTGCAGCTCAAAGTGAATGCAAAAACAGAAGCAGACTTTCTAATGGAATGAAGTTCACATAAAAATGAAGGCATGTGTGAGCTCAGAAAATCAAAAACTTTGTAAAAACTACTCTAGATCCTAACTGATTAGCTCATTGACTTAAATAAATGAGCTCAAGGAGAAAGCTTTGGGTTCAAAGCTGCTTCAGCCCACAATGGGATATCTGCGCAATCAAATGATATCTTGGGCATCAACAGAACAAAAAGTAAACTATAAATCCTGAATGAGGTGAATTAATTTACAGATACTTCCTAATTGCCCACCAATATTTATGGTGAGCGATATGATGCCCCTCGGCACTTTTGTCAATGCATGTTTCATTCTGCAACAGTTCTTGATGGATTCATCTTTTAAAAAATTAATATTACTTTCAGGTGGCTAATGAGCACTTCACAATGAAATGCTGAGGCTCCAAAATGAGCAATATGGTGATGATGGATGGTGGAAACTAGCATTCCTCATTACATCAGGAAACCAAAGGAAATTAAGAAAGAGATATTGTATCGATCCAAAAGCACAAAACAGTCCAAAACTATTCACATTATTGCTCTCTGGCTTTTGGGGAGGCTTGGAGATGGAAACAAGATAAGTGGAAACCTAGGGTTGACTCCAAGGAGGAACTTTATGTTATAAATAGCCTTTGTGTAATCGTGCTTTTGACCCTTCCTCAAAATTCTAAATGGGTATCCTAAAAAACTGTACAGTCTATCTGTGATTGTTTACCAACTTGTTGCTGTCTGCTTAGCCGATCTTATATATATATATATATATATATATATATATATATATATATATATATATATATATATATATATATATATATATATATATATATATATATATATATATATATATATATATATATATATATATATATATATATATATATGTTTTTATTTGTGCTGATAAATAGGCAACAGTAAAAATATTGGGTTTCTGTCTGGATGGACTCTTGTGACGAGCCTAATGACAGAGAGTGGAAGTGTGACCTTCCTCCCACACTTGGGCATACCAGGGGTTGTGACTTTAAGTATATATATATATATATATATATATATATATATATATATATATATATATATATATATATATATATATATATATATATATATATATATATATATATATATATATATATATATATATACACACACACACACACACACACACACATATATATTTTCCACACTTACTGACAATATCTCTCCTAGCCCAATCTGCAGCAACTTATACATTTAAATTAATTAAAAATGAAATAGTACTGTAGCTCAAACACATTATTAGTTTAATATAAATAAAATGTGAATAATATCAAAATTCTAATCCAAAGCCTTCAGTGCTTTCTAAGTATCGAAACAATTCAACTTTGCCATGTCTACCTAAGAACACAAAATGGTATAAACTAAGGCAAAAATAATTCCCACAAAAGTACATTTTTCGATACCACAAATGTAATCAAATGCTTTCTGGGCATTTCTAAACTTCATTTTTCCAGTAACTCATAAATGAAAGTCAGAAGGGATCTCTATAAATGTAGAATTTTTCCCCAGCACAATGTAATCTACCCCGCTGATGACAGATAAATCAAGCTGTATCCTGGCTGACATCATTCTTAAATTCTTAAATGTTAATGAATTCTAAACCAGCAAAAACAAAAGGCGATCAGTAAGTTTATTAGGCAGTTCAATGCACTTTTAGTATCATCCCTTAGTTCCAGAACTAAGTACTAGATTTGCATCCTTCCAAATGGTGGGTATCAGGTCTAACCCTACAGGGGGCAGATTCCTCAATTGTGGGGTCACAATTAAATTTTGCACGTACAGTAAAATTGTTATCAGAAGATGTTACTTGGACAAGTTGGGAACAAAGTCATTTTTTGCTATTATATATATTATAATAAAAGTAAAAATTGATCCAAAAAATCTGGAACAAAAAAAAATCAATATGGCAATCTCAAAAGTCAGAATCAGATTTTATGGAGGAGTCAAATCTAAGCAAATTCATCCTTTCCATTCAAGTAAGATTTAATTTTGTTTATTTTACTGTTTTTTCCCATTCAAATGATCATGTTATAAAGTTCTATCTTGCAAGTTTCTATCAGTTTTATTTGAAATATGCCACTATGTAATAGTGCCTAACCCTCATAAATTAATTAGTTTTATTTATAAAACTAGTCATACAATTTCCTTTAGCATTTCAGTGTATCTCAGCACTGGAAATGTCCCCAAGAATCAGAGTAAAGTAATAATTTTAAGGAACTAAGTCTCTACTGCTATTGTCCTCTACTTCCAGAGCACTGCAAGAGAAGATAAATGAATTCCTTAGGCAATTTTTTTTAGTGCAGATGCATTATTTTTCCTATTGTGGGGGAGGTCAGAGATAAAGGAGATATGAGAAAGGAGTAGAATCATGAGAAGGGAGCTAGAGGCAAGAAAGATATAAACAGACGAGCATACCAGCATGAAAAAGATTATTTTTCTCTTGGGGGAGAAAAACCTAAAGCATGTGTTATTTTCACTGGATTCTGAAAGAGCATACAGTGAACAGAACTACTAAGGAATATTCTCAGAAAGGAATTAAATCACAGCTGCTTCTTACGGTTAACCTTTTAACTAATGGACAGTCTCTCTCTTCACTTTATTAAATACCGCACTGCTGTTGACAAACAATTATATAGCTAACCCAAATGAACAAATAATTTTTGTCTATGACTCTAATTCTCTACAGCAAACAGTATTGATCCATTGCCTGATAAGAGTACAACATGTCTGTTTTATCCCAGAAAAAGTTCAAAACGGACACAAGAACCACTTTAAGAAGAAAGGTCAAAACATTTAATTTCCTAAATACCTGTGTCTGCAGGCAAAGGCTGTAGTTCTCTTCCCCCTAAGGATTTCAAGATCTGATATGACTACAAGGAAAAATGTTATAATAAACAGGTCACTTCGACCAGCTATATTGATCTAAGTAGATATTCCCATTTGTAGCAATTGGCATGGAGTCTCTGGATTGCCTCAATATACAAAGAGTTGATTATTCATCTATCATATTGGTTTAGGAAGAAAGTCAAAGTCATTATGACCCTGTACTGCAACATAGTTAGTCAGCTTGTAAGTCAGCTACTCTAATAGTAGCCACCCCTCCTACCAATAGATTAAGGACCCGTTTAGCCCACAATGACCAATCAAATGTCTCAAGAAGCTCACACAGCACATGAAGGAGAAAAATTCCTGCATTTTCACAGCAGCTAGGAATAAACCATCTTCAAAACACAAGACTTCAAACTAAATATGCTATGGTATCTTCGCCTTACCTTGCCGTAAGTTAACCTTAAGCTATTCAGAGTACTCCTTTATTTATCCTAAATCTAATGCTATAACTATAAGGAAAGAAAACTGCTTTTGATACTCTACATATATTTATTTATGGCAAAAATGTTAAAAAGCACATCACTCTATGCATAATTTTATCCATTCTCTTTTCATTTTTCCCTGTTCGCTTTTATGCCAGCAATTCAACTGACATCTAACTGAATCAAGAGCTATGGTGACAAAGTGGTTAGAAGGCAGTATTGCACACTAATTCTGCTGATTGCTGGCTGCCAGCAGTTCAGAAGTTTGAGTCTCACTGGCTCACTGGCTCACTGACTCAGCCTTCCATCCTTCCAAGGTCAGTAAAATGAGGACCCAGGTTGTTGCGGGCAATATGCTGGCTCTGTAAACCGCTTAGAGAGGGCTGTAAAGCACTGTAAAGCAGTAAATAAGACTAAATGCTATTGAGTGCTATTGCTATTGAAAATAGTGTCTTGGTGACATTATTTAGCTTAAAATGGCTTAAAACATATAAATGGCTTGAAGCATATATCAAAATGGGTTGGAAGAATTCCCCCACCCCAGGCTTTCAATAGTCATCATTATTATCCTCCACTTGAGAACAAATGTGATTAGTTTTGCAACATGTAACCTTAAAAATGAAGAATCATGTTGCTAATGGAAGACAGAATGATATGTTTCCATCAGAAGGAACTATTTCCACAGGCAAAACTTGGGTTTAATCTCTTGTGCGTCTCAAAATCTTCCTAAGCTGATTTGAGAGGCACAAAGGAAAGGAGAGATTCCCAATACATTAACAGTAATTAGCATATTAAATTCTATTGCATCTCTTTCAAAAGCTATATTGCAACAGAAAGACACGCTATCAAATTACAAAATAAAAATAACGGACGGGAGGAAGGGAGGGAGGGAGAAGAGAGAGCACAGAGCTTCTACCTAGCAAACAATGATTTCTGTCTTGAAGTAAGTTGCTTCAGTACTGTGAGCAGATTCCCCTTCTGTTTCTACAAAACAAACAGTCATTCCTGACTTCAGGCAAAGGGTAGTCTCATGAGGATAGTGCAACAGGTTTAGTTCCCTGTTTATCATTCAGTAGTGCGTTTTTCTGCTTGTCTCTTGAAGTATCAATAGGAAAAGCAAGCTGCCTCTTTATTAGTTTGCAAAATATCAGCCCTTATGCCAGTCAAGGCCATTATCTGTGACTGACACAGTCAAGCACCTGATATGCCAACAAAAGGTCATCATTAATAGGCCCCACCAAGTCCATAAGTGTTCTTCTTCTTTGCCACCTGCTGACTCGCTCAGTTGTCCCCTGTGTTTATAGGAAAGCAATGGCAGCATGTAAAAGCTAGAATACTTGATGGATCGCTGCCTAATGAGGAAGAACAGTAACACAGAAGAGGACCAGATAAAACCTGAAGAAGCCAGAAAAAAACAGGTATAGAACAGGTAACTGTAAAGAAAGACAAAGAAACAGTTAAGCCAGGATTGTGATAGATGGACTATGTATGGCAGCATTCAGATACAGATTAACAGAGTTGGAAGGGACTTGTAGGTCATCTAGTCCAACCCCACCACCCAAGCAGACCAGGGATCCCCAAACTTTGCAACTTTAAGACTTGTGGACTTCAACTCCCAGCTCTGCTGGCTAGAGAATTCTGAGAGTTGAAGTCCACAAGTCTTAAAATTGCTAGGTTTGAAGACTACTGCCCTATACCATTTTTGACAGATGGCAATTGAGTCTCTTCTTGAAAGCCTCCAGTGATGAAGCTCCCACAACTTCTGAAGGCAACTTCTGTTCCATTGGTTGACTGCTCTTACTGTCAGGAAAATTTCTCCTTATTCTGCCCTCTGCCCATGACAGCACATGCCTGTCCTTTATTTACACAAAAGAAAGGGGCACTATTCAATGGACATGCCCCCTACCCCAGGGCATTTGTGCTGATGTCCAACTGTACATAAAGTATTGCATGCAACAAGCTTACATTATTATCCTATAAAACATGATCATAACTTTCAACAACCACATGAAGATTGATCAGCACATTCCTCCTCTGAATCCGATGGGTTTTTTTCTTTCAAAAAAAGTTATGGGATCCATTTTCAACCCCTCATTCACCCTTAAATATATGCCTTTCCTTGTTTTAAGCATACTAATAAAAAAAAATGTACCCAGGCAAGTAATCTTTTTATACCTAAATGGCCAAGGTAAAGGAAAGTGTAATTTCTACATTCCAAAGGCAGAGTTGCACACACCTTTGTGCAGTTTCTTTCAAAGAGCCCCAACTGGTTCAGCTTTCCTTTGAAGGGACTATTGACTCAGGTTACATAGCACTTTTGCCTACCACAGCAATAAAGATTGAAATTTAACCTCAATATGCATCTATAAATGACACCACCAACAGCGGATCACCTGACTTTCTGGCAGAAAAAGCAATCTACTCAAACCAAGAGTGCCTGGAGGGATTTCTCCGCAGTGAAAAGCTGCATTGGAAGTTTAAACCAGATTAATGATTCTCAAAGTAGGACCAACGCCAAAAAAAATTATCATTCCTCATTTGCTTGCCCAGCGAGATTGGGGAGCAACCTCCAACTGAGATTTTCTTAGGAAGCTGGCCTATTTATTTTAACCGCACCTCTCCTGCATTTGGGCAGCTTATAAATCATTAATATATAAAATAAAATAAAGCTACAAATGCAATACACCAAACCAAAAACAAATATCATTTATTAACCATATGCAGGTGGACCTCATGACCACAACTGAGCCCAAAATTTGTGTTGCTAAGCAAGACAGTTGTTAAGTGAGTTCTGCCCCATTTTACGACCTTTCCTGCCAACAGTGAATAACACCCATTCTTCAGTGAATCTGACTTCCCCATTGACTTTGCTCATCAGATGGTCACAAAAGGTCATCCTATGACCTTGGGACACTGCAACCATCATAAATACATAGCAGTTGCCAAGTGTCTGGATTTTGATCATGTGACCATGGGGATGCAGGGATGATCATAAGTGTGAAAAAAGGTTATAAGTCAATTTTTTCTGAGTTTTATAACTTCAAATGGTCATTAAATAAATGGTTGTAAGTTGAGGATTACTTCTACTTTTTTTCCTTTTTTTTCTTTCATGCACCTTCAGAAGAGGTGTAAGAACCACAGTTATCTAGAATAAAAAACAGAACAAATTGTGAGATTTCCAATAAAACTGCTGACTTGAAAAGGCTTTGATTGTTCACTATTGCTATTTACGCCCATTGTGGTATTTTCAACACCAATATCCAATTGGGAGAAAAATGCATTAATTTAGTGAACATCTGTTTTATATTCATTATTAATTTTATTATACAGGGCATTGAAATGTATTTTAAAATAAGAACAATTCTAATAAAGTACATTTTTACCCACAACCAATCCACTCACCCAATCTTCATCCTTGGACTAGAAGACTTCCAAGGTACCTTCCAACTCTATTCTTCTTATTCTATTCTATTTACATTTTTTCGTGATTTCATATTTCAATTCACACAATACATTTTTAGTCACAATCATTAGTCAAAAGACATGCTCAACTACAATTTCTTCCTTTAAAACAGGTTTGTTGATGTACAGGCCTATTAAAACAACAGGAGTGTATTTTTAAAGGGCAATTTCCAAGATACTGAGAGACAAGGCACTCCTGCTCAGGCAGCCAGAGGACCCAAAATATTTACAAAGTAATGGCAGCCTTTGTGGGACACGTCATTGAAAGTTGTTCATATTTATGCTTAAACAGACCAACTGCTTATCAATGGCTTTGTGGAGAAAACTGTGAGTAGTTTCCCCCAGATGTTTTAATCAAGTGTTCCTATGAATTCTAGAACAAATTTCCACCAAACCATCTCCAACACCCATCTGTCCTCTTGTGTGTGTGTTCCATGTGCAACAAACATTTTGCAAATATCATTCTACCTTGGTGGTCGTTGGCATCAATTTGAGAGGCCAAAAAAAAATTAGGATGCAGACCAGTGGTGGGTTTCAAATTTTTTAAGAACCTCTTCTGTAGGTGTGACCTGCTTTGTGGGAGTGGCTTGACGGCCATGTGACTGGGTGGGCGTGGCCAACTTGTAAAATGTGGTGAAACTCACTTAACAACGCTCCTGCTTAGCAACCAAAATGTTGGCTCAGAAACTCTGGCATTTGAAGCACACAAGTCTTAAAGCTGTCAAGTTACAAGACCCTTGCACCCCTAACCCTTTATTTAAAAAAAACCCGGGGTGTTCAAACTTGACAGCTTTAAGACTGGAGGACTTCAACTCCCAGAATTCCTCCTCTTGCTCTTCATCTTGATGATGTGCGGACGAGCAGAAGGAAGGAGCTGGAACCTGTTCTAAACAGCACTGTAGATTTGTGGAACCCCTTCTATAGAAGAGGTTAGAACTGGCAGGAACCCACCCCTGATTCAGGCTCTGGAACATAAGAAAAAAGATGTTTGTTTTTTATATTCCTTCTCCGGGGTCAGGACGAGGATATACTTTTTTCATCCTTGCTTCCCACTAAGACCGAGTTGATTTCCCAAATAGGTTCTTCCCCAAGAATTTGCTGTGAGATCATTTTTGATTAGTGGCCTATCTCCCACTGCCTGAGTAGCAGTACTCGGTACCTGCCATGGATTAGATTCTAAAATGTAAAGCACTCCATAAATGTGATTGCCATGAACTCTGCTGCTATAACTAATTCAGTGATACTTTATCTTAGGCATTTGGCTTCTTTGGGGGGTTCTGGTAAAAGATCCCATGTGAATACTGTATGAAGATAATGTAGAGCAGGGGTGTCAAACTCGCAGCCACAGACCGGATGCATCATGTGCTGGCTCTGTCTCCACCTGGTTTAGCGAAGGGGGGGGGAGTCCCTGCACATCACGTGATGCTGCCGTGACACGACTCTGACAACCCTGATGTAGAAGAAAGCTGCATCCCTGATTCCCAGAGTTGCTGCTTCACCATCTTACATTGAAGATAATAGCACTTAGATTTATATACCGCTATACAGTGCTTTACAGCCTTCTCTAAGCGGTTTACAGAGTCAGCATATTGCCCCCAACAATCCGAGTCGTCATTTTACTGACCTCGGAAGGATGGAAGGCTGAGTCAACCTTGAGCCTGGTGAGTTATGAACTACCAAATTGCAGGCAGCCGGCAGTCAGCAGAAGTAGCCTGAAGTACTGTACTCTAACCACTGCGTCACCGCAGCTAATATCCGTTCTATGTTTGTTAGGTTTATAAGTGCCTCTCCTGCTTTCCTTTCTCTCTTGGCATTACTGATTTAGAAATCAGAGCTGCTACTTTTATCAATATGAGGCATATGCAGCCACTTCCTGTTCTTCTTGAATAAGAGATAACATCCTGTTCACCAACATAAGAGGGTGCTATGGGTTTGGCTAGCTCCACCAACTCCTTATCTCCATAAAGAAATCTGAAAAGGGCGTACTAAAGTCTGTGCTGCAACCTGAAGAGATTACAGTCCTCAACTTACAACCACAACTGAGCTCAACATTTCTGTTGCTAAGTGAAACATTTAAGTGACTTTGCCCCATTTTATGACCTTTCTTGCCATAGTTGTTAAGTGAATCATTGCAGTTGTTAAGTTAAAGTCATGTTTGTTAAGTGAATCTGGCTTCCCCATTGATTTTGCTTATCAAAGTCACAAAAGGTGATCACATGACCCCCGAGACATTGCAATGGTCATAACTATGAGTCAATTGCCAGATGTCTGAACTTTGATCACCTGACCATGGGGATGCTCCAATGGTCATAAGTGTGAAAAATGGTCATAAGCTTTTTTCAATGTCATTGCACTAAACTAACTGTTGTAAGTCGAGGACTACCTGTACTTAAGCAAAACCTTGCAAAACCTTGGACTAGAGCCGTGATGGCGAACCTATGGCACTCTCTGCGGGCACATGAGCCATCGCACCAGCTTAGCTCCACTGTGCAGGTACGCACCCCTTCTGCTAGCCAGCTCGTTTTCAGCTCTGCCACACATGTATGGAGGAGAGGGCGCATGCAGATGTGCATGCATGCACAGGGTGGGGTGCATGCAGGGGGATTACACAGGCATGGGTGGGGCGGGGCGCATGGGGGGCACATGTGTGCACTGCATTATGAGTGCGCGTGTATGCACTTTCCACACGGACAGGTGGGCATGGCCAGAGTAGATGTGCCCAGCTCAACATCACATGTTGGGAGCACCTGCAGGGGTCTCCTGCAGTACTCTGCCAGTGAAAATGGAGCTCAGGAGGGCTGTCCGTTTTTGGTGGCAGAGGCACCATGGGTTGGTCCTTCGCTATTTCCAGGGTGGCCCCACAGGCCAGATCTAAGCACCCTGTAAGCCGGATCCGGCCCACAGGCCTTGAGTTTGACACCCCTGTTCTAGACCATTAGAAGGTTGTTACAACTGCAAATTATTCATCATGGAGCATAACGAGTATGGATTCCAAGTGGCCTCTTCATCTGCCGTGGAACCATTCTTGGACTGCTCAGCCATTCCTGGCTCCCGTTTGATGCCTGCTTCTCTGATTCTCTAAAGTTCTGCCACCACAGACACTCAGCCTCAAAAGCGGCCCACCATTTAGTTAGTGCACAGTTGCTGAGGTTGTGTTCAATCATATGCTGCTTTGCTGTCGGTATCTCTAATTGTTTTTCCTATTGTGAACCCTAAAATTTGATATGAAGGAAAGATTCTGGTTCGAGGCAGAGCTAGGGACAAAACAAAGGGGAGATTCCCCCCTTAAACAGACAAAAATGCTGCCTTCCAGCTAGAAGATGTGGATTTAACTCTTTCCTGTAGGCTCCATTTTCAAGTGACCAAGTATAAAACAATGATTAGTGAGCACTATTTGAGCTGCATATGAAACTCGACTTACAGCTTGTAAATATATCTGTGAGTCTTCAAAGAATTACTATAATATAAACTAATTATGCACTCTGCACAGTATTTACATTATGATAGAAAATGGCCTTATCAGCAGTTATTAGCCACCGCACTCCTCTCAAATCCATTTAAGGCTCTTATTTGCTTTCTTTTACAAATACTCCAGCTTTATATAATAAGTCTCCAAGGGCAGGAAATAGTAAAGGCACCAGAAAGACAAGAGTAGCAACTAATTATGCACTGCATATGAGAATGTATTTGATGAAAATGCACCTCTCTCTAATTTGAAATATGTGCAACCATGTACAAGTTTTGTTCCTTATTAAACATTTTTAAGTTGACCCATAAATATATGCCCTATCACTTCTGCATCATTTTCTTGCATCAACGGGATTCAAATGTTTTCTTCATGCCTAATTTCTTGCAAAGTACCTACTTATAATTTCCAGCCCCTATCAAAACAAACTAGATGCTTTTTAAATACAAAACTGCAAGAAATCACACTAGATAGAGCTTGCTAAAACTCCTTCACCTTTAAGATAAAAGGTGCAAAATGCTCAGGGTGCCATTTAAACACTGCATTCCATTTGTTATCATGACTCATCAGTACAGTACCTGGGATTCAATTTCTCCAGGCTTTTCACACCTTTTCGTTTTCTTTAGGAGCTTAAGCAGTATTTCCTCTTGATTTTTTAACTCTTGGAAAACAACAAAATATTTTGTTTGCTGTTGCTGTGGTTAGCTTTGCTTTTTCTGAATATTGGAGCAAAGCCCTCTTACACTTGCTGAATTAGTGAACATTGTTTAACTTTAATCTGTTTTTATATTTATGATTGTTTGGATGTTTGGTATTTTATCTTACTGTGAGCCGCTCAGAGTCACCTTGAGTCGCAAGATGGATGGAACAAAACTTTGATAATAAAAGCATAGACTTAGGGATGTGTGGAAATGTCGGGTAGTTATGCCTACCATTTGAATGTCTAACCCACAAAGTTCTTGTATCTCATCAATAACTGCAATCTTCCCTTAGATGCCCCCCCCCTCTCCATTCAATTGTTTCCCATTCTTGGAGTCTACCTTGGGAAGTACCTGCAATTTTCTTGTCAAGGTTTTTTCAGAAGTGGTTTTGTCATTGCCTCCTTCCTAGGGCTGAGTGACTGATTGGCTCAATGTCATCCAATGTTGGGCACAAGAAGTCAAGAACCAGGAGAGAGTTCAAAAGCAATGCGAGTTTATTCCATGTTAATGCCACCTAATGCAGAGGTGTCAAACTCAAGGCCCAGGGGCCAGATCTGGCCCATGGGGTGCTTAGACCTGATCAGTGGGGCCATCCTGGAAAGAGCAAAGGACCGGCCCATGGGGCCTCCCAAGCTCTTTTTTCGCTGGCAGAGGGCTGCAGGAGAGCGTTGCAGCCAAAAACTCATGAGCCTGTTTTCACTGGCAGAACGCTCAGGCCACCAGATGTCCCCAACACAAGTGGCATTGAGCTGCCCACACTCACCTTGCCCACCCAGGTGAAACACAATCGTGATGTGGCCCTCAATGAAATCAAGTTTGACACTCCTAATGAATGGTAACTTACTCTTCATTTATCTCATTCCAATTTCTGGATTTAGATGACATAACTTAAGAACTAAATACACATTACAGAAACCCCACTTAAATTAGATTAATACTTGTTCGGAATTCCAGAGGCAACTAAAATTGCTTCAAGGAGGGTCAAGTGTTGCACTAGTTGTCCTCAACAAAGAATGAGTTCATTGTTTGAAGTAGGTGCCGCAGGACTACAGTAGCAAGAAGGAATAATTTTGGCTACAACGCCATCCCCAGAACTAGCAAAAATGCAACAAAGCAATTCTTCTTATTTTTTCTAAAATTCAAACAGGGTGAGATGAATATTAGACTAGTTTCTATCAGTGCTATGCTTCCCTCTTAACCCACTAATAATGAAGTTCTTAACAGAGGCTATTTAATTCCTTAGAAGGATGTTCCCCAAGATAAGAGTATTTCCTATATTTTGATTGATTAGGTTTAGGTTTCAATCTCTCACTTACAGTGGATATAATGCTAGTGTATTAGATTCTTCACTTGAATCTCAAGCTCTGAATTATCCAACCATGTAGGAAGCTTATAAAGCTTATAATAGAGTTTAAGCCTATAAACGACCATGTGCTAAATTGAAGATTGTGCAATCTACTTAGAATCCCCAAAGTCTACTGCCTGGGACTGGGTATAAAAAAAGACACAGCTACAAAGTTAGATGACCTACCTCTGCTCAACCCAATATACTGCAATCCATATTAGCTTTGTATTCACTACCCAAATTTAACTCTTCTTCATTCCTATTCCTAATTTAGAAAAATTAGCCTTTTTGTTGGTTAAACCACTCTGTGTTGGAAACATTCAACTTTTTATTGCAGATCACTAAATAAGTTATTCAATACATTTGCCATTTACCTTTTCTTGTCTTGAGCTTATGAGGAGAGAGCTGCACATTTTATCAAATGAAGGTAAATACAGCCCTTTTCCCTGATATAAACACTTGTAAATAATTAGTAAGAAGAAATTCAGGTTAATATTATAGCTGTCATGTTAAATATTTTTGAAAGATATATATTGTCTTAGTCCTTTGCCTAATCATCTATCAGCGCTTTTTTCAGATGCTCATGGTTGATCAAGTAGAGCAGTGGTTCCCAAACTTGGCAACTTTTAAGACTTGTGGACTTCAACTCCCAGAGCAGAGCTGGCTGGAGAATTCTGGGAGTTGAAGTCCACAAGTCTTAAAGTTGCCAAGTTTGGGAACCACTGAAGTATAGCAGTGTTTCTCAACCTCAGCAACTTTAAGATGGGTGGGCTTCCAGCTTAAAAGTTGGAAACATCCAACTTTAAACATCTTAAACATCCAGAATTCCACAGCCAGAAATCCACCATCTTAAAATTGCTGAAGTTGGGAAATAAGATGAAATTGGGTGCAGCTAAGAGGAAAAGACATAGCTATATGGAACGGAATGCTCTTCATCCCACTTCAAGAGCTGAGGTGGCGCAGTGGTTAGGATGCAGTACTGCAGGCCACTTTAGCTGACTGTGATCTGCAGTTCAGCGGTTCAATTCCCACCGGCTCAAGGTCGACTCAGCCTTCCATCCTTCCGATGGGTGGGTGAAATGAGGACCCGGACTGTGGGGGCAAGTTGCTGACTCAATTTGCTAAAAAAATTGTAAACCGCTTAGAGAGGGCTGATAGCCCTATGAAGCGGTATATAAGTCTAATAAATAAATAAATAAATAAATAAATAGCTATGTCTTTTCCTCTTAGCTGCACTCAATTTCATCTTAGCTTTAATCACTTCCATACATAAGATTATGCGTGTATGTATGCATGTGTGTGCACACCTTCAAGTCAATGTTGACTCCTGGCAATTACCTGGACTACTTTGTGCAGTTTTCTTGGCAACAATTACAGGAATCATTGTGTCAATCCTAGGGCTGAGAGTACAGGGCCTAGCAGGCTTTGTGCTTAATATGGGACTAGAGCTCCCAGTTTCTCATCTAATGTCTTAATCACATTAAGAGCCGAGGTGGTGCAGTGGTTAGGGTGCAGTACTGCAGGCCACTTCAGCTGACTGCTAGTTCAGCAGTTCAGCGGTTCAAATCTCACTGGCTCAAGGTTGACTCAGCCTTCCATCCTTCCGAGGTGGGTGAAATGAGGACCCAGACTGTGGGGGTGATATGCTGACTCTGTAAACCGCTTAGAGAGGGCTGAAAGCCCTATGAAGCGGTATATAAGTCTAACTGCTATTGCTACCAAACTGGCTTTTAAGCAATATATCGACTGCCCCAGAATTTGAAGCAGAAATTGAAACAGTGATGACTATAAATGCTTTAGCACATCCTCAGATTCTTCCCACAGATAGACTTTTACCTTCTATTAAAATTCATAGTTGAGGAAATATTTAGAATAGCTGGATTTGAAACCACCCCCCACTAAAGCACAACCGAACAACCAAGCTCCCCATCACAGAAAGACAGCAGACTTAAGAGAGCAAGGTCATTCAGTTACTGGAAATCTCTTAACTGTTCTTTCTTGCAATCTTTTTTTTGTAATAATAAGTACATAAATTTAATCTGGCATGCTTTTAATATTCATTATTCAAAGGAGAAATTAAACAAAATCAGAATTAAAAAGCAGTATGTTATGTTAATATGTCCCAGAATTTAATATGTATGACTACTGAATAAACATTTATAAACTGTTATGTAACTAAGTAAGGCCAAATATTAAGTGGCTGTTTAATGTGATGTCAACAGACTGATGAAAGTTTTCCAGCCTGCCTTTCCATAGGGAAATCCATGTGTACCTAATGTAAGATCACATTGGAAATTGATAAAACATCTTGACTATATTCTCATCCCAAGGTGCATTTCCATTTCCTCCTTTAACATTGCAACAATTGCTAATCATCATGCAGAAAAATGAGACAAATTGATCAATGTGCATTATATATCACTTTGAACCTAATTACATCAGTAGAAATTTAACAAGACATGTAATTTAAACAATAATGCTTACTTGAGATTTCACCATCAGTATAAAAAATTAATGGTGCGTGACTTTACCAGGAAACATTCATTTAATACTACAATGTTACCTTTCTTCCTACTATATACTACCTTCTTCCATACCTACCTTCCAACCATTTTGGGGCTCTGAATATTCTTAGTTAATTTCTTCATATTTGACTATTTAAAGCAGTGGTGAGGAACTATGGCTCTTTTATGACTTGTGGACCTCAACTTTCAGAATTAGCTCAGGAATTCTGGGAGTTGAAGTCCACAAATCATAAAGGGGTCATAGTTCCCCACCCCTGCTTTAAAGTATGCATAGTTAAACTAAACCAAGAGGTAAAGAACTGGAATTAGACAATTTGCTAATTTACCAAATACTCTCAGAAACATTATCAGTGAGGGTAAAGTACAAGTGGCTTGGGGTGAGAATAAATTAGTAAAAAATTAGCTTTTACAATTTGATGGGAAGCACTGATATCAAATGAATGAGTAAACTCACTATTTTGCAAGCTTAAAATCAAAGATCAAATTAACAGAACTTTTATGACAAAAAACCTGTAAAAGGCACATTAAAATGCTAATTAACATAAAATATTTTCATGCATAACTTGTCACTACAATTTCCTCTTTGCCAGTTGAATTTTATTGTGCCAGATTATCTTCCAAATCATTGTTTCTAGCAAACATTTCTTTGTCAATACAAACAACCTCTGAAAAGGTTGTTTTTTACATAAAAAGATCAACAACCAAAGAGCAGTTACAGTGCTGAAAAATAAAACTCCTAATAATAATTAGTCCCATTAATAAGAGTCAACTTAAAAAAAAACCTGAAATTATTAAGTAAATATAATAAATAGTGCACACATATATATCTATCAATTCATGATCCTGTTTTTAAAGTGATATGATTAAGATGCAGTAAAAGAGATCTTGGACACAGCAACATAGTCACTTTAGTGAGATGGTCAGCATTGAAGTTTAATAAGTGCATAAAACAAACATGGCCATTTTAAATTTAAAGTCCTTGAAAAAACAGAACAATGAACAGTGGTGGGATTAAAAAACATTTACTACAAGTTCTGTGGGCGTGGCTTGGTGGCCATTGTCATGTGATTGGGTGGGCATGGCCAATTTAGCAGTCCATTTCGCCAATTTAACAGTCCATTAAACAATACACAGCAGCTCCCTTTTCTATTCTTTTTAATGCTGCAAGAAGTTTTTGCTCTTTTTCTTTTTACTAGGGGAGAGAGGTTGGTAATGCCTGGGGATTTATGCTCTGTGTTAGAGGGACTAAAATAACCAAGATGATATAAGGTGTCCTGCTGGAACAGAGAGTTGGACTAGATGACCTCCGAGGTCCCTTCCAGCCCTGGATTGCTGTGTGGTTTCAAAGTATCCTCTGAAGCTGCGTCTAGTGCCAGGGTTTGTGGTCCTTCCCTCCTCTCCTTTTCCTCCTGGGAGCCAAAACGGGGTGCATACCCCCACCCCACCCCCGTTTTGGGCCTCCCTGAAACCTCCTGGGAGCCAAAATGGGATGCATGGGGACTCCTGGAAGGGGTGGGCTGGAAGAGGTGGGGCCAGTCAGAGGTGGTATTTGCTGGTTCTCTGAACCGGTTAAAATTTCCACTACTGGTTCATCCAAACCGGACAGAACCGGCTGAATACCACCTCTGAATAAAAAGTAATCTGCCATAAAATTTCCTGCCTCAATTGCTGAGTCAATTTTGCCAAAGTAATAAGGCTGGTTTTCCTTACTGTTTAATGTGGGACAAAGGATTGATGAATGCCCCAGGTTGGTTTCTCCTCCCACTAGGTGTCACTTGTTAACAGGACAACAACCAGTCCTGTCAACCCTGAAGTTGACCTGAAGCCATCTTGGAGCTGAGGGATAGGCAGTGGGGATTAGAGATAGCTGGGGTTTTGTAGCCAAAATAAAATACTTTCTCTTGAGAACCAAAGACATTCTCACACCTGGACAGAGGAAGGAGGAGTTATATCACCACACAACCAGGCAGCACCTTGCTAGGACCATGTGACTGATTGTTTGGGGTTGAGGGGAAACTTTTACATTTAATTAGGTAAAAACCGCGGAAACCTTCAGAGTAGGTTTTCATCAGATCTGTGCCAATATGATATATCCAATAAAACTATTCTTTGAGGAATCCACCTGCCCCGGAGTTTTGCTTGCTGTGGGTCTATTACTTGGAACGCTAACACCAGTGATCAATTCCCCTACTGTGAGGTGGGGCAGAATTGGGAAAATAAGAGAGGATGCTTTGAATGGTGTATTTCACGACCTGTCAAGTTATCCAATTAACAAGAAATTCAGTGACAGCTGCAATATTTCTGAACATGGATCTAGTGCTCTTCTGAAACACTAAGCCCATGTCCAAAAAAAGAGAATATTTGTAGTTCAGGGATGAAATGGGGGTTCCTTGGTGCTCTCTGAGCTTGTTTGTTTTCTTGCAGATGATCATCCTAAGTAGGTAACATCATCACTTATAAAGCCCTTCATGGTATTGGACCTGGGTACTTGAGAGACCGCCTGCTGCCAATTACCTCCAATAGACCGATCAGATCCCACAGATTAGGCCTCCTCCGAATTCCATCCACCGGCCAATGCCGACTGGCGACTACCCGGAGGAAAGCCTTCTCTGTGGCTGCTCCAACCCTCTGGAACGAGCTCACCGTGGAGATTCGAACCCTCACCACCCTCCAGGCCTTCCGCAAAGCCCTTAAAACCTGGCTGTTCCGACAGGCCTGGGGCTAAAGAGCTTTTGCCCCCCTCCTCGAATGGTATGGTTGTTGTGTGTTTTAAATTGTGTATTGTTATGTTCATCTTTTTTATCTCCTGTCTGTACCCCCTTCCCTGACTGAATTGTGAGCGGCATATAAATGTAATAAATCCAATCCAATCACGGCTACTAAGGATACTGTCAGTTTATATTTTGGTTACCTATCTCTGTGGGTGGGGGTGGTTTTAAGAGATTATTTGGCACTCTAACAAATCAGCCATCAACAGATACATAGACATTAACAGCATCTATAGACTATGCATAAAGAGGCAATCAACTAGATTCCAGCGCCTCTCCACCAGTAATCAGTAACCAGATCAGCATAGATTAACTCCAAGGTTAATCTCAGACCAACAATCAAGTAAGCAATACCCAATCAAGAAACTACCAAAGAGCCATCAGTAAACAGCCCAACCATAGGATCTCTAAGACCACCCCACACCAACACAGACAAGACGACACCAGAATATAAACTGACAGCAAACAGCACCCCTTACTAGCACTGATGATGTTACCTAGTTAGGGTAATGAAATGTCTGCAAGAAAACAAGCAAGCTCAGAGAGCACCAAGGAACCCACCCACCCCATGTCCAAAAATATTGCTGGTTGCTGATGAAATGCAAGATAAAGTCGGAGAGAGTGCTTAATATAGGCACTCCTCAATTTATGACCATCCGTTTAGTGATGGTTTGAAGTTATGATGGAGTTATGATGGACTTGAAGTTTGAAGTTATGATGAAGTTATGATGGACTTAAAAAAGGAGACTTACAACACAGATTTAAAGTTCTAATGGTTGTGGGACCCCTCTGCAATCACATGACCGAACTTTAGGCAATCAACAACACAGCTGTATTTGCAGCTGTTTGCAGTGTCCTGCAGTCACATGGCCATGTTTTACAAAGGTTTGCTGAAAACTGGCAGTTACTTCAAGTTTTCTGCAAACCCGCACCCACAATAAACCATTGGTTTGCTTTAATGACCATGAGGTTCACTTAATGACTGTGGCGTTTGCTTAAAGACCTCCAAAAAAAAAGGTAATAGAATTAGATCACTTTTGTGACCAATCCATTTTTGCGACCAGCATGACACACAACCATAATGGGCAGGCTCTATTACAGTCATATGTCAAGGACTACCTGTAATGAGTGAGCTCCATCCTTGATTGATGCTGAAATGGGAGTGCCAGCAGCAAGTCCGATCTACCCTTGTGGCAGGTAGCAACTTGAAGCAGCCCGTTGACAGACATGAAGTCAATAGGCAAAAATAGTAATTCCCATCAATGTAATAAGAAAGTAAAAATGCAGGCAGCTCAACTTCTTGTTAATTAGCAGAAGCAACTACCAGAACCTTGTGCTTTTTCCCAGTTTAAACCAACCTTTTGTGTAGCATAGGCCCAGTGCTCTCATAAGAAAGTCTTAGCTCTGTTCTTCAAACTAAATACTCTTTCAAAAGCAGCTTCTATTTTTCTATCAAAGCCAAAACGGTAGTGGTCCGGTGGCTGAAGGAACGGAGGTATGCTCACAGTAGCCAAAAGTGGCAAATAGGAACTAGTTTGATCCCAAACCCTGACTGCATCCTTAATCATATCATCAGTGAATTGTGCCAAATCATAATTATGACAAAAGGCATTTCAGAAAAGGGGGAAATATTGCTTCAGAAATGGAAGACCTAAATGTTATTTTAAGCTGGCTCAACTAAGACCTGGAGATGAGATAAAAGCAATTATTATCATGTGGATATGACACAGAATAATAGTTACCACGGCATATTCATGCTGAGGTTAGACAGACTTGAAGATAAGTCTATTCAGTCAAAATCTGAAGCAGACATCTTGTTCTTTTCCTAGATTACCAGAAATCCCAGTACTCTCCGAGTTAATAATCATTTCCTTATGTTTTCAAGGTTTAGATATTAATTTTCTCTCAAGATTTATAACACAATTCAGTTATAAAGTATGATACAGAATTTTCCATATAACTACAATGCACAAATAGCTGCTATTTGAAAATACTCCAGTCCTGTGATGGTGAACCTATGGCAGGCGGACACGCAAACTGTTGCCCCAGCTCAGCAGCACCATGCTTTCCGCGCGCCAGCTGAGTTTCAAGTCTCTGCCGCACATGTGGGAGGCATACACACATGTGCAGGAGGGTGCGCGGTGGGTATAGTGCGCCCCCCCCGGTGTGTCCTGTTTTTTGTCCCCGGAGCCTGCAGGAAGGACTGCTAGGCCCCAAATGGGATGCAGGAGGTTGCGCACATATGCGCCGGGGAGTGGGTGCACAGTGGGGAGTCATGCATGCATTGCATTTTGGGTGTGGGTGCGTGGGCGCTTTCAGCACACGAGGAGAAAAAGGTTAGCCATCACTGCTCCAGTCTATTAAAAAATTCAAACATTCTTATCATGCTATGGATCCATTCTCTACTGATAAAATTGCTTTGGCTGAACTAAAATTCTAAATTATTTATTTTATAAACTTTATGAATAGTGGCTCTTTTTTCTGTTTGATCAGTTCCATGGCTCATACTTATTTTCTCCAAAGATTCTTTAAATTGAAAGCATATAATTGCAATGATAGATGGAAGTGTTACTACTAAAATAAATAAGGGTGCACAAGGGGCCACACTTTAAAAAATGGATAGGCACAAGATAACAAACCAATTAACATTACATAAACATAAACTTAACACACTATGATTATTTCCTATGTATATAATAATTTTCCTTCTGTCATATTAAAATATAGTATGCTTTAAAAGAAAACCTGGCTTAGATTTTTGTGGCCCATCATATTGATTTCTTAAAACAGATTGTCAAATTTTAGAAATTTCATAAATGTTAGTGATATGAGAGTTTTGAAGGTGTTGAGTTTATCGGGAACAAAAAGGTATATTTTTTCAGAAGAACAAAGAGTATGTTATTTTTAACAATCTGTAAGACACTCAAAAATATCAATGTCTATGTTTTTTCTGATAACATCTATTAAATTAGCTCTTGAAATGAAAATTAACCTACCAGAGAGAGTAGAAAAACTGAAAACTGGAATATATGTTCTGAATGAATAATTGATAAATAAAAAATCATAAAACAAAAGCATCTGAAATTATACATACTTTTGAACTGTGAACTTAATGATATATAACATATATTTATACACAATTTATTTTTACTTTCTTTGAGGTTTTATTCTATGTTTAAATTATACACAATATATTTAATATTGCATTCTTCCCAGAAAGAACAAGTATGCAGACAAAATGTACATAATTAGGAAAGTTGCTTTTATAAAGTCAGCAAATGATAAAATTATTATATTTAAAAATAAAGATCTACAGATCTGTTGTTGTTTTTAACTTTGTATAGATAAAATATATGCTCATAATGAATTTTGTTATAAATAAGTACATACCTATCGGAATCGTATATGGTAAAAACAGTTTTGATTCTGGAAGCATGGAAAAATCCAGCAAGTATTAAATAGCCAGTTAGATCTTTAGTATGGCAAATATATTAAATCCATTCCATTAAGAAAATATACAAACAAATTTGAACTTGAATAATTATTTAAAGAATGTTAATGAATAATTTTAAGAAACAAACTAAGCGGTATTTTCAATTTATGAACAGTTTTAGAGAGATTTGTAACATTTGTTTCATTTAATACATCACTTCAAGAAAAAAACCCAGCAAAATGCATCAACTTAGATGCATATAGAATGCATGTAAGAAAAGATTAGGCTAAAGTTTGAGAAAGAGATCAAATAAAGAAATTAATTAGCTCTAAGAGACACTTAAACCAGATGAATGTGAATTTGGTTCCCATTGAAACTAAGAGAACCTTCCGCAGGGTATCAATTTATGCTCTCTAACAACCCCCCACCCCCAAAGCATTTTGTACATCTACAACACTGTTTCTCAATCTTGGCAACTTGAAAATGTATTGACTTCAATGCCCCCGCATACTGGCTGGGAAATTCCAGGAATTGAAGTCCACACATCTTCAGTTGACAAGTCTTAAGAAACCCTGGTCTACAGCTTTGACCCAATTATTACCAATTTAAATGATACTTTTAGAAAAACAAGAGTGAAAAGAAAACATGGGGGCAGGAATCAACTCATAAAATTGATAGTAAGAAGAAAAGGGGGTGTTATTTTCAAAATGCCTAGCTTCTGCCTTCCCCAAACTTTCTTCACTGATTCTAAAATTTGTGGCTTCCATATATTCTAGACGTTCCATATCCAGCTCTCAATACTGTAGGAAGTTAAAACCCACCCCTCTCCTAGAAAAATGAAATATCCTGGGAAATATTGAAAAAGCAGAATATTGTATTTCCCTGGAGAAGAAATGGAGAAACATATTTTAGGCAGGAAACAGACTCACTCTTAATAGGTCCCACCTTTGTCAATGGGCAATTAAAGGCCTGGGTCAGTCTAATCTACATAACAAAGGTATGATTAGTTTTCTACAGAAACTCACAAGGCATCTGGGAAAATTATATCAGACAGCAAGACAACCAAACTTGGACTCAAAGCACAGCCTACAGAGTTGCATGACCCCATGGGAGTCTGACATCCAATCAGAATACAAGATCAAGATCAAAGGCCAGAGAGGGCATAAAACCAGGGACTTTCAGCCTCTTGGCCCTTTTTTCTTCTTCACCCAACATCTTGAAGCATGTGATCACCTTTTCCCCCAGGATCTCAAACCATGTGGTCCTGCCCACCATTAAAACCATCTTTCCAAGCAGCCTCCATGTTTCCAGTGTCTTTTTCCCCACTTGGAACTGAACCAATTGTTTATATTGTATTCCAACAATACAAGCATATTTTTAATGCACAATAAGAAAAAAGAATCTTAATTTTTCATTTAAACATTTTTGTACATTCTTTGGAAAATCAATCACATCTATCTACTACTGGGATGTGTGGAACTTCTATAAAGCTTATCTTTGGCAAATGATCTTTGCATGGAAAATTAAATAAAGCTGCCTTGTTCTTATCATTCTGCCTATGAACACAAGAAGTTTATTTTGTCGCCAAAGTGAAAGGTTGAAAAGGCTTCATAAAATATGCAGCCTTCGTAATGTTTTCAATAGAAAGGCAAAGAAACTCACATTGTCTAAGCCTCACACCCAAGCTATTGGTTTTTAATTAATGCCAGGCAACACAACGCTCAGCTTGTTGATAAAGAAAAAGGAAACTTCAAAAAGCGAGACCATGGTTAAATATATTGAGATAAATTAAAAATGGGAATATCTAGTTTAGGATTAAAACTGAATTCCAAATCTGAAAAGTTTGAAAGTCATCACTTCAATCTGTGATGGAAAGCAAAGGAATGGAATATAGAATATGACAGAAAACATATATTGGCCATTAGCATCTGACCTTTGTAGTTGTAGAGCCTGTTCAACGGGTATTAACAAGCTTTACATAGGTGCAACAATTAAGAGCTTCTTCTGTTCCACGATTGTGTGTCTCTTCCAAAATATCTATTTTTTGGTTTTCGTTCAATTTCAGGATATAATTAAAACCTTATTATTATTAAAGGAAGATTTCTCTACAGAGTACTGTTCATATCCACACTTTAATGTCTTTGACTTAAAAGCTGAATTAAATGGCAGACACCAGAGTTTGGACAGGATATAACTGTCTAACTATAAGTAGGGATGGATTTCCAGAGGAAAAAAAATCAGAAACTACAGGAACTAGGAGTACTACTCAGGTGACCCCAAGGACACAGGTAAACCTCCAAATGCTTCAAGGACCCTCTAAAAGGATGCAAATTACCAGCTGTTGGCAAGAAATATAAATCCTTCCATTCCCCACTATCCTGACAGAGCTGAAGAAGCTTCTGGGATGAGAAGCGAAACATCTTCAAAAGAAAAAACAAGGAAGTCCAGTTGCCTCCTGAAAAAGCACCCTTGGGGCAGGTTATAACATTTATGTGATACCATTTCTATGTTATTTTAGACTACTACTATTACATTATTATTCTAAATCATAATTCTGAAAATGAATTTATATGTATTTGTAGTAAACCTTGTATTCTATTGTGGAAATACAACACATTAAAACAATAGCTGGTTGGACTTAGAGTGTCTCTATGTATATTTTGGATGAAAGAACACTTCCATAAGTAAAGGAATCTACTTCTATTTATGCTGCCCTAGACCAACCTAATGCCAATGAAATGAAACATACTCAGTATGTCTACTTGTTTTCGGCTATATGTATCTTCAAACATGGCTGACTCCTTCTTCATGTTGTATAAAGAATAAACAAATCAAAACAAGGCTCATTCCTTATTCTTTCTACAACATGAAGAAGTAGTAGTCAGCTATCTTTGAAGTTTCATCCTGACTGGAAAGTGTTTTTAATATCTCCAGATAACACTCTACTAACACACTTACATGAATCAGAGGTTCATTAGATGCTGGAGAAAGACCCTAGTTTGAAATTCAGACGCATAACAGTCCCAGGTTTGAAAATGCAAAGATTTGAGCTGTTCTTCATTTGTAAAAGTACGTCACTCCCTTGCAACAGTGCTACACCACTTTCCTCAGTAGAAAAAAGATAATCTGTTTGTGTTCCCCCTCAGATCTTATGATTAGCAGGGTAATAGCTGCCATTCTGCATTCCTGGAAAGCATCCAGAAAGAGGCAGTTTTCTCATAAGGCTGCTACTGACTGACAAATAGATTTCTTAAAGTCAGAAAATGTGGGGTGAAGAAAGACACAATTATATTCTTGTGGAGAGAGCAGAATGATTCCTTGCTTAATATAATTATTGCCTAATTTATAATATTAGGAATATTTCCATCTCCGTTGCCTGCAGAAATGATTTTTTTCTAATCAGAGAGACACAGCTAGATAAGCCTTTTAAATTAATACCTAAGTTTTGGAGATAATTGATTCTGATATTTGGAACAAAAATCTATAATCCCAAGAGCGGTTGTATTCCAGCTCCTGCCTTATAGTATACAATAAACAGAGAGTAAAACAGGGGGAAATAAATAAATAACAAATATGAATTTTAAAAATCTCATATAGTTTGGTCAATTTTACTGAGTTTAAATACAATACATCTGTATATCATTATAGACCCAACTGTACTCAGTAGGATTTACTTCCAAGTAGACCTAAGAGTGCATTTAACGTAATGATGGAGGGGAGAAGAAGAAATTGTATCTTGTCCAGAATTCTCTGTAAAAAGAATTCTTCCACTTCAAGACCCAAGGCTAGTTTAAATCAATCCAGATCCAAAGAAGCTAAGAACCTATTCTAGTTTCCAGGCAGCCCATGGATTAAGCTTCCTTTACAGCTGGACAGGGGGACAAAATTCATCAGTAAAGACAGAACATTATTATGATTCAGGATTCAAGAAACGTACGAGTATCATGCAGATGGTTCACTGATATCCTTAAATAATCTGCTGCAATTACCAATAATAACTATAAACAATAAGAACCACTGAGTATTGCAAAATCATTTATATTTTTTCTAAGGAATTTCATGATAAGGAGCTAAGAAAAATTGTGGGCTATATTGTTTGATAAACTCTCAATTTATTAGCTTAGAAAGAAGAACTTGACCATTTTTCTTAGCCTTCTCTGCTATGTAAATTTAGATTCTCTGTAATGATAATTCAAGGATTAATCATCACTGAAATACCAACCCCAAATTAAACAATAACATTACATTATTCCCTTCCCCTAAGTATTAGAACACAATGGTTATAATTTCAAATTTGTTTTAGTTTTTTTTTAATCATTACTATCTTGCATTTTGTTTTAAATTTACTTATTTAGCTATTAGCTAGAGAACTCCAGTTGCATATAGGACTGAGAGTGAGTGATCCATGGTTTCTGCATTGCTAACACAACCTTCCAACTATTAGACTGGTGCCTATATACGTGGGTATTATAAGGCAGCATATACAGAAATCAAACTGATTATATTACTAGGGATTTTTTTCTCTGTTCAATGACACCTCATTCTGAAAAACTCCCTGTACAGGTCCTGCAGTTTTCTTGGCAAGGTTTTTCAGAAGCGGTTTTCCATTGCGTCCTTCATAGAGCTGAGAGACAGTGACTAGCCCAAGACAGCCAGCAAACCTTATGCCTAAAGAGGACTAGAACACATATTCCTGGCATCCAGGCTGGTGCCTTAATCACTACCCCAAATTGGCCCTAATATCCTATGATAGGACAAAACACAAGATTTGGTTTAAACTCATAAATAAGCCACAGAACTCAATAAAACATTCAGGCAAGGCAAATTACTTTAAATCAAAATGTTCCTCCATTGTAATAAGGACTAAAATTATGTAGATGTAAGCATTCCTTGTTAAGTTCTAAATGGCATTATCCACATTTTTTTTTTTTTGCTTTTAAAAGATTTAGAAAAGTTCTGAGGAACCCAAAACAGACTCAATGTCATGAAATGCTAATTTACAATGGGGAAGGATGCAGTGGTATTTATTGGGAAGAAAGGGCTCCAAACAGATGTAACTGTTTTCATGGCAATGCAGTCCAAGCGGCAACATTTTGTACATGAATCTGAACTGCATGTATATACAAAGGGGTGGGGCTTTGATCACCATCTACCCTCTGCGGAAAACTTTTGAAGGAAAATGGAAGGGGATTATTATGGAAGAAAGAATTGTGACTCGGTGAAACTGTGAAGAGAACCCCAGCTGGTATTCTTTAGTCCAGCCTCAAAGAAGGAAAAGACTATCCTTACAAACATATAATAAAGTATACAAAGCATTTATTCTGAAATGTAACGACTGAGTTTTGTCATTTTTATGGGATTTTCCCCCTAACAATCTTGCTTTTCTTATGTATAAAAACCACCAAGAAGCTTCAATTTCATTATTATTATTTCATACAATAACAGACATCTGGACAATTTCCTGACAAGTTTTAAAGCCATTTTTTTCTGGAAATAGAAGAAAGCTGCACTTTCACTAAGTGCAATGATAAATTTCCATTCTAACCACTCTACGAAAGTGACGCTATCTATACTGTCATGCAAACCATAGACCACTTTCTTTTCTTTACATGTAAGTGTTTTCTGAACAGGAAGTTGCATCAATGTTTGATGTGGCTTCTATATCAAAATGAGAGCACTTTAATACATTCTTTCAAGTTTTATCAAAAACAATCCACTTCACTTCAAACACATTCATGCAAGCATGGTCTTCAAATTACCAAGCTTTACAAAGATGTCACTCCTGAAGTACTGTAAAGCCAGTCTTACAAAATAATTTGGCCTGAAATGCAAGAAGTCTCTACCACAAGTTTCTGAAATGGTAAAAACAGCATACATTTCTAAATCTAAAAAAGCAAGAACATTTATTTTTGTTTTGCACTGAAGCAAAGCTAAAAAGACTGGCAGTCTGATAATGCACAGGTCACCCTTGGCTAATGGAAATGTTAACTAGTTTCAACTCAAAACTGCATTCTTACCCAGAATTCTTTTAACATGAAAGCCCTATTCAAACTTTATTTCATTGTTCAGATTACAGTTCTGGAAATATTTATGAAGTAAGCAAGGTCTTATAGCTCTTGAGGTGCAACAAAACTGGAGATATGATGAAGATAGAAAAATATAATAATCCTACACATCTCCACCAAAATATTACTGAAACCTACTGACATCATTCTTGAAACTGGTCAATGAAACGTACTCAAACATGAGAAGTGTTATTAAAAAAAAAAGAACAATTTCCATCTATCTCAAAAATTAGACAAACTGATTGCAACAATGTATGTATAAAATAATCGTGCAACTATGTTAAAACAAAATCCAGAAAATACATTTGGACCTTTCTATTTCCCAATTATTACAGAGGCACCAAACATCAGGGTAGCCTTAATTATCTAAAAATAAAACAATTAACAAAATAATATCCAAAATTTTACTTTTATAATTATTTTAATATAAGTTGTTTACATTATATTTGCAATTCATTTTTATAACATGAAATGAAAAACTCCCAAAGAGTGCTAGCCTTATTTATTTATTTATTTTAAAAAACCAGCATTGTTGCAGGATCAGTTCTGGTTGGATCACTGGGACCAGAAGTTTAGTCTTCCAAGCTTTCGGATTCATGCTGGAACCCATCCTCAGGGAACTTCTCTCTCCCTGTTCTGGGCCATCCTGGTGAGAGAGAAGTTCCCTGAGGATGGACTCCAGCACGAGTCCAAAAGCTCAGAAGACTAAACCTCTGGTCCTAGTGACTGACCCCCGATTGGATCCTACAACATTATCCTGGGACACATATTTGTGTCCCACATATTTGCCTTCATTTGTAACAGCACTGTGTAAGTTCCACAAGTGTATAAGACTCTCAGGAAAGTTAAAAATCAGAACAATTATTTTCCTGTTTCCAATTCCTTTATGTATTTGATTTAAAACTCATTTTGGGGACAGCAACATAGTATTAAACTTTATTCAATTATCCATCCATCCATCCATCCATCCATCTCTATCATTTATCTAACTTTTTAGTCACCCATCTCCCTCACAGAAGGGCTTTGGGTGGTGTACAATTTAATCGATATAATAAAATTAAAAACCAAATAATTTAAGATTACATTTTTTAAAACAAATGTAAAACATTATAAAATTACAAAAAGTGGAGAGTTTTCTAAGATGGGGAGACTAGGAGTTGTAGGTGGAGGGTTCTCATGGGGCAGCCCACCCATGGATTGTGTAGACCCCTGTTTCCCCACCCAAGGCTACAGCTTTTGACTCCTTTGTGGAAGGGCAAGAGATTGGGGGCTTTCCTCAACTGATGGCAAGATGTTCCATAAAGCAGAGAAAACCTTCTTCCTTGACCCCACCCATCAAAACTCTTTTTAGCCCACTAAAGCAAACTCCAGCAGATACATGATGCACAAATGATGTCCAAGTTGTGATTTAATGCCCTTTCTGAATCACAACACCAGGACATTCGGGGGGGGGGGAACCAAATGATGAGACTACCAAACAATCAAAACCCCAACTCTTTTTAATACGCATCACACACATGTAAAAAGGGATACAGTTTTTATTACCTGGTTGGTTCGCCCCACCACTTTGACCTCACCAATACACATATACATAAATTCCAGGGATGCTCTTGCTTAGCTATTTTTGCATCTATCCTAGCCACCATTAGCTGATCTCATAAAGCTAAGTAGGGTTATATCTATGTAGTTAGTATTTGACAAAAGTCAAACCACTTCCATATTGTTGTCAAAATAGTTATATGGTTTGGTACAAGAAGTCATCAAAGAAGAAAACACAATTTTTTTTTACTAAACTTTCAAAAAGCATGCAGTTACATTTCAAATATATACAATATCTTAAGGAAACAGCAATGTGTTATAGTGCCATTTTAAAGAAAAAATATTGATTAAAATCCTGCTATAAATATCTTGTCTTTTAGTATTGGTGGCACAAATTTATGAATTAAATTCTGTTTCAATTGGCAGCCATCATCAACTTACTCTGTAAGCAGCTTGAATATATTTATACAGTTTTAAGTATAATGATCCTTAAAAGTAATATTGCTGAACACTTATAATCATGCCCAAAAGGTAGGGGAAAGTACACATTTTAAATAATCAACACTGTTATTTCAGTAAGTTAATTTGCATAACAAACTCTAAATGTGTCACACTTATGAATATTGATCTGTTTGCCACAAAAGAATTGTGAACAAAAAACAAGATTTAACCAAACTATCTAAAATATACCCATTTGTTAATTAAAACTTACTTTCTTTCAATTGAAGGCAAGGGAGATATTGCATCTGATCAAATTTTTACAGAACTAAGTTAACAACTGGCTTAAATAACAATTTGAAAAATCCTAGTCTGAAGTTATTTTTGTTGAGGATGTCACTTTTAATAATATTTTTTCAAGCATGCAAAAAGTTTAATGTGACCAAAATATAGTTGGTATTAAAAGTACGCATGAAATAGAAAACATCGTTTGCTCTGTGCATGGAAGAAAAATTTGTGAAATATTAAATAGACATCTCCAGCCAAATCAAAACCTGGATCACTTTGGTTGTCCTGGGTTTTAGATGAGAGAGAGAAAAATATCTTCTTACTGGCAAGTAAAGCAAGGCTAGCATGCCCTATGATTCCCTCTCTTCCTCCTCTTGGCCAGCCCATCCACTGATCTTTCAGCATTCTCCTTCTCCTCATATCTGCTTTGACATACTATGGTTCAAGTGTTCAAAGTCTTCCAGTCTACCCATGAACCTCTCTCTGAACTTTTTTCCACTTGGCTGCCATCAACTCACACTTACCTATTCAACCTCCTTGTCCTCCAACTTCCTTTCCTTAGCCAGTGCACATCCATCCAATCCTCTTTCCATCTTCCTTCTATTTACCAGCCACCATCATAAAGAGTCCATTCCATCTTCTTTTCCCCAATCTTCCTTTGCCTTGACTGCCATCACCATTTATTAATTCAACCACAGCATATCATCCAACCCACTCATCCTTTGCTCAATCTTGTCAGCGCTTTACTTTCTCTTAGTCTAGCCTGACTGAAGTACTTGCCCTTCCCATGCTATCTCCCACCCCAGAACATGCATATTCCAGATCCATTTTCAGAGTCAAATTGAATAGCTTCTGATATCAGCTGATAATACCAGTGGTGGGTTGCTAATTGGTTTACTACGGGTTCGCTCATGCTCACGGACACACCCACACATGCGCACAATGCCTCCCGCCGCTGCAACTACCGAACCAGGCTGAACCGGCAGCAACCCACTTCTGGATCATACATGGGGACAATTCATGCTAAGCCATGTGTTTTTAACTACAAACAGTTGACTAAGCTGGTTTGATTTAAATCATAGTCAATAAGCCTGAGCTTAAACTAAGCAAACTGTAGTGTGATTTAACAAGATCTATGAATCCAGTTATGAATCTAGGAGCCAGCTACAAAAGTTTGCAGGTCATAGTGTTTTTTCAGTTCAAAACTGTTCTAAATTCAAACCATGCTACTTCAATCACTTTTGAAGTATTTGAAGATCAAATGTTTAAATGGTTTATCCAGCCCCACTTGATTGAATGGATGTTGTATTAATTTTACAACATTGTATTTTTTAAATTTTTTAAAATGTTCTTACTTTTGTTGTGAGCCGCCCAGAGTCCCAAGGGAGTGGGCGGCATACAAATCTTATTAAAGTCGAAAAGTTGAAAGTTTAAATTTAAGTTTTAAGATTGAGTCATTTAAAATTATATATACATCTCAACAGGAATCTATATACAACTCTTTTTCCTTTTCCTATCTTTTTGTTTGAACTCACCTACAGAATAGGTTCATAAATCATCTAACATGATTTATGCCATAGAGGCATTGTTTATACATACAATTAATCCACAATAGATTATTTTGTTATTTTAAATGCTATTTTATGCTATGTTTTGTTATTATTAAATGCTATGTTATTTTAAAAGCGAACAAACCACAAAACAAATGAAGCCACTCTCAGTTCACTGAAATCAAATTCATTGTGTTCATGCCAAGCCTATCTCCATTTGTCTTTTCTGTATTTTTTACTTCAGCTGTTAGGATCTATTAATTTTAATTAATTAAAAAAAACTTTTTCCAAACAAGAGTTATAATGTTAGGCTATGAAGAGGGTAATTTGAACTGAAAAATAGGTTACTGATCTGAAGGAGTTTAAGATGGTATAAATTTAGATCATGCTGGCTGGGGAATTCTGGGAATTGTCCACATATCTTCAAGTTGCCTAGATTGAGAAACACTGGCCTAGATATTCCAATTCAATATCCAATCCAATATGATCTTTTTTCCCCTATATTTGTATTTTGTAGCCCCCTCTTCTAAAGAAAATACAGCAAGCAATAGAAATAACAGAGCATGGCCCACAGAAAGGCTCTAAAAAAATCAACTTGTCCTATTATTCTATGGCTGAAATCAAATATTAGTTTATATTCTTTAACTCATCACATTTTACTTCAGAGAACACTTTCCTGTTTTTCAACATGAATTTAGTAAAATCATCAGAATATCCAGTAATGGCGAGAATGATGAGAAAGTTCTGTTGTAAGAATCTCACACGGCAGGATTCATTTCCTCCAACCTACAGTGGAAGGAAGTCACCTTTCAATCACAATTTCTATATTAAACGGAATGTTTGAATAGTTCAATTTCCTCTGATTTTTACACTTTTAAAAATATGAGCTTAAAAACTGTCAGGTAACCCACAGAGAAGATTATGGTCATGCACTTGGGAAACTAGATTATATATGCAAACAAGCAATTCAGAAATATAAATGTAAAACAAGCTAGTTATATCATGCTTCTGGCATAACACATTGAAATATAAACATATTCAATACACTCATTTGAAAACCCCAAAGTGGAAAAAGGTCAACAGTTGGGGGGGAAACCCCTTTTACATGAAACCAAACCATTTAGTCATCAGAAATGGAGCATGATTTCAGGTAGTCACATTAATACTATCAGATGTCCCCCATCTTCCCAAAATCTTCTTGTATAATTCCCTTGCCCTCAAAAATCTCAAACCCAAATGACTACAAAAGCTACTTGATACCTCTTTACCATTTTGATTTCTATCAAGCAGAATAGCTGAAGTTTATTACTTGCTTTTCCCAAAACCCTCTGAAACATGTAGACCAGCAATTAAACACCAAGTTTACAAACATGGGGTATAAATAAACTAATTTTAGATGATAATAATGGGCAACATCAATTTTTTCCTCTTAAAAGAAACAAGCACTTTTGTTCCCCACAGTGATAGTCACAAAATGACAGATAACTTTAATCTAAAGCAGTGTTTCTCATCTCAGCCAATTTTTAAGATATGCGGACTTCAACTCCCAGAATTCCCCAGACAATAAGTTTCACACATTAAAATTGTTTAGGTTAAGACACACTGCTTTGGACTAAACTTCCCTCTGACTATATACCGGTAATGATCATCATTCCAAATTTTCTTTGTGAAGTATGCCACCTCCCCCCGCCCCCCAATCCAATCAAGCATCAAAGCAGGATAGTCATAATGGAGTATCAAATCGGACAAAGAGCAAGGATGCAACTTTATTATTATTCTATTAAACTTGATAGCAACTGGTAGCATTTGCATTTTATTAAAAGAAGAAATGCACAAATAGGTTGACTGTTAAGAGCCTGACATGTACTGCAGTGGAGGGGAAAAGAAAGACATTGTCAGGCAAATCAGTCTCTATCCCTTATTCAAAAAAGCAGTGGAATGGAATTTGAAAGGATACAAATTGAAAGCAGCATTGCTCTGCATACAGATTTATAGTTACATTGCTTGTTATGAATCGTAGAATGTGAAGGTGGAAAGGATCTTGGAGATCACCTAACCCAATTCTCCCCCACCGAAGGAACCCACTAGTTCAGCATATAATTCTTTATAAATCTGTGGCTCTATCTGCCTGTAACATTTACTGGAGAGACAGGCAAATGACTTCTCCAAGCAACCACCTCTGCTATCAAGGAGTGTCAGGGTCACCCAAAGGAAAAGCAATGACAAACTCTACTCACTACAATTGACGTTCCTCTCCATAATTTGCCAGTAGGAAAGCAAAACCTTCCTGTTTCAAGGCCAGATGGTGCCACCACTGCTAATTTGTGGTGGGGATAAGTCACTTTCAACACTGCTTCCTATTCTTCTTTAACCCACCATACAAAAAGAAAGCTTGTTATGTACACCAAATCTCACGAGTTTGATGCTCACCTCAAACTCTTTCTGAACTTTACACCTCATTTGCCAAAGTGACCTCGCCCCACACAAGTATCCTACATAGGAAAGCATTCATTGCCTACTCCATACATTCAAGGTATTTTGCTTCCAACCTACACTGAGGTTTCTAGCACTTTCGTTAGACCTTGGGGGATCTTTCCAGCAAACTCATCCTACAATGATAATCTTAGGGATCAACAAGCATGGAAAATGTGAAGGCTTCCTAACCTTTTCTGCCATAGGCGAGAAACAGAAGGGTAGATGGTGTATATTTCACATTTTCACTATATAGGCAGTATCTTGGAAGAATGGTTCATTGGTAGAGTGTAATTTTTTACACTAGTAAATTTGCCCAACAGTATCCAACGATAAGTAAAAGGAACCCTTCTTCGCTCATCAAGCAACCCCTCTTCTACTATCCAAATTGCTCTTTGCCCTTAGATCCTTCAACCAGATTTCTTTTTCTGTAGGAACAACAGTGCCTCCTTGTCACAGACTCCAAGCCCCACTTAACTTACCACGCTAAGATCCCCCTTCTATCCCTTAGATCCACATTACTTCCCGGACCCCCTCCTCCTGCTTGCCTCCTCCCCCTTCCCTTCCACCCTCGCCTCCTCTGGGCCGCTCACGTTGCTGCCCCCTCGCCCTTCACACGCACAATTATATAATTCACTTTGCCCCCAAGCCCACAGCCACTTCGGCGCCACGCCCCCTTCCTTGCCCCCTCCCCAACCTCCAAACCCCTCCCTCCCCTAGTCACTCTTCGGGGGGCCTGCAGCTCTTCGCAGCCCAAACGGCGCCGTTGCACCCCACTTTTTTCCCCGAGACCACCTGCACCGTGCCCCCTTCTTTGCATCCCCCCCCGCTCCTCCTCCCGCCCAAATCGCACTTCTTCTTCGCCTTCGCCCCGTTTTGCAGGAGCTCTGCACGCCTCTGCGCCCCGCCCCTTCCTCGACAGCCCCCCTCCCCCAAATAAGAGAGCAACCCCAGCTTGGAACCCCACCTTCTTTCCCCCTGACAGCTGCCCCGGCGGCTCTCCTGCTGTCGCCTCCGTGGGGCGGGCGGGCGGACGCGTTGACAGCCGCCTTCGTCCCGGACCACCGCCGGCCTGCCTGCCTGCCTGCTTCTTAGCCGTCTCCCTCAGGCCGGGCCAAGGCCGCTGGGGGCGGCGTGAAAAGGAGGAGGAGGAGGAGGAGGAGCGGCTGGCCGAGGCGTCTGAGCCCAGCTCCTGCAGGGGCTGGTTGGCGCTGGCGCTGCTGCTGGGGCCCCGGCTCCCGCTGTGGGCTCCTGGGCACCCGGGGCCCCCTGGCTGCAACTATCTCTCTCCGGTGGCTCCTCCGGCTGCTCCTCCTCGGCTCTGGCTGGCTGGCTCGGGTGGGGACGGGGAGGAGCGGGAGGCGGGACCCAGCGGCCGAGTAAGCGCCGCCGCGGCGGGGGTGCGGAGCGAGAGAAAAGGGGAGTGGGAGAAATGGAGGCCGCCGCCGCGATTTTTGCCCCTTCCCCGTCTTAGCCGCGCGCCGCCATCTTGGGCATGGTGGCAGCTGGGGAGAGCTGCGAGCGATGGCCGGAGGGAGAGCGGAGCGAGAGCCGGCGGGGAGGCCGAAAGAGCGCTGCTGCCGCCCCCTAACCTCCTCCACTCCCCCTCCGCGGAGCGCTCGCCTCCCTAGGTGGCCCTGCTGCGGGCGATCAGCCGCCGCACCGCGCTTGCAGCACAGGCGTCGACGGGGAGCGTAGGCAGGGCATGTGTGCGCTTTTCCAGACCGCGCTCCAGCCTTCATTCACCAGTCGCCTCCATCTGCCAGCCTGCCCCAGCCCGGTCCCCCCTCCAGATGCGGTCTGTTGGGCTACCGATTTCTCCACCCACCCCAAACCCACAACCCGTCCCCGAGCATCAAAGCTGACTCCAGTCTGTCTTTTTTGGGCGAGTGCTTTTGCGTGTAGGTATTCTTAAGCACTTTCCCTGTTTCTATTGCAAAATAAAATGGCCTCTCCAGTAAGATTGAACAGAGGAAATCTTTCGCCAAAACTGACGGGGGCGGGGGTATTCCTTCACCTGTCTAATTTCTTCACGAAAAGCTGTTGCTGCTCTTGAAATAGCTGCGGTTGGGGTCCGCGGGAGACCTGGCAGCCTTAAAGGGAGGAATGCATTGACGGTGCCATTCTTCAAAAAGTGAAAAATAACAAACCGTGCAAGTAAAACCAAGCCGAATAATTGTGCACGTGTTTACTTAGAAGTAAATCTCATATATTAAACGCATGTGGCATCCTACCAGGAGTCTTTGAAAGAATAACGACGACTCGCTGAAGTTAAAGTGGCTTAATTTTTTACTAAATGTGCAAAGGTTTGTACTATTTATACATGAAACAGGAGCACTTTGGCTGTAATGTAGCCCAACATTACTCGCCAATGTGCTTAGTGAAACATAGAAGCTTAATGCTACCACGGGTTTATCTGTGAATGGCCTTTTATCTATTATCTGACTCCAGTTAGCAACAGCTCCCGATGAAATGCCTCAGCCTATTGGGCTTTTTGTAAAGCCATCAAGTTTTGGCTCCTGCAGCAAACCTTTTGGATCTGAGTAGTAGTTCCTGTCTTTTCTTACAGGGTGATTGTATACTGTATCAGTCGAATCTTTCCTCTTAAGATTATATGTTCCACTTTACTAAGCCACATAGAAGCTTAGTAGATAAATACATGTCTTCTGCACGTTTATAAACTGGGGGGGGGGGTATGAAGCTTGAATTTAGTCCTGGAGAACTCCAAAATTTATCAAACTATGTTGAATGTGACAAAAATGCAATTAATGTTTTAAAATATTAACTTCCTAACTAGTGAGTTATATTGAATTTAAATGAACATGCAATTAGATCAAATTTGTGTCAATTCTGTATACAGTATACCTAATAGTTTTGCAACCCCAATGTTTTTGTCCTTTGACCTGTACTCATTGGAGGAAGCCAGGAGTTTAATCCTTATCTTCCCAGTGAGGGATATCTTCTCTTGAAGGCACTATTTAAATTGGACACAAGCCCCCTCTGGTAACAAATCATTTCAGAATTTCTGCTTAGAGCAAATGACATCTTCAGGGCCACTCACACATCCTGTGTTGTGGGAACTTTTTTCTTATCTTTTTGTTCTGCTGTCACCACAGACCACTTGTCTGGTTTAGATAGTCCCTAAGGTAACTTAAATGGCAGGAATATGAGGAGATATGAGGCAGCACTGAAATTTGATTAATCTGTACAGTTTAGCTCTGCATCCTAAGCTGCTTGTCTCCTGAGCCTAAAGCTGAGTAAATTGAGTCCGGTTTGGCAACAAGGTTGAATTTGTGCTTGGTTGGCACTATGGTCACACCAGAACCCGATTGGTGGTTATTCCTCTGCTACTCCTCTATTGCAACCTCCCCCTTCTTCTTCTTCTTATTGTACCCTTGTTGCTCTGATGCTACTGAAATCAAAGGACAGGAACAGTTTGTTCCTTTCATTCTAGATTCCTCAATAGGTCCGTATGAACATTGTAGCAAGGGAAAAAAACTGATGGTTCAGCTTCATAAAAGCACAGTAGCATTCAGTTAAATATTGTAACTTCATTCCAAGCCTATGTAGCAAGATTGAAGGGAAAAAAGAGAAAGGAAACTCAGAGTACTGTGTGCAGGGGAATAAGTTTCTAAAGGCAGTCAAAAACATAAGGCAAAGAAAGCTCATTGGGTTAATTGGCATTGTTGAATCAACCACAAGTTTATTAAAAATGCAGCTACCAATCATGAGAAACCATAATAACAAGGTAGTCCAAGGTGAAATGGCCATTCAGGGCAACAACCAGTCAATGAGGAGGGGGCATATCAGATATTCTAGCCAATTGGAGCTGGGTTGTCACTAGATTGAAATGAAGCACTTTGGATCATCCATTTAGAAGGCCTTAGGATGGAAAAAAAGAAAACACAAATGAGAGAATTTTTGACAGGCTGAGGTAAGTGATTACTTTGTGAACTAGGTGGCCCGTAATAGTGAAGGGCAAGCAGAAAGTCTATTGTCTTCCTAGAAACTAAGGAGCACATTGAGTTTTGCTATATGATAATTAAAAATAGGTTTTAAGCAGGTGCTTACTGCTACAAAGTACGTATAGCTTATGCATATTAGCATAGCCTGAAATTAAAATAATCCCTAATCCTATCTTCAAGACAGAGAGTACCGTGATACCTCATGCCAGAGTCTCTCTCAGACCTGCTTTTCCACCTACATCTCTCAAACTCTTTTCTATCAGTTCGTTTCTATTGGTTGAATATGACTTGAAAAGAGATGCCCAGTGTTGTCATCCTTTGATTGGCATATCTGATGCCTAATCATCTGTGGACCATATGAGGTTCCTTTGCAATCTTGATAAGTCAACCATTTTGTTGAATGATATTTCTAATAGAGGCCAGAGAAAATTCTTCATTTGTTCTGTCGTTGTCATTAAATTAAACAAAATAAATTCTTCAAAAACATTTTCAAAGCAGAAGAGAACTTAGGAGAAACACTTATGGGTCAAGCGTAGTCTTCTTGAGCTTACTCAATTGTAAGTTGCTGAGGGGTGAATCCTGCCTTCAATTCCTCTCTCCTTAGTCTGCAAAAAATTTCAAAAGAATACTTTCCTTTCCTTTATATTGCTAAAGGAAAGTTGTGATCTTGAGAATTTTTTGGAGAAACCCATTCAAATCATCCATATAATTTATCTTGTCACAAATTTGCAAGAAAATTGCAAAAATATTTTCCACCTTGGATTAATTTTTAGTAGTCTAAAACTCTAGTTTAGTTCCAGTTGATATTGCTCTCACATGACATTTGCCACTTAAGCCATCTGTTGGCAAAAAAGTGAATCACCCAGAAACTTACTTGTCCACAATGAATATTCAAAGCCACTCTATCAGCCACTTAAATCCTAAAATTGCACCAGACCTAATCCACCATAAAATGACTTCATAGATGTACTTCATATACTAGACGTTCATATGGTTAACGTGCTCCTCGTGATGCACATAAATACGTAAAATACTGATGCAAATAGAAGTATATAAATTCAATAATGATTTTTAAAATCCAAAGATTCCGAGTAGCCATATATAACAAAACATAACCTTTCTGAATCAAAGCAATATTAAGCAAAGGGGAAATATTACATATATATCAAGAGTAATATTATTTATTAAATATATATAGTATGTTGCCCAACTCCCAGTGATTCTGGATAGTTTACAAATTGTTAAAAACATTTAAAACAAGGAAACAACACAAAATGGAACAAAGATGGTAGAAATAACAAACCCAAAAGAGAGCAAAGGAACAAGCAAAGGCTTTACTGAAACTTGTGAAGGTAACATTAAGTGCAAGGCACACTAGTCCATACTATGGAATCTAATATCAACAACATTGCTGTTCTAGACATTTGTAACTATTCATTTCATAATTATTTGCTTTGCCTCTTATCAAGACCCACCAACACCCAGAAAAATCAGATGTGTATATAAATATTTATAGATTTTCAGTGTATTATTTCTGTTTTAAAGATTTATAGAACAAATAGTACTTAGATTTTGGAGATCACTTGATTTCTTTTTATCTTGTTATCCTGTATTTTTTGCTGTACACTATAAGTACATTTGGGATTTTTGCAGCTGCATACTATTGACTTATGTTCAGTTTGTAATTTGGCAAGGCACACAGATCCTTTTAAGATTTTCTCCTGCACGCGGCCCTCCTGAGCTCAGTTTTCGCTGGCAGATCACTCGGGGCACCAGGTGCCCCTGACATAAGTGATGTTGAGTTGGCCACCCCCACCTCCAGCCCCCAAGATCAAACACAACCCTGATGTGGCCCTCAATTAAATTCAGTTTGACACCCCTGTTCTAGCATGTTGAAGACCCATTGATGTACGCTTGTTCTATACCACCAGTCTTCATCCTTCTAAAAGAAGCATAGCCCAGTGACAATTTTTATCATTTTTTCTACTAGATCATATAGATATATCTAAAAATCAAGTGTATTTTGTCATTTTTAAAATAGAATCTCTTGGGTGATTAATTCAAATGGTTTTTTTTTCCTGAAATCAAGTTACACCACTCCACAATGGAACAGTAGTGATGCTGATAAGAGTAATTAAACACAGATAGCTCACAATTGAAATAACATATATGATTGTTTAAATAGGAATTCAATGAATCTATTAAACTGATGACCTGAAACTGAGTAGCTATCCTACTACTCACATGTCATTTGTGCTTATGCAGAGAAAGTAAAAATGTTTTTACCATTAGTTATCATATAAAAAAATACTAATGAAAGTCCAGAAGACTTGTTAAAAGCCAAGAATTCAATATAGCAGAATTTTAAAAATACTTCTTTTTATCCACCAACTCTCTTTAAGAATGGAAGTTCTTTAAGAACATCCATTCTTAAAATACAAATGCACATTTTAAGAATACTAAATGGAAGCCTATCTTTGCTACTCAAAATCCCATTGAGTTCAAGATCTTATTCCCTCTCCTAGTGTAATTAGAATAATGATGATTTATTGAATTTTTATGCTGCCAAATATTTCCAGGCTCGTGCAAGCTTACAGCAAAGATACAACATAATAAAACATCCACAAAAAATTATCCCATATCCCCAAACAACATAATAACAATATTATATTCAAAGGGGAAAAAATCCAATAAATTACAGTGACAGTTTTGGGCATCAGCAAGGACAGCAATTCACACAGAACATAAAAGATTATGATGGTATCTAAATTAAATGAACAAATAAATGTGTTATAGAGTGGATTTGCAAGGCTTTGATTCTCCAAGCAGATTTATGCAGAATAACTGAATTCAGAAAGAGCTTGATTTAAAGCAAGGTATTTGCATATATTTGGAATTTTCATACTTATTTAGTTATTAAGTTGCAGCACTTAAAATAAAGGAAATAAATTATTTTTGCTCCTCAACAAGTTCCTCAAACACTGATTCACCTCCTGGGGAAATTGTTTTCTTGTTTCTTTTTGGTGCTAGGGAAGAAATAGACTTAGAACTTAAGACTTGGTAAGCGTGAGCTTCCCTATAACCTCATTTTCAAGGAAATATATATATAGTGGCTGCTGGCTTACTTATTTAATTCAGAAGATTTGTGGGGTTTTGTCTGTATTTAGTTAAAATCATTGAGTGAATACTTCAATAATCTAGCTCCACTATTCCTCTTCATATTCCACCCTTTTTACTTGCAAGAGGTATAGGCAATGATTGTCTATCATTCCTGCAATGTCTAATTCATAATGAATAGATGTACCGTCTATTCCTCTTCTAGAATTGCAGGGTGAGAATCAAATCTCCCAATGATTTCTATTTAATATTTAAAATGGGGGGAAATCATGACACTGTTTCCCTCTCAGTCAGTCCAATGCCAAAAAAAGGAGAAAGCTCAGAAAAACTTATCAATTTCACACTTGCTCCTTTTTGTTGGGGCTAGGGAAGTAGAACTACAAAGCCCTTCAAGATTACAGGGCCTGAAAAAGGATGAGGTTTCTTAAGGGGAAAAAGGAGTCCCAGAATCACACACACACATCAAATTAGCTTTGCTGCCATTTTAATTACATGGCAACCAAACCAGAAACATTATGCCTTATCTTTTCAACCCTACTGTTATTATAGGAATGTGTAGCTCTGAAGTTCCTTTCAGCCTGGTGAAGAACCCTAGTATGGAAGTGCTATAGGTAATAGCTTGTTTAATAATTTGATATACCATTGTCAGTGTCGACTCTTAGTAACCACCTTCTACAAGATGATCTGCCCCAACCTGACCCTTCGGATCTTCCAAAAGTATATCCATCACCTTTATAATTACCATCCTCTTTGCTTTTGGTTGTCCTCTTTCTGCCTTTCCTAGCATTATACACATTATAGGGAATTCAGGTCTTCACCTGTGTTCAAGTGTGCAAAATTATGATTTGAGCCATCATTTGTACCTTGAAAGAGAACTCTGGCTTTTGTTCCAAATGCATTTGTTTGATTTCTTGGCTATCCAGGGTATTGTCAGGAATCTTCTCCATCACCAAAGTTTAAGAGCATCAATATTTCTTGTCTGCTTCTTCAAAATCCATCTTTTGCTTCTATAGAATATCAGTTGCATGGATGATTCTGATCTTTTGGGTATAATCACAGCATCTGAATATCTTTTCCATGATCTTCATTGCTAGCCTATGTAAAATCTAATCTGTAGTATATTTCCTTAGCCAGATGTTTATTTAATCAAATATATGATTTGCTAAGTTCATACAATATGCTACTTCAGAATCAAATAACCTACATTAGAATTTAATACAGTGTATTAATCTAGCTATTAATGTGGTTTAGCTTTGGTTTCACTTGTTGTGTGACTGCCCTCTGTGGCAAAAATATATTGTAAGTCATATATAATGAAATAATAATAATAATACTGTATCTCCCTAGTTAGAGATCATGTTCATGAAACTAATTAAATTTGAGGAAGACAGGGATATCAAATATATCCTTTTATAGACTCTTCTTGGAAATCTTCAGAATAATGATCCAGCTTCTTCTGGGCTTCTCACATGCAACAAAATGTAAGGAGAGTATATCTCATAAGTATGAATTAGCATCCACGTTATCTTATGTTGGTAATAATATTTTCTTCAGTTACTCCAAAATAACTACCCAAAGACTCACAGCAATTTGTCTTGTAAATGAAGTTGCCTCTAGCCCAGTGTTTCGTAGCCTTGGAAACTTATGAGGGATGGACTTCCAACTCCTAGAATTCCTCACCTGGCTGAGGAATTCAGAGAGTTGAAGTTCATCAATCTTAAATTTGCCAATGTCTAAGAAACACTGGGGTAGCTCTGTTCCTGGATTCTTAATAGTAGCTTTAGTTGTAAGCACTAGCAACTTCCCACCATGCTGTGAAAAATGTGATCTGCCATCTTCAACCTTTTTGTTAAAGGTTAAAGTGCAATCTAAACTTATTTTTACTTCTTGAAGCTTCAGCTAATTTGCATGGTGTTAGGCCACTGTCATAACACGAGAAACTTCCTATTTCAGTGCATTTTTGAAATGTTGAAAGTCATAGATTCAGTCCTTGGCATGTCTAATTTAAAAGGTTTTATACAGAGATACTAAAAATATCTCTGCCAAAATCCAGAAATCTACTAGCGGTCAATCAAAGAGGATGGATCAATGGTTGACCCAGAATAAGTCAACTTCCTATATTTCATAGGATGATAAAGTGACAACCCTATCCAAAAGCCAAAGAAAGTTTTACCAGTCAAACTGCAAAGTGGATGGAAATTTAATCTTAAGAAAAACAAAAATAGTGGCATTCCCTAACGACACACATGCTCTTGAGATCACCTTGTCGCACAAAGAAAAGTGGGGACCTGATTACAGGATGCTATAAAATCTATACAATTGGAGTTATGTTTATAGAATTATTAAAAAGCACGCATATACAAATTGCATAGTGTTCTTGCATCTTAGTGTTTGCGTATTCAGAACCAAAGCTGGAGGAAGAAAAAAGAATGCATTAAATTACATCACAATTCATTTATTATATTATAGTGAATTATAATTAACTTATTCAGTTAATACAATTGTTATAGCTACTATTGGAACATTTATCATTCAAAATCTTCATAAGCTTCTTACATGGGTTCCATTCAATTTCTCTATAGACAGGCTAACAAACTAAATGATAAGTTATTTCTGTACGACAGCAAATAACTTTACCTGAAGATCCAATCATTCTTTTAAATAGACAAGTAAGGTAAAATAATACTGACCAGTCCTAATAATAAAAAGATAATTAAAATAAATAGGAACGGCAGAAGGAGCAAGATGGCTTTCTTAGCCTTGCTGGCAGCTCTATATGGCTCTGATGAGGCCTAACAGAGTTGATAGATATATAAGTGCTTTTTAACACCCTGAGGCATTAACATCTCCTCCTGGAGCTGGTATTTGGTTTGTGCTGGATCCCCCATTGTCATCAATGGGCCATTTCCTTACAAAGGAAACAACAGATTCAGATGAACCATTTTTCTGAGACATGCAGCACTTACATGTCCTCTTCTATGAGATTTCTATTTGTGCTACCTCTAAGTAGCTTTCCTGATCATAGATTCTACTTGCATTTTTTAGAATAAAACACTCCCTGCACTTTACATGCAAACATTCATTTATTATTGCAACTAATTTGAGCAAAAGCCATACCAAAAATGGTTCCTTCTGATCTGAGTTGTTATCAAATCCCACAACTGGGGGGGGGGGAACCAGAGGCTGATGAAAAACAAAGTGTGCATTCAAGAAAATAATCTTCCCCACTTCTATATTTCAAGGATGAATCTTAAGGAAGAAAGAAGGAGTCCTGAAGCACCACTTGAATGTTGGTTCTTAGGAAACAAAACGAAAACTGGCAGGGACTCAAGCTAACCATTTTGGGGACTCTACACGGTCACTTGGGAACAATTAAATCTTGGAGAGAGCAGATATTGATCACAGAAAAAAGATTTGCCCAGTATACTAGGGGATACTACTGCCAGCAAAGGATTGCTACAATGAAATCTAGACGATTGGCAGAAAGGCCCAAGCAGTATAGTTGTCAGCTGACAACCACAATTTGGATCAGAGTTTCCATTGCTAAGCAAGGGGGTTGTTGAGAGGTGCCTAAAATGCAACTTTTTTGTCAAGGTTGTTAAACAACTCACCACAGTTTTTAAGTGAACTGTGTGGTCATTAAGAGAATCACTTTTCCCCATTGACTTGGCTTCTTGGAAGCTGGGTGGGAATCACAGGATCTTGGGATGCTTCAACCTTTATAGATTAGCTGAACTCAGCCTTCCATCCTTTTGAGGTTAGTAAAATGAAGACCCAGATTTTTGGGAACAATATGCTGACTCTGTAAACCTTAGAGAAGGCTGTAAAGCAGTGGCCTCCAAGGTTGGCAACTTTAAGACCTGTGGACTTCAACTCCCAGAGTTCCTCAGCTGTCCACAGGTCTTAAAGTTGCCAAGGTGGGAGACCACTGCTGTAAAGCACTGTGAAGCGGTATAGTGCTATTGCTATTGCTATTATAGGTACATGCCAGTTGCCAAGTGCCCAAATTTTGATTATAGGATTGTAAGGATATTGTTAATACAAGGACTGGTCATTAGTCAATTTTTTCAGTGCTGTTGTAGCTTCAAATAATCAATGGTTGTAAGTCAAGGATGACCTATATTAGGGGTGGAGCCTCTCTGCAAAAGCAACGTGCTTTGCCATTTGCTACGGGAATTATTGACCATTGCAATTAGCACCCTGTGTACCATAGTCCTTTGGGGCTAAGATGGGTTACAGGTACTGTTAAACAATAAATAAGTAAGATGAAACATTCCCCCAGGAAGAAGAGCATTAGGAATTAGTGTTGGCTGCTCAGGCTGTTCCCCTGCTGCTAGACAAAGCCTGAATTGCCAGTTAGCATCTGCTTTGGAAACAGAGAAAGATGCTGTCAAAGGTACATTATGTATCCATGGCATCAGCTATATTTCCACATCACTTTAGGACAGCACAGCACAGCACAGCACAGCACAGCACGCACCCACCTTCCTTCCCTTCTGATTCGTGTGTCTTTAACAGTCACAAGAGAGGCAGACATGTAATCGGTAAAGGTGTTCTGAACATTCAGCTACAGAAATAGAAATAGGATGGCTGGTTCCTAAAAGCACCTGCTTCATCCAGAGCAGAATTTTTCACCCTTAGCAATGTTAAGACCTATGGACTACAATTCCCAGAATTATGCTGGCTGAGGAACTCTGGGAATTGAAGTTCCCACGTCTTTAAATTGCCAAAGTTCAGAAACACTGCTCTAGAGGAAGTCCTGGGGCCAAATCCAGACACCTACAGTTTTAAAGAAAATTAGAGCAATAGATGAAGAAAAGAATTATGTCCAGCATTCTGAAAATTGCTACAAGTCAGAACAATATCAAAAGAGGGAACTTTCCATGATTTGGGGTGAGGGATCTTCTTTGCCTAGGAACTAAAGCAGGAATGGGAACCATGGCCTATTTATGACTTGTGGGCTTCAACTCCCAGAATTGGCATGGCTGGCTCAGGGAATTCTGGGAGTTGAAGTTCACAAGTCATAAAAAAGGGCCATGGTTCCCTATCCTTGAACTAAAGGAACAAAACTCCAAGCAGAAAAAAATTAGTGCTATACTTTTTTTCCAGGAATTATTCCCAAGCCATTATTAGTAATCAGATATACCAAAATAAAACAGGCAAGCTTTCTTCTTTAACTGTCCTTATGCCAAGATAGAAGATCTTTGCTTGCTAGCAGGGTTAAAAACACACAGGTGGCCTCTGCAAAAGAAAAGAAAAATGAAAAAAAAAGTCATAATCCAAACTATTTCTATACACAGCTGGAGTTTTTGGGAAGACTTCCTTATCTCTTGGCTCCATTCACTTCTCCCACTCACTTCTCCCTCGATGGAGCTTGGCAAAATATTAGGAAAGGCAGAATTTAAAATGAGCAAATACATCAAAATGGAAATAATGGCATTTTGTTGCCCATTCCCACCCCCCAAAACAGCAAATAGTCTTCCAGCATTATACAGACAAACATATTTTAATTAAGGTCATGCAAAAGCTCAACTGTAAATCCTGGTTTCCAAACCACAATAGTTGGGTTCATAGAACCCAAACCACATTACGGCTTAATGTGATTTGTGGACCTGGCTGCAGTTTCTAAGCTGGAGTATGTGCTGTTTTCTGCTACACCAGGCTAACACATTTTCCAGCTCCTCTGCAAATTCTCGTTTTCTCCAAGTTTCTCTGAGGCTTTCAAATAGCATAAAAATCCTTATTATACTTACTTTTTATGCCACCATATTCTATAAAATCCAATTCATTTACATGTTTCAAAACTGTCTAAATGTCTAAATCCTGAATACCTGTGTATGAAAAGTGCTTTATAATATTCCGAGCAGTCTTGATACTGGCTTTAGAGTGACTGGGGTTTTGTTTTTTTTACTTCACATTTAGGTGTGCCCTAACCATGGTTTATTGAATAATACCCAATTAGTGGTGCTCACACAACGTGCTAAAGTTAAATAAACTATATGGGGGTGTGCAGGAGGAGGTTTAAAAAAATCAAGGTAGCAAATGTGCTTGCATAGTCAAAACCCACCCCTTTTTTCCCCATAAGTTGCAACACGTGGAAAAAGTAGTTATTCTGAATCGGAGATGGCTTTGATAACACAGCTGCAACTGCCATCTTAAGTCTCTGACAAGCTGCATTATGGCTTAGTGAAGAATTACATAAATTGGAGCCTCCAGATTCTGAATACGGCATTCAAGACTTCCAAATGTTTTAATGTGATAGAAGGAAAAACCAATGAAACACAGAAGTAGAGAATAATCACTTTTAATTAATTTTAAATAAATATAGTTAAAATAAGTTTGTTTTTAAATCAGGCTCACTCAAATAGGCTTAGAGTTTCATGCCTAAGGTGGGAGTAAAACTCACTGAAGTGGTTTGCCATTGCCTCCTTCATAGGGCCGAGAGTGTGTGACTGGCCCAAGATCACTCAGCTGCCTTTGTGCCCAAGGCAGGACTAGAACTCACAGTACCCTGGTATCTAAACGAATACACCCATCTGTCTTTCTGGTAAGATTAGCAATTTATTTTCCATTATATCAGTCCAGAACACTTCAAAATGGATTGAAAAATTTAACCCACTTTGTCCAATTGGTTTAATTAATTAATTAATTGAATTTAGAAACCAGACAATTCCAAAAAACTCCCAGCAGCTTTCAGTGTAAAAAATAAAGAACAATAAACAAAGAAAAATATAGGGTTCATTTCCCTGCCCACCCCCAATGATGTCTTAGCCTGCTTCAGTTCCAAATGACTCTGAGTGGCATACATCCCAATCTCCTAAAATTAGGTAAAAAACAATTCAATAAAAAGAAAGCAAATCAATATATTACAAAAGTTACATATAACATCAGATCCTCAAGGAGAATATTCATATAATATACATATGCATACACATGAACATACACGCACACAGATACAAACATACATAGATACATATATACATAATGGATATGTACATACATGGGCTCTGGTCCCCAAACAATTTTCTAATCTAAAAATCCATTTATTTTGCTGGTAGTTATCATCTTTTTTCAGTTTTTCCAGCATTATGAACTTCTCTTGAGAGAAGTTTGCGTAATGTGTAATTTGAGCCTGGTCATTTGTATCTGGACAGATTTGTTCTGTGTTTTCTTGGCTATCCAGGGCTTTCTCAGAAGGCGTCAGTACCAAAGTTCAAAGTCATTATTTTTTCTGTCCTGTTTCGTCAGAGTCTAACTTTTGCTTGCATGCAGAAAGAACTACAGTATTGCCTGCATAGTTCTGATCTTTAAACATGATATCTGAATATTTTTCCATATTTTAACTGCTATTCTACCAAGTGTTAGTTCTACCAAGTTGTGGCATATTTCTAAACTACCAATTCCTTTACACTTGATAGACAATCCTAAAAGATTGAAACTATCTACTATTTTAATATCTTTATTGTCAGTTCTGAGGCTGATTGTTGTACCTGTTTCATTAATTTGGTTTATTCTAATGAAATACTACTTCCATTTTATAGTGGTTTCTTTGACTTTCATTGATAGAAATTTCAATGTCATCAGCATAGTGCATAATACAAGTTCTTGATATTTCTTCCCTCTAGTTTTAAAACCATATTCATCTTCTTTTAATGCAATATCTCTTTCAATATGCATCAGAAGTTAAGCTGAAATTATAAGGGGACTGTGTACAACTTTGTCTCACTTCTTTTTTGACTTGGAGTCAGTCTCTTTTATTCTGTCCAGGTGTGGCTTCCTGACATCTGTATAGATTTTGCAGAAAAACAATTCTGGAATTCCCATTTTCCTAAATATATTCCATAGGTTAATATGGTCAATACAATTAAAAACCTTTCTATAATCAATTAAACATATATTGATTTATTTGGGTTACTCCTTGACTTTCCCTATTATTATTGCATCAATGAGAAATAGTGTGTCTTTTTGCTTGCTTTTTCCAAAGTCAGTTTGAATATCTGGCATTGCTTTTTTAACATACGTTTGTAATCTATGTTGCACTATTGTTAGCATTATTTTAGCAAATAAATTAAGGGTACTATACATTAATTTGCAGTCTATTAAAAGTCTTCATTTTTTTGGTTTTGGAATGGGCACTTATTTATTCCAATTTGTTTCTCTTTTTACATGTGATGGCATAGTTTGGTTTGAATCTTTAATGGTTCTTCTTCTGTTATGTATTTCTATAGCTATTTTCTATGAATTCCAATAGGTTTTCTGACATGGTGATGAACGAAGTGCTGATCTAACTTCATCTTTGAGTATTAAAGTACTTGTAGTAGAGAAAATCTTTTAAGCTATCTTGAATATTGACATCTCCACTGTACAGTATTTCAATATACTTCTTCCCACTGTTTGATCTTCTTTGCATCTGTCCACTGGTGTCCTTCAGCATACCAATTTGAGGTTGAAACCTTCTGAGTTCAGATATCTTTTCAAAGACTTTCTTTGTTTCCTGTATCTGTTTCCATCCAATGTCTTTACAGATGTTGTAAAGTTGTTTCTTGTCTGTTCAGGCTGTTGCTCTCTGAAATTCTTGAAGTTGCTTCCTGAGATCTTTGACTTTCTTGGCATTAACTTGTCTCCTATTCTTGGCAATTTCTGCCATTTGTTCTGACATCCAGTTTGCTTTCTTCTGTTTCTTGATCTCTGGCAGCCTCTATTTCACATTCATTCTTAGCAACTTCATTTTTTTTCACAGTCCCTCTGGCTCCCCATGAATAAAGTTCAGGATCTCAAAGCAATTCCTGATGTTCTCCTTGAAAAATGATGATCATATCATGGAAAGTCATTGGCTTTCTACTTCCAATTTAGCTTTATTTGGAACGTGCACATAATCCGTTCATTATCTGCTCCACAATCAGCCTGGGGCCATATCTTTTTCTTTTATACCAATAATACAAGGAGACAAAACAGTTCAGTTAATAACAGCAAAGACAGGGCCTTGGGCTGACTGTGAACCAGATAATGAACTGCTTATGTGTATGTTTGTGCTTATGTGCAGATTGAGCCAATTTGGTATAGTGGTTAAGGCACCAGGCTAGAAACTGGGAGACTGTTAGGTTCTAGTCCTGCCTTAGGCACAAAGCCAAGTGGGTGACCTTGGGCTAGTCCAGGTGTGAAATTCAGCAGGTTCTGACAAGTTCTGGAGAACTGGTAGCGGGAGCGGGACATTTTGAGTAGTTCGGAGAATTGGCAAACACCACCTCTGGCTGGCCCCAGAGTGGGGTGGGAAACGAGATTTTGCAATATCCTTCCCTTGGAGTGGGGTGGGAATGGAGATTTTGCAGTATCCTTCCCTTGCCACGCCCACCAAGCCACGCTCACAGAATCGGTAGTAAAATAATTTGAATTTCACCACTGGGCTAGTCACTCTCTTTGAGCCCTAGAAAGAAGGCAAACCACTTCTAGCAAACCTTGCTATGAAAACTACAGTACCAATTACAGTGTATGAGAATTGTGCATGATACTTTTGTTTGATGTGACTGATTTAAGCTCCACTGAATTCAGTGGACGAATCAAGCAAATACTTACATCGTTCCAATCAAAATCAGCAGGATTTGAAGGCACCCAACTTTGTCTGCAATACTCATAACATATAAGGGTTGCTATAAATATTTGTGTTAAAACTTGAAACCATTACCGGAATTAGCGCTTTTGTCTGTTTTGAAGGTCACATTTGGACAGCATCAGCTACAAGCTGCAAGATCAATTAGTTAGCTATGTTCCTGGAACACCTAAGGGATTCTGCTGGTGGTTCAGAGACACAGCATACAATATTTCATTTTCCTGGGCAAACTCTAGGAAAGAAGAGCCTTTTCAGCATTCTTTTGCTAAAATGTCTAATAGCTATATTAATCATATTTCAATTATGACCAGGAATTTCCCCTAACAAAAATATATCTGAACTTTCGCCTTCTCCCTGTTGGTTGAGAATTATGGTAATAGAGGCCCAATATATTTGGACCTCATTTATCTATGATACATTTATGCTCTGGTAGCTTCTTTATTCTTTAATGCCGATGTCATATTGCCTTCATTTTATCCTTAGCTCACAAGGTTTCAGTCATCCTTGATATTAAATAGGGTTTTCCCCATGAAGTTAGGAGCTACTCAGAGAACTTTCAATGAGTTGTATTGATCCATACTTCCTTACACTAGTGTGAGGATGAACCAGCTACTGTTTTGGGAGGACAGGAATGAATGATGTCATTCTCATCCCTCTTCTAGCCTGCCAGGAAGGCAACGGCTACCTGTGTTTTCTTGCTGTGCACCAAAAGTACTGTTTTTCCTCCACCAGCACAAGCCAGGCGGTGAAATCTGCGAGCTGTGCTGCATTTCATCCTCGGCAAATACCTCTGTTTCAATTGGCTGTGACCCCCCCCCCAATCACCGCTCTTTGCCTTCAATGGCCATTTTGTCCTGGGCCACTAGGCAGAATGCCTCTTCTGAGCAGATTATCGCACATGAAGTGTAAAGCTTGATTCAACGCAAAAACAGACACATGACAATTTCACTCCTGGTGCAAATGAAAAATCAAACCTAGCATTTTCCCCATTGCCTTGTTGGCTTTTTTTTAAAGCGAACAACAATCACAACCTCCTACTTGCTTTGTGGGTTTGTTTGTTTTTGTTTTGACCCTGGCCTCATAGTAATATGATATAGTAGGAAGAGAAGAGTCCTTCTCTCTATTCAGGCTGGATGGAAGGCTTGCCTCTAAACTTAACAATTGTCTAGTCCAGGGGTGTCAAACTCAAGCCTCACAGGCTGGATCTGGGCTGTGGGGTGCTTAAACTTGGCTCACAGGGACGCCCTGGAAACAGCATCGGACCGGACCAGATTGCCTCTGCCAGTGAAAATGGAGCTCGGGAGTGTTGCATACTGTCCTCCCAGACCCCATTTTTGGCTGTAAAAACCTGCAGCCCTCTGCCAGCAAAAAAGGATCCCTTCCGTTCAATTTTTGCTGGCAGAGGGCTGCAGGAGGCCGTCGCCGCTGGGCATGCCCACCTCAACCCCCCAACACAATTCTGTTGCGGCCCTCAATGAAATTGACTTTGACGCCCCTGGGCTAGCCAATTCATTAATTTTCTGAGATCATGTGAATCCATTTTGGGGTTAGCTCTTTTGCGTTTTAGCTTACCATATTAGGAGCTGGAGGGGTGGAGGCAAGTCATAGGATCATGGGATGCAAAGCACACAGAGTTGTGACATTTTTCAGAAGGAAAAAAAAACCCAGAAAACTAAGGCACTAATTTTACATTCCATGTTTATAAATCACCCAACATTAATTAATGATTTCATTAGGCTAATTAATGGCTTTATATTCCGACTACTACTTTTATCATTCATGTAAGCTCTGGGCCTTGCAGACTTGAAAGAACTGCATGATTTACAAAAAGGGACCTGTTTGCTTTAAAGAAATTCTTGATTAATGTAGTTGCTGAGTTGCTCCCCAGTTTAGAAAGTATGCGAATTAGGCAACTTTAGCGGTTTGGCAACAGTAAGGAAAGTCCTAGAAAAAAAATCTAGGCAGCGCCCCCTTGTGCTTTCAGTAGCAACAGGCAGCTTTTTGAATGTAAAGTCTGTTCTCATGAGTTACGTAACCTCATAATTATCTGGGATCAGCAGTGAAATATTATTTCGAGCTGCCCCCCCCCCTTTTCCCCCTGTGACCTAATTCAAAGGAAACCATAGGACAAACTCAGTGTTTGCATATGCAATGATTTTTCCTCACTAAAAGAAATTTCCTTACTTAAATTACACATGAAAAGGATTCAGGCATTCTTGAGCATTCTAAATGTGTGGGATATTATCCTTAGCTTGTTAATCTATAATATAAGGTTGCAAAAATTATGGGGCAAAAGATAGTGGAAAATAAAGAATTAATTGAAACAATTTACAGTTAAGTATGTCCTCTCCCTCACTTTATGGGAGGGAAAAATCAAAGTAGCATACTAGCTGTTGACTTTTATGAAGAATATCAACTAGCTAATTGATTGCCTGAGTTCTGTATTGTTTTCCTAATTCTGTGTAAAGTTATAGAAGAAAGGGAATCCAATCAGGTAAAGATATAAGGCAGCGTTGCACAGATAATATTCTAAATGCAGTTCATATTAACTATTTTTGTGCATATGTGTGATTTACTGCACATATATGCAAATCCAGTTTGCTTAGTTTGCTGATCAGTGCCTTTTCAGTGTAAACTGGGAAAATTGGTTAATTTTTGCAGCTGTTCAGTTTTTAGATGTTAGTGAAATCTTGTGAGATTTTAGTGGGGTGATTTAATTTTGCCAATTTGTGATGTGTGGGTGTTGCTCAGGTTTTAATGCAACATCACAAGAATCCAACAGCCAAGGACGCTGATGACATCAATGCAGGAGGAGTGGTTGTGACTCGGGCTCTTTATGAGCTTTGCAGAAAAGATGAAGGTCCAAAGTGAGCCCCTTTCTATTAAATTCACACCATTTGCATTTGTCTATAAGAAGGTAATAATGACATAATTACAAATAAATGGCTAAGTTAAAACAAGCTCAGTCTTCCTAATCCATGCTTCCCCTCCCCCGATACACAGCCTTTACTCCCACAAGAATAGAGAAATTTGAGCAACAGATGAACCACACAGATGTCGATTCAGATCTTGTCTTTTATTTTGGCAACAGACTGAATTGAAAATGATAGAACTTGTACAGAATGGCAGTATGGCATTTGTCTCCTTAATTAATTTTGTCTCAATTAAAGACATGATGCTGCAGGCCAAGTTTAAAATATAGAAGAAATTTCTTTCTTCCCCCAACCCTTCTCCCACTTTTTAAAAGACAATCATGTGAAAATGTAACAAGCTTAGCAGGCATCTGTCTTGAAAGCGAAAAGAAACCAAAACTTGTTCAAAGTTGACTCCATGCCCACGGAGGGTCTTTTTGACTTTGACAGCAACAGTTGTGTAAAACTAATGCAGAACTTTCTTTCAGTGTCACCTCAAGGATAGTTTCAAGATTTCTTTTTCCTCCAGGGAAGGGGAAATGCCACATCAGAATTGGAGGGAAGGCTTACACACATTCTTAGATTAACACTACAGATGGGTTTCAGCACAACATGCTATTAAAATGATGTATTCAAAATGGAAATCCACAGAACTTGAACTAAACGTTAAATACATATTTAGAAGAAATACTGGATGAAAGAGGCACCACCAGTAAAATGCTATTTAGAAGGATGACTCTTTGGGTCATCATGGAGGTCGTAGGTCAGGGATATCAAACTGGCAGCCCATGGGACGGATACGTCACACGCAGGCCACACCCTCCCCAGCTCTGTGAATGGGGAAAAAAACATCACGGAACATAACACAATGGCGTGACATGGTGAGTTTGACACCTGTGTTGTAGATAAACCTGCATACCCTAAAGCCACTTAGCCTATTGGCTAAGACAAGAGCAGAAGCAGCCAATGACTAATCTGCACAACTAAGAAACCTCATTGGCCTGATGTACCCATTAACTAATGCAAAGCTGGAATCTACCTGCCCAAATGTCCCATTGGCCCCCAAAAAGTGTATGGCGGGGAGCGATTAAAGTAGGCAGTCATGTTTTTGTAGCTTCTCTCTCAAACCTGATTCCAGTTATTGCTTTGCTTTGTTGTTTTGGTGCCTTTGAGTCAGTGTTGACTGCCTGGACAAGTCCCTTCAGTTTTCTTGGCAAGATTTTGGAAGCATCTTGCCATTGTCTGCTTCCTAGTGCTGAACCGCAGTGACTGGTCACCCAGCTGGCTTCATGTCTAACTCATAGCGTCCTAATTTCTAGCTTGATGCTTCATCACTACACCAAATTGGCACTCTTCTCACTTTGGTTTGGGGAAACAATTTCATAGACCTACTGCAATTTTCTGTTCAGTTACTCACCCCCTTGCCCTGTGTAAGAACAGCAACTTATTCCTAAAGTCATTTTACAAGTGAAACTGGCTGGTTCAAACATTGCACTAACCCATAATGCATTGTTTGGTTTCCTCTTTGTATGCTTTGTGAATCCAGCTATCAAAGATAAGGTTGACAACTTTCAGGGGGCTCGCATTCATTTTTATCTGATGCCTCCCCAGCATAGAATTTTGCTGCCAAATTTAATGCAACCTGGAAAATTTGGGAATGCAAAAATAGATTGGGGGGGAAGGGTGCTGCCTTCGACTCAGAAGTTACTCCCTCTTATTTTAAAGCTTAGTGCAATGTGTGAAGCCAGGAAAGAGGAAAGCTTCAGTGCCCTGGATACTGCAAATGCATTGGATTATGGCATATCCTTCAGTGATAAATTGTTGTCTGTCTATCCCTGAATGAATTAAATTAACTGGAGGTTAACACTTAGATGATTCACTGTTCACTTAGTTGATCACTACCTAGCTTGAAAAGAGTAGCTAATAATTAAGCAACCATTTGCTTAATTTACTGCTGCCATTGGGGTGGGGATTATGGTTTTTAGGTTGTAGATTTTTAAAGTTGTAAGTCGCTTGGAGTCACCTGTGTGCAAGTTGGGTAGCCATACAAAGTTGTTAAATAAATAAATACATCTAATGAAGCCATCACAATATAAAAAGAATTGGGCAACTTGAGTTACAGTACACTGCAAACAAAGAACCACATTACTTGTTCTCCACTTACCCAAAAGTTTTGTTCTTGGACTTTACTTTCTGTCTGTCTGTCTGTGTGTGTGTGTGTGTGTGTGTGTGTGTGTGTGTGTTTGTATCACTTTCACAACCTATCCATAGCCATCAGTCTACTGGTAAATGTTTAACAATTAGTTTTCTGGGGGAAATTGTGTGTGTGTGTGTGTTTTCAAAAGGCTTGGACTCCCCCCTCCCACAAATACACCTTTGTTCCAATAGCAACATTGCTAACTCCATTACACATTGTTGCTATGCTAGATGCAGAGATGGTGATTGGCACACCAGCCATTCCATAGTAGCTCAGCATTGCTGGAAGTTTGGAAAACTTAATGATTGGGTCTCATTGGCCAATATGAGCCAAGTCTAACACCCCAACTTCCACAGCTATTGGGATAGCTGCAAATTTGGTAACATTCTAGAACAGTGTTTCTCAACCTTGTCAACTTGAAGATGTCTGGACTTCAACTCCCAGAATTCCTCAGCTGTCCAGACATCTTCAAGTTGACAAGGTTGAGAAACACTGTTCTAGAATGTTATTTTGATAATCCACAAGAACTTTAAATGGAACAAAAGGAAGACTTTAAAGGATTATAGTGCTTTTGTATACATTTTTTATGACTGATTTTCCTCTCGTAACCTATCACAGCACTCTCAAAACTTGATTACATTGAATAAATGAGCAGAGATATATTTACTAAAAAGTATGGGTGGAGAGTGGGAAGATTAGCATCAATTTCTTTAGTATAAAGAATGTAGAGCAAGGAGGTTTTTCCTTTGCCAACAGAAGACATTGAGTGGGTGATTTTTTGCAATGAAGGTGATCCTGGTTCTTTGCTTAGGCTGCTTTTGTGTGATTTCTGCATTTTATCATCAGTGAAGTAAAAGCACTATTGGGTCAGATGTGTCAGCTATTGCATTACTAAACTATTGTTTTTGATTTAACACATTATATAAAGACAGCTAACTTTATTCACTAAACCATTGTTAAGTATACCTTTGCCTCATGTAATCAATCATACATTATGGTAAATCACAATGTAATTTATTTGCAGTTTGTAAATCTTTAGTTTACTATGAAGACAGTTACTTGGGACTTACTCAACTCACGGATCAGTATTATATGTGCTATCAGTTTTTATGTCTGCTTCTTGTTGATTATACACACTATAAACTCATTTATTGCTGGACTAACTTTCCTGAGCTTAAATTTTGAGCCAAACGTATCTCTAATTCAAGCATTCAGATTTGCTTCTCAAATCCACCTGTGTCTTACACAATATTTTGCTTCAGAAAGATAACGCTATCATAGTCATTCAGTTCATCAGCTATGTGCAAATGATGTGAATCTAACCACATAAAAGAAGAACCTTTTCTATAGCTGAAGAACATTTTTCTCCAAACAAGTCTTACCCTCCCTCTGGGAGAATGAACTTCTTTGGAAGCAATGGAAAGGCCAAGACAATGGGTCGTTTTTCTTGCTAACATAACCATTTCTACATCAGCTCCAACAAAGGGAAAACTATTGGATGGGTGTGAAATATCCAGTCATGGCATCTTTATGCGTTTCTTCAATTTCAGATGGAAGCAATTTAGCTATAATGGCCAGATGCAAATGAGGGTTGGGCTCCTCCACCTTTAATAATTGGATAGAAGAGGGAATTTCAGCAGGTGAAGCTTGCCGTGACAAGCAGCATGGAATTATTAAAGGGCAGAATCCAGCCTCCTTTTGTGCTTGGCTCATTTAATTAATTTGCAGGGAAGAAAGTGTCCAGCTGTTCTTGTTCTTCTCCTGTTTCAGAGGTTGGTATCTCAAGTCCTTGCAGTTTATGGTATTAACTGACAGCACATTCAAGGTGAGAAGGAATAATTTGACCAAGATTCTGTACAGTGAGATTTATTCATACGTTGGCTAGATTTTTACATTGTGCCAAGTCCTATTTTAGCCATAGCTACTGCACATTGTGCTCACATTATATTAAGGCTTAAGCTATGGCTACAAATTACAATGGGTGGAGTCACAAAATATAGTTAATTCACCCTAGCGATCTTTTGCCAATTTGTAGAAATCAGCCTTTGAAATCTATAGCAAGCCTGATTTTTCTATTCCTCTTCTGCAAAGCCACAGTGATGGCTGTTTGGGGTTTGAAATAACATGACGAATTTCCATCGGTGGTTAACAAGCTGGCTGCAAATGGAGAAGTAAGCAACTTCTTTATCCTTTATACAGAGTGTCATGCAAGTGCAGCCTTTTGCAAAGTTTACAGATTGCCATAAGCTATAATGTGGTTTGTTTATGGTATAAAACAATCTATGAATGCTGCCATTAAGGTTTGTAAACAGCATTTTCGTCCATAATGTATTAGGAGAACCCAGCCAATTGTGGCTTGTCTACAAGCCATGGTTAACCAAATTGTGGCTTAGCATGACATGTGAACCAAACTCGGCTTTTACTTTCAAAGCTGAAGTGAAAGCTAAATATAGTTAATTAGGAGGCAGGGCTGCTATATTTCCCCCTACAATCATATGCTGTTGCTTTAAAGTGTGGTAATTGGTGCTATGCTTGTGCTTCTGCGGGAACATCTGTAGTGGTGCCCACACGTAAAAGGGTAGGGTTTGGATTGCACAGTCATTGTCACCCTTTGAGAGTTTTTTTTTTATATTCTCCTCCTACAAAAGTCCTTGTGGTGCTGCAGGCTCCAGGATACCTATTGCTATTGCTATTTTAGAGATCCAATCCAAAACTGCCAGTGTCCTAAGGACACCTGTGTTGGGCTTCATTGATCTTCTTTATACCTGCCCTTCTTGTCCTATTCTCTTCTAACTGCCAGATTTAAGAAAGAAGTCCCTGAGGCAGAGATCCTACTATCCTGCTCATAATACTGTGCAGTGTCATATTCATGGCATAACTACTGAGCTAGTATAATTATAAGTTGTCTTCACTTATTGACTTACTAAGCAACTGTTCAAAGTTATGATATGGTAGAAGAAAATGTTTGTGACCAATCCTCACATTTATTACCACGGTCACATAATTGTTATTTGGGTGTTTTACAACCAGTGCACATTTGTGATAAACAAATGGTCACATGATCACAATTTGCATGCTTTGCAACTCGCCTGCAGCAAGGATAGTTTTATAGAAAAGATAAAATTGATGTGAAGTTTCTTTTAGCAACTTAGTGGTAAAGGTAAAGGTTCCCCTCGCACATATGTGCTAGTCGTTCCTGACTCTAGGGGGTGGTGCTCATCTCCGTTGCAAAGTCGAAGAACCAGCTCTGTCTGAAGACATCCCCATGGTCATGTTTCCAGCATGACTAAATGTCGAAGGTGCACGGAATGCTGTTACCTTCCCACCAAAGGTGGTTCCTATTTTTCTATTTGCATTTTTACGTGCTTTCAAACTGCTAGAAGAAGAAGCTGGGACAAGTAATGGGAGCTCACTCCATTACATGGCACTCGGGATTTGAACCGCCGAATTGCCGACCTTTCTGATCGACAAACTCAGCGTCTTAGCCACTGAGCCACCACGTCCCTTCTTAAGCAGCTTAGTGACTAAGTCCCAATTATGGTTGCTATGTGTAGTTAGATTTATTTCCTGTTATGCTTTATGGTGTTGCTCCATAGAGCTGAAAGCATCTTTATCCCCCAAACAAACAAGTAGGACTGAGAAAAAGTAGTCCAAAGTCACCCCAGTGAATTCCCAAACATGAGAGTGGAGATGAACTTGAGTGTTCTCAGTTCTAGCACAACAATCACTGCCATGCATAGGATTAATATTTTTCAGTATATGTTGATGGTATATGTTGAAACACTTATTAATATACAGGAAAACTTTCAGTGTCACAATCTGAATATTGCTTAATTTCAGAGTTAAGCAGAGTGCACCCCGATAGCTTTTATTCAACATAATGGTTGTATCTTAGACATTTCCCATTGCTAAGCAATAATGTGACTTGATTTTGGATTATTGTATTCTGTGAACTTAATTATGTTTTATGTAATAAATACCAAAGAATGACTTCTCACGATGAGTGAATCCAGTCTAAGATTGGGTTGACCTGGCACGCTTAACTGGATCAGTTATAAATGAGTTGGCTGTACTTACACAACATACAACGTTTGATTAAATTTAACCTTAGTTACACTTTTTCATCGTTAATTGTCTTGTGCAAATCCAGACTGATTGTGGGCTTATGGTCAAGCAGTTTGTACAACCCCTCACAATGTGTTAATTCAGCAAACTGCTTAACTAGATTGTGCAAATTCAGCTTCTATAATTATTTCTCCCACAGAGTGAACTGTCTCTTCCACAAGAGACAAGATTGGAATGTTTTGGACTCAGTTCCCAGATTTATTCATCATATTTATATACTAGTATAATCAAAGACTGATTTGGGCTGCAAATATCGGGAAGCCCAGTAAGAGCCAGTGATAACAGAAATGAACCAATTATCCTGCCAGACTGGAAACATGACTAGATTGATTAATTTTACTTTATTATAGGAGTACATTAACAGAATCTTTCAAATCTGAAAGTATAAACTTCCCACCATCACATTTTACTGGCTGATTCTTCTGGTGGGTATTTCCAAACTTTCTTTCTTTGACAGTTAAAAGTCACTGGGGGCTCCTGCTTCTTTTGTCTGATTGTTTCTGGAATACACAGCTTCTCTGCCTCTCATTCCCCAAGGACAGGACATCCACACATTCCATTACATCAAATGCTACTTCTTAAAATTTGTTTACACTCAGTTCTGACTTGGAACGGAAAAGAAATTAACATATTGCAAGGAACATATTACTCCCTGTAACTTGGGTAAATACCAATTTCTTCACACACCTATCTTGCTAAATATAGCCCTATTCAAATAATCAATTTGGCACCCTGCATATCTGCATGTGATATCTGCATATTGTAGCATTCGGATATCCTTTGGCACTCTTAGTATTGATTGTTCTAAGTTTTCTGTTGGTAATACTTTAGACTGTTTTGTGTCTGTGTGTTTTAATGAAACTGGAAAAAGGTATTTTCAGTGTCATTGAAGAAACTCTTCTGATTCTGTTTTGTTTCAGTAGGATTGTGGTGAGCTTTGTGGTATAATTTTGGCTTAGTTCATAGTTTATAGGACCAGATGAAAAAATGAACAAAGAGATACAACTCTATCATTGTGGCAAGGACTGAATCTTCCTTTTGTTTTCCTAAACAAAAGCTTAGTTAAGAACATTACAAAGAAATGCCCCATAGTTCCTAGAGAACGATATTTTTTAAGCATCTCCAGTTTTTTTCAAGAAAGTTCTGACAATCCTTATATAACATTCTGCAAATCTATCACATTTGAAAATTGAAGTTACATGTTCAAATCTATACGCTGTGGCTAAACTTTTAAATGCCATGCCAATGAATTGTGATCCATTATATATATGTTGTCACAGCTCGTGGTATGCTATGTCCAATAACCATAATTTCAATATGCCTAATATTCTTTTGCAATAACAAGTTTGCTAGTTAAGTAATTTCTGGAATTTCTGAAAAGTAATCCATTATCACAGTATTTTATTTATTACGTAGAGTGATCAGGTCAATGCTTGGGCTGATTACAGTATATCTGAGAAAATCTACACTGAGCAATCCACATTTCAGTGGTGGAGTTTATGGTAAATCAGTGCAGATTGATTCTGGTTTGCCTTTCAGACTTCTTAATTCCTGTGTGACCTTCATGTAGGCTAAAATTGTGACTTGTCATAATGAAGGTTTAATGATGCTGTATCCTTGGAGAAGCACATCTTTATATTTTGAAAGCCCAGAAAAGAGGTATAAAGAGCGCATAAACTGTATAATCCTTTGCATGTCCTAAGATCACCTCACAAACCGCCCTAAGAATTTCATCTTCTTTAGTGGTCCTTGCAATTTGTGGCTACTTATGATGGCTCACTTTGTTCTATGCCGTTCATATGAATTTCTGAATCTCAATACTCGTTGATATTCACCACTTGATTTGTGAGGTATGCTTTGCTTGATTGAAACGGAAGTCAAAGCCACATTGTTGAAGTGCAACAATTATTGTATCTTAGGTGGAGTCCTAATTAGTTCTCATTTCAGGCGTACATTTGTAAGGGTCAGTGAATATGATACATATGCAACAGGCAGCCATGACCCATCGTATTCCTGGAACAAAAGAGAACACCAAGTCGTCCTTGCAAGCTTTAGTGGATGCTTTTAGAAGTATCATAAAATTTCAAAACAAGTCGTGTACTTGGAGAATTCTTATGTAATCCTTGTCATATGGTTAAAGTTCAATGTCAGATGGCATCTTTGTCCTCAGATTTGTGTTGTAAACAGCCAAGTTGAGAATGAATTTTCCCACAATTCTCTGAGTATTTTTGGGGGATATCAGTTTTGGTATAGCTGCAATTAGCAATGATCACATTCTTCTTCTATAGAGCTCCATGGTTCCTTAAATATCTTCATCAGGTGTTGCATGGGGAAATAAAGAGGTTCAGAGCAAACACAATCCAAAGGGCATATGTTTAAAACTATATCGACCACATAGTGTGGTTGGGGGTTGCCACAAAGAAGAGGGAGTCAAATTATTTTCCAAGGCACCTGAGGGTAGAACAAGAAGCAATGGGTGGAAACTAATCAAGGAGAGAAGCAACTTAGAACTGAGGAGAAATTTCCTGGCAGTTAGAACAATTAATCAGTGGAACAGCTTACCTCCAGAAGTTGTGAATGCCTCAACACTGGAAGTCTTTAAGAAGATGTTGGATAGCCATTTGTCTGAAACGGTATAGGGTTTCCTGCCTAGGCAGGGGGTTGGACTAGAAGACCTCCAAGGTCCCTTCCCATTCTGCTATTGTATTATTATATTAAATGTAATCCATCTAGTTCTAGTGCTCAGACCAAGCTGAAACATTTAAGTAATATCTTTGCACTTACATTTGTGAACCGGTAGCAAAGGTAAGTTGTTTTGGCCCCTGGGTTGACCCTCTCCTCTTTGTGGCAGCCCCTCAAATATTGGAACACTGCTATCATGTCTCCCCTGGTCCTTCTCTTCACTAGACTAGCCATGCCCAGCCAGCCCAGTTCTTGTAACTGTGTTTTAGCCTCCAGTCCCTTAATCATCTTTGTTGCTCTTCTCTGCCCTCTTTCTTGTCATTCATTGTTTCCATGCACCTTGTCCTGCTTTCCAGGGTTTTTTGTTTGCTTCTACTTCTGTTTTTAAGGCAAAAGACATGCAGCTGCTGATACCACTGGGCTCCTTCCTTCCCAGAAATTTTTATCATAGCCCATGGCCAAATCCAAAGTATTATTCCTGCTGTGTCTCATAAGTTTCAGTTGTGAGCCAGAGAATTCTGCTGCTTTGTATAGATCAGTAGTGCTTCCAAAAGGAGGGGGAAATAATCTCTAAATGTTCCTGCACTCGGTTTCTTATGTTTGAAACATTAAAGTTTTGGTTACCATATCAAAGGCACAAGACTCATTTTTTAATTTTAGATCTGATACAAATTCAGTTACCCAGCCTCCTTTTGTAGGTGTGATCTGAAAGCAAATCTTCCATACATTATATATATTTTTTTGTAGTTCACAGGTGGCCTTCAACTTTTGCAGCAAGACTTTGACATTCTTTTTGATAAAGACAAATGAGTTGCACAAATAAAAAGCGTCAAGCTGCTATTAGGAAATGTGACATTTCTTCTTCGCGGTAGTTCAATCTTTGGTGTGGCCATTGCCTATGAAAGCTAAAGGAACTATTTTCTAACAGCTAGCATTAATGATGTTGTTAAAATATTTAAATGACCTTTTAGGAACACTTAGACCAGTGTTTCTCAACCTTGGCGACTTTAAGTCCTGTGGACTTCAACTCCCAGAATTCCCCAGCCAGCTGTGCAGGACTTAAAGTCGCCAAGGTTGAGAAACACTGACTTAGACTGATTTTAACATAAAACATTCTGGCTATAAGATTATTATATTTTCAGCCATTTTGATTTATGACTGTGGTTCTTCATTTTGGCACATCTGTATTTCCACTCACCACTTTAAAATGAGGAAAATAACCATTTGACCAAAAGATTGTGTGGGGGCATATGTGTGTATAAGTATGTCCATGCCCTCCCTCCCCCACTCTTCCAAACTAAGCACTAATTGGGTTCTTTGAACATTGAACAAACTACATTTCAATGTTATATATACCTAAACATTATGATTTCTAAGCCATTGGTTCTCAATCTTTGGTGACCCCCCGGGAGGCATTATGTCACCACAGGAGGTCTGCAACGGTTTGAAGGAATGTTATGATTTAAATCTTGAGTTAAGTCTTGGTGATCCACCAAGGTGTTTAAAAGGGGTCCATGGTGAAGAAAAGGTTTTGAGAACCACTATTCTAAACAATGATTTATAGTTTAATGTGTGATCCTAGCCACTTGTGTCTTATTTAGTAAACCATTGTTAAGCAACTATGGCTTTCTACAACATGTGAATCACATCACTGAATGCTAGAATAGAGTTTTACAATGGAAGACATTGTGTGTGAAATGTTGCCAATATTTCATTTCAGGGGAATATGAGATTTGAGTAGAAAAATAAATAATAAGAAAGGACAATTTTGACTAGAAGCCACTTTTGGAATTTTACCATTTTTTTTTCTCCCCCAGTCCTTCTTTTTTTCTCTACAATCATCCCCAGGCAGTAAATTCTGCATATTCCTTTCGTCTCCTTCCAAAATAGGTTATTTGTCTTTGAAAAAACCTTCATTTGAAAAACCTGTTCTAACTACTTGGGCCCTCCCAACTCTAAGACATTGGTGATTGATTAGGCCCTGGAAGGTATCCAAGATAACACTTTCAGAGAAATTAAAAACACCTCCTTCCCCATAGATCCTGTGAAAGTTGTGTACCTGAAGGGCAGGCAGCTTAAGTTTTGGAGGTATTTTCAATAACACAGCGCATCCCCCCGCCTATTTTGCTAACAGCCCCTCTCCCTATTCCCTGCCTGCTTCTGGTTGATTTGTCTTTACCTGGAGTTATATTTGAAAGGACAAGAGTTTGCTGTAACTAAAGAATGTAAGAGTCTCCAAACGTTAATTTAAAAAATCCTTGTAAATAAACTTAAATGTCCCATCTGTGAATGTGGTTAGAAGTATAAAATGCAGATCTTATCTAATGTAATCAATGAAGCCGATCCAAGCTGAAATTTAAGTTCAAATCTGAATATTTTGAAAACGGGTCTTTCCTATGACAAGTTCAAACCAGAAAGATTTTCTTAGGTATCATTTTAACTAAGTTCACACATGGCTCCGAGACATAGTTTGTTTAATTTTTAATGCCTGTTTATGGTTAACACAATGTATGACCTTAGTCAATTGTAGCTCATTCAACAAAATGTGGTCAAAAAGTCACCAGAGGAAGAACTGAAAAGTTTTCCTGGACAAACCATTTGGGAACCCAGAAAGTTCCTCTCAAGGTCCTGTCAAACATATGGCCTTTATTAGCAGGAATGGCTTCCCCCAAACATATGCAAGACCATATGAAAAAATATGTATATTTCAGATACTCTGGTACAAAGTAATGTAGGATATTTGAACTCAGCCTTTGCATTAAAACCATGAAGCTTTTGTAATACAGGAGAAGGGGTGGGCTGCTCCATATTCACCTGGGTTCTAGCGAAAGTTCTGCGCGGTTTGGGAAACCCTCAAATCCCATTCCTGGCTTGACGTGCCCACCCCTCACCTCCCAGGAGTCTCCACACAGTCTGTTTTGGATACCAGGTAAGTAAAGGGCTCAGGGAGGGTGAAAAACGGGCCTCACGGAGGCTCCAGAAGGCCGGAAATGGGCCCTCTAGGGACCCTCTTGATCCTGGGAGAGGCTGTTTTCACCCTCCCAGAGGATCAAGAAAAACCTCTGGAACCCATGGAGGGCAAAAATGCCCTCCTCCCACCATGGTGCAGGAGACCAACTAGGTCGCACCTACCATGCTCATGTCCAGCCAGCAACTGGGCAGAGAACCCATTGCTAAAATTTTTGAAACCCACCCCTGTTAACAGGAGTCATATATTGTCTTGTAGTAGTCCTATAAGAATATGAAAGATGCATCATTAATTGTATTTTATGAAAACCCTTTGCAAGCGGCTTCCTATTGAGTAAGTTAAAGTCAAGGATGCAGACCTCACTCTCACTTTCTAGTCTGAAGCGAAACCTAGATCTTATATGAGCCCTCATAATGTATGATGGTTGGTTTGGGTTTTATGTATACTTTTATGTATACTTTCCCTGTTATTATTTATGCTTGTATTCCTTTAACTGATGCTATCTAATGCTATTTATTGTTGCTCTGAAAATTGCAATGGGTTGGCCTGCCAGGAGAGGCAGAACTAAATTTGACAATAAATAAATGTATCTAAATGAGTTATGATCAAAGCAATGACATGGTGTCTCTACTCATTTCTAGGTACATTATTTTAGTCAATATATTAGTCTAAGATGTGCAAATATTCTTGGTGACCAGCAGAACCTGATAATTTTGAAGCTGAGAGTTGGAATGCAGAACTTTTCAGGAATTATCTTGTTTTAAAAGAAGACAACAGCCTAGCTGAAGAAGGCATAATGAAAAAAGCAAACAAGAGATTAATTGCACCATAGCTATAGACCGTGACCCGGCAAATGCGCGCATGACAAAAGCGCGCCAACAAAACCGTGGTGCTAAAACCGTGACATCATCAACATGCCGTCATCAACGCGGCGATAACAGCGCGGTGACAGAAGTGCGATTTAAGTTAAGGTAAGGGTTAGGTTTAGGGTTAGGGTTAGGGTTAGGGTTAGGGTTAGGGTTAGGTTTACAGCATGCTTCTGTCGGTGCGCTGTTGTCGGCACGCTTCAGCGCTCATTCGTCGGCGCGGTTTAGTCGGGGGCGCTTTTGTCGTTCGCCCTTTTGTCGGTGAACCGCTGTAGACTGGCTTGCACTGAAATGGAAAATGGTTCTTGAGATCAATTTTTTAATACTTGTTTATTATTATTCTAATTTTGGTCCAATGGGCTTTCAAGGAAAGTAACAATAAAAGAATAAAACTAGCCCTGTGCCTCCTTTACAAAAAGGCAAAACAGATCAATCTAAACATTCAACAGATTGGTATATAAGGTGGTCCTGCTTTCCTTTAACTTCAGTGCAAATATGATGTGGCAACTATTTTCCCCATCACAATTCTAAAAATTGTGTCTTCAGCTCATGAATGAAACTGACCTAAGTAGCCAAACTGGTGTTTAAAGAACTTTTATTATTATAGTAAAATACTACTGTTGGAAGACATGTCCTTCTGGGTTCAGTTCCAAGTGGGGAGAAAGACACTACTTGGAAGGATGGTTTTAATGGTGGACAGGACCACATGGTTTGAGGTCTTGGGAAAAAATGGGGTCACATGCCTTGAAGATTTTGAAGAAAAAAGGGCAGAGATGCTGAGAATCCCTGGGTTTTATGCCCTTTCTGAGCTTTAGAATTTGAGCTTGTATTCTGATTGTTTGTCAGACTCCCATGGGGCCATGTAGGGGCAACTCTGTAGGTTGTCTTTTGAGTCCCAAGTTTGGTTGAGCTGTTGCTGGGTGATGATGTAGTGAAAAGGGCTTTGAGGTTCCTATTATGGCTCTGCCTGAAGGAGGTAGATCTTTGTTATGTAGAAGAGACTAACTCAGGCCTTAATGACCTGCTGACAAACATGGGGGAGGCAGGCTGAGTTTCGGCCTCCCTTTTAAGGGGAAATATTCTGTCCTTTTATGGTAATATTTCCTAAAATATTTCATTTTATAGGAGAGGGGTGGGTTTTAACTTCCTATACTTTTACTATTCTTTTTTCTTCAACTAATAGAATCCAAGGACAGGTATAAAATTGGTTAAATGATCCCACTTTGCTATTCATTAAATCAGATGTGACGTCAGGTGACGTATAATGGATGAGATCAGAGGGGAGCTTAAGCTAATGTGGGCACATTCTCTCCTTTACTCCAGTCCCTGCTAAGCTTCATTTACTGTCATTTTATGGTTGTCTCCCTGAAGAGTGGCGCGTAAAATATAAGGAAAACTACTTGCTGGAGCTTGAAAAAGTATATTCAGTGAAGTGATGTTGGCAGTGAAATGATGTCTTTAGACTATAGTCTAAGAGGCTAAGGTAGTTTAACAATGAAATGAGGAAGCAATTCCCTCATTACTTTCCAAACAAAGCATGAACAAAGAGGAAATCATCTCAGATACCCACAGAATGAGATGGAAGACAAGTTGCACAGGAAGGTGCCTAAACATGATGGACGTAAACTTCTAGCCAGATCCATCCCATTCCAACTGCAGCATCATGTTAGTAGATGTTTCTCTTGCCATCCAATGATGGGCCAGAGAAAGAAAACAGCAAAGGCAGAGAACTCAGCTACCATGCTTTGCCTGCAGTGGTGGGTTCCGGATCCCGTTCCAACCGGTACGGTTGAGACGGGCCCAGCAGCGTCCACATGGACGTGCGCAGTGCACGCATGCATCTTAGTGCCTCTGCGACACTCCAGCTGCTCTGCAGAGCATCGCACAGGTGCAGTAGGTGCCGTGCGCAGAATCACAGAAGCCTTAAAATAGCAATAGCAATAGCAATAGCAATAGCAATAGCAGTTAGACTTATATACCGCTTCATAGGGCTTTCAGCCCTCTCTAAGCGGTTTACAGAGTCAGCATATCGCCCCCACAGTCTGGGTCCTCATTTTACCCACCTCGGAAGGATGGAAGGCTGAGTCAACCTTGAGCCGGTGAGATTTGAACCGCCGACAGGTAAGGAGCTCGGGCGGGCGGGCAGGCCCTGTGGAACACCATACCGGAACGGTATCCGGTGCTCCGGGCAGGCTCCGGTACGTCCGTACCATGGCGTACCACCTGCAAGCCACCACTGTTTGCCTGTCACATGCAAAACATACAAAATCAGGACAGCATCGTTTGGCAATGAATCAGAACACAACTAAAAAAAAAGCAGGTTAGGAAATGGCTACTGCGAATACAAATTTCACGCTGATAGTTTTCTGGCTATGTGAGGAGCACTATAATTCAGCAATGAGAAAAGCCCAAAGTGATAATCAGAGCCTCTAATTGGTAGCCTGCACCACCAGAAACACTAAACACTAAACACTAAGCTGTGCTGGCTGGGGGATTCTGGGAGTTGAAGTCCACAGGACTTAAAGTCGCTAAGGTTGAGAAACACTGCACTAAACCTTCAGATGGGGAGGACAGGATTCTACAAGGCAAGGGTGCCCTCTAGGGTGCATTGCCAGTTTGAGAGCTTTTAGTTCACCTGAAGATAGCCATGAGAACATGGGGAAAAGACCTTGGTTGCTTTCTTTTGTTCAAGGCCTACCTGTTCTACACAGTATTCTTTTCCCCACACAGTGGACAAGACGCTTCTGAGAAAGTCCAAAGTCTTCTCATATTCCCTAATATCACGCTTACTTTTTTAAACCCTTTTTAATATAAGCCAAATTGGTTCATGACTGTATTTTGGGGTTCTATAATTAAGCCAAATGCAATTTAAAGTAGTATTAATGTTTACTCAATTTTAAAATTGCCCATTCATCCTGCTTGTGGGTTTCTTATTTGTCTCTAATTGCCAAGAAGTCGGATTGGTTAGACCCACTGGTATAATATGCAGGATTATTTCTTCTGCTGCTTTTAATAATTGTCCAGATGGAGTGATTCTTCTAGAGGGAATTATGAGTCTGGCAGAGTGAAGATGCTACATATTTGCTAGATCACACAATTAGCCCCTGCGAATAAAATACTTGTGTGTATGTGTGTCCTATTTTAAAATTGACATAATGTAAAACAAAATTGAGAAAGTTCTAAATTATCCTGGGAGCTTTTACTAATTGTATACTTTGGAGATACAAGGAAGGCAAATAGATCAGTTTGGGGAAAGGATATGGTCTGAATTGTTCTTTGAGCCTAGGAAGATCTTGGGCTCTGATCTCTTATTTCCCCCCACCCCACATTGCTGTGCTGCATTAAACAAGAACATCTCCCCCCAGAGGATAAAGCAACTCACGCCACAAACTTCCCTGTCCATCTGGCTCTTCAGGGGGCTCATGCAAGGAATTATCTGGCAAGTCAACATCTGAAGGAGCTTCTCTACCTCTTTGAAACATTTTTCTGTCTCCTGAAAACATTTGGCTATGTAAAATGAACCTTCAAATCCAATTAGCAATGCACATTGTTAGCAATGGGAAGAATAAACTTCATGGGCTCCTTTTTTCTTCCATATTATTTTAGTACTTTTCTAGATTAAAAATATAAATGAAAGTAGCAAAAACATTTGATGCATTAATGAAAGAAAATCCATTTGAAAGAAATGTTAAAGAGAATGTTTAAAGAGGTATTATGAGGGTTGCTGATCAGCAGGAAAAGGAGAATAAGGTGCCCAGGAGTTGGTTGGGTTCGTAAGTGAAGACCTGCTAGCAACTTTATTGGATAATATATAACCTCATTAAGTTCTGGACTGATGCTTCTCTACAACCATAACTTTAACTACACGACTCTTGGATTGCCTACTTTTGATAGGCAATTCCATAAAAGTATTGGATTTTGGACAGTAAGCCCTGCAAATTTTATCACAATATTTAAGGGAACATTTAAACTCTTTCCTCTCTTAAATTTTCAAAAATAGCTGGGCTTAAATATCTTTGCCCAGTATTAGTTCAGCCAATGTTGTTTCTTTCTGGCTCATAATTTTATTTTTCCCCCATCTCAAACAGAACAGGAACAAGATAAGGTTCGCTGTATTTCACTTCTGCTCCCAGGCGTGCTAGCTGTGAGTCTCCTCTGTAGTGAGGACCCTAGAAGTCTATATTGATAAAAGACTTTCTTTAAAGTCCTTCATCTATAAACCCACCACAATTCATAAATTTCATTTAATTAATGTTTGTAGGAACAGATCTTCAGTGCCAAGATTTCAAAACAGATGGTTCATTTCCTGACTGTCTCATGACTATTGCAGCAGTCTGCTGGCTGGATTATCATGGCTTTGGATGTATACAATCCAAAGTATAGCTCTGGTATATACACATTTGTCATAATAAAAAAAGACCAACTAGAGAACACCTGTGAAATCATCAACAACATCTTCAGAAGATGAAAACTCACTAGGAAAGAAAATAAAACCAAATACTTTTCTTGGGTATCCTCATCAGAAGAGGCCTTGATGACAAATTAAGTAACACCTCCAACGAAAGAAGACTGTCATAAACCAACCAAATACTCCACTACAAACAACAACCCCAGGTCCCACAGGAAAAGAACACTGTTTAGAGGAACACAATCATACTGCAGCAACTTGAACATCAGAAAAAGGAAAGAGATTGTCAGCTCTGGAAGCCATCTTTACCGTTGGAGCTTCGGGGCCGCCACATTTAGTGCCTGGGAAAATGTGAGGGGTGGGGATTACACAGAGTGGAGGACATTAGCCACAACAATGGCTTTTCTCTGGGAGTCAGAGGCATTCGGCTTGCACCTGGATGGGAGTGACAGGGGGTTGCCTCCAGTTGGGACGGTGAATTGATTGGACCATGTGATGGACTTGTGGTTGCAGGAATGGATCTTTGACTTTCTTTTGGGTGGGGAAAACCTGGAAGCTTTCAGATTCGGGTTTTCCCAAATCCTGAATCTGAAAGCTTCCAGGTTTTTCCCACTCAAAAGAAAGTCAAAGATCCATCCCAATATGACAGCGGCATTAGCGGCAGCGTCGGCAGTGTGTAAGCATGGCCGAGCGCGGGTGTGGCATTGGCGACATTGGCGATGGTGGCGTGGAAGCCCTTGCCGAGGTCAGGAGGTAGCGGCACCACGGAAAAGCCGCTACCCCGCGAATGTCAGCATGAGGGCTGATACCCATGGCATCACCCTAGCACACAACCAACTAAAGCCCTCCAAAACATTTTAAGTTAACCAAAAGACCCAGCAGCCTCAGAAGAAAAATCCGGAGTCATCTACACCATTCAGTACAAGGCAGAACACATCTATTAACACCACCTAGCAGTCAGAAGACATGATGAAATCTCCTTAATACTACACTTGATATCAGCCTCTCTAGGTAGGCCAGACCAGACAATTCCACAAGAAGGCTCAAACTGCTTTTATTGAGATTGCTATAATAACAGATCCTTGTAAGTAGGATTGTGGTGCACCTCCTCTTTGTTTTGTGAATTAGGGAGGCCTCTTAGCCATTTCTGAATGTTATCCTATTTTTTTAAAAAAATATTTTGGCGAGTTTATGGTTCCTGCATATTTCCATCAAGGAGATATTCCTTACTCTCTATACTTGCCATCTTTTTCCACTTCTAACAGTTCAGACTCCTCTTTATTAAGTTGGAATTCAAAGTAGAAATCATACCACCCAACTTAGAATTATATCCTATAAAATATAATGAAAACTTTTCATAACCTATAGTAAAATTACAGTACTGAAACTATCTGTAGATCTGATTAGTCTCAGTTCTGTTGATCTTTTACAAATCCCTAAAGATATGGTAGTGTTTCCAGGCATGGGGGAGGGAGGGAGGGAGAGGGGGGGGAGGCTGACTGACTGACTCCTGCATGTGAAATATTTCTTCAGTCCTGAACTAGGGCCTTCTGTATATTAAGTCACTTCTTGTAAACAGAAACTGTTGGTCTCTCAGTATTATCAATATGAATTCCCTACTGGAACAAGTTGAACAAGGCACAGTCAAAATTATATTCTAAAGAGTCTTTTTGTAAATAAAGATCAGCTATCATATTATTTTGATAATTATAGAAGTAGCATGTACTATCTGTTCTTTTTTTCTTTTTCTTTTAGGTAATATTAGGAAAATATTGATGTTTTATTTTGATAAATCAAATAAACAAGAACTATATTAAAATGCAGTACTATGAGTTCCGTGTGATTTGATATGATATTATCTAAAAGCGACAAAATTGCTACTTTTCTGTTAAGGGGTGGGGTGGGGTATGAATTTACAGTTGTCTTAATCTTTTGTCATGCATTATTGTACCATAGATTGACAGATCTTGAACACACTATATTTCTTAACCTACTTGCATTCAAGCTATTGTCCTTTGGTCTCTTTTGCTAATTTATTGTTGTTTAATGCTAGTCTAATTAAGCAGGAATGTTGCTAGGCAGAATACATTTGGCTTCAGTTTTAGTTTTTACTCATAGATATTTCTTCCTCCAAATATGCCCATTAGGAATGAAAGTCTTAGACTGGGGAAAGTTGATGTCAAGTCTTTATGAAATTTAGAATACTACTGTATGTCCTACATATTTCTTACTATATACAGTAAAATATAGTATTGCTTCATTGTAACTATATACGTTACCAACTTCATCATCCTTCTAAGCTTTAGCTGTTAAAAATGTGCTGATTGTATGCATTACTCAGTGCTTGAGACATGGAAATAATCAAGAATTTTGAGGAGAAGCATTGAATTTGTTCTGGCTCCTCTGAGTTTCTCTACTTTGGCTATGCCTGGGTGTCATTAATGCTGCCTACAGCCAGCAATTTGCATAATGGATAGTTCTTTATTAAGTTTGTTATTAACTTATTCCAGCCTGCTATAATAGATGCTCTTTAGAGAATTCTAAATATGAAAAATCCATGGAAATTTGCTTTTTCTGAGGCTGGATATCCAGATGGAAAAAATAACTTCGTTGGGGAAAGTCAAGGATGTCCAGATGTGTCGCTTCTTTGTATACAGTATGTGTTACCTTAAAGTCTGATCTACCAATCCCATAAACTAGCCTACTCAAGTAGGACCACAAGGATGCATTAAGATTGCAGTTCCCAGAATTCCCTACCTACATGCACCAATACTAAAAATTCTATAAATTGTATCTAAGGAGTCCCTATTGGGAACATCTAATTATAGCCAATTCTTTCCCACCAATCAATAGTGTCCCATAAAAAGTGAGCTAGATAACTCTTTCAGAAACAGCTCTGGGCATCTTTGGTCACAAAAACTGTGTTGGAAGAAATATCCATCTGGTTCAGTTCCAAGTAGGGAGAGAGACACTGGAAAAATGAAGGCTGATTGGAAAGATGGTTTATTGATGAACATAACCACATGGGTTTGAGGTCCTGGGAAGCTGACCACAAAGATGTCAGGTTCCTTTTGGATCTTTGGCCTACCACACTTCTATCTACTATGCTGTTTCTATAGTGGGGAAATGGGAGAGGGATAGTAAGATGTAGAATGTGATGTAACCAAAATAAAATTCCTTTTAGATTGTCAAGGTCATCCTTTGTCTTGGTACCTCTGAATCTGACCGAAACTGGATGGGTGGAACTGCCAGCATGGCAGTGGAAGATTGGACCATGTGATGGACTTGTGGGTGTGGGGGCAAGATATTGAACTTTCAACTGGGTGAGGAAATCCAGGAAGCTTTCAGATTCAGGTTTTTCCCGATGTGCCAACATGGCTCTCTTAATAAATTGGAACTTCGAGCAATACTTTGCCTTGGACTCTGATTTAATTTTGGATGCTATTTGGAACCCTGACATTAGATTGGGGAGTGAGGGTTATTTATACCCTCTTGGGCCTTGCCCTTTAGCTTCCTGTTCCTGTGCAAGAAATGTATTCTATTGATTGTTGTAGGGATCACTACTAACTTTGTAGGTTGTTTGAGTCCCAGGCTTGGTTGAATCTTGCTGGGTAATGCAATGAAGGGGCTTGTTGTGCCATGATGTGAGGTAAAGGGCTAATCATACGTATGTCCTGAGGGGTCATGTCTTAATCCCATCACTCTGGTGCTGAAGGTCTTTTGTCTTGTAGATAGGCTGTCCCAGCCCTGCTGGGGATATGAGGAAAGTTGGGGGCTGCTTTCCAAGATTATGTTTCTCCTTTAGGGAAATATAATATTCTGCGTTTTTTAATATTTCCCAAAATATTTCATTCTTCTAGGAGAGGGGTGAGTGCTAACTTTTTACAACTGGTTAAGTTTAGCAGCCGGGTCAAATTATTCCTTTCACTACTGCAGTGTAACATCTTTCTCATTTATATATACATAGAGCAATCTTTTTTTTTAAACAGTGAAATCTTGCAAGGCTTGTAGGCAGCCCATTTTTCCATCTGTGGAGGAACTCTAGCTTTTCCCTGAGCTCTTGAACTTCAGTTGACTTAGCAGATAGTTTATGGGAATGATGATTTGTGACTTATCAGGGTGAAATTAATTATGTTAATTTCCCCCTTCTCTGTAGAAGGGAGGACTAGGAAGGAAGAGTGCCAGTATATGTGGATTTTTAAAATTACTTGTTCCCCTTTTGTATAGAGTGGTTATTGGGGGGATTTGGGTTATTCCAGGAAATGGAAATATGCCATTAGTACGTTCTAATCCTGCAGCCTGCATTTTGTTGAGGATGTGTTCCTCCTCTCTTACCATCTCTTAATTTGTTGCTGCAGCAAAGTACTGGAAAAAGCTGGGAGCAAAACTAATGTTATAATGTCCTATCATTTTTGCAGCATCAACAGGATTTTTAATATAAGAGGAATTAACCACTAGTTATCTAGGCAGCCTAACTCTATTACACACCCTTCACAATTGCAACTATTATCATTATTATAAAAGAATGCAGTAACTGAATACTGCACTCTGTCCTATCACACGACAGCTCAGACATGCTTTTAATAAGCACAGGCTGGGAGATAACAGCTTTCTCACTGGGAAGGGGAAGTAAAAAAGGTTTTTTTTTAATTTGTTGATGAAAAGAGAAAAGTGAGTTACGACTTGGAGTGGAGGCAGAAGATGAGCCATGTTGGACTAGCGAGCTTTTGAAAACTGCTGATGTATCCAGAGGAGTCCAGGAGAAGACCACTTAGTAGCCCGCAAAACATAAAAGGAAAGGGGGCCAAGAGACATGATTTCTTTGCTTAGTTGGCCCAATGGAAGGTGAAGAAAAAAAAAGTCAAGTCCTGACAACTCTGAGAGATTTCCAGCTGTGTAATTAATGCCTTTACTTAAACCTGTGAAGGGAGGGCAGCTGTAAAACTAGCAACACAGATAATGGATATTGTTTTGCATATATTATAATTTTAAAAATCACAAAGTTTTAGGGCTAAATGTCTGATTACCTCCCAAGAATCCTCAGAGGCCAAGGACAGTTGTTATATTTGGATGGTGAACATGACTAAACAATCTCACAATTTTTGAAAATGTGGATTGAGGGGAATCATACCGGCAATTTGTGTAGGATTTCAACTGTGTGGAATGTACTAAATGTCATAAAAAAGGGCATAGATAGCCTTTAGGAAGCTTATAAAGTGCTGCAAAAAGGGGGCAAAAAACCGGGGCATTTTTCGTTTATTTCTGCCCTTCCCAGCCCCCAGGAGCTCTTTGAAAGCCTCCTACAATCTATGCGCCACCATTTTGGTGAAGGGGGCAGAGTTTCGGGAGGCAAAAAATGCTGTATTCAGTGTATAAGACTCACCCAGATTTATAGCCTCTTTTTTGAGGGGAAAAAGGTGTGTCTTATACTCTGAAAAATATGGTAAATCTTTTTTGGATGTTCCTGTTCCTCAGCTGGAGGGGAAACACTGACTGACGTGTTGTCTTTCAGCATTTCAAGGTGGGCCATTTGAAACAGTCCAATGACAAAGTTCACGTGAAGTAAAAGGCAGAAGCTTGTTTGATTTTGGCTCAGTGTGTTGAGAAAACCTTATCTTTATAGTTTGTAAATGATTATTTATTACTTAACCATAATGGCAACCAGCCAGTTACTCAGTAAAGTATAATTTAAAAATTGTGGTGTAGTGCAATGTATGAATCCGGCCAATACATTTTTGTCTGAGGCCGCTCAGAAATTGTTTAATTGGGCACTGCTTTGAATCTTGCATTTTCCCTATAGCAGTGTTTCTCAACCTGGGCGACTTTAAATCCTGTGGACTTCAACTCCCAGAATTCCCCAGCCAGCTATGCTGGCTGGGGGATTCTGGGAGTTGGAAGTCTACAGGATTTAAAATCGCCAAGGTTGAGAAACATTGCCCTATAGCGTAGCAAGCAGTGATTCATGCACTCTGTTCCCCCATTTGTAAATTTCAGAGATATTACACTCCAGAGCTGGGTGTTTGGACAGGGAAGAAAGCATGGGAGGGGGCAAGTGGTAAAATATGGATAATAATATCATCACAAAAATATGGCAACTTGCATCAGATCACAGATCACAGGACTAGCAGTGGGATTACATTACTATGGCTGTGTAATCATTTGGCAGTGCTGTGGCTTGTGGTGGATAGTTGGCAGTATTTTGAGGTAAACTTCAGAATTCAACTTTTTACTTTCTCACATAAAAATATTCCAGTTTGCAATCTTTCTCCATGAGTGTACATTTGGCTACATATATCAAAACATCATGTAGCCGTAGAACCACATAATTGGAAGGATTAAAAAAACAAACACCCACTTACTTCTACTGTTACCAGCTGCAAACTTCCCTGTTATCACTGAAGGGACCTCTATGCCAGTGGTGGATTCTGGCACCGGTGGCATCCACATGGATGCGCGCAGCACACACGCACACACACGCAGCACGCATGTGCGTCTTACCACCTCCGCGATGCTCCATCTGCTCAGCGGAGTGTTGCGCAGGCACTGTACGTGCTGTGCATGTGCGTGGAAGCGCCGAAGACTTAAAAGACGCGGGTGAGCCCTCTGGAGCACCGTACTGGAACGGTATCAGGTGCTCTGGGAAGGCTCTGGTACGTCCGTACCGGGGCGTACCGCCTGCAACCCACTATTGCTCCATGCTGATTGTCATCCTTGGAAGGTATTTCAAGACAGGATACATGACTAGATGAACTAATTCTGACTTCATTGTAATCTTGAAAGTCTGAAAGTACAAACTTCCTCCTGCCATTTGTAACAACTCAGTCCATCAGGGCAGGTTCTTTCTGCCTAAGGTGCTGGGGGGCTCCTGCCTATCCTGAGTGATCATTTCCTAGACAGCATCTCTTCCCCTCATTCCTCAAGGTCGCCCACACATTCCATTACATCACTACTTCAGAAGGATATTAGAATATCTCTGCTCTATTGTGCATTAGGTCCTAAATTGAAAACAGCTTAGCTGCTACCATTGTTCCAACTACAATGTGTTTATCTCAGTAAATTTTGCTAAAAAGAAGTCTGTGAAAGTTGTGCTTGGGAGAAGAGTCACTTTCGATTTAGGCAGCTGCTAAAGATCAAGGCTTATACTAAAGCTGGTAATTTTAATACTTCAAATTAGATAGAATTGCACATGCCCCACCCCTGTGAAGTGCATGCGGCTCCCCCACATCTGCCCCCTGCATCTGTGCATAACCCCCCCCCATGCTCCCCGCATGAGCAGCAGAGATCCGACAACCAGCTGGCCGGTGGGTTTATGCGCCTGTGCGGTGGAGCGGAACTAGGGTGATGGCACACATGCCATAGGTTTGCCATCACGGCTATAGAGGCTAGCCAGCAAATGACCGATTTTACGTTTTATTATTCAGTAGCTTTTAGCCATGTGCTTTCAGGGGCTGCAAGCCCTGGATAAAATTTGGCATCTGTCATCTAGTGGTAAATTCCTCTCCGCCCCAGTTATTCAGATCATGAACAATGATGGAAACAGAGTAGAGAGAGGCAGTTTGGGCCATTGAAGTCTACCTTGTGCCTCGTTCCTTTTCTCTGAATTGGTTCCAGTTTATTAGACTTTGTCTCAAAATCTGGTATCCAGAAGTGAGCATGATAGAAAAGTGGCATCTGACTAATGCAAAATAAAATAAAATCTTTGTGTTCTGTGATTTGGAGAGCATTAATGCAAACTGAAGTTGCCTTTGTCTTTTACATTACATTGTTGACTCAATTGGTGATGATTTGCTGAAGGCCCTGAAGATCTTGGACACTCCTTTGAAGCAACACAAATTTAAGCAGGTTGAGCTACTTATTATCAGTCCTGAATTCTTATCACAGTGCTGAGTAGAGTACATCTGCTTCCCCAGATGTTCTGGGATTATAATTCTCAAACTTTACCCACCAGCATGATGCATGCAATACATATGCGTGCAAGTTGAACACATCTGGAGGGCATCATATTGGGGAAGGTTATAGTAGGTGCTTTGCTTGGCAAATGACAAGGAAGAGTGAGTAGGAAGGCTGCCTCTCTCCCCCTGCTGTTCTTGGCTCTGCAGCTCATCAGAACATCTGGAATTATTTCCTCCCCCCTTCAACTCTGAATGGAATTGAGCAAATCTGTTGCAGATGCACTTTGGAGACAACAGTCAGCATTTCACTCCAGCCCCTTCCCTCCCTTCTCTCCTTCCTTTCAGGAGAAATCCCCAAGCTGGCCTCTATGAAAATGAACTTCTGTCAGTAGGTTGAAAAATGGAAGGCTTCTGCTAAGGTCTATTCCAGAAAGAGAAACTACAGATCTTTTCTTCTCCCTTGTATGTATGTATGTATGTATATTAAAGGGATGTATGTATGTATGTATGTATGTATGTATGTATGTATATTAAAGGTATATATATATATATATATATATATATATATATATATATATATATATATATATATATATATATATATATATATATATATATATATATATATATATATATCTATCATATAAATAATATATTATATTATATATATATATATATATATATATATATATATATATATATATATATATATATATATATATATATATATATATATATATATATATATATATATATATATATATATATATATATCCCTTTAATATTTCTAGGAAATATTAAAAAGTCAGAATATTATACGTCCCTTGTTAGATCGGTGAGAAGCAGCAGATGAGAGGCGTGAGTGAGTTTCAGCACTTTTTATTGCAAGAGTAAGTGACTGCGCTCTGCCGGCTGAGCTGCTGGAGCTCGCCTTTTAAGGAGCTCCGGCAGACCAGCCGGCCAATGAAAGTTGTTTAAACTTCCGGGGTTTGGGCAACCAATCCCCGGGGAGCATGTGAAAACATGTAAATTTAACAACATCTGTTGGTACATAACACCCCTCCCCTCCTAGAATGAACAATTTCCAATCCCCGGCCTATGTAGGTGACGTAGTCTTTCAGGTAGGCGGGGCGTGCCGGTCTCCTACTTGCCCTGTGCAGATCACTTGTCCCTGGGAGATCAGCCGGTGCGGTTGAACCTGCTGTTCCTCTGGCTGCCTGGGAAGGAACCTTCTGGAGCTCCTCGCCCCATGGGTTGAGCTCCGGCGTGGTTCCTTTGACTCCTGAAATTCCATTTATTTGCAGGATGGCTTCGGACACTGCTATGTGTTCACGGCTCAGCTTGGATGGTTGTCTCTCGATCTCTTGGCTTGGTGGGGCTGGTTCCTTCCCATCTGCTTCCCGGCTGGCAGTTGAGCATGCTCTGCGGCGCGGAGACCTGGGGTTCTCCGGGAGTTGTTCTGAGCTGGCAGGTGCGGTCCAATCAGTTCCTCAGTTCAGCATCCCCCAGGCAGTGTCAGAGCTGATTGATGTGCCTCCTCCAGATTCGTCCATCCTCTAGCTCCACTCGGTACAACTTCGGCCCGGTGATGGCACGATTTGGCCTGCCAGCCAAGTTGGGTACCCGGCGTAGTTGTGGGTGAATACCTGGTCGTTTATGTTGAACTCCCAGGTTGATCGAGCGGAATCCAGGGGATTCTCTGAAAGGTACCGGTTGAGTCTGGACCTGTCTTCTCCCATCAACAGCTCTGCTGGGCTTTTGTTGGTGGTCGCTTGGGGTGTGTGTGATATGTTGGGTGAAAAGGAATTGGTTGACCTTTTCCTGCCAGCTTCCTGGTCCCATTTGGGTGAGAGTTTGTGAGCCTCACCATTCCCTTGGCCTTTCCATTGTTCGCTGGATTGAATGGGGTGATGAGAACATCCCGGATCCCTTGCTCTGTGAGGAATGCCTCCATTGTCTTGGTGGTCAGTTGTGGGCCATTGTCGGAGACCAGGGTGTCCGGTAGGCCATGGGTCACAAAAACTTTCTGGAGAGCTGTGATGGTGGCTTCTGCCATGGTTGATTGCATGATAATGACCTCCAGTCATTTGGAGTAAGCATCCACCACGATCAGGAAAGTCTGCCCTTCCACTGGTCCTACCAAGTCGATGTGGATGTGTGACCACAGTCCCTTGGCTGCTTCCCATTCTTGCCCGGGTGCCCGGGGTGGGGCTGGTCATGTTTTCTGGCAGGGTCTGCAAGTGTTTACCCACTCCATGATGTCCTTATCCATATTGGGCCACCAGATATAGCTCTGGGCTAGTGCCTTCATCCGTACTATCCCTGGGTGACCCTCATGGAGGGCTTCAATGGCTCGCCTCCACAGCCTCTGGGGTACAATGACTCTCTCCCCGCATAACAAGCAACCCTTGATAATTGATAGTTCTGCTTATTTACTCTGGTAGCTCTGGAGCTCCTCACTCAGCTTCTCCTGTGGCCACCCCCTTAACCCCCAGTTCAGAACCTTTTGCAACCCCTTGTCCTTTTGTGTGTGCTCAGCAATGTACCTGGCAGTGACCTGGCTAGCTGGGTCAACATCGATTAGCAGTACTGTCGTGGTGGGGGCGGGGGTTTTCACCAGCTCCGGTAATGGGCAATGGCTGAGTGCATCGGCATGGCTAATGTCCTTCTCTGGGTGGTGGATCAGCTCGTAGTCGTACGCTGTGAGGAAAATGGCCCTTCTGGTCATCCTTGGGGACATGTACGATGGTGTTTGTTGATTCCTGGTGAGGAGCCCCAGCAGTGGCTTATGGTCTGTGATGAGTTCGAAATGTCTACCATAAACATACTCATGGAATCTCTTGATCCCTGTGACTGCAGCCAAGGCTTCCTTGTCTATGTGGCTGTAGTTGCATTCAGCCGGGGACAATGTCTTGGAATAATAGGCTGTGGGAGCCTCCAATCCATCTGGTAGGTGATGACTGAGGACTGCTCCAACTCTGAAGGGGGAGGCATCACAGGTGATCCGAACCGGCAAAATATGGTTGCACTGGATGAGCATGCTGTTGGAGGATAGGAGCTCTTTTACCACTGTGAAGGGCCGGTCTTTCTTCTGTCCCCAGGTCCATGGCCCTGTCTTTCCCAGGAGCTTGTGCAGTGGCTCAGCAATGGTGGCCTTCTGTTGTAAAAAAATACTATAAAAATTCAATAGTCCTAAGAAGGCTTGGAGCTCTGTCTTGTTCCTTGGGGTGGGGGCTTTTCTAATGGTCTTTACTTTGCTGTCGGTGAGGTAGATGCCAGACCCGTCTATGAGGTATCCCAGGAATTCTACCTGCCTCATGCTGATTTTACATTTCTTTGGGTTCACTTTAAGTCCCTTCTCCTTGAACCTCCCCAAAGTCTTGCACATGCATTCCATCAGCTGCTCTATGGAATCCCCTGAGAGAATATGTCATCAAAGTATGGCACCATCCCCTGGATTCCTTGCAGTAGCCGTTCCATTAAACACTGAAACAGTCCTGGGACTACGCTGACTCCAAACTGCAGTCTGGTGCATTTGAAAGCCCCCCTGTGGGTCACAATCATCTGTGCTTTTGCGGTGGCTTCGTCCACAGGCAATTGTTGGTATGCCTGGGCCAGGTCCAATTTGGTGAATATTTTCCTAATTCCTAGGGAATGCAACAGATGTTACACAACTGGCACCTGGTACACGCTTTGCTGTAAGGCCCTATTCAATGTACACTTGTAACCCGCGCAGAGGTGGACGGAACCATCTGGTTTCACGGGGGTTACTATTGGGGTTTCCCATACCACGTGGTCGGTCGGCACGAGGATTCCTTAGACAATTAGTTTGTCCAATTGCTCATCCACCTTGGGCCGTAGAGCAAAGGGGACACTAGGTTAAATGAAATGGGTTTCCCTGTATATTTACCTAGGCCCCTGTCAAAGACATCAGTGAACTCTGCCAGTAGCCGATCCAGGTCGTGGGTTGACATTCGATGTAGGGCGGTGATGTTTAGCCCCAGGGGCTTCAACCATTCCACTCCCAGTAGGGATGGTCAGTGGCTGGCAACAACCGTGAGGGGTAGACGGCCCTGGAATTTGTGGAACACCATCTCAACCTCCATTCTTCCTAGGACTTGGATCTGGTTCCCCTGGTAGTCGTTCAGCCGGACGTTTGGTGGTTTGAGGAGCTTCTTGCTGGCTGTCGGGTTCAATTTCTTAATTTTTGCCAGGACACGATCGTAAAATATGATCCTGTGACAAGCTCCATCTTGCATGGTCCCCCTTCAATGGTCACCATGGCTTGGAACTTTTCCCCTTTGTAGGTGTCTGAGTGGCCCACAGTGGTGTGATGGATCTCCCTCTGGACTTGCTGCTGTTCCTCTCTCCACCTATTCCGCTGTTGTCTGGGTCATGGGTGGTTTTGCCTCCCCTGCAGAGCCATGGGTCTTGGATGAGACAGGGTGGGCTGGGATGCTCTGCACGCCTTGGCAATGTGGCCTTTCCACTGGCATCTGCGGCTGATGACTTCCCGGAAATGGCACGTCGCTCTTGAATGGAATCCCATGCAGCCCAGGCAACATGGCTGCCTGCCCTCTATGTCACTTGAGCTTTGTCTCCTCTCTGGGTACACGCGGTGGATGGCGTTGGCATCATCCTCTTCATTGTCGCACTCCGGAACTTCGGATGCCCAGTTGGGTTCTCTGAACGTTTGGTCTACCCCACTGGTTTTCCTTACGTTCGCTGCCAAGTTATCCAACAACTCAGTTGCCCGGGCTTCCTCGACCACATCGAGGAATGAGACTCACTCCTTGAATGAGACTCCCCTTCTGATTTGTGGCCTTCCCAGTAAGCTTCTGACAAAATCAGTGGGGAAAGCCAATTCATTTAACAACCATGTGATTAACTTACCATATTTTCAGAGTATAAGGTGCACCTTCCCCCCCTAAAAGAGCATGGAAATCAGGGGTGGGTTCCTCCCAGATCGCCCCAGTTCACGTGAACCGGATGGTCAGTGAACCCGGAAGTAATTAACTTCCGGGAACGCCGGTACTGCTCCTGGCCCCGTTCGCTGGGTGCCTGCAGGGTTTTTCTTTTTAAAAAACGCCTCTCCGGATGATCTTGAAAACCTGCAAGGTTGCTTTGGAAGGGGATAGATGGGCAGCATTTTCCCCTGCCCCCCTCCCTGGGTGCCTGCAGCCTCGGAGCCTGCAGCCTTAAAGCAAGCCTTTGCACAGTAAAGAAAATCTCACGAGCGAGAGAAGTTCTTAATTGCCTTTATTGTGCAAGTTGCGGAATGCTCCGAGGCTGCATGCAACCAGGGATGGGGTGAGGGGAATACTGCCTGTCTTCCCCCTCCCAAAGCAACCTCGCAAGTTTTCAAGATCATCTGCAGAGGTATTTTTAAAAAGAAAATGGTCTTCTTGGGAGGGGGAATGGGCTGCACTCAGAAGAGCCGGTGCCTGGGGCACCCTGAAACAATGTATCCCCGCCACCTCCTTCTACTCAGCAAGCGGGGACATCCCGTCTGTGCCCGCTTCCACTGCCGCCACCTCCGCTCCCAAACGCAACTGTCAGCTGCGAGCAGGTGCCTGAAGCTGCTGCTTGCAGTCATTTACGGCTGCAGATAGATTGTGCCTGTAGCGGGAAGCTCTTCGCCCTGTGAGAGCTCCTTTCCAGCACTCCTAGTTTGGTAACATCATCAGTGCTAGAAGGGAGTGGGGTTGGGGGGGGGGAGGAGAAGTTAGGACAAAAAAGAAAAAGATAAAGAGGGAGAGGACTGTGGGATCCTTGGGTGTTCTCTGAACATGGTGGTTTTTAATTATTTTAGGGAATTTTTATTTATTTATTGTTTATAGAATGTTTATTACAAGAAATGTTATTCCTTTTTGCAAATGTTTTATTTGTGATGCAATATGTTGCTTTTAAGTGTTCAGACCAGGTTTATGTGTCTCAAAGTCGCTGCTTTTCTATGGGCAGGCCAGGTTTGTTGCAAGGCAGTGTGTTTCACCCTCCTTGTTTAGGTAATTCTGAGGTGGTTGATGGTTCTGTGAGTGCCTGTCCTTTATAATTTTCCACATTGCCTTGATGGTTTTTATTCCAGTAACTTTGTCTTTCCTGTCCTTAAGCTTAGGAAAAAAAAACTGGTTTCATTGGCAGTCTTTTTTTTTTTGGGGGGGGGGGGAGAGATTCTTATTTTTTTGGTGTTTTCCTAGCACTATCATAGTTTGTGTGTGGGTGTGGGTGTGGGTGTGTGTAATGTCCCGCCGATATCTACGCATTAATAATGATCTAGTAATATTAATAATATCTAGTAATTAGTAATATCTAGTAATAACATCATCTTGGCCACTCCCACCAGGTCACATAGGCGGCAAGCCACTCCCATCCAGTCACATGGGCAGCAAGCCACTCCCACAAAGGAGGCCACGCCCACAGAGTAGGTTCGAACAATTTTTGAAACCCACCCCGATGGAAATGTTGGTGCATCTTATACAACAAATGCAGCCATTTTATTGGTCTCCCAAAGCTCTGCCCCTGCATCCCATTCTTGTGAAAAATGGGCAAAAACGGGCCATTTTTTGCGAAAAGAGAGGCATTTTTGCCTTCCCCCAGCCCGGCTGAAGCCTGTAGAGTGCTTCTAGGGGCCGGAGAGAACAAAAACTTTTTTTCTTACTTACCTCTTTGAAATCTTGGTGCATCTTATACACCGGTGCATCTTATAGTCTGAAAAATACAGTAATTGCAGTGATCTGCTTAACAACCGTGGCCAAAAAAATATATCATAAAATTGCACACAATTCACTTAATTGTTATCTTGCTTAGCCACAGAAATTCTAGTCCCAATTGTGATCCTAAATTAAGGACTATTTGCAATAGGCATATATCTCCTTCATCTTTTCTTCTCTCTACCTATCTTGTTGGGTGTCTTTTGGAAACAGGTTCATTTAGGCCTATTATGAACATACTGTATCTGCTTGCCAGACAGGCTTAGGCATACCCAGAATGGAGAGGTGCTCTTGCTTATGGTCAAAATAACCCAGTTCCTCCCTCTGCTGAAGATCAGAAAAGTTTGCTCCTTTTAAAACTAAAAAGGTAGACCTCAGGGGAAATCATGGGAAATTATTTAGCAAATCAGGTTGGTAAAAAATAGGATCTGCCCATTTTTCCAGTAGCCTTCAAATTAAGGTATTGAAGAAAGAAACGCCCAAATAATTGCAGTGTATGTAAGACCTGTTTCACAAGTCTCTTCTTTTTGAAGAAATAAAAACATTCTACCCAGGAATTTGTGCTATTATCAGGTTGGTTTATGTTCAGTGCGTGGTGCTAAGTTTAATATTCTTTATTTCTTTGTACAGTATAAATTAAGCAATTGCACGTAAATTTATTCTTTCAGATATGGTCTATTTGAAAAGATAGGCTTTTTCCTTTAAAATATTGTGATTCATAGTAATAATTTTGAAGTTCTGAAGAAACTCTACAAATATTTTGTAGCAAAACAGCACTAAGTTTTTTTCTTCACAGAGCATTGGATTCTCTTCTAGGTTGCTTTGGGTTCCAATTTTTAATCTTTTTTTAAAATAAAGTTTGCTTTTATTTCTTGCGAGATTAATTTATCTCCCAAAGAGGACTGAAATTCCTTAGATTCAAATTTCTATGTTTTGTAGCCAAGAAATTTTTCATATGTTTACTACTTAATTGCTGGGAAAGCAGTCCTATCACACAAGATGATCGGATGTGAAGGGGAGGATGCTACTTGAAATTCCCCTGGGAGATAGATGTTAGCAGCAGAAACAACCAAGGACTACCCCGAAAATAGGAGGGATGGGGCAAGATGTGAATTTCCACAGGGCTTCTGTGCAAGGAGGTTTGAGACCCCCAGCCTTTCACCCTTGGAGTTCAATTGTCTGCTGCAAGGTAATAGACATGATTATTTCTAATGAGTTTGCTTCAAAATAGCACCAGGTGATATGAAAGAAGTGTGGGAACTTAAGTGGCAAAGTAGCTGAGTTATCTCAAGTTCACTGAAATACAGTATAAATGATGTACGCTACTGTACAAATTCAGTACAGAGCCCATTTGGGTTATTTGATTTGCTTATATTTCATAGGTAAACTAACATCTAGCAGAGTTTCCCTGGGTAGTTAGAGCTTTGAATTTACATGTTAATCTTAGTCCTGGAAACTGTCTGATTGTAAAGTTTTAATGGGTTCTTGGCTGATATACTATAGTTACATACAGGAGTGAAATTCAGCAGGTTCTAACAGGTTTTGGAGAACCGGTAGTGGAAATTTTGAGTAGTTCAGAGAACTGGCAAATACTACCTCTGGCTGGCCCCAGAATGGGGTGGGAATGGAGTTTTTGCAATATCCTTCCCCAAGAGTGAGGAGGGAGTGGGGATTTTGCAGTATCCTTCCCCTGCATTGCCACCAAGCCACCCCCACAGAACCAGTAGTAAAAAATGTTGAATTTCACCATCAGTTATATAGTTATTTAAACTATAACAAAGACTTTAGCCACCCTGAAGTTAGTTGGCTTCTGTGCTATCAGTTGCTATTCTGAACTGCTGCAAAATGTTGGCTTTTCACAGTCTTCCAGGCTGTGTTGGGGGAGGGCAGAATTAAGATGCCTGGGATAGCTGTGGGATGTTAGCATCCCTGCTGGAGTGGAGGGGCTACTAGGCTCTGCTTCTACTTCCAGCTCTTCTGCTGTTGATTTCCTGGAATCCACACCCACTCCTTCTACACCATCAATCACCTGCTGAGCCACACTTTATCCTCCCTGATGTTCCACACAAATTCTTCCTCCCTGATGTTTCACAGAAGAATCCACTTCTATCTCATACTCACTCAGCATCTTCCTTTTATCATTGTAAACAGGGCGTGGGCCAATACTTCCTTTCTAGCAAAGGAATAGAAGTCATGCTGACCAGGGGTGGGTTTCGGCTGCTGCTACTGCTGGTTCGCTCAGGGACGTGCTGCATGCACCCGCTTGATGCACGCTATGCCGCATGCGCAGTACTTAAAAGATCCTTCTTCGTATGTGCAGAAGCAAAAAGGAAGATGGTGCCACCTATGGCGCTGCCAAGAGAACCAGTTCAGGGGCGTGGCAGGCCAAGTTACTACCTACTTGGCTGAATCAGTGCAAACCAGTAGGAACCCACCCCTGATGTTGACCACTGGATGGCTTTCCCTCCTGACTGGCCTGAAGTCACCTATATGGCTTCTGTTCCTAAAGTAGATCTACGACTCCCCATTCCTGGTTCTATATCTTAACCATTAGATCAAACATGTATTTTTTTAAATTCCATTCAATTGTGTCCAATTCTGGGAGGCTGCCTGGACAAGTCTCTTGCAGGGTTTTTTTGGCAAGGTTTTTCATCAGTGGTATTGCTTCATTCCTAAGGCTAAGAGAAAGTTACCCAGTTGGCTTTGTACTCAAGGCAGGGCCGGAACTCATGGTGTTTGGGTTTCAAGCCTGATGCTTTAACCATTACAGCTCTTATTATTTAATCACTTAGCATTTTTTCACTGTTGTGTTCAGGAGCTTATCTTTTCACAAGGGCTCCTGAGGAACTCAAAATATCTAACAAGCTGTTATATGGGACTTGTCAGACTTTCCATTAAGTCATCAATGCTTTTTAACATCTCTATGTGGCCTCTGCTTGCGGTCATCAAGTGATTTGGTATTGATGACTATCAAAATGCTACCAATTCCCAAATTTGTTTTTCCATTGTTCTCAGAATACTTCAGTCTGTCTCAAAGTGCCTATCTATGGGCAATAATGGGTTGGATCAGGATAATGAATTAAGATAGAAAGAGATGCTTATCATGGGGAGGGTATTGTTATGGCATTATCTGGTATCTCAGACTGAGGTCATGCCCAGGAGCCCAGCTGCAATTAACCTTAACAGCTCCTTTTATTTCATTCACTGGCCCTGCTCCCATCTATTTCTGCCTCTTGAGTCCCAGCTGATCGGGAGGAAATGGGCATTTTGCAGTAACCTTCCCCTGGAGTGGGGAGGGAATTGAGATTTTACAGTATCCTTCCCCTGCCACACCCACCAAGCCACAGAACTGGTAGTAAAAAAATTTGAATCCCACTACTGGTGGTCATCCCAGTATTTTGTGGTTCAGATGTAGGAGATATATGGAACGTTGAACTTTCTTTCCCATCCTAGTGAAAGCTGTATCTGGCAAGCTCTTAAATGTTAAGGGTCAAAGATAAGATATCAAACTGCACATGTGTAAAACTTTTGTGGTATCTGTAATCATAAGTTGCTTAAGGTACCTAGCTAGTTGTTATGGTTTCAGACCTTCACTTAATTTCGATTTAAAACATGTTTTTGTTTAAGCTTTACTATGGGCTGCTGCTGCTGTTGAGGGCCAGCAACACTTCAGGAAATTATTCACAGTATTGCCACATGTCCGAATGATGCTTTTTTGCAAAGAAGATTGATAGCTGTTAGGCAGAATGGCCAAGTCTTGTAGAAAAGTCTCCAAGGGAAAGAAACCCTGCTTTTCTCTCTTGCCAAGCATTCACTTATTCCAGGATGCAACTGGGTATTTCTTATTCCAGTCTTGCTTGGCCCACAGTATCATGGGTGTGGTGACTACACATTGATCTAATAAATAAAGTTACATGTATGATAGCTCTAATCTCTTTTGCACTGTTATAAAGTACATGAAACTGCTTACTGTTTGTTTAGTTATCATTTGCATTGGCAGCTGTAAATATTACATAATGCAAAAACAAAATAAAATGTGTTCGATAGATGTTATCCAACAATAGGAGGGAGGAATCTATGGCTCTCCATGTTCCTGGACCAAAGTTCCGTGCGGCCTGCCATTGATGACTGCTGAAAGTGGTAGTTCAGCATCATCTATTGTCTTATTTATTCCCTCCCCTGTTTATTGTGAGCCGCTCGGAGTCCTTCGGGAGTGGGTGGCATACAAAACCAATAAACCTCAAAACCAATAAACCTCAACCTCTAAAGCAGGGGTCTCTAAACTTGGCAACTTTAAGCCTGGAGGACTTTATCTCCCAGAGTTCCCCAGCCAGTTGCTTTAGAGGACCATAGTTTCCCCATTATTGTATGCTGTTTCTTATCTATTAATTTTATAACTCATTAATATGAAATTTTGCATTATACTTTGATTTTTTTAAAAAAAGAATATATAACCATTTGATTTCCATGATTCCTTGAACTACTGAATCTATAAAACTATAAACACATAAAGTTTGAATAGAGAGCCGGTTTGGTATAGTGGTTAAGACGCCAGGTTAGACTGCAATTTCTAGTCCCATCTTAGGCATGAAGCCAGCTGGATGATCTCAGGCCAGTCATTCTTTCTTAGCCCTAGGAAACAGGCAATGGCAAAACATTTCAGAAATCTTGCTAATAAACTGCAGGGACATGCTGTTGCCAGGAGTCAACACTGATTCAAAAGCACGGACAAAAAAGTTTGAATATGAAAGGTACTTAAAATGGTGTTATTGCCATTTTACGTAATTATATTACTCCATAAACCTGTTATGGCTGTGAAAGTTGGACCATAAGAAAGGCTGAGCGCCAAAGAATTGAGGCCTTTGAACTATGGTGCCGGAGAAGACTCCTGCGAGTCCCTTGCACTGCAAGGCGATCAAACCAGTCAGTCCTAGAGATCAACCCTGACTGCTCTTTAGAAGGCCAGACCCTGAAGATGAAACACAAATATTTGGCGACCTGATGAGAAGGAAGGACTCACTGGAGAAGAGCCCAATGCTGGGAATGATTGAGGGCAAAAGAAGGGGATGACAGAGAATAAGGTGGCTGTGTGAAGTCACTGAAGCAGTAGGCGTGAGCTTAAATGGACTTCAGAGGATGGTAGAGGACAGAAAGGCCTGGAGGAACATTGTCCATGGGGTTGCAATGGGTTGGACACAACTTCGCAACTACTGTAATAGCAACAACCTCTGTATAATTGTAGTAGTGTAGAAATACAATAAACTTTGGTTGTTGTTATGAATAAGCTGCTAAGTAAATTTAAAGTGCTGGTCTTAACAAATCAAATTCCTTAGGCCATGCCAAAAATTACCTTCAGGACTGCAGTTTCCCAGTAGAATCTGCCCAACTGCATTGATTTTCCTGGGAAAGCTCCCATTTTGAGGATGTGAAGTGAGTGGAAACTAGAGGAACTGCTTTGGGAAATTTATTATATGTCATATGTTTATAACTTCAAACTAATCACAAATGCTTGTAAATTGCTCTATGTATCCTGTGAACCAACATGTACTTTCTATATTAGGACTGCTACAAAAATTATAATACATAAAATATACCAGTAAATAAAAATTTGCATTCTTCCCTTCAAGAAATATGGGTAACATACATAACTGGAAACAGATGCAGCATCAGTTTAGTGATGTGCTGTTTAATCCCCCCCCCCAAATGTTTATTTTTATTTCACAACATTGCTAACTTTATTTGCTCCAATGCATTTAAAGGGAAAAATTCAGTGCTGCAAAAATTCTAGTTTTCCTGAATTATTTAAATCATTTTCAATAAAAAGTAAAACACTGTATTTTATGGACGTTAATGATAAATGAAGGAGGATCTCTTTTTTACTCCATGTTCCATTTTCTTGTATTTGCTATCACTGCCACTTCTTTTGTTTTTGTTTTTTATCTGTGTGTGTTTGTAGTGTAAAAGCATCAAAATCGCTATTTTCTTTTTTGTTCTTTGTGAAAGAATGATGGCTGTCTATTTGCAGACAGATGTTACATTTCTGCCTGATATTTCTCCTGCCAAAATAATGGTGACTGTTTTCCAAGATAGATTTTTGGCAAACCGAAAAACTAATGTTAATATAGAAACCTTATCCAAAAGGGGGAAAGGGGGACTGTGGGGAGGGGGGGAGAAGGAAAGGGGGAAAATACATATATACTACTACTGGACTAGATATAAACAGCCCAATAATATTTATTGCTTTAAATTTAGTTCTTCTCCCCATCAGTTTGACTTCACCTGATGAACAATTTAGATAAATTAAAATAAATACATTAATTAATTAATTTTCCATTTTCTTGTATTTGCTATCACTGCCACTTCCTCTGTTTTTGTTTTTTATCTGTGTGTGTTTGTAGTGTAAAAGCTACAAACACACACATAAATTAATTAATTAATTAAACAGGAAACTCCCTGGGCAAATAACTTGCTTCTTCGCCCCTCCGTGGCTGAATTCCAGGGGTGACTCGATGGCGGGAGAGAGAACATTTTTGGGAACTTTAGCTGAATCACAGACGAAATGAAATGAAGACTGCCGTTCTCACGCCTTCACAACCAACAGGGCTGGACCCTGGGGGTGAAAAATCAGGGCGGAAAAGTGAAACCGCAATGCAAAGCGCAGCACCTTGGTCGGTGCCAAATCTGCCCGCTCCGTCGGCTGTTAAAGGCCAAGGCGAGGGCTCGCCGCCGTCACCCGTGACTTCGTCAAAGGCGCGAGATTCGCCGGCGCCCCGGTGCCTTTAACTCGGCTGCTGGCTGGGACTTTAAAGGTGCAAGTTTCTTCCGTGCAGGAGCGCGTCAGTAGCCTCTCCCTTTCCCCGCGCCCTTCACACGAGAGCGGCCTACGGGACCGGGCCGGAAACCTTTAACCGCTGCTCTTTCATACCTGTCTGGAGACGGACAGGTGGATCCTCGGAGCTTTCCTGAGGTAGAAGTCTAAGTAACCAGGAAGTAACTTCCGCCTTGCGCTTAAGAAGAGGGAGCCTGCTGCCCGCAGCCACGGCCATCTCCCTGATTGCTGTGGGGAGCAAATTTCAGACGTGGTCCTCGGAAGGAAGCACTTTTTCCTCGCTAGCAAAACGAGACCCTCGGGGAACCCGGAGGATCCGTCGCCTCCTCCCTCGTGGTGAGTGTTGCCATTTCTTCCGGCACCTGCAGCTTCCAGGGAGATGAATGAACGCCTTGGGTTAACAGCCCTGGACTCTCCGAAGTCAGCTTTTCCCTAACGGGGGTTGCCCTCTAAGTATATCGGTCAGCTTCCCAACCCGTGAAGGGCTGTGAGTAGCTTGGGGAGCTGCTGCGTTGGATAAAACTCCGTCATAATCTACTACAGCTTCTATGCCAGCTGAGAGTTGTTGGGAATCCAAAAGTGCTAACTTAAGTAAGATAATCCTGCAAGTTCTGTCTGGATGAGAATGATCTCCAGTGAGCCCAGGAGGTATTGTTGCCTGAAGCAAAAATAAAAAACAATTTCTCCCTTCCATTCCACTTCCAGAAGAGGGTTTGATCGTTTAAGCAATTTTCAACACTGGCAAAATGTTAAGAGCTCTCCCTGGAGACTAAAAGTTAAGGAGGTAGTTCAGATTGGAAAATATTTCAGTTTCTGGTCTCCCAACAGGCAGGAATGGCTGAAATAACCATGGGACTTTTTAAACTACTTGGTTTAAATTCACTCATTCCGAATCTGCAGAAAATCAAAGTACAGTAGGACAAATTTTGCTATCCTGGTTGTTGACATCTATCCTGCCTCTTGTTCCAGCCACTACCTGTGGCTTGATTTCTCTCCAAGGGAATCTGTGGTAGAACTCAAGTAACTTTGTGCACTTTGAGTTGGCCCTTAGGTATTACTGGAGTAAAGAGGAAAAACACTACAGCAAAGAATGACTTAAGCCTGCCTCAATCATGGTTTAAGGAGGAGATGAAGATCTAGGAACAAGCAGGAAATAAGTATTTATTTAAATTAACCTGCTTTGCCCGCCCTTCTCCTGTTCATTGTTTCCTTCACAATAACTATGTTATAGCAGTTATAACATGCCTCCACTCCCATCCCTGAATTGTCCAGTTCCTGGTGAATTATAAGTCAGATGCATTCTTGATATTTGGCAATAAATATATTGCCCAATTTTACCTTTTATTTTACTGTTGGATCAGATGGGTAGTCCATAAAGTCCAAAATTCTGTTTCTTGCAGCTACAAACTGTGGGTAGAGGCAGGTGATAGCCTTCTAAAGATATACATAATTGTTGTTGTTAGTTGCAAAGTCATGTCTGACCCATCACAACCCCATGGACAATGTTCCTCCAGGCCTTCCTGTCCTCTACCATCCCCTGGAATCCATTTAAGCTCATGCCTACTGCTTCGGTGACTTCATCCAGCCACCTCATTCTCTGTTGTCCCCTTCTTCTTTTGCCCTCAAGCATTCCCAGCATTGGGCTCTTCTCCTTCTCATCAGGTAGCCAAAGTATTTGAGTTTCATCTTCAGGATCTGGCCTTCTAAAGAGCAGTCAGGGTTGATCTCTAGTACTGACTGGTTTGATCACCTTGCAGTCCAAGGGACTCTCAGGATACATAATAGATATTAGTAAATATGCTGCCAGGGTGTGAAAATATGGTAGGTTTGGATAGGTTCATGAGATATTCTGTTCACAACCTAGCCAACTAATCAGAGAGTAGTTAGTATTTGTATGAACCTGGCCTGGGTGGTTGATTTACATTTCAGATTGTGCATACTTGGAGTAATTCTATGGTTTAATTTATCGGATTTGGATTAATTTCATGAGAACAAAACATTATCTTGGCCAATTGCTATTAGTCAACTGTTTTTCTGCCTAAATTAATTTTCCAATCTGCCAGGGTATGGTGGGGTTCAGTACAGAAGACACCAAGTTGTAGTACGTTAAAGTGTTATTATTTTTTAAAAAACTAGCTAATAACATGTTTTGGAGGAGGGATTTTCATGCCTAACAAAAATCACAATATGGAAGGGTCATAAAATATACTCCCCCCTCCTTTTACAGATGGGTTGCTTTGTCCCATGATTTTCTTAGCCAAAAACTTGTGGAGAATGTGTCTGAATCTTGGATAACTGTCACAACTGATGAAAGCTCCATGGGTTGAGCTAATAAAGAAGTGTAAATGTGCAGTGATTTACAAATAATAAAAATGTAGTTAATCCAAAAATTACTTGCTGGTGTAGAGCGATGAATAACAGCCTGCGTTTCTTATTTTCCTGCAGGTTTAATCTAAATTAAGTTAAACATTCTGTAACTCAACTTTTCTCATATACATAGGGACCAGTTATTCCCAGAATTCCCATGCTGCTTAGGGAATCTTTGAAGGGGTCCTTCAAACAGCTTCTTCATGTGCTTTCCTCCAATTGTTAGGTTGGGAAGAAGAGAATATACATGCACCCATAGACTGTGTTTTCTGTGATTTAGGAATAGGGCTCTGCTGTTGTCCAAACAAGGTTTGCATGGAACACTGCAATGAGTGTAGTAAGTGGCTTTTTTGGCTGCATTTCCACCCCTCGCTTATGTTATCAACCCAGTTGAAGAAGCTACCACCGATACGTATAGCAGCACTGGCACTGTGCTAAACTAATGTTTTAGCCACAAGATAATTAAACTCCTTCAAGATTGACAGTGATGTGGGAAACTAGAGGAGTCCCATGCAATTCTGGAAAGGGAATCTCAGTTGAAAAACTCCCATCTTGGGGATAGGGATGGGTAAGGAAATCCTGACATTTTTTACACTATTGTTCAACTGTTGGCTCATCTGTTCTTTCAGAAATTAAGAGGACTGTATCATTCCCACCTAAGGAGTGGAATATTGAGACAATAACTTCTGCATTTTTGTTTTAAGAGTTATCTAAGCTGTTGGAGTCTTTTCCTGAATATTCATTCTGAAATTCTTTCGAATTTCACCAATTCATCAGCAAGGGTCACTCTGCATCCTAGAATAGATGGCCTTGCTCATGTGCCTTCATGTCTGCCTTACATATTTTTGATATGTAGGAAGGTAGGGATACTTTCCTTGAACATATTAATGCATCATTGTTATTTAAATATATTAGAATAGAGCCAATTTAAAAAGATTGGCAATTTTGCATTGCCCTATGGACTCATGCAAATTAACAATAATCTAGAAAGTTTAATGGTAAAATATTTAAGGTCGGATATTCACGTATCTGTTTGAAAAACCAGAACCTAAAAAGCTAGCACTTTGGCTCAGCCCTCCTTTGAGTTTTAGCACGATGCAAAACCATATCGAGTTCATTCATGGGGAAATATCAAAAAACAGACTCTGGACACCCTCCTCAATAAAGAGGCCTTGAAAGCATAAACCAAACTGGTCATCATTGTTTCTTCTGCCTCTCCTAGCATTCCTCTATGAGCTTCTGTAAGGGTAGATTTCATTGATTAGTTAGTTTATATTTCCGCATACCTGGCAGTGGTGAAAGTCATTTTTTTTACAACTGGTTCTGTGGGTGTAGCTTGGTGGGCATGGCAGAGGAAGGATACTGCTAAATCTCCATTCCCACCCCACTCCAGGGGAAGGATATTGCAAAATCATCATTCCCATCCCACTCCTGGGGGAAGGATATTGCAAAATCTCCATTCCCACCCCACTCTGGGGCCAGACAGAGATGGTATTTACCAGTTCCCCAAACTAATCAAAATTTCCGCTACTAGTTCTCCAGAACATGCTGAATTTCACCCCTGATATCTGGGGAATTTCATAAGGATCTTAAGGTCCCTCCCTTTCTGTATTCATGATTCCATTTTGGTGTTCAGTTGGGAAGTAGAAGGAAAGATGACTGCATAAATGATGGTGGTTCCCCCCTCCTCCAATGTTGGAGTTCTAACTTATTGTGTTTCTCGCGTCAAGACTGTGTCCAGGCTTCAGGGACTTCTTAGCAGAGTTCCTATCTGGATAGTACCAGTAGCAAGTTCAATTGCTTAGACTTTCTGTCGAACTTCTGCTTAATTATGTGATGATGCATACTATCACATTTTTTTCATTTACATTTACAGTATATGATAAAGATATTTTATGAGACAGAGCCAGAGGATGTTTACATAGTGATAGAGTTAGCAAATGACATTTGTAGACTATGTACCTGTTGGATGAATGTCTGGCAGGACAAAAGGGGAAAGGAGATTGATGTTTTAATCAGAACGTTAAAGGGAAGTAAAGTATTTAAATGTTGTTCTTCTGAAAGCAAGAACAGGAATATACAACTCAATAGTTGCAATAAGGTTCAATTCAGTGCACTTTTCTTAGAAATAATGCCTGGTGTCAAGGATCAACTTGTTCATAGATAATTCTTACTTTCTGTTTTGTATTATAGAATGTTGCATTTGATCTAGTAAAAGCAATAGCTATTAGACTTATATACCACTTCACAGTGCTTTACAGCACTTTCTAAGTGGTTTACAGTCAGAATATTACCCCCAACAATCTGGGAACTCATTTTACTGACCATTGAAGGTTGAGTCAACCTTGAGCCAGTCAGGAGTGAACTCCTGGCAGTCGGCAGAAATTACCTGCAATACTGCATTCTAACCACTGCGCCACCACAGCTCTAGAATTTTCTGTGTAGTAAGTCAAAATAACACGGCACTCTACATTTGTAAACTGTACCTTTCAGCATAAACTGAGGTTCTAGGAGGGAAATTGATTAAATTCCACTTTTTAAAATTATAACTCAATATATAAAGAAATCATCTGAACATTTTAGATGATTGACTTGTTAGTTTCTTTTGGTTATCCATTTTAAACCCAATAGCCATTTATTATTTTTAAAATTCTAATTAGAATACATGTTTGACCGCATTTCTTATCCATTTAAAGTGTACCTCTAAAACATTTAAGGTGCATCTTCAAATAATTTTATGATTACTATTAAAAATCTGTACTATTAAGATTCATCATGCAAGTTGACTTTCAAGAAAGCAAATTCAGATATATTAATTGAAGAGTAAACCCGCCCATTGTGTATGACTAAATTTGTTTTTCAGAAACAACAGCTCAGTGAGCATAGGTATGTTTGGTTTAAGGGCTGAGTCTTCAGTTGGTTCAACATTGACAAAACCAGGAAATGAGAGGCTATTGAAACCTGAATGCATATGCCCTCTGGCCAGTAAAGAAATTGTGCAAGTATAACTATATATAGAAGACACATATGAATGATATTTGGAACGCTGACAAAAGGACTTGTTTCTTGAAGGACTTCCTGTCTTCCATTGTATTTTCTTTCAGTTATACATCTTGGCTGTCAACACCTTCTCCTGTAGCAACACCTGCCCTCTAGAACAAGGTTTCCTCCAAGATGTGAATCATCCTTCTCAGCTGTTGTTTAATGTGCCTTAAAGTCTTAGGTCTTCACTGGGATTTTTGGCAAAGGAGAGTGAAGATTGTTTGCTTTCTTCTTCTCCAGTTGGTTGTCAGTCTCGCCATCTCCTATTTGTTACATTATTAACATTTTAAATTGGTTATTACATTTGCCTTGTTTTAGATATGAGCTATCCAGAAGCGTAGGGAATTGGGCAGCATTCAGATTTAATTACAAAATAAAATAAAACTGCCAGATTTATCTTTCATAAAGAATTGGTTTATTGCTATAAACCTATTTAGGAAAGATTGGATTTCCTAGGATGAGTAAAGATGCCATAGATAAAGAGTGTCAAACTCAAGTACTCGTGCTTAGATCTGGCCTTCGGGGCCTCCCTGGAAACAGTAAAGGACCGGCCTGTGGTGCCTCTTCCAGTGAAAACAGAGCTTGTGAGGAATGCACGTGGCCTCCCAAGCTCCATTTTCGCTGTCAGAGGGTTGCAGGAGACCGAAACGGAGCTCAGGACCCCATTTTCACTGGCAGAGTGCTCAGGCCACCACAGATGCCCCCCAACATGAGTGATGTCATGTTGGCCATGCCCAACCCGGCCTCCCGAGGTCAAACATAACCCTAATGTAGCCCTCAGTGAAATCAAGTTTGACACCCCTGCCCTAGATGACCATTTCTCTCTGCTATGTGAAATAGCCAAATCTTACTATAGAAGTAGTTGGAAGATAAGGGGCTTGTCAATCCTTTAGAAAATGGGGACTGAGAAATCACCTCAGAAACAATGCTGGGAAGATCTTAGTAGAGATCATCATGCAACAGGATCCTTGACATTTAGTAGATCAAGGGAATAATGTGAATATAATGCACCTAGATTTCAGTAGGGCATTTGATAAACTTGACTACATTCTCCTTTTTGATAAAATAGAATAAATTGATAAACTGGTGGATGATAGACAATACCTTATCAACAGTAATATTTCTGAGAAAGATCCAAGGTGTCCTGATAATTCTAGATTAAGCATGAGCTGCATGTTGCAGCTGGGGTAGGCGTGGCCTGTGCCCATGGACCACCAGTTTGACACCCCTGGATTAGATGATAATCAATGAGAAATACACCAGTGAATCCTGCTCAAGCAGGGGATTTGACTAGATAACTTCCAAAACCCCTTTCATTCCTGCAATCCTAACTTCTAGCAGCATTTAGCTCCATAGACCTGATTCCACTTCCTCTTACTGACCTTATGTTTGTGAAACAGGAAAGAGATCTTGAGAGCGTGCAGGGTGTTGCAAAGTTGATATCTCAGTTCATCAGTTCTGTCATGGGATTTATAATTCCATCCTGTTTGCATTAAAAGTAAAGGTTCCCCTCGTACATATGTGCTAGTTGTTACCAACTCTAGGGGTGGTGCTCATCTCCCTTTCAAAGCCGAAGAGATCTATCTGAAGACATCTCCATGGTCATGTGGCCAACATGACTAAATGCCAAAGTAGAGTAGCAGTAGCAGTAGACTTATATACCGCTTCATAGGCCTTTCAGGCCTCTCTAAGCGGTTTACAGAGAGTCAGCATATTGCCCCCAACAATCTGGGTCCTCATTTTACCCACCTCGGAAGGATGGAAGGCTGAGTCAACCCTGAGCCGGTGAGATTTGAACCGCTGACCTGCTGATCTAGCAGTAGCCTGCAGTGCTGCTTTTAACCACTGCGCCACCTTGGCTCAAAGGCGCATGGAACACTGTTACCTTCCCACCAAAGGTGGTTCCTATTTTTCTACTTGCATTTTTACATGCTTTCCAACTGCCGGGTTGGTAGAAGCTGGGACAAGTAACTAGAGCTCACTCCATTATGTGACGCTAGGGATTCGAACCGCCAAACTGCCGACCTTTCTGATTGACAAGCTCAGCGTCTTAGCCACTGAGCCATGCACTGTTTGCATTACATATGGCTGTTCCTTTGATCCACCTTATCATCCTTCTGAGTGGAAATATCTCTTTCTTTTTTTCATCCCAGATTGCAGAGAAAGGGGTAAACCAACAACTGTTGTCACTTTTGGGTGCAGGTATGTCAGGGATTAAAACAAAATTGTTTTCTGAAACAGAAGGGATCTTTTTTTAGTGTTAACCTTACTCATTAGTCACACAAAGGATGCCTACTTTTCTACTAAGTTTTATGGCATAGAAAGCTTCATTTGATCAAGTCATTCTAGTGGATCATTTGACTCCAGATTTTCAACAATGATTAGTAGCAGCTTTCTAATTTACTTAGCGATAAACAGGGTAGAGTATGAGCCATTCTCTTCTAAAGTATTTGTTTTTCCACTGAGCTATAGCCATCTATAAATCTAATTGATTAATTTGCACTGGATGCCAATAAAAAGTTCCTTCTCTTTCTTGCACTTTCCTTCCTTCTCAGCTTGCTGCTCAGTAAGCCACAACTGGGAGGGACAATTAAATCAAGTCTGTCCTGCTGGGGCTCCTGCGTTGCTCCCTCTGGCTCACCCAAACTGGATTGTCCTGTTTGTCATTTACAACACATGCCATTAGGGTGACTCCAGCAGCTTCTACTTGGTGGTCTCTCACTATTGTACTGCATTCTGGCATGGAACATTTGGACAAACTTGGCCTTCCCCCCCACCTTTTTTTTTTAAAAAAAGAGGAGCTTTTTAAAGCAATGCCACTTCCCCAGGAATGCTGCTTTCCCTAATGTATTACATCTGTGCTGCCCTGTTTCCATTATACTTCCAGTACTAATTTTCTTAATTGTCTGTCATTTTTAAATTAAAATGAAGAAAGCTAGCTAATGGAGTGTTTAATCTCTTTCTTGGGAGAATATGCCACTATTTTTGAACAGACTAGTGGTGGGACTCAAAGATCATCTCCTAGCATTGTCTCCTGGGTCTTTTTTCATCCTGATCTCAGGTGTGAAACTGTAGGATCCTGTTACTAATTCCTGACCATGAGACTGGAAAAGTCTCATTCTTTTATCATGTCCATGCTTTTTAAGTGGATGGGCATAGAGGCACACACATTTCTCCTGATTGCTGTAAAATCTCTGCAGTCACATATGTTCTCAGGCAGCCCTGATTTGCTGGGAATTTTTGCTACATAAGAACAATAAAACATTGTTCTTATGTAGTTCCATAATTACCTTTTGGGAGATCTTTAGAAGAAGTGGGTTCCCCCCCCCCATATATATAAATGAGCATTAGGTAAAGGTAAAGGCTCCCCTCGCACATATGTGCTAGTCATTCCCGACTCTAGGGGGCGGTGCTCATCTCTGTTTCAAAGCCGAAGAGCCAGCGCTGTCTGAAGACTTCTCCGTGGTCATGTGGCCGGCATGACTAAACGTTAAAGGCACACGGAACGCTGTTACCTTCCCACCAAAGTGGTCCCTATTTTTCTACTTGTATTTTTTATGTGCTTTCGGACTTCTAGGTTGGCAGAAGCTGGGACAAGTAATGGGAGCTCACTCTGTTACATGACACTAGGGATTTGAACCGCATTGATTTAAATGAGCATTACTGCTTTGTTAAATAACAGTATCTCACCACCCATACTGCAGCTACCATTATTCATTCAAATCACAGCTAGAATAATATCATTATAGAAAAGAAGAAAAATAGTACTTTTAAATCCAGGGTAGGAAATAAATGAATAGGGAATACAGAGAAAATAAATTATCAGTGGATAAGAGGATGAATGGAGTCCATCAGAACTTTTGGTGTTAGAATTGAATTGGAGAAAGATGCTTTACAGGTAATCCTTGACTTACAACAGTTCATTTAGTGACTGTTCAAAGTTACAGCAACACTGTAAAATGTGAGTTATGACTTTTTTCCACACTGACGAACGTTGCAGCATCCCTGTGGTCATGTGATCAAAATTCAGATGCTTGGCAACTGATTGACGACCGTTGCAGCGTCCTGAGGTCATCATTTGCGACCTTCTGACAAGCTAAGTCAGTGGGAAAGCCAGATTTACTTAACAACCATGCTACTAACTTAACAGCTGCAGTGATTCATTTAATAACTGTGGCAAGAAAGCTTGTCAAATGGGGCAAAATTCACTTAACAAACGTCTCACTTAGTGTGAGATTTAAACTTCTCAGTTGAAAACATTAGGAGACTCCATGAACAATAAAAGGAGCTTTTTTATTACTTTTGCAATAGTAAAAGGGTGTTCTCCTGTGAGCAACAGGAGGGAGCGAATAAGCCATATTCAGTTTCAAAGCAAAAAACAACCATCCCTTTAACGCTCCTTATTGTCATTGGTCAGCTTACGTCAGATAACAGAAATGGGCTCAATTGTGGTCGTATGTCGAGGTCTACCTGTATATCCATCTCAATGTTTTCTCTGTTGAGCCCAGGAGTGTATCCTGATTGGCAGGAAGTTCTTGGTCTTATGTGTTGCAGTGGCTGTTATCAAGTCCTTTTTCATGCAGGTGTCAGGAGCTGAATCATACCTTTCTGTCTGCAAATGATGCCTTTCAGGAGATATGGGCCTCCTGAAAACTGCAGTGGGGAAGGTCTTAATTTGTGATCCTTACCGTGAGAATAAATTCTGCAAACATACGATAGTGGATTTCTATGAATTTCATTTGTTCTTGTAAAATGCACCATGTACTCCCATACACACACATACTCCCATACAAATCCTTTTGTTTATTTTATTGTTTTCTTTCTTTCTTTCAGTTTCACTTCCCTCTGTGGATTTATGGCTGCTCATCTGACAGAGAACATGGAGCTCACATCATTCTTCAAACTCCCATCTTCCCAACTCATTGGAAGTTTAGGATCTGTTGCTCCCATCGTACTCATGATCCTTCTGCTGCTTCTCTGTTTTCCCTTTAAAAAGTATGTGACTTTCTTGGGATGTCCTGGGTGGAGAAGGGAGAAAGAGACAATTGGCAGGCAGGATGTACATTACTGAGATAATGGGTAGGTTATTTGCTTCTTAACTTGCTTTCGTTTTTTAATATATTTTTTTCTACCAGATATTCATTCAGCCTAAATGCTGCATAATCACTCTTTTGACCCATTCAGATATTCATATCATGAGTGAAACAAATTTTGACTCAGATAATTAGTTCCGTATTCTCTGCTTACCCCAAATTACAAACTAGACGATTCTCCCTCTTGTAACAATTATTTATATACCTTATTAATAATATTGTTCCATTCCTTTGAAAAGACCCCATGAGTTGAATTCCAAGCAATAAGAGTGCAGCATAACAGCAAATCAGTTGAAACATCCAGAAAAAACCAAAAGCAAATACACATGTCAATTGGCAATTATACTATAATGTGACAAATGTTGCATTAAACATATTTTGTTGCATTAATATCTCAATAACGGTCTGAATGAAAAAAATGTCCTTAATTGTTAGTTAAAATAAATATGGAACCACTGCTGGATGGTCCTATCCTCAAAACACTGCATTTTGGGCCATGTTTTCTGATAGCTCCATAATTAGAATCTTCTTGTTCATTCAGGTGATGTGGAGATAGGAACTGTATCGCCTTCCCCAATAAAATTATTGTAGAGACTTTGTGGATTCTGATGTGTATCCCACAAATAGGTGGGGTTTGGCCCATTAAGAAGCACACTTCTTTGGGCCACATTTTACATTAGAAACAGCATGTGACCTTAAAGACCAATGAATTGTGGTATAAGATATTGCAAAAAGATGTTACATCTATGACAAAATAGATCTTAGCACAGTTTTTTTGTTTTCTCTGAATGTGTTGGATTAATGGGCCATGCTGACTGGTAATTGTGGAATCTGCACATGTAGAAACCATTAGATTGGGAAGTTTTGCTCCAGACTATGTAACTTTTAAAAGTCTTAATAAGTCTTAAAAGTCTTAATAAGACCACAAGAGTCACTTGAATATTCATGTGTATACTGAAGACACTTTAGTGCAGGAGTATCAAACTCAAGGCGTCACATTGTCATCATGTGATATATCATGACTTTCCCCCTTTCGCTATGCGGGGGTGGGCGTGGTCAGCGTGTGATGCAAATTTGACACCTCTGCCTCAGTGGATTGCCACTGAGATGAAGTATCTGCCATTTGGTTTTGCTAAGCATTGTTAGCACACTTTCCAAAACTCTTTTTGTGGGCATCAGGCAATTGACTAAGCTTGTACAGTAAGTAGCCCCTTATTTAGTTGCTGGATATTCTGAGTAAGACCAAAATGCAGCAGTAGGGGAGACTCTTTGCATGGAGAAAGTCTGTATTTCAGTTCCTGAATCTCTTGTTAGACTGTAAAATATTCCAACCTCAAATTATAAATTTAAATTTAAGTAAGTACATCAAAGATTCACTGCTTGCTCAAGAAACAAATTGGACCAGTGCTCTGACTTGTATATTACAGCTTCTTATGCTAAGGTCTGAAGTATATTTTCTCTGTTATTATGAATGCAGTCCCTTCACAATCAAACTTTTGTGTTTTTATTCAGGAAAAAGCATCGCTTGTCAATCAGAACCAGGAAGAAGGACTTAAATATGTCTGAACTCATCGATCTAGTGAGTGTTTCTGAGACTGGTGTTAAAAATCTGATTGAACAAATCAACCAATTACTTGATTGGAGATGAATTGGAGTATTTATACTTATAAAATGATGACAGTTGTTCTTGTTTTTTGATCAGAGCCTTTGATTCTTACATTTATTTTACTGATTGGGAGCTGTTCTCCATAGTGAGGGGAGGAGTATCCAGGATGGGTTAACTTCATCCTCATTGATTGGACTGAGTCCGATAAGCTCTTTACACCATGCCCTAGTCACCAGGTAATACCCAGTTATCGACTCAGTCCCCATCTGGACGGCTGTGCCATCCTGTTTTCCTTGAAAAATTGCTAGAGAGAAAGAAAGACTGATTTAAAGTGCAACTTGCTATTCCTCAGAGGCGTGAGTACTTTGGTGGCCAGCAAAAACCCCGACGGGGGTAGCGCCTATCGCCATTAGCCTGCAAAGGCGGCGGACATTTCTCAATGCATTTCTTATATATCTATGAGTGGAATGAAAAAAAAATCCATCAGAATAAAATCATAATAAAAATTCTTTGCCTCAATAACAAGCAAAACCTCAATAACGAGTTGGATGAACCAGTTCAGCAGATACATTTTAAAAATTGTGGAGAACTAAAATATGTATATGGCTAGCAAATATCTTTGGGGAAAGGATAGACCCGTGATGGTGAACCTATGGCACGCATGCCAGAGGGGGCACACAGAGCCCTCTCTGTGGGCACATGCGCCATTGCCAGCTGCTGTTCTGGTTTCAGGGGCATGCATGCACGCCAGCAAGCTGGTCTTCAAGTACACCGGAACGCCAAAAAACAGGAGATCAGCTGCCTGGTGCACATGTGGACACAGGAAACACGAAGATCAGCTGGCTGGCATGTGCGCCAGCCAGCTGGTCTTCAAGCATGCTGGAGCACCAAAAACCCAAAGACCAGCTGGCTGGTGAGCATGTGCACGCAGGAAACGCAAAGACCAGCTGGCCAGCATGTGCACCGGCCAGCTGGTCTTCAGGTTTCCAGTGCTCCGGTGCGCGTGCATTCCAATTTTGGCGCTCGGTGCCAAAAAGGTTCGCCATCTCTGGGATAGACCATCGAAAATTCTCCTTTTTTAATAACCATTTTTGTAAATCCAGAAAATAAAAACATCTGGGGAAGGTTTCTTGGTGGAAATTTTATTTCCAGGTCTCTTAAGGAAAGCACCAATCACATACCTGTGGATATTTCAGTGTTACAGTATACATAGGTTCTTAATTTTGTAAGCTGATTTTCCCTTTGGAGCATATGGCCATATATAGTGAAACTGTTCAGTTGTTTCTTTGATCAAAACAGTAGTCCTGATAGTTCTTGCCTTCAGAGGTTATGGATGCTTCATCACTGGAGGCTTTTAAGAAGAGACTGGACCGCCACTTGTCTGAAATGGTATAGGGCAGTGGTGGGTTGCAGATCCCGGTGCAACCGGTACGGTTCACCACATGAATGCACACATTTCCTCTTGCGACGCCTCCGTGATGCTCCAGCTGTTCGGCGGAGCATCGCGCAGGCATCATGCACCTGTGCGCGGACGCGCCGAAGAGCTCAAATACAGGTAAGGAGCTCAGGCAGGCAGGTGGGCCCTCTGGAGCACCATACCGGAACGGTACACGGTGCTCTGCGCAGGCACCGATATGCCCGTACCGGGGCGCACCGCCTGCAACCCACCACTGGTATAGGGTCTACTGCTTGAGCAGAGGGTTGGACAAGAAGACTTTCAAGGTCCCTTCCAACTCTATTATTATTCTGTATTCTTAATAATACATTCAGGCTTCATGGACAACATTCCCTGTTATTCTTTACTACCAGCCTGCAATCTCTGCAGCCCTCTATTTGTAACATGTTAAATGAAGGGAAACATTTATTTCTCTGCAATGTTTCCGTATATCCAGTGAAATACATGAGCCGAAGGTCTTAGAGGTGACCTGGGTGTTGCTAAGACTAGTAAGCTCTCTAACATAACGTGGCTGTGCTCAATTTCCAGGCTGCTCCTCTCATTGGCCGAGTAATAACCAATGTCGACTCTTCTAAAAGTTGCTCTACTCTTCAGAAAGGCATGTTGGAACTATTAGCAGCCTCTAGATGGCAATAGAAACTCAACAATATGACCATCCTTCTTACATCAGAGCACAGGAAGAAAGCATCCAACTTTTTAAAATATATCATAGGATATGTGCAACTAGCCAACTAGCTTATCACCATGTGACTCTGGAATAAAACAGCAATGTATCCATTTCAATTTTATAAGGGCAATCACTTCTTCTTTTCACAATTTCATTGTTCTCATACTTACCCTCCCACTTGTACATAGGCAGCATAGTGGTAAAAGAATGGATGTATAGAATGCAGCATTCATGGGAATTGTTGTTGGGTTCAGTGTGGTTTGTCCTGACAGATGTTGCCCAGAAGAATTCTAAGCTGATCTATCCTGGGCTCAAAAATGCTTCCCAATTAACTTCAGGTAGAATTCTGTCCTACTATTTTTTACTGAATTATTGTTCTAGGATGGCGTTCTCTTGACCAGCAATTGACCAACTGCTTAGCACCTCCTCGTTGTCTAAACATCTAAATATTATCATTGTTATCTCCTTTTACATTCTTGCAACTATTAGCAGCAAAGGAGTTGGTGTCCAAGTTCCCTTGATGCTGCTGTCAAAAAAAGGGTGGAGTGTGATTAGGACTTAGACTTTTTCGCTCATGTAGCAATCCAAAAGCAATTGCAAGAAGACTTTTTTGACTGTTTCTTGCAGAGCTGCAGTCCTCCTCGACAAACCTATTGGGATTTATTTATTTCCTTTAAAAAAGAAATGTTTTGTATATATGGCCTTGTTAAGCCCTTTGTTTAGCCAGGCTGTTGCTTGGCAATGTCCTCTTATTTTATTCAGTCTGTCATCTGTACCTCTATAACTGTCTGGTTTGGCTCTGCAACCAAACAAGACAGACAAAGGTAATGTCTGTCAATGGATAATTAGAACTGCAGAAAAAACAATTGCTACCAATCTGCTTTCCATTGAGGACGTATATACTGCACAAAAGAGGGCTGTGAAAATATCTAGAGACCCCTCACATCCTGGACATAAATTGTTTCAACTTTTACCCTCAAAATGATATTATGGGGCACTGTACACCAGAACACCTAGATACAAGGACAGTTTTTCCCCGAATGCCATCATTCTGCTAAACATCAAATTCCCACAACACTGTCAAATTATTTACTAAGACTGTATTCTTCTCATCCTTCCTAGTGCCTATCTCTTCCCACTTATGACTATAACCATGTTGCTTATATCTTTACAATTCAGATTGTTTTATTTGTTTCCTAGTGTGATTTGATTGCTTATTAGTAACCTATGACTATCACTAAGTGTTGGATCTTAGGATTCTTGATGAATGTATTCTATTTTCTTTTTCTTTATGTACACTGAGAGAGCATATGCACCAAAGACAAATTCCTTGTGTGTCCAATCACATTTGTCCAAAAAAGAATGCTGTTCTGTTCTGTTCTGTTCTATTCTATTCTATTCTATTCTATTCTATTCTATTCTATTCTATTCTATTCTATTCTATTCTATAGGAGCTGAGAATCTATACCTTGACTCATCAGTCTGTTTGGTTTCTTATGTAGACAAAGCTGGAAGACGGGTTGTCTCCAGAAAGGGAGTCTCTTTCAGATCAACGTTTACACAAAGGTAAGGTGGCTGGACATGGAGTCCTTTGGATACTTAAAACAGGCTGTGTGTGTAAATAAGTACTTTTTTTTGCAATACACATTGCACAAGGAATCTCATTGACTTTCAACTTCTCTCCCAAATTATTGTTACGATTCACATTTTTTTCTCTTCTGAACAGGTAAATAAGTATCCCCATTTTCTCAGGAGTTTTATTTTTCTCTATATTAAGCCTTCCTTAAAATATAATGAGATGATTGTGAGCTTCATTGAAGTTGGTCACCGGAAAACAGACAGTAACTTCCCCTGAGTGAACTTTGTCCCTTATATGAGTAGATGTCATTCACTCAGGAAAGCACAATGTTGCAAATTTCCAAATGTTTATTTCTGATAAAAATGAGTGTCTTCCTTCTCTAGGCTACAGTCAGGAGTATTAAGTTAAAATTCCTGTGTGTTTTGAAACAGTTACTCCTTTTCAGCCTGAAGTTTTTAAATGCAAATGAAAAAGGCAGGCACTAAACTGAATGTGGGTGTGTCTTAAGGAAGTGAGGATTAAAATAACAAATCAAAGATTGCAACAAAAACACATGTGATAGATTTACTTCTGCATAAGCATGCCTAGGATTGAGCTGCAGGTGGAAATATTTTGCAATTACTAGAATAGATGCTTCGCTCTGCTATCTAGTTGTACATAAACCTCAGTTTTATTATGATGGAGGGGATTTTGATAATTTTAGAAATCTCTATGAAGTTGTTGCACACAGATAGTGCTTGGGTTATGATGGCAATTGGGACTGGGAACACTGTCACTAAGCAAGGTAAAGTGTAATATTACAAGACCAAGTTGCTTAGCAACAGCTGTTTCAGCATTTCCCAATTACCAACATTGAGCAAGGATGGGGTGTTGTTACATGAGGCCCACACATGATCGCAGCTTTCTGCTGGTTTCCCCATTGACTTTGCTTGTGAAAGTCACACATTATGATCATGTGACTGGAGCTGCAACAATCAGAATTCTGAGCTGGTGACAGAGTGCTTGCTTCACAATCATGATTGTGGGGTGCTGTCACAGTCAGAATTTTGAGGACCCATTGTAACTACCACTCATTCAAGCTGCAAGTTTGAATGGCTGCTGAATAAGTAGTCATTAAACGAGGAACATCTGTACTATGCTTCTTACTGAGTTAAAGGCATACTTTTTCTTGACTATGAAAGAAGCTAGGAGCCCCATGTAGGATATTTTGGTCCATGGCAATGCAAAGAACGCAACATTAAACTAGTTGTACAGATCAAAATTATTTTTGGTAAAGAATGTGTGATTCTTCAGAATAGCCAGAAGTGTAATTTTCTGAAAAATATTGGGCCATCTGAACCTTGATCTCCTATAATGAGGGTTCACATGAATCTTAATTGGTTGGGCAGCCTCTGTGCCATTTCCATGTATACCACAAGCATGACCTGTCCAGAGGATTTTCTCCTGTTTAGCATATTTCTGCTACTGAGATGGCTTCGGCTTCATTATATGACTCCCAGGAGTCATACAATGAATAGGCAAACCATACAGGAATAGACATACCCTTTATTTGCAACTGCAAGGCAGCTGACAATTGGACCGTGCCTGAGCCTTGACAGAGGATCAAGATTGATTATCTCTTCCTGTTGTTTAGCAAGCATTTGTCCTTTCTATTGCTAATCATGTGTAATCTCTTTATAATGTTTGTAAAGTACAAAACAGTGAGATGGATTAGAGTTTGTGTTGGGTTTTGTTGTGCTGTTGTAATTAGGGCTTCTTCCCCATGAGCTCTGGAAGTGGAGGATCCAGAGTGGTCAGGAGGAGAGTAGACCTCTCCCTGTAACAAGAGGCAGTCTTTTGACCACCTAAATAAAAGGTTACCTATCCCTTTCGTTTCTGACTATGACTTTTACTAAGTTGGCTCACATGTCTGGAATCCTTGTGCACTGTGTGGCTGTTTTTTTTTTTGAAGGGAGGCTTGCTAGAGTTTAAATTCAAATGGCCTCTTCTCAGAATCTTTTTGCTCTCTTCCTTTCTCCCACCCTTCCCCCAATGCCATTAGGATGCAATTCTTCCATCTCCGTGAAGGCAAACCTATGGCATGCGTGCCACAAGTGGCATGTGGAGCCATTTGTCAACCAATGCGCAAACCAGAAATTCTGGAATGGATTTCCGGGTTGCCCGTAGGGCCATTTTTTGCCTCCCAGAGGGAGAAAAACGGCCCTGTGGGCAACCTGGGAGTTCAGGAATGGATAGAATTGTGGTAGTGGGCACGCCCATGCACGACCCCACTGTGCTCCCCCCACGTTTGGCATGCGATGGCAAAAAGGTTAGCCATTACTGTTCTATCCAGTAATAGGAAGCAAGATCAGGATAAGTATGTGTTGCTGTGGACTCAGCCATGCAAAGGCTAAGGAGTTGAAAACTAAAACACTGAAGATTATCAGGCTGAGTTATCTCTGTATTAGGAACTGCCCACTGCTTTGGCAGAGTTTCAGACTCCTCCATTTAATCTCCCTAAGGGCCTTTCTCTCTTTGTTTCTTCGCATCATGCAAACATCTTCTGGCAACATCTTTATTCTGCCACCATGCCTTAGCTCAGGCTTGAGATAGCCTCTTCGTAGTTAACTGTACTGGAACTAACATATTGTTTTCTTCTTAAGTCAGCAGCAACCGGTGGCAGTTTAAGGGTGAGGGCAATGTGTCATGCTTCCTGTTTGTCTTCTAGGGATGACCCATAGAAGGCAGGATGGCCCACCACCTGTCATTTAGCCTGGTCTTTCGTATACTTCCTCCCCTGGAGCTGAGGCGGCTGTCCTTTAGATCATTTCTCTTCTGGAGGGAGATAGAACAGGGGAGAGCTACCAGGTGCTTCCTACTTAAAGCTCCTCAGAGCCTCCTGGGTGTCTAATATATGGTGTGGAAAGGTTGCATTGTCAAGACTGCTTTACTAGACAGGCTCTTCACACACACACACACACACACACACACACACACACACACACACACACGCACGCTTTTGGGTGGCTTCCTTTTGGAACAAAACAGCTGATCTGTCGGCTATTACAAGGAAAAGCAGCCCCTCCTGTTTTATCATGCAAAACCCAATACCTGCAAACCTAGCACTTGATTTGTGTGGTAGGTTGGTTTCCCTCACACATATGTGCTAGTTGTTCCTGACTTTAGGGGGCGGTGCTCATCTCCGTTTCAAAGCTGAAGAGCCAGCACTGCCCAAAGACGTCTCCGTGGTCATGTGGCTGGCATGACTAAACACCGAAAGCTCATGGAATGCTGTTACCTTCCCACCAAAGGTGGTTCCTATTTTTCTGCTTGCATTTTTTACCTGCTTTCAAACTGCTAGGTTGGCAGAAGCTGGGACAAGTAACGGGAGTTCACTCCGTTACGCGGTGCTAGGGATTCGAATTGCCGAACTGCCAAACTTTCTAATCGACAAGCTCAGCTTTGTGTGGTAAAGGAGGCCAACTAGTGAGGAAGGAGTGTTGGTTTAGTGGTCTTTTGAAAATCCACTGAAAAGCCCACCCAGCAGCTGATAGGCTGGAGAAGCTGTCTATTAAAAATTAAAGCCATTCTTGCTTTACAAACAGCCCTGACACTACATATGTCAACTATCCAATGCCTGTAGTTCTAACAGAGTATGATAGCTGGCAAAACTGATGTATCTAGCCATTTGCCAAGCCATCCACTAATCAAAGCAGTGTTGTGATGTTTCTTTCTGGCTAGTGATAGTGATATTAAGAAAAGCAAAGCCACATTTTAACCAACAGCTGCGCTCAACGTGCTCTGGCACACCCAAGACACTGTTATTTGGCAGTAAGTCAGAACCATAGATAAAGACGGGCATTTTCATGCTGGTTTAGTTCTTTAGGCTCAAGGATGAGCAGAGAGCAATTTAAGTGATCTGTGGAGAAAAGCTCTCTGAAAGTTCACCAAGAATAGTTGGTGACCCAGAGAATTTTGGTGACGCTTCCCCAAATTGATTCCTTTTATTGGCTTCTAAAATAAATGTTGGTTGTGTTGGGCTTGTATGACATTTCACTTTCCATAGGAGCGTGAGAAAGAATTGTTTTCCCTCCTTGCCTTTGGCCAGCAGTGCAGGCCAGCAGTGAAAGGGGAAATTCACTTTCCTGCTGAAACAATAGCTTTTCATCCGTGAATAGCCTTATGCCTTTAAGGCAATGCTCCACAGAGATATATATCCTTCCCTTCCAGGTCTCAACTGGGTGTTCAGTTTATACGCTTGCCAACTTTTGGAAAATGAGAAAGTATGATCTTTAGGAGCTTTCCTCCAGCATTGTTGCTTGAAGCAAAACTCCTACATAAACAAGGTGTGTGTGAGTGTGTGTGTGTGTGTGTGTGTGTGTGTGTGTTTTCATATTTTTAATGGAAATTAAAAGCAAACACATTTGAAAGCACACACAAATCTCCAGGCTAGTCAGTTGGTATGATCTAAAAATGAAGGCATCTCCTGTTAAAGCTTTCAAGGAAAAAAAATCAATTAAATTAATTCAAAAGAAAGAAAGATGGCTAAACCAGAGCCACAGGATAGCTGACCTATGTAAGTAAATAGATCTGAGCTATTTTAGATAAACTTTGTGATATCCTTGTTGCTACATGAAATGCTTAACTTTACAGCTCAGGTTTTACAATGCTATTTTTATAGCATTGACCGAGGCTGCAGCCCTCTGAATCTCTGGAAATAAATTCTGTAGTATCCACTGAATAAATACAACATATAAATTACACTGCTAACTTGAACAGTGGTCTGCTTTGATTGGACAGGTTTTTCAATAAGAAAGAATAATTCACAGCTTAGAGATACTTTGATGCAACACTCCTACTTTTTCTTCTGTCCTAGCCGCAAACAATATTGTACAGCATTCTTTTTCAGTATAGTGGAGAAACGTAAAGGATTACAAGACAAAATGCAATGGAAAAACAGTAAAAGCAATGCTAAGTCAGTAAAAAACAACAGCAGAAACTAAAAGCAACCAGCAGGTTCTTTTAATCTGTTATTGAAGAGCAGATGGCAGTTGTGGCTAGGAAAGCCTTTGTGCAACTTCATGTTTGTGAACCAGTTACATCCTTTCCTGGATTGTGAGGTTCTGTGCACAGTCACCCATGCCCTGGTCATCTCCCAGTTGGATTACTGCAATGTGCTCTTCCTGGGGCTACCCTTGAAGAGTATTTGGAAGCTACAACTGGTACAGAACTCAGGAAGATGGAGAGTTCCGGAGGCTCCTTGAGTGGTACATGTTACACTGCTATTCTTCACTTCATGAATATGTTACAGCATCCCCACCATCATATGATCAAAATTCGGATCCTTGGCAAATGGCATGTATTTATGACCATTGCAGTGTCCTGAGGTCACGTGATCACCTTTTGCAACCTTCTGATAAGCAATGTCAATGGGGAAGACAACTTAACAGCTGTCTTGTTTAGCCATAGAAATTGTGGGCTCAATTGTGATAGTAAGTCAAGGACAATTGTATTGGTCATCACCTTTAAAGCCCTTTATGGCATGGGTCCAGAATATCTGAGCAACCTCCTTATCGCTATGGAACTAACCTGCCCCACTCATTCTAGCAGGTAAGATCCCGTGAGTCACAAAATTTCAGCTGGCAGAGTCCAGGAGAAGAGCCTTTTCTGCTGTGGCTCCCATCCTCTGGAATATTCTCCCATCAGGGGTGAGGTCTGCTCCTACACTCCTGACCTTCCAGGAGAGCCTAAAAACGTGGCTCTGCTGCTTGGCCTGGGGCCCTGACAGTGGTCTGCTACATTTGGGGTGGCCAATAGAGAAGAGTAAATTCAACGAAGAACCAAGATGATGGGCAGCTCCATCATCTTGGTTCTTAACTTTTAATCTTTTTATTCTCATTTTAATGGTTTTTTTAGCACTTTTAAATTTCTGATTATATTGTAACCTTCCCAGAGCTGCTGTGAGATGTGTGAGATATTTAAATGAATAAATAAAGTAATTTTTCATGCTTCCTTATACTAAGTATAGGGATGATCTGGATGTGTACTTAAATGTGTTTGTCAAGCATTCTTCTTGACACCTTTAGGCCTTGACCACATGGCATGGTACTCTTCCTCTCCACACACACACACACATTCCCCTGTTTGGTTATTTCAGCAGTATACTAAAGGAGAGGCCACCACTTGAATCCCTAGTGCTACCATTAGCCGGTTCTATTTCCTGACTCTTGACTAATGGCAGAACTGATTCTGAGACCTGCATTCCTTTATGGAAGAAAACCTGACGCTGTAGCATGTCAAATACTTTGTTAGTAGTAGAAGAAGGATAATATCAAAATGCTTCGCTGGTTTGATGTTGCTAGAAAAGAAAGTCATCAAGAAGGTAGGAGAAGGTTTACTCCTTTGGTAAGCCTTTCCAATCAGTTGGGATCTGGGAACTGATTTATGTCTCTAACCCTGCTACTCTGATTAGATCTAAGCTGTGGGGTTATAACTCTGGCTCAATATCCCAAAGTCCTGCATTTGAACTTTGTGTGGGCCGGAAATACAGAAATTAAGTAGTGCCCCTTTCTCAGGTAAAAGAGAAAAATACAACCTAACCCTACGCATTACTTGGGAGAAAGTCTTGCTTTCAGTGAGGTTAGATAGATAGATAGATACTTTATTTGTATGCCGCCCTTTTCCCTGAGGGGACTCATGGCGGCTCACAATTCAGGGGGAGGGAGGACAAACAAGTTACAAACATAAAACAATACATCATTAAAAAGCACAACAGTCATACTATTCGAGTGGGGTTGAAATCTTTAGCCCCAGGCCTGTCGGGACAGCCAGGACTTAAGGGCTACGCGGAAGGTCTGGAGGGTGGTGAGGGTACGTATCTCCACGGGGAGTTCGTTCCAAAGGGTTGGAGCAGCCACCGAGAAGGCTCTCCTCCGGGTAGTTGCCAGCCGACATTGGCCGGCTGATGGAATTCAGAGGAGGCCTAATCTATGGGATCTTATTGGTCTAGTGGAGGTAATTGGCAGTAGGCGGTCTCTCAAGTACCCAGATCCAATACCATGAAGGTTTATCATTTAACACATACAGTATATCACAGAAGTTAGCATTAGTGGCTGTGTGTTGGTTATTTTGAGGGGACAGCACATTTACACTGTTATACAAACTGTATATTCACTACTTTACATTGTAGCCAAGTGTCATTTCTTCAGTGTTGTCACATGAAAAGTTATACTTAAATATTTACAAAATGTGAGGGGGTGTACTCACTTCTGTGATATATGTGTGAAACACATTTACTGCCGTTTTAATAACATCCTAATTATTCTGTCTGATGCATCTGCCATGCTCTGCTTATCTATTATTTTATTTATTGCATTTCCATCCAACTTCTCTAAAAGTTCAAGGCAGAATGCTTGGATATCTCCCACAATGTTATCTCTATGATTAGAATAGGTTAAGGGAGTATAACTTACTAAACTCAATTATCAGGCAGAGAATTGTGGATGATTGTTGTCCCACAGGGAATCTGAAAGCAATTTAAAAAAATTACAATGTAAAATTGTAAAATTTAAAATTGTACAATTTAAACTCTTTTCCTGTAGATGCCTTTCAAAAACAACTTAACCTAACCCATTTCTCCAGCTGCTTCCCTATGCTAGAAGTCAGAGTTGTTTTGCTCCCCAATCTCTCATGAACTCTAAAATTAGATTGTCACCTTAGGTGCAGTAAAGAATCCAAAACCATCACTAGTTTTGAAATTAGATTCATCTTCCAGTTCAAATATTAAGTGGAATATACAAAGTTCTTCCTTCCTCCCTTTTCCTTCCTTCCTTCCTTTTCCTTCCTTCTTTCCTCCTTTTCCTTCCTTCCTTCCCCTTGTTTCCTTTCTTCCTCTTCCTTCCCCTTGTTTCCTTTCTTCCTCTTCCTTCCCCTTGTTTCCTTCCTTGCTTCCTTCCCCTTCCTTCCTTCCTTCCTTTCTTCCTTCCTTCCTTTTCCTTCCTTCTTTCCTTCCTTCCTTCCCCTTGTTTCCTTCCTTCCTCTTCCTTCCTTCCCCTTCCTTCCTTCCTTCCTTCCTTCCTTCCTTCCTTCCTTCCTTCCTTCCTTCCTTCCTTTCTGGATAGAAAGAGTTAATGTTCTACTCCAGGGCTGAGCATGTTTCTTTCTTTGCTACTGTTTCCCCAGAGACTTCTACATGTCCAGCGTAACTTAACACCAAACTGCTGTTGGCTAAACAGCACAAGGCCTGTGAGACCAGGTTTGCAGCCAGCTCAATTCCCAGCCTTAAACTACAAGCACGGACAGCTACTCTGCAGCAAGGCAGAATCCCCAACTCCTTGTTCTGCATGTGAGCAGGGCAGGGAATGGGAGAGAAGTAGGAGACAGGGTGGCTCCAAAGCCTGAAACTGTAGTGTGTCATTTGTGGGATTCAGATGTGGGGTGGACTCTGTCTGCGTATCCGTGTGTGTGTGAGCGTGCGCTTGTGTGGATTTGGACACCCAAGGCACAAATCTCTGCCAAGTCTGATGAGTCATTGCGGTTTTCTTTGCAACTTGGCTGAGAAGACACCAGGTTATTGGGAGAGTTAAAATGGCAACAAATTTAGGGCAAATAGTCCTGGCTTGGACCAGGTGTTGTGTATTGACATGACTTCCCCGCCCTGGCTGCAGAGCAGGAATGAAGACTTGGCACAATGCACAGCTCACCCCTTTTAATTGAAGAGGAAAGAGTGGAAGTAAAACCAAACACCCCACTTGCTGCAGGAAAATGGGGGGAAAAAACCATTGCCGTAAAGAAATATAAAGGATACCAGTTGGAGCGCAAATAGGCAGAGGAAAGAAGACAGGCTGATACTTGTGATCCTAATAAAGGGAGAGGCAAGATTCATATGGAAGGGCTTAGATGGAGCTGCACTGTAGGGACTGTTCCAGAAAGGAGCCAGGAAGGAACTGAGGCAGGACGTCAAAAGTCAAGAAAGAGATCAAGGAAGGGAACTGAGGGAGATTCAAAAACTGGCATCAAAGATCAAGGCAGGGGTCAGAGCTGAGGTCAAACCAAGAAGAAAGAAACAAACCCGCTTGGAAAGATTTTGATTTTGTTCCTCAGCAAAAGTTAATTCATACTGGAAGCCCTTTAGGTATTCTGGCTTGTCCAGAAAATCCACGGGCCAAACTGGAGAAGACTTGAGGGCTGGCTGGGAGCTGAGGAGATTTAATAGTGCATTACTCTTCCCTTAAGCCAGTGTTTCTCAACCTTGGCGACTTTAAATCCTGTAGACCTCAACTCCCAGAATTCCCCAGGATAGCTGGCTGGGGAATTCTGGGAGTTGAAGTCCACAGGACTTAAAGTCACCAAGGTTGAGAAACACTGCCTTAAGCTCTAACGCTCGCGGCATAGAGAAGTTACAGATTCAGAAGTTCCCGGTTTGAATGTTAACTGTTTCTGCCATACACCGGTTTGGGCTTTATTTTGGCAGATTAAACCTCTGGAGAGAAGTTGGTGCTAATGAAGAAAGATTGATAAAATAACCAACAGCATGGGAAAATTGTTCAAAGATAACTTTATTATGCTTTATTATGGGCAATAAAGGAGAATCAGAGGTGGGATTCACTTACCTTCCTTGCTGGTTCGCAAATGTGAGCGCGCTCATGTGCACAATGCCTTCTGCGCATGCGCAGTGCTCGCACATTGCGTTGGGGCAGATGGGTGGAGCCTCCTGCAGCCACTGCTACCGGTTCGCTCGAACCAGAGAGAACCCGCTGAATACCACCTCTGGACTGAATAGTATGCTTTAACTTTCACAGAACAAGTGATTGAGGTAATAGAGATGCAATGAAGAAAGGCCTGATTTGTACACACAAGGCATTATGCCAGTGTGTATTGTTTATTTATTGCTTATTTATTAATTTAAACCCCCATTTTGTTGTTTAGGACAAGTTTGGGTAGCTTCTATTGTTGATTTCGGTTTTACAGATTATGTGAATCCAGCCACTGTGGATTATCAACGATGATTTTATGGTTTAGCAAAATATATGAGAGTCAGTTTGGTGTAGGGGTTAAAGCACCAGGATAGAAACCGGAAGACCATGTGTTCTAGTCCCGCCTTAGGCTTGAAGCCAGCTGGGTGACCTTTCTGAGTTGCTCTCGATCAGCACTGCAAGCCACTTCCGAAAACCTCTGCCAAGAAAACTGCAGGGACTTGGCCAGGCAGTTTCCAGGAGTCGAGATTAACCTGAAAGGAGAACTCAACAAATTGTAATGTGGTGAAAAACTATGGTTAAAACAAACTGTAGCCTAGTGCAATAGGCGAACCTCCCCCATGTCTTGTAGCTGTTTGTGCATAATTAATTTATAAAAATCAGGTCGTGCTCAATCCAGTGTAAAAGGACATAAACATCATTTTGAACTATTACATTTTGTTTAATTCCATCTTCTTTTAAGATCTAGAAGGGGAATGGGCAGGAGGGGTTAGGGAGAACCTCTAGCTACGATTCTCTGCAGATCGGAGAATCCCCAAATCCCACTCCTGGCAGGACCCTCCCACCCCACCCAGGAGTCCTCATGCGGCCCAATTTGGATGCATGTAAGTGCAGGACCCAAGTGGAGGCACGGGGAGGGTGAAAACGGGCCTACCAGAAGTTCAGGAAGGGTGGAAACGGGCTTGGAGCATGGGGAGGCCATTTTTGTTCTCCAGAAGGCTCAAGGAAAGCCTCCGGAGCCCGGGGAAGGCAAAAACATCCCCCCCCAGCCATAGTGCAGGAGGCCGACTAGGCCAAACCCACCCAGCAACCGGGCAGCGAACCCCTTGCTAAAAATTTTGAAGCCCACCGCTGTGAGTGGGTCTCCTTATTTTGAAGGTTGCTGGAAGAGAGGGACTAGTTCAAAGTCGTTCAGAAAAAGAGTAGGATTTGCACTTGTATCTGCCCAATACTATAATGCAGGGCTCCTCAGCCCCTGGTATGTGCACCCGCACTGGACCGCAGCATGCCAGAAACCAGGCCACGCAAACAAGCAAAGCCCCATCTGGATTCTGGCAGCACACGAAATCATGCTCCCTCCAGTTCACAGAAAAACCTCTCTGCACACAACCAGTCCCTGGTCCCCAAAAAGTTGATGGGGGGCACTGCTATACATTATCAGAGTGCTTTGGCATAGGATCAAGTGAACCTCAGTTTCGAACCTAAGCAATAGCACTTATAGGTTTCAGTTCTTGCAGCAATAAAGCAGATTTGGAGCAGGAATTTTCCTTCAGGAATGTTTCACAGTGATGAGCAGGGGACATTTAATGAGCAGGCAGAGGAGAGACAATGATGTTGGCCAGTTGGCACAACTACTTCTTGGCCTTCAAGGAAGCTTCTGAGCCTCTTGGCCTCTCTGCCTTCCTTCCGTCATGGACATCCGTCTCCTGTTTATATTCTTAATAACGGGCTGGGTCAATCAGATGGTGGGAATCTATTTTGTGTTCCTCTCTTTAAACTTATTAAGATGGTTTGTGAATTCTAGGGCTAGTGAATTCTCATTCTGCTGCGCAGCAAGTAGTTCTAGATTTTAACAGCCTTGCTCTCCCAAATTTTATCATTTGTGCACAGAATATATTATTAAGTAAATGATTAGGCACAAGTCCTAAGGGTGAGAGACAGACCATCATCACCTATAGAATTTGTGTAGCTGTTACTCATATCAGTGGTGAAAGTTAAGAGATAGGATTGGGATCCCTACTAAAATTAGGAAAGTTTTTTTTTCATATTTGTTTGTGTCTTGGCAATTAACTTTTTTTTAAACTATTCAAGTGTACAAGTGTTCTAAGTAGTGTACAAGTTTTAAAAAGTGCAAAAACAAAATAGCATTGTACAGTATAATATTGTGATAGAATAAGATGCTGTGATTTGGAAAAGAATTGTAACATTTGTCTGTTGTCCAAACCATACAAATCCTGCCTAATTATGATGCCGAGGAGTGGGTCCAATTGCCTTTTTATAAAAGCAGATTAAAGGACAGATCTTCCAGATAATGGTAGAGGTTGTTGGACGTAGCTGGTGTTGTATTTGTGCTATGCGGACTGAAATGCTATGTGATTTCAGGCACTGTTGGAGGAGAAATCTGCAGCTGAAGATCTGACAGGCACAATCTGGTTAAATACGGATTAAATACATTAATATATATTTATATTAAATATGTTAATATATTAACATATATTAAATTAATAGATTACATATAGATTAAATACTAAATATAGATTAAATCTGCCTCTTGGAGGCGGATCTTGGAGTCCTAGTGGACGATCACTTGAATATGTGTGGCAGCAGCCAAAAAAGCTAATGTAATCCTTGGTTGTATAAACAGAGGCATAGAATCAAAATCACGGGAAGTATTGGTACCACTTTATAAAACCTGAGTAAGACCACACCTGGAATACTGCATCCAGTTTTGATCATCATGTTACAAAAATGATGTTGAGGCTTTGGAAAACATGCAGAGAAGAGCAACTAAAATGATTAAAGGAAACTAAAACTTATGAAGAATGGTTGCAGAAACTGGTATGGCTAGTCTAGAGAAAAGAAGAGAGTGACATGATAGCAGTATTCAAAAATTTGAGGGGCTGCCACAAATAAGATGGGGGTCAAGTTATTTTCCAAAGCACTAGAAAGTAAGGCACACTAGAAGACCTCCAAGGTCCCTTCCAGCTCTATTCCGATTGATTGAAGGTTCAAAAGGGAAGGTCTATAGAGGGAATTGGCTGATGAGAACGATTGCAATACGTGTGTGGGGGTGGGGGGGGGGAGACTGGGAATGAAATGAAGAAAGCTTGACTAAGAGGCAGGAATTCCAAGGAGCTCAGGAAAGAGTTATTTTTTCTTCTTCCTCTGTAGGCTTCAAACCAGGCTTGAGAAGCGAAGGTATTGAAGCTGCCAGATGAAATGAGCATATCAAAGTAATGTTAGACAGACACACGTGAGTCAGGAAAGGTGAGACAGCTAAGAAACTACCAAAAACTCCCTATTGAAATGCCTAGTTTGTTCAGCTAAGACCATTATATATTTTAGAAATAAACACAAAACACAAGTGGGAAAAGGACTTTTGGCTTTGGTTTGTTTGCATGGTGTCCTATATTTGTCCGTGGAAAGAAGCCCAGAGAAAAATCTTTTCCAGTCAAGTAAGAAATCGGATTTGGAGCAGAGAGAAGAATCCATACACACAAAGGAAACAAAATGAAAGGGGGAGGGGGGAAGTAGAAAATAAGAAATATGATCTTGACAGAAATGTGCAAGAACCATTACCTAGGCAAAAGGGATTGAAATGTTTTTTTTTAAAGGCCAGAGCAACAAGTTGCATGCCTCCTTGATTCACTGGAGTATAAGAAGGGGGAGGAAGTAAATCCAGTCAGACTGGCAAAATTTTGTTGTTATAGCCAATCTGAATAAAAGTAACTTAGCTTTCATGTAGAGTTGATTATCTAGTCTGGTCTACCAAGTAGAGCTGACAACAAAAGACATTCAAGTATAAAGTTTGAATGGACTTTTCAAGTCTTAATTTAAGAAAAAGTGTTTGTATAGGAGGGTGAGGTACCCTGATTGATAAAGCTTTAAATCTCAAAATTAATTTTTTTGAGGGGGGGTCTGTTTACTAAATCCATCCAAAGTGTCACATAGACCTCTAGAACAGGGGTCTCCATCCTTGACAACTTTACGACTTGTGGACTTCAATTCCCAGAATTCCTCAGCCAGCACGCACTGGCTGAGGAATTCTGGGAGGTGAAGTCCACAAGTCGTAAAGTTGTCAAGGTTGGAGACCCCTGCTCTAGAAGCTTCCTGCTCTGAAAATGAATAAAAGACAGACATGTTATGAATAAGTTGTTGGATATATTGCTAATGTTGCATTTGTGCTGTGTGGACTGGAGGTATGATGTGAATCTGGCGTGACCCGTCAAAAGCGCGGACGACAAAAGCGCGATCGACAAAATCGCGCCTTTGACGTCATCACAGCGCGACAAAAAAGATCGAAAAATTCAAATAAAAATTAATAAAAATTAAATTAAAGCAAGCCGATTCACATAAAGGTAAGGGTTAGGTTTAGGGTTAGGGTTAGGGTTAGGTTAAGGGTTAGGGTTAGCTTTAGAGCGTTAGCGTTAGTGTTAGGGTTAGGTTAAGGGTTAGCGTTAGGTTTTTCGTTACTTTAACGGTTAGGTTTAGGGTTAGGTTTAGGGTTAGGTTAAGAGTTAGGTTTAGGGTTAGGGTTAGGGTTAGGTTTGGGGGGCTTAGGGTAAGGTTTTCGCTTTATTGTTACATTTTTTGAACTTTTTCGTCGCGCTGTGATGACGTCACAGCGTGCTTTTGTCGAGCGCGATTTTGTCCTACGCGCTTTTGTGGTGGAACCGAATCTGCAACGTAGATGTGCTAACCCCCCGTCCCCCAATATTCTGGATTGAGGCCCCTTTCAAGATGGCCCCCACCTGTCTATTTGTTTAGAAGACTGGCTCTTCACTGAGGCATTCAGTGTGAGAGCATGAGATCCCTTCTTTCATCACATTTGCCATCTTTTATCTTTTTTTTTATTTTATGTTTTAGTGTTTTTCTTAGAATTTATTTACTATTGCCTCCCAGAGCCATTGAAAGGTGGCCTATGTACACTCTAGAAATTCCAAGATATTATAAAGGCATTTCAAATACATGCTGGAAATGCAAACAATGAGAAGGGACGTTGTACCATGCTTGGTGGATGTGTAAAAAAAAAACCACTAAAAATTCTGGATTCCAATGCATACATTCAGAAGATTTTAAAGTTTAATATACAATTGGAACCAGAGGTCATTTTTACTTTTACTTTTTTTTCCTTGCACTTTTAACTTTCTCTTTTTTTCTTTCTTTATAGCAGTTTGTATTATTAGTTTTTAATGTTCTTTCATAAAATGTTTAATAAAATGATTTTAAAAGTTGGGTGACATAAGTAATATATTTGTGTTATTAAAAAATAAAACAGCATTTTGCAAAGTCTCAATTGCTGCACAAAGATGGGATTTCTGATATGACATTTTGCCACAGTATCTCTTTTTTGGACACTTAGAAACCTGTATGGTGCAACATTATTTTACCTTTTTTTTTAAAAAAGCCACCTGTGATTTCCAGCACAAATAAATATATGAATTTTTCTTTTTGTATCTTACTGTTTAAGATACCTTTTATGAAAGGCAGCTAGCTACTGAGTTCGCCTCACATGATAGTTTTAACAGTTTGAGAAGAAGGACATTTTTGACATTCGTGGAGCAAAATATAGAAATGCTTGCCGCCTTTGATGTACTGGGGTGTGTGCGTGAAATCTAAGTGCTAAGTAACTAGAGACAGAACGACAGTAGTACTATGCTTTTACGTTTTCACTGTTTCACATGTAAAAAACAATATTATTATCAAAGATAGAACAAGATACCTTTCCAGCAAAAGTGAGGCATGGTAGAATCTTCTCAAATGTTGTGTTGACTTAAGGAAATGTCAAATTCTGATTTTTATCAGAGCTGCTGGACTGGAACAGAGGGTTAAGCTTTCCCCTTGCACTATTTCCCTATTCCACCACTCCACCCCAGGCCAGCTGCTATAAGCTTGTGGGGTTGTGGGGGGGTGGGGAAGGAATACAGGAACAGCCTTTAAAGTCTTACTGGTTCAAGGCCAGCCTGCTAGACACAAATGCTCTTAGTTATTTTATCTTTAGGAGAGGAAACCTGCTCAGCAAGTCTCTTGACAGCTTCTGCAGACAGTGTTGAAACCTGCTCTTTCGCTTAAGTACTTAACAAAAGGAACAAACTCATTACAAGTGTTGGCATTCAGCCAAATGTGCTTGGCCGCTGTGGCGCAGGGAAAATTGACAACCTACAAAAGGTGCCCAGATTCTGCCCTGTGCTGATTCTTTTGCGTGCCTCCTGAAGCATGTGTTAACTGGCACAGAAGCAAAATGTAGCCAAGACCCCTCTTAAGTTGGGAAGGATCACGTGGCTTGCCTCATTAGATTTTAATCCCCCTCCTCAAAAGCCTCTTAAAACAGAGTTTGGCTCTTTATCATGCTGTTCCTCTTCTCAGTGGGAGAAAAGGTATATGATACTTTACAAATACATTAGTTTAGAGGTCTTCAAACTTGGCAACTTTAAGACTTGTGGACTTTAACTCCCAGAATTCCCCAGCCGGCTCTGCAGAATTCTGGGAGTTGAAGTCCACAAGTCTTAAAGTTGCCAAGTTTGGGGGACCCCTGCATTAGCTGTTCCCAGTAGAGAAATTCAAAAAAATTTTACTACCAATTCTGTGGGTGTGACTTGATGGGCGTGGCAGGGGAAGGATATTACAAAATCTCCATTCCCACCCCATTCTGGGGCCAGCCAGAGGTGGCATTTGCCGGTTCTCTGAACTACTCAAAATTTCCACTACCGGTTCTCCAGAACCTGTCAGAACCTGCTGAATTTCACCCCTGTTTGCTCTGATCTGAGCTTCCCTTCTACAGTTATGTTCTGTGCCTCAGTTTCCTGGATGATGCTCATCAGAACAGTGCTTTAATGTTTTTCCCCCTTAAGGGCCATTATTCATACCTCCCTATGCATTGCTAGTTATTTATAGGTACCTAAACAGAAAGTCAGTCAGGAAGAAAGGGGACACTATGGCTCAGTGGCTAAGACATTGAACTTGTCAATCGAAAGGTCGGCAGTTCGCTGTTTCGACTCCCTAGCACCATGTAATGGAGTGAGTTCCCATTACTTGTCCCAGCTTCTGCTAACCTAGCAGTTCGAAAGCATGTAAAAATGCAAGTAGAAATATAGGAACCATCTTTCTGTGTGCCTTCAGCATTCAGTCATGCTGGCCACATGACCACGGAGATGACTTTGGACAGCGCTGGCTCTTCAGCTTTGAAACGGAGATGAGCACTGTCCCCTAGAGTCAGGAATGACTAGCACATATGTGTAAGGGGAACCTTTGCCTTTACTTTTAAACAGAAAGTCAAAATGTCTATATCTAATCTTGATAGTAGCTATCTATTTAAATGGCATCGAAAGAGAAAGACTGGAATCAATTTGAAGATTACTTATTTTTTTTGTTTTGATATTGTAATTTCCATAAATTCCTGGTAATTTCTATTTTAAAATAAACTTGTAAAACACATTTAAATAATCCAAAAAATAATTACATGAAACAGTATGATAAAAATGTAGACAAGATTTAAAATAAAAGTAAAAGCACAGTTGGTGGATATATCTGTCTATAACCACTGATTGCGCTGCCTCTTCTCCTGTCTTACTACTATGGTGACATTTCTAGGCACATTGTAATAATATAATTTCCATCCTTGTCAATTTCAAGCTCTTTCTGCTTGACCTCAAACTTTTCCTTATAGCTTCCTTCTTCTAAGCATTCCATCCTTTTCTCGTGTGTCATCAACCTATCAACATAGTCCATATCTGTCCACATTCCTCTTCTCTATCCAGTTTTCTAACAGAATCCATATAAATCCATCCCAACTGACTCTAAGCCTAAAAATCTAAATGAGTGTTTCTCAACCTTGGCCACTTAAAGATGTCCGGACTTCAACTCCCAGAATGGCTGGGGAATTCTGGGAGTTGAAGTCCAGACATCTTCAAGTGGCCAAGGTTGAGAAACACTGATCTAAATCTTATACCCGAGGATTAGTCATCTTTTGAGAGATGCTCTTAGAAATTACAGCTTGCTGAGACTTTGTAGTAGGAAGCCAGTTCTCATCCACTTTACTACTCCTTCTTTTACTTTGCCCGTGCCATATCCTGAAGCTTTTCTCATTCATGGCAGCAGGACTCTTCTGAAGCTTATCTTACTGGATGGCCTAACAAGATTTTTATTCATTTTGTGCTGGTCTCTTGAATGTGTTTATCAGAGCCAACCTGCACATGTCTGCTGACTGGGTTTGTTGCAAGAGAGATCGATCCTTTGGGACAGAGGACAGTGCCCTTCTAATGTGTATTAAATTGCCTAGCCCATCTCTTGTAAAAGCATCTCAAGCAATGTATAATTAAAGTAATATTTTTTCTGTGCAGGTAACACTTTGCCTAGCCGCCAAGCACAGGAGCAATCAAACGGATTTTCTTCAGAGCTTCAGCAAGGAAATGCAGACTCTCCAAAACACACACAGGTAGTTAACTCAAGACAACAAACGATGGAGAAACTGAACATCAACCAACAAAGAAACTTGAGTCCACAAGCACCAGGTTCCAACGTATCATCCCCAAGCTCACTGCAGTTCAGGAAACTCCCAGTGACTCCTAAAGAGGCCTGCCGATCTAGAATGTTACCCTTGACACAGAACCTGGACAACCTAGTTTACGAAAGCATTGGCATTAAAGAACAGGAATTATATAGCCAGGAAGGGTTGGAAGGAAGGACAGGCTGTCAGATGGCAGCGAATGATAATTCGATCACTGCCACGACCCATGGATCTGGAGCAGGGCCTGTGGCGCTTGGTGGGAAAGATTCTGAAGCTGCAGGATCCAACAATGTGCATGTGCCGTTGTGTCCAGCTCAACCATGCCAGGAGTCATGTGGCCAGTTGCAGGAAATGGCACCTGAGCAAGAGGCCCCCCAGGCTCAGCTTGAGTCTGACTCAAGGAGACTAAGTGCCATGTATGCTCGAGTGTGCAAGCGAACCAAGGCATCTCAGCCAATGCAACCTGAAAATCGTGATGAGCCTAAGGAACAAGAAGAAGAAGAAGAAGAACCCCCACCCATTCCAGAAAAATGTTTTGAGCACATCTATGAAAGCCTGAAGGTTTATGACAAGCTGCACGATGGGGGCTTGTAGGTGCATCTCTTTCTAAACTGGAAGGTGTATGTTCTAATTGGGCAACTTTAAATGTCATCCATTAAGCAGAAAAGTCAGTTATGTACATTCATATGGTATTCATAAATATCTGTGGGATATATGTGCTAGTAAAAAATTGTCTGAAATGTAAGTTTTTTTAAAAAAAAATGTTCAAACTGCTACTATTTTCCATCTTCCCCAAAATCCCAGTACTGGAAAGTTCTATCCTCTTCTTCCACTTTTGTAGCAAACACTTTTTTCCATCCTGACATTAATTCTGACTTCTCTGGCCTTTTTTTTCATTGCCCAGTCAATTTGGAAGCACTCTTCTGGCAATGGCAGGGCCAATGTGAGCTGGCAAGAAGGTGTCCATCCAAAAAGATGAAGAAGTCTTTAGAGTTGATAAACTCAAGACTTCAGTTGGTTACAAAAAATGTTAAATATGTACTTGGATATAAACAAACTCTGAAAATGATTTGGCAGGGCAAAGCCAAGTTAGTTATCCTAATCAATAACTGCCCGGCTTTGAGAAGGTCAGAAATTGAGTGCTGTGCTATGTTGGGCAAAACCGTTGTGCATAACTATAGTGGCAACAATATTGAACTGGGAACAACTTGTGGGAAGTAGTGCAGAGTAGGTGCACTTGATATAATTGAACCAAGTGACTTTGACATCATGCCAGAACAAACAGTGAGAAGTAAAATTAATAAACTTAAATTCTGTATAATAAAATTGGCTATAAATCTATGGTAAAATGATGTTCATCATATCATAATACCCCTGAACTTATTTCAAACCCTCATTTGACGGATGTGGAAATTGGGTTTTAGAAGAAAGTTGACAAAGACTGAACAACTATGTGCATAACTGACTATATGGTCTTGACTCACCTGTCTTTTATCTTGCAATTAAGCAGGATGGTTATCAGTAGTGGGTGGAACTTACAGCTTCATAGAAAACAAAAGTGAACTGTACTTTTAAGATGGGAAGCAATTTAAGGTTTTTTTAGCAGCTTGGTACTTTCTGTGATTATAACCCTCTTATCATTTCCACAAGGGAGGATGCTGTGAAGGATAAAATTAGATTTTGGACTCCCCAAAATTTGGGTCCTTTCTTGGAGAATACACTGGGAATGATAGGTTTTATAATCCCAAACCTTCCATAATCTGTAAACATAACCCGGGTGATGGGACTGGCATACAGAATGCCCCAAAATGTAGGAAAAGTAGTTTTAAGTAACTCTAAACTGGGGTTTTTAATGTGGGATTTTACATCACTACTCAGTGGTGGCTCTCCTGTTTGAATATGTATGCTCTGAATTGTCCTACACTCTGCCACAATTTAATTCCCAGAACTCTTAAAGAGGGGAGAGGGAAGAAATCATTTCTGAGTCTTGGAACATACATTCAACTAACTACACTTTTGGGTAATTATTTTGCTCAAATGAGAAACTGCATTATACAAATGATAGGGGACATTTTGCATTCTGTCAAATTGTAATATTCAAGATACACCAAATCTATTGCATGTGTTTTAAATATGTATTTAATCTATTTTTTAAAATAACTTATCTTCACTTTTTGCATTGACAAAGGAATCAAGGCAGCTAATAAAATTAAAATGGACTTTTATTCCAGGATCAGTAACTTGATTGTTGTTTGTTTATTCATACAGTTTAAAGGCCACACAATTCCCAATTATTATGGGGTGGGGGGTTGGTATCACCAAACTAAGGAATTCATAAGTGTTCCAAAGACCAAATATACCTACTGCACAGGGAAGGCACATTGCTTAATTACTTAATGGGACCTGAAGTACATCCACTTTGTCCAGTGTCACTGGGTGATCAGAAACAACTGGAGACAATTGGTTGCTCAATCAGGCCATTAAAAGCTTTATGGGAGAGAAGCATCTCCCACAATGAGGCAATTTTTTTTAAATTGGCACTGTTGCAAAAGCTCCACTACCCGAGTCCCAAGGGCAAAACCAACAAGTAAGTGTTCAACCATAGCACAGAGAGCAACTTTCCAGCACCAGTATGGTTTTAAGATAGATGAAATAGTCCCACAGATGTCTCCACCCAGCCTGGCAGTGCTGCCAGATCCCCGGAAGTCTCCAGCTCCTTTTCAGGGACCTCTTCACTGTCGTGCCCCACCCCCCAGACAAAAGAGTTAAATCAACTACCCAAGGCCAAATAGAAAGCCCTCTAAGTTTTAGATAGACCCACATCTCAGAAAGCTGGCAATCCTACTGTAACCAGTCACACACTTCCAGTTGATGGTCGGGAACCTTGCCTGATCTTTTCAACTGTAGCTCACCACATATTCAGCTGGCAGGGAAACCAAGACATGCTCAGCTTTAGACCTCAAGCCAGTGGCTTGCCAGCATGCTCCCTGCTCCCCTTCACAAAGTGGCTGCAGTCCAATGCAAACCCAAGCATGGTCTCTGGCATTACATGCTGGTTTCCAACCCATCTCCTTAGTCTTTCTGACTATCCATACCAAAGGTGCTTTTTCAAGAGGCAACTGGGCTTTCTGTTTTTTTTTTCCTTTGAAGATGTTTTGCTTCTCATCCAAGATATTCGCTTCTTGGATGAGAAGCGAAATGTCTTCAAAGGAAAAAACAAAGTCCAGTTGCCTCTTGAAAAAGCACTTTTGGGACAACCATGACCTGGATGACTGAGAATCTCCATAGAAATCCATATTGATAGTTACAAAAGAAAGGAAGCTCTATGTGCACGAGAGTTCAAACATTATGGTTCTAAAGAACTGGTTCTTTACTGGTTTTTCTTGCATATAACAGCACTCCAGCATGTTCCTGGTGGTGCTTTTGATTAGAGCAGGATATTCGCTAGACTCTGTAATTTTAGAATTGCAAGGACTAAGAGAGTGATTTATGCTTTCTCAGGAAGCCTAGGTCAGAACAATTTTGGGGAGTGAAATAGACGACCATGCTTTCTCAACCAAAGCAAGATATGCCTTATTCTATGATCTTCTCGCATTGAATTGGCAATGTGATTCCATCTAGCAGAGATGTGGAACCAGTGGTGGGTTTCAAAAAAATTTCGAACCTACTCTGTGGGTGTGGCCTCCTTTGTGGGAGCGGCTTGCCGGCCATGTGACCTGGTGGGAGTGGCTTGCCAGCCATGTGTTTTCCCTCTCTCTCTCTCTCTCTCTGTCTCTCTCTCTCTCTCCCTCCTTCCTTTTGTCTCTCTGTCCCTTTTTCCTTTCTTTTCTTTCATATCTCTCTCTTTTTATTTCTTTTTTCTTTTTTTCTTTCTTTCTTCCTTTCTTTCTCTTTCTCTCTCTGTGTGAATCTGTGTGTGTATGTGTGTGTGTGTCAGTGGTGGGTTTCAAAAATTTTTGGAACCTCTTCTGTAGGTGTGGCCTGCTTTCTGGTGGAACCTCTTCTAACCGGTTCGGTAGATTTGACGAACCGGTTCTACCAAACTGGTGCGAACTGGTAGGAACCCACCTCTGTTTGGAACCTATTGTAATTTCCAGAGTGAGTTGCACAAATGTATCTAGAAAACAAGAACAGCCTGGTTTTAACAACTTCCAAGAGACTGGATGCCTTTTTATCTCCCCCTCCCCCCTTTCCCTCAGTGCTTAGACATATAATGTAATTCTTCTAATATCATGACTAATTCATAATGTGGAAATTAAATAGCAGCCAGCCAAATATTCATCTTTGTCGGCCATGTATTTGGGAATTAATGTTTTTAATATGACTAATCTCCTGAGCTTTGTGTACTGATGTACTCTCACAACAGGTGTCAGCGATCAGCTGTTCAAGGACTAATTCTCATTGATGTCCTGGTGACCTGTCTTTGAACTGCACCACTTCAGATTATAGGTGGGGGTTTATGTAATTAATTGAACCATGAAATTTTTGTCATGGTTTTATTCCTTTCGAATAAAACTTCTCAGGGAAAATCCTTCTCATTCAACATGCTAGGTCTTCTATTATTTGAGAGAAAAGGCTACCTCAGAAGGCCTTTGGAAATACATTCGCACTGGCAACGAATGTGGGTCATTTTTATGGAAATGCTGACATTTTACGTACTGTTTTATTGATATTTGCATTGGTAACCTGTTACTGTTGCTCAGAAGCACCGTTTGCCATTTTGAGCCAATCAGACTGATGAGCTACATAAATCTTACAAATAAATAAAACACTGCATTTTACTTGAATGTTAATCTTTGGGACTAGTTCCTGAAATCTGCAGTGATACACTGTAGAGAAAAAATGATTTTAACGAGGATTAGAAAATTAAAAGGGAAGAGCCATTTTCAATGAAGAATGTAATCTTTCTTTCAGAGGGATAGCTAACTAGAAGATGTTTGGCTAGATTCATGCATAGGTTAATCGAAATACTTTTAGTAGAAAAGAGATAACTCAGTATCTCGTGGCTATAAAAATGAAGAGTTTTGTTCTTCGTATTGCTGTGGTACAATTACTATGCCTCCTAAAGCATAATAAACTGGTTCCTTGCTTAGTTTTCCTGAAATAGTGCATCACATGTAATTCCATTTATAGAAAAGCAGAACTGATGAAAACTAGATTGTGTATTTGTAATTCCTCCAAAGGCCACAAGGAAGGTGCGGTTAGTCCCCAAATAATTTTTGTTTTGTTGGCCAGACCCAGGACAACACAGACAAGTGCAATTGCTATAAGACAGTGAACAGTCACTCTCCCCCAAAATGTTGCCTTACATTTACATCCTTCTCTTTATATAAAATGGTGGATTCATGAAACTGTGGATAAATATTCAAGAGGAAGAAGGAACATGGAGGGTCTATCTAGAAATATACAACCAGGAAGCCCAGATATTCCCTCAGGAATAAACATCTGCTAAAATCCAAGAGCTTAATCAAAGAGGAAATCAGTAATTAGTTTAGCTAATTCTGTGTGATTTTTCCCCCCTGTGATTATTTTCCCTATTGCTAATGAAATTTGTCTTTGGCTCCCTTGGTTTTAGAAGGGAATTTTGGTCTTTTTTGCTTGTGCAAGACTACATGGTCATACAGTTATCTTTTGGTTTTCATGATGGTTAAGTTCAGTATTTCTAAGCTTGATGTAGGAAGACTGAAACCACTGTCATTTCTATTTTGTAGAACTGTGCTGAAGGGACAGGTCTGGAGTACAAAGTTTAAGATGCCTCCAACTTGACAACCTAGGAGGGTGAAGAGGATCTTTTCCCTAGCACTTTTGGAAAAAGGAATGTGTCTGAGAGATGTTAAATAAGTGTTTACCAACTTGGGCAGCTTCAAGATGTGTGGACTTCAACTCCCAGAATTCCCCATCCAGCATAGCCATTGTTAAGAACTCTGGGAAGAGGCTTCCTTCATTATGCACTGTTAGGCTAGAGATCTACTGGAAATCATAAGGAGACCTCTCATGATAGAAAACAGTGGTGGGATTCAATTTTTTTACTACTGGTTCTGTGGGCGTGGCTTGGTGGGCGTGGCAGGGGAAGGATACTGTAAAATCTCCATTCCCTCCTGATCAGCTGGGACTCGGGAGGCAGAGAATAGATGGAGGCAGGGGCAGTCAGAAATGGTATTTACCGGTTCTCTGAACTACTCAAAATTTCTGCTACCGGTTCTCCAGAACTTGACAGAACCAGCTGAATACCACTTCTGCTAGAAAGCCTCAAGACCTCAAGATCCCACACAAGAGGGATTCCTATAATTTTAACAAATGCCACAATTGTTATAATTGGCCAGTAACAATGATAAAGTTCTGGGAATTGAAGCCCACACATCTCTAAGTTCACCAGGTTGGGAAACACTGTTTTACATTACACGTACCCCTCCCCCATTTTATAGGAGACTGAAAAATAGCGGCCATTATTATGTCATTATTATGTAAGTCTATAATATCTGGGTACTTAGAAGTTGAGAAAAATACAATGTAAACAAAGTAAAAAGGATTCACCATTACCCTTTCAGTGGCTAGATGCACTTCAGGAACAAAATGTGTGTAGAAAAACAAACTGCTTTCAATTTGCAGTGTTACCCTTGTCCCATCACTCTGAGATCAAAGAAGACATTGTCTTCTGCCCTAATTCCCCTTCTCCCTCCCAACACTTCTGAATACTGGCTGCTATCTGTCTTCTAATGCAACAAAAGAACACTATGTTAATGTACTGGCCAGCCCTGGGCTAGAACAAAGGGAGATCATTTAGAATTAGGGCTCCGGGATAACCCCGATGTTGCTGCCTGGTTGGGGGCTGGCTGGCATTGAGAATGGAAAGCCTGGCGTGGAAGAAGAACTGAAAGTGAGACGAGAGGACAGCCTCATCACCTCTGCCCTAAAGGTTGGGTCCTACCCCCCCCCCCACCTACTGTTTCTCTCTGATTAAAACAGACTTCGCAGGTTTGGGAAAGAGTACAGAAAATTATATCCTCTCCCCATGTTCTGGCAATGACCGTGGGACAAATACTCATATCCAGGCAATCTTTGTCACTCTGCAAAACTTTTGGCTAAATCTCCTGCTTCTAATGGGTAGAATCCTATCTATTTCACATGGCACTCTTGAAGTCTACTGCTTTGACAATAAAGTAAGATTGGGTGAGTTTACTCACGTATACCTGTAAGAGGTATCTTTGCCTACTGTTTGCATTCTAGCCTTCTGAGTCACAATTCTGTCCTGACTGAACAAGGAAATGACTCCTTCCAGTTGTGCTCAATAACTGTTGATTTCATGGGCTGATCCATGCAGTGTTCTTAGAAACAATATGGAAAGTGGTGTTTTTTTAATTGCCTTTTTTTAGGCTGTTTTTCAACTTCCCATTTTAGCCTACAGCCTTAGTATCCCCTGATAGTCTCACTTCTGAGTACTAACTAGACCTGACTCTGCTTAGATTCGAAGCTGAGGAAAAAAACACAGCCCCTCTGAGATCAAGTAATTAGTCCATTTTCCTTTGATGTGCACATGCAGCAGAATTTGATACTTTGAGTAAAAAAGAGATGGGGAAGTATTCAAAGATGCAGTAGAACATCATTTCAGTGCTCTACTATTCGGGAAGTATTAGAGACCCCGCAATAAGCCACAAAAGTCCTTCAAAGTACAAATCCAGTCCGTCCGTCTGTCCGCCCCCCCCCCCCCCCGCCCATCCTATCCTCGCAGTCTATGGAGCAGAAAAATGATGTTGTGTCTCTTATATTACTTCTGTCTGAACAGATCCATTGAAGTCATGAAACCCAATAGCCTGCTCAGGGCAGGAATCCAGATTAAAACGCCCTTGTAAGTTAGCTTTCCAACCACTTCTTAAACAGATCCAGTCAAGGGTTGCTCACCACCTCTTTCTATTCCAATAAGAAAGGTTGCAGAAAAGATCATTGGGCCGCAGCTTCAGCACTGGGGATAGTACTAAAGATAGTAGAATAAACTCTGTTTCCATCAATCAGCCTGAAATTGTGTTTGGTTCTTTAGCAATCCATTCAATTTGCCAGCTGCCATTCAGTCTGTGAATCATCACAAATCTAATCACCTTTATACAGATGCTATCACTGAGTCAGGTTTCCTGTATCTTGATTTCTTTTTTAAATGAAGAAATTTGTATTTATCTCTATTAAATTTCATTCTGGTATTTTCAGCCCACTTTTGCAATACTTTTGTAATATATTTTGTAATATAAAAGATATTTCTGAATGTTATTTTTGTTTCAAGATATCAGTTATTCATATAGTTCTTATTAGCATTCTCTTGAGTTCTCCATCAAGAAATGTCCATGAAGAAATGTTAAAGAGTACCAGACCCAGATCAGAATCCCATGGCATCATACTTTACCTTACTCCAGTTTGATGAATAACACGATAAGTGTTCTTTAAATATATATTTTCTGCTAGTTATGGTTCCACTAAATAGACATACCATCTTCCCTATAATTAAATATGTTGCAAATCATAATGTTTTAAACTTTTTATTTTATTAAATGCTTTTTTAATCAAGATATATTACATCTACAGAATTCCAACTATCTACCTGTATTAAAAATGAAATAAAATTAATTTGACAGTCTTGTTCTTGACAAACCTATCATTGAATTGTTTCTGAGTGCTTACAGATCAATCCATTTTATGATATAAGGTATCAATCATCTGAGTTATGAAGACTGACTGATATTTCTAATTCTCTTCTGGAGATAGGAATAACATTTGTCCTACGCAAATATTGGTACTTCACCTGTCATCCAGTACTTATTATAATTATTTAATACTTTATTCTTTGTCATGTATATGCAATATAGCAGGGGTGTCAAACTCAAGGCCTGAGGGCCGGATACGGCCCACAATGTCAGATTTAGCCCACAGGGCCACCCTTGAAAATGTAAGGGACCAGCCAGTGTTGCTTCAGCCTGGTCTACTCATTGCAAAGAGGAAACATGCCATCAGTTTGGGGAGTGGTGTCAAGCTGGCCACGTCCACCCAGTTCATCATGCCGGCCACGCTCAGTGAGTGGCATCAAGCTGGCCACACCCACCCGGGCCCCCAAGGTCAATCACAGCCCTGATGTGGCACTCAATGAAATTGAATTTGACACCACTGAAATATACTGATATAATCTAATCTTTCTATGATCAACATTTTCAAGAGGCAGATAATTCCAAAAAAAGAAGAAATACAATCTTCACAGAATTATCTACCTCCTGCAAATGTTGATCATAGAAACATTTGATTACATCAGTATATTGAATATACATGTCAAAGATTGTATTTCTTCTTTTTTAAACAGATTCTGGAAAGTGAATGAGGCATGATAGATACGACTTCTAGAAAGATTATGTTATGTTTTTTTCTGCCTTGCCAGCTTTTGAGCAGCACATATCAAAAACTGAACATGTCTGCATATCAGTCATCACTGTCCACCCTTCTGCAGGTGAGTTGTGTAAGCATGCTGTAGCTGATGATTGAAGCCAACTTTCTGAGTGTTGACCACCAACATACCCTGCTAGCCATACTGTATTTCTCTCTTTGCTACGAAGCTATAAAAATAAAATATTATTATAGGAAGCACCATTACACCAATCAATTCAAGAATTCTTAATCCCCCAGGTTGTTTGGCTGCTTTTCATTTGCTGCTTCTATACTATTGCCAATTCTTCTTTTAGTAATGGATTCAGCGACTGAGTGCTAAGTGGATTGTGATGCTTCAGAGATATAGAAGGAAAGATACATTAAAAGCTGCTGAGAGGAATTCCCGACTTTGCAGGGCTACGTCTCTGTGAATCGTAACTTGTCTCCTGATGACCTGAAGAGAATGAGAACTGAGCATGCTCCCTCGTCAGAGAAATCTGGAGAGAGAGAGAAAAGAACAAAAGAAAATGCAAGAGAAGAAGAGCAGGTAGTCACACCTTCTCAACAGAAGCATGTCATACATGAGCAATCTTTTGCAGCAGGTTTAGACCTGCTTCTGTTAAATCATTTTATTATTATATTTTACCCTGTCAGCGAGGTAGTTTTTATTTCTAGGGTGGGAATTACAAACACATATAAAAACAACACGACATTAATTTGAGTCCTCTTTCATTCATACATTTGCAACATAATTCAAACTTTGGAAAAATCCTATTGCCCTGCAATTAAGATTGGCTAACAAGTTGCTGAATAATGAAATAAGAAAAGGAGATGATATTCAGCCATGGCCAGTTCTGCATTTCTTGTCACTGCCCATGGCTTTTGCCTTCAATCTGCCCTTCAATTTGCTTGATCTAAGGCGATGGATCACAGTCAATTACTTATATTACCGTAGATATCAGTGGTGATTTTGTATACATATGTATGCTCTGTAAAACAATATTTGCTGAGCTTCCATTTTTGACGGCAGGTGCAGGCTCATTGTCTGATGGATAATTTTTCAAATAGATAAACAGCACCTCAGGAAATGGGAGGGGAAAGCCAATGAAATTTGAAGTGAGGCAATATTAAACTAGTGTTTCTTAAACCACTTTAAGACATGTGGACTTCAATTCCCAGAATTCCCATCAGCATGTTCAGGAATATAGAAAGGGAAATTTAATTTACAATACTAAACTCCTCCGGGATTCTTTTTTCTTACAGTATCTTTCTCAATGTGTCCCTTCTGTGTGTGCTGAATTGCAGTTATAGATAGCATTGAAGGTCACAAATATGAAAAAGATGGCTTAGGATCATTGCTATACCTCCAAGTTTGTCTTCCCAACAAGACCGTTTCCCCTTGCTTGATTAGGCATACTACTATATCTGGAATATCTGGTCTTTCCTAGCATTGCTATAGTCCTTGGCCAACCACTTGCTCTCATTATCTGCTTTAGCTTTCTTGCTCCATACAGACTTGGGATATATTGAGAAAACACAGTCAAGTTTGTTTAAGAGCTTTGCCTATGAAAACATTACGCAAATATGGTAAAATAAGCAGTTATGTGGGGAACTGAGACAGCAAAACACATGCAAGAGCGTTGAAGTGTATGTGGGCTGCCCATTTGCACAGAGTTTCCTCAACTCAAGCATGAAAATGGGCAGAATGTGACAAGAGATTATTGACTGGCTGCAATCATATGCACTCTTACAGGTAGTCCTTGACTTAATATCATTCATTTAATGACAGTTCAAAGTTACAAAGGCACAGAAAAAAATGACTTATGACCAGTTCTCATGATTATGACATTAATGATTTATAATTCTAACATTTATGATTTATAACCCTAACTCTAACAAATCCAGGTATATTCAAAATACATAGAACACTCCCCCGCCGCCAAAATGTTCATCTCACACACACACACACACACACACACACACACCACAAGTATTCATATCCTTTGGCTGAGTTTTCTCTCCAAATCAGGCAGTTGACTGAGGAGGCAGGATTGTGGCTTGAGGTTAAGAGAAATATAATTGGGAAATACTGCAAGTTTAAAACTACATCCTGGAGTAGCTGAAGCCACTTGCTGATGGTCTACTAAAAACATCTGAGTTATTATGGGGAACTGGTGAAATGACAGTTAAATGGAAGGAATCAAATATCCCTATTTTCACAAAGACGTTGACTCCCCGGTCCACATTATAAAGTAATCAGAGACCTTGAAAGTAGTGTAATATGATGACTACCAGAATTCAGGATTAATTTCTTGTCAGATTCATCTTGCATCTTCCTTAGTAGATTATAGTAATGATGTGGACATACTAAATTTCGATTTTAGTCAAAGATTTGACAAAGTATTTGTCTGATTAGCGTGCTAGTTAAGTATGTGCTGAATGACATAACAATTGTATATCTAGGTGACTAGAAATATAATGATCATTAATGATTTAGAAATGGCTGAAAGTAATAGTATTACCAGTAATTGTAATAGAGAAAATAATGTATTAATACAAAACGAGGGATTTTTGGCTTGGCCAAGTACATATGTGAAATATCTTGGAATTGGAGTTGGCGAGTTTAAGTTGGTGAATTCGCATAAAACGTCATATGAAATTTTAAGCTGTGTCATCACAGTATCATTTCCATACGGGGAAGTAATCACTCTGTTTGCTAATAAAACAAATATTATGTCCACTTCTAGGCATTATACTTTAAGAATGATACAAGCAACTAACACAATGCAGAGAAAGATAAAGAAGGTAATCAAGATGTTAGAAATTAAGTCTTATAAGAAGACATTGAAAGAAAAGAGAAGTGGCACACGATGCCTATTTATTTCACTTGAAATATTACAGGCTGCCCAATGCATTGTTGTTTGGGGGTGGGGTGGGGAAACCTCTTTGGAAGCATCTGAAGGGATGTCATGCAGAAAAAGGTTGAGACTGGCCTTTGATCATCCAAGTGTATCTAGAATAGAACAATGGATTCAAAATTACCAGTAGGTAGCTTCCAATATAATGTTAGAAGAACTTCCAGATAGAAATAATACAATAGTTTGATAATAGAACAAGTGACCGAGAAAGGTATTAATAAATGAAGCACTGGGCAAAAAAAAAAAAAAAAAGCTGTTATGGGAAAAGCTTAAATTTGTATTCCAGCAGAAGGTTTGACAGCTTCAATGTGCTCTTCCAATTCTGTGATGATGATGCTTGTATATCAAACCCGGAAGGCAGGGAGGTACCTACTATATTCTTTGGACATGAATACCCATCATAATTCATGTGAAAATGCATAGTTTTGTATAAAACTGAATCTGGCCTTTTGAAACATTTCACTTGGCACAAACAGACCTGTATTTACTCTGAACAGAAGATGTATTTTGTACAAATTGCCAGCTGCATGCCAAAGGTTTTGGCAATGGAAACCCTGAATGGGGTTTAATTTCCAAACTTTTACCAACCATTGAGTTGTCAATGAAGAAATACCTCAGAAAGGTATTGAATACAAGTTAGGCAACCTGAGTTGCAAGGACAGAAAATATAACCCTGCCATACAAACAGAGATGGCAAGGATGTCTTACTCTGCTGCCTTAGAGATACGTTGCGCCAGAGGTAGTATTCAGCAGGTTCTGACCAGTTCTGGAGAACCGATAGTGGAAATTTGGAGTAGTTCGGAGAACAGGTAAATACCACTTCTGACTGGCACCATCCCCATCTATTCTCTGCCTCCCGAGTCCCAGCTGATCAGGAGAGAATGAGGATTTTGTAGTATCCTTCCCTTGCCATGGCCACCAAGTCACGCCTACCAAGCCATGCCATGCCCACCAAGCCACACCCACAGAACTGCTAGTAAAAAAATTTGAATCCCACCACTGTAGCGTCTACAATTCCCAGAAAACTCCAAGATCCCTTCCCTGCCCTTCTCAGAATGCTCACATGAATACATGTGGTTTTTCTCTCTAAGACAAGATTCTTTGTTTTGAAAGAGCAGCTTTCATGGGCAATTTTAGAACAAGAGGACGTCTTGTTACTGTTTTTCGAGATAAACAAAGAAGGAAGAGGATGGAAAATGAAAGCAGAGAAGAAAATAGGGTGATATGTGATCAACAATGTAAAAATATACAACTTTGATGCCGGACTTCAACTCGGGAGAGAGCTTTACAGAAATGCTGGCTTGCAAACTAGTTTGTGCATGTATGTTATCCACAATACAACATATTTTAACATCTGCTCTATAAAGTTCCTTAGTTCATTCCCCCAGCATCGTAAGATAAAACTGAAATGACTCATCCGAAACCTTGCAGGATCCATATAAGCTCACAGATTTGAAAGGTTGAGATATGTTGTTTGTCTGTACCAGTTTCATTTAAAACGAGATGACAACTAGATTTTAAACATAAGTTTGCATTTCTAATGGCATTGTTCTTCCTTCATCCCCCTGTCCTAGGCATAGACAAGTGAGGTCTAACTGTGGGTGGCCAAGGAAGTCATATGCTGAAAGGTGACTTGGTGATGCACACACTCCACCTCTTACATACTTGCATGTAACATCATAATCCTGATGTTTCTATGGCTAGGAATGTTGCCTATGATGCTAAGGAAGAACTACAGGTAATTTTAATCAATAAGATTTACCTTAATCTTTCTAAGTCTAAGACTTTGGCTTTAAAGTTTTTAAGTCAGTTTAAAAAATCCTTTTTTTAAGTGCTTGTTTTCTCCTGTTTATATAAGCTGCCACTTCTTCCCCCTCTGTGATGGTCAATCGGATAATTGAAGATTATCATATGTTACCTATCTTTTTTAAACATACCCAGATGCTTTCATTAGTCTTAATTCTGCTTGGTTTCCTGATTTTTCATTATGATTCATTCATTTATTCATTCATCCATTCATATTTCATATTTCTCAACTGCCCATCTCTCTCATAGAGGGGCTCTAGGTGATGTACAATGTAATATAATAAATAAATAAACAACGTATAATAACATCAAAATTAAATTAGGATTAACAACTTTAAAATTATAGATTCATGACAATTAAGCATCGAAAGGTTTAAAATCCTAAGATGACCATTAACACTGCTTATTGCAAGGCGAGGGGGCTCTAATAGGATTGGCCAGTCCCACAGATGCATGGTCCACTGTGTCCCCCACATAAAGCCGCAAAGCCAAGATTTGACCACTGTGCAGAAGGTCTGTGGGGGCTTTCCTCACCTCTACTGACAGAAAGGTACAGCTAGTAGTAGAGAAGGTTCTCTTCCTAGTCCCCACCAGCCTGATAGAGATAAGCTGATGAGATGAGGTGAATCTGCTTTTGTAGGTAACCTGGCTTTATAGGTGATGACCAGCACCTTGAATTGAACCAGGAAGCAAACTGGTACCCGCTGTCCAGGGAAGGTCATGGAGCAAGGGTGTTATATGTGCCCTTCTTTGGGCACCTGGGTAGCTGAGTAGCTGCTCTCTTCTGAACTCGATTCAATTTTTCCCAGACCTTTTTGAACTGATGGCTTGATATTTCAAGTGGTGCCTAACAAGGCAGACTACTATGGCATATTCCTGAAAATCTAGTATTTTTCCCTCTTTGAAACTCATCTCGTGGTTATCTTTGTAGAGTCATCGAGATTGAGATAAAATCATTAAATGAAATCATAACAAATTCCTGCCTTCATGTTTTCCTTTTGTTTTTGGATAGGCACATTACTGCCAAAGCAGTTTACCATAATCCTAGATTACCTAACTGCTTTTTCAATGGGACAGCAATTTTCCCCCATTAAGCAGATAAATAAATAAATAAATAAAAATACACAACTAAATTTTCCTTTGAGTGAAAAATGTACCATGAACTTCAGACAGCATATATTTCAGTTATGACTGTGGCCATTGATTAGGTAAGAGCACTTAAAAACAGGAACAGGACTTTTTTTTTTTAACAAAATGAATAGATAAAATAGGAGCTGCCCTTTTGACTTATTCCTGTTTCTAGAAAGACTGCATAAAATACTTAAAATTAAAATTGAAAATGTGATGTGTGGGATGGACCAACTGCCCTTTATTACACTTTTACTGGATATTCTGCTTTTTTCTCTTATGGGGGGGGGAGAGGGAGGGAGGGAGGGAGGGAGGGAGGGAGGGAGGGAGAGAGAGAGAGAGAGAGAGAGAGAGAGAGAGAGAGAGAGAGAGAGAGAGAGATATGAATAATTCATTCGAAATCTAGATGGGAATTGCAAAATTACAAAATCAAGAGGCAGTTTTAGATCATTTTCACACTCCATAATTGGGGTGTATTTACCCTATTATTTTACAAGGATTAAATGAGCTTCTCATGCCAATGTTTGTCTCCTACTCATGTTTGTTAAAATATATCTTCTCTCTTATTCATGGGAAGTGCGATGGCTCAGCTGGAAAACTGACAGCTCAGGTTCGTGACCTGGGAGCCATGCAACGAGGTGAGCTCCTGTTCCTGCCCCAGCTTCTGCCCACCTATACTTCGAAAGCATGCAAATGCAAGTAGACTAATGGGTACCACTTCGGTGGGAAGATAACAGTGTCCCTTGCACCTTTGGCGTATAGCCATGCTGGCCCATGGCCACGGAAAATCTCTTTGGACAACACTGGCTCCCTTGGCCAAAAAACAGAGATGAGCAGCATGCCCTAGAGTTGGACACACCTGGACAGGGAAACTTCTACCTTTACCTTTATCTCTTATTCAGTAACTCAAAGGGATACCCTCCAACCTACAGATAGCTTCCCCTTCAGCCAGTGAGGCTATTTGGAATGTGTGGCTACTCTGTCAAAATGGTAGCTTGTCTTAAAGAACATGACCAATCAAAAACTCCTATTTTTTATTGCTGTTAAAAAAATTACCGGGGGAAAAAAAAACAACCAAAACGCAGAGATCATTATAATACAAATACTTCCAAAAACTATACATAAAAAGTGTTTAATGAAGTAAAAACACTACACAAAAAAGAAACAAAGTACACCATTATAGCAATGAACAGTTATAATTTTCTATATCTTAGCTAATGTAAATGGTATTCAAATGCATATATATTTCAATAAGTATCACTTTTTAACCCATTGTATTTTGTTTGTGGTTCTTATGTTTTTATTGGGAGATCTGCTTTTGCATTTTAAAGGTTTTTAAAAGATATAATTTACTTAGAAAGCAGATTATCAATGGTATTTCAGTGAAAATGCTCCAGACATCATTTATGCAAAACAATTGACCAAAAAGCTACTTTTTGAGCAACCTTTTAATTGTTATCATGTTTGACTGCAACTCCTACCACTCTTTTATGTAAAAATTCCACCTCTACTATAACAAAGGTTAAGGGATAATCCTATCCCATTTCCCCATATTCAATGAATTTGCTGAATGCTGGCCTAATCCTGACTGCTGATCAGTCAAAATGCAGGTCCCTGACTTGTAAAAGTGACATAACAAGACAGTCAGCAAGCCAGCAATAAATTTCCCGGATTTACCCTTTATCCTGCTATGATTCAGTTCTGTTGTCCCTGCTAACCCTGATGGGATGTCCTAATATCTAGAACGGTTACAGCAATTCTCCCTAACTTGCATTCTCTTCTTGGCACTTACTTGCTTACCCACACGTACGAATTTATAATCCGTTGTGTTTCTTCCTCTTAGTCACAAGGGGATGTTGTTACTCTGAATCATCAGAAAATGCTTTGGATGCCATCGCCACAGCCAGCTTCATGACACTTTTCAGTTGGTTTAATTGACCTGTTTATGTAGGAGCTTATGCGATAAGTGGCAAATGAAGGCCGTTGACAGTGATGTAATACGAGACTTCTGCCCTTCCATACACATTACGGGACAAGTCCTGCAATCTGCTCTGAGTCAGATGCCTAGACGCAGAGAGTTTGAAACATTTGAGCAAGGCAACTGGCTGCAAGATACCATACTGTACTCTCTCCTCTTCTTCCTTCATATCAGCCTTTCGGAGACTGAGAGATATTGTCTGTGCTTCAAAACAGGAAGGACAACCTGCAGGATTAACAGGGTGACATTGGTGGGGGCCACAAGTTCCATTGAAATCTAAGCATTTTAATAATTATAACATGCAATTAGGTGAAGTAGCTTTTGGTAGCTTCAGTTCCTGGCTACAGAGGGAATTCTAAACACTGTAATTTGGTATGTGCATTTTTAATAATCTTGCATGTTTAAATCATCAATTCATAAAATAGGTTTCTACTCATATAAAATTATTGATCAGCTTACAGTACCATAAAAACAAGCCAAAACACATATTTCTGCACTTGTGAATTGGTGTACATAGAGCAGGGGTGAAATTCAACAGGTTCTGACAGGTTCTAGAGAACCGGTAGCGGAAATTTTGAGTTGTTCACAGAACTGGCAAATACCACCTCTGGCTGGCCCCACAGTGGGGTGGGAATGGTGATTTTGCAGTCTCCTTCCCCCAGGAGTGGGGAGGGAATGGAGATTTTGCAATATCCTTCCCCTGCCACACCCACTAAGTCACGCCCACAGAACTGGCAGTTAAAAAATTGAATTTCACCACTGACATAGAGTATTTTAAATCGGGAAAGGGGAATTCCTGTCTCCTTCCTCTCCCATTTTGCAATATTCCTATCCAAAGCTATCAACTGTCGGTGATGTGATTTCTTTGTCACTTTAAACATTCAACATAGTAAAATGCCAGTATTTTGGCCCAATATTCTGCCGTCTATTCCTCAGTATGATCACATCTACTGCAGCCCTTGGAGAAAAATTATGAGCCTTTGCCTAAAAAAAAAAAGTTGCCTGCCCCATTTTAAAGTTAATAAAAGATATCCAGAACCTTGAATAAGTCTGCCAAGGAATCCTCATGTGGCAATATAGTACGGAACAATTTCATACTCAGCAGCCAAAGTTTGGGGCGGGGCACATTCCCTACACACAATTGGTCCCTCTGTAAACTGCATTTTAAAGGCACAGACCATGCACAATTCATAAATGCAAAATAACAAATGCCTTGCCCTTGGATATCTGCACCAGAGTACCCCATCTATCTTAAGCTAAGTTCTTAAAGTTGTGGTATTCTGTAGTATAAACTTTTAAGTATTATTAAAAGCCTTCCCTTGCAGCCATTGCGGTGCTTTGCTTTCACAACTGTTGTGCAGAGACTGTTCCAGGGCGGGCTAGAAGCAGAAGGAGATAGCTAGACTAGTAGTGTAGCATTCCAGGAAAGGGAGCCAGAGGGAATGCTCAGCTTCCAGAGCCTCTGGGAGGGCTTTGCCAATCGCTTTTCCTTCCGAACCAATGAGGAATAGAGAAGCAGCTCCTTTTCTTTCTGTTGCTAGCGTTGGAAAGAAAGGAATGCATGAGGTTCCTGGGTTGTTGGGAAGGGACTTCATCCAACATCCGAGATTGTTGTGTTTCTGAAATCTAAGACATATTGCCTGTGTCTCTCTGTGTGTATATATACGCGGACGCATTTGCAAAATTGTGTCAGTGGCTGTGGGTTAATTTTGCCTCTGGAGAGAGATCAATTTAGCATGTGGCAAACAAATGTCCCCGAGCAAGAACCGCAAGGGAAGATTTGGGAGGGAGCCAGGAAACTGGAAGGGAGGGGAGATCTGACCAAGATTGCTCAAGCTGGGAGAGCTACAGAGGAAAATGAGGGGGGTGGGGGTGGGGTGGGCAGGAGGAGTTAACAAGTCCACCCTTGCGTTGCCAGACCTGAACTAAAACTGGAACAGATTTTAGCATTCGATCTGCACAAGTCAGCCAATGTTGTTTGGCCTGAAGATGTAGGGAGAAGGAAGGTTAAAATGCTCTACAGTCTCCATAGAACACAAGAAATCTGTATACTACACTTACTTTCTCTGGCATCCACAAAGTGAAGAAAATCAAGGCCAAGAGGCCACATGAAAGAAAGATATTTTAAAAAGGGACCATATAGAGAGACATGCAAGGCCTGTTTTATGTAGTTTGGTTTTGCTTTAAAGCACCAAACAAAGCACTTTTGAAACCAGAACAATTTTTAGAAAACTAAAATACCTACGAAATAATAGAGTAACTATGCTGGGGAACGTAGGTTTCAGGGACTGTAACCAGTGGTGTAATATTTTTAAAAGGACATGGTTGATTCTGTTCTGCAAGCTTTCCCGGATGACTACGGTACAATGTTTGGTGATTAGATGATCAGCAGTGTAATCCTTTGCTCTCCTTGAGGCATCAATATTGGAGACAGTGAGATGTTGTTTTTGTTGATTTCTGCCTTTTTCTAAATTGCTAAATTCTTCAAAGGTTTCCAGACGAATGCTAATAGATGAAGAATTTATTAATAAATGCAGCTATCCAGTATCTGCTTGACTTCCATTCTGGGGCTAAAAGTGTTATGACTTTGGGCCAGTCATTCTCTTTAGCCCAACCTGCCTCATATGATTATTGTAGTGGAGAAAATTGGAAGAGGACATTATGTATATTCACCACTTTGAGTTACTTATAAACGTAATAAAAGTGGGATAAAAATCTAATTTCCATCCAGACTAAATCAGTTTTCCTTGTGCAAGGTGGTTGCATTGTGTGTCTTTAGATACTGGGATATTTAAAGTTAAAAAATATAGTTGTTTTAGTGTGGAGTACTTCAGCAGGTATTTTAAGATTATGGATGATAAAGGAGGCAGATAGAGCAGTGCAGAGGTGGGTCTCTACCAGTTCGGACTGGTTCGCCTGAACCAGTAGTAACTTGGTGGCCTGAGTCGCTGGAACCGGCAGTGACCCAGGCCTGCCAGACCCCTGAACCGGTTTTCCCGGCGGCGCCATAGGGGGCGCCATGTTGTTTCTGGCTTCTGTGCAGATGCAGAAGCATTTTTTAGTACTACATCAAGCGTGTGTGCTTTGCGCAACCACAAGCGAACTGGCAGTAGTGGCTGCCACAACCCACCCCTGGAGCAGTGGCCCCCAACCTTTTGGGCATCAGGGACTGGTTCCGTGAAGAAAGGATTTTCCACGGACCAGAGGGGGTGTGGTTTTGCATGCTGCCTGCATCCCGCGTACTCTTGTTTTCAATCCGGTTTCTGGCATGCTGCAGCCCAGTACCAGTCCATGGCCTGGGGGTTGGGGACCCCTGAGATAGAGTACATTCTGCGTCCTCACAGGAACAGATACTAAATCAGAATGGAATAAATTGACATTAAAGGTAGGTCCAAAATTTAAATATATGTTGATGTCCCCGAACATAAATACATGCAATTACAGAACTGTTGGAAAATTAATTTGAAAGTGGTTCCCAACTCAGGAAGTTAAAATATGGCATAAATGTTCTAGGGATGTTTAGCAGTGTACACTGGGTATTAGAATGAACTTTTGTTCATTCATTTTCATACATATTCTACATATCCAAGATGGGGATCTCATCAAAATCTAGACATTAAATATGCAGGACATCTACAAAAAGATAGTGTATATTGAATATTAAGTTGCAAAGCTCAAATTTTAGATATGTTTGAACATTTTAATTAAAGCATCATTGGTTATAAAAAGGTTTGAAAGGGGTTGCTGTGCATACTGAAATACATTTACATATTGATACACATTTTCACTAGAATATGATTGTGCATTTGCTTTTCTTTAGATTATTGTGCTATATGCTGTAATTTAGTAGTTTACATTTTATTTAGGTGTATCATTATTGTTAATAAAATTAACCCCTAAGATTTTTTTCCATATTCAAAAATTGTGTAATATGTGGGAGGGAGGGAGGGAGGGAGGGAGGGGAGGGGAGGGGAGGGGAGGGGAGGGGAGGGGAGGGGAGGGAGGGAGGGAGGGAGGGAGGGAGGGAGGGAGGGAGGAGAGAGAGAGAGAGAGAGAGAGAGAGAGAGAGAGAGAGAGAGAGAGAGAGAGAGAGAGAGAGAGAGAGAGAGAGAGAGAGAGATGTGACTAGTTGTGGTTCATGCGTAGCCCAGCAGATCTATGTTGTAAACATCCAGAGAGCAACAAGATGGCTGGAACAAATTCCAGTTGCCTGTTTGTTCATAGCTAGTGCTTGTAGTTTTTTACCCAGATCTGGTAGCCTTACCTAAAAATAATAATAAGCATGAGAAGATGAGCTGGTAGGATCATAAAGTAGAGAAAATAATAGAAACTGAAGAAGCTAAAGTGCTCTGGATTTTAGAATTCAAACAGGCACCTGCCACATAACATACCAGACTTAACAAATGTCAATAAGACAGACAAAAAACTCCACAATCTGAATAGTGGATGTGGCAATACCTAGAGACAGCAAAACAGAAGAGAAAGGATTGGAGAAGATAACAAATGCAAGACCTGCAAATAGAAATAGAAGGACTATGACAAAAGAATGCAAAGTAGCACCAATAGAATAGGCGACTTGGGTGCAATCCCAAAACAACTGAAGTACCACTTGAACACCATTGGCATTGACAAAATTCCCATCAGTCACTTGCAAAAGGTAGCTTTTCTCAGAACAGCTTACAACCTGCAACAATATCTTTGAACACCATCAAGCATCCACATCTGCCTATCCCAAGTCCTTGGGAAGAACTTGATACATGTGTTAAAAATACCAAAACCCGTATGAACATCTGGCTGGCTATGCAATGAACCATAAAAACAATAATAATAAAAGAACGCACAGCCAATCTTAAACATATCATTTCCTCTTCAGAGAAATTCAGAAGCTCTAATAGCTTTAATTGTAACACGCTAGCTTGCTCAATTAAAGATTTAGACATGCTTTCACATGCAATATACTAAATATGGCTAGTGTTTATTATATTTTATTATATTTTATTTTATGATATTACATTACATTACATTACTGTTGTTGTTGTTGTTGTTGTTGTTGCGTGGTTAATCTTTGGTGAGATTCACAGTCTTTGGGGCTGGTTGGTAGCTCAACAGCTCGAGTTCTAACCAAGGACTTAGGAACTGTTAAGGTAACGGAGGATATAAGCTGTTCCAAGTAGGGTGGTTTTTTGTAGAATCAGAATGTTCAAGTCTGATAAATTTAAAATTTCCAAATAGCGAGGTAGCCCTTTGGGTATTGCTCCAAGGGCTCTAATTACAATCAGGGCAACACATGATTTCTTTTTCCACAGTCACTCAACTTCAATTTGCAAGTCCCGGTACTTTGTGATTTTTTCTTGCTGTTTATCTTCAATTCGTGCATCTCAATTGCAATGTCAATGAACCATGCTTTTTTTCTTTTCAACTATTGCTATGTCAGGTGTGTTGTGGGCCAAGTGCTTGTCAGTCTGGATTCTGAAATCCCACAAGATCTTGACTTTCTCATTCTCTAAAACCTTCTCAACCTGATGGTCCCAGTGGTTTTTGCTGTACTCAAATCCAAACTTTTGGCATAATTTCCAGTGAATGATCTTAGCAACGCGGTCATGGCGTTGTAGGTAGTCAGTTTGTGAAATTTTGCTGCACCCACTGATCAAGTGGTTGACTGTCTTGTCTTTCTCATTGCAGAGGCGACATTTGCTGTTGGTGCTAACGTTGAATTTTTGCCTTCATGTAGTTTGTGGCTAAGGCTTGTTCTTGAGCTGCCAAAATAAAGCCTTCTGTTTCTTTTTTCAGTGCTCCTGATCTTAACCAGTTCCAAGTTAGCTTTTGGTCAGCTTTGCCTTCAATACTTTTCAAGTATTGGCTATGCATAGCTTTGTTTTTCCAATTTTCAGCTCGCTTCTCAATTACTTCTTTCTTATATTCAGTTTTTGACTTAGTTGTCTTTAAAAGGCCTCCTTTATTTACTTCCTTAATCATTGGTTCTTCACTTTTCTGGATGTAATCATACAAGCTGTGTTTTTCTTCTTCCACAGTCTGTTTTACTTGTAGGAGTCCTCGACCACCCTCTGCTCTTTGTAGATATAATCGGTCAACATCACTTTTAAGGTGCAAAGCCTGATTCATTGTCATAAGCTTCCTTGTTTTTCTGTCCAAATTGTCCAACTCCATCTGGGTCCAGTCAATTATTCCTGCAGAGTATTGAATCACAGGTATAGCCCAGGTATTTATGGCTTTTATGATGTTATTGTTGTTGTTATTGTTATTATTATTTGTTCATTAAACATGATACTCAGTCAACTGAACATTCAAAAATGTATCACAAATACCATTGACTGGTGTTAATAGTTGATACGGGTTGCTGCCAGCTTTCTAAGTATCAACCAAGTACCTTCTTAAAATATATGGGTAGTTTCGATGGCTAGGTTGCGGTATTTTGTGATTTATTTTCCAGTTCTTTTTCTTCAACTCTGGCATCATCATCATCGTCATCATTATCATTATCATCATCATCATCATCATCGTGTGTTGTGCACACCTAGCCTCTTTGATTAGTTTATACATAGTTCAATGTACTGTACAGTTCAAGAAATGGGTTTTATTCAGTAAACAGTTTAAATGGGTCATATGAACATAATCTAATGTGGATTTAAATATGGAGAGACTATGATTAAATTTAGTTATGGTTTCTTAAAACAAATCTAGCTCAAAACATAGTTTATTGATCTGAAGTTATGGGAACACAGATGTCAGGCCAGTTGCTATCTCTAACTGTAGCCCATTTCACAAGGTATTTTTATAAAGTTCATTATTACAAACTGTCTTGAACGATTGAGGTATAGAATAAAAATAAAATATATCTTGATTACTAGATAAAATATAATTCATAAACCATATAATCTCAGAATTCCTTTCTCAGAGATAATATCTATTTAATACACACTAGGATTTGCTGGGATTTTTAAAGTATTGCCAGATGTCTAGATCTTGTTTGATTCAATGTCATACAAAAAACTCAGCATTTGATATGAAGTGCTGTACTCCTATTTTCTCTAGCCAAATGTCAAAGGATATGGAAAAACTGGCTTGTATATCTCACTGTGCTTTTTCCTGCTTTCTCACAGAACCAAATGTTACTGATAGCCATATTGGCCTGTAAAGAAAAAGCGTCTTACAGATCAGATATCTTGATTTTGACAAGGCCAACTAACGTGCCACAAAATTGTGGGATGAAAGGAAGCCTTTAAATTGTTAAAATACAGTACTGATGCTTTCAAGAAATTAAAATTATCTAGCTGACAATCACAACTGAGCCAATATTTGGAAGCAAAGCTGGGAGGAAGTTTGGGGTGCAATGAAAGCTGAAAAATGTAAACCTTCCACTAACTGACATCATCTAAAAAAAGCCAGCGATGTGTTTATGGATCCCTTTTCCAGCTTTCCTGATGTTGTCTCTTTAAGGAAAGGAAAAGTTCAGCCCACTTTTGGCTTGCATGTGGGTGTCTTTACAGCAGAGAGAGCCAAGCCAAACAACACAGATCCCCTCCCTCATCACGTTTATATATCCAGCCTGCTGAGACTGGATCTCTCTGGCTCAGAAAATATTTGGCAGCTGCAGGGAAAAAAAAACATGTGTGGGTTTAATTTCTGTTCCTTTCCTTAACCACTGTGGTGGTGGTGGTGAAAGTTCTCAGGACTATGATAAAAACTTTTTTTAGAAAAGAAAAGGCTCTCAGTGAATAAAAAAAGGCAATTCAAATTCCCCTTAGAAAATTATTCCGTGAGCAAGTGACTTAGTGAGATATTCCTGTAAGCATTTATATTTCATTCTTTTCTAAAGGCTGATGTGCGTCCCTATACTTTGGTCTAATTTCCTTGAAATTTGTTCCACTAGATGAATCACATGTAGTGAAATCTCATGCAAATGTAGTTAATGTACTAGAAAGTCTCTGAGAACTTGCATAAGTGTAAAGATGCACATCAAGAGCAAAAGTGCAAAAGGTGTGCAATGAAAAGCACAAAAGAAATACCACATGGAGTAAACATAGGTAGTTTCTGCTTCAGGCAAAAACAGAACAGTGCCTTGCTCAAGGCTATATAGCACAAACCAGGATGTACTTAGCCTATAAAGCATAAACCGGAATGTACACAGCCTATGTTATTACACTTGGGTGTCTAAAGGTGTACAGAGCCGAGGTGGCGCAGTGGTTAAATGCAGCACTGCAGGCTACTTCAGCTGATTGCAGTTCGGCTGTTCAAATCTCACCGGCTCAGGGTTGACTCAGCCTTCCATCCGAGGTGGGTAAAATGAGGACCCGGATTGTTGTTGGAGGCAATATGCTGACTCTGTAAACCACTTAGAGAGGGCTGAAAGCCCTATGAAGCGGTATATAAGTCTAACTGCTATTGCTATTGCTACAACCTGAGAGGTGCTTTTGTTTGGCATTTATCAAGCTTTGATATCTGGTGACATACCGTAATTCCAAGGACCTCAAGACTGCCTGCTCTAATAATGGGGTAGGATGTACCTGTGACCATTTCATTGGCTTCTGATAAACTTCACTTATCCAGGTTTTTAAAGAATTAGATTGACATTTTGAGGGGAGGCTGATACGTTTCAAAGCCCAATTACTGGCCTCCTAGGCAATCTTAGAATGAGAAAATAGTGCATGGTTGTAACTGAATGGCTTTTCTTACATGGCATGCCTTATAATTGTTGCCTTTAAATTCACCCTGATGGCTATGTTCCTGTATTTGTTTCTGCAACACCAAATGCTATGATCACTTGGAATGTTTTAAAGACTTCCCAGTCTATCCTGCAATATTCTGAACATCCTAGACAGTATCCATCCAAATACTAACTAGGGGTGTTTCTGCTTAGTTTTCCAGATCAGTGAAAATTGTCTTGATGCTACTATGGTTAGGCTGATATGCTTATACTTTGCTAATTTGAATATGATTTATTCAGCCCAATTCAGCCTGGCTTGCATAATAGATAACTATGGACAAATTACCTAAGTTAGCAAGTTTGGGATTCAGTGTACCAGGTAAATAGAGTCATTGCTTTGTCAATATCCATGCTTCCAATAGAAGCCTTCTCATATCCCCAGCTTTTTTAAGGTGCTTACTGCTAAACTAATCAATAAAACAGTGTTATTGTATCTGAACTCCAGCTTCTAATGTCTCCTCCATTTCCTGCAACTGTTATACATAGTGTTACTAGATCTGGGCTGTATTCTGATTTTTCTGCAGTCTAACCTGCTTTACAAAAGCACCTTGGACTTAAACCCTTCTCAGCTTATACAGGTGAAACTCAAAAAATTAGAATATCATGCAAACGTTCATTTATTTCAGTAATGGAACTTAAAAGGTGAAACTAATACATGAGATAGACTCATTACATGCAAAGCAAGATAGTTCAAGCTGTGATTTGTCATAATTGTGATGATTATGGCTTACAGCTCATGAAAACCCCAAATCTACAATCTCAGAAAATTAGAATATTGTGAAAAGGTGCAATATTCTAGGCTTAAAGTGTCCCACTCTAAGGGTTCCCAAGCCTTTAAATGGTCCCTCAGTCGGGTTCAGTAGGAATCACAATCATGGGAAAGATTGCTGACCTGACAGTTGTGCAGAAAACCATCATTGACACCCTCTATAACAGTGTTTCTCAAGCTTGTCAACTTGAAGATGTCTGGACTTCAACTCCCAGAATTCCCCAGCCAGCATTCGCTGGCTGGGGAATTCTGGGACTTGAAGTCCAGACATCTTCAAGTTGACAAGGTTGAGAAACACTGCTCTATAAGGAGGGAAAGCCTCAAAAGGTAATTGCAAAAGAAGCTGGATGTTCCCAAAGTGCTGTATCAAAGCACATTAATGGAAAGTTATGTGGAAGGGAAAAGTGTGGAAGAAAAAGGTGCATGAGCAGCAGGGATGACCGCAGCCTGGAGAGGATTGTCAGGAAAAGGCCATTCAAAAGTGTTGGGGACTTTCACAAGGAGTGGACTGAGGCTGGAGTCAGTGCATCAAGAGCCACCACACATAGACGGATCCTGGACATGGGCTTCAAATGTCGTATTCCTCTTGTCAAGTGGCTCCTGAACAACAAACAACGTCAGAAGCGTCTTATCTGGGCTAAAGAAAAACAGACCTGGTCTATTGCTCAGTGGTCCAAATTCCTCTTTTCTGATGAGAGCAACTTTTGCATCTCATTTGGAAACCAGGGACCCAGAGTATGGAGGAAGAATGGAGAGGCACACACTGCAAGATGCTTGAAGTCCAGTGTGAAGTTTCCAGTTTGTGTTGATTTGGGGAGCCATGTCATCTGCTGGTGTTGGTCCACTGTGCTTCATTAAGTCCAGAGTCAACACAGCCATCTACCAGGAGATTTTGGAGCACTTCATGCTTCCTTCCACAGACGAGCTTTATGGGGAGGCTGACTTCATTTTCCAGCAGGACTTGGTACCTGCCCACACTGCCAAAAGCACCAAAACCTGGTTCAATGACCGTGGGATTACTGTGCTTGATTGGTCAGCAAACCCGCTTGACCTGAACCCCAGAGAGAATCTATGGGGCATTGCCCATGAGAGACATGAGACCGAACAACGCAGAAGAGCTGAAGGCCGCTATTGAAGCATCCTGGTCTTCCATAACATCTCAGCAGTGCCACAGGGTGATAGCTTCCATGCCACACCACATTGAGGCAGTAATTGCTGCAAAAGGGGCCCAAACCAAGTACTGAGTACATATGCATGCTTATACTTTTCAGAGGTCCGATATTGTTCTATGTACAATCCTTATTTTATTGATTGCATGTAATATTCTAATTTTCTGAGATTGTGGATTTGGGTTTTTCATGAGCTATAAGCCATAATCATTACAATTATGACAAATCACGGCTTGAACTATCTTGCTTTGCATGTAATGACTCTATCTCATATATTAATTTCACCTTTTAAGTTGCATTACTGAAATAAACGAACTTTTGTACGATATTCTAATTTTTTGAGTTTCACCTGTAGATATGTAGAGATCTATATAATTTATCAACTGACTTGCAATAGAACTTGCTTGATAGCTTTGCGTAACACATTTGTTGATGCCTTATTACAGTGAAGGCTAACCTTTTTGTCATCATGTGCCGAAAGCATGCACACATGCCCGCACCCATAATGCAATATATGTACAACACCCCCCGCACCGCTCCCCTACACATGCACACGTGACCCCCTCTGCACCCCATGCATGCATGTGAGACACCACCCCCCGCACCCCATTTTAGGCATTTTTACAGCCTCCTGGGCCTTCCTGCAGCCTCCTGGGAGCAAAAACATGCCACCACCCCTGCATGCCCTGTTTTGGGCCTAGTAGGCCTCCTTGAAGCCTCCTGGGACCAAAGGTGGGCTGGGGGGGCAGTCACAATCCCTCACTCATCCAAACCTCCCGCCCACATGCATGCGCATGCATCTCCCACATGCGTCCTGCCTCCCCGCACATACACAAGAGACCTGAAAATTAGTTGGCTGGTGGGAGCCGCACATGTATGTGTGGTGGAACTGAGCTGGGGCGATGGCTCATGTGCTTGCAGAGAGAGTTGTGCATGCCACTTGTGGCACTCATACCACCTGTTCGCCATCAAGGTCTTATTAGAATTGGGTAGTTGGCGAACCAGCCATTATTTTAGTATGCTGTATGAACATTAGGCCATAAAAGTAGCTTATTTGTTTGGGGACAGCATATGAACACACCCATTGTATGTTCTTAATATCAGGTAGTCATATGGATTTTTACAGCCCAGATTTGGTAGCCCTAAAATGATCTTACTATGAAAAATATCTTGGTTATAACTTTGGTACAACCTCATCATTAGCCCATTACTATGGTATGTTTTGAACTAACTTTGTATTTCAGAGGGTTTGTTTCCTTTGGGAGAGCCATGTTAGTCTTTTCAATAAGTTTTAAAATGCTACAAAACTGTTTGAACTGATCTATAATGTATTAATGGAACTACATCTATATGGAAGGATGTAAATGAATAAGACTACTTACTTTTGAAAGTTAAGTTTTTTGAAATAATAAAACAATTTGAACTGAACATTCCCGATTTAATACCCATTCATTTCTTGTAGCAGGAAATTGAGAGAATAGCTACTAGCATTCCCATTTATAGAGTGCAGAGTGCAAAGCAGTGGTCAAATAGTTAAAAATCAAATACCACAAAATTTCATTTGTCCAATAGACACTTATCCTGTATGAAGTTGTGTGTTGGCTTTTTTGAATGAAATATAGAGGGCTTTCCATCTCACTGTAGAATAGAAGGATGCCTCAGGGTGTTTTGCAGAGCATTGTTAACTGTGGTTATATAACTACCAGTGGCCACATCCTCTCTAAGCCTTTTACACTTTACATCGAAGAATGTAAATTAGACAAATGTGACATGCACAAGACTAGTCAACATGGATTAAGTATTTTAATGTTAAATATTAAACTATCAAATAATTTATTCCATCTATTAAGTATATGCTTATTAAATAAGAATCCCAATTATGAGGGTTAACAGTCTTCCAGATTAGTTAAAACAAAGTATACAGCACATGAAGTATTGTAAGTAAAAATCTTTTTTACACTAGATTTAAAAAAATAAGAGATCAATAAGAGTTATTGTTTCTGCTATTATTTAAAATCCATTTTATAGGATGTTTGATTGCCCTTTTGAGCAATGTACGTGTGTTAATATTTGTATTTTTATTTTGTTGATTTTTCTTTATTTTTTTAAACAATTCTCAGGTCAGAGAGGCATTTCTTAATAATAAAGAAGCCCCAATGAAATAACATAGTAAAGCAGCTTTAAAGTTAATGGTGAGGGATTTCCAGTAATTGAAACTGTAATTATTAAAATCTTCATTTGCTAGGTGACTTACAGGCAGAGATCAAAAATTTGATTTTAGTAATACTTTGCTTAGTGGCAGCATTCAATATTTTATAACTGGTTAAATACTGTGTTGCACGGGCTCATTTTGTTAGAAAAGCACAGAATTTTGGCAAAAGATCTTTTTTTCCCCCTTGGTGAAAAGTGCAAAGGAAAGTTGGCCACTGACCTACAGAATGTGTTGATCCTTAGCCCAGAGGTAGCCACAAACTGCTTTTGCTTTGGAAGTTAGAAAATGAGTTGGGAGGATCCATAGCTTTCAACAGTGCATTCCCATTATATGCAGACAATGTCAAGTTTTGTTTCTGGTAAGCATCTTGGTTAGGAAGGCAGGATGAGATCTCCACTTGATATATTATAATATGCTGGGGATTTTTGAAGTATTCAAGTAGATATTACAGGAGAGCCAGTTTGGTCTAGTGGTTAAGACACCAGGCTAAAAAATATAGACCAAGTTCTGGTCCTTCCTTAGGTATGAAAGCCAGCTGTGTAATTTTGAGCTAATAAATCTCTCTGCCTCAACAAGCCAGTTGGTCAATTTCTGTTGCAACCAATGGATCAACACTTGAACCCTGCACCTGTGGGGAAACACTCGGAAGGGGGAAAAAGGTAAAACATTACATAGCAAAAAGCAACATAAATAGTTCCACTAGAAGACACACTAGAACAATTGCCCCTTGTGAGGTTTCTGGAAGGTACCCATATAAACTTTTACAATCATCCCTCTCTGCTCTGTGTTTCTTTTTTAAACATCAGTTCCTCATCAGAGGCTTTTGTTCAGCTCTTCATTCCAAGATGTTGAAGGGTGTGGATAATCATTTTTCTGGGATGAGGATTCCTGCACTGGGCAGGGAATTGGACTAAATGACCTCTAGATTCAAGCTTTGCAATATACCAAATGTTTTGGAATCTGGATTGGTTGCCCTCTACCAGTCATTGAGCTGTTCCTTATTAGCAATTCTTGGTGGAACTCAGTCTGCCTTTGCTGTGGGGATATACAAATGTCTTGGTGTAGTGATGCACTGCCTTTATTCAATTGGCTAATGGTTGACAATGCAAATACAGTGGAAAGGGGCTGTGCAAATCATAGACTGGAGGTCCTATTTACCCATAGCTGACTTAAAAGCGCTACCCATTTTTCCTTTAAACTAAGTTGGCAAAAAAGCAATTGAATGCTAACATAGCATTTGCTGTCCCTATTGCTATGCCTCTCTCAGTTCTCTTCCCAGTCATCTGACTTCGAGTAAAAGGGAGGGCTGGGAGCCTAAACGCTTTACATATTTTTGAGGCTGCCCTTGCACATTCTGCAAGAGGAAAAACATCTACTCTTAACGCCACTAACAGCTAATAATGTCTTACAGTATTCATAGGCTGGGAATGAGATGAAGGCAGTTTGGGGAGCCAGCTTAAAAAAATGTTGCAAGGGCACATGCACACCTTCAAAGATAGAACCAGGAGGAAGGGGGAAGCTTAGTTATTTCCAGCATCCCTGACAACACTAAACAACAATAAAAAAAGGATGGATGCGTTGTTATAAACAGCAATCTCCCCAGTTAATAGCGACTTCCAGTGACAAAGACTTTGTGGCAGCAAAAAAAAAAAAAAAAAGCTTTGTGGATCCTATTATGGTCTTCGGTTCATTCTTTACCTAAGAGTAGGAAACCCAGAAGTTCTGGGACTTCACATGGTAAAAAGCAAGCCACTGAAGAGTGAGTGGGAAATGAGAGAGACAAGCGAAGTGTCTGAAGGAGGTGACCCCACTCACCACTGGCTTCAGTTCCTTCCCAACATGGGTCTTTAGTACCTGGGCCCCACCATCAGCATACAGAGCCTGCCAAATGATACCCGATCAAAGTCGGCCCTTCCAGATGTCGAAGAATTTCCAGTATTCCGGACAGCAGGGATAAGGATGCTCGGGGTGGCAATTCAAGGAAGGCTACAACTGCCGTCAGTAATTCATTGCTCGGCACCGAAAAGCGTCCTATTCCTCGAAAAGTTGTGGGGTTTGGGGGCTCTTTCGGGCACAACCAGCTACTCTTTTAACCACGCACCATCTTAAAAGGTCTGCCATTTTTTGTTTGTTTGTTTGATTTAGACTTGTTATTTTCTTCTCTGTCCCGCTGACGACGACACTACATGGCCCTCCTGTCCCAAATGTTGAAGGATATTCGTCGTTTCTTAGCCTGGCCTTCTCTGGGACAAGCTTTACACGTGCGCACGGCTGGAAATGGAAGATTAGGCCGCCAGATCGCTTCGGAGTAAACAAGCCTACAAACTCGCCTGTCAAACATGATAAATGTGTACCCAACGGCGGTAGAAGCGCCTCACGGCTGGGGCTTTTTATGACTGGGCGTGCGCGAGCGAAGGGGGGGGGGTGGGGGAGGAGGAGAGGCGGAATCCCAACCGGCCGCCTCACTCAAGCAGGGGGAAGGGACGCTCCCCCGCCCCGCGGCGAAAATAGCAAGCCCCGCCCCTTCACAGCGGGAGGGCGAGGGAGGTGCCTTTCCTATTGCCTTAGCAGCTCGAGCGGGCGCTTTTGCAGCTGGATGCTATTTTAGCCACTGAGCGTGCTCCCGCCCTTAGTGATAAGGTTGGGTTCCTCTCAGCTTCTTTGCCAGCGGCTCTTCTTTCGTGATTGGCTCCCTCTCTCTCTCCTCCCCCCCCCGCCGCCCTCCCTCCCTCCCTCCCTCCCTTGGGTCTCCTCCTTCCTATCCTCGTCTCTTGGCCTCCAGCGCCAACTCTTCCCGGTTTGGTTTCGGATTGGTCAAGCTCGCATCCCAACTCCTCCTTTTAAGCGTTGCGATTGGATAGGCGCCCCGGTCGCTGGGTTCTCTGATTGGACGCCGCTCTTCCCTCGTTGGGCTGCCGCCCTTGACATAAGCCCCAACCTGCAGTTCTGGCTGTTCTGTCAGGAGGAGAGAGAGGTTGAGAGGGGGGGGTGGGGAGGGGGGGGGCTGTTTCCACGTGGGGAGTGGCACGTAGTCATTTCCGCCCTGTCTGTAAGCTGAAGCGAAGGAGGAGAGGTTGAGCGCTGTTGCCCGAATCACGTGGGACGGCGAGGGGAAGCGGAATGGAGCGAGCCCTCCGATTTCTCAATTGGAAGCTCTTTTGTTGCGTGGCCACAACGATGTGCTTTTTTCAAACGGGAGGGGGAAACTCCAGCGCAGATGCTCTCCCGCCCGTCCCGCGGTTGCTGTCAGCTGCCTCTTGAATGCATGCAAAACAAACAAGTCTTAACCTTGTGGCTGATGCGCGTGCTTCCTCTTCCTCCCATTAGTTGATTAAAACATAAAAGCTGTCATAAAGGCTGTTGCGTTTTATCTCCCAGAACCGTGTGTGTGTGTGTGTTTAATGTGCTAAGTAATCTAGCATCTGATTTTCCAGGCAGTAATGCGATTCGAGTCTAGGAAAACTTAGGCCCCACTCAAGGAAAAAAATCAGCCCAGGCTTCACAGCAGCAGAATACACGGCAGATAATAATACTTGGCTATATATGTGTGGTCGGAAGTGAATTTAGTTGTTTTTGACGGGAGCTCTTTAATGATAGCTTTGGAGTTCCTCCCAATTAGATTTTCATTTTGAAGTTTGTCATATTTGTGCAAGTTTACATTCCACACACACACACACACACACACCCTTATTCGGAACCTTTTTCTGAAAGAACCCTTATCTAATAGTTCATTTGACATCTTAACTGCTGGTGACCTCTTGGGTTTGGTTGGATGTTTCTTGCAGTGTGTGTGTAAAATAAGTAAAACAAGTTACAACATTTTATACAATATATGTATAAACACACACACACACACACGCGTATCCTGTTTCCCCAAAAATAAGATCTCCAGAGGATATTAAGGCCAATTGGGCATGCGTTAAAATAAGCCCTCTCCGAATGCTTGCTGCCTCCTGCACCACAAAAATAATAAGACCTCCCTGAAAATAAGGCCAACTGCTTATTTCGGGGGTCAAAAGAAAAGACCCTGTCTTATTTTTGGGAAAACGGTATGTAAGTATGTGTATGTATGTACATATGTATATATGTATGGTGAATGGGTTCTTCTATTTCTAGTTTTGAATAACCCTGAACAATAGAGAATTGACCCCTCAAATTTCTGTTTCAATTTCCGTTTTACCAATCTGTTATTTAGACGTTTCCTATAGTGCCCAATTGATTGCCTTGGCAATTTTCTGGTTACACATAAATATGAAGTCATTGTGTTTACTGTTTCCAATTAGTTCAACAAAACCATGCATTTTTAGGATTAGTTTGAGGTCATCTCTAGTAGGTTCAGTTAATAATCTATCCTTTATATTTTCTCCTGTTTTCCTAATTGTATTTTGCATCTTATCTCGCAGAGAAAAGTAGCATGCCCCAGGACAAAATCAATTTTGCATCCTTGCATTTTCATCCACAACCATTATAAGGAAGAACTTTTTGAGGTTTCTGACTTCGTTGAAATTATGCTTTCTATAACACATATACACACATAGCCTGCTTGTGTGTTCCTTCCTCTGTTCTATTTAATACATTTGCATTTACATGATCATCTTGTTTCTGTTTCACAAGGTGTTTGTTATTCTGTATTTATTTTTTTACTTTTTAGCTCCCCCTCATCTTGGCACAAAGGTTTGTATTTAACAAAGAAACGGATAAGCACAGTGTTTCTCTTTGATATCTCTGGATTTAATTTTTTCCTGTGTCTGTTTATCTTTTTATCATGTTCTGTTTTCTTGTAGTCTATTTCTCCATTTTTATTTGGCTGGTCAGCAACATTTTGACCCTCATCCCGCTATTGATGATTCATCACAAAATGGAAGGTCAGTTTTTTTCCAAGAGCCCAGTTTGTTTGCTTTTATTATCCTACTTAGATGAAACTTCAGATGATGCAACCTTTGAGGGCCTTTACCAGGTTTTGTGCCAATAAATTAGTTTTGGAGATTACTGCCTGGCCACCTTCCTGCTTTGCAACTTTCTCACCTAAGGTGATTTCTAGGGTGGCATTGGAGAATGTCATGATGATTGCTCTTGGAAAATTTTAGTATTCATATTGAGGCTTTTTACGGGCAGGCAAGCTTTGGATGAGATGATTATAAAACTCTCAATTCAACATTATCCAACATTAGAGTAAGTCATGGTTTTGTTTTAGTCTTTGTCTTCGACATGAAACATGATAGTCTGGTTACCATGGAAGTGAACGTGATATTTGCTCATTGTCATGGCCAGGCCAATATTTAGTGACGTTTTATCCCACATAATCAAAACTGTTATTGTGAGGTGGGGATTGCTCCTTTGCAGATTCTGAAAGATTCCTGAATACTTTGAGGAGAGTCTCATACCAGTGTCCTAAATCCAGCTGAGGAAGTCAAAAGTGGTTGAGGTTGAGAAAATTGCCCTGATGGCAAAACACAAGGAGTCTTACATGATCACTCCCAATCATAGCAACCTGTAAAGCTTACTCTGTTGTCTGGGAAATTCTGAGACATAGAGATCAAAGGATAAATATTATACCACCATGATGGCGAACCTATGGCCCGCGTGCCACAGGTGGCATGCAGAGCCCTCTCTGCGGGCTTGCAAACCATCTCCCCAGCTCAGCTTCACCACGCATGTGTGCACATCTCCCGCCGGCCAGCTGGTTTTTGGATCTCTGCTGTGCATGCATGGGGGGGGGGGGGGGAAGGAGAGCGCCAGGGCATGTAGCGATGAAAAGATTAGCCATCACTGTTATAGCACATAATAAAGCCAGATTGTACTACTGGTCAGAGCTGCAAAGTTGGCAACTTCATATGGGATTTCTATACCATTCTTAAGTATTCTAAATCTGTCACCTATGCTCACTTTTTAGCACAGCTAGAGCATTACAATCTTTGAAATGTTATCTTTCCATTTTGATTGGAGAACCTCATTAGGGAGTGTATGTGGTCTGTTTCACGATGGGCCGGAGTTATCTCTCAACAAGTGCTTTCAAGGATCTGATGAACGCTCCTTCTGGGTTTTATCAGATCCATGAACGAAGATAGTATTGGCTTTATTGTCATTGTACAAAATAAATACAATGAAATTGGTTACAACACAACAAAGAGAGGGTTTGATAGCTTCATCTTCCTTCAATTTTGTTTTTTTTTTAATGTACAGTAGAGGGAAGTAAGTATATCCAATCCTGTTTCATTCTACTGTACTTTAAAACACAGTGTTTTACTTGAGTTTTTCTGTTAGCAGATCCTTTTGGTATTTTGTCAGAACAGCAGTCAGCTGATTGAAGAGAGCAGAGTGTTCCTTTCACAAACTATCTCTAGGCTTCTGGTTGAACTGTGGAGTTTTTTTTTTAACTGTCTTGTGCTGCATGAGTGCACATACACACACTAGCAAACCCCCCCTTTTTATGGAGGGCTTTTGCTGTGCCAGGGCTCTCCCTCACAGCCCCGTCAGCCAACTTTAGTGTCCTATTAATGCTATCTGTTGGAAAGTACTGTTTGCAAATGTTTCACCCTGAGGAAGATCGGCAATTTCTTCATTCATTCATTCATTCATTCATTCAATCAAAATAAATAAATAAATAAATAAATAAAAAGCAAGCAAGCAAATGCCAATTGATCTTTTGGGGGGAGGGCCCCCCACTCTCCTATTGGTCAGTTATTTATACCAACTGGTCATCCTCAGTTGATCTTGAAACTCTAAGCAATGTTGTGTTGCTTAAATTTAAAAATGTGGGAAAGATCAGAAGAAGAATATTAGGTATATTCACACTGACTTCAATTATTTATAACATATTGAATCTGGATGGGAAACATCAGGAATTCTCAACATCCAGGAAGAAGGCAGCGATACCCCACTATCTGAATTGTTGTCATGAAAACTACATGGACGTGTCCAGCTTGAGTTGAGAAAGTTGTTATTTTTACAGGTCAGATGGAGGAAGAACTTCATTTTATGTTCTAAAGGCTGCAGCGGTGAAGATGAAGCACAACAAGCTTCATGAAACATGAAGGAATTGGGGAACACAAATGGTGGAAGTGCCCCAAAACTGGATTTCTTGCCTGCCATATATCATCAAGTAGCCATACAGCAGAATTTATTTGAGTGGCTAAAGATTTTCCAGGATCTACATTGGTGTACAGCTGTTCAACCTACCACATAGTCTGTGGATGAGTCATACAGTACTAACCAAGAGATTTGAGTGCATGAAGAATGGCGCACATGGCCTTAAAGGTACATCTACTGTTAAATAAATGAAGTTCACATAAGCTAGTCCTCTCTTACAATATTCCTATGATTCCCAGAATTCTAAAAATAAAAAGCACTGTTTTGAAAAAAATACTACTTTTCAAAAAATATATATATTGGGATTTCAGTAGTACAAAGTAGCAGTACACTGCTGATCATGAAATCACCAGCTCGTGTACCATTAAAAAAAATGGCTGGGATTTGAAATTACAAAAATGCCAGTATGCTGCTGTTGATAAAACAAGCACTAATGAGCAGCCTCCAATGTTGCATGAATTAAGCTCTGCACAGTGGGATGTTTAGTTCACACTCTCCCCATTGCCTCCTCCATGTGCATCTTTAAAACATGCTACAAAGGCCTGAAAGACATTCCAAAGCACAGGATAGCACATTGAGGAGAAGCCGGCCCTCTCCACACACGTCCCACACCCCATTATGCAGCAGTGGAGCAAGTTTATTGCTCCTCTCCCAGTGAAATTATTTTGCTTATGTCAGCAGTGCACAGCTTCCTTTATACTGAGGGTTATATTTGGCCTTTGACTGATGTGTGCTAAAAAGTAATTACATTTGGGAGAAAGAAGTAGGCAGGACCAGAATGAAAAGGAAATAAAATTTAATTTAAATGTCCTCCATGTGGCAGTGCCTGTCCAACTTCGCTTGCCCTTGGAAGCTAAACACTGTTGAGTTGGATATTAGTGTGACAGATAAACATACGTCTATGAGAAGCCACCAGGATACCCTATGGTTAGAGACTGAGAAGTGGAAGAAAAATTCACGGACAACAGCAGTAGAAAACACCTTGCCCAGTTGCCCCCAAATCCTGCATTGATATATGCCCATAGGTAAAGGTAAAGGTTCCGCTCGCACATATGTGCTAGTCGTTCCTGACTCTAGGGGATGGTGCTCATCTCCGTTTCAAAGCCGAAGAGCCAGCACTGTGAAGACTCCGTGGTCTTGTGGCTGGCATAACTAAACATCGAAGGCGCATGGAACGCTGTTACCTTCCCACCAAAGGTGGTCCCTATTTTTCTACTTGCATTTTTACATGCTTTCAAAGTGCTAGGTTGGCAGAAGCTGGGACAAGTGACGGGAGCTCACTCAGTTAGGCGGTGCTAGGGATTCAAACGGCTGAACTGCTGACCTTTCTGATCGACAAGCTCAGTGTCTTAGCCACTGAGCCACCGCATCCCCTTTATATGCCCATGGTGTCTATCCCCTTACAGTAGTATCAAAGAGAAAGGAAGCTTTTCTGTAGAATTTATTTGAAATTAATCGCAATTAAGATAACAGTCATTGGTAGTTGTTTTTAGAGCCATACCCACATCCTAGGTTTTTGAAACAACACACATTCTGCTTTAGATCAATAGTTAATGAGGTTTTTCCTTCTAGCATTCATTTTTCATACAGGAATTCCAAGAACAAGCAAAGCCCAGGTTCCTCATGAATTAATGCTGGACAAAATAATTTTGAAAATAATGAATTTCTTGAGATAAGATACATTGTTGTTCTTGCCACTTTGGTTATTCTTAAATATTCAGAGGAGAAGATGAAAGGAACAGGATAGAAATGGAAAGACTACAATTGTACTTGTTTTCCTTACAGCAATTTTACTTTGAACACAGGGATATTCAAGGTTACCCTGAGGGCTGGTAAGCAAGCAATCCTTGAGAATGTTTCCATGCTTTAGTGGTAAAGCGAAACAGGGCCACCAATTTCCACATGCTCTGCCCTCTACTAGATATTGCTGATTGGGAGAGCCACAGAAGATTTCCCTGTGCTGTTCCAGGGATTCCATACACTCTGCACCTGGAGCCACACCATTATTTATTTTAGTTTCTATGACTGCCCACTGTCACACGGTTCTAGGTGGTTTGCATAGGTTAAACCAAGCAGCACAACTAAAATACTGTACCGTGGAACACATACAGAACGGAGTGCACAGGCCAAGAGCTAAGCCTTGGCATGCTGTCAACCATGTAAAAGTGGAATCGGATAGCATAGAGCCATGCAGCCACTTCTTTGTCAGACTCATGTTTCTTCACTTGGATTCTGCTCTCTACTTCTCACTCTGGTTCATTTTCTATCTCTGGTTCCTCACTATCTGTCCTTGTGTCAGTGAAGATCAGCCAATATAGTAAGCGAGAATGGTTGATGTACTTAGACTACCCAGCAACTGTGTCCCTGGGCTGGTTTGTATACAGTGTTAGGATTTACTTCAACCATTGTTCGATGATACCTCCTACACATGGTCAAAATCTTTGCCTTGTGTTGCCCATCCTCATTTGTTCCTCAGTATTTCATCTGGAAAGCAATAGAAAGAAACCTCATTTTAGCTCTGTGTGAGTTGCGGTGAGAAAGGTGTTGCATTATGTGTCATGTTTTCATGCATTATGCATTGGGATTCTCACAAGCATTGCCCCTTCCCACAATCGCCAGCAGCATTGTCTTGAGTAGAATGGTCACTAGGGTATATGGATATTATTACACCCGTGAGTCATTTAGTCAGCAGATAACTGTTAGACAACAGTCCTTAATAAATGCAATTTATTATATATTGCTAGTCCCCCTTTCAGGGATTGTTTCATTTTATGTATACTCATTGTGTGGCTTAACTGTCTTCCTGTGCATAAAAGGACTTGTTGCTAATTGAGGTGGATCCAGGATTTAAGACAGGCCTTTGGGGATGAGGCTGGACTAGCAAATGTTATGTGTTGTGTGAATCCATCCAGAATCTTAGGAAAATAAGCATGTTTTATACTAACTTTCCAATAGGCAATTTAATCATTGCAGCCAACACTTGGCAGTTAATCAAACCAACAATACGAGAAACTCAAAATAAATACTGCTCATTGGGAAAGATAATATCAAGTTAATATGCAGAGTCAGACTATTAGAAGAAAGAAACTTCCTTCTGAACATGGAAGTCTTAAAACCAAATGAGTACAATGAACAGAAATTCAGCCAAACAAAATGTATGCTGGCTACAACTGATGTGTAAACAAAATGTAGATTTGAGTAAATAAAACAATAGGAACACAATTCTGACAATATTAACACCCACTATACAAAACAATCTGGGAGGCAATTTAAATAGTTTGTGTGTGTGTGTGTGTGTGTGTGTGTGTGTGTGTGTGTGTGTGTGTGTGAGAGAGAGAGAGAGAGAGAGAGAGAGAGAGAGAGAGAGAGAGAGAGAGAGAGAATTAAAGGCTTTCTGCAGGAGAACACAAATATTAAGGAGATGGGTTAGAATTTGAAATTCATAACAGAAAAGGTATTTTAATTTTGCATAGTTGTAGACTTAAAATAATGTTAAAATACAAAGCAACCAACCTAACAACCCAGTTCATAACAGAAATTAAACATAACTGGATTTTTTTCAGAGTGAAATCCTACTAAAATGACTACAGCACAGTTGCTTTATAGCCAGTTTTCTGGAAACTTTGGATGCTGTTAATTTATTGGGAGCTGCACAATTGGGGCCAACCCAAGAGCTTTATGGTTAGAGGGAAGATTAGCTGCAACCACCAAGAACATGTAATGTATTTTGCCTTGTCTCATGTTGTACAATATATCACTTTTGGATTGCAACAAGAAATGGTGTGCAGATTCCTAGAATTTTCAGAGACATCATTTTGATATGCTTAATCATGTCTGGTTTATTTTTAACATGTAAACTTCCTTTGAGCTATAGAGGCAAGCCTGAAGGCATGGGATTATTTTTATGTTCATTAAAGTGTGGCACAATCAGTTATATTGTGCCCTGACATCAGGTATATGCCCAGAGTTAATGCAAAGAAAAGACGTTCTCTGCAATTCAGGAAGCATTTCAGAGAAATACCATACAGGGACAGCTGGCATGTGCTTCTGCCTCTCTCACCATTCTGTTTTGTGTCCACTCCTCCTCCTGCGCAGCCAGAGGCAATGGGAGAAACACAGTACTTTTTCCTCTGCACGTTTAAAACTGCAGTTGTGAACAGACAGGCCGAAGCAAAGCGAAAGATGTTGTGTGTGTGCTTGCATTGGCACAGTGCACAGAAGACTTGGACACGGTCCAAACTGACAGAGAAGCCACTGGGTGGGGAAAATAGCAGGGATCTCTCTCTCTCTCTCTCTCTGTGTGCGTGTGTGTGTGCATGCCTATGTGTAAATCAAGCTAATCTGGAGCTTCTTCAGTCAATCCAGGAGATCATGTTCCAAAATCTAGGCTATTGCCATTGCCACATGAGGAATTGGAGAAATGATTCATCCCATCCAGTATTAGTATAGCCCTAGCTTCTTCCTGGCCTGATGAATGCATTCAGCACTAATGAACTAACTAGAGGGATTGCCTATCCGTGCTAGATTACACTTCCAATTAGGCATGTATTCCTGATTTTAATAAATAGCATTCTCTGGGGAGGAGCACCCTCCTTGGCATGAGTGGGTAAATTAACTGTTTCCTTCCATGCTCAACTGCAGAGAACATTCCAATTTCTGACCTGGGAAGAAATGCCTGTTAGCACCGACAGGTAATCCATGAATGGAAGGAGACTGTTATTTCTTTTCTGGATTGACCCATTCTCTTCTGTCTCTTCCCTGTGAAGTTTCTTTCTTCCCATATTTAACCTCCACGATTTGAAATCAGCCTAAGGAGAAATGGCACAGAGGTAAAAGTAGTAGGTCCATTGTTACCGACATGATGATTCGTAGTATTAATTGAATCTAGCAAATATTTGCACAAGCCATTTCTATTATTGTTTATTTGACTGCCTTTGAGATCTGTCTTTGAAAAATATAAAGTAAATTAACATCACCGGTTCTCTGGGTCTAATGCATTCTTATGTGCCAGCACCATGCCTCATTGCTACCGTTAATATATGGGCATTGATACAGCACTTGGCACTAATATTGATTATTCAGTATTAAAATGAAAGAATCCACTGTGCACATGCTTTCCTTTATTATTCCTGAAAAACTTATGCCACAGACAGAACCAAAGGTTAAGGCCAGAGCTTTATCATGCTTACAGCAACACCAGATTCTGGCTGGGCTCATGTCAGTTTCTTGTATTAGTATCAGAAAGACACTTAGGTTTATGTTTTACATGAGGATTAGTAGTTAACTTTATGTACTAAACGCTAGCTGATGAAGCCTGAGGCTACAACAGTACTTATTATCACTTAATTATATAACTTTGTAGATCTTCCGTAGTACCAAAAGGATGATGAGTTAGGGTTAGGGTATGGGGGTAAACCCCCCCCCCATCCTCAGGTATTAGGGATGATCTTACAAAGTTGGAAAGGCTACCCATAGGGTATCTTTATTTGAGTCTGTCATTTTTACAAAAAGTCCTGAAAGAAAGATTGGCGGGTCTCCCCCAAATTGCAAAAAAACTGGGACAAAACCACGAACGCATTTAATAATGGGAGGCTCGTTGCTGCATCTTTTCCTTGTCGGTGGGCTCCACCACAGACATAATGTGCTGCTGTTGCTGCTGCTGCTGCTACAGGTCGGTTTTGTGAAAGATTTATTTCACGACAACGGCATTTGCTCCAATGAGGACTTTCTGGGTTTACACGAAGGCGACGAATAACGTTAAAACAATCTGTCTCGCTAAGGGAGAAGAATCCCCTTGTGGACTGGAAAGGGGAAACCTGGGGGCGATACAAAACCCTGCTCTCTTCTACCGAGCTCCGCAATCGCAGCCAGGAGTTGAAAAAGAGCTTAAAAAGCAGAGCTGGGCGAAAAGGAGTGGGTGAAAGCGGGGGAGGACGGCGAGGCGCTAGCAGGAGAGCTGAAGCGGCTTGGCTTCGGTGTTTATTTTTTGCAGGGCTCCGGCTGGGGGCGTGTATTTAAATAGAGCCGCGCAGCCAATGCGCGCCGAGGGGTTGGGCCATGAGGGCAGCTTGTTTACAACAGATCTTTCCGAGCTGTTCTAACCCGGCCGGCAAGGAGGAAGAGGGCGAGAAGCAAAGCCTGGCGTCGGGAGCACGTGGAGTCGCAAGCGCGGGAGAGGCGGCCAGGCCTCCCAGTCCGCTCCCCCTGCCGCCCGCCCCGGGAGGAGCCGCCTGCAAGGTGAGATGATGGGTGCAGCGACGGGGCTGGACAGGCCCTGCCAAAGTCCACCGTGCACTGGCGGGACTGATAAATACATTAAGGCAAGCTGGTGGGTGTTCTCTGCCAAAAGGTGGCAGATCTTGCGAAAGGACAGCCGAAGTGGGGGCTGGCTCGGAGCAAAGGTCCAATATAGTTCCGAACGACCCGTGCAAAGGTGGCTCTCGGAGAGGGAGCTTTTAAGCGGCTGGAAGGCGGCGACTACTTTACTCTTGCTGGTTTTGTGCTTAATCGGCCAAAGCGGCTATTGGCAGATATATTGCTTCTGCATATGCAGGATCCATTATTAAATTTACAGTAGTTACTTCATCTGCCTGGAAATGATCCAAGTCCTTTTGGATTCCTCTTAGAAGTCAGCGGCCATTGCTTCGTCTGACGACGGAAAGCTCCCCAAACTGCTTAGGCGTTAAGTAAAAAAAAAGATGCAATTTTGGTTTTCACTATCTCCATGATCTGCCTCAATACACATTCTCGGCTTCCAATGTTTTAAGCTTCCCGGGTTTTCTTTCTTCATATTTTTCGCATTTTTTGTAGCTGGCTGACATGTTCAACCGCTTTTCCTCCAAACCCCCCCCCCTTTTCCAATTCCTGTTTGCCTAAATTAAGCTCTTTCCCCAATGAAGAAAAGCAGAATCTCCGCCTTTTCTAAGGGCGCAGCTGCAGGTGCATTTGACCACCAACCTCTGCAGACAGCGTGTGTATTGGCCATGCTGGCGGAGGAAATGATTGTGTAGCCTAACGTTCAGAAGGCACAGGGTTGGCACAGGCAGTTTTAGCTGTTTCTCAGAGGAAGCAAACTACAGCTCCCTAATCATTTGTGTATTACTTTTTTGGATGTTTGTACATTAATGTCTGCATATATTTTGCTTCTACTGTAGTCTTAAGTAGAAAGTGAACAACCTCCTTTTTTCACTAAGATTGAAAATGTTTTGATTTCCTTTATTTTGCAAACAGGTATGTTTGGTCTTTGAGACTTTTAGCTCACTTAAAAACACTTTGTAGCTCATCTCAATTGTGCAATTACAGAAGTTCTTCCATAAAATTGGGGTGGGGGGAATCCTTTGTATGCATTTGTACCAATTTATATTTATTGACAGCCTCAACTGTGTAAACAGAAAGCCCCATAACAGCCTTTCTGAATCCTCCAGCTAGAGTGGACTGGAATTCCTAGAGCTTTCAGCTTCTAAAAATTTTAGGAATTGCAATTCCAACACATCCGGAGGGTGCCAGGTTGGGAAAAACTGCTTTAGATAGCAAATGGATGGTGGAAAGGGGTTACTTCAAGTCAAACGAAGGCAAACAGTGGCCCACAGAACACATTCAATCCCCAAACCACATTTTTTGGCAGGTGTCAAAGCTGTGTCTGTATCTCTGGATTTCAACAGCATAATAACCTTAGCACCATTTGTGGTGGGGAAAAAACACAGGACTGTTAATCTAAATCCTAAAATAGGCCTGGCATACTTTGGAAGAGAAGCCAATCTTTCTGCCTCAACTGGGAAAAATGGAGAATTTCGGTTCCACCAAAGTTGCAGATAAGCCTCTATTCATTTTATGACCCACCCAGTGCAGCTTTCCAATGGTTTATCCTCCACTCCTTCAGTTTAATAGAATAGATACACCCAGATCTCATTCTTGTATTTGTGAAATATCTTGCTTCTTGGTGATCATGCTGGATAATGTATCTTGTATCATTAAGGTAGGATATATAGCTGTCAGAGATTTTCACTTACAATTGGCACATGCTTGATGCTTTAAAATAAGATTGGGAGGGCCCCTAGCTTACACATAAATCCTTTTTGGCATATAGAGGGGCCCACATTCAAACCCTGATATCTCCAGTGGAAAGAAGGATCCATTGGATATTCAAGGTTCCAAATTCCAAATTGATAGTTAATAGTCTGTCCTGACATAAAGCAGCTACATTAATCTAGGAAAAACTAAGACTTCTTAATGGTGAGAACTATTTAATTACAGAGATTTTATAATTATTTTATAACAAAAATGCCTCAGACCAGCCTATATATGACCCCTTTATGTTTTACTGGTGCTTTAAGACCTTGTTTGAAATCCAGTGGCAAAATGGCTGCACTTTGGCAGGTCAGATTTGATCACTCTTTTACACTGGGAAGGGAAATCAACAGAATTGGACTTTCAGAAATCCATATGACACAGGAATGGATATAGTCCTGGAGCATAGACTTTAACTTCAATGAACTATGCCATATTTGCCCAAAACAGTGGAATTGTGAGAATTCTCCAATTTTGTTGGATCTTAAGAAAGATTCCAAGGCTGTTTTAACTGGAAGCTAGTATCTGCAAAACATGTCTTCAGCATTGGTGCTTGCTTTCCCCCAAATAATTGTACTAGTTAATCCAAGCTAGTGTTCCAACTTTTTAAATCTCCATTTCAAGGAACCTAAGGTCTTGTCTAGGTAAAACTGAATTGATAAACACAACTATGATATACAAAGCAGCGCTTGGAAAGGTTACCTGGTTGTTTGATCCAATTCAGTCTTTTTTTAAAAAACAAAACAAAATAAAAGAAGCTTACTTTTAAATGCAAATGAAAAATTGTTCTGTTTTTGCCTTGCAGTTAAGAATACAGAATGTTTCTTAGAACAGTGTTTCTCAACCTTGGCAACTTGAAGATGTCTGGACTTCAACTCCCAGAATTCCCCAGCCAGCGAATGCTGGCTGGGGAATTCTGGGAGTTGAAGTCTGGACATCTTCAAGTTGCCAAGGTTGAGAAACACTGTCTTAGAAGACCAAGGAAGGAGCTCTCCAACATTAAACTGATAAATATGAGGTGTCAAAGGTGTCACGTTTTAGCTTGGCAGCCTCCCTTTTTTTTCTTCCAAGTTTTCTAAGCTCTTTCATTGCTTCCTTGAGTCTTAAGGTACACTCCATCTTCTATTTGCAGTGTAGGTGTGTCTCTTCAAACAAATGATTGCAAACCCCTGGGGCAAACAACTTGTTAATATGTGTGCTAAGAAGGATAACTGCAGTAGTGGCAAATTCAGTGGTGAAAAATGGCAAACTTTTTTTTTTGGAAATAAAACTGATTTCCTCTGGTGAACATGGCTCCAATTCAATGCTAAGAAGTGGATTAAAACAAAACCCACAACAGCTTTATTTGCTTAATGAAGCAATTCTATATATGTTAGTAATTTTTGAGTCAATTCATTGGACAAGTGACGGCTTTCTGTATGTCCCCTTTGTATGGTAGTGATAGTCTCTGCAATATATTTTGTCTCCCCCTGCACACTTTGTCTTTGCTTCCATGCTTTTTTGTAAAATTTGTGTTCTATAAGCCCTTCTTCAGAACTTGGGTATATTAATTTTTAGGTGTCAAAATGTATCTTTTCATCCTGTATCCATAATAATTCATGAAACGGTCTTGGCTTTTGTTTTCCCTTCGCCTCACCTTTTTAATGAATATATTTTATATACATGAATTGTACCTATTATTTTATATTTTGTAAGCCACTTTGCAAGGCGTTTGCATAGGAAGCAGCGTAACTAGTGTCCAATATCCATCAAGTGTTTCTGAACAAATGTATTTTGGCTAAATCCTGCCAGCTAGGAATGATGGGACTTGAAATCTGACATACGTAGTAGGGGACTTCTGGCCTTCCTAGCTCCCAAAGTGTTGTTAAACAAAGCGCGATGCCAGTGTCCTTTATCGTGTGCCCAGTACAGTATCACCCGATCCTCGGAGCTACAGTGGTAACAAAACCTCCCTCGAGTGTGCGAGGAACCAGAAATTCACCTGAGCTAGCATTTTATCTACAGCGGCGGTTCGACACATGCCTCGAGGTTTCCATGCCCGACTGGTGGCACTTGCCCCGTGGATGCTGTCTGCCCAGTCAGCTGGCGCCTGCTATTTTGTGGCCACGCGGGTTGGCGGATGTGTGCAGAATTGCCAAGCCGCTCACCCCACCCCCCCACTCCCAGCCGGCTCCTCGGTGCGGCTTCGCGTTGTTTGCGTTCTGGTTTTTGCGCGTTTCCTCGACGTGCTGCTATGCCGCCGCCACCGCAAAGCGAGTACCTCCCTTCCGAGCCGGGACTCCAGGCCGGGGGCTGCCTGCAGCCGCGTACGTGAGGCAGCTTGTGCCGGGGACAGAGGAGGGGAGGAGACGGGACTGGAGGGGAGGAGAAAGGGAGGAGGGAGCTGGAAGGGGAAGGTGGATTTCAAAACAAGCTTCGGAAAGGAAGGAGGGAGCGGAGCTGGCAAGCGGCGTCTGGAGGTAAGCGGAGAAGCGCCGCGGGTGGCGGCGGGGAGAGCGCGCGCGCACACACCCACCCCTTTGCGCCCGCGAGGGAATCGGGGGCCGCTGCAGCCGCTCGCGAAAAGAGGCCGGGAAAAAAAAAAAAGCCCAAGCAGCCGGGGACTTGCCCAGTGCAAGCGGAGTGGGTGTGTGCGCGCGCAACCTGCCACGGGCCGCGCAGTTGTCGGTGCCGCGCGGTTCGCGGGCAGTCCGTCTTCCACCCGCTTCCTCTGCAAAACCCGAACCAAACTTCGTGGATCTCGCTTGGTCTCCGCCCCGGTTTAGGAATTAATTGCTTCCTAGCTGGAAAAGGGTGAGCTCTTGCGCGCAAGCTTCCTGATCCAACGCCGCGGACAGCGGTCCCCGGCGTTCTTAACACTTTACCTGCCCTTTAGATCTACTCTTGTCTTTTGCACAACCGGACTGTTTTATGCCGGTGCTTGCACCGCGGCAAGTGGTTTTCGCTGTGCGGTTGTCCCCCACCCCTTCCCCTCGACGTGGTAATGAAGTCCCCTCGCATTTCCTCCCCCTTTGGACAAGCCCTCCAGGACTTGGAGAGAGGAGAGGGAGATGGACTTAGTTTTTGCTTCCTCCTCTCCCCTCAGTCGATCTACTGCTGTTCCTAATTTTTTGCGATCACTTGGGTCCCGGTAGCCAGGCTCTTCCTTGTGCGAGCTGCCCTGTGTTTTGATCAACGCGTGTTTGCCACGCCTCCCTTTAGTGGGCGCTTTTCCCTTCGCTCTTGTCAGGGTTTTTCTCTCTCTTTTTGGCACCTGGAAGGGTGCAGGACTAAGGCAACACCCGCTTCTCCCTTCGTCTGCAGGTCCCTCGCCGTCCCGCCCTCCTTCCTAGCTCCTGGGTCCGCTTCAGCCCTTTCCCCACAGCCAGCCAAACCTCCCCCGCCCCCTTTCTGCCTTCTAGCCGCTGCGCCTTCCCCGCCCCTGGGTTGCCCATGGCACGCCTACTCGAGGCGCAGAGGGGCTCTGCCCCGGGAGAAAAAGTGCCACTCCCCCTCTTCTTGCGGCCATGTCACGTTTGCCTTTAGACCACGCCTCGCAGTCCAGCCCCAGATTCTACATTTTAAGTCTTAAAAAAGAAAAAAAAGCATCGATTTTATATGGCTTGCCTGTCTCGCGAAAAAAGTGACTTGGCGGTTGTTGAGTCTTGCCGGTCAAACTTTCAGGGCGCTTCCCGGGGACGTCCTGGAACGCGAGACTTGTTACGTTGCTGAGTCTTCTTTGCCATTATGGTTTGAGTGGATGGTAGCCCCATGGCTCCTTCTGTGGAGAATCTTTACAAAACCACTAAGGGGAGAAGAAGATACTACAACAGTTGAGAAGACCCGAGCAGTCCAGTGCAAAGCAACTATAGTTTTTTTTTTTTGTTTTTTGTTCTGTGGGTCTCTGCAGCTGTCTCCCTTCACTGTCGTTTTTCTTTCTCACATAAATATACTTGTGCAGCTGTTAGCTTTTGCATAGCTAGGCAAGGCTTCAGCTTCTGGGCAGTGCCTTCCACAGCTTGGGTCCCATTTGTCATGCACCCTCTCTTCCATAATGCTGTGCAAGGTTTGAATGTGTTCGCTCAAAAAGTAAATCTCATTGAGATTGTAGCTCAGAGCTCGCTGTTCTAATGGTGTGGAGTTTTAATGTGCAGTTAAAATGCTCTGGTAAGCAATTAAATAAATAGCTCTTTGCCTGCCAGCTTTCTGGTTCCCCAGACCTGAATTCCTGTGTCTTTATTTTAGGAAAGATTTAGGTATTTGAATGAGGACATTTTAGGAGGACTTTTTAGGAGATTTGGACCTTAGTTTGGATGAATTCTGCAACCAAAAGATCCTATTCTGGAGATTTCCTGCCTTAACAATTAATCATCTTGGAGCTCTGCTAGCTGCGAAAACTGCGAAAGTATTTTTCATAACTCTCACTGGTCAAGAGAAGGACTAGTATCTGCCTTTCTGCAATATATGGGGTGAGCTTGTTGGATTTGCATGTTGTGTGAATGCAGCCAGCTTGATTACCGGTAGTTTATAGCTCAGATCACCGTGCAAATCCTCCAGAAATGTTTAAGAGCAGCAACCCAGATAAGGATGTTTTGTGAACCTAGTCAGTGTGCTATGGGGTGGAAGAAAGCGGCATCTCTTAATGGGGAATCTTTGGCATGAACGAGCTTGTCCGGGCCCTGCTTCTGGCCTTGAAATAGAACAGGGTGGGATGAAATGAGAAGGGGAGATTACCCCAAATGATTGGCCCTTCCTGTTTCCCACTTTGTTACCGTGCAGGTTTTCACTCCTCTTGTGGACCTAACTGGTACTTGTTGTGTTTTCTCCACCCCCCCCCCCCAATTTGTGCCACACCCCTTCTTTATGCTTGCAACTTGGAGCATATCTCAGATCTTCTGCTTAGGAGCTTTGAGCCTTCACCACGTCACACCATTTACCTCACAATATGCCAGTATTGTAGGCTGTGCAATCTGGGAAATGTAGTCCTGAACTTCTTTGACATTGAGGAAGGTTTGTCCTGTGAGTTAATAACACCTGTTTGATGACTGGTAGCTCCACACTTGATTACCTTTTACTATGCAGTGTTGTGATGACATCTGGACTTCTGCCATTTTCTCCTGGTATTTCTTGGTATGTGTGTTGCTGACTAAGTTTGTGATTAGCCGGTGATCAGAGATCCTTTTGCCTCTTGGGAGGCCAGGCAGAAGTTCCTTTCCCCCAAAAATGGCTTGCTTCTTCTTCTTCTTTTCCCCGGAGTCACCAAGATTGCCCTAAGCAAGCAAGCTTATATATATAATGGAGTTATCAAATTGTTTGTGGAGCAGAAATTTTTGCAGACAGTAAAAGTCTTTTTGTACATTTCAAATGGCAAAAATGGCAGGGTCCCAGATTCTCAGAAGAGGTGGTGGTAGGGGAACCAACTTTGAACACTTTGTATGTGTGTGTGTAGCTCTAACGCTAACCTTCAAGTCAGTCTTGACTCTTGGTGACTGCCTGGACAAGTCCCTGCAGTTTTCTTGGCAAGATTTCAGAAAGGGTTTGCCCTTTTCTTCTTCCCAGGGTTGAAAAAGAGTGATTGGTGGAAGTTGCTCCCCTAGCTTAGGGCCTAAGGCAGGACTGGAACTCACAGTCTCCTGTTTTCTAGCCTGATGCTTTAACCACTGCCTTCAACTGGCTTCCCACTTTGAACATTGGGTGATGTAAAGTGCTGATGGAAGAACATTTTTGAAGGCCAAAACCCTCACTTACAGGTATACCCAGCAAAGCTACAGGGTCTTATTTTTTGGAGAAACATGGTAGCTTTGCAGGGTATACCGTATTTTTCGGAGTATAAGACACACCTTTTTTTCCTCAAAAAAGAGGCTGAAAATCTGGGTGTGTCTTATACATCGAATACAGCATTTTTTTGCCTCCCGAAGCCCCGCCCCTTCACCAAAATGGCCGTACATACTCTTATGGAGGCTTTCAGAGATGATCTGGAGGCTGGGGAGGGCAGAAATGAGCAGAAAATGAGCCATTTTTGCCCCCCCAGCCCCCAGCAGCACTTTATAAGCCTCCTAAAGGCTATGCATGCAATTTTTTGGACAAAAAAGGGCCATTTTTTGCTCATTTTTGCCCCCCCTTCCCAGGAGCACTCTGCAAGCCCCCCCCCAAAGGCTATTCATGACTTTTATTTGAAAAAAGGCCCATTTTTGTGAAAAATTGGCCGTTTTGGGGAGGTTTGCAGAGTGCAAAAACTTTTTTCCCCTTTCAGAAAGCTCTTTAGTTACAGTGATTGATGAGAATTAGATTGATCAAGTGCTGTGCCAGCAGAAACAAGTCTTAGGTGCTGCAGGTTGTCAGTGATTTCCTTCTCCAGCACATGTATAAATACACCTGGAAACATCTACCTACCTACTTACTCTCTCTCCCTACCTACCTACTCTATTTCTCTCTCTCTCTCTCTCTCTCTCTTCCCCCTCCCTCCCTCCCTCCACCTACCTACCTATTATCTCTCTCTCTCTTCCTACCTACCTACTGTGTTTCTCTCTCTTTCTTTCCCTCTCTCTCCCTCTCTCGACCTACCTACTTTTTAAAAAATTTGCCTCTTCAAAACCTTGGTGCGTCTTATACTCCGGTGCGTCTTATACTCCGAAAAATATGATACCTGTAAGTGAGTAGGTTAAAGTATAAGACGCGGTCTTATTTTCTTTTGAACCCCGAAATAAACTTATTATTTTTGAGGTATAGGAAGTGGCGAGCGTGGTCACCTCATGGCTGCTGTATGTTGCAATATTTTTGGGGAGGGCTTATTTTTTGGGGAGGGCTTATTTTAGCACATGCGCTCAAAAGCCTGATTGGGCTTATTACCCGGGGAGGTCTTATTTTTGGGAAACAAGCTGGAGGAGCCTGTTGAGATGAGTAGGTTGAAGCAAGTGTAAAGCCATTTTTGAGTTGACTTTAACTTCTGGGGGCTTCTTGTCATTTTCTTAGCAATCTTATGGTAGTGCTTTGCTACTGCCTACTTTTCTGATGTTTTTTCCACTTCTCTGTCTAGCCATAGCCTTGGGATTTCCTGGTGGCCTCCTATCTCAGTATCAAAAAGGTGTGATTCTATTTAGCTTTTTTTGCGGGTAGCCAATGTTACCTTGATAACTTGGTAGCTTGGTACTGCCATGTATGTTGAAGCAGAAAACTCTTTCAAATTCAACCAGGGACACATTCCCAGATGGAGAATCTTCTTGTCTTTTCAGTCTGTCCAGTTCCAACCTCATGGCGATCTTTTCAAGAAAAATCCCTCAAGCCCGTTTCCCAGCATTTATAAAGAGTTGTGGAGGGAAAAGACTGGTGCACTGTAGTTTGCTTCCAGGAATAACTCCTGCTGGTGTGATGTTCAGTCTGTCAGAAAAAAGGCTAGCTTTCTCTTTGATCTTTTAGTTGTCAGTATACAACGAGATCATTTCTATGGCAGGGAATTAAAATATGATGCCGCTCAGAGAAAGTTGCAAGAACAGTTTCTGTTGTGCGTATGGTTCTTGCATATGTAGCTACTGTGCCCCTCCTAATGATGTTTTGATTTTGGTATCTGGCATTAAATCTGAGAGACAAGGGTGTAGTTTGGCAGCCGTTATTGTTACTGTTGTTATTGTTAAGAGTCTATTCCTTTGGCAGTGATCTGCAAGAAATTATGCAGCAATGTGGATTGGGGCTTAAGCAAGCAGTGGGCAGGGCCAGACCCAGAAGTAGGTTTTCAACACCCCCATTTTTTCCTCTCTCTTTGGCATCAGAGTCTCTCTCTCCTCCTTTCCTTTCTCTTTTGCCCTTTCTTTTCCCAAGCAATAACATTGGATGGATTGCTCTTGCCATCAGTCTGACCTGCATGCTTGCAAAATGAGCTTTGAAATTTCCATGTGGTCCTAGTGCAACATGCTGCCCATCCTCGGACTAGCCAGATGTTGCCCATAACATTTGTGAGTCTGATTGGAAACAGCGCCCCCTTTCTGCCAACTGGCACTCCCCGAACTGTCCTGGAAGATTTGATAATTCCTTTTTTTAAGAAGACTAACAAGAGTCCACACATAGAACATTTCTAACCCTTTCCTGCCCCTCCCCCTCAAGACTACCTGTCTTGATTTTTGTGATGACATTTGTCCTTTGCATTAATGAAGTACCAGGTGTGTGTATGTTCATATGTGTGTTTGATCTGCATTCATTTGGGATTGAGAGAGCTGCAGAATTTGACCAGTAGACTTGCTGATGGAACTTGGTAACTGGTTTACACATTACATGATACTGCAGGTTGTGGATCACTATATTGCAGAAAGCCAGCTGTTATTTTAAGCATATTGTATGAGCAATGTAATCTCATTATTAGCACAGCTAATAATATTTTTAAAAAAAATATAGTAATCTATTTTTTCTTAGTTTGGATATATACCTTATTGTGTGAATTCCATAGCTATCAGGTGTGGATTTTGAAAATGTGGGCAACTGCAAGATGACAGCAAAACGATTTAAGAAAAAAATGCCACTCTTTGCTGCCCTCTACTGGTTTTCCGGGTTTTTGCAGCCCAGATGCGGTAACCCTAGTGAACACTCTGTGTTTTGTTCAGTTGTCTTTGCACAAGCAAAAGGCTGTTGAATCTATTTTAGCTTCATCTCTATTATATGCAGTGAGGCTTTATGGTTTGTGACTGCTCTTTTCCAGCCTGAACTGGAAGATGCTGAGCTGGAAATCTATTGCTTCTGTGTGAAAAGGATCAGCTCCAGCTCCCAGTTCCTGCAGGTTGTAGACACTTTTGCGATTGAAGCAGGTTGGATGCAGGGCTGATTGGGTTCAGTGTGTGACATGGTAAACTTTTCTTCTCTTGAAATAGTCTTGAAATCTGGTTCACTCTGCAAGGGGAGGTGGGAACAAAGCCCTCCTACCATGTCCTCAAGTTTTTCACTTGAACGTGGGAAATAAAAGGGATCTCCCTCACATCAGGGGCTTCTGCCAAACCATTGTATAAATGTGCCAGATAAATTGTTGCTGGGGAGATATAAGTGTAAGGAATAATGCCACCAGGGCATTCACAAGGGGAGTATGTGTATACTTTCCTCTTTCTCTTCTGATTGTATCTTCTCCAGCTCTCCATTATAGACTCATACCTGCCTCCAGGCAAGGCTGCCACTCCTCCTCCTTAACAGACTTCTCCTTGCAGGGAATATGCTGAGAGTAACTGATTTAAATTTGCAGGTTTTAGACCTTCCTTCTAAAAAAGCTCCTGATCCCTGCTTTTTCCTTCTTGGAGAATCTCACTTTTAACCCTTTGGTGCTGCCTGATTCTCCCCAACACAAGGCTGAGGGCAGTGGGAGTTGCTGCCCTTTAAAAGCCAGAGAGAATGACTTTTGAAGTTGGGAGGGTTAAGCTTCTATCAATCCTTATCCTAATTGTGTGTTGAACTGGGCTTGTAATCTGTACAAATCTAACTAAGAGGCTGAGGTGGCAGAAAGTCCTAAAGAATATACACCAGGGCTCATTTCCCAGATAAATCTGCATAGGATGGTCTTGCAACTTTGCTGCACAAGTTTGCTTTTTAGAGGCTGTTCAGCTGTAAAAATAACCCCTCTTGCATCAAAAGCCCCCCCTATTTTCAACCAATTTCAGCAAAGGATTTATTGGGTGGTTGCTGTCAGCCTCATTCCCCCTCCTTCCATTTCTACCATCTGGGTTTCATGATTAGGACCTGCCTTACAGAGCCTTTTCTGGGAAATGGGAAATATAAATATTTTTTTTTAAAAAACACGTGATCTACCTTTAACATTAAGTTATTCCTCTTGTTGATGTGCAATAGCAGATGTAACAGCTTTATATTAAAGTGAAAGCCATTCCCTTAAAAGACCAGATAGGAATACAGATAGACCTTCCTTACAACAGTGCATTTAATGACCGTACCAGTGGTGGGTTCCAGATCCCAGTGCAACCTGTACGGTGCAACGGGACTGGGTGTCCACCACATGAAAGCGTGTACTTACTGCCCACGACGCTCCAGCTGTTCAGCGGAGCATCGCGCAGGTGCCATACATTCCATGCACATGCGCAGAAGCCCAAAAAACCTCAAATACTGGTAAGAAGGGCGGATGGGCTCTCTGGAGCACTGTATCGGAAAGGTACCTGGTGCTCCTGGCAGGCCCCGGTACCCCCGTACCAGGGCGTAACGGTCGTAACCGACAACTGGACCGTACAAAGATAAAACGGCACTGAGAAAAATGACTTTTGACCGTTTTGGACAGTTATGACCTTTGCAGGATCCTCATGATCATGTGATTAAAATTCAGGTGCTTGACAATTGGTTCATTTTTATGACCATTAATGTATTATAAGGTCATGTGATATCCTTTTGTGGCCAACTGACAAGTGAAGTCAAGGGGAAGCCAAATTCACTTAACAATTGGGTTATTAACTTATCAACTGCAGTGATTCACTTAACGACTGAGGCAAGAAAGGTTGTAAAATGGGGCAAACTTCACTTAATAAATGTCTCACAACATCAGGGCTTAATTGTGGTCATAAGTTGTGGACTACCTGTACTTGACCCAAAACTTCAGATAACCCTGAGAACTTTGTGTAATGTAACCAAAAGGAAAATTGTGAAATATAAGGAGAATAATCACTTTAAATGTGGTTCATTTGAAATGCAAATCAAAGTAAATGAAAGTTAAATGTTTGTCCTAGCCCTATCTTAGTTTTCGAGTGCTGTTTCCATCATGTTTCTCAAAGATAAAATATGCATATCTTCCTTCAAGATTTTTTTTATTATGACTGATGCCTACTAAAGTAATATTTTATATTGAAGTTGAATATAGCTTCCTTCATTAAGGTTTTTCATCTTTAAAACTGCTGTAATCCAAATATAGGTCAGGTTTTGGTTGGCTGAGGGGTTAGTTTTGGTGGTGGGCAGGTATGCAAAATGGGTGCCACGCAAGGGTGGGCTAATACTTTTTATGTTTTTTCTTTCTTTTTCGCTGTTTCTTGAAACAGATCCCCCCCTGTAAAGCTTACTTTATGTTTATGCTAATATCTCATTTTTTCCTAAAATTTAGCAGATTACAGAAAAAAATTCCTAGTTGCAAGTAAAGGATTCTGATGTTATACACAACTTAGATTGACCCCCATTGCCAAAACACAAAATGGGGGTAAAATAATATACATTGATATAAACTCTTTAAATATTTAAATACAGATATTTGGTTTTCAAAACTGCTCCTATTTCTTTAGGAAGTCACCCAGGAATGCGTCCATTGGATAAGATGATTTGAAAACAAAATAAAGCATTTATTTACAACTTCTGGAAAGCTCTTAAAAAACAACTTTTGGGTTTTACATTACTAGATGAATAATGTAGAGTTTGCAGATGTAGAGTTGGGATTTTAATTTGAAAGAACTATTAGATTAAAAATTGTGGGTGGCATGGTGGCCTTGAAGTGGCGCTCTCACATCACAATTAGGAGGCTGTGAGTTTGATCCTAGGTAACGGCTGATATTTCTCTCTCTGGGCGCAGTGAGTAATTGTCTACTGCTGCGAACTCTGTGTAGGTGTTAGGAAGGGCATCCAGCCAGTAACCTCTCAGCTCCGTTCAGTCACCCTGATTAGATAAGATAACCGTATCTATTTACCCATCCAGTGATCCATATTTTGTAGGTAGGCTTGCCAGAAAAAAATACGTTGTGTGCTGAGAGCGTTGAGTCTGGAAATGAAGAATGGAATGGGAACCAAGAAGAAAACTTGGCCAAGCCCTCCTTTTTTTTTAACCTGCTCCCCATTTTTTTCCATTTACTGTTCAGGAGAGCCCATTCAAACATCAAAACAAGGTGAACATGACTACAACTCCTCAAATGTCAAGAGGATTTTTAAAAGAAAACTTTTACCCCCTTCCCCACATGTAAATAGGTGGTACATCCAAGAGAAATTCTAACTAGTTCTGTTTTTGAAGAGGATAAGTATAACTATTATTCCAAACCATATTGCTAAATCACAAGGGCATGAATCTCAGTCAGAGGTTAACAACTATTGTATTATGATAAGCAGCCTTTAAAGGTATAGTTGTTGTAACTACTTCTAAAGCATTCAAGCCGGTGATTTCACCCAGTTCTTAACTTGTCAAAGCAATGCTGTAATGAAGGCAGTACATCTACCAGAGCAGAATTGAAGCAACCTCATTGCACATATGAAATCAATAAATAGAACTTGCTCAGAGCCAATAGATACTTTCAGCTGATTAGAATAATTTGCAATGTTCCTTTTTGTTGCGTTAACCAACCTGCTTTTTGCAGGCCAGCTTGCTCTCTGAATTACAGGTACAGGCAATTCTCCATGTACGGCTGGTTGTTTAGTGACTGTTCAGAGTTATAATAACTCTCCAAAAAGTATGTTTATGGAGATTCTCTGCCATCCAGGTCGTGGTTATCCCAACAGGTACTTTTTCAAGAGGCAACTGGACTTGTCTTTGGTTTGTCTTTGAAGACATTTCGCTTCTCATCCAAGAAGCTTCTTCAGCTCTGATTGGATGGTGAGGAATGGAAAAGTATCTCCAAAAAGCATTACAACCCAGTTCTAAAGGTCCGGTAGCTGCCCCCTAGTCATGTGACTGTAATTTATGACATTTTTGCCAAAGCACTTGCTTCCCGTTTTTTTTTGGGGGGGGGCAAAAACACCCCATAGTGGGCAATTGGTTTGCTTAACAACCATGGATTCATTTAACAACTATGGTGATACACAACGACCATTGCAAAAACGGTCATAAAATTAGGTCGGTCAACATAGGTTACCCGCTTTATGCCTCTCGTGACTTACGACTATAATGGACAGGGATAAATCAAAGGCTACTTGTATTTCATATCCAGATTGTCTGTAAAGCCTTATCCTGAATTCTCTCAGCTAGCCCTTTCAGATGTGTTCCAACCAGCTGGCTACAAACTCCTGGAGTTTTAATCCCAGGATATCTGAGGATCCAATTTGGGAAAAGGCAGTTCTACTCCAAATATGAAAGAGAATTAACTGAGATGATCTGAATGAAGCCTGTATATACAAATTAAAAACATGGAGCTCAAATTTCAGCTAAACTCTGGAGGGAGCAGGTGGCTTACTGGGTACAGAACCTGATGCCTCCAGAATCACAAGCAACTCCCCCCTCTCCTTTAGAGCCTGCCAAAGTATAAAGTTAATGGGTCAGAACAGGAAACTTCTTGGGAAAAAAAAGGGCCTCTGTCATTTATCCTTGCTTGCATGATTTTTGTACCGTACCATTTTTGTTTCATTTGTAGGCTGCCTTGGGGCAATGATCTGGTGGTTGCAACCTGGATTTTTCACAGGCTGTTAATATCTAAAATATAATGTAACATGCTAGTTTGACAGAAATAATTCTTGGAATTTCAGTTTGGCAAAGTGCTGTCAGAGGGGGGAAGAATTTAAAAGAAGACAGACTGTAGCTCAAGTGTTTCTCAACCTTGGCAACTTGAAGATGTCCGGACTTCAACTCCCAGAATTCCCCAGCCAGCGCATGCTGGCTGGGCAATTCTGGGAGTTGAAGTCCGGACATCTTCAAGTTGCCAAGGTTGAGAAACACTGCTGTAGCTGAAAATCTACCTGCCTTGCTATCTTGTCTCTTCTTTCTCGGCTTGATTAATTTCTTAAATTTCCTAAACAAATGCTGTGGTTCAGGCCAGCTTGGAAATTGCATGTGCACATTGAGAACAAATTAAAATGTTCTCCCCCTTTTAAGTTCAGATATATAGGGAATCATTGTGATGTGTGTGAGCCAGGCATTTCACACATGACCTGAAGTCATTGCTTTGTTGCAATTTCAAGGAGTGAGTTCTGGATACTGGTGAATTCCAGGCTTGCTATAATCAGGAGTCCCCAAGCTTTTTTTTCCCCAGGCTAAGGTCCCATGTTTTGCCTTTAAGGATATTCAATTCAAAAAGAAATGGGAAGAGCAAGAATAAAACTGAGTTTGAATTCCTTTATATCTCCTTACAATTAAAGAGGGCTCAGAGAGGACTGCAAAGCACTGTGAAACAGTATATAAGTCTAGATGCTATTCAGAGGCGATATTCAACAGGTTCCGACCAGTTCTGGAGAAACGGTAGCTGAAATTTTGAGTAGTTCGGAGAACTGGTAAATACCACCTCTGACTGGCCTCCGCCCCCCTCTATTCTCTGCCTTCTGAGTCCCAGCTGATTGGGAGGGAATGGAGATTTTGCAGTATCCTTCAGTGGCGGGTGAGGCTCAATTTTTTTTACTACTGGTTCTGTGGGTGTGGCTTGGTGGGTGTGGTAAGGCTTGGTGGATGTGGCTTGGTGGGTGTGACAGGGGAAGGATACTGTAAAATCTCCATTCCCCCCCCACTCCAAGGAAAGATTACTTCAAATTCCCCATTTCCTCCCAATCAGTTGGGACTTGGGAGGCAGAGAATAGATGCGGGCGAGGCCAGTCAGAGGTGGTATTTACCGGTTCTCTAAGCTACTCAAAATTTCCGCTACCGGTTCTCCAGAACTGATCAGAACCTGCTGAATACCACCTCTGGTATCCTTCCCCTGCCACACCCACCAAGCCATACCACACCCACCAAGTCATACCATGCCCGGTGGTAAAATATTTTGAATCGCATCACTGCTATTGCTATTGCTAAATTTGGTTAATAGTATGACTCCTGCTAGGTACTTAATAATTTCCATCTCCTGTCATCTTAATTGGATTATACCAAATCTCTGGGATCCTTTCCCAGAGTTTTTAGGGGCCACTTATAGCCCGGGAACCTCACATTTGCTCCTCTGACATTGATTTATCCGTGCCCAATGGTGGGTTGTATTATAAGCATTTCTTTTTCAACCGGCTGAATTCTGAGCGCAACTGTCTGTTTACACAGCAGTGGCTTGCTGAGTTCTGAAAAAGCCATTCCTGAGCTTTGGGGCTAGAGCTTCCTGTCAGTACTGTCCCATGGGACATGCGTGGGTATTGGTTTTGCTTGTCTACTCTGTTCCTAAACTGTCTTTTAACACAAAGCACTCCCCCAATTGATGCAAAACACAGAAATCTTTTTCTTTCTCGATTCTTTCATTGCAGAAGCTCAGGGCTGCATGTCTACACAAGGGAAACTTTCTTCTCTTTCTCCTCGCTACTTTAACTGCAAACAAAACCTGTTTTAACTGAAAATACATTCCTGGCTTGAACTCATGTGTGGATGCAATTAGTGAGCAGGACTTTCTCGGGGTGAGATCTGTTCCTTGCTTGATTCCAGGCTGAATAGTTTCAGCAGTCTGACATGGCTGAGGACTCCCATTTGGTTATATAGTGAATAGAATAGAATAGAATAGAATAGAATAGAATAGAATAGAATAGAATAGAATAACAGAGTTGGAAGGGACCTTGGAGGTCTTCTAGTCCAACCCCCTGCTTAGGCAGGAAACCCTACACCACTTCAGACAAATGGTTATTCAAGCTCCTCTTAAAGACTTCCAGTGTTGGAGCATTTGCAACTTCCGGAGGCAAGTTGTTCCACTGATTAATTCTTCTAACTGTCAGGAAATTTCTCCTTAGTTCTAAGTTGCTTCTCTCCTTGGTTAGTTTCTATCCATTGCTTCTTGTCCTGCCCTCAGGTGCTTTGGAGAATTGACTCCCTCTTCTTTGTGGCAACCCCTGAAATATTAGAACACGGCTATCATGTCTCCCTTCTTTTCATCAAACTAGACATACCCAGTTCCTGTAGTGCTGTAGACTTTTCCAAAGCAAACTGCAGGCCTAGTGAAAACGCTTGCCCTCAATGCCATGAAGAATGTGTAGCCCCACATTCATTTGGGATATCTAGGCGAATGTTGGCTAGTAAGAGCTACAGGTTGCAGGAATGTTGTGGCCACATTTTCTGGGTCCTTCAGGTACGATGGGCTCTGCCTGTATTTTCTTAGAGCTTCTGTTGCCTGCAGTTGGCAACTAGGAACCATAAAGTAAAAATATGTATGTGTGGAGTACGTGCGTGTCTGGATTTCCTCATAAAGGCTCTGCTTCCTTAGGATGGCTTAAGTGTTGTGCTTGAGAAGTGCAAAGCCGAACTGACAAACTGTGGTCTGTAAGCTCTTTTCTGTATACTCCAAGCTGTATAGCTCTAAGCACCTGCTGTGGCTGCTGTTGAACATCAAGAGACATGTTTTTAGCTATTCTGGTGACGGAAATGCAGAAAAGAAAAAAAGAAAAAAAAAGAGGAGTTTACATTCTAACTAGCTTTCCATGAATGCCTCCAGTACCTCCAAATCTAAGGAAAAATCCAAACACCCTGGCCTCACCAAACAGATGACATGATCATACCCATTTTGCAGTATTGCCCTGCCAGGCTGAGACCTCTGTGCTTCCCCCACTTTAATAAAGTGTGACTCTTGGCCAGCGCTGGGGTAGAGGTACTTCAGATTCCTTTGCAGGCTGTGCTATAATTCATGCTATCAATTGCTCATCCTTCCAGTAATTATTAATTACTAGGGCTGGTAACCTGGTATTGCCCGGGTATTTATTTATAGGGGGAAAATGTCCGAACCAAAGGTAATTTCTAATGTTGGATTTTCGCCTTTACTAGAGGGAACCCCTTTGTGGAGTACTGTGAAGCCGTTGCCATGGCAACTCCACTGCACTGTACAGTAGAAGTCATTTTATGGCAGTACAATAGAAACCATTTTAAGGCACAACAGGCTGTATCTTACCACCACAGTATTTATTTCCAGAGAGTAAGTCACCTGTGTACGAAGTTTGGTTGAAATTGCTTGAGGTGTTCCAGAGTTGTGCTGGAACACACACACACACACACACACACACACACACACACACACACCACACACACCACACACACACACACACAGACACAGACACACACAAACACAAAATAATAATGTCCTTTTCTTTTTTACTGATTGCAGTGTGTCCGTGATGGCGAGTGTGCTGTCCAGGAGGCTGGGGAAACGGTCGCTGTTGGGTGCCCGCATTTCTGCACCCCCTTTGCTGGGGGATGGGATGCTGATGACAGCTCAGGTTCATCCCCTGCAGCCAGAACACACCAGAGCATCTTCACATCAGAGCATCCTTTCATATGAGGATGGACACTTCAAGGAACATGTTGAAGCCTCTGGCAATCAGAACCAAAATTGGCCAGTGCTACAACCTGGCCAAAAGGTACTGAATTTGGTGCTGATGACTATAAACCACCTTTCATCTAAAAAATGCTGGTATTAAAAAGAAACACAATTCTGTAATAACAAGCCATGCCGGTTCATTCGGTCAGCAAGTGAGAAAATAATTTTATTTAGGGAAAAAAAAGTAAAATGCTTAGGGAAACAAAAAAATTGGTTTGAGGCAGAAAAATGAGCAGGATTGCTATTGACACCAATTTCAACACCCTTGAGACATATTCCAGAGTTAGGGGGTCCATCATGGAGAATTCTGCCTCTTTTATTATGTGTAAAATATTTCTTAGGCTGAAGGTAATTGGATAAAGTCTTAACCAAGGAACAAATAATGAAAGACTTGCTGTTTCATATATTTTGATTTCTAGCCATTAAATTGGACTTAGAAATTAAATAGGAAACTAATTTAATTCCTTAAACCTTGGGGTAGATCAGTTTTTCCTACTTTGGCATCCTCTAGATATGTTTAGACTACAACTCCCAGAATTCCCTAGGTTGGAGAAAGCATCTCAAGAGTTTTACAACTGAAATTCTAGTAGCCAAATTCTTCATGAGCTGAAGTTAATGAAGTGGTTTCAAGGGCAACAGCCACACAACAAATCAGTGGGTGTTATGGACTTCTTTCGTTGAGCTAATATTTACAGATGTATCTGCAAATATAAAAAAAAATCAGTTTTTTTTTGTGGGGAAGGAAACTATTTTATTTCTGTACCAACAAACATTTCATGTCAGGCTTCACAGTTTATTTGCACTGCCACAAGATGCCCATCCTGTCTCACTGCTGTGTAAATAGCTCAACCCCATCACATCACTTTGGCTATACGGGCTGAGGTAATGTGAATTACAGGTAGACATATTTGAAGGAAGTTAATCACATCTGTTCTAAGCCAATGATGTCAAAAGTTGAGTTAGTCTTTATTTCCAGTCTTCCTATGTTACTTGCACCCAGCCGGTATATTATAGATAGTTAAAAACACCAGACTAGAATCCAGGAACTGGGAGTGCAAAGGCAGTTAGTTGACCTTGGCCCAGTCTCCCTCCCCCCCCCCTCTCTCCCTCTTCTCCCTCCTTCCCTCTATCTCTCTTTTTCTCTAGCAGACCTAGGAAGAAGAAGGCAATGGCAAACCGCTTCTAAAAATCTTGCTAGGAAACTGCAAGGATTTGTCCAAGCAGTTGCCAGGAATCAACACTAATTTGAAGGCACAAATGAATAAATATAAATAATCTGCATTCTCTTGTCGGTATATAAATTGTTTTAAATGCATTTAGAATATCTCTCTAAACCATATAAAGTAATGTAACAATGACAGCATGTAGTTCCCACTTGCACTATTATGAATGCTCAAGCATGGAGGTGAATTGAACTATATGTTTGGCTTATGACTAAATTATAACAATGCATTCTTTATTTCCAGGGGAAGGGTATTTCAAAGAATGGGTGCAAGAGATGAGAGACCCTGTTCTCGATTGACACCCCATTTATAGATCTGATATGATACTGTGTAGAAATAATGGACAGCGATTTTGCACTTTTGTAAATGAATCAAATGGAACAGGCTATTCTTACTATGCTTTATTCATTCGATATCCCAAAAGATAAAGGAAAAGTTTTAGTGTCACGTGTCACCGGGGATTTAATGTACTCTAAAATTGCAGATTTAGCTGCACATGGTAGAATTTCCAATGAATTTCTATATATTTAAGAACTTGATTTCATATCGAGTGATGCACGTGATATTTGGAAAAAAAGGGTTACTTAAAATGTGGCTTGTTATCTCCTTTCCTTGGGGCTAATTTCCTGTTTCTTTTGTTAAATGTCAAGGACAGGTTGCTTTTCCAAATGGAAAATACTGACTGGCAGTGATGGGCACCAAGCCCAGCCTTTCTGGACGGTCCAGCTTGGGGAAGGTTGGGTTAAAAAAGTGTGAAATTAAGGTAACATTAGGGGACGACGACACAGAGAGAAACGTTGGGTGGCATTGCGGAAGAAGAGGAAATGTGAAGAAATCCTATTGTGAATTTCTATAAAAATAATTCTGGTTCCAAGTCTTTTGCTGGAGTTAGTGGACTATAAAAAGAATGCATTCAAAACCACTCATCCACAGACTCAGCATGACCAGTGCCTAAAAGTATTTGGGAGCTTTAGGAAACAAAAATATATCCTCAAAAGCTGACCAAATGAAAATAGGCCTTCCCCTCAGCTAGTAAATGCCAGCATTGTTTTGCTTAGGTGAGTTGCTATTTCGGGCAGTGACACACTGTTTTGGGGGTTGCATTTAATAGTTGGCTTGCTAGAAACTTCCCCCCTGAAGGAGGCAGGTATGAGGTGCAAAAATTAATGCGTATTTATTACATAGGTGAATATATTACTTACACTCATTTAGCTCACTGTAATCATCAGTTAAATCAAATTAAACTAAATACATAATTGATTGCTCCCTATACACTTCTCGTCTCATATTAAAAATAAAGTTGGAGACAATTTGGAGGGGCTTTGGGGGAATCTAAGACTTTGGGGATACACAGCTAGTGAAATTCAGCAGGTTCTGACAGGTTCTGGAGAACCGGTAGTGGAAATTTTGAGTAGTTCAGAGAACCAGCAAATACCACTTCTGGCTGGCCCCAGAGTGCAGAGGGAATGGAGATTTTGCGGTATCATTCCCCTGTAGTAGGGTGGGAATGGGGATTTTGCAGTATCCTTCCCCTGCCACTCCCACCAAGCCTCGCCCACAGAACCGGTAGTAAATGTTACCACTGGTACATATGGTCTGATTCAGAAGGTGCCACAACAGCTTTCAGGATTGTGTGGGTAGATTCTGCAAAGTCCCAGCTGCATGTCACCCAAGGCTAAGCAAAACAAACAGTTGAACCAACCAGCAAACTTTGCCTGAAATATGAACAGACCTCCCCTTGGGAGTTCTACCATTGGAGTTGTTCCCACTCCTTCTGCAAGTGGGTGATGTTCAATAGCAGCCTTGCAGATGGAGGTTGTTACAATGGGTATCTGGTGTCCTCCTTATCTGCTGATCACTGGTCCTTAACTTATAACCACAATCAGAAGCGGAATTTCCATTCCTAAGCAAAGCTGTTGTTAAGAGAGTTGGGTCCAATTTTACAACCTTTTTTGCCACGATTGATAAATGAATTACTTAACAATGAATTATTTCATTGTTGTTAAGTAAATCATGCCATCATTAAGCGACTCCAGCTTCTACCATTAACACACAGGCAATAATAGCAATAGCAATAACAGTAGACATATACCGCTTCATAGGGCTTTCAGCCCTCTCTAAGCGGTTTACAGAGTCAGCATATTGCCCCCAACAACAATCCGGGTCCTCATTTTACCCACCTCGGAAGGATGGAAGGCTGAGTCAACCCTGAGCCGGTGAGATTTGAACCGCTGAACTGCTGATCTAGCAGTCAGCCTGCAGTGCTGCATTTAACCACTGCGCCACCTTGGCAATCCTCGACCTAACAACATTTCATTTACGACTGTTCAAAATTATAGCAGCGCTGAAAAAAGTGACATATGACCGTTTTTTCACACAACCATTGCACCATCCCCATGGTTACATAATCAAAATTCGGACACTTGGCAGTGTATTTATGACAGTTGCCATATCCCAGGGGTGGGGTGGGGTGGGGTTCATGTCATCCCCTTTTGTGACCTTCTGACAAGCAAAGTCAATGGGGAAGCCAGATTTGTTTAACAACCGTGTTGCTAACTTTGACAACTGCAGGGATTCACTTAACAAATGTGGTCAGAAAGGTCGTAAAATGGGACAAAATTCACTTAATTTTGTCTCTGTTTAGCAACGGAAATTTGGGGCTCAGGTGTGGTCGTAAGTCAAGGACTAGATGTAGTTAGAAACCAACTGGGAAGGTCGGAAATGGTGATCACATAATCACATGCTCTATCCCAGTGTTTCTCAACCTTGGCAACTTGAAGATGTCCGGACTTCAACTCCCAGAATTCCCCAGCCAGCATTCGCTGGCTGGGGAATTCTGGGAGTTGAAGTCCGGACATCTTCAAGTTGCCAAGGTTGAGAAACACTGCTCTATCCCTTGTTAATAGTTTGCCAAAAGCCCCAAATTTGGTCATGTTACTGTGGGGATTTTGCAACCGTTGTACAGTGAGTGTGAGTATTGCTCATAAATCTCTCTCTCTCTTTTTTTTTTGCTTTACAACACTCTGGGCAGTTTACGATATCAGCATTATTTGCATATTGCCCATAACAATCCGGGTCCTCATTTTACTGACCACAGAAGGATGGAAACCTGAGTCATTCTTGAGCCCTGTCAGGATCGAATTCTAGGCTGTGGGCAGAGTTTGCCTGAAGTACTGCACTTAACCACTCCGCCACGAGGAGTCTTATAATAGATTTTGAAAGTGGATGGAAGTTGAACATTAACCTATTCATGAATACATTTTCATTGCATTAGATCTAACGGCAGCATTTTAACCCGTATACATAAAGTGCTCTACATCCTCTCTCATGTCAATTGATGCCTAACCTTAGAAGGAATTAGGACAGAGGCGGGCAACTACCGCAACTTTACAATCTGGGGACTTCAGTTCCCAGAATTCCTGAGCCAGTCAGCCATGGTTGGCTCAGGAATTCTGGGAGTTGAAGTACACAGTTCATAAAGTTGCCATAGTTGCTCACCTCTAGGGAGTTGTCAAGAGCTCTACTGGACCCTGTACTGGGCTGCATGAGGCTACCACACACAGGTTGTACACAACTGTGACTTAATGCATATATTTTTTAATGGAGCGTTACAGATCCCGTCACTCCAGTTTTTCAGAACAGTAGGGTCAACTGCAGCTTCCCCAGTTTTTCCATATAGTAATTAGGATCCCTCTATAAATAACACCCCCAGGAATAACAACTCAAAGAGTGCCCCTCTTAGCCTGGATAAAATTACATACAAAAATAGACTTTAGGAAGTTAAGCAGCAAAAGGGAAAGACCTTTTTTCCATGGACTACCCAAGCATAGGCTAGTCATTCCCTTCCTGACTCTCCTAGCCAGATGAACTGCGCTGTCTTACTAGATTGCATGTGCTTTTGCATGCGCAGAGGAATGGTTGGAGAGATTTCATGAGTTTTTTTGCTTATTCACCTATTCTGACACTCTTTGAGAGATTTCACAAAGCCTGATGGAAAGTCAGCTGACAATCCCAGTGTGTCGCTTTCACTTAGAAGTTGAACCAGAGTGCAAAATACATCACATGCTGGTCATGTAGATATGGCTTCAGAGCACATACTGTATCTCTGTGAAAGAAAGCTGTGCCTTTCCTGTTGTTCAGGGATCTGGAAATGCATTTTGGAAGCCCTCCCATTATAAGGCATCAACACTCTGAATTTGTTTCAAAATGACATTTAGTGTAGTATCTTCTCTTTAACAATGGTCAGCCAGTTGCTTTACAACAGTGGTTCCCAAACTTGGCAACTTTAAGACTTGTGGACTTCAACTCCCAGAATTCTCCAGCTAGCTCTTCTGGCTGGAGAACTCTGGGAGTTGAAGTCCACAAGTCTTAAAGTTGCCAAGTTTGGGAAACACTGCTTTACAACATGGTCCCCAACCTTTTGGGCATCAGGGACCGGTTCTGTAGAGAGACGTTTTTCCGCAGACCGGAGGGGGCGTGGTTTCATGTGCTGCCTGCATCCAGCAGATGGGGCTTCGCTTGTTTCTGCAGCCCGGTTTCTGGCATGCCCTGGACCAGTGCCAGTCCATAGACCCCTGCTTTACAAGCTTGAGCACCATAGCTACTCCTGTTCATTGCCTCTGAACATAGGGTGCTATTGGTGGCACAGCGGTTAGCATGCAGTACTGCAGGCTACTTCTGCTGATTGTCAGTTGTCTGCAATTTGGCAGTTCGAATCTCACCAGGCGCAAGGTTGATTCAGCTTTCCATCCTTCCGAGGTCAATAAAGGACTCAAATTGTTGGGGGCAATATGCTGACTCCGTAAACCGCTTAGGGCTGTAAAGCACTGTGAAGCGGTATATAAGTCTAAGTGCTATTGCTATTTGAACACTTGGCTCATAGTTATTGGTAGGTTTGGCTTTGGTTTGTTTGTTTATGTTAGGAAAAATGGAAACAAGGACAATAAAACAGGTTAACTCATTTGGAGACCAGAATAACCATTATGACTGATAGTGGCTTTTCTTCCTACAGGTATACGTCTTTTACAATGGGCAAGAAAGTGCTGGGCTGGTGGAGTACCATGACCCAGTCAGTCACGAAGTGAAGGTGTTGCTCCCAGAAAAAGGTTTTTATGTCACTAGGAAAGATGACGAAGTGAGACTGGCTGAAGTTATGATGTCACCTCTCCCCAAACTGGAGATGGATCTTGGAACCCCTACAACAATGGATTATAGCCCGGTTCCTGTGGTGATGGAGCATTGCACCTCTGCAGCAGACATTGCTGTGACATCTGCTTTGAGATCGGTTTCTAGGAGTATTGATGTACCAAAAAGGTGGGTGGTTTGGAATGCCCATTTGGCTGTAGTTATGCAATATTGCATAACGATTCCATAATAACTTAGGGATTTTTCCCCCCTTGGCTGAAACAAAATGTGGAAAGCAGTTCCCCCCCCCCCTGCTGTTTTCTTTCCCTTTCATTTTATTAGGTTGAAAGCACAAAGGCAAATACAGCTTTGTTTGCACTTAATCTTACATAAGCTACTCTAGGAGCCTTTTCAGCTGAAGGGTGGTAGATGGAGCTATTTATAATATTTTAAACAAATGAGTAAATAATTTGCAGCCACAAACTAAAATAACATATCTTGACTAAGATGCCTTGGCGATAATAGTTTATACCGTGATCTACCCATTAGGCTAGTGGAAACATGCTCCATGAAGGGTTGCCTTTGGAGATAACCCAGTAGCTGGACTGGGTGCAAATTACAACAGCAAGTTTGTTGTCAGGACAATTCCACTGGAGTATGGATCTTTCCTATTTTGAAGTTGCTATACTGGTTATTAGTAAGCTTTAGGGCCCAATTCAAAGTGCTGCCCATTACTTTTAAAGCCTTTTACTGGTCAATATTGAGTTATAATATTGAGCCAGGGTGGCGCAGTGGTTAGGATGCAGTACTGCAGGCTACTTCTGCTGACTGCCAGTTGCCTGCAATTTGGCACTTCACATCTCACCAGGCTCAAAGTTGACTCAGCCTTCCATCCTTCCAAGGTGGGTAAATTGAGGACCCAGATTGTTGGGGGCAATATGCTGACTCTGTAAACCACCTAGAGAGGACTGCAAAAGCACTGTAAAGTGGTATATAAGTCTAAATGCTATTGCTATTACTATAACCAGCAGCACCTTGCTAACGTAGAATTTGCTTCTTTGGTAGGGCAATATACACTGAGACCTTTTTCCATGCAGGGTATCTAAAGTATAGGCTATATGATAGACCTCCTTGGTAGTGGCCCCTCTTTATGGAACAAGCTACTCCTGGAAGGATAGAGACCTTCATTCCTCTTTGCTTTATAAAAGCAAGTTTAAGTTGTATTATGTTTTGTTCAGGGCTTTTGGCCCTTAGTTATGTCTGAGCAGCCATTATAAGTGGTACCATTGTTATTAAGGTTTGGTTGTAATGATTGTATTTTAGAACTTCATTTGCTGCCTAGTATCTGTAGTGGCTGGGGCAGCCTATAAAAACTACAATAAAGTAAGTAAACAAATAAATCCTAAATGCTTCAAAATGAATTAAGAAAAAAAAAGAGATAACAACGCCAACAAAATTGATCTAAAATCTGCTACTGTCCAATTGAAACAATCATATTACATTTAGTTGTTAAGAAAAGTGTTAAGAGAAGAGAAAATGTAAATGCTGCCCATTAACGTATCTGGTACTGAAGTTGAAAGACTGCTTCAATATGTTTTGGCTTTCTGGTGTTTTAGGCGACTACTGCAATTTATTTTTCACTCCAGTGGGTAGAGTTAGAGTCTCTTCCACCTGTACACCTCCATTGAGCCCCAGCCCCTCCAAAATTATAATAGGCTCCTTATATAAATAAGAAATTCCAAAAAGTTTTCTGATCTGCTTGTTTTTAAAATTGACAGTAGAAGCTTTTTCTACTAACTTCAAGAGGTCTGCTTTTATGACCAGCAGGGAAGGGGTGGGGTTGTTCATGTTAAAAGCTCCCTTTAGAACAGGGGTCTCCAGCCTTGGCAACTTTAAGACTTGTGGACTTCATTTCCCAGAATTCCTCAGCCAGCTTTGCTTTGCTGGCTGACGAATTCTGGGAGTTGAAGTCCACAAATCTTAAAGTTGCCAAGGTTGGAGACCCCTGCTTTAGAAATCTTCACCCTGGAGGTGGAAGAGACAAGAGTCCAAATCTTGTACAGATCCAGAAGAAAAGACCTGGATTCACTTGAATTTGTGGCTGTTAATGACTTGTTAAAAGTTGAGACTTTGATCAAAATGCTTTACCGGTTGCTTTTTAATGAATAACTTGTGCCTGAAGAAGAAAGTCTTGCAAGAAAACAAATGCAAGAGTCATGAAGCACTTGAGATGGAATTGTGGGATGAGCAATGTCTTCGCTAGGATAGTTGGTCTGTTGATTCTTTTGGGGGGAACCATCTTATTCTTCCCCCTCCTTCTCTCATTGCAGGAAACCAGATGCTGCAGTAGAGATGGATGAGATGATGGCAGCAATGGTGTTAACCAGCTTATCCTGTAGCCCTGTGGTGCAGAGTCCCCCTAACAATGAGGCCAGCATCTCTAGTAAGTTTGACAGCAAAGGGCCTCTGATGGCCATTTGGCATTCTGTGCCAAAACAAAACTGGTTTAGTGCATAGCTCGTGCAGTGCAAGCACTGAGACCACAATGGCTTAGCTTTGATACAGCTTAGCTGTATCAGCCCAAATGGATGTTCTCCTATTGTTGTTGGAACACAAGTTCCAGGATTCTACCATGTTGGCTGCTGATTCCGGAGATGACAGTCCCGGCACATTTGGAGAATGCCAAGCGGGAAGTGATTATTTGCAACACAGACATTTCAGTATCTGCTTTTTCTTGAATACACATACGTGAGAATTTAGGCGATCCATAGAAATATCTTAGCATCTTTTTTTAAAACAATTTTTATTTGCTTTTTAAACAAGGACAAACAAACATAAAAAAAAAACAAAACATCTTCGTTACAAATTGTAGAAAGTATGTAAGTTGGTTACGGTATTTCCATGCGTCTCTTCCATAGTCGCTACCTGCTTTTCATATCAAATTGCATATTTTAAATTTACCTATATTCATGTATATCACAATTATTATATCTCAACCTTAATTTGACTATAATTGTTTTTACGTCCTTTTATATATAATATTCAAAATCTAGAATAGGATTATATGATAACATTCCATTAAATCATCCTAAAATCACCCAATCACAATAATCTTTATAACATATTCTAGATAAAGCTTTTAAACCTCCTCTCATAATCTCCATATATTGTTTATATAAAATTTCATATTATCAAACTAATATATCTATATGTATTGTTATCATTATTAATCATTATTTAACTATCGCTATTGTCACTTCATTTTATACATACTACTAGTAAACTAAATTTAACTTAATTTTTATTATACATTTTCATTGCATCAACCTGTATCCCTCCAGCAATAGTATGGTCTTATATCTCTTGCCATTTGTAGCATTAATGTTCTAGTTACTTTCTTAATAAATCTTGTATAATCTCTTTTTTTGAGGCAACAATGTGGGCAATCCGGAACTGGAAAATTAGGCTAATGTGCACAGAGCAGTTTTCAGCTTATATCAGAAAACTTTCTGATTAAAAAAATAAGGCAAATGAGGCTGATTAAGAAAATTTCTATTAATTGTAGATTTGGGATATGAAATTTCTACCCTGAAATAATGATTGCAGGGGAGAATTCTGTGATGATGCTGATGGTATGGAATAGAGTCCTTTTTTTTAAAGAAGTCAAGAAAACTTCTGTATTTCAATTGGAAGTATTTTAATTCTGTTGAAAAGCCTTTTTTGGGGTAAGCGTTATTGATACTTGATGACTTTTAATTGTTTAGCCACTTTGCAACTCAATTTTGAAAGTTGTGTAAAAGAGAAAGTGGCATAAACATAGGGAGTAGAATAGCATTAAGTGCCTTGGCCAACACAACAGACTGTTCAATTCAGCTTTTAGAGATCCAACTTTTCTGCTCTACTTCTTTGGTCTTTTGGGTTTCTTGGCTACCTGCCCCAAATCTGTGTTTCTAAAGCCCTCATTTCTTTCAAACTTTCTTCTTGTTAAACGGCTCACATATCTCTTTCTTATGTCCTGGACAAGCGTTTCTTAAAAGTAGGCCATACCCAGTTCAGATCCAGAATTTTGTTCCAGCTGTGAGGTTTAAGAATGAAGTGTACATCATAGTAAACCAAGTCCCCTCTTGATACCTTCTGGGTTCTACCAGATTTTCCTTCCCAGCTTTTCTCTCTTTGCCATGGTTTTACTAAACCTTTTTGCTTATTGATTCTGGCTCTCTTATGTACTTAGCATTCCACACGTTTCTGAACTCTTGAAAATCTGCTCCAACATTTCCTGACATAAAGTGAGTCTGTTAATATTGTCTGGCGAACTGTTTTAAGAGTTGCAGAATGGGGAATAAGGGAAGATGGCATATGGGGCACTTTTGCAGTTCTTGTTCCTTTTGATGAAGTATGCATGAGTAAGTTTCCCCGGAGATTGTCCCCGGTTATTGAGTTCTAGCACATAAGGAGAATATCTTCTTTGCTAGAACTGGCTTCTGACACTTCCTTGATGCTCACCTGTTTCTACTGCAAAACACATTGAAATGCTCTTCTTCCTTGGCTCCTAAGAAAATGAGAAAGGGATTTTTAGTATTATTTTTTATTATCTTTCTCTTGCTTCCAGTACAGGAAAAGGCTGACTTGAGGATATGTTCTGTGAGAACAGACGGAACAAACTTGGGATGTTCAGTCTGAAGGAAAGAAGACTTAGGGGAGGCATAATAACCAAGTTCGGACACTTAAAAGGAAGATGGCCATGAACGCTTCTCCATGGCTGCAGAAACCTGGCTCACAAATAATGTATATTAGTTGTAGCTATCTAGATTTCAGTTAAATACAAGGAAACACTTGATGGTAAAATTTATACAACAGGAAAGTAGCTCAAAGGTGGAAGTGGTCGTTTCTCCATCTCTAGAGAATTTTAAGATGTTGGATAGCTGCCTCGCAGTTTAATTAATCTTTGTGCTCATTGAGGGTTAGGGGTCTTCAGACTTTCTGGCTGGGGAATTCTGGAAGTTGAAGCCCACCCACATACCTTCAAGCTGCTTATGGCCTCTTTCAACTCTGTGATTCCTTTATTGTCTTGAGTTGCTATTTCCATTTGCCACATCCCTTACCCCTTGGTCATGTTCCAAAGCCTGAAGATAAGGATTTAGTTTGCTATGATGTTTGAAAACCAGCACAACACTTGAGGGATATGTAGAGAAAATATACCAGAATATTGATATGCCACTATGAAATGAGGAAGGTGCAGTTCCCATAGGTAGGCTGCTGTTTGCACCTAGATGGGTAGCTTCACAATTCACCAGAAGGATGCCCACAGGTAGAGGCCAGTTCATAGACTCTGTTGGATATGTGTATATATACATTCTTGAATCTCCCATCCACCCCCAATTATTTAAACTTTTGTCCCTCTTTCTCTTTTTTTAAATCGATTTCTGAATTTATGGGGGTTAGAATCCAGGAGTGGGGGCTGTAAACTCAGCATGTTATATGTCAGAGGGAAGAAGTCAATACTGATTGGCTGATATTCTTGGATAGATTGTGGTTGTATTCAGGGAACCGAGCTAATTCTGTGGCAGATTTGATTTGTGAGTTGCCAAACATGCCTTCTCCTTGTTTGATTTGTTTGAATTCCCAGCCTTGCCTGCAGTCCTAATACTTCCTGATGGTTCTCTACCAAAATACAAATAAGTTTAAAATACTTAGCTTTTTGAATGCTACCACCTATCTTGGCAGGGGTCTCCAAATGTAGGAATGGGATTGTGAGGACAGATTGGTAGGTGGGAAAAGGGTACTGCCCCACCCCTCTTTCAGACCAAAAAATCTCTTTAAATATCCTTTTGCCTACTAAGTTTGATCCAAATTCAGAACTTTTCTAGCAGAATTGTCTGTGAGAAGCCTGTAAGTGGAAACCCCTGAGACTGGCTGTTTGTGGACAGCAGTAAAACCTTACCTATAATCCCTCCAGCACACCCAGCCATTGGAGAACTGCTAGAGAAACAGCTGGCTGGATTAGGAATGGTGTCTGCAGTCCACAGTGGAGGGAGGGGGTTGTGTAATCCAACCCCTGGCTGCCGCTTCCAGTGATGCTCAGACCTATTACGGGAGTAATAGGCACCAAGAAGAGCCAGTGTCTTTATATGGAGGCACTTCCCATAAGCCTCTTTGGACTTCTGTGTGTCTATTTAAAAATAGGAGCCTTCCAGCGTGGGAAATGCAGGTGCTTTGCAGTCAACTAGGACAGTCAGGCCTGTTGCATGTCTGGATGCTGGACTGGCAGTGAAGGTGTGAAAAGGCTTCTAAAATGGAGAAGAGGGGGAATATCCGGTGCCTTTTCCTGTCATTCCCTTCCTGATTCCAACTTCGCAGAGAAATATTATATACGAAAATATAAATTCGTCTTGATTGAATTCATTGGAACTTTGTCTCAGAAAATGCTTACAGGACTGTAGTCTCAGTAAGTGGCAGAAATTTGTAAACTTACTCTGAGTAAGCTAAGCAGGGTTGAGCCCGGTTAGGACTTTAAAGGGAAGCTGTCAGGGATGTAGGCTGGATTGGAAAATCCATACAACATCCTGGAAGTGGCAACCACTCTTGTTCTGTGGCCATGGAAACTGTAAGGCCATGCCCATACAGCAGTGGTGGGATTCAAATTTTTTTAAATACCGGTTCTGTGGATGTGGGTTAGTGGGCATGGCATGGGTTGGTGGGCGTGGCAGGGGAAGGATACTGTAAAATCTCTATTCCCTCTCCACTCCAGGGGAAGGTTACTGCAAAATCCCCATTTTTGTGTTTGTTTTAAAACGTCAAATACTAACAGTAAAAAGCAGACTGCTGAATGAAAACACAAATTTTCTTACTGCACTGTGCTTCGGTTGGCATGCTCTTGGGAGGCAAGGAATTATTATTAACTAAGAAATTTAAGATAGCAGGTACAGTTTTCTTCCGGGTGATGTTCATACCAACTTTAATAAACTACAGTAGTTACATGAGAGGCTGTGATTGGTCTAAAAAACGCTATGGCCAAGTGGGATTTAAATTTACGGTTTCTTGTTTTGTCTGGCTTTTGAACTGTTGCAGAGATCAGAGCTCTCCGTAGCCATTGAAAGAATAATTTAATCTAAACTAGTCCACCTCTTCCATTCAGTGCTATCTTCCTCCATCTATACCTATGTCAGGGATGGGGAACCATGGCCCTTGGCCAGGGGTGAAATCAACTTACCTTCGCTACTGGTTCACAAATGTGAATGGGCGGGCGCATGAGCTTCATTTGCGCGTGCTACCTCCGGACATGAACAGAGCGTCAAAAATGGGACGTGATGATGTCCAGGCGGGTTGGCAGAGCCTCCTGCTGCCAGTGTTACCGGTTCTCCCAAACCGGTTGGAACCAGTTGGAACCGGTTGAATTTCACCACTGCCCTTGGCTCATGTTATAAAAGGTCATGGTTCCCCACTCCTGCTCCGTGTAAAAGTGATAAAAGTGCTAAACTGAATAGAGAATCAACTTAACTGCTCAAGAGCTCAATAAAAGCGTTATTCACCTGTTTATCCTCTCACTTTGTCTTCAGCATCCCAAGCAACCTGCGATGCCTGGAAAGAAAGTGGTGACATGTCAGATGGTGGGAGCAGTACCACAAGTGGGCACTGGAGTGGCATCTCCACCCCTTCTCCCCCACACTCAGAGGCCAGCCCCAAGTACTCGAACGAGGCCTTCAGTTCGCCTCGGGCTGATGATGGCTTTGAAACGGACTCGGATCCCTTTCTCTTTGAAGAGCCTGCTCCAAGGAAAAGGAAGGTACATAATATGACTATAAGACGGGGAACGAATTGTTTCATAGAAGGTGCAGGTCTAAATATAGATTTCTCCCTATCGGATCAAGAAAGAAAAGTATCTACGCAAGTCTGCTCTTCCAGAATTTGTATTTTTACTATCAGAGCTACATCATTACTGTTCCTATCCACTCCATTAATTCTTGTTTAATTATTTGTCAGGACTTTGTATGCTGGGTTTCCCTCAAGGTCTTATATTGTGTAGAGCCCTTTCCCTTCCAGTTTTTCACCTAAACAACATCCTATGAGTAGGTGGGCCTGAGAGACAATGTACCTTCCATGCCTGAGGTGGATCTGAACCTGGGACTTCCAAGTCCTAGTTTAACACCTTAAATCATGATAATATCCTTGTTCTCATTTTTACTGGCAACTGTTTTAACTCTGATTGGCTAACAATGGAAATGTATTAATTTTGATGTGAATAGGACTTATTTTGATTTTTTTTTAAAAGGAAGTTGATATAAAACTGAGCCATCTTTCGGAGAACTGTTAACTTCAACAGAATCAAGAGAAGAATAAAGTCAGGGGTGTCAAATTTGTGGCCCATGGGCCAGATGCGTCACATGCTGGCCACACCCACCCATGATTTGGCGAAAGAGAAAAAGTTGCGATATGTCATGTGATGGCAACATGACGCCGCAAATTTGACACCTCTGAATAAAGAGGTGTGGTCATCAGTAATTAAGAATTCTGGGGGGGGGTGTTAGATTTTGCGCAACTTATATATGGCCATGAATTGACTTAGAGTTGTTTTTCTTCTAGAATTCAGTGAAAGTGATGTACAAATGCTTGTGGCCCAGCTGTGGCAAAGTCCTTCGCTCCATTGTTGGAATTAAGAGGCACGTGAAGACCCAGCATCTGGGGTAAGGCCTTAAATTGCAGTTGTCACATTTGCATAGTTACATTGGAAAGTATTACCAGTAGATATAATTATACAGTATTACAAAACAGTAACTGGAGTGGGGATAGTTTGATGCCGAATCTGGACTTTTTCATCTTCCAATATGATCCTCATGAATGGTTGCTGGAGAGTGAAATCAGATCCTAAGGAGGGACTTAAGGTGGATTTTGGTGTACTGCAGACGATGATCCTTGCCCCTGCTGACCATGTTAAAGGAGGTGGCTGGGTCCCCATTTTTATTCCACTGGTGAATAAAATGAGTTTATTGGCGTTTGTCATTCACCCCGTTATAATTCACCTTTCCTTTATGAGGCTGCAAAAATGATATGATGAGTAACTTACTGTTCTGACCAAGGCTTCCCAAGAGCATGAAGCAAACTTCTTGTCCTGACAAAAACTTTTATTAATTTACTGTGAATTCTGCTCATTCACATCCAGCAAAGTCTTTCAAGGTAGGATTTACAGTCACAGACCTTATCTGGCTTGGAGAGCTGCCAGGCCGATATCTGCAAAACCTGCCAAGGAATCTCGGAGAGTCAGGAACCAGTTAAGGGAACTAATTGTCTCCTGCAAACTGCACTCCCCTTTCGCTCCTCTCTTATTTCTTCTGGAAGTCCCTTTGTGGCCTTACTCCCAAGTCGACCCCTGTTCTTTAGCTGTTCCCTTTGTCTGGCAGCTCTGCGCATGCGCACACTGGGAACAGGCTCTAGCTGTTCGTCTGCCTCTCTGATGTCTGACTCTGAAGGCAGCTGATAACTGGCATATAGCTCTGCCTCCTTCTTGGCCTCCAACACAGAGCCCTCATCAGAGCCTTCTCCAGATTCCATAACTGGCCCATGTTCCTCCCCAACTTCCTCACTGTCCGAATCTGCTGCCAGCTCTGCTGGCTGCTGGCGGGTCACAACACTTACTGAGTCAAGTTCATGCTCCGGATGTATAGTTCACGTTATTTGGAAGGCCCAGATCAGGGTTTTGAGGTTGGGTACGTTTGAAACATTGAAAGGAGGTATCTATGCTTACAAAATGTTTGCTATGGTGTGCGCAGCTAGTCACAAAGCACTCATTTACCATAGTTGCAGGAGTTTCATGGTATCTTCTGTAGTTCCCCAGAATGGGTATCAGAATGCTTAGTTCTTTATTTTTGTGTGGGGCTGTTGGGCGCAATTCTAAACAAAATATGATATATTCATCCACTCCTTATGATCGTCCACGAGATTTGAAAATGCCAACTTTTCAATTGAGTTAAAAACGGAAGTGAAAACAGTGAATTAAAACTAAAATGAAGTTAACACTGAACTTAACTCAGTAGAGTTGAAATTGAAAATTTCAAGAAAGAAAAGGGGTAAGTGGGTTGGACGTAGGGAAATGCCATATGGGTTGTTTGTAAGCATATTATCTGCCCTTGAGATACTTGATCGTGTTCATCATTTTTTGAATCATCTTCTTTGCTGTGATGGGGTTATATTTATTGGGAATTCCTGGAAGACAGCACTTGTTCTGGTAGGCAGTCATTTATTTTTGGTTTTTTTGTGAGTTACAGAATATAATTTAGTCTGGATTTGAGCATTGCCAGCTATTTTCTCTGGCTTGAATGTAGTCTTGGTTACCTGGCTAGAAATGACAGAACCGTGTTTGATATTCGCTGTGTGGTTATGGGGCCCTCTTGCGGGGAGAATTGGTTATACTTTCCCCATCTTTTTAAATATCTTCTTTTGCTTTCAATGATCTTTAGTTCTGTTGAGCTTTGCTCCTTCAGTTAACTTTTCTCTCGTTGATTTGTTCTTTTAGCAGATGAATTATTTTAACAGTGCATAATACCAGAGAAGCTTAGAGGATAAAGTTATGAATGGAGTTAGATGAGAGTTTTGCAGTCCATAGGGGAAAGGTCTGCATTCACCAGTTAATTGTTCTGCTCCAAAAGCCTTGGCACCAAAAAGGGATCAAGTGAACCTGAAAAATTATTCCCATCTTGTTGTATCTGTTGCAGCAGATGGACTTAGTCGAGCCGAGGTGGCGCAGTGGTTAAATGCAGCACTGCAGGCTACTTCAGCTGACTGCAGTTCTGCTGTTCAAATCTCACCGGCTCAGGGTTGACTCAGCCTTCCATCCTTCCGAGGTGGGTAAAATGAGGACCAGGATTGTTGTTGGGGGCAATATGCTGACTCTGTAAACTGCTTAGAGAGGGCTGAAAGCCCTATGAAGCGGTATATAAGTCTAACTGCTATTGCTATTGCTATTCTGCATTCTTGCCTTTGCTACTCTATGAGCAGAATGTTACCCTAAAAAAAAGGCTTTATGGGGATTCCATGAAATCGTTCTTGGTTCTGCGGACAAATGCAGAAGAACTTCAGAATTTGTCAGAAAATGTGTCTCCATCTCAGTGGACAAAGGAGGATTGGCAGAGCTGATGATTGAGATGGTAGAACTGGTGTTAACTTATCTACTTTGGGGGGGTGGATGTGAAAATTCACCAGATAAGATGTTGTTCTACTTTTACATTCAGGGACAAAACCCCTAGACCAGGGGTGTTAAACGTGCAGCCGTCACGTTGTCGTCATGTGATGTATTGTGACTTTTTTCCCTTCACTAAACCAGGGGTGGGCGTGGCCAGCGCGTGACACATCCAGCCTGTGGGCCACGAGTTTAATATCCCTGATCTAGATTGTTTCAGCTTTTGCAACAAAACACTGGAAAAGGTTACTTGGCAGTTACCTTATTTATTCTATATCTCCTTCTTTCATCATTGCCTGCAGAGATGGTGCCAACTCTGACCAGAGAAAACGAGAAGAGGATTTCTACTACACTGAGATGCAAGTGAAGGAGGAGGCACTTCCGGAATCATTAGTAGTTGCCCCTAATCCCACTGTAGGTTCCTCTCCTATTGTGATCCAACAGGCTGCCTCTCAGCCCGAGCCTCTCATTCTGGATCAGGCAACTCCCTTGGAGCCTCATCTGCCCAGCAGTGCCCTCAGCCAGTCGGCCCCCAGTTCTTTCTGGCATATCCAGGCTGACCATGCATACCAGGTAAGTCAATGCCCACCTGCGCCCCAGTGTTAAGAATCCGCATTCCTCCTGAAGGTGTTTGGAATTATCCTGTGGAATTGTTCACCTTAATAAATAAAACCGCCCCTCAGTTAAATGATTGGGTAGTTAAGTGGCAGGATTGCGGTTCTGAGAGTAGTGGTAAGAAGGAGGATGTTTGAGTTTCAAATAAAGAATAAGGTGAAAGGTAAAGGAGGTGGTGGCTCAGTGGCTAAGACGCTGAGCTTGTCGATTTGAAAGGTCGGCAGTTCAGCGGTTCAAATCCCTAGCGCCATGTAATGGAGTGAGCTCCCCTTACTTGTCCCAGCTTCTGCCAACCTAGCTGTTCAAAAGCATGTAAAAATGCAAGTAGAAAAATAGGAACCACCTTCGGTGGGAGGGTAACAGCATTCTGTGCGCCTTCAGCGTTTAGTCATGCCGGCCACATGACCATGGAGATGACTTCAGACAGAGCTGGCTCTTCGGCTTTGAAACAGAGATGAGCACCGCTGCCTAGAGTCAGGAATGACTAGCACATATATACAGGAGAAACCTTTACCTTTAAATGTAATTACCTTTCTAAGCATTTGTATTCTTATTCTGTTCGCTTATACTGAGAGAGCGAAAGAATAATGCATTGTTAATGTGTTCATCCTGTAGAGAAGAGTAAGGGGATTGGGCATGGTTAGCCTAAAGAAAAGGAGGCTAAGGGGAAAACATGATAGCATTTTTTTTTTCATACTTGAAGGCCTATCATGGGGAAGCAGGTATGGATATATTTTCCAAAGTGCCTGAGGGCAGGGCAAGAACCAGTGAAAGTACTACAGAGAGAGAGATTCAGCTTTGAAATAAGGAGTAGTTTCCTGTCTATGAGAGCTATTAAACAGTGGAACAGCATGAATCCTGGGGTCATGATTGCACCATCTTTAAGTTTTTTAAATAAATCCAAAAATAAATATTTTTTTAAGAATAAATAAAAATAAAAAATATAAACCAAAAGCACCTGAGGGTAGAACAAGAAGCAAAGGGTGGAAACTAATCAAAGAGAGAAACAACCTAAAACTAAGGAGAAATTTTCTGACCATTAGAACAATTACTCAGTGGAGCAACTTGTCTCCAGAAGTTGTGGGTGCTTTAAGAAGATGTTGGACAACTGTATGAAATAGTATAGGGTTCCTATCTGAGCAAGTGTGTTGGACTAGAAGACCACCAAAGCCCCTTCCAACTCTTGTTGTTCTGTTAAACATTGGACAGCTTTTTGTTGAGATAGTTGAGGAGTCTTGCACTGAGTAGGGGGTTGTCTACTAGATTTCCAATGTCCTTTTTCCAACACTATGTTTTTCAAGTGAAAATTCACAGAAAGTGAATATGAAAATGCTCTTCATATCTTAAGACAGCCATTTTTCTCTACTTAGGCTCTGCCATCTATTCAGATTCCTGTATCCCCGCACATATTCACCAGCATTAGCTGGGCTGCTGCAACCTCAACCATCCCCACTCTTTCACCGGTGAGTCTCACATCTTTATACTACTAAAACTCATCATGACTTTTCACTGGATAAAGTGGTACATCGCAGGGCAATATTTTTTGAATCAAGGAACCTCAAGTAGACTAACTTAAAAGTATGCATTCAAAATCTGGGATCTGTAACTCCTGATGGTGTGAAATTGGAGATAATTATGGCTGTGTCAGTGCTACTGGCTGCTGCTGCTGGGCTACTGCAGTCACATGATCTTCATCAATTTTCAACATTCTGTAACAGTTTCCCAGACAGTCTTGCAATCCCTTGCGCCCTCCCCCATCCAGTAGCAGTCACAAAACTGCCTGCTGGAAAAAGAGACCGGGGTGGGCAAGGAAAGAAGGATTCCCAAAAGGAATCTCAATGGGGAATTCAATAAGAGGTCAGGTGCGTTACTGCTCCCCTTGCTTTTTTGACTGCCCTTCATCATCATATTTTGATATGAAACATGTCTGAAATGACAACCCAATGGAACACTAATTTTATTTACCATATATTTCAGTGTATAAGACACACTCCCCCCCCCCAAAAGTGGGTGGAAATGTCTGCGTCTTATACAGTAAATTTTGCCAAAGCTCCACCTACCCTCCAGCCCCCACCCGCTGGCCTCTGCCTCCCAGCAATTTGCCTCCTTGTAGCAAACAGGAAACAGCCTGGTCAGCTTCAGCACAGCCTGATTTAGCAAGAGCAACTGATTGGTGGTTGGATCTGCCTCCTGGAATACTGCCTATTAGCTGTTCCAGCCTATTGCTTCCTCTGTTTGCCCCATTTTTGGCCTCCATACGTCCCGCTTTCAGCCTCTGCGCACCCCAGTTTTTGTCTCTGCACACCCCAGTTTTAGCCTATTCCAGGTAGTGGGGATCCCCGCCGTCTATCCCCGCCGCCTGGAACAGGTTGAAAATGGGACGCACGAAGGCAGTGATAGGTGGCAGTGGTGATGGATGGTGATGGTGACGATGGGCGGTGGCAATTCCTGCAGCCTGGAACAGCTGATAGGCAGTATTCCGGGAGGCCTATCCAACTGCCAATCAGCTGCTTGTGCTAAATCAGGCTGTGCTGAAGCTGACCAGGCTGTTTGCTGCAAGGAGGCAAATTGCTGGGAGGCAGAGGCAGATTTTTTTTCTTGTTTTCCTCCCCAAAAGCTAGGTAGGTCTTATAGTCCAGAACTTTTTTGAACTTTCAGTTCAAAAAATACGGTACTTACCCACTTATTTATTACTAAATTTATTTGCCGCCCATCTCATGTCAAATGACTCTAGAATATAGAAAGTTGTCTGGGTATATACCTAAGAAGAGAATCTGGATTAGTTCAGAAGATTGTTTCAGAAATATATTAACATGTACTTGATGGGTGGCATATTCTGAGAAAGCTGTGGTTTTTTAAGATCCCTTTATGAATGATTATCTTACGAAATTCGCTACCACAAATTAAAAATAGATTTTCTTTTTTCTGTATGAGCAAACAGAAACGTTCAACTGCCTGTCAGCCTGAAAAAAAAAGTCCCCTCTCTCCCAAAACCAGGCATTTGTAAACAAAATGTTTCCAGAACATCCAATCCAATTTCCTTGACAAGAGGTTTTTAGTTTCAAAACTTTGAACTTTGGTTTGGGTTGGATTGAGAGAGAAAAACAGAGAATTCAACTACACAGGGAGAATCTGTCAGTTAAAAGTATGATGCAGCGTTCGTCAAATAGTGTGATCCTTCTGTGGTCCGTAAAATGAGGACCCAGATTGTTGGGAGCAATATGCTGATTCTGCAAACTGCTTAGAGGGGCTGTAAAGCACTATGAAGCAGTATATGAGTTGAAGTGCTATTGCTATGAATGGAGGGGAGTCAGGCTGCAAATGTTTGGAAGGTGAAAAAGGAGATCTATCCAATTGTTGTCAAGTTATAGAAGCCTTGTGCAATTTGGAAAGTGTTGCCCAGAACCTCAGTTTTCAAATTCTGTGAATCCTACAATTCTAAAGGGTTCTGAATTGGGAAAGGCAAATGGGAGAAAGGATCCTTCCAATAAAATGCCACATCTTATTTCTTCTCTACATACCTACCTCTATATCCTAGCCCAATGTTGGCAAACCTTTTCGGCACTGAGTGCCGAAAGGGGAGCATGTGTGTGCGTGTGTGTCAGAAAATGGAAGAGCATTCCATGGTGTGCATGGACGTGCCAGGAAGATGATCTTCCGGTTTCCGGTGCATTCATGGGCACCAGCAAGCTGGTCTTTGCGCACACATGTGCGCCACAAACCGGAAGACCAGGTGGCCGGTGCTCATGAGCGCAACAGAAACCAGAAGATCATCTTCCCAGTGCACACATGAAGACCAGCTGGCCGGAACCCGGAAGAGCAATGGGCAACCACTCGCGTGAAGGGAGAGATAGCTCTGCAGGCCAGTTCTGGGTGGCATATAGGTTATAGGTTCGCCATCACAGTCCTAGCCTCTGCATGGTAAAGACACATTTCACATGTAAAAGGAAATCTCCTTTTTCCACTCTCCAAACTGATTGCTTCCTCCTTATATAGCTGTGAAAAATTTAAATTTGTGGTTGGCTTTATTGGAAGGAGGCCTTTTAGGGAGATAGTGGCCAGTAGAAGAGAAAATGGGAATTAAAGGGAATATCTGCATTGAGAAGCAGCATACCTCAAAAATAATAGCAGTTTGTGTTCTTCCCGGAAGTATCACCCTGAAAAAAAGAATGCTGAACTAGATTAAGAGTTTCTGTTATCCGGAAGGGCACCAGTTCTCTGGAAATTGATATTTTTATTTTGATATTTCTAAAGAAGAAAAGGCCGTAGAAGTATCGAAATAGGACATACTTTCAGCAAGTTTACAATTTTCACCTGAATAGGAAAAAAACCTTTCAAAGTTTTTTTTTTTAGACACCCACCCATAACCATTTAAGGCCGAATAATAAAACCCAAATAAATCAAGAGTTTTTCTTGCAGGTTCGAAGCCGGTCTTTGAGTTTCAGTGAACAGCCACCCCCGCCTCCGGTGCTGAAATCCCAGCTGATTGTTGCATCCCCCCCAAGAGCACCCAGTGGCACTAGGTAAGACCCGGAGAAGCCAGACTGAGCTGTTTCAAGCAGAGCTGGGAAATAGCAGGTGTCAGATATGCTCAGAAAGTCAAATGTGGGGGAATTGTCCTTCAGAGGTTTTGAACCCGTGCTGTTGGCTTGGGCTCAGAGGAAAGAGCGTTCTGCTTGAAATTTTGGCTGCCAGAAGAAGTAGACATGGGCTGTAGGGTTTTTTTTGGTCAGTGGCATGATTGAGCAAAAGGCAGATTTGTATGTTTGGTCATTTTTAGACGAGACAAAATGTCTAGATCAGTGATCCCCAACCTTTTTTTGGCCATGCCCCACCTAAGCATCTCTAAAATCCTGATGCCTCCCCCTACCGTGACATATAATTCTTACGTTACTCAAATAGTGAACTTGTCAGATGTGGCTCCTTCAAAATTCACGAAGGGAAAACCTCAACTCCATTGGTTTAGAGAAAAGGTACTTTTACTGAATATGAAGTGAAAGCAGCGAAAGTAAAGCAAGATCTGAAACTAAAGATGCGGAATTGTACATATCAAAGGTTTACCCAAGTCGTTCCCCCCCCCAATAACCCCAAGCCGAATGTCCAATCTCCAGCCCCCAAGGGTGTCATGTGGGGTGCATCTGTAGGTAGCTTCATCCATCTGGTATGCAGAGATGGTTGACCTTGACCAGACCTAAACAGGACCATTCAGGATGCACAGAAAGTGGTGAGAACAAAACTCCCTCCTCTCCCGGAGATATCACCTCCAGCATGATTCCCCTCCCAAATGCCGAAACCCCCTTCCTCCCCATTTACTATGGCAGACGATAGCAAGCAAAGCAATGTAGAGGCTGACAGAGCAGAGGAAGCCTAAAAAGCCATTTTCATTTTTTTTTTTGTCTTTTTTTCTCTCTAGAAAAGTCCGTGGCGAAGCCAAGAAGTGCCGCAAAGTTTATGGCATCGAGCACCGAGATCAGTGGTGCACAGCCTGCCGGTGGAAAAAAGCATGCCAGAGATTTTTGGACTGAGAAGGATGTACCTGCATTCACACCCTTTTCTGGTGGGAAGTCTCAGAGGGCTCTCTCTCTTTCTCTCTCTCGCAGTTACCCAAGAGCAAAATAGCCAGATCTCTGTATTTTGGCCACATCCAGGGCTCTGTCGTCTTGGAAGCAATTCCTGGTGCTTTGGCAGAAATCTCGCGAGCCCCGTGTTTATCCCAAGCTGTGTATAGTCTACATCTGCCAGGTTTTCTAACGTTCAGTGTTTTGTGGGAAAGCTTTTTCTACACGATTTCTTCTTCTTCTTTTTTTAAATGACAAATAACACAGCCTCCCTTTCTATCTGTAAATAAGGAGGACAAAGGAAAAAACAAAAGCTGATTGCTTGATCTATCTTACAGACTTGTTTCTAGGTGGGTCCAGGGACCAAAGACCTTTGATCTGTTCCCCGGTAGAGGGTGAGGTTGGCTGTGGAGTTGGATCAATGACTGCAATATGGAGGAGAGAAGCAACTGTTTCACCTCCCCTGAAGTCACATAACCATTTAGAGAGTGCAAAATGGAGGGACAGGAAGGGAACTCTTATGGATGAGGACAGTTGCTCTACTAATGGACACCCTGTTTCCCTGTTAATCCTCGGATGCCCGCACAGGAATTAGCCATTTGCATCCTTAATGAGCACTGCTTTTTATTTTGTTTTCTTTAGTGGCTGTTGGGAAACAGCCATTGCTTTAAATTGCAAGACCCCAAATTCCAAATAACCATGAAGTGGAAGGAACATAAAAATAATCTGGATTTTCTTAGCAAGTGTAAATCCCAAAACAAATGCATTCTGCAAGAGCCTTAGAACTATTGGCTGATGTAACTGTTGGTTTGAGATGCATTTTGAACATCCCCAATGCAACTTTTATTACCCAGATACCATAGGAACATCACAATCTCCCCACTTCCACTCTACTATGTGGCAGTAAATTAAAGTTCTCCATGCTCCAAGCAAGAATCTGGGTCAGTCTTGGCTTTCCCAACAATGGGAATGTGCATATCACATTTGTACAACTGTGAATTCTTCTGTCTTCATTAATGGGCTCCCCAAATCAGACCTATCTTCCAGCGAAGAAATAAATGTTTAATTATTAATTGAGTTTCCCATGAATGGTAACGTGTTTGGACATTTTCATTTCTTTTTCTAATTATCGTACGTGCCAACAGGTAATGAGCAAAGTAGCAAAGTAGCAAAGCGCATAAAAACCCATGATTATGCTCTTCCTTCCTCTTCAAGGTCAGCCCACCTGGTGCCAGCAGTCTAAACCTTTGAACAACAAGTGAAGCAGCATTCCAAGTTTTGCATATGAGAAAGCCTGAGATGTTTTGTAGGGCATGCTGGTCCATGTTCAGTTTCTTGGAATGCCCATTTATTTTGCCCTGCCGCCCCATTCATTCTTTCCATCCCATCTTTCTGGATACTGAGTGATCCTAGATCCACAGTCTCGAGTCCCAGTCTCTCAGGATGTAGTTAGAAGAGAAAGAAATGGGAAATTGGGAGGGACACAAAGATATGCTGGAAATAGCACTTGAAGACAAGCCAACATTGTCTTAGAATTGATTGGGATTTGATGAGTACAATTTTCAAAGATACTTGAGTCATGTAAGAAAAAAATGAACATTTTGCAATTTTTTTTTGAAGGGGGTGGTTTGAAATAATAACCAATAATTCCATCATTGTAAACTTGTATTTCCTTCATGATTGTCCTCAAAACCTGAAAAAATTGTAATAATCTATCTCCCCATCAGATTTCTGTCTGACTATTCTTGTTACAACTGAGTTTGGGTTAAACTACAGTGAGAGACGGTGGAATTGGAAATGGTTGCCTGCTTGTTACATACTTGTTTTGCCTTCACACTTAGTGTTGGTTGTATCATCTACACAAGGAACTGTGTAAATCCAAAGTATGTTAGCCAAGCTGTACAAATATTCCTTTCAATTTTCTGTGATTAGCATGTATATGTTAGGATTCATATAGACAAAATTCCTTGCAAATATTGTTCTTTCTCTCTCTATTTCTCTCTCTCTCTGGTTATCTGGTGGCATGAAGGTGGGCCAGGCAGGATCTCAGTAGGATGGGGGAATACAGTCCAATAAACCAAGTGTTAGATGGGTGTTGCAATGGGTGGTAGTTAGCCATATGCCATCAACATAATAGGCAGGGCTGAAACTTTGAGGTAATTGGGTATTTTAAGGAGTGTTATGCGTGCCTTGGCATCTGTTGGCCTAAGCCATGCATTTCTCTTCTTAAATTTCCCAAATCAATTAAAATGGATTTTAGCCCTGCCACGCAGGAGGGTGGGGGCTCTCAGGGCTGCAGATGACGTGTTGGAGGTGTGTGGAAGTTTACATTCAAAGTTGGCAAACTCAAAAATGCATGATCATAGGTGGTGCAATGCTGGCTTCAGTGGCAAGCCTAATTAGAAATCGATGGCTAGTTTCACCACGGAAGTCATTGTCATGCTATTAAAGAGCCATCAGTTTGGCTGATGGGGAAATCTGTTCCTCCATTTCGGAAGTCATGTGGCTTGGTTTGTTTTCATTTTGCAGAGGTAAAATGGCAACACCAACAGTAATGATAATGGAAATGGAAAATGAGATATATTGGTAGGTATTTACATTGTTTGGAAGTTGGTTCTCTGCCTCTTTTCTCCCCTTCCCCGAAGCGTTTTGATAATCATGAGCCATAAACTAAAGAGATAAACCTCTCTCTGTAAAATAGTAACTGAACTATATGTCCTGCAGAATTATAATTTCCTTATATAAAAATGTGAGCCCTTTTATCTTTCTTCGAGGGTACTTTTAAGGGATGGGTGGAAGAGTTTAAAAAGGAATTATGTATATTTTTGGTGCTTGTTGATTGCTTTTTTTTTTGTAATCTTGTGCATAATATTCACAGTACGTCAGATTTTATTTTTCTAGCCTGGACATTGGATAGATGCTTAACTGATCTTGTAATTAGTTACAAATTAATTTGTACAAATTGCAAATTAATTTTTTGAAAATTAAAATCGGAATCAGATTTATATAGTGCAAATTCTGAATAGGGAATTTGGGAATATTAAAGTTCAGATAAGAGGTATTACAATTGAAGCGTCATGTTTATCATAAAATGTGGGATTTTAAAAATGCATTGCTTGGGTCACGATAGTCTGATTTCTGTGAAAATGTCTTGGAACTTAAAAAATAACGAGGAACTTGGCTTTGAAAATCATGCTCCATGCCAAAATACTAATGAAAATTTGGGGTGGGAGGAATTCCTAGATGAAACATTAGTTTTAGCTTCAGGAGAAACCTCAAATCTCTTCCTCCCCATTCGAGATACATTTCTCTCACTTCTGCAGCTCTGGTTCAGTGAGTTCTTGGGAAACATTGAAAGGCGTTGATCCCCTCCTTTCAATAAAAGCAGGGGTTGCTGAGCAGAAGCCCTTGGTCCTCAAAGATAAACTTGGCCCTTTAAAAACTACAAGTTCACCTCATCAAGGATGACCCATTACCAAGATATGAGTTTACTAGGATTAGTGAGTGGGGCACAAAAACACCAAAACTGTTGCAAGATGCAGGAGGGCCTTGACCTACCAGCCTGTTTCCTGTTACAGCTGTGGTGGGATTCAAATTGTTTTACTACCGGTTCTGTGGGTGTGGCATGGCGGGCGTGGCTTGGTGGGCGTGGCAGGGGAAGGTTACTGCAAAAATCCCCATTCCCTCCCCACTCCAGGGGAAGGATACTGTAAAATCTCCATTCCCTCCTGATCAGCTGGAACTCCAGAGGCAGAGAATAGGTGGAGGTGGGGCCAGTCAGATGTGGTATTTATCAGTTCTCTGAACTACTCAAAATTTCCACTACCAGTTCTCCAGAACTGGTCAGAATCTGCTGAATACCACCTCTGTGTTACAGCCAAGTCAACGTAATTGTTGCTGTGGACCAACCATTTTGGTGCAGTTATTTGAGTGATAGTCTCTGCTAAACAAAGCAGCCAGTTGTCATTACAGAGTCATGATTTAGCAAGTGGATGAATGGTCTGACTTAACCATCCAAGAAGATGGATGCTTCTTTTTGGAGATCTGTGGCTGATGTTGCTCAAATTAGATTATTGACGCCATTGTCTCAGAACTCTTCTGCTCTCACAAATGAGCCAGATTTTCTTTTTCTTTTTTTGGCATCCATTCTTCCTCCTGACAAACTTCACTGCTTCTTTCTGTCCCCGAATCCAGAATCTCTGGATTTCCCCAATGAAAGTACATCATCTGCGACTTCCAAGCTACAGCTATTTTGGAGGTTTGGAGGTTTGGGGCAGTGCAACTGCTTTTTCTTTCTGGACTAAATTGTAAAACATTAAAAAACTTGGGAGAGCTGATGGAGTTGATTCCTATAAATCCTCTTAATAAAAAGAGAAAATTAATATTAAAAATACATAAATGGGCAAGGACTTTGAAATTGGCCACTTTAATGATAGCAATGCATTGCTCTGATTATGCCTATCAGATACTCAAAGGAGGGTTTTGGCTGCTTTTCTGCAGCTGCCTTCCTTCAAGCTCTTAGTAACTCTCTGGGTGGCATGTCTTATATAGACTAAAGCGATAAGATGCAAAATTGCAAAGCCAATCTGTTGCAGGTTGATGATCTAACAAATAATTCTTAGTGGGAACCTGTGAATTTCAAAGCCATTTCTCCTCAAATTCCAAGACGAGCACGGCTCCAATTTGACACTGAAAATTGAGTATTGAGAACAAGGCTTGATTAAAATTCAGTCCCCTAAAGTAACATTAAAGTTTCTTTAAAATCCCAACATTTTTAACTGCTGCTTCTACTTTAGCCATCCTGGTATGGATGGATCCTTGTATCAGAGTAAAATTGTTTCTTTTCTGATTTAGGAGGGGAATCTCTCAGTTCCGTGTTGAATCAGGAGAGAGTAGTCAATGAGTATCTTCAGATTGAGATTTAAAGATCAGTTTCTTCAGTGGCAAAAGTCTGGGTCTTATGCTTACAAAAAGCAATGGTTTTTTTTTTGGCGGGGGTGGGTGGGGAGTAGCTGTTGTTAGAATGTGATTAAAAAGTTGTGTGGAGAAAAGGCCCTATAAAAGAATAAGCAGCAAAACACTGAAGACACGCTGGAACAATGTTTTCTCATCCTTGGCTATAAGATGTGTGAACTTCCCAACTCCCAGAATTCCCTGACCAGCATTGGTGGCTAGGGAATTCTAGTAATTGAAATCTTAAAGTGCTTAAGGTTGAGAAACAGTGTTCTGGAATATAGGATATCCGTGTTATGCCACGACAGATTCTTGGAATCGAAGTGTTACTATGGTGTCAAAGAATATGTGCCATTTGCTGGTGAGGTTAGGAGCATAACCATCAATGCTGTCCTCTCTTTTGAACAAAAAGCCAGCCCTTTTCAAATGCCTCATTCCCCCAACCCTCAAATTTATAGCACTTAATTTTGGAGAGTGAAAAGAAAAGCTAGCCTTCCATGGGAATATATTTCTTACCAGTATTTTTGAAATAGGACATGTTTTTCCCCCTTCTCTTTTTATTTTGTGAGCTATGCGGTACAATTAGACTGGACAATGTATGTCAGTGATTTCTTTTAACCAAGAAACTTTGGAATATAATTCTCTTCCTTCCTTCACCCCAAGTATAACCTCCCCACAGGAAGGAAAAGTTGGAAGGAAGCAATTTTAGGAAATATTGCTTCCTAAATAATGGTGTTGTAAAACTGTTGTATTTGCAGTGGAGACTATCCTGTTTCCCCCTTCATAGGAAGAACCTGTTTTTTGGGGGGGCAGCCATTTTGCAAAGGTAGCCTTCATATGTCACCAGTCCACATTGTGAGTTGAAGAAACCGAGGTGCTCTGTTCATTTCTGCCTCTTCTGCTCACAGGATTGTCTGTTTCCCAACCTTTGCTCTTTCTTGCAATATAGGCCAGAGAGAGAATGAAAGAGAGCCCTATCTGTACCCAAGCCACTACTTTTTATTCTTTTCTGAACATTTTTTGAAAAATGCTTGCCATTTCACAAATGCAACTAAGACTTTTCTCCTGGCTTTGAAAATAGCAAAAGAAAAAAAAAGTTTTGGGTTATTTAGACCAGGGTTTTTTGGGGGGAGTTGAAGTCCTCCAGGCTTAAAGTTGCCAAGATTGGAGACCCCTGAATTAGGCTGTCTCCTTTTCCCCATTTTTGTTCAGCCCAGTCTTTCTGATTACTTGAAACAAGGCTAGTTTTTCTGTTGGATTTGCACAAAACCTGTGGGTAGTGAATGGACACACTCCCTGTCACAATCCTAGGAGCATAACTCACTTCCTGGGTCAATAGGATGCATCAGAACCCGACGGCTTCCCAAAATAAGGTCCCTAAAGGTTTGTTTTTATTACTGAGTAAAGAACATTAGTGTATTTCTGATGCCAGAGGATTTTAGCTTTAATCTAGTAATCATTCCATGGGCCTCTTGTCTGGATGAACGAGTGGTACAGTCTTTTAATTCTTCCATTTTGATTTTAGTTACTTTGGATTACAACAGGGTTTCTCAACTTTAAGATGTGAGGACTTTAAGCATGCTGGGAGTTGGAGTCTACATAGCTTAAAGATGCTGAGGTTGAAAAATGCTGGATTACAGCAGTGGTTCCCAAACTTGGCAACTTTAAGACTTGTGGACTTCAACTCCCAGAATTCTCCAGCCAGCTCTGCTGGATTACAGGATTGATTTCTAAATCTTATATCATTTTTCAAAAATTAACTAGAAGATCTGCAAATACCACTGGGGGCTGTGTAACCTTTTTTTTTGAGGGGAAGGGAGAAAATTGTGACTTGTGCACACATATATAACCATTTTATTAGCAGTAACAAGGGCCTGTTTTCTATTCATGCTATGCACTGTGAACCCTTGATTTTGTTGTTTCAAACAAAAGCCACCAATGTTATGTAGCAAAATCAGCATACTGGAAACACCACTAACCAGGTGTTTATCTGCTGGGTTGGACTCCAACTCCCATAATTACTAATCAGCATGGAGACTGGGGGTGATGGAAACCAAAACACCTCGATGAGGTTTAGATGTAGAACTCCAAAATCAAATTACGGTAATTTCATGTGTCCAATTTTTTTTTAAAAAAATGTCTTTGCTTTCAAATAGGAGAAGTGGAATTGATTTCCAAATAAAAGGGCTATATGATTGCACAACGGTGTGTATATATATATATGTGTGTACTGAGTGCAGATGTGCGTGAGTGCCATGCCTTGTTAGACATGTGGAGACAGTTTGCCAGCTCATCCTCTGGGATCAAGATGTAATTCTAGGCAAATAGGATTCTCCCCTAAAACTGAATGCACACATTAACTCCAGTGCAGGGTAGAGAACTAGGAAACTATTTGGGTTTTATCACTCTGCTTTTACATAGAGCAGAGGTCTGCAAACTTGACAGCTTTTAAGACTTGTGGACTTCAACTCCCAAAAGAGCTGGCTGGAGAATTCTGGGAGTTGAAGTCCACAAGTCTTAAAGTTGCCACGTTTGCAGACATCTGACATAGGGGAACACAAAGTGAAGAGGAAGCCCCAGAACTAGCCTCCTTAGAAGATCAAGAATAAGCCTGTTAAAACCTTGGTTGTTAAGATCACTTTAAAGCCGTTACTCAGTTGGTTTTCTGAGCTTGAGATTGGTGAGCCTGGCTTTTTGAATTTCTTAAGCATGAAAGATTTTTTGGGGAAAATAAAAGGAATGAAGGTAGGAGTGGTTGGATAGTTCTTGTAATCTGCAAACCGCTGCTCTTTCGATGGTGATATGCTATCAAGCCTAAGGGGAGGGGGAAATCTGTTGTATCGTGAATTTCTATCTAATTGGAGCTTTTCTTTTGATCGTCTTCCAAGTATTATTTTTTATTGTAAACAAAAAATGTGAAATGTAATTTTTACAACAGCAATATGAAATATATTTTATAATAAAAGGATATGGCCTGGTAGATGCCGGTTTCTGTATTTTTTGTTCCTTTTTGGAAGGGAGGGAGGGTGGGTAGGTAAGTAGGCCTACATAAAAATGATTCTTCCTCCTACTTTTCCAGAAGACTATTGACTCATACCCTGTTTCTCTGAAAATAACCTCCCCAGATAATAAGCCCAATTGGACTTTTGAGCGCATGTGCTAAAATAAGCTCTCCCCCCAAAATAAACCCTTCCTGAAAATATTGCAACACAGCAGCAGCCATGAAAGGACCACGCTCACCTCCTGCACCTCAAAAATAATAAGACCTCCCTGAAAATAAGACCAAGCGCTTAATTCTGGTGTCAAAAAAAAAAATAAGACCCTGTCTTAGTTTGGGGAAAACACGGTAATCCCAACTGGTGAGGATGTGTAAGGAGGCATAGAAAGTTGACTTTTAAATTAAACCAGGCTACTGGTAAAACTATTAACCCAATAGCCAGACCGGACTATTCATGTGGAGCTGAGATGTCTGGCCAGAGGTACTTCTTGAGAGTCTATTATTTGAAGAAGTTTCTTGTTGAACAGTTTTCCCTGTTAGAAAGTTCTTACTGATACCGAACTAAATTCTACTTCATTGTAATTTAACACTGTGCTCAAAAGCTGAAGGATGATCATATCTGTCTCTACAACTGAGATGATAAGTGACACTTTCCTCCCTCTGGCATTTTTCAAGCTAGAAATTTCTTGATTAGTACACAAGTCAACTTGTATAATTGGGCAAAAGGAGTGTCTCAAAATGCATTTGTACTGGTATAGATACAAAGGTCATCCAAATAGGGAACTGGCACCCCAAAGCTTCATATGATTCCTCTTAAAGCAGATAGATCTGCGTATATTTCAACCAAGGGACTTTCACAATAGCTATCAAGATTAGTAGTGTCTTTGAACAGAAACTTTGGTGGATCATCAGATAAATGTGGCCAGTTCTCAAGTGTTGGGCAGACCAGTAAGTATAACTGGTGATATAACTGTCTGCTATAAACATAGTTTAACATATAGCAGCTCCAGCTCAGTTGCAATTCAATGAAAGGTACAATGAGTGTTTACAGCGGTAGAAATTTTAGACAACCTGAAAGTGCAAAGAACAGTCTCTAAGGTTATTTGTGAAAAGCAGCTCCATAGCAGGAAGATATTGTAATGGGGAAGCTTGCAAACTAGAAAGCATCTTTCAACAATGGTTAATAATGGTAAGTTTTGGTCTATCTAGTGTTTCTACTACAGGATGTTCCTTTTTATTACTCTAGTTAAATCACTACGGTTGAGTGATCTTAAATCTTTCTGCCCTAAACTTCAAGAATGCCAGCATGGAATGAGTTAAAAGACACATCGTTTTATAGCACATCTCAAGCATTTGGCATACTTAGGTGTATGTGGTTTTTTTTTTTAATGAACAGAAGTAGTTGGGTTAGGTATAGTTAGGTGTGGCATTAATAGATCTTCTTCATGGAATTTCCTACCTCATTTTTAATTGCAATGAAATAATGGTTCCACAGAACATCATGTGCCAGGAGATGAAACACCTCTGGGTTGGCTTAACTAGTTGGATAGCTGACTCCCTAGGTTGAACAGAATTGGGAAATAAATTTCATTGCTAGAGTTGGTTGCCTGCCTACAGTATAAAGAAGCTAATCATGGTTAAAGACCTAAGATAGACAGGAATAAGGAAGCTGCCTACTTGTTCATGTTAACCAGCCAGAGTAGTTTAACAATTCAGGCAAATTTGTCCCTGCAGTGTCCCCATATTTTTTCCAATTTTTTATTCCATGAACGTGATTTTGTGCAATCTCATTATGTCTTGAAAGTTCTAGACTAAGCATTAGTTTCTTAGACCAAAATCAGTTTGCTACTGATGTAGTTGCTCCTGTAGTAGTCAAGCTGGACCAAGCAAAGCAGAACAAAAAAGGTGACCAAGTGCTGTTCCTAGTATATAATTCCTAGCTGTACTATTTTCCTAAATCAATACACATCAAGATACTTTAAAACATTACATAAAGTATATTATTTAGACATAATAAAACAGTTGTCAATTAAATTGTTTTAGTGATCAGTTTCACAACTTTAAAAAATATACAAAAACAATTAGTTAAGAAAGAGATGTAAATTAAAGTGTAACAGCAGGGTTTTAATCTCTTGGTGATTCAATTTTTTAAAACAATGATTTAAATTACATTAAATAAACTAATCCAGAATGAAACAATCTCAAAAGGAACACTATCAATTTTCCAACAGTTCTGCTACATCTTAAGAAGCCACACAATTTCAGCAACACTTTTCAACCAGGAATCTAACCCTTAAGTCTGCTAAATGCCTCCACTTTGTATCTTTTATGAAATTTATGACTTTCCCTTTACAGCTATTGCGTATTTTGACATCAGAGATAATCCTCATTTAGCAACTGTTTAGCAAATGACAGTGATGAAAAAGTAACTTTGGGACCAGTCCTCAAATTTATGAACTTCACAGGTCTGTAAAGCAAAGGAAAACTGATGTAAGGTCATAAGCAGTCATCTCACTTAGTGACCACTTCATTTAATGACTGAGTTGCTGGTCTCAACTGTGATTGCTGAGCAAGGACTATCTGTATTTACTGAGCTAAATGAGTGTGTAATATGCAATTTAAAAGTACCAACTTTTTCCTTCAAGATCGCTCCTATCTTAGAAGCCCACTTTTGCATTTTCCTTGCAGGCATTGTTTATCCTTTTCTTAATCGCCAGTGTTTCTTTTACCCTTCTGCCCTTGCCTCAACTTAGGACAGACCTTGATCAGAAATATTCAGCCTGATTTCAGTGATCTGCATTTCTACTTTGATCTTTTACTGGCTTACAGCACAATTCTATGCAAACCTACTCGGAGGTTAAGTCCCATTATGTAGCTTATCTCCAGGAATGTATTAAAAATTCGTAGTAATCAATTACAGACCTTTAAAGCTTTAATGTATTAAAACTTTCCCTTTTGCTTGCAAACGCACCTGGATGCTTTTTCTCCCATTCTGTAGGTTATCAGACTACTTTTGTTCTTTTGTAAAAGCTGTAACTGGCACTGCCAGGGGAAACAGCATGGTTAATTTCACTCCACACAATTATTTTATTAAATTTAGATGGTTTCTCTGAAAGTGTTCAAAATTTTCTTGCAGATATATACTTTAACTTTTGTTAGAAAAAAACATTCTTTGCAAGCAATGTAAAATTTAATTATGCATACTTTTCAATTTAAACAATATGTTAGAATTGCCAATCTATTTCTAATCTATATTTGCAACAACCACAGCAAAGACTTCTTAAGAGAACGAGTATCAACAAAATAACTTTTTCATATGGCTACCTTCAAAGTTTACACAGGTTGGTGAAAAGTCCAATTTAAATATTTCGAAGTAATGCTTGTTCTCTGAAGATCTTTCTGTGCATATAAACACGACTTCTTTTCTGCATAGGTTCCCCCCCCCCCGCTTTTCCTACTGCAATCTTTATTGTCTTTCCCTGGTGTGAATCCTCTGATGCAAAGTTAGGCTTGTGTTTCGACTGAAGCTCTTCCCACACTCCAAGCATTTATAGGGCTTCTCCCCCGTGTGAATCCTTCTATGTGAAACAAGATCTGTGCTCTGGCCAAAGTACTTCCCGCAGTCCGAGCATGGATATGGTTTCTCTCCTGTGTGGATTCTATGATGCCTAACAAGGCTGGACTGAGTGGTAAAACTGAGGCCACAGTCTGAGCAGCTGTACGTCTTTTCCCCGGTGTGAATCCGCTTGTGTTTCACCAGGCTTGAATGGTCCCGGAAGCTGAGGCCACAATCCAAGCAGCTGAAAGGCCTCTCTCCGGTGTGTGTCCTTTGATGTGAAGAAAGGCTTGTGCTCCGACTGAAGTTCTTCCCACACTCCAGGCATTTGTACGGCTTCTCCCCTGTGTGGCTTCTCTCGTGCTTAATGAAGCTTGACTGGTCAGAGAAGCTCTTGTTGCAGTCTAAGCAGCTGTACGGTCTCTCCCCGGTGTGGATTCTCCGGTGCAAAGTTAGGCTCGTGCTTCGGCTGAAGCTCTTTCCGCACTCTAAGCATTTATAGGGTTTCTCGCCGGTGTGGGTTCTTTTGTGTGAAGCCAGGTCTGTGCTCTGACCGAAGTATTTCCCGCATTCCGTGCACCGATATGGTTTCTCTCCTGTATGGATTCTCTGATGTCTAACTAAGCTCGACTGAGTGCTAACGCTCAAGCCGCAGTCCGGGCAACGGTAGGGTTTTTCCCCAGTGTGAATCCGCTTGTGTTTAATAAGGCCTGAATGGTCCCGGAAACTCAGGCCACAGTCCAAGCAGCTGAATGGCCTCTCCCCTGTGTGCGTCCTTTGATGCGAAGAAAGGCTTGTGCTTGAATTGAAGCCCTTCCCACACTCCAGGCATTTATAGGGCTTCTCCCCTCTGTGAATCCTCTGATGCGAAGAGACGCTTGAGCTGTGACTGAAGCCCTTTCCACACTCCAAACATTTGTAGAGTTTCTTGTCTTCCAGAAACGTTTGACCATCAGCAAGGTTTTGGTTCCAATTCACACTCTTCCCAAATTTGAAGTTTTTACTTGACTTTCCCTCTGCATGGATGAACTGGTGAATAGTCAGACAATTGTTACATCTTTTATCTGTTTGGCTGCTAGGCTGAACTGAGGTTTCATTGAAATTTCTGCCTTGAGAAGTAATAGATTTATCACCTCTTTTCTCCACAAAACTTCCATCTTCTCCCATTGGTCTACTTTGATTCCAAAAATTTTCTTTCAGTTCCTCAGATTTGACTCTTTCTGATGGTTTCCCATCACTCTCACTCTTCCATCCATTATCCACTGGAATAAAAAGAGAAATCCAACAAAATTTCTAAGTAGGACCTCCAGACATTGTGTTACATATCTAGTTAGTTTCTTAGGGCCAACTCCCCCCCGCCAACAGTTAACTAGTCGCCTAGGTGGTTCCACCACAAAAGCGCGGAGGACAAAATCGCGCTCGACAAAAGCGCGCTGTGACATCATCACAGCGCGACGAAAAAGATCGAAAAATTGTAAAAATAAAGCGAAAACCTTACCCTAAGCCCCCCAAACCTAACCCTAAACCTAACCCTAAACCTAACTCTTAACCTAACCCTAAACCTAACCCAAAACCTAACCGTTAAAGTAACGAAAAACCTAACGCTAACCCTTATCCTAACCCTAACGCTAACGCTAACGCTCTAAAGCTAACCCTAACCCTTAACCTAACCCTAACCCTAACCCTAACCCTTACCTTTATGTGAATCGGCTTGCTTTAATTTAATTTTTATTAATTTTTATTTGAATTTTTCGATCTTTTTCGTCGCGCTGTGATGACGTCAAAGGCGCGATTTTGTCGATCGCGCTTTTGCCGTCCGCGCTTTTGCCGGGTCACGGCCTAGGTCCTTCCTAGGTAATCTGCTGCAGGGTTTATCTCTCTTTCCATTAGGATTCTGACTTACAGCGACAAATATAATCTTAATGGTTCTTCTCTGCAACATGCTTAATAATCAGCTAGAACCTCAGTACTCTACATCTCATTAGCAGTGATTTTGGCAGCACATTGCTGCTTTAATTGGGTCAACAACTGCTATTTTAGGAAAATACTCTCCACCTCACTATACCTGGTATCTTATGAGTCCTTGTGTCAGTCAAATACTGGTAAGCTTTATTGTATGACTAACCCCATCCCTTTTGACAAGAAAGCAGCGGTAGGGGAAGTTTGCCTCTTGGTGCTCTATATACTCTGAAAAATATGGTATTTACTCGTGTTTGCACACTTTCGCACTGCTAGGTTGACAGGAGCTGAAGCGAATCATGTGAGCTCACCCCATCACACAGCAGCATTTGGGTCTCAAATGTGGGCTTACAGGTTCACCGACAAAACCGAGAAGCCGTTATCCGCGCCGACATAAGTGCGGAGGGCAAATCCGCGCCGTTCGAAGCACTAAGGAAAAAGGCGACCCTAGCGCGACGACATAACTGCGGAGGGCAAATCCACGCTTTCCGAAGCACTCAGCACCCTAACCTAACCCTAAACCAAACCCCTAAACCTAATCCTAACCCTTACCTTAATTTAAATCGGCTTTCTGCCGCCGCGCTGTTTTAAAGCGCCCTTCTGTCGCTGCGCTGTTGTCGCCGCGGTGACAACGTCGCGGTGATGACGTCACGGCTTTAGCGACGCGGTTTTGTCGCCGCTATTTTGACGAGCGCGGTTTTGTCGGGCCACGGGGCTTACAAATTGTCAACCCAACATTCCAACCAGTAGAGGGTTCCGCATCCCGTTGCAACCGGTATGCTGCAATGGCGCCGGGCGTCCTTGTCGGGCACGTGCACTGTGTACGCATGCACACACTACCACCTAGCGATACTCAGCTGCTCGGCATAAGTTGCACAGGTGCCGCATGAACAATTGGCCTGTTTGCATCAAAAAGCAGTAAGAAACATGGACGAGCAGGTGGGCCAAACGAGCCACCATTCTGGTATGGTGGCCGCTGCTCCCAGCTACCACTGGTACACCCGTATCGGGCCATACCACCCAGAACCCATCACTGATTCCAACCATGTGAGCTATTGTGCTTGGTTAACTCTCCTAAAAGCATCAAAAATTAAGGTTACAAATTTGGTGCTTCAAACATCCAGATGAGTCAACATGGAAGCAAACAGACTTCTAACTCTGCTATCATTTGTTGTGGTCTGAAGTTTTGCACCCCAGGTTTGGCAACTTCACCAAAATGCCACAAACTAGGGATCTCACTGAATTTCACTATGTTGATTTGTACCATTTTAGCAACTTGTGCACTAATTAGGTGCAGGCAATAGCTTTTATGTCCATGCTGGTGATCTTTATGCTGTGATATACTTTTTTTTTTTTCATTTTGTCTGAGAGTAAATCCAGATCATTGGATGTAATTCATAGTATTAATGGGCATCTTGGAAGTTCTATACGGCCCGCAGCCTGGATAGTTTTGGGACAAGCTACTCCCAGCAGTTACCAGTCAAATCTAGATGGGAAGATTCTCTTGGAATCCCTACTCCAAAGCAAGCAACCATCAAGCATAAAGCTAAGCCTTTTCTCCTGCTGCCCCACTACTATGAACTAATATTCCCACTATGATTAGCCCAGCACCAGTCCTCTTGCAATTTAACAAAGCTATTAAGACTAAGCCAGCCAAGAAATGACTTAAGACTGACTTGAGAAATGAGATTCCCCACCCAAAAAATTCTTGATCTGTTTTCTAGGAATGCTGTTTCTGGGCATAACGCAATTAGAATTACTATGGTTATATTCGATTACTGTATTTTATAATCCGTTTACTGAAATGGAATTAATGCTGCGTGAAGCCAGTTGCAACTGAAGCAGCCCAGAAATTCCATAATACAGAAGTACACAGCAGCTTATTCAACAATCCATGATGAAAATAAGACGTGGCTTAGTGTTAAGAGGGACAAAAATGAGCAAAGCTCATAAAATATTCCCATAGTCCTTACCAGTGTCAATTCTCAACTGGACACTAGTTCCACAAGGAGCTGGGCTCCCTTCTCTGCAGGGAATGCTGTTATTTGCTTTCTCCCCTGGGGTGTTTTTTGCTCTTTCTTGGCTTGCTAAGGTCTTTGACCACTCCCAGTTCTGGAAACCACAATCTTCTCCTTTACAGGCTGACTTGCCATATAATTCCATTGGTTCTGAATCTTCTGGTGCGTGTCTCTCCTCGCTGATTCTGATTAAATGCTCCTGGCCTGTTGAAGTAATAATAAAAAAAAAATTGTTCCCCAAATTAGAAAATATGCAACTTCAAAATTATTTTCTATATGTATGTGTAAACGGAATGAAGTGGAAGAATCACCTTTCAGATTTCAGAAAGCATTTAGCTATCTCATGCATACATCAGATTAAGAATCCAAAATTCTGAGCATAATTTTTCTATCTCTTCCATATACTGAACTTTATCCGAGTACAAAACAATTATATGCTTCTCAACACTCTGTTGCCTCTAGTCATTATGAAAAATCATTACTGCTTATAAGCCTAAAATAAAAAATAAAAAAATGTTATCATTCTAAGATAAAAGACTTATGCAATTGTGAAGGTGAAAGAATCCCCAGGTGCATAAAAAATATATTTATTGAGCCCAAATGCATTTCAAAAATAAACCTATGTTGCATATCTGAGTTTTTTCTTCTCCTTCTTTTCAATACAATCAGGCCTTTCACCTTTCCTTCCTTTTTCATATCCCAAAGACCTTAAATAAAATAAGTTCCGGAAGAAATTAAGTGGAGGTTGTAAATTTAGACCATGTGGGTGGCCTCGGTAGTCTGCTTTTAAAAGATCAAATAACATTCAAGAAACCCTGGGAAAATTATTTTCTCTACCCATTTCCATTTCGCGACCGAAGGGTGTGGATTCTGAAAGCATACATCATCCTTTCTCTTCTCTGAAGGAAGGAGTCCTAGCTGAACACAATGAAATTTAGAATACACACAAGGACATTTCGCATTACCCAAGAAGCAGATATCCACTGTTTCATCTACTCTCTTGGTTACAGCACACAGAAGTTTCCTTTCCATGTTAGCTGGAGCTTCGTCTTGCTAGAAGTTTGAAGTTTTCTTTTCCAGTGTAGGAATGAATCCTTTCAAGATAAAGCAAACAAGCTGAACAGGCATAAAAAACATAAACTATCCAATTCTGTTTAGTAGCCCCATTAGCACATGCTAGAGCAGTGGTGGCTTTTTGGCACCAAGCGCCGACACTGGAGTGTGCACTTGTGCTGGACCACCGAAACCAGAAGAGAACAGCTGCGCATGTGCGCGCAGCCAGCAGCTCTCTTCCGGGTTCCATCACATCCATGTGTGCCGGCCAGCTGGACTTCATGCATGCGCGCAACGAAACCCAGAAGTGCAGTGGGCAATGGTGTGTGTGCCTAGAGAGAGGGCTCAATGTGCCATCTCTGGCACATGTGCCATAGGTTCGCCGTCACAGTGCTAGAGGAACATCAGGACTGAATTACTTGAATGTATATATTAAATTTATTGAGGCCTTTGGTTGGAAACTAGTTACACATAGTTCATGATGATCTTGCACGGAGTTGACTCAAGAGGACAGAAGAGGAAGTTTCTGTACTTTAGTCTGTTAAAATATCCTCTTATGGCTAGACTGACCCTACAAAAATGATATCCAATTCCACAAAATTAATGCAAATAGGAAAGTCTTTTATGTTTCCTTTTGATATCAACCCTGATTTTCAATGCTGTTGGACTTAATGGCCTAAATATTTCTTTCCACCTCTGTATAATAAACGCTATGACCTAAGTTTTTCCAATGTAAGGGGAAAAATATGAATTCATTAAAACTTGGTCTTTTTGTAAGGTGGAAATAAAGTAGAGCAGGAATTCGTCTTTTTGTAAGGTGGAAATAAAGTAGAGCAGGAATTCTTAATAGAATTTCAATATAAAACCAATAAAATTAATTTGGTTGATCTAAAAGCAAAAAAGATAGTAATAGATTATCACTTGAGATAAATGAAGGTTTACAATCCCTGATGGTTTCAAACTCTAGCTGTTTTCTCTTTCTCCTACTGTTATCCATATAATTACTTATGTCCACGTCCTTCCATCCTTGAAGTGGCTCTTTTATAAAACAAAATAGAGCAAAATCTCCTATAACAGATCTTACCATGATAAAACTACAGCATGTAAGGCACAAAATACACTATATTGCCAAAAGTATTCGCTCACAACTGATTCTGATTATGTGGATGAGTGAGCAAATACTTTGGGCAATATAGTGTATGTAGCATGTAACAACACAAAATATGGTTTTCTCTTCTGAAAGTTGCATAATCAACAAATTATACCAATTAACAGAAGTTGTCAAAATGTCCAGCTATACATATATATCTTAGTTAGGTTATTTCAAAATCCTTATTCTTTCCTCTGTTTCTTTTACAGTTTTTTGTTGTTTTTCTGTTTTGTATGTTGCTTTTTATGATAAAACAGATAAATAACAGACAAGGAATTTATGTATAACAGTAATATTACCGTATTGAAATTTGAATTTTTCCAGCTTCTTCTAGTGAAACTACAGTCGTTGACCTTTTCTGCCACAGTTGTTAAGTGAATCTCTGCATTTGTTACGTGAACCCGGCTTCCCCCATTGACTTTGCTTGTCAGAAGACGCCTGGGAAGGTTCAAATGGTGATCAGGTTGCCCTGGAGCAGTGCAACATCATAAATATATGGCAATAATTTTGATCACATGACCATAAGGATAGTGCAACAGTCATAAATGCGAGAACGAGAAGTGGTCATAAGTCACTTTTTTCAGTGTCATTGTAAATGTAAACAGTCACTAACTGGTTATAAGTCAATGACTACCTGTATATCATAAATTAACCTAACAGCAGGGTTTGCTCACTATGGTAAACTACAAAAAATCTAAGAGATTAATTCCGCCCAAGCTTATTATGGTGTACAAATGCACCCACCAAATCTTTAATTAAACGGGATGTATTCCCAAACAGGTTAGATCTAGGACTAGTTCCCAATTAATTTTAAGACAGGGGTCCCCAACCTTTCGGACCTCAGGGACCACTAAATTCATAATTTGAATCCCGTGGGCCACTAATGACCAGCTAGGTAGGTGTGGCTAGGTGGTCATGTGACTGAGTGGGCATGGCCAACTTGATATCACTCATGTCAAGGGGCACCTCTACTTGCCCCTCTCCTCCCAGCCACTTCTCGCCTGCCTGCCCAGGCTCCTTAGGGCCCCAACAGGAAGCAATTGTTGGAGCTAAGCAGCCACCATAAGAAAGAGTTGGCAAAACAGCTGGCTCAGTTCAAATTGGATCTGACCAAGAAGGAGGCTCAGCAGAAGGACTTTACTGAGGACTAAGAGCATAGGCTTTCCAAGCAGAGGGAAGATCTGCAGGAGTTCAAGGCCAGGTACTGGCGCCTGGAGGCTCAACAGGCTGAGATGATCAGCCAGTTCCAGGCCATGATGCAGTCCCACTGGAACAAGGCCCTCCAGCTCTTTGCCACCATCAGCACTTCCCTCCACCCTTCACCCAAATCCCCACACCAGGAGGCTGAAGCAGACCCCAAGTCAGAAGTTCTCCCCTCCTCTGACCCCTGCAAAAAGACCCAGAGGGAGAGACTCTCTGCAGCAACACAAGTGTTCATTGCACGTATCTGGCCCAGGGACCATAGTTTGAGGACCCCTGATTTAGTGCAATATAAAAAATGCAAATAATTTTTCTGCAGACCACCCAAATTTTCTCGCGGACCACCAGCAGTCCATGGACCACCAGTTTGTGACTGCTGCTTTAAGAAACAGAAGCCTCAAATTACTGCATATACAAGCATATTACATGCTTCCTTATCAGTACAAAAAGCATGGTAAACTGTGAGAAGTGAAGTCCTCCAAAAATGGGTGTCCCAATCTGTGCAAGAGGCTTTGTGTGTAGGCTATCACTAGAGATCACCCTCAATATCTGAATATAAGTGGAAGGACAAACAATACTATCACTTGTATGTTTTGTGCAAAGCAGAACTATTAAGCAATACTTAACTACTGGGGGCTTAATTCTTTGTATAACAGCATGTAAGCAGCATCTCACTTCTTTACATAAGAATTTCTTTACAGTCCATTTTGGTTTAATTACATATAAACTGTGCATACATTAAAGTGTGTATGTCTATTATTTTGGAAATAATTAACTGTTTTGTTAATTATACCTTCCCTTTTCTCTCCAATAAGGGAATAAGGGTTTTCATTTTCTTTGCAAGACAAGAAAGATTACTGAACAAATATACATATCTCTAATATTCTCTAAAATGCACTGAAGTAGAAGTAAATTCAAATATTACCTTTAACATTAACATTTATCTATCAAAAATTTAGATATCAGAAATTTAGTTATCATTGTGGCAACATCTGCAGAACAATAATCACTTGCATTTTAAATTTACTAATATTTAATGCTACAATAATCCCACATGCAAATATTTGTGTGGTATCATTTTTGAAAAAAAAAAAAAGGTAACTAGTAACATTAGAGTAATACAAGGACGGATGTAGTTTGAAAAATGAGCAGATGATGATAAATTCCTTGCAGCAGAAGCAAACAAAGCAATAGTTAAAAAAAAAAAAACCTCCTGAACTGCCTCATCTGTCAAAGCCCAATGCTCATGCAAAGTAGCAAGGTTTTTGAGGTGGGTGGGAAAGCAGAGATTCTGAGGCCAAGGTCGGAATCCACAAAACTTCATAGGGGGGGGGGGAGGAATTATTTCAAGCTAAACCATGTGAGGTTTTAATGACTAAGATCAACGTTAAATGGAACCTGGAAATAAATATGCAATTAATGGTACTGTCGAAGAATATGCATAACATGATTCAAATGCTTCATTTCTCTCTCCACATCTCCCCTCCTCATGCACACACACACAGAGAGGACATACACCCTGCAGCTTGTTTCAGCTGCTGTCTGAACAATCTCAAGGCATACTTTATAATAATTTAGCCTGGCTGGCTGTAACCCCACACATCATGGAAGCTGGGTCAATTTTATCTACAAAAAGATTGCAGCCATCGAACTAGCGAAAGCTAAGCCACCAACCCAGAATCACTCTAAGCTTTAAAAGGGGGAAAGCCTCCAGCTAAGAATTATATTGCAAACTTCCTACCTTCCTTGCTGAGCTGCAGATTTTGCTCCCTGCCACCTGCCTGGACTTAGGCTTCACTTGGCGTGCTTCCCCCCCGCCCCCCCCCGCGTCTTCCAACCCATCCCTCTAATAAGACCGGCTTGTGATCGACATCCTGATAATCTCCTTGCAGATTTCCAGCTAAGCTTTCCCTGCAATTTCTCTCTCTACAGGTGTTCAATGAAGCCCGAGGGAGGGCGTATTCATAGAGAGAGACTACAAAACCCATTAGTCACCAGGTATCGCAAAGGTCCCCTTTCCGCTATTATAAACGCGCAGAGGGAGGAAAACTGGTCCCTTGTGTGAGCTGGGGGCTACGGGGGATGAGAAGGAGAGGCAGCTTCGTGTCCTTCCGATCTGCTTCTCAGCCTCTTTCGGGTTTTTTTCTTGCGGGTGGGGGGGAAATCCCGCTCCCAACACTCACCCAGGTCTGTCCAAGCCCTTTTCTCCCACCTTCCAGCTTGTGCAATGCAAGAGAAACATCCCCCTCCACCCCAACCTCCCCTGGGGCTCTCAGGAAACCTTGCTTGCATTTTCAAACGCCAGCTTCCGGGGCGGGCCTAACCAAGGAAGAGCCAATAGCAGAAAAGACACACACACAGAGAGAGAGCGAGAGAGAGAGAGAGAGAGAGAGAGAGAGGGGAGGGGGGAGGGGGGAAGGGGGAGGGAAGCGGCTTTGATTATTTTCCTGGGTAGGAAATGATCGGGTTGGTATCAGAAAAGTCGTTCTAGAGCGGGGGTCTCCAACCTTGGCAACTTTGGGACTTCAACTCTCAGAATTCCTCAGCCCCTTAAAGTTGCCAAAGTTGGAGACTACTGTCTAGAAGTCCCCTCCCAACATAGTTAAGATTTATTTGTTTGTTTGTTTGTCAAAGGTGTACAATATAGCAGGTATTAATATAAACATGGACATGAACGAAATAAATGAATACAAATAAATGGGGAGGGTAGGACAGGGTCGGTAGGGAACCTCTTAGGAATGGGGTGGGGGTCTATGGCAGACAGTTTAAGGTTGAAGCTGTGAGGGTTAGAGCAGTGGTCTCCAACCTTGGCAACTTTAAGACTTGTGGACTTCAACTCCCAGAGTTCCTCAGCCAGCAAAGCTGGGAACTCTGGGAGTTGAAGTCCACAGGTCTTAAAGTTGCCAAGGTTGGAGACCACTGGGTTAGAGGATGTAACAACGGAGTCAGGTAGAGCATTCCATAAGTAGACAATAATTACAGAGTTTGCGCTATGTCAAACTCAAGTGATATTTTGTGTGTGTGTGTGTGTGTGAAGCCTTTTCTAAAAATGCAAAATGTTTTTGAAAGTATGTATGCAAAACAGAACCTTGATTTTAGATACTGTGTATTAGGAGAGTTGGTGGGGATGGGGTTAGGGCAGAGGTAGTCAACCTTTTTATACCTACCGTCCACTTTTGTATCTCTAACTGCCCACCGTTCCACAATAATGGTGATTTATAAAGTAGGGAAGTAACTTTATAAAATTTATAAATCAGAGTTACAGCAAACCCCTACTGCCCACCATGAAAGCTGAAACGCCCACTAGTGGGGGGTAGGGATCAGGTTGACTACCACTAGGTTAGGGGGTCAGGTTACAACAACCTTGCAAGATAGACCTGTGCTTGTACTATTACTGTGGAATTTCTCAGGCTTGACAACTTTAACATGTGTGAACTTCCAACACCTGCAATTCCTCAGTCAGCTGGATGGGGACTTCTGGGATTTGACCTCCACACTTCTTAAAGTGGCCAAACTTGGAAAATATTGGGTTAGAGTCAGGGGTGGGTTCCTGCCAGTTCTAACCTCTTCTATAGAAGAGGTTCCACAAATCTACAGTGCCGTTTAGAACCAGTTCCAGCTTCCTCCCCCCGCCCGTCAGCACATCATCAAGATGAAGAGCGAGAGGAGGAATTCTGGGAGTTGAAGTCCACAAGTCTTAAAGCTGTCAAGTTTGAATATCCCTGGGTTTTTTTTTCTAAAGGGTTAGGGGTGCGAGGATCTTGTAACTTGACAGCTTTAAGACTTGCATGCTTTAAATGCCAGAGTTTCTGAGCCAACATTTTGGTTGCTAAGCAAGAGCACATTTTACAAGTTGGCCATGCCCACACAGTCACATGACTGCCAAGCCACTCCCACTTGGTCACATGGCTGGCAAGCCACTCCCACCCAGTCACATGGCCGGCAAGCAATAGCAATAGCAATAGCAGTAGACTTATATACCGCTTCATAGGGCTTTCAGCCCTCTCTAAGCGGTTTACAGAGAGTCAGCATATTGCCCCCAACAATCTGGGTCCTCATTTTACCCACCTCGGAAGGATGGAAGGCTGAGTCAACCCTGAGCCGGTGAGATTTGAACCGCTGAACTGCTGATCTAGCAGTAGCCTGCAGTGCTGCATTTAACCACTGCGCCACCTTGGCCACTCCCACAAAGCAGGCCACACCTACAGAAGAGGTTCTAAAATTTTTTGAAACCCACCACTGGTTAGAATAGAACCAATTTGCAACCCAGTAATACCCAGCCAAGAGCTAACAACTAGGTATCCATCCCATAGAAATGGGAGATAGTAAGCAGTCTGTTGGTTCTGTATTTCCATTTAGTAACAAAGAAGAGATTTGGCTGTGCATACATTACATGGAAACTCCTTGTAATTTTAGTCACCAAACCTGGAAATGGGATGTGAGAATTATGATTTTGCACTTGTAGGGAGCTGAACCAAGTATGCTGACTGGGATGTTGCCAAACCCATATTTAAAGTTGCCAAGGATGAGAAACACTGTACTATGTTATTGCAGTGCACCAAGATTGGAAAAAGAATGTAGAGCAATAATCCATAGTTTGAACTGCAGGGTGAGGGGAGGCACAGAAACGCAGCTGAATGAGGAAGACCAGTCAAAGACATCAATACTACACAAGGATTGGAACTATTTTTAATTGAAACAGCTTCAATGACATAATCTTGCATATCTGAATGTGTTTCCACCTTCCTCCCTTTATCTGTGTGTGGTTTAGGGGGAAGCGTATCTAAAATGTTTTATCAAGTTATTTTCTTGGCCCAAACTCAAGCCACTCTTATCAGACTGTTGCCTCAAGAGCGACTCTTTTTCCTGTTCCTTCTTCCCTCTATATTAAGAGCCATCTGATACGAGAAGGAATCTGTGTAAAAGCTCAAGTCCTTGGAATCTTATCTCTATTATAAACTCATGAGGTGTATTCATGCAACATGCTGAATTGTAATAAGCTTGATTTGTTTTTGGTTTAGCAGATTCTGTACATTCAATCATTGTAGTGTTGCAAGAAATGTCCATCTGGGTTCAGTTCCAAGTGGGGAGAAAGACACTAGAAACATGGAGGCTGATTGGAAAAATGGTTTATTGGTGAACAGGACCACATGGATTTGAAGTCCTGGGTAGCTGATCACATGGAGTGGAGAGTGAGTGTTATTTGTACCTTCTCTTGGATTTTGAACGAGCTTCCTGTTCCTGTGGCAAGGTCAAGTATCCTATTGGCTGTCAGACTCCCAAGGGGCGGGTGTCTTAGCTAACTTTGTAGGCTGTCTGTGTCCAAGGCTTGGTTGAATCTTGCTGGGTGATGTAATGAAGGGTCTTTGGGCAATTCCTATTGTGGCTGAGGGCTAATCCTACCTTTGTTGGCTCTTGGGTGAGGGTATTTGCTTATGAATAGACCTAGCCATCTCTTTATCTCTTAAGTGCTGACATCTGCTGTGGGCTATTGAGGAGGGTGGGGGATATTAAGAGTGAGTCTGCTTCCTGCCTCAAAACATGATTCTCCATTTCTCATTCCTAGAATATTTCATTCTCCTAGGAGAGGGGTGGATGCTAACTTTTTACAGTAGTTTGCACAATACAGGATACTCACCAAGGAGATGCAGGTCTGTCCTCCTTCACTGGATGTCTTTAGGATCATTATTCTCAGTTCAATGTATTCCACACAATGCTTGGGTGAAAAGAAGTTCTAAAGTGGTGCCCAAGAGATGGTATAAATCTCCCTCCCCCCTCTCCCCCTTCCTCCCTCCCTCTCCACAGGAACAGGAAGCTCAAGTTCAAGAGAGGGTATAAATAACACTCACTTGCCACTCCATGTGGTCAGCTACCCAGGACTTCAAACCCATGTGGTACTGTTCATCAATAAACTATCTTTCCAATCAGCCTCCATGTTTCCAGTTTCTTTCTCACTACTTGGAACTGAACCCAGATGGACATTTCTTCCAACATGTGTGTGTATGTGTTTGTGTGTGTTATAAAGAGGGGGGAGGGAGGGAGGGAGAGGGAGAGATACTGTAGATAGATGACTTCTGGATACTGTTTGTACAAGTTCCTGGAGTTTTCTTGGCAAGATTTTGGAAGTAGTTTGCCCTTACCTGTTTCCCAGGACTGAGAGAGGAACTGGTCCAAAATCATCCAGCTGACTTGATGCCAGAGATAGAAGTCACCGTTTCCTGATTTATAGTCTGGTGCCTTAATCCACACTAGATGGACTTTGTAGTATAAAACATGGACTCTGTAGTATTGTACTTGCTAATTAATATAGTTATTTTGTATTTTAATTGGACTTATTTCTCTCTCTCTTAAATGATGTTAATGGTTTATCAAGCCAATGCAGACTGGAATGTAGAATGTATTAATTGATAACTTCTAACATTCGTAAACTTTAAGATAAAAAAAAAACTTTGCTCTCCAGGTCAGGCAAAATAGCAGCATGTTTGTTTACTATGACATCTGCAAGTCAGTCTTTTGATAGACAGGAGGGAGGAGGGAGGGGGAGAGGGTGGGGCGCATTGGCTGGGATCTGGTTTGTCTCTTCTTAAATTCCGAAAAACCTATTCTCATTAACATGCTAAATTTTACAGCCCTGCTTTCATCTGAGCTCATTTAAATAGACATGTTTAACTCCATGGGACTGATTTTCTATGCGAAGGTGGGATTACTTTTCATCCTATCCAATCAACTTTTCTCTTGTAATTCTCCTTCGATGTGTTAACTATAAGATTGAAAGCTGAGGAGTGGGGTTTCCCTCTTTGAATGAAAGAAATCTTTTTTAATTAGAATCTTCTGAATAAATTGTAATAAAATGATCTTCCTGTCTCAGTCTGTTTCTTTGGAAAATATGCATGCTGAGGCATGAGCCTAAAGCCATGTTTAGTTCTCACTTTTCTTCTTTGCTAAGATAAGAGCCAGGATTTCTTGCTCATCTTCTTGGAGCAGCATTCCCTCTCCCTCAGAGGGGGAGAATCCTATTTAAGGAGCAACTGGAAATTCCTCCTCCTCCTCCTCCTCCTCCTCCTCCTCCTCCTCCTCCTCCTCCTCCTCCTCCTCCTCCTCCTCCTCCTCCTCCTCCTCCTTAGCAGAGTTGGAAGGGACCTTAGAGGTCTTCTAGTCCAACCCCCTGCCTAGGCAGGAAATCCTATACCATTTCAGACAAATGGCTATCCAACATCTTCTTAAAGACTTCCAGTGTTGGGGCATTCACAACTTCTGGAGGCAAGCTGTTCCAATGATTAATTATTCTGTCAGGAAATTTCTCCTCAGTTCTAAGTTGCTTCTCTCTTTGATTAGTTTCCACCCATTGCTTCTTGGTCTACCCTCAGGTGCCTTGGAGAATAGTTTGACTCCCTCTTCTTTGTGGCAACCACTGAGATATTGGAACACTGCTATCATGCCCCCTAATCCTTCTTTTCATTAAAATAGACATACCCAGTTCCTGCAACTGTTCTTCATATGTTTTAGTCTCCAGTCCCCTACTTATCTTTGTTGCTCTTCTTTGCACTCTTTCTAGAGTCTCCACATCTTTTCTACATCGTGGCAACCAAAACTGAATGCAGTATTCCAAGTATGGCCTTACCAAGACATTATCAAGTGGTATTAACACTTCCTGTGATCTTGATTCTATCCCTCTGTTTATGTAGCCTAGAACTGTGTTGGCTTTTTTGGCAGCTGCTGTACACTGCTGGCTCATATTTAAATGGTTGTTCACTAGGACTCCAAGATCCCTTTCACAGTTACTACTGTTGAGTACCACCTATACTGTACCTGTGCATTTTGTTTTTCTTGCCTAAATGTAGAACCTTACTCTTTTCACCATTGAATTTCATTTTATTAGATATTGCCCAATGTTCAATTTTGTCAAGATCCTTCTGTATCTTAAGCCTATATTCTGGAGTGTTGGCTATTCCTGCCAGCTTTGTGTCATCTGCAAATTTGATGAGTTCCCCATCTATACCCTTATCCAAATCATTGATGAAGATGTTGAAGAGTACTGGGCCTAAAACAGAGCCTTGGGGTACTCCACTGTATACTTCCCTCCATGTAGATGCAGTTCCATTGAGGACTACACGTTGAATATGGTTGGTCAGCCAGTTACAAATCCATCTGGTGGTGATGCTGTCTAACCCACATTCTTCTACTTTATCTAGTAGTAGGTTATTGTCTACCTTATCAAATGCCTTACTGAAGTCCAAGTAAACTATATCGATGGCATTCCTCTGGTCCACTAATTTTGTCACTTTGTCAAAGAATGCAATACGATTAGTTTGGCATGATCTGTTTTTGACAAACCCATGTTGACTTTTGGCTATTACTTTGTTTACTTCTAGATGTTCGCTAATTTGTTGCTTGATTATTTTTTCCAGAATCTTTCCTGGTATTGAGGTCAGGCTGATAGGTCTATAGTTTCCTGGATTTATTTTTTTCCCTTTTTTGAAGATGGGAACCACATCAGCTCTTTTCCAGTCCTCTGGCAATTCCCTGGTGCTCCAGGATCTCTGAAAGATATAGTTCACTAGTTCTGAGATCTCGTCTGCCAGTTCCTTCACAACCCTGGGGTGTAATCCATCCGGTCCTGGTGATTTGAACTCGTCTAGGGTAGACAGGTGTTCACTTACCATTTTCTTCCCTATTTCAATTTGTGTTCCTAATCTGATTTTTGTGGTGCTGTTTTTGATAGGTTGGACTGTTTTTTCCCTTTGTGTAAAGACAGATGCAAATAATGAGTCAAATAGTTCTGCTTTCTCCCTGTTGCTTGTCACCTTCTTGCCACTTTCTCCCAGCAATGGACCAATTGTTTCCTTAACTTTTTTCTTGTTTTTAACATGTTGGAAGAAGCTTTTTTTGTTATTTTTTACTTTAGTGGCAAGCCTTTCTTCATTGTGAGCCTTAGCTTTCCTTACTTCATCTTTACAGGCTCAGGCTATTTGCTGATATTCTGCCTTAGTTATGTCCCCCTCTTTCCACTTTTTATACTTATCTTTTTTGTCTTTCAATTTGTCAGAGAGTTCTTTATGCAGCCATGCTGGTTTCTTTTGGGAGCTGTTATTTTTCTTCTTCATTGGTATTGTGCTAGACTGGGCTTTTGTAATCTCATTTTTTCAAAATTTCCCAAGGTTCTTGAGTTGTTTTCCAATTGAGGATTCTCATCCATGGAATTCTTCCCAAGCTCTCTCTAAGTTTATTGAAATTATCTCTCTTAAAGTCCAAGACTCTAGTTTGACTTTGTTCTACTACTTATGTTTGTATAATATAATGTTGAATTCCAATATTGCATGTCACATGCACCCCAGGGTTCCTGTGGTTTCAACACTTCCTCTTCCTCTTCATCCATCCATCCATCCATCCATCATCTATCTATCTATCTATCTATCTATCTATCTATCTATCTATCTATCTATCTATCTATCTATCATCTAATATTATGTATTCTTTTTCTTTCTTTTTTCTATATATATATATAAAGGCTGAATGCATGCATGCATGCATGCATGCATGCATGCATGTATGTATGTATGTTCCAGCATAACTCTGGAGCGCCTTGAGCAATTTCAACCAAATTTGGTACACAGATGACTTACCCTCTGGAAACAAATACTGGATTGGGTGGGTGTAAGTCACCCCTGGTGTGTGTGTGTTCCAGCATAACTCTGGAATGCTTGGTCCATTAAGGAGAGCAAGTACAGTAATTGTTTGTGAAGTCAGTTCCTTCGCAGCTTCCTCTGGAAAGCCAGCTGTGAAGTTCGCCCTCCAGTGGACCAATGGGGAAGTGCCTGATGGATTTGGGGCAAAGTGCCAGGATCGTAGACAGGGCGGGAAAGAGGAGCGCATGGGAGGGGACAGGGATGACTGGTATGGGAGTAGGGAGAAGAAAGGCCCCTTTCAATGGCTCCCTGTCAAGACAAACACTTTAACACTTCTATAAATACCCGGGCAACGCCAGGTTATCAGCTAGTATCTCTATAAATCCAGAAGGCTTTTTTTCTGGAATTACTGTGGCAGTGGGCTTGTAACCTTTTCAGTAGATAAGTAAAAGTAAATAGGAAGCAATATTGGCCTTATCCATTGAGGTTTTTTACCAAGCAGATGGCTTCCTCTGAACATTCTACATGTGACTGCCCAAGTAATCCACCAAATTAATAATTCAGCCTTACTCTTCCTTTTGTTATTTGTCCTTATCTCATGATTATGTTTTATCTTTAATAAACCCTCTAGACTTCAAATAATCTCAAGTTTGGAGGGGTTAGATTTATATCCTCTCAAAAGTGCAGATTTTGATGATGTGATAATTCATATAATTGTTCAAGTAAAAGTTTATATTTGTGTTAAACATTTTACCCATTTACCTCACACAAGAACTCAAACCAAAGTTTAAAATACTTTTCTACAATTCTACCAAGTATAGCTTATTCAGGAAAACATGATTAGAATTTGCCTTAATCTGGGTTACCATGCTCATTAACCCATCTCATATAACTAATTAACAAGTTTGTGGCTTGGGGATTGCAGGAAATATAGCCTGTGATACAGTGGTCGGTTCCTACCGGTTCGGCCAAACCAGTAGTGGAATAGCGGCCCGGAACCAGCAGCGACCCAGGCCTACCATGCCCCCAAGCCGGTTCCCCGGTCTCTTCTGCCATTGCTGGCATGCTTCTGCACATGTGCAGAATAGTTTTCAGACAACTGTATGCGCAGCAATGCATGGTGGGCGCACAAGTGCACGAAGCGAGTGCACATGCGCAAAACACCCTGTCAGCGAACCGGTAGTAAACCAGTTAGGAACCCACCACTGTGTCAATCTCCCCCTCCACCTGTAGTGATAGAAGGGGAAACACATTATGAGGTGAAAAAAATCTTAAGACTCCAGGATGTATAGGGGTCGTTTACAGTATTTAGTGCATTGGAAGGGATCCCTTTTGTCTGACGCTACTTGGGTGAAAAGCTGGAACCTAAAAGCGGATAAGTTAGTAAAACAATTCCATGATAAGTTTCCAGATAAGCCAAAGGGTCCCTCTGGTGGTGGTGGTGGAAAGAGGTGGTTAATTCTGTTATGTTAACCGCTACATTAATCTCTTATAGGAACCGCTTCCCTTCTGAGGAGAGGCTGCATGTCAGGCCTGAAATCATATTCCTTTCTGGGTCTTTGGCCTGCCACACTAATATTCTATTCTACTATGCTGTTTCATTAGTGGGGAGTTGGGAGGGGGAATAGTAAGGAGTAGAATGTGATGTTGTGAAAATAAAATTCCTTTATAGAATCCAAGGTCATCCTGTGACTCTACACCTCTGCACCTGACCGGAACTAGATGGTTGGAACTGCCAGCATGGCAGTGGAAGATTGGGCCATGTGATGGACTTGTGGGTGTGGGGCAAGATCTTGAACTTTCAACTAGGTGGGGAAAACCCAGGAAGCTCAGATTCAGGTTTTTCCAGATGTGCCAATATGACTCTCTTAATAAATTGGAACTTCGAGCAATACTTTGCCTTGGACTCTGATTTAATTTTGGATGTTATTTGGAACCCTAACACACTGCTGCGACATCATGTAATACCACTAAATGAGCAGTGCCAAATATTCTCCATGTTTGCATGTTTTTCCCCATGGAAGCCCTACTTGGAGTTTTAAAGTGCTCAAATTCCAATTGGAAAAAATGACTTAGTTTGGGATTGGAGTTCGTGATCTTAAGAAATGAAAAGTTTCTAAAATGCAGTAACCTTCAAAGGTTTCCCTCCCAACCAAACCTTAGCTTTAAATGCTTTACATTTTCAGCTTCAATCAACTCTTGAGGGTTGTAAATGGGTTCCTGCATTTGTGAGCCATGCTTGCCAACTCAGTGTGTTGTGACTAGCTGAAATCCTTCCAGAATATTTTAATGCAATTGTTTAGATTTGACTTATTCCATTATATCAGAGGTGGGCAAATGTAACTCCTTTACGACCTGCCAGTCAATTGTAGCTTATTTAACAAACCCCAGTTAAGCAAAATATAATACATCAAAAATGTGGGGACCCAGCAGAAAGCTTCTTTAATCTGGGAAGGGACACTGAAAAAAAAACATAACTGAATGAAAAAAATAGCAATGTCTTCAAGAGATATTCATATTATTCAGTACTGGGGATCTTATCAAGGTTGGTAAAATGAGGACCCAGATTGTTGGGGGCAATATGCTGACTCCGTAAACCACTTAAGGAGGGCTGCAAAGTGGTATACAAGTCTAAGTGCTATTGCTATTATACAGCACTTAATGAAGTTAACACTGTTAAGCAGAAATGCATAAATATGCACTCACAAATGAGTGCACTGCCGTAGAACTAACAAGAAAATGAAACAAGTTCTATAGCAGTTTTAGTTCATCCAGTTTGGAAAAATCTTTATAGTGTTTATTTTTTATTCTGTGATTTTGATCTTTTTTTGGGGGGGGGGAGCGCCAAAAGGTACGCTACAAGGCAAACTTCCATGCACTCTTGCCAGTAGATAGAAATCTACTCCAAATAAATAACGTGGCTTTTGATTAAAGTGCAGCCTCTGAAATACTTTTAATTAATTTTAAATGCTTTTGCCCTGAGATAATAAATTGTTGTCAGTACAGATTTCAAAGGGAGTAGGAAATTGAGCCAAAAACTAGCATCTTCAGGGATTAGGAAAGCAGAAGTGATTCCAAATATTATTTAGGGTGCTTTCTGGAGAACTAGAGCCAATGTTGATCACTTGGTGCAGGTATGTGCTTGAGAGGCAGGAAATATGTTTCTGCAGGAACTGATTGTATTCCAGGGAGATATACATTTCCCTTAGAATGCCATGCTGTGTATCAAGCTAAATTTGGAAAGCTAAGCAGTGGTAGTTAGACGTTGGATGGGAGACCACTAAGAAATATAAAAGAATTGAGCTAACATGGAATTTGAGAATTGAGAAAAATATCTTTGAAGTCAACATCCTTAACATACTTTTGGTAAAGTTCAGCAAAAAGAAAGAGGGCCTCAAATCAGGTTTACATCAAATAGAACACCAGAGACTGGACAGCCATTCACCTGGAATGATATAGAGTCCTGCTTGAGCAGGGGGTTGGGCTAGAAGACCTCCAAGGTCCCTTCCAACCCTATTATTCTATGCTGTAAGTTGTTATGCTGTTTACACAAGGAAGCAAAGGGTTATATTTTCACTTGTTGATTATTTCCGCTACCTGGGCAAACTGGCTTCACACACACTCCCACATAGCGTATTCCAAACCTTTATACTCTTAGCATAATCCCTAAATTGCTAATTTAAATATTGAGGGGTTCTACTTTTAGTATGAACTTTTGTTCACCTCTGGACCCCTGCCCAGATTCTTTGCCCATAGCTGTAAGTTAAATGTCATGCTGCTTTCAAGTAATGGGCATACTTGCAACATTTCTTCAAACTGTTTTCTGACCACATTTTTTAAAATCAAACTAACACCCCTTCTATGTGGTCTATACCTTCAGCATTTTCTAGCAAACACTTGTGCTGATTCTTATCTGCAGTTAACATCTGCAGGCAAGCTTCTGTTTATCTGATCTATGTTGCTGGTGGCTGAATCTTCTGTTTAAACTACGTAGCTCTTAATTCACTTATGGAGAAATGTGAGGCATAGCTCTGACCAGGGGTGGGTTTCAACCAGTTCGCGGCGGTCCCTGTGAACCAGTTGGTCGGCGAACCCGGAAGTAAGTAACTTCCGGGAACGGCGAAGGGCGCGCCCACCCGCCCGCGGTCCTTACCCGGTTTTGACGAGTTCTGCACTTCCACGCATGCGCAGGACGCATACAGCGCCTGCGTGATCCTCCAGGAGCAGCTGGAGCGTCGCGCAGACGCTAGTATGCATGCGTGCACCGCGCGCGTGCACGAGGACGCCACCGGCCCTGTTCCAACTAAACCGGTTGGAACGGGGCGAGAAACCCACCCCTGGCTCTGACCGAAACTCTTTTATAAGCGAAGTTAAAATACCTGACCTTCACTGACCAAGTCTTCATTGGACTAAAGTTAAAGTATCAGGTGTTCATAGCAACTTCTGTGCCTGGGCTCCTTGACTCCATTTCTGGCTTGTCAGTTGAGTTTCCCAAGCTTATGGTCCAAAGACACTTCAATTTGCATTTTCTATGGGTAGGCCTGTGATACTTAGCTCAGGGGTTTCTGGCTACCATGAGAACCCTGTGACTGTCCTAAGCCATACAGGGCCAGTAGCAACTGGGATAGTAGCAACACATCTGATTTGGTTTTCCTGTTGGATCAGTAGCTATATGATCTGGACTTGGGGGAACTCTCCAAGATTTCACTGTCAGGGTCAAATCATTCTCTGGTGGCTATAAGATAAGAATCTCTGATTACTGTACTTGACCGCAGAGAGGTGAAACCTATTTGATTAGTTCACCCTAGTGATTGAGGAAGCTGAATGGGTTCCAAAGGAAACTTCCTGATGATCCACTCTACAGTCTAACTAAGGCTTTGGCTTTGCCTCGAACAGGGAGTGACCAAGACCTTCAACCAGATCACACCCATGCAACCTCTCCCTACCCATATAGCATCTCACTCTTCTATGGTTCATAGAAGAGCTGAGGTGGGCTTCAAAAATTTCAGCAATGGGTACTCTGCCCAGTTGATGGGTGGGCGTGGCCATGGTGGGTGTGGCCTAGTTGGCCTCCTGCACCACAGCAGGGGGTCCATTTTTTCCTTCACCAGGCTCTGGAGGCTTTTCTTGAGCCTCTGGGAGGGTGAAAACTGCTTCTCCCAGGCTCCGGAGGCCTTCCCAGGCTTCCAGAAGTTTCAGGAGGCCCATTTTCCCTCTCCCCGAGCCTCCGCGTGGGCCCGCACTTACCTCACACCTGAAATGTGCCATGTGAAATTTCCTGGGAGGGCTGGGGCGGGGCAGGGTGGGATTGGTAGGGTAGGGTGGGTGTGGCCAGCCAAGGGTGGGATTTAGAGATTCTCCAACTGACCCTAATGTTAGCTACGGGTTCTCCTGAACCCGAGTGAACCTGTAGCAGCCTACCCCTAGCTGAAGCAGGTTATGAGAAGTCTGGAGCATTGCTGATGGAGAACAAAGAATGAATTTGAACTAACACTGGTTAGAGCTACTATTACTATGGCGGTAAGAGTGATGAAGCATTAATACTTCTCTGCCCTTATTGCATCTGCAGATAGCCAACTGGCAGCATTATTTAAGGTGATTTAGATCTTTCTGGGTAAATGGGCCCCGAGTTCCACCTTCAGGGTTATACCAAGGAATTTGTAGAATATCTTTCAGATAAAATAGCTGTTTTTGAACAAGTATGCAGATGATTCAGTTTATGCTTTAAATCTGCACACCAGCCAGAGTCATGTTTGTTTGTTTGTTTGTTTGTTTGTTTATTATATTTATATGCCGCCCTTTTCCCCCGAAGGGGACTCAGGGCGGCTCACAACTCAAACCAAGGAAGGGGGTACAGACAAAAAATTAAAAAACGAAACATAACAATGCATAATTTAAAACACACAACAGCCATACCATTCGAGGAGGGGGGCAAAAGCTCTTTAGCCCCAGGCCTGTCGGAACAGCCAGGTTTTAAGGGCTTTGCAGAAGGCCTGGAGGGTAGTGAGGGTTCGAATCTCCACGGGGAGTTCGTTCCAGAGGGTCGGAGCAGCCACAGAGAAGGCTCTCCTCCGGGTAGTCTCCAGTCGGCACTGGCCGGCGGATGGAATTCGGAGGAGGCCTAATCTGTGGGATCTAATCGGTCTAGTGGAGGTATGTGCAAGATATATGATCAATTACATAAAATAAATATATAAGCAGGACAGCACTTATGTACTGGATCTAAGAAAAACATTAGATGTGTCCATGATGATCAGGAATCAAACTCCGCTCAAACGAAACTTTAACTTTTACTATGATACGCAACTTATTTGCAAATGCTTTTATTCTGAATTTCTGATGCAATTAGATATTGGTTTAGGGGGTTTCAAAGGGGACTGGGGAAGTCTATTAATGGCTGAATGGAACTTATGAAATGAACAATAAGGGCAATAGGGACCATCTGATCATCTCGGCTGAAAGGGACCATCTGCTCATTGGTCCTCAGCTGTCATTTAGAGGCAACCGTTCTACCATGCTGCATTGAGGAGAGATGGAAGATGGGAGACCCACCATCTGACTTTGCTGGGGGACCAGGTGCATTTCTCTGGATTGCTTCCATTAAAGCTGAGTATTACATTAGAGGAATGTTCTGTGTTAAGAACCAATACCCCAAGGTTTTTTCCCCCTTCTTCTGTCCCAGCTGCACTTTTTAAAAACAATTTTATTGTTTTATTTTATAGATTTTATAGATAACAAGCCTGTGAGTAAATTGCAACCTGGTTTTGTACCAGTTTTCACGAAACAGATATAGACATACTAGTGCAGAAGTGGCCATAGAAATAGAAATTTCATGATGACATCATCATAGTTATTACTGTTGTTTTTTATTATTATTATTAATAATAATACGTACTAATAAAAACTAACATAAACTAATAAAGATAATGGATGGTGTAGGAAGATTACAGGTAGTCCTCGACTTATGACCATAATTGAACCCAAAATTTATTACTGTTGTTTTTTATTATTATTATTAATAATAATACGTACTAATAAAAACTAACATAAACTAATAAAGATAATGGATGGTGTAGGAAGATTACAGGTAGTCCTCGACTTATGACCATAATTGAACCCAAAAATGAGAGTTGTTAAGGGAGTTTTGCCCCATTTGACAACTTTTCTTGCCATAGTTATTGAGTGAATCACTGCAGTTGTTAAGTTAGTAACATGGTCGTTAAGCGAATCCGGCTTCTGCCATTGATTTTGCTTGCTGCAAGGGTCGTAAGTGTGAAAAATGGTCATAACTCACTTTTTCCAGTGCTGTTGTTACTTCAAATGGCCAGTAAATGAACTGTTGTAAGTTGAGGATTACCTATATGAGCAAGAATCAAAAATATATACAAAGAATGACTTCTGGCTTCTTCTTCCAAAGATGTACTAACATTGAACCCTTAGTCTAATACAGTGTTTCTCAACCTTGGCAACTTGAAGATGTCCGGACTTCAACTCCCAGAATTCCCCAGCCAGCATTCGCTGGCTGGGGAATTCTGGGAGTTGAAGTCCAGACATCTTCAAGTTGTTAAGGTTGAGAAACACTGGTCTAATACTATCATATAGTGTCCATTTATATCCAAAAGGAATTTAAAAAACCAATAATCAAGTACATATTTGATGTAATTTGACACCCCCCCCCCAATTTTTGTTCCACCAGTGACTTTTCTCTCACAAAATCCGTTAATTTAACCATCATGCCAGTCCTGTCACCTTTACTTTACATTTCTCTATTGTAAGTATGACAGGGCCTTTCCAGCACTGTGTATAAAAATAAAATTCACCTTTAAAGTGCCTCAAGATCTTTTGTTCATTTACTGCCGCTAGACTCTAATTATAGCTTGTTGATTTCACACAGTTCCTGCTTTCTATATGTACTACTACAGTACTACCCACTAGAGGGAAATGTTGGCTCAATTTTCCCTTTTCCTTACATAGAAGACCTGTTCTGTTTTCAGTCCCCAGATGGCAGACTCGGTTCTTCCAGCTTCCGATTCTCAAGGTTTAGGTGTAAGAATATGAACACATTTCAAGGCTTGTGATGTGAAATGGAAACTCAACTTTTTAATAACGTATAACTTTCCATCACCTAGTGGTACATATTAAACCATTCAAAGGCTGACCTTTTATCGTTCAGAGAAAAACCTAATCCTAGTGATCATTAAGATATAGTTTTTTCTATAGGACTGAATTTATCATTTATTGTCACTGGGAGGCAATTTCATTGAATCCAATGAGACTTGAATAGATTTTGCAGTGAATTCTCATGTAGGTGTTGACTATCCTGGGCCAGACAATGCCTAATATTTAATGATATCTAACATCTATCTCTGTGGGACACGGTGGCTCAGTGGCTAAGATGCTGAACTTGTCAATCAGAAAGGTCGGCAGTTCAAATCCCTACCGCCGCATAATACCATGAGCTCCCGTTACTTGTCCCAGCTTCTGCCAACCTAGCAGTTCGAAAGCATGAAAAAATGCAAGTAGAAAAATAGGAACCACCTTTGGTGGGAAGGTAACAGCGTTCCGTGCGCCTTCAGCGTTTAGTCATGCCAGCCACATGACCACAGAGACGTCTTCGGGCAGCGCTGGCTCTTTGGCTTTGAAACAGAGATGAGCACCGCCCCCTATAGTCAGGAATGACTAGCACATATGTGTGAGGAGAACCTTTACCTTTACCTAATCTCTATCTCAGAATTTTTAGTATTTGTTGATTTTTAGATAGATGTTTGTTTTGTGCCTTTAAGTCATTGTTGACACCTGGTGACTGTCTGGACTAGTTCCTGTAATTTTTTTTTTTTTTTGCCAAGACATTTTGGAAGCAGTTTGTTATTGTCTTCTTAGAGCTGAGAAATAATGGCTGGCCCAAAATTATCCAACTGGCTTTGTGCTTAAGGCAGGACTAGAACTCACTCTTCCAGTTCCTAGCCTGTTATCTTAAACTACTACACCAAACAGATTCATGTATATAGAAATAGAAAACTTAATACATTTATCTGCTTTTAAAACATTTCTGTGTATTTCAATGTAATACAAGTAGTCCTTATCTTACAACTGATAGTTTAGCAGCCTTTCAAGTGACAATGGCCTTGCAACAGGTACTTCATGGCCATTGTAAAATGTTGTGCTGCTGCCCCCAATCACATGACCACATGTTCTGCACTTGGCAATCTATTCATCTGGCCAGTTGCCAAATGTCCTGTGATCATGTGGTTGTCATTTGCAATCTTCTCGGCTGGCTTCCCCAGAAAGTTAATGGGGAAGCCAGCAGGAAAGGTTGCAAGTGGAGGGGGACTTGGATTTGTGCACTGAGGGATCTCCCTCCTCTCCAGGGAGAGAGGGGAAATCCTTTTCCTCACTGGAGGAACAGGCTTTAAACCTGGCAAAAAAGGAATGCTAATAAATGTCAGAGTTTTCAATTGCTGAGGTGGCGCAGTGGTTAAATGCAGCACTGCAGGCTACTTCAGCTGACTGCAGTTCTGCAGTTTGGCTGTTCAAATCTCACCGGCTCAGGGTTGACTCAGCCTTCCATCCTTCCGAGGTGGGTAAAATGAGGACCCAGATTGTTGTTGGGGGCAATATGCTGACTCTGTAAACTGCTTACAGAGGGCTGAAAGCCATATGAAGTGGTATATAAGTCTAACTGCTATTGCTATTGCTATAATATTTCTGCCTTTCCAGAGGGGAAATTGCTAGTGAACACCAGCATTCTGAGCCCTCGTGAACGGAAAGACAGGGGATGAGTCTATCCTTTCCTAGAGAGACTGATGTGATTGGTGAGAGTCAAAACTAACCCAACTGGACCACATTTAATCAAGGGTAACTGGGATGAGAATGACTAGCATGTGGGAGTGATAAGGACATCTCATAAGGGATGAGGCTCCTGTTTTTTTTAATGGTTTTAATAAACTGAAACTGAAAAACATTTATTACAATTATGCTGGAGAAAATGTGTTCTGTAGCATTATAATTACATTGGCAGCTTTTGTTTTTATCATCTGTTCCTTGGATAGTTCAATATAGGATTTGATTTGAACCCATGCCCTTATAGTATGAAGCCTGCTACTATGTTTTCCTGAAAATAAGACAGGGTCTTATTTTCTTTTGACCCTCCAAAAAAAGTGCTTGGCTTTATTTTTGGGGAAGTCTTATTATTTTTGAGGTGCAGGAGACAGCAAGTGTGGTCACCTCATGGCTGCTGCCATGTTGCAATATTTTTAGGGAGGGCTTATTTTTTGGGGGGGAGTTTATTTTAGTGCATGTGCTCAAAAGCCTGATTGGACTTGTTATCCAGGGAGGTCTTATTTTGGGAAAAACAGGGTATAAAGGCCATGCCAGTTTTAGAGACGATGCAAAAGATATTAACAATTTTTTCCCCTTCCGATTGCGGAAGTGGTGGAAATAGAGAGATACAGTATTTTAGCTGGAATTCTCTGCACGGGAATTACATTAAATGGAGTGCACCTATATCTAGCTCACAGATCCATAACAGTTTCCCCTAATGATTCCTCCGAGCATTGCTGTCTCCTTTTGAAAAGAAAATACAGTAATATTAATTTTATCTCTCCTAGGAGTGCTTTGAAGATTAATGAACAGTTTATGATGATAGAATAGTGCTTGTGCTTCCCCTTATACTTGTGCTAAGGGGAATGGGTAGATATTGTTGAGGACAGCTGGTCAATTTTTTTCCAGTTATTCCTGTCTAATGTTTTCCCAGTGTGCTCTTATTAAGATGGGTTGATTCCCATTATTCCCTCACAGCGTAGCTGTCAGGGGTGCTTGAGGAATATATGCTCTTTCTCCAGGCAAGTTAATTTGGCTAAGATCTAGGTTTTTCTTCTTCTTTTGTGGTTCAGTCTCCTATTTCTACTCTAATTACCTATAGCATTAGCACTTTGACCTATACATTACCCCGGAGCGCTCTCTGAGCAGTTTACAATGTCAGCATTTTGACCGCAACAATTTGAGCCTTCATTTTACCAACCTCAAAAGGATGGAAGGCTGAGTCAGCCTTGAGCTTGTTGGATTGAAGTCCAGACTGTGGGCAGAGTTAGCCTGCAATACTATCACTCAAAGAATAGATCTGGAAGGGATCTTGGAAGTCTTCTAGTCCAGACCCCTGTTCAAGCAGGAGGCCCTATACCATTTCAGACAATGAGTGTCTAATCTCTTCTTAGAAACCTCTGGTGATGAAGCACTCACAACTTCTGAAGGGAAGCTGTTCCCCAGGTTAATTGTCCTCACCACTAGGTAGTTTTTTTCCTTAATTCCAGGTTGTGTCTCTCCTTGATTAGTTTCCATCCATTGTTTCTTGCCTGTACTCTGGTGCTTTGGAAAATAAATTGACACCTCCCCCTTTTTGGCACCCTCTCAGATACAGACATCTCGAGCTCCATTTTTGCTGGCAGAGCACTCAGGCCACCACGACAGCCCCCCCCCAAACATGAGTGACGTCGAGCTGGTCACACCCACTCTGGTCACACACCTGACACCCCCCCCCAGGAGATCAAACACAATCCTGATGTGGCCCTCAATAAAATTGAGTTTGACACGCCTGTTCTGTGGAATCAGAGACCGTACATCCAGGGCAATCTTGCACAATATTTTAATAGTTTGCATATCAGCACCACAATCACAACAAGGGGAATCTTTCCATCTGCACTGGGTACAGGCGCTTCTTCCAGTATCTGTTCAATTTCAATGAGACAAAGCGAGGGAATTCAAAACCAGGTGGTTTAGTAGAGGGATCACTAATGGTCAAGCCACAAGAAGATACCTTGGATCATTCCTCTCTCCAGGGATACTTGGAGTTAAACTGGGTTAGATGTTAAGTGAATAACTGTTTTCCAAGCTGGCCTACAGGATTTCAATCTTGTGGGTGGGCTGTGCATTATCCTGGTGGATGGGGAGGGCCTTGCTGTTCAGCATCCTTGACTTTAACATATCCTGGCAACATTCCCATCACCCGGATACTATTTTCATCTTCAGACCATTACAATCAACCTTAAATCAGCCTTAATTGTACTAGTGTTGAAGTAGTATTTTTCTTCTTTAGGTGAAATGCATCTAATGCAGAGGTGTCAAACTTAATTTCATTGAGGGCCGCATCAGGCTTGCATTTGACTTTGGGGGGAAGGGCGGGCGGGGCATGGCCAGGGGGAGGTATAGCCAAATCATTGGGGGTTCCTGTAGTGGCGCAAGTGCTCTGCCAGTGAAAACAGTCTCTCGACTTCCGTTTTTGGCTGTGATGGCTTCCTGCCACCCTCTGCCAGTGAAAATGGAGCTCGGAGCATGCAGCCCTCCCGAGCTCCACTTTTTCTGGCAGAGGCACCATGGCCCAGTTTTTTGCTGTTTCCAGGGTGGTCCCATGGGCCAGATCTAAGCACCCCATGGGCCAGCTCCAGCTCCCAGGCATTGAGTTTGACACCACTGATCTAATTGGAGCCACAAAGTTTGTAACGTCTGTTAGTCTTTGTGCCCATTTCCTTGAAGGGAAATCAGATGACTTCAGTGATTGGAGAAAAGGATAATAAAAACAGGATAGGGCTCAACAATGGGGATCACAGATCTCATGTAGGCATTGTTTTCTGTTGATTCTGGATGGATGGATGGATGGATGGATGGATGGATGGATGGATGGATGGATGGATAGCTGGCCCTCCAGTTTGGCAGTGAGGCAGGGCTTTCAGTGCCATTGTAATTATTACCAAACCAAGCCCTGGGAACAATCATCCTTCTCTAAACTAGAAAGAGAGACAATAGCAACATTGAGTAAAGGATTGGATTCAAGTGCTAGGATGGATAAAGAGCCCACAGTTAAGTTCAGTTTCAACCATGGAAACTCACTGGCTGACTTTGGACTAGTCACTCTTTCCCAGCTTAGTTTCTCTTAAAGGTTGTTGCTGTCATAAATTTAATAAAAGGAGATCCCCATCTAATCAGCACATGTAAGAGCCGTGGTGGCGCAGCGATTAGAATGCAGTATTCCAGGCTAATTCTGCTCATAGGCAGGAGTTCGATCCTGACCGTCTCAACGTTGACTCAGCTTCCATTCTTCCCAAGTCAGTAAAATGAGGAGCCAGAATGTTGGGAGCAATATGCTGACTCTGTAAACTGCCTTGAGAGGGCTTTGAACTATGAAGTGGTATATAAGTCTAAGTCAGTGGTGGGTTTCCATTTTTTTACTACTGGTTCGCTTATGTGCATGTGTGATGCTTCTGGGCATATGGGCAGGTGGGCGGAGCCTCCCACCATCATCACTACTGGTTCACCTGATCTGGGCCGAACCGGCAGAAATCCACCTCTGATTTAAGTGCTATTGAGCTCTTGGAAAAAAAGGTAACAATTAACAATTTCATGAAACCTACTGAACCATAATTAGGCAGTTTAGTACATGATATTGTGGGAGCCATGCCATTGGGATGGGTGCATGATGTTTCTGAGAAAATACTTTATTCTGAAGAATCTCTCACATTTCAAAGAGTTGTTAAGGGAACCTATGCAGCCATCCTGATTTCCAAGTTCTCAGAATGAGAAACAGATCTCTGTTTAGTTCTTTATCTGAGGACTTTGGAAAAGGGCATGACATGAGTCAACTCAGGGGTGAAATTCAGCAGGTTCTGACAAGTTCTGGAGAACTATTAGTGGACATTTTGAGTAGTTCGGAGAACCGGCAAATACCACCTCTGGCTGGCCCCAGAGTGGAGTGGGAATGGAGGTTTTGCAGTATCCTTCCCCTGCCATGCCCACCAAGCCACGCCCACAGAACTGGTAGTAAAAAAATGAATTTCACCACTAATCAACTATTATGAAAGGAGACACCCATCCTAATCACCCATTTGACAAGCTCTCTTTTTTAAAGGAGAATTGGCATTTTGATGACATTCTCATGGGTAGAGTTTTGCTGCCCTGTTCTTATAGTTAAATCTTGCATTGAGTTAGCAATATGATCTCCAAGTGTTGGCTCTATAGCATTTGATGACCTTCAGAAAAGTAAATAAAGATTTGATTGTACTCCAAACGCTTGGTAAAATACAAATGGAAAAAGGACAGGGAGATGGAAAGAATATCTGCCCTCCAATAAGAAGGTTGATTTATTTTCTCTGGCGTCCAATACATCAAATAAATCCCAAGGAATCTCCTGAAATGATTCCTGCCACAGGTTACTGTCTCTGTTTTAAAAATCTTGATAAAATTTTGGAACATTTTTCTTTCTCTTGGTAATAATTAGGAAAATTGTTCAATTTCCTGTGCACAGATGTGATGGAACATTATGAAAGGCTATTTATGTCCAAGAAGAAGCAGGCCTGGCAATATGGAAATGGAGATTGATCTATATGTAGCTGGCTTTCTAGGTCTTTTTTGGCTATGCAGGAGGAGGAGGAGGAGGAGGAGGAGGAGGAGGAGGAGGAGGAGGAGGAGGAGCTAGTCCCTTCCACCAGTGAAACAATGGTTCAGAAAAGATTGTGCAGATGTGACTTTTTCCTTTCTAGTACTTGGGGACAGAAATTTCTTCCTCATTGAAATAGTTAATTTTATAACAAAAAAGAAAATAAAAAATGCCATAGTTAAAAGTTGCAGCTTCCTGGAAGTTGACAAATATCTCTTTGAGAGATTTGCATTCCTGAAACTTTTATTTTTTATTTGCCCAGATATTAAAAGGGGATTAAAGTGCACTCCTACACATAAATCTTTAGAAATATGCTCTATTTTGAGCAGCTGTTTCTAAAGATTGCAGCTAAGTGCACTGTTCTCTTTTGCTTTTTTTAAAATGTCTTTAATTATTGGTAAATGGCCTCATTTTTAAATTATGATTGCTTCAATCTGTGATATATTAGTTCAAGAATCAAATGGGTAGGAAACAACATCTAAATGAAAATGAAAAAACACCATTCGTCCTGTTTCTCATGTTCAGGCAATAAGAGGCATTGTTTTTGGTATCAACAGGTTGTTTGGAGGAATGCCAAAGATGCAGAAATACTGGCAAAAATAGATATAGGTGCGGAGGATAAAAATAGTTGAAAGTCCTCTGCGAACTGACAACTGGGAACAGGAATGGGGAAATGGAATGGAGTAACTGGGATCCTGTATTCCAATTGTAGTCAAATTATTTTTGGCTTTTCTGAGTAGGATCAGGGTGCTCTTGTTTTCCCATCTCAATGTTGCTTTCCTTGCACATATCCAGATTGAAGATGGAAGAGAGATTTTTCTCTGCCACGCATCAACGGCGTTGTTGGTCCTCTTGAGCTTTGCAATGAAATGTCATGGCTGCCCTTCTGGGTTTGTAATGACTTCTGCTCAGTTAAATAATAATGAATACTGTTATCGAGCACAAAGATACATCCAGCTTGCCAGCTGTAGTCTCATTTTGTATCCCCCGTGAAATACATACATTCCCCCCAAACAACAAGGAAGAGTCAGCTCGGTACGGCATGTGTGTTTCTGCTCTTGTTCCATGGCATTAACTTTTATGGGAGTCCCTTTTGATTTTAAAATGTGATCTGACAAAGGATTCATCTGTCATCTGGCACGCTAAGTGCTTCCTAGGGCCTAGTTTATGAATGTTGGCACAGGAAAAATTCTGGTTTGGGATAATCAACCTGTTTCAGCCCACTGAACCTCCTACCGAATAAAGAACTTCTCTCTGTTGTATGTGGTGCTTTTTACTTGCCAGCCAATGCTATAACATCTATTGCTCTTTGAAAAACTTATGGGAGAGAAGAACTGAATAGGAGGTAGTTAATACTCTTGTGAATCTGAAATGCTAACAACAACTCACACGTCTCCTTTCCGTAACATGATTCAAGCAGAGATGCTAAGGACCTTTTCTATCTCTGGACAGATGACGGAATATACTGCATTCAGGTTTGGTGCTACATAGATTATCTGACTATGCAAGGCCATATATAAAGGAAAAAGGGAGGAAGCTATGTTAGTTCATTAGAAGAAAACAAACTGCACAATAACGATGTGATGCAGGTAGTTCTCAACATATGATCACAACTGAGTCCCAAATTTTTGTTGCTAAGTGAGATGTTTGTTCAGTGAATTTTGCTTCGTTTTATGACCTTCCTTGCCACAGTTGTTAAGTGTATCACTGCAGCTGTTAAATTAGTAACATGGCTGTTAAGTGAATCTGGTTTTCCCATTGACTTTTTTCCTTGTCAGAAGGTCACAAAAGGGGATCACATATCTCTAAAGGTAAAGGTTCCCCTCGCACAAATGTGCTAGTTTTCCTGACTCTAGGGGGTGGTGCTCATCTCTGTTTCAAAGCCAAAGAGCCAGTGCTGTCCGAAGACGTCTCCGTGGTCATGTGGCCGGCATGACCAAATGCCAGAGGCGCACGGAACGCTGTTACTTTCCCACCAAAAGTGGCCCCTATTTTTCTACTTGCAGTTTTACATGCTTTTGAACTGCTAGGTTGGCAGAAGCTGGGACAAGTAATGGGAGCTCACTCTGTTATGTGGCGCTAGGGATTACAACCGCCGAACTGACAACCTTTCTGATCGACAAGCTCAGCGTCTTAGCCACTGAGTCACTGCATCCCTCTACAACAGGCACAAATGTGAGTCATTTCCCAAGCATCTGAATTTTGATCACATAACTGATGGGGATGTTGTGGGCTTGTAAGTATAGAAAATGGCCATAAGTCACTTTTTCAGTGCCATTATAACTTCAAACAGTCACTAAGTAAACTGATGTAGGTCGAGAACAACCTGTACTTTATTAGGATCAGATAATATATTATAAATTAAGCTTTTCCCATTCTCTGAAACTCTCCTTGAGGCTGAATCTGGCTGGGTAACCTTTTATATCGAGGGCTGAACATTTTGGAGAGACTGAGGACAATGATGCAAAGTGAATGGGGCTAATTTTTCTTGATTTCAGCAGTTCTTAATGCTTAAAATATGTTTATGTTTGTTGTTAGACTCGGCCTGTACTTTTAAGGTTTTTCAGAACAAGTAAGAACTGTGTCATCAATTTTTCAGCCACAGAAGCCAGTGGAGTTTGCAGATGTCAAAGAAGGGACTCAGGGATGTATTTTGCTCACCCCTGGATTAGATACTTAAGCAGAAAAAAGCAGGGAAGAAAAGAGGAAGCTACAACATGTGGCATGAAGGATGAAATTTCTGATTTTATTGGATTAAATGACATCTAAAAATTTTATAGCACCTAGGAGAGCATCATCCAATTAATTCTGCAATCTTCATTTACATTTTAAGATTAGAATTATTTGAAGCATCCATCAGTCAAAAGTTATCAGGCAATTATTCTGTCTTTCCCTCTTTAATGGATTTTTGTTGTTGCTGTCAATAAAATGAAGGAAATGGTGGGAAAAGAATGGGAGAAATTACATGAAAGACAGTATTATCTCAACCGAATCAAATTATTTTAAAAAGCTGGGATTGATTGCTGAATCTTTTCTAAGTCTTTTCTAGAAACAGCCTGTGACCAGATTAATATGTTGGCATTTCAACAGCAAATTTATCTTCCCCCCCCCCCTTCTCTTCTCATCCTTTGCATTTATTATTAGTTTGGTAAAGGTTTCTGACAACCTGGAAGCTTGCTCAGTATTCTGCAATCAGCCAATTTTTTAAACAAATTACCATCCAAGGAACCATGGTGGCATGGTGGTTAGAATGCAGTATTGCAGGCTGACTCTGCCCACTGCCAGCAGTACAATCCTGACCGGCTGAAGGTTGACTCAGCCTTCCATCCTTCCAAAGTTGGTAAAATGAGGACCCAGATTGCTGGGGGCAATATGTTGATTCTGTAAACCGCTTAGAGAGGGCTGTAAAGCACTTTGATGAGGTATATAAGTCAAAGTGCTTGGATGTTCATTATCCAATGGTAATATCTCTCTTTAAAATAACCCAGTAGATTAGATATAAAAGTGAGGTACTAATGGTGTTATTTTTCATACATTAAAACCATGTATGTAAAGTCACAGATCACTCAAATGAGTCAATAAACACATTCAATAAACACATTTGGAAATTTGACATCATTTCAGAAATAGTTATCAAACTGGGCTAGACTGATTTAAACATATTCATTCAAAAGAAAGGAAATCACCATCCTCACCAAAAGAAATATCATCCTCACCAAATCACTAGGACACTATTATCACAGTTTCCCTTTATCTTCTTTTCTGGACAGGTATACTGTATTTAAGCAAAACCTTTGAGTGGCAATCCTTGATTTATGACTACAATTAAGGCCAGAATTTCAATTGCTAAGCAAGGAAAATGTTAAGAAAGTCACACTTGCTTTTACAACCATTTTTCTCATGGTTGTTAAGAGAATAACTGCAGTTGTTAAATGAATAATGCATTATAATGCATAATCTCTTATCTATTTGAGGCACTTTCACCATAATATTCTTTGGGGAGATTATATGGATTATAGCAGATCTTTAGAAATTTTTTATGACTGGCTAAACATGTTTCCTAAAAAAGAATCCGTCTGAGACCAAATGCTGAATTGGAAGGAAAAAAAAGAGACATCATTGATAGAATTCTCCATTCTATGAGTTGATGCCTCCTTGCTTACTCCTCTAGATAATCTTGCTAAAGCAATAGACATGAGATCTGTCAGGTTTTCTCTTTATGCTCAATGTGGTGAAAAATGCAAGCTGGCTCCTCTCCTTCAAATTAAGCAATGGCTCAGTTATCTATTACCTTGATTACAAGGAGTTTATGAAAGAGGTAAGTGACCACTAAAAGATGTAACTTAGTTTAATTGCACTGTGGGAGAGATCATTAAAGTAGAAACATTGGGGAAAGTGGATGGCATTGACTAAGGAGCTCCCCACTCCCTCAAAAGGAACAATTTATATACACTGATCACATGGAGAGGCACACTTGCAAATATTGTCTGTTTCCTCTGGGCCAAATTCCAACATGTATAAATATAGTTACACAGAGATAAAGGCAATGTTGACTGGGTGTATTGCATAAAGAAGACAAGCTGAACAAATTTCTCCATGATCTGTATAAAAAGGGTCCAGTTTGTGGAATTATTAGAATTTTAGTGTTAGAAGGTGTTATTTATTTTTCTAGGCCGTCACCCACCAGCAGAATCTAAAACTCTTCTCAGTTAATGAATCCAAAATAAAGCATCTCCAATTATGTGGTGCAAGAAAACTCAAATTTAAAATAAAATTGAACTTTCCAATTGCTTTCATATTACGAATTCATCAAAATTAAACTGAGATACACAACGTTCTTGGAATGTAAAACTGACATTAAAATATTCCGTAAAAACAATTTCCTTTCAATTGGATGGTACTATAAAAAGTTTGGTCCTGGTTGCTTTATCCAGAGACGGGGGAAATCTGTGGAAGGTATGTGCATCTCTAAAAAAATCAAGACTAGGTGGGAATGTGGAACTTCAGACCTTTTAAGTGTACACTGCACACATCTCACAAACATGAAAAATAGCGGAGTTTCATTGTGTGGTTGCACCTGCCATCTTGACTCTTTGAGTCCCCATGCAGATGTCACTGCATGATAAAGGGGAAAACATATGGCTACACAGCTTATTATCTCTCTGGAAGTATAATAAAGTAGAAGTGCTTATAGAGATTTTTTTCTTTTATTTAACTCCCCTGTCCTGTTAATAATCCAAATATAATAATATACTTGTTAAAACAATGTTAATGGTTTTGTTAATTAAGGGGGTTCAGCTAGAACTCCAAACCTACCGGATATACTTCTTTTTAGAACTTGATTGACACAATGCAAATTTCTGCCTACTAAATTAAATAGCCATATGTACAGTACATGTAAAAATGGGGTATATGTTCAAATATAAATCACAGTTACACACAACAAGCTCTATTAAAAAGGAAATCAATGGATGCAAAAGTCTACATTATGTGCTTAAGTACCAGTATTTTCAAGAGAATAAGAGATTGGAGATAAGCCTGCATTTTCCACAGCAACATATTTGTATCAGGGCTGTGAGTTTGCTTGTGCATTCTGTCAAATGTGATTTAGACTTTCCTTCCCTCTCGAAGCAGGGAATGTGTGAGCATTTGGCTTAACTGTGAAATGTGTAAGCAACCCAACACTTGTTTCTTACAATGGACTGTATCAGCAGCAAAGATTTTTCAACCTTGGCAACATTAGGTTGTGTGGATTTAAATTCCCAAAATTTAATTTTTGGAAGTTGAACTCCACACATCTTAACATCATTGCCAAGACTGAGAAACACTGAGCTAGATAATACCCCTTAGGATGCTGAACATCTTAGGGGGTTGCTGGAACAAAAGAAAATTGCTCATAATTAAACAGAGTTCCATTGGAACTACTGTACAGTATCGTAATCCCTGTAGGTCATCTGACACAGATTTGGTCCTTTGGAGAAGCTGTTTGAGGCTACAGAGACATATAATGGGAAAGTAGTGCTAGATCCTCTTGTTATAAGAGGTGCCAAGTCATTAAAAACCACAGAGCAAATGGATGTATCAGTGTAAAAGTGAAGAAATCAATTAGGCGGAAGGCTAAAACAGAATGCAGGAATTCAACACACTGGGAAATATTAACTTAGCTCTTCCAGCTTAGAAGTAGACCCAAAGGGGCCAAAAGCAAAGTGCGGTCTTGAACCGTGCTAATGAGGTTGAGTAGATGCTGAGTGTATCCCGACAGAATTCATAAAGTATGTGCATCCAGGGCACCCTGCGTGTGTCTGTTAACCAGCATCAGCTAAAGTTTTACTTAACTTACTTGCAGGTGTTCGCATTCTCCTTGGCTTCCTCTGCAGTGATGGAGTTTCTTTCAACTGTCTTTAGTTTTTGTTCTCTGGATTTTCCCCCCGATCAATTGTTTTGGAGACAGCAGAAAAAAGTGTGACTATATTAAGACTGCTGCTTCCCTCTTTTTTGGGTACTAGGAAACACAAGAACACAAACATATACACTGTGAACCATTGGAACGCTTTATAGTACCAAGTAGTATCTGGTAACTTTTACAACTATGATGATCACTTGCTTGATCATAGTAGAGTAGCTGTTTATAAGGGCTTTTTGTGGAAGAACACAATCTCTAAAATTAGTTTACAAGGCAAATTGGACTGATTAGTTTTGAGCTGCAAAAATTTGAATGAATCCTAGATGGCAGCTAAGATACGTATATACACCAAGTCTTTGCTGCTGTAGAGATGATAATTGACTTACAACCATTCCTTTAGCAACTGTTCAAAGTTACAATGACACTGACTAAAGTGATTTAGGACTGGTCCTTGTACTTATGACCATCACAGCATCCTCATGGTCCTACGACCAAAATTCAGTTGCTTGGCAACTGGCAAATCAATGTTTGCTTCCCATCGGGCTTCCCACAAGCAAAGTCAATGGTAGAAGCTGGATCTGCTTACTGGCAGCGTGATTCACTGAACAACTGTGGCAGAAAAGGTTGGGGAAAAAATTGGGCTGGATTCACTTAATAGCCATGTTGCTTAGCAAGAGAAATTCTGGTCCCAATTGTTTTTGTAAGTCAAAGACTACCTGTATGCAAATCCTTGAGCCAACCCCAAAAAAATCCCTCTAAACTTGTATAAACTTTGTTGTCCCATTGCTATTTTCTACCTCCAAATGGTGATTTCTGATTTGAGGTGCACAAGGCATATTAAACAAAGACATTTGTTAACCTTTCTGGTTTTGCTGCATTTCTATTTGTACATCATGGCACAATCAGTTAGGATTTAGGCCAGCCCAGCTTTCTGATGTGGGGATTGGCTAAAACAGTGATGGCTAAAAAGGGCTCACATGCACCCATATTGCAATGCATGTGTGAACCCCTGCATGCACCCCCGTGCATGTGTGTGTGTCTCCCTCATGTGCTCCACACCCATGCATGCACAACAGAAACCCCAAAACCAGCTGGCTGGTGGGTGGCATGCACGCTTGCATAGTGGAGCTGAGCTGGGGTGATGGTTCAATGTGCCCGCAGAGAGGGCTCTACCCCAGTTTAGCTCCACCGTGCATGCATGGCATGTGTGCCAGAGGTTCACCATCACGGGCCTAAAAAAAAAGGCAGGAATAATTTGCAATGTCTGAACTCTTCCATTACCCCAAGAAAAGTGGTCCAGGAGTGGAAGAGGTGGGCCTACTTTACATGATCCCAAGTGGGTAATTGATTACTTCTCCACGACAGTGGCTGAGAGGGTAGTGAAACCTATCAGATAATACTGTCTGCTTAAGGGGAAAAATAGTACTATGAGCTAAAGCTGCCTTAGAGATAGGCTGAGGATGAGATGGGCAATATTGTAATGGCATATAAGAAAAGAAATGGCCAGGACATAGCTGTGCTTGGTCAAGTGCAAGTGGAGAAAGGCCCTTGGGGGTCATAATCAAGGAATCATAGGGCTGGAAGGGACCTTGGAGGTCATCGATTCCAACCCATAGCCCAAGGCAGAAAAAGATGACAATAATGATTTATTATCTTTTGCTGCCTTGGGCAATGGATTGGAAATGTGGTTCTAACTTTGACATGCTTCGTGTTGTTTTAACCTTGAAATGCTTTCATGGCTAAGAGAGCGAACCCCTTTTCCTCAATGCTCAGTTTAAAGAGGATACGGGAAATAAGTGTATGTACTTGGGGTGCTTAATATTAATTTTCCTGCTGCCTGATAGATAAGAGGAACAAATCATCCCTCCATGAACATCTTGTAGTCTTCCTAATATCACAACCAAAGGCATTAACCCAAGGTAAATCTGTTTATGGCGTAGGGCCTGTCTATCTGAGGGACCAGCTGTCTACCTATAGTGTCTGTCTCTCCTGTCAGTCCAACCAAGTTGATTAAACATTCCCATTGGGTTGGACTCAGGAAATAGGCCTTTTCAGTGCCAGCACTGGCCGCCTTGTACAGCCTCCCCTCCAGAGATTTGCACTGCCTCTATCCTGGGCTTGTTCAAAGCTCTTTTCTCAGTCCTTGGGCTAAGTTGGGTGATGAACTCCTGTGGAAAAATGATGTGGTTGAGATGATGTTGGCTTTATTTTCTCTGGTTATTTACTATTTTGATTCTATTATTGTTGTTAATTTGTGTTTAATTTTATATACTGCCCCAAACTTTTATGGGGTTGTGAGGCCTTACCAGTGGTGGGTTGCAGGCGGTAAGGCCTGGTACAGGCATACCAGAGCCTGCCCAGAGCACCGGGTACCATTCCGGTACATTGCTCCGGAGGGCCCACATGCCTGTCCGACCTCCTTACCTGTCTTTAAAGTCTTCAGCAATTCCACGGATGTGCAAGGCACGTACAGCACCTGCGCGATGCTCCACTGAGCAGCTGGAGCATCGCGGAGGCTCATGAAGGTGTCGCTGGACAGTATGACGCATGCATGCACTGCGCATATGTGCCCGTGTACTGCCTGCATTCATGTGGATGAAGCCGGGCCCGTTCCAAGCGTACCGGTTGGAATGGGATCTGGAACCCACCACTGGGCCTTACATACGTGACCAGAGGTGGGCTTCAAAAATTTCAGCAACGGGTTCTCTGCCTGGTTGCTGGGTGGGCGTGGCCATGGTGGGTATGGCCTCATCAGCCTCCTGCACCACAGCAGTGTGTGTGTGTGTGTGTGTGTGTGTGTGTGTTTGTCTCCCCCAGGCTCCAGAGGCTTTCCTTGAGCCTCTGGGAGGGCGAAAACTGCCTCCCCTGGGCTCCTGAAGTCCTCCAGAGGCCAGAAATGGAACTTCCAGGAAGCCCATTTTCCCCCCTCCCTGAGCCTCCACGCGGGTCCTGCACTTACCTCGCAAATAAAATGGGCTGCGTGGAGACTCCTGGGAGGGGTGGGCGGGGCCAGTCGGGCATGGGATTTGGAGGTTCTCCGAACCTGCCATAACATTAGCTACGGGTGAACCTGTAGCAGCCCACCCCTGTACGTGACTGATAGTAGGTAGACAGACAGAGGATCTAAGCCCTTTAGAATTTAGTAAATTAAATGTGTGCACATCTAGTAACAACAGGAGGACGTGGAATAGAAATTACTGTTGGCTTTTCCTCTAGCACCATCACTGGAGAGGTGAAGTGAGACAAGCAGAAAGCTTTTGAAAAGGAAGAAGTCAGTATTTGTTTAAACAAGATTACATGAAAGGGACAGTTATCAGACTGTTGCTAAGGAGAAAGAAGGGAATTGTGTGCAATAAAATACTGCTTTGCAGCAGATTTCCAGAGACCAACAGCCAGTGTATGGATCCTGTTGTCTCAATCCATTTGCTGCCTGAAGTGACCTTCCTGACATGCTGGAGGGAGATGCTAAGAGTGGCTTTTTTACCTATCTAACCAGTGAGGAGAAAAAAAGGGTTCATCTCTTAAGCTCTATTTTTTTTTTTTTAAAAAAAAAACTGTTTTAGACCCAAAGGCATAGTCTTCTCCTCCTAAAAGTTCACTATTTCTTGCAAACAGTTGCGGCATCACATGACTTTAATTCTGATTGCATTGTATTGTGCAATCATGTGGCGGGTTATTAAGTTTTGCATTTTGAACTACAGATTTACAATTTGGCATGTTTACTTGCTGGCCTATTTATTGATGTTTAATGAACAGAAATATTTGTATGCTGCTCACTCATTCAAGTGTGGCTTAATCTGCAACCATGGTTAAATAAACCATGGCTTAATGCACTGCGTGAGCCCAATCTGCCATGTATTAAATATGAGGCCATATCTGAACTCAGAAACCAGAAATCAGTGCCAACTTGCCAAAAGAGACTAAATGCTGATGGAACTCCTTTGAGTACTTTTTTGGCAATGACTTTTGAAGCACACCATGGAGAAGGTCCTTCATTCCAGAAGATGCGCCCAGCATCTTCAACTTGCTTACGACTCAAAACTGGCAGGTGGTGGAGGGGGGGTGTCTCTTCTGAGCACCTGGCAAAGGGCCTTTGCAGTGATGAAGGCATTTTATACCCTTTAACAATACTGCTATGCTTTCTTTTTCTCACAATTGTTTTATTTTTAGCCATTTTTTTTGTTTGTTTAATTGTTGATCTATTTTTATTTCTTTATTTCCCCTTCTTTTCACTTATCTTGCTGGCAATCACCTTGGGAAGCAAGTGACTGAAGAGATATATACAAAAAGTATACATTGTATGAAAGAAACAGTCAATTTTCACTCTTTAATACCATCATAAGCCTGCTGTCTGTGGCATCATCCCCATCTCTTTTCTTCTAGATCTCCCATTGTGATCAAAACTGGAAACATACAACTAGCGTTTTCCAACCTGGCAATTTCCAGACGTGTTACACTATAATTCCCAGTCCCATTCTAAGACATAACAAATTGAGGAAGCTGCTGGAAACAATCCATTTTCAAGGATCAATGAAAGGGATGATGTTCCTGTTATCTTTCTTTATGATTCTAAAGATTGTTTTGGTCATGTTTTATTCTGTTTAACAGAGAAATGTCTTTTCTTTTTTTCTTTAGTTTTCTAATAGAAAATAATTTTTTAAAATAATTTGAGAATGTTTGCATTCATGTCTGGCTGCACATTTGCAGCCTTTCTGGATACATAAGTTTATTCATTAAAACCCTGTACATATAGCAGTAGACTTATATACCGCTTCATAGGGCTTTCAGCCCTCTCTAAGCGGTTTACAGAGAGTCAGCATATTGCCCCCAACAATCTGGGTCCTCATTTTACCCACCTCGGAAGGATGGAAGGCTGAGTCAACCCTGAGCCGGTGGGATTTGAACCGCTGAACTGATGATCTAGCAGTAGCCTGCAGTGCTGCATTTAACCACTGCGCCACCTCGGCTCTTCCATAAAGATGGTGATTGGCATAGAGGCAAAGTGTTTTTTTTAAAGAAATAAAGGCAGATATCAATGTCATGGCAAGGGTGTATGTGTGGAAATGTGCATGACATACTACCATAAAACTATGTATTTGAACCATATTATTCTTAAATGGATAAATCATTATTATTATTAGGCAAAAAAAGCCAAATGGTGGGAAGTCTAATATCCTTCTTGATGGACATTGTTGTATTTTATTTGTATACAACCCCTCCCCTCCAATTTTGGCTTGGTGAGAGTTAGTAGAGTAGATGCTAAGCTAACTGCAGTTTATCCAGTAGGGCATTTGAGGAATTTGTGTATTTCTGGGCATAGAAACTGAACAAGTGAAAATGGAGAAGGTCCTTCTACAAACCTGGGAATTTTCCTGGTAATGGTGGTTGTGAAGATGAACTTGAAGTCAAGGAAAAACTGCTTGAGGTGAATTTCCTAAAAATAATCACAACCAAATTCATGGTTATCACTTACCATTTGCTTAGTGCTTCATATGCATTATCTAGTTATAACCCTTACAACAATCCTGTAAGTCAAAATTATTATCCACTCTAAGGTATTTTGCAGGGATGTACGTAAGAGGAAAAATGGCTTGCCTAAGGTTAGAGAGTTCCTCAACATAGGTAAGATCTGAATTTAGTATGTTTGCAGTGTTTATATGCAACACAAATAAAAAAAAAACAAGTGAAGGTACACTCTTCAACTTTTACCAAAGTAATTGTCAGTTTCTGGCAAAAAAAGTCATAAATCGTGGTCCATGGGATACTGCAAATAGCCATAAATGCAGAGCTTAGTGCTCAAAATGCAATCTCTTGACAAGGGGTGGGTGGGGAGAATCACAAGAACAACTACTCTGGTTTGTAAGTACCATTTTTTGGGGAGGGGGTTGTTGAAACTTCAAGTAATTAAGTCATGAGTTGAGGACTATCTGTACCAATTTATCCCGTGTTTTCCTTATTGCAAGCCACTCCCACTTAAGAGTCCCTGTCTGCAACGGGCAGTTAAGAACACAGGTTAAGTAACCTTACAGGTTTATTGTAAGTTTCCCAACAAGATAATGTTTGTGAAGTGCTATACAAATGCTATGTTCTTACGTGGGATTTCCCACTGATTTTGAAATCCAGGTATTGCAAGTATTTCAATGAAAAAAAATATCTTTTTAAATGCAAAGAACAGACACTTGCTAATAGATGTCTTCACCAAATGGATGAGTCTATGGCTATTGTACTGAACATAAGAGGGGATGTGAACGACCTTTATGAATTTGTTAAGAGGACTTTTTTTTATACCACGCTAACATAACAGGCTCAAATTTAATTGCACTAAAGTTCAAGTATGTAATTTAATCTCATATAAAGCATTCATGTTAAACTGCAGTCTCTTTATTGATTACTGTTCTAGCACCTTGCTGGTTTATGTTTTTTAAATGTTCTACAGGGCAATCATAATAAGTTTGCTTAATAATCCTGCTCTTCTTAGTAGAGCTTAGTTCAATATTTCCTTAGTCAGTGTTCATCAATCTGAATCCCTCCAGATTTACTGGAATTACAGTTCCCATGCTTCCCAGCCAGAGTGAAGCACATCAAGTCAGCAAACTTTGTCTTTAAGAAGTCCAGTCTCTCATATTTTAAAAAATGTGGATTTTTAACATTTATGTAAAATTGCATTATTTTTACCAGAAAGAAAGCTAAAATGATATAGCTTTCTTCCCGCCTCCTCTACAACAAAACCCTTGTCTCTTTAAAATAACTGCATCCTTATCAGCCATATATGCATGCAAAGATGTCTTCCAGCTGTCAACATCAGCCAAGATAAGAAAAAGTTCAGCTTACATTGGATGGGAAACGGCATTTTCTCCCTTTTTGTTATAGCAACCAATCTTAAATTGATTTAATAAATGTGAGCAGTGACTGCTGGCATCTATAGTTACTACGTGTATCTGCACTGGTCAATTTTATTTACCAAGGGTTTGGGTTGTTCTTTTTTTTTTTTTTTGCAAATGTGTCAAAATGAATTATAGGTGACCCACCTGCAGGGTTGAAAACAATTATAGCTTAGATACAGCTTTTTGGTACTGTAATAAATATAATATGCTTCCCATGAAGCTTTGCTTAATGAATTGTAATGAATGTGCTTTGTGTTGGTCTAGAAAAAAATACTATGCTTGACAACATTGAGGGAAACAAAAGAAAGGCACATTAACAAATAAATAGATGGACAGGATCAGGGCAGTCACTGGAATGTCCTTGGAGGAGTTACAGGTTATTGCTTGGACAGATCAAGCTGATGGCCCATACAGTCTCCAGAGGTCCAACATAGTGTAATTCAATGGTATTTTACTAACAGCTTTTCAGTACCTTGGACAAGTCTACCAAGCAGAACTATAGTACTCAGATTCCCAGGTATACCCATTTTTACATAGCCACTCAAATGAGACCAGCATGGAACCAATATTTCTAAGTAGTCATTACTTTCTTCCCATTTCCTCACCCTCAGATTCTCACACACTTTCTGGAGTGGATATATGCCGCAAGAAAAGACAAACATAGGAACTTCAACATTTCAACTGAAGAGAATATATGTAGCTCAGGGGTTGAACTATGGAGTTCTTGGTGCTCTCTGAGCTTATGCTGCGCTGATAATGTTACCCACTCGGGTAATGAAATGTCTGCATGAAAATAAAGAATCTTAGAGAACACTAAGGACTCCATGCTTCAAAGTTTGTAGGATGAAACTATTCCATTCAGATAGAACATCTTCTGTGATTTTATTCCCAATTCCAAACAGATACTTTGCATGCTTGGTCATTGAATATGTTCATACTTCAAGAGTCTTGTTCAATGATTTCCTCTCTTTTAAAAAGGCTATTGCTTCCTCTTTTGTATACTACTTTGGTGTTTCTACATCAGGACCAAAATCCAGAGGATATGTTTAGTGTAAAGGTAAAGCTTCCCCTTACACATATGTGCCAGTTGTTCCTGACTCTAGGGAGTGGTGCTCATCTCTGCTTCAAAGCCAAAGAGAGAGCACTGTCCAAAGACGTCTCCATGGTCATGTAGCTGGCATGACTAAATGACGAATGTGCACGAAATGCTGTTCCCTTCCTACCAAAGGTGGTTCCTATTTTTCTACTTGCATTTTTACATGATTTTGAACTGCTAGGTTGGCAGAAGCTGGGACAAGTAACTGGAGCTCACTCCATTATGCGCGCCAGGGATTTGAACGGCCAAACTGCTGACCTTTCTGATCAACAAGCTCAACGTCTTAGCCACTGAGCCATCGTGTCCCATGTTTGGTGTACAGTAATAATTTATATAGCACCCCTGAGCAATCAGCGTTTGAGACATATTATCTTGTTATCCTTTCAACAACCCTGTAAGGTAGGTTATTCTCACTCTTCCTGTGCTGAGTCTAAGTGGCTTTCATAAAACATCTGCATAGATCAAAGCATAGCTAGCAATTGAACCAAAAACCTTTAAAATAATGGTTGAACCCACCCCTGGCACTTCTGTTCAAGATCCAACATTTTTCCACAAGTATTTGTGGGATAGTTGTGCAATATGAATGTATCAACTCTTCCTCTATCTGAGGACTCTGACATTCAATTGATAGTGAAGTTTTGAGTGGATTTTTAACGGATGAGTAACCAGTATGTATTTGCTAAAGCAGGTAGAGATAATCTTTGGTGCCTCTCATCTGATCCTAATGATTGTGCTCAAATAACAAACCTAATCAGATCAAATAAAGATTAAACCCACTAAAAACATTTGCAAATCCTAGTTATTATCAAACTAGGCTAGGGTGTTTTTGTGGCTTAGCATATTGTGGGAACCTGAGTCATTTACGGTAGTTAATATTCAGTTCAATGTATCATGCAAAACTAAAATATTAACCAGAATTACTTGAGTAATGCAGCTATGGAATAATACATTTCTCCCTATCATCTGGTAGTAAGATGAATATTTTTATATGGAGAAATCTGGTTGCCTATGTTGTTCTAATATCCAGACAGAGAATTTTGACTTTTTTCTCCTTCCTGGACTATCGAAATACTAACAAAGAATAGTAAGATCTTCTTCACTACAAAGGTTTGGCAGGATGATCCATATGACCAATTAACCAAATGGCTACAGATGCTTCCTTTCTTCTCCAGGCTTACCTGGAAGGTTTTGGAGTTTCAGTCTTATAGGTCTCAAAGCTCTCTGCTCTCAGAAAATCCTTCATTTCAGTACGAGTCATTTTAGGTTTTTCCTGAAGTCTTTGCTGCTCATCCTCAGTATATTCTTCATCAGGGGAAACCAAGCTCTGGTGAGATATTTTTGGGGTCTCTGACAATTGCACTACTGATTTTTGCTCTGGTTCCTTCTGTTTTTGCTCTTGCACCTTTGAAAGTGCAGAATCGTTAACATCTTTATGGAATTCTTCCTGGAATCCTTCTTGGAATGTTTTTGGGACTACTTCTTGGAATGTTTTTGGGACTTCTTCTTGGGGGTTTTGGGGGACTTCTTGGAATGTTTTTGGGACTTCTTCTTGGAATGTTTTTGGGACTTCTTCTTGGAATGTTTTTGGGACTTCTTCTTGGAATGTTTTTGGGACTTCTTCTTGGGGTGTTTTGGGGACTTCTTCTTGGAATGTTTTTGGGACATCTTCTTGGAATGTTTTTGGGACCCCTTCTTGAACTCCTTCATGGAATCCTTTTGGGAATTCTTCTTGCAATTCCTTTGGGAATCCTTTTTGCAATTCTTCTCGGAACCCTTCTTCAAATCCCTTTGGGAATCCTTCTTGCAATCCTTTTTGGCATTCTTTCTGGAGCCCTTCCTGGAAATTGAGGAAGTAAATAAGAAATAAAAAGATAGTTACATCTACCAGAAAAAAACTCGAGTGATCTACACTGCTAGTGATTTGCTAACCTGCTTAACCTAGTAAGCCTTAACAAAGGCATCCTAACTGTCCTGGAGGAATCTAGTAATGAATTTCACACACTTAATAAAATCATAATTGATATTATCTGAGGTGTGTATAGTGCCAGCCATCCCAGAGGCACTTACAAGACTGTGGTTCCAGCAACTGGCATCAACAAGTAGAGAAGGCCAGTTTCTCAATATCTCATATAATATGTGCTTTTGCCTCGTTACAAGGGAATTAGAAAAAAATTACCTGTTATTTATCGTACTGCCCTGTTTTCACTTAAGCTAGTGGAAACTGTCTGGAGCCTCTCCTCATCTGAAAATCATCTTATCATTATTTAATAAAATTAAATGTCTAATGAGTTTAGACAAGACGACAATGCTATGGAAATGAGCACGCTTTGCATGTGCGGCTGCTAAACAGAAACAATATTTTATCAAAAGTTTCTGATTCTTTTTCTGGATTTTTTCTGTAATTTTTTTTTTTTTGGTCTTATGATCAAGAGGCCAAATTGTGTAAGTCCATGTTTGTCCTTACAATTTCCTCATCGCTTGGGATGATTTGAATGCTTAGACTGTCAGTTACTGTGCAGGAGGTGGGTTGAGGTGTCAGGTAGCAAGATGGAGGATGGTGAAGAAGATAGACTAATGTTAACCAGCGTTCAAACAGAGCCTCCTCTTCCTTAGTAGATGCCTGAAACTGTAGGTAATAAGTCCGTCCATTGATCAGCTGGATTTTGATGAGTTGCTTCTTGGGATTGTAGATGGAAATCCGCACAAACTTCAAAGGGAGGAGTCTGAAATTATACCAAAGTAATAAATATATAGAACCTTTCATTCCAAGCACTCAAAGAACTGTGGATGTATTTGCCCTTTATTTAAAATATTAGTAAGAAAACAACAATGGTCCAAACAAATGAACAAACAAAAAGTGTCAAATTCATCTATGCTATGCCATTAACAAGCCATATTGTCTGAATGAGCAACGTTGTATACAGTTCATGTGTGATTCAGAAGTGAAATTTTATAATTTTTTAACGTTGCCGAACCTTTGAAAAGTGGCTGGAAATTGGATTGAAAATGTGGTGCCCTAATTGCTAAGATACATGGGTTCCATGATGCCCTTAATGAAAGTCCTGCCCAATGAACAGAATTTAAAGAGCTGGGATTAGAGATTAGTGCCTACTTCTGGGGCCACCTCTCCTGCAGATCATTTTGATCTCTTTAAAAATGCCACCCCCACTATATAGCTTCTCCTCTGTGTAAAGGAATTACAACAATCTGACGCTCTTAATAGTTGTCACAAAACATCCTTTTTGCATAACATTTAGTAATGGGTGGTGGTAAAGCGAGGCACAATTTCTAATTATGCATTTTTACTGAGGCACAATTGAGAGCGTTTTAACAAACCAAACAGGCATTCCTGTTTGGTTTGGTGGCAGCAGTGCTTCAGATAGAAAGTCCATTCAGAGAGTGGTAAGGACAGCCAAGGAGATTATAGGAAGCTCCCTTCCTGTTATTCAGGACACTGCTTATAAGGGCTATATGCTTAGAGCTCAAAGCATTGTTAGAGACTACACACACACACTTTACGGTCTCTTTCTGTTGCTCCCCTCTGGTAGGAGATTTTGAAGTATTTATAGCAGGACTTCCAAATTCTGTATTAGCTTTGTTCCCTATGACATTCATCTGGTAAACTTGCAAGATTCATTTTTCTCACCATGTACATGTATACATCCAGGGGTGGATTGAAAAATGTTAGCAGTTCTCTGCCTGGTTGCTGGGTGGGCATGGCCATGGTTGGCGTGACCTACTTGGCCTCCTGTACCACAGTGGGTGGGTGTGTTTTCACCCTCCCCAGGCTCCAGAAGCTTTCCTCGAGCCTCCAGGAGGGCAAAAACAGGCTCCCCCAGACTCCGGAGGCCCTCTGGAGGTTGGAAATGGGCCTATTTCTGGACTTCCATGAGGTCTGTTTTTTGCCCTCCCAGAGCCTCCATGCCTTACTTGGCATGATGAATGGGCCATGTGGAGACTCCTGGGAGGAGTGGGAAGGACGGGGCTAGCTGGTCCTTGCAACAACCAGTTTGGTGAACCGGGTGCAAAATTAACATCCGGTTTGCCCGAACCGGTATGAACCAGCTGAATCCCACCTCTGTATACATCCAAACTAGACTGTGTTGTTTCTCTGTGTCATATAATATATGTGGGTGTATGCATAATTTTGTATTTATTTATTTAGTCATGTTTATGTAGTGCATATTGGAGGTGGTGACCCTTTGAAAGCTGTATGTAATGAAATTTCATTTTAATATATGCCAATTAGTGTACATTCAAAGTGAAAATAAAGTTATTCTAACTTCATACCTGGATCAATATCTGGGGCTCTTTGTGTTATATTACAACTCCTATCTTCTCCCAGTCAGCCTGTGATTGGCAGATGGTAAAGTGCTTTATGTAATTCAACAGATCTAGGGGGCTCCAGTCTACAGAAGACTGTCCAAACGATCATCTCTTTATTTCTTCTTCTCCCTAGCACTATAATCCTGTTACTTTTTATCCAGCTGTTAGCAAATGCAAACATGGAACAGATGCAGTTGGATCACTTCTGTAACTTAACCTGGTGAGTGTCAATTCCTCTGCTTGAGAGCCTGGCGAGGAGACCTGTTCCGCAACAGGACGAGCAATAAACATCAGATTGGGCAGTGGCAACTTGCTGTTGGTGGAGGCAATACCTATTATGGCTTCATTGGAAGAGTTCTGGATGAAGACATGTCTGCCTTTTCTTGTGACCTGGGATGAAGGAAACCAAAAGCAGATGTTAAACAGAAGGGTTTCCCCCCCCAAGGAAGAACATAAACAAAGGTTATATGTGTGAGAGGGATAATTAAAAGCTCCACCGAAGCAATTTGTTTTTCACTGCTGGTATTGAGATGTATGTATCATTTCGAAAGATCTAGAGCAGTGTTTTTCAACCTTGGCAACTTGAAGATGTCCTGACTTCAACTCCCAGAATTCCCCAGCCAGCGGTTGCTGGCTGGGGAATTCTGGGAATTGAAGTCCGGACATTTTCAAGTTGCCAAGGTTGAGAAACACTGATCTAGAGAGATAGGTTTATTCAACTTGCTAAACTTAAAGCTGGGTTTATAACATAATAATTTCTAAGTCCTCCTTATGGGCTATACCCAACAATTTAAACACGTCATAACTTTAAATGTAATGAACTGTTTTGTATATAATATGTTAAGTCAGTGGCTAAAGCCCTACAATACACTGAAACCTGGACTATCGTAATTCCAATTTAACCTACTGCAGAAAATTACATGGACCCAACTAACATTTTATCTGATTTATGATGGTACATTCCCCACCCCAATATGACATCCTCTGACCGGGAAGTGTTTGAACTGGGTTCACTGTCAAGTAAGGTAACTATTCTTGCCAATGCAATTTTTTTCATTTTGATATTATTAAATTAAGTTTAGCTACTGGTGACTGCAGTATATTTGCCATCTTGACTTGTCTTTAGCAATAATTCAAAGCTCTTCCAAGGTCTTTTCAGTAATCCCTTTGATCAATCTTAACCACATTCATTATCTTCACTTCCCTTTACTTTTCTCTAATACCTTGCCAAATATAGTCATTTGATGTAGCCCATTATCAGCTTGCATCACAGGGACAAAATAAGTGAGTTTCTGCGTACTGATTTTTCTTTAGGGGATCAGCAAACCTTTATTTGCTACAAAATTGATTAGTTGGTTATTCAAGTCTACTGCAATGTTAGTAATTATCTCCAAATCCATAATATGGACCACCTATTTTGCTCTTGTCAGTCTCCAATATTCACAGCCATGTGTTACTGCAGAGAGACTATTGCTTTCACTATAATGGCCTTTCTAAAGACTCACTTCCTGTCCAATTCTGAACTATTTTGCTCTTTTGCTTCTCCAAACTTAGTTTTTACATAAGTTCTTGTTCATTTATAAAGAGTTCTCAGAAAAATAGTCTGTACTTCTGTATCCATTAGCCTGTTTTACATTCAAAAGCTGTGCTATACTAAATGAGCAAATATGAACCTGCTTTTCATATTATTTTGCTTTTTCCATTATTTAGCCTGAATTACTTCTCCGATTTCATATTCCTCAGTGGCGTCAGGAACATGCCTGCTTATTTAGTAGCTCCACTCTTCTTTGTAAGACCTGAAGCAAAACTGGTTGCAAGAGGAACTAGTCCAGTTACTTGTTAATCTTGCATTCCCTTGCCTTTCCTTTCTTGTGTATACGTACTGTGTATCACAGAAGTGAGTACACCCCCTCACATTTTGTAAATATTTAAGTATATCTGTTCATGTGACAACACTGAAGAAATGGCACTTGGTTACAATGTAAAGTAGTGAGCATAAGCTTGTATAACAGTGAAAATGTGCTGTCCCCTCAAAATAATGCAACACACAGCCATTAATATCTAAACTTCTGTCAACAAAAGGGAATACAAGTAGCCATTTCCCCTCTCTGGTGTCATGTGATTCATTAGTGAAGGTCTCAGGTGTGAAGGGGGAGCAGGTGTGTTAAATTTGGTGTTAGCACTCTCATTCTCCCATACTGGTAATTGGAAGTTCAACATGGTACTTCATGGCAATGAACTCTCTGAAGATCTGATAAAAAGGAATTGTTGCTCTTCATAAAGATGGCCTAGGCTATAAGAAGATTGCCAAGACCCTGAAACTGAGCTGCAGCATGGTGGCTAAGACCATACAGGGGTTTAACAGGACAGGTTCTACTGAGAACAGGCTTCACCATAGTCGACCAAAGAAGTTGAGTGCCCCTGCTCAGTGTCATAATCAGAGGTTGGCTTTGGGAAATAGCCTAGGCAGGGGGTTGGACTAGAACACCTCCAAGGTTCCTTCCAATTCTGCTATTGTATTGTATTGTATAAGTGCTGCCAGCATTACTACAGAAGTTGAAGGGGTGGGGTTGGGGTCAGCCTGTCAATGCTCAGACCATACGCTGCACACTGCATCAAATTGGTCTGCAGGGCTGTCATCCCAGAAGGAAGCCTCTTCTAAAGATGATGCACAAGAAAACCCATCAACGTTTTGCTGCAGACAAGCAGACTAAAGACATGGATTTCTGGAACTATGTCCTGTGGTCCGATGAGACCAAGATAAACTTATTTGGTTCAGATGGTGTCAAGCGTGTGTGGCAGCAACCAAGTGAGGAGTACAAGAGCCGAGGTGGCACAGTGGTTAAATGCAGCATTGCAGGCTACTTCAGCTGACTGCAGTTCTGCAGTTCGGCTGTTCAAATCTCACCGGCTCAGGGTTGACTCAGCCTTCCATCCTTCCGAGGTGGGTAAAATGAGGACCTGGATTGTTGTTGGGGGCAATATGCTGACTCTGTAAACCGCTTAGAGAGGGCTATTGCTATTGCTAAGTGTGTCTTGCCTACAGTGAAGTATTGTGGTGGGAAAGTCATGGTCTGGGATTGTATGAGTGCTGCTGGCACTGGAACCACGAATGCCAACATGTACTGTGACATACTGAAGCAGAGCATGATCCCCTCCTTTCAGAGACTAGGCTGCAGGGCAGTATTCCAACATGATAACAACCCCAAACACACCTCCCAAAAGACCACTGCCTTGCTAAAGAAGCTGAGAGTAAAGGCAAGGGACTGGCCAAGCATGTCTCCAGGCCTAGACCCTATTGAGCATCTGTGGGGCATCCTGAAACGGAAGGTGGAGGTGCGCAAGGTCTCTAACATCCACCAGCTCTGTGATGTCATCATGGGGGAGAGGTAGAGGACTCCAGTGGCAACCTGTGAAGCTCGGGTGTTTTTCAAGGTTGAAAAACATTGATCTAATATTTCTCATACAGGATGAAGTTTCACAGCTAGGAGGAGGACTACAGCTTATATTCCTCCTAATATGTAAATGAAGTGTCAGAAACTAAAATCAAAGCAAAAATTAGTGCTGCATTGATGATGGTGATACCACAACAGAGTGGGAAAATAAATCTTAGCTGTTCTCAAACTGGTCTGGAGTCTTCCTGTGATAATGCTATTATTTTCACCCATCAAAACCTTCTGTTTTTTCATGGGGAAAGGGGATCAACCATTGTGCAAAGAAAGCTACTGAGCAGATGTAGTAGGAAACACCTTGGCTGTTGTAGAAAAGAGGAAATTTCAGGATCTGGGAAGTGAGCAAGGTAAGAGTTCCCACCACTATGAAACAGCTTGTCTCTTTTTGAAGCATTTCTTCCAGAGCAGAAGTTGAATCAGTGACTACTTAGTTACTAGCATATTAAGGTATTAGCTGACCATCACAAGCCACATGAAAACCATTGAGCACATACAAAGACCTTTACTAATTTCAACTAATACAGTTAGTTCTTGATTTACAACAGTTCACTTAGTGACCATTCAAAGTCACTGCAAAAAGTGACTTATGAGCGTTTTTCACATTTACAACCATTGTAACACCCCCACGTGATCAAAATCCAGCCATTTGGCAGCTTACTCATATTTACGACTGCTGCAGAGTCCTGGGGTCATTGCAAACTTCTAATAAGCCAAGTTAATGGAGAAGCCAGATTCACTTAACAACCGTATTACTAATTTAACAACTGCAGTGATTCACTTAACAAATGTCTCACTCAGCAACAGAAATGTTGAGCTCAATTTTGGTTGTAAGTCAAGGACTACTTATAATCTTAGTATGTGAAAAAAAAAACTTAAATCTAATATGTCACCTCGATGTCTGATGCACTGACTAATAGGAGGTTGGATTTAGGTTCAAATATATACAATCTTAACAAGATTTTTAGGAAGATAAAAAGGAGATTCATATACATTGCCTGAGTTCATTTGAATTATAAACGTAGCATCCTCCAAGTAGTTAACCATCTATTAAACCAAGTCAAGAACATTTCTGCAAATGCTTCCACTGTTCATATTGACCTAGCATCTATTTATATTTCTTTAATGTACTCCCAAGTGGCAGTACGCCATGAAGAACCTGTAGATTTTGGGGCATTCTCCTTCCCCATTATGCTCTCTCTTAGGTGTATTATACTCCAAGTCCTACCTCCAACTTGTCCCATTGGATGGGGATGGTGGAAATTGCAATGGAACACAACCAGGAGTTTCCAGATTGGGAGTGGTTGGCTGGTTCTTACCTGGACAAAGCTGCTTTCAAACATGGCAACAGACTGAAATGAAGGGTATTCTCCTTTTTCAAGGTATTTCCGCAGAACTGCCTTGCTAGGGGCTTGGACCCCAGAAGTAAAATCCGTACTCTGCTCAGTCCTGGGAAAGAGATCCAGCATCAGGCTATCTGCAAATGACACATCAGGGCCTTCAACGATCATCTCACGTACAAAGATTCAACTTATCAAGCTAAACATAGAGGTCTTGTCACTGCTATTTTTATTTTTAATACAAAAATAAAACAACTCCTGAAAAGCGATAGTCAACAAACATAGTACTAATATAGGATATTAAGAGAACACATATTTGACCAGAGCACTCTATAGTTCTGAAGAATCTTATTATCTTTAATAACATTTATAAAAGAATGACATGTATTATAAAACCTTTTGGGTCTGTATATCTTTTAAAACACTCTATTTTACTTTTTCAATGTACCATGTTTTATTTTACCATATGCCAAGTGATATGAGTGGGTGGAGAATCTGATTTCCAGCACTGAATTATTGTCAGTCTGACAGATACAAGCAGGATAATTAGCATGTCTTTTAAAGTAGTTCTTAACTAGGCTTAGAACAGATAGACAACAAATATAATTTTACTACCGCTGCAAATGGTTTAAAAATAATACAGCTACTTTCCTCACTTGATTTATTGTAGAAATTTTTATTTTATTTTAGGTATTCCTAACAAATATATAAAATATTTCCTTTTTATCCATAGCCTTTTTAGATTAGGATTTCAACTAAGCTTCTGTTAATTTTTAAAGATATATTTGTCAGGTCACAAAACCATGATGATCATGAAATGAATCTTTGAAGCAGACTTTTAAAATCATTCCTCCCTGATAGACAGAATCTTGCCAAACTGAAGCATGCTAACATTATTAAAAAAAAATAAAAAGGTACTGTAAGAATTAAAAATTTAGGCCACCTGTTTCAGATTTTCAATGAATAATTAACAATTACATTATCAGTTGTAAAATTGTCACTTTTTAAAAGTGAAAAATATATTTTGAACACATGCAAAACCCAATATAGTTGAGAAGTCCATAATTCTGGGAAAGCTGGAAGGAAAGAGAAGAAAAGAAAAGGCTGAATTCAATTAGAGTGGAAATACTGTTGGAAAACCTGAAGGCAAGGTTGAGGTCAAATCATTGTCAAGTACTTGCTAGGAATTGGTAACTTGATCATATATAATCAAATACATTCTGGAATAATTAATAGTAAAATGAACTATGGAGTTATACACCTCTATTAATTGTATTATATGAACTGAGAATACTTGCAAAATATTTAGCTGTTGAGAATTTCAATCTATTGTATAACCTATAGGTTCTAAATTGTTTTCTAATATAAAAACCAAAGGGTCCTAAACAAAATATAAATAACAGAGTGAACAGTGATCACTCTTGTTCAGTAACACTAGCAATTCTAAATTGTGTTGAATCTCTTTCATTAATTCTAATAGTAGGAAATGATTTAAAGTACAATTTATTTGTTATATTAAGAAAAGGTAATCCAGTTCTAATTAAAAAGCACAAATTAAGACAAGTGGTTTATATGCACAGAGAATTGTCAAAAGAAGTCTGGTAATTTTACTATAACTATATTATATTTAATAGCCTTCTGATAAGATCTGAAATTTGTCTGCCCTTCAAAAACAGACTGATTAGAATTAGCATAATGTAAAATATATGAACTGAAAAGAATTGCTAATATAGAGGCCACTAATTTTAACTTTGATTTAATAATGATGTGGGTCTCTAGTTGGATACTTAAATTTTATTCTTGCTATGTTTAAGGAAACGGTAAAGGAGTCCCTGCAGATTTTACTCCACTACTCTTTGCCAACCATAGGGGGCAGTGCTCATCTCCATTTCAAGACCATTGAGACAGCACTGTCTGAAGACATTTGTGCAGGCATGTGGCCAGCATGATTCCATAGAGCACTATTACCTTCCCACTAAAGTGGTACCTATTAATCTACTTGCATTTACATAATTTTGAACTGATAGGTAGGCAAGAAATTGCGAAAGGACAGGAGTTCATCTAGGTTTTTGAACCTGGGCTGCTGGTTTTCCAGCTGACAAGCCCAGCAACTAACCACTGGGCCACCATGCTGCCCCTACTATGTTTAGACACAATAGACATTTAAAAAATGTAGTTGCAGGAGACCTTATATCCTCTGGATTATTTTGGTGCCTCTAACAGAGAGGAAAATTGCCAGAAAAGGGAAAGGGTTTACTAGGACAAGGTTGCTATGCAGAGGAAGGCAGAGATAGTCCTTCACTTATGACCATAATTGAGCCCAAAATTTTGGTTGTTAAGCAAGAACATCATTACGTGAGTTTTGCCACATTTTACTCAATTCATGACAACTCCTGGGTCTAAGGGTCATGTGTAGGCTAGGGAAGTAATCTGAAGGAGTAATGTTCTAATGTACAGAAGTTACAGTTAAATGTTTGGCAGAAAGTGGACTCTGGGTGTGTTTTTCCAAATGCAGTAGGAGAGGTTGAACGTGTATAGTTTTAGAAGAGGTGTTTGTGTGTGTGTGTGTGTGTGTGTGTGTGTCCGTCCATGTGTACATACACATACTATATATAGTATATAATGTATCTTTTTGTGTGCTATACACACAGTATACTATGTAATATGTATGTATACATATGGCATATATACATTAAAGAGTGCATTTTGGATGTTCAGCAGTAATAAATATATAGACAGGGAATCGTATATCATTGATGTCTTTGAGGCAAGGAGAAGCCAGGCAAGGCGTACATTGACATGAGTGATGTCAAGTTGGCCACCCCCACCCAATCACATGACAGCAACGCGCACCCAGCCACACATCCATCAAGCTACGCCCACCAAGCCATGCTCACAGAACCAGCAGTAAAAAAATTTGAATCTCACCACTGGTTCAGATAATCTATTTTATCTGTAGCTGAGCAACTGCAACCTGTTCAAGAACTTTCTGCAGAAAGGGAAAGTTGGAGACTGGACAAGCTGCCTAAAATAGTTGAATGTAAAGATGGCTTCTTGAGAAAGGGCACACCATTGACTCTTTCAGGGTAGACCTCCATTATCTGGATGAGCACATAAATCTTATTGGCAATATTGGTATTGTGCCTTGTTAATTGTCAGGCTGGTTCTAAAAAGCCTCTCAGTTGCTACCACAGAACTACAATTCCCAGTTATACTCAAATGGAGATCAAAACAATTACACTGCCATGTTAACATAGATGGCCCCATAGGTTATTTGTGAGACTGTCTTCCTCTGTTACTGCTAGTTGGAGTAGATCTGGCAAGGTGAGCATGCTCCAAGTCACATTTATTAAGCAGTGTCATCTGGTAGAAACTTTCTGTGTAGCAGCACCTGCCCTTTGGAAAAATCATATCCCACAAAATTTATTTAGCCAGCTAGTATTCCATAAATTCTCAAAAATCTGTTTTTCCCCCCCAGGCATGGAGTCTGTAGTATGGGTGATCCCATCACTCTAGTTCAGGGGTGCCAAACTGGTGGCCTGCAAGCCGGATGCATCACGTGCTGATCACGCCCCACCCCAGGTTCGCGAAGGGGGGAAACACCTCAATATGTCATGTGACGGCAATGTGACATGGTGAGTTTGACACCTGTGCTCTAATTTCTTTATCATGACTGTGGTTATGTGGCTCAAGTTTGATTGCCGTCTATGCGGTATCATTGTGTTATTGTTCTTTATAATTATTATTGTTGCTTTTAATCCTACATTCCATATCTTGAGGACTACTGTGAGATGAGTGGCTGTACAGATTAATTCAAGAAATAAATAAGTAAAAGAAACTGCATTTATGGGCATGTCACACCATGCAAATATTGATCATATTGATCATTTCATCATAATGTGCTGCATTATTTATAATGACTCTTCAGCTGGTTATTAGAAACCCTGTTTTTGCCTCTTAGAGATAATTGGCAACATTCACTGTCTTGAGGAGCTAGTGAGATCTCAAAATATATGTTATCCTATCTGGTCTCAATATTGAGATTTTGACTTTTCTCTACCTTTAGGACTCTCTATAACAAGTTGCCAATTCCATTATCTTTCAGTGCTTAGACCTTCATGAGTCTATAAATTGCATGTTTTAGACCTATACTCAACATTATTGTAAGCTACAGTTAATTAAATAAACTATACTTATCTGAATTATACACGTTGCTAAGCTGTAAGTCAAGATTTACAGAGGCTCAGTTCCTACAATATGCTACGCCAAAATCCAGCAAATTGCATTTTGGCTTAGTGGAATATGAGATCCCATCCTTAGATACGGACTGGTGGTTTTATTTGGGTTATAAACACATTTTATTGCTCTTTATTTTCATTCTGTTCAGCTAGATTGGTTTTTTAAAAATATGTAAAGATAAAATTATGAGAGTACGCTTACATTTGAAAGAGTTTCATGAAGGCTAAAACTAGTTAGGTCCAGCAATAATATAGTTTATTGGACTAGCTCCACGATTAGATAAAGTGAGGTGATCAATCTGTCTAACAGACTTTAAATAATTTGAATGGATGATAAACAAAACAGCTATAAAATTTGATCTTAATGTTTTAGTACTGCTTGGGCTAAAGGGATTTTTCCATCCAATGGGCCAAAATAACTTACCTCAGTTAGGGTACAAAGCAGTTTTGTTTTGAGGCAATAGGGCAGTGGTTCCCAAACTTGGCAACTTTTAAGACTTGTGGACTTCAAGCTCTGCTGGCTGGAGAATTCTGGGAGTTGAAGTCCACAAGTCTTAAAGTTGCCAAGTTTGGGAACCACTGCAATAGGGGAAAGCCATTTGCTTGCACTGTTACCAATTGTTACTGTGGTTTAATTGACATATTCTCTAAAAGAAAGGATTGTGGCTTACAGTTTTCTGGATGGACAGTGCATCCTTTTGACTCACCTGAAATACATTTGACTCACCTGAAACACTTGGATGATGATGATGACTCCTTTTTTTCTTGTGAACTTCTCTGTCTGGTACAGATTCTCTGCTCGAACTCTTCTGAAAGCTCAGGACAAAATTTTGTCTTTTGATCCATGACAAAAATCCCATCGGGCCAATAGATATGTCAGTTTAGGCCTACTCAGCTTGATTGTTTAAGCTGACTGGAGCTCCTTTAACCTTATCAAAGTTAATCAGAGTATATGAAAATCAGAGGGATGCAATCTATACGAAGCTTAATGGCTATGGGTCTGGTTTCAAGACCTCCCTTACTTGATCTAAAAATAACAGATCTCCATTTTTTCTCTACCAAACATTCTAGGTTTTATTATGAGACTAAACCTACTGTCATGTGTGTGTGTGTGTGTGTGTGTTTGTACCAGGGGTGGGTTCCTGAACTGGTTGGTACCGGTTTGCTTCACGTGCGCTTCCAAGCGGACTTGCAAGGCAATGGGATGCGCATGCGTGAAAAAGATGGCGGCGACGGCAGCCGCTTTTTCGCCAACCAGAGGACTTTTCAGTGGCCTGCAGCCAGCCTCTTTGAGAGCTGGTATGCAAAGAGGTGGCACAAGCGAGCGGCGACGGGACAGGTGGGGTGAGCAACCGGTGACAAGGGGACCGGTTTGGGGGTGTGGCCATCTGGCCATTGCTACCGGTTCGCTGAACTGGGCAAAATGTCTGCCACCAGTTTGGGTGAACCAGTACGAACTGGCTGAATACCACCTCTGCACCCCCCCAAGCTCCGTTTTCACTGGCAGAGGGATGACGGAGGCCGTTGCAGCCAAAAATGGGGCCAAGGTTGCTCATGGCCCTCCCGAACTTCATTTCCATTGGCAAAGGCATAGTGAGTGGGTCCTTTGCTGTTTCCCGAGCAGCCCCGTGGGCCAGATCTAAGCACCCAGCGGGCTGGATCCTCCCTGCAGGCCTTGAGTTTGACACCCCTGCTATACTCCAAATGGGGTCTGACCAGGGCAGAGTAAAATGGAACAGAAACTTCCCACAGTCTGGATTCCATATCCATTAATGCACCCCAAAATAACATTTGTCTTTTAGTAGTTGCATCATACTGCTGGCTCATATTTAAATTGTGGTCAACCAGGACACCTTTTTCATAGATATTACTGTCAAGCTAGGCCTTCTCCATCCTATATTTGTACCTTACACTTTCCCTATCCAGTTACATAACTCCAAATTTCAGCTCACTGCTCAAACGTGTCTAGAACCTTTTGAATCTTCCTGGTTTTCCCATCCTACCTGTTTTATTTTAAAACCAGTGAAGTTATTGAAAAATTAGGAATTGTAACTTTTTTACTGACCTGTCTCTGTGTTTAATTGCACCATGACATGCAGCAATGTGGCAGGTGAAGAATTTTTCTTTTCTTTTCCTGGCCCAGAGATATGGATATTGGATAGAATTCTTTTAGTCCAATAGGCTTGGCCCAGGGACCCACTTTTGGCCAGCAGAAACTGTGGGGACCCACTTTGATAAGCAGCTATTCAAAAGAGACCTGGTTTTCTCTCAAGAATGGCTGAAAAACAACCATTTGTTATTTTTAGAGTTGTTTTCTCTCAACTTCAAGGGAATGTAATTCCAGCTGTTCCAGTTGGGATGGGATAAATAGCAATAGCAATAGCAGTTAGACTTATATACCGTTTCATAGGGCTTTCAGCCCTCTCTAAGCGGTTTACAGAGTCATCATATCGCCCCCACAGTCTGGGTCCTCATTTCACCCACCTCGGAAGGATGGAAGGCTGAGTCAACCTTGAGCCGGTGAGATTAGAACCGCTGAACTGCAGATAACAGTCAGCTGAAGTGGCCTGCAGTACTGCACCCTAACCACTGCGCCACCTCGGCTCATTCAAAATGGCCAGATTAATGAACAGGCCAACCAACTGGCCACCAGGACATTGCCTAGAGCAGTGTTTCTAAACCACAGCAAAATGTGGACTTCAGCTCCCAGAATTATGGGTTTCCAGAGGACTCATACCTATAAATTCATGTAACATTAATATGAATTCAAAATTCAGAGTTCTGGGAATTGAAGTCTACATATCTTAAAACAACTAAGGTTGAGGAAACACTGGCCTATACATTCATACTGGCATTTTTTTTCAACAGGACTTCACTTTGATCAGTGTTAACTTCCTCAATGGAGTCATCCCCAAATGTAGTTGGCTACATTTCCCCTGCTAGCACAGCTAATATAGCCAGAGAATTTCTAGTTGGAATGGAGGAGCAACCTTTTCATATCTGAGTACTACAGATAACTAATTTTGGATAACCAGAAACTGCAGAGTAAAAGTGATGCAAAATAGGTGGATGGGTCAATATTTTCTTGATAATTTTTCTTAAAGGGGAAGGAGTATCCACACACTAAAATGGGGAGAGGTTTTGGTCACATAGTCCTCCTCATTTATATTTGGGCATTTTGAGCCACTGATGGGTGAGGGATTCTGGATTTATTAAAAATATATTAAGTCCAATTTTAGGATGGAGGAGTAGAGCTGCACATATTCTGGGGACTGAAGTTTCTGGGGAATGCTGCTATTTATATAGAATGTATATTTACATTCTAAAACTGATCCACTCACATCAGGATTAGATCTGTTTTCACATCTGCAAAAAGTCAGGCAGATTTTTTGTGTGGCCTTCACAATTAAACAAAATCTCCAGCTGAGAAGGCCATACACACTCTTCTGTATATGACCAACAGTCCTATTTGTAAAGGATACAGTTTACTCTTAGCCTGGTTGAATCTCACAATAGCAGCACTAGTTATGGGATAGGGAAAATAGAATTCTCTAGAAACATCTAGCTGGTTAGGAAACCACATGTTAGACCAAGCAGCCTTTGGGTCTGCTTAAGACACAGGAATATTCTGGTTTTGTTTTTTTTAAAAAATAAAAAGGTAACTAGCATGCCTAGAGGTTGAAGTTCTTCTTTGGAATTAGCACAATGCCCCGTGAATGGGCTTCTTTTCAGCTCAACTGTTGTAGATGAGATGTTGTTACTGAGGTATCTTGTAATCTGTTGTTCTCATGGATGCAGGCAAGCTGGTTATGTAAAGCAACTCTGAGGTGGAAGGACATTGCCCCCAGTCTGTTCTGATCCTGCCTTGTGATGTCATTTCCCTGGTTGCATCACTGCATTCTAATCTATAACTTTTTAGCACCTTACTCTGAGGCAATTCAAATTTTTGTTCATCATTTTTATTGTCCCTGAATGATGAAATCTTTCATCTGTGTACCTGCTAATCATGATATATATATATATAATGTTAGCTTCCTCCCATAATTGGGGCTTACCAGGGGTTGTGACACTAAATATATACCTTCTTCCCTGGCTTCAGCTGATGAGGAGAACTTGTGGCTTAATGGCTAAGACGTTTGCCTAATATGTAATATAGCACAGGTTCGATTCCCAGTAAGGGTATGGCTAGCTGATGAGAGCTAAATAGCTTAATCTCAATCTTACATGGGAAAAGACCCGAATACAACAAGACCAGCATACCTTCACCCGTGAAAATCTACGAACACACACACACACACACACACACACACACACACACACACACAATGTTAATAGAAGACTGTTTAAAAATAGATAATGATGTCCTTGACTTGGGGCACTGAACGGCTGTCCTTCTGTAGTCCACTTTTTTATGTACTGTGGGCCATATCCTAGAAAGCAATTTTGAACAAAAGAGTTCAGAGTTCCTAACTGTCTTTTCTACTACAAAGGTTCTAAACCTCATAATTCTGTCTGATTCAAAAGGTGTCGGCAAATGACACCTGGTCTCAAAACCTATTCTATGGCATGCACAATAGTTAAGAGGCTAAAAATATGCTCTTGGTCCATTGTGTTTATTTATTTATTAAATGAAGTATATAGCTTCTCATCTCCTCCAAAGGGAACTCAGATTTCCCTGCTGCGCCTGGTATACTATAGCTCTCCAAGCAGAAAGAGTTCATTTCATATCTGTCTTTCATTCATGAGAAACTTGGACTTACTGCATATAAAGGAATGCTTGGTCACTAAGATCAGAATAAAATGATCCTTGGGTGTTGCTGATAGAATGACTGCATTTTTAGAGAAACTCCTTTCCGTGTGCCTTTGGCAGGCCACGTTGTCATTTTGTTACGTGAGCTGTGGAGATATCTGGAGCTTCCCACAGTCCAGCCATCTCCTTTTGGGGTCTCATGATCTGACCTTTCACCTCATAGCTCAGCCCAGACTGATGCTGCTAATTGCAGGCAAATTCTCACTACCCTGAGGAACAACAGGATTCCCATCCTTGGGAGGGTGGAGGATCTTTGTTTTTGTGCTTCTGTAATGAAGATTGATTGTTCTTTGAAGTACCTTCTGGGCAAAATCTGTGTGAGGCAGAAGTTTCTACAATTAGATCCTCTGACCCAGGCTGAATTTTAAATATATTTTATGATGAAAAATCTAAATTCAGTCAGACTGCTTCAAGAAGAAGGGGTGTGGCCATTAGAGACAATTCTGTGATTAGTCTGTGAGAGCAAAGTGTTGGCAAATAATGTTATTACAAGAGGGTGAAAAGTTTTCTCTAAATTACCAATACAGGTACTGTGGTAGATAATTGTTTGTTTACATTACTAATCAAACTCCATTTGCCAGTTGTTCTGGCAATAATTCAATCTGTCCACATATTTATTCAGATGAAGAGATTTTGACAACTTTGTCCTATATTCCAGTACCCAAGTCCATTGTCCAAACAAAATCTAAGTTCCTTCCTTCCTTCCTTCCTCCCTCCCTCCCTCCTTCCCTCCCTCCCTTCTTTCCTTTCCTTTCCTTTTCCTTCTTCCCTTCCTCCCTTCCTTCTTCCTTTCCACTCCCTCCCTTCCTTCTCCCTTCTCCCTTCTTCCTTTCCTTTCCTTTCCTTTTCCTTCCTTCATTCCTTCCTGCCTTCCTTCCTTCTTTCTTTTCCTTTCCTTTTCCTTCTTCCCTCCCTCCCTTCTTCCTTTCCGTTCCCTCCCTTCCTTCTTCCTTCTTTCCTTTCCTTTTCCTTCCTTCCTTCCTTCCTTCCTTCCTTCCTTCCTTCCTTCCTTCTTTCCTTCCTTCCTTCCTTGGAGTGAAGCAGATTAAATTTCTTGAGAGGAGGACATAAGTACATTAACCTTTATTGTTTTGGAATACTTCAAATTGTGATGTTTGGACTTAGCCATTCATGACTCAAAGGATGCAGTCACACAAGGTTGGTAAATGTGAGGCTTGATTAGGCTTACTAGTCACAGCTTGTTTCTTATTGGTTAGTTTAGGTTTCAATGTACTGCATGCATTTTAAAGAGTTTAATTAAACAGCCAGATTAAGCATATTGTGGAACGCTGTCTGGGTTTGGATTGAATCAATTGACAATTAAATAGTGTACCAATTAATACAGTGTGCCAGTGCTAAGTTTCATAAAGTTTTTAGTTCTCTCTTGTGAGAGGAAATAGAGCTTTATATTGTCTGCAGCTGATTGTATCCCCTGAATAAATTGCTAAAGCTATCCAATTTGGATTCTATTGATTCTTTTTAAAAAGCTGATATCCTATTTGACACTATCTCCAATTTCATTAATATAAAACGTAAATTCCCATCACTCACCTTCTTGGTATTCTCTTCCCAAGAAAACTTTGTTTTATTAAGAATGGAGGTAAATTTAACTCCAGGTGGATTTCATGTTTTCAGAAATGAAAGAAGAGTTGTGATTCCTTGCCTTCTTTATCTTTACAGGTCCAAGTGCCCTCTAGGGAAAGATACAACCAAGGTATTTATTTGGAGGCATTTGTTTAGTAATCCTGAAGCAAACTCAATATTACATGCATAACAGGGGTGGTTTCTGGCTGCTGCTACTGCCGGTTTGCTCAGGGAGGTGCTTCGTGTGTGCACGCGATTGATGCGCACTATGCACATATGCACAGTACTAAAAATGCTTCTGCACATGTGCAGAAGCAAAAAAACCAAGATGGCAGCACCTATGGCTCCAAGAGAACCAGTTCAGGGGTGTGGCTGTCTGAGTTACTACCTACTCAGCTGAACTGGTCTGAACTGGTAGGAACCCACCCCTGATGCACAGCCAGAACATGGATAGTGTTCTTACTGGTGAGGGAGGAGCTGAAAAATCTCTCATCTGAACTTATAGGGCTATGGGACTTGTCCACTGCTTCTCCCCCACCTCTCAATTGAATAAGCAGCTCCTATTAAGCGCAAGAACAAGGCTATTTGTAGAGGGGTCAAAAAAGTCAAGAGAAAGCCTGTAACCAGACGTTTGAAACTCTGCAAACGTTTAAAAAAGGGATGAGGTTTTCACTACATGGTTGAAGACACCATCTGTCTCTTTGATACTTGCTCCTCCTACCTCCAGCTGATTCTGAGCTAGAGTATAGTAAAGGCTCCACAAATTGTGTTTATCAGTGCTCTTCAACTATTTCATTCAGTGCCATACCCAAAGAAATGTAATCTACCCTGTATGAAAATCAAGCAAAAGCAAGTATGAGGAAACCCCCCCCCCCCGGGGATGGGATTGTACACTTTCTGAGGGAGAACTGATAAAAACTCTGATGAAACATTCTGCTGTGGATGAAACCAAAATGTCATAACACAACCCTTATTCTTAACACTGGTATACCACAGCGTTGTGTGTTGAGTCTCCTACTCTATACTCTTTATGTACATGACTGCATTCCCAGTCACACCAGTAATACTATTATTTAATTTGCAGATGATACAACAGTGGTAGGACTCACCTCCAGGCGGGATGAGTCTGCCTATTGAGATGAGGTGGACCGGTTGCTTTCATGGTGTGGAGACAATAATTTGGTCCTTAACACCAATAGGACGAAGGAGCTTACAGTTGACTACAGAAGGAATAGATCAGACATCAGCAGAGATTATACTACGTGGGGCTTCTCAGGAAACAACTGAATTAAAAATTGTTGATGACCTTCTACTGCTGCACTGTAGAGAGCATCTTAACTTACTGCATCTGTGTATGGTTTGTTAATTGCACAGTGGCAGATAGGACAGTGCTCCAGAGGGTCAACATAATTGTCCAGAGGATCATTGGTTGCCCTCTCCCCTCCTTGGAAGAGCTTCATAGCTCTCTCTGCCTTAAGAAAGTTCAAAATGTTTTTAAAGATCCATCTCATCCGGGGCACCCTTTTTTTTTTGAACTATTACCATCTGGCAGACTGTACAGGACAATAAAAACAAGGACAAATAGGCTGAAAAACCTTCTATCCCAGAGCAGTAACGATGTTGAATTCTACTGTATAGTGCAATATTAATGCAGTATCAGGGGTTTTCAATTCAATTGTGTAGAGTGTGATGGATATGTGTTTTTGTTTTATTTTTTATAGCTTTCTTAGGTATGATGTACACTGAAGGTGGCATTTAACTTCATTATATGAAGGTGCAATGACAATAAAATAAACTTAAACTTAAGGTAGAGCATAATATCAATGCCTCTCATAAGTGGACAAATAAATGAAAATCTGATAGCTTGAATATCAGCTGCTCATTTTTTTCTTCTGCCCTAATTTCTAGATTGTTGGGTTTGTTGATTCTTTGCTAAAAGGTAATAATATTGCTCTATCCACCATCAAACTTCTTTCCCTTGGCGTGGACTATCTTCTACATCTCTGGGAAGATGATATGACTGCCCCCAGGTTCCAATACGTCGCCATTTTAAGAATTGACTAAGAGAAAATGTTATGATTAACTCATCTTGCTATTATCCCACTATGTCTGCCTGCAAGAGATAACTTCTAATACACGTTTGTGAAGAGGACATTTGCCCACTCTTTATAATTGAGTTTTTAATCTTGGTTTGTCCTTTTTTTGACATTTGTAATAGACCATTTTCTCTGGGATGGAGATAATCCTTTCTCCAAAACCCAAGAGATTAAAAAAGGATGTAAGCAATGTATTGCAACACAGAATATAGTGTATGATCATGGAAAGATTGGCTGGTCCGGGTAACTTGATGGGATATAACGCCCCCTCTGTGGTGTGTGTGTGTGTGTGTGTGTGTGAGTGTGTGTGTGTGTGTGTGTGAGAGAGAGAGAGAGAGATTTGGTTCATGTTTGCAATCATCACACTATATCATCATAATTATTATTTCTGCTATATGCCTGCTAGTTTCTGGATTTTTAAAATAGTCTTTCTTATTATACTATTATAGAGATATTTTGTTGTGCAAATTAGATCTTAGCACAATGAGACTGAGTGATCTCTCTGGTATCATCCTTCCTAGCTTGGTGTCCTCTAGAGATACTGGTTGATAACTTTCAAAATTCCCACCCAATTCATTGCCAAGCGTTCTGAGTATTGAAGTCCTGTACTGCCATTTTAAGAACACTGTACTGTGTTAGACTGTCAAGCGGGAGATGAGTATATCTGCAGGAGTTGGAAGGCTTAGCTACCTGAAAGCAATACTTAATGACTCCTGGATATGTTACATGACTTAGTTGGGAAAATGGGAGTGGAAAGAAAAAACAGAGTTTGTTTTGTTCACAGTTTTCTATATAAGCAACCCAACAGAGCACAAGACAACTGCATGGATGCAGCCTATGGCGGTTAAGTTTTACTTAAAGCTGCCTTATATGTCCATAGCAGAGGGTGGGAAATTGGTGCAATTGGTGCAATTTAACCCATTTATACTTGGACATAGGTCCCACTGTGTTCCATGGCCTTTCTTCCTTATTCAGTCAATTTAAAATGTGAGCCCAAATTCTGCAGCTGGCTAGAAATAAGGAGATCTGCAAGAATGCATTATTGCTTTTTGGAAAGACTTGTTAGCTTAGAGCAAAAGTCAAACAGCTGCATTCATATAATGTGCTACCTCCAAAAGAATTAAGCCATATTATAACTTGATATGATTCATACAACATGTGAAGATAATGAATGACTACCTCAGTTTACCCAACCCCATTTTAATCTAATCTAGCAAGTTGTACAAACCTAGTCAAACTGTTTCAGAACTGGAATCACATGGTTCCTTGACTAAGTTTCCTTAATTTTTGTTTTGTATAATTGTAAATTAAATAGGGAGAACTGTAGCTATCCAGATACTAAATATTATTGAATTACAGCTCCCAACATCCCTAGTGAACATGCCCAGCAATAAAGAATACTACAGTTTTAATTTAGCAGTAGTTAGTGGGTCGCAAACTATCTATTTGAGTAATAAATTTCAATGCATATAATTTAAAATAAACCAAACTCCTTCCACCTTAGAAAATGCACACCTAGCCCACTTCATATGACAATCTTATTAACTTCAATAGTCTGTAGTGAACTCCAGAGAAGTAAAACATAATTTCCAATTGGTTGTAATAACTGTATTCCAACCAATTATACGCAGGTGTCCTGTCCTATTCTCATAGCATGCCAGTCAGCACAAATTCAGACAAATCTCTGTATTTTAGTACATAATTACTTTAACCGGGTGGAAAATCATCATTTGGGACACACAATGTTCTCCCTTGACTTAAGTGTTCCCATAAGACAATCAACAAATGGTGCTAACTTAACTTGTTTTGAATTAACTTTAACCCGTGGGAGAAATTCGGTAGCCACTTTTCAGGCTAACACATTTTATTCAAAAGGATAAACTCTTGTTAGCTGGTAAAGGTACTATCAAACTCCTGAGGTTTTTTGTCACCATGGACTAACACTTCCTCCTACAATGTCTAATCCTTGGAAATTAATTGTCTAGGTTAATTGATCCATTCTTAGTATTTCTATAATATCCTAGCTCCATCATTAACCCTGGTAGGTATGTTGTGAAAATAGAGCTAGAATGTTGGGTTTGATTTATAAGAGATTAAGTTCCACATTAATATGTATTGTCAGATGCAGCTGCATATGCTGGGAGAGTGGGAGGAGGGATGAATTTTGGCAACGAAATAGTTGGGAATATACTTGTAAACAAAAGAAAGAGATAATAATGGAATATTGAAGTAAAAGCTCAGAAAAGAGCAGAGGATTGAAGTATCTTAATATGGACCTGTCTGTAAAGAAACTTTTACATGATGATGCGTATTTGCATTAGCAAATGGGCTTACCTCAGACAATTTACTTTGTAAATAAAAACCATAACTGAAGACAAAATTGAAGAGGAGATGTAATGGTATGTAGGAATGACCCTGGGAGAGAGGAAAAAGAGCTGCAGCCTAGAAAACCAGAAATGGATTTTGAGGGATGAGGTTAGGAGGGGTAGGGTGGAGAATGTGTCTCAGAAGGGACTCTGCCTAGTTTTTGGAGAGGAAAAGTAAGGGATGGGAGTGGTGTATTCAAGTTTGCATGATTCTGTTAATGCAGCCATTCAATAAAAATAGAGACATTCACGGTTGTTCTTCTTGTCTGAACTACTTTAAAGAGATAAAAGTTCATTCTACCTGCACACATAATGCTCCAGAGGTAGAGCTGCCCCTGGTGCAATCAAACTCATATCAGAGGTGGAATTCAGCAGGTTCTGACCAGTTCTGACAGTGGTGGGATTCAGCCAGTTCGCACCATTTTAGGAAAATCGGTTCTTAATTTTCTGAGCAGTTTGGTGAACTGGTTGTTGGAAGAAATCATTAGGGCAGAGAACCGGTTGTTAAATTATTTGAATCCCACCACTGGTTCTGGAGAACCAGTAGCAGAAATTTTGAGTAGTTCGGAGAACTAGTAAATACTACCTCTGACTGGCCCCGCCCTCATCTATTCTCTGCCTCCCGAGTCCCAGCTGATTGGGAGGAAATAAGGATTTTGCAGTAACCTTCCCCTGGAGTGGGGAGGGAATGGAGATTTTACAGTATCCTTCCCCTGCCATGCCCCCCAAGCCGTTCCATGCCCCCCCAAGCCATACCCACAGGACCAGTAGTACAAAAAAATTGAATCCTACCACTGACCCATATCATTGATGGGTGGCACTGAATCAGGAAAAAGGGGAATAAACTACCAAGCAAGGATGACAACCCCTCAGACTTAAGGCTTAATTTGTTTGCTTGAAAAAAATTTGTTCAGTTTTTTGTTCAGAAATGATGAGGAGCTGGACCTCAAAGAGGTGCTACCTGTGAAAGGGTTTTCTGACAACTTTCCACAAACTGTTGACCTCAAACATCCAACGCTACATCTCATTGAATTCTTAATTAGCATCATTCTGCTAGGTAGAAGTATTGGGTATTGGAAGTTCAGTGTGTCTGGTGAGCATCAAGTTAAGGAAAGCTTTTATTTATTTTTCAGTTATGGGCTTCAACAATCTAGATGACTTCCAAATAACAATATTTTCCTCTATTTCTTTGCTATCCTTTAGTGGTCCTCCCAATTTTTTGTAGTCTAAGTATGGCCTGGATTTTAGCATTAGAAACCTGTATGTTTATAAGATGAGCAAGCAGAGCTTTAAAGTTGTGATGAGAAAGCATGTAGTCATTGAAAGTGTGTCGATCACAATGCTACAGTAGAAATAGAAAACTAATTTATTAATCTTTTCTTTTTCTTTTTGCTATGTACAAGTTTAATGGAGAAATCTTTGTGCCTGAAATCAAAAAGGACAGAATTTGTTTCCCTTTTTAGATATTTAACATTCAATAATTAACAGAAGAAAAATACCCAAGCCAGCTACATCATTTCTTTATCGATCATGCGTCTTGTCTGAAAATTGTTAGCAGGCAGCAGTGAAGAGGAATTCACTTGCTCCTGGTCCTGGCAATTAATAAAACACATCTTTGAAAATGACAGCATGGAGACAGCAGGCTTGACAAAATACATGCCATGGAGAGAGAAAGAAAATGGGGAACTGATAATAAAAATCCACAAATACCATAGCACTGCCATATTAAAGATGTCAACCCCCAGTGGGAAGCAAATCAGGGATTGTTTTTTTTAAATTCTGGGTAAATCTCCATTCTAAAAAAAACTCTGAAGCCTTAAACCAGGAGTTGGAATCTGGTTTCATATCCAGTTTTCCTAAGTGATCAAAAACACCCCAAATGCACAGGAGCAAAACTTGGTCTTCTTTCTAAGGAACAGGCTTGGTAAGATTCTGAATTGGATCCATGGAAACAGCTGGTGAGAATGAAGTCGGCTGCTGTATTTTGGAAAACTCACTTCCCCGATGAAAATGATTTTTCCTAAACATAGTAGGGTAATATAATAGAAGGAAAGAGTTACCATTACCTGCTCTCTAGCGTGTTAACCATACTAAATGTAGATTCCCCCCCCCCCAATTTTATTCATACAAATGTAAAAATTGTGAAATATTATTACACAAAGCGATTCTGAATTTTATTTCAAAGAAAATAGACTTCCCTTCCGATGCTAAGACTGGTTGGCTGATCATTGATAAAGCAGAATAGTACGAAGGGGGTTGGCTTCTTTGGCCATGGCAGCTCTGAAATCAATTCACAACATGTTCATAATCTGAGAAGGAAACGACAACGACAACAACGACAACAATCCAGGAAAAGTCCATTTGTTTAAATCTCATTCGGTTCCTTCAGGTCATCAGCCAAGTCATCGTACTCAATGGAACGTGGGGACATCCCCAGATACTGCTTCAGGAATTGACTGAACCTTTTCTGGTTGTGCCACTTCCGGGCGGATTTCCGAACACCGATGAAGCCTCCAAATCGTTTTTGGAGCGCTTGCACCTCGGGCTCTTCCATCTCCCCGTAGTTGAATGGCCCCCTCAGGAAATCGCCCACCCTCTTGGGAATCTTGAGCTGATCCTGTAAATCCCCAAGTGGAGTTTGGCTTCCATCACTAGTGTCATCTTCTGCCTTTGGCTGACGGATGAGACCACTCAATTTGGACACTTGCTTATCTTCTCCATCGCTGAGATCCAGCATTCTGGTCAGGTCACTGTGATGTTTCAGGTTACTTCTGGCTCCTTTCAGGCTGCCATCCCACATCTCCAGTGGCCATTTCATTTCTTCCAGGCTACTGTGGTCTAGGGACAAAGAACTTTTTCTGCTGATGGCTTTATTGCAAAGTCCCCAGGTAGCACTGGAAAACAGTTTCCCTTCACACTCCATTACACAGATCTGTAGGGAGGAAACAAGGACACTTAGTAATATGCCTCACTTTCTGAATGTAAGGAAAGGTACACATCATAATCATTGTGTCAAGGCTCTGACTAACAAACTCAAGCAAATCAGAACTCTGAGACCTGGCTCCTTTTCAGTCCTCTTTAATGAGTACATCATATCGGCATAGCTTCAAAGGAAAACCAAATCTAAATCTTTCCCACAGTTTTAGTATAATTAAACTAGGAAATAACTCCATCCCCAAGTGTTGCAGGTCACATTGGCCAATTGGGTTAATTGGCGGGCTCCTTCCCCAACCTTATCTGTTGCCAGTAGAGATGACCTTGGTTCTTATGAGAAAGCTCTTTGTTGTGCCTAGTAATGCATTCCCCTTCACCTCTTCCCCCTCTGGGTGGCAACTGAGGAACATAAAGATGGTTGTGGCAAAGTTGACACTTTGCTGAAGAAAGTCAAAGAGGTATATTACAGTAAGTTATGTTTTAAAATAATCCTGTTTCTGCTTTTTCTTAGGCATATAGCTTAATTTACAAAGAGTGAATTTTAGAATCCATGGTTGCAATAGAGAATATAACATTCCTTCTGATTTCCTTTCCTGGAAATTCTTTATGACTTTCCTTAAATCCTACAGGTTTACAGACTAATTCAGAAGTCAATACATCTGTTTGGATTTGGTCTTTGCAGCGAATTCACCAAGAATTTTTACTCATGATCTGACAGATAATGGTAATCTAATAGTAGTAGTGGTAGAAACAGAAGACAGTTTCAAATCAGTCTCCTATTATATGAATAGTGGCCACTGAAGACTGATAAGAACTGTCATTCAAAATGGAATTGTTCCATTATTTCCTAGGAGGTTGGTGAGAAAATGCCATCAATCTTTCAATATGCTACAACTTTTGGATTTCTTTTTCTGGTCCTATCTTCTAAAATTGTTGTTTTTTTCTTAGTCTTGCTCATTCTTCTGTAGATTTAATCATGGAGAAGATCTATGTGCAGAATTCTCAGAAGCCAGATGCTCAGGCTGTGTTGCTGTTGAATCACCAGATCTGTCAGAAATTAGGAGTTTGTTCTCTGATGGTGATTATTAATAAGAACAGCCACTCCAGGATGCCTTCAAGAATCTAGCTGTGAGCCCAGTCAAAGGGGGTTCTGGAAACTGCACTCCAGCAATAGAAATAGCATTATACTGCTTCATAGTGTTTTACAACCCTCTCTAAGCTGTTTACAGAGTCAGCACATTGCCCCCAACAATCTGGGTCCTCATTTTACCCACCTCGGAAGGATGGAAGGATGACTCAATCTTGAGCCGGTCAGGATTGAACTCCTGGCAGCAGGCAGAGTCAGCCTGCAATACTGCATTCTAACCACTGTGCCACCACGGCTCTGCCGACTAGATGCAGGACATCAGCTTGTCTACTTTGAATTAAGTAGTTTTTATTTTCTTCTTAAAAGTTTGAAGAGATGAAATATTTAATTCAGGGGAATGATGAAGTGGTAGAGCCTACTTGTCACTAATGCCATTGATTTCCTAAGGAAGCATCTTGAAAGACTAAAACATGGTAACTTTTGCAGCCACTAGAAGCCAATGTTCAAGTGTTTGTTCCTATAAAACATTGTTGAATACCGATTGTACCCAGTTCTGGCTATGGATTGGAGAATATTTCTTGTTCTTTCTGTTTCTTGTTATCAATCCCCTAACTCTGAAACTACTCTCCATTAGACTCTGCAAGGGAAAAATGTATTTTCTTTGGTATTGGTTCTCCAAGGGTTCAAACATAAAAATGCATATCTGAAATGCTTATTACCTCTCTAAAACAAAAATAGGGCTTCTGGTCTTTGTACCATTTTCCCCAATAAAGAATTCTAGATAAGTATCTATGTTAAAAAAAACATACTGTCAAATGATAGATTTTGCATTGTTATTTTTTTAAACTTATATTCATTATGTATGTACCACCAATTTCCCAAGAACTTTTAACAAAGTTATGTAAAAACAGTATAAATATTCTTATAAATGAATGCATCAAATCAAATCCCAGGATTTTCTGCCACTCTTAATAGGCTGTTTGTCTAAACTCATGTCTGTAGATGTACACCAAAAAACCAACAACCCCAAAACATGATGAAAACAATAGCTTGTGTACCGTTAAAAGGCAGCTAATCCAACTGCTAACAGAGAAAACAATTGCTTCTAGAAATACTAAGCATGACTATAAAAGCTTAGCAATGTGGGCATGAAAAAAGAAAGTGGGGTTGATCACACTTGGCTTTTAATAACCTCTTACTGTGAATTCAATTCCCTTTGAATGAAAGGGAAGTGTCAGCCCTGGTTGCCATCTCATAATTGCTTTCCGTTAGATACTAACAGCCTCTTTAAATGACTATTTGTGATGAATTAGCTCTGTAGTGAGAAGATGCTTGAACAATATGGTTGGAGTCAGAAAAGGTCTTCTCTGTCACTATTACCAGAAATAGCAGCCCTTATTTTTGAACTGGGATTTTCTGGAGTACGTAGTAAGTGTCATCACTTGAGTGAATGTCAATAATTGAGGGCGTTTGTGCATCACGATCTTTTTCACTTGGTGATCTCTCAGGTAGAGTTGAAAATGATCAGCAGTTGTCTTTACTTCTTGAAGTCAAACAAGGAGGAATGACTACCACTTCCTGAACCCGAGCTGCCTCAGATAAAGGATTGGAGAAAGAGAAAAAGAGATCTATAAAAAGGGAAAGAACGAGCGAAGCAACCTGGCCCCCTTCGTAATTACTGGCCCTTTGTCAAAGAAAAGGAGGAAACTGACCAATTTGTCAACCTCATCCACTTTATTTCATCAGGACTATTGAAGGGTAGAAATTATCAAGCCAATGTATTCCCCTTAAAGGTCTTGTTAGGAATGGGAGGTGGGTAACAATTCCTTTTAAAAGAGGAAAACATTTCAAACCCTTGCAGAAGCTTACAATGTTTTCAACCATTCTGTTGTCATCATATGGTGACAGAAATTAGGAGCTGCTTTTAAACCAGCACGGAAATCGTCATTTGGAAGTGTCTTCAGGATTTCAAGCTCCTCATTCACAACCTATGTAAATTATACCTATCTCCACCTGGGGACTCTTTATTCTGCCTTATGCCATGCCCCAGTGCCGCATACACAGAATAACTAGGATGTTCTTGTAGGATTTATGGTTCTTCCAGCATTACACAGGTCTTCAGAAACAGTCTAATTGTTATAAGTGTTGTGAGGATCACTGGGAGAGGTTCCTATCTTCTCATTTCAGCCCACTCCCCTCGATATGACCTATCTCATGGGTGTCAAACTTGTGGTGTCACATTGCCGTCACATGACGTTTCATGACTTTTTTTCCATTTGCGGAGCTGGGGTGCGCATGGCCTGCATGGGACACATATGGCCTGCGGGCCAATTTGACACCTCTGAATTTTCTGGTGAATGTGGAATGAGGTGTGAGGAAGCAATCAATAGATGCTGCATGGGGAAATCAATTCTGAGGTTTCATTTTAAGCTACAATGCAGATTATTTATGTGGGCATGGTATGTTTGGTGACTATAACAGTTAGAATTGAAGAAGCTTCTTAGAAGAGAATGTCTATGGAGATTCTCAGTCATCCAGGTCATGGTTGTCCTATAGATGCTTGCTTTCCAAAAGCAATTGGACTTTTTTGTTTGAAGGTATTTCGTTTCTCATCCAAGAAGCTTCTTCAGTTCTTCATCACTCACTCAGAACCAGTTGCCTTTGGAAGGAAAGCACCTTTGGAACAGGTTTAGATGAAAAGCAAAACATTTTCAAAGAACACCACCCCCCAAAAAAAACTCCAGTTCCCTTTTGGACTCTGCCTCTGTGGTCATATACTAAATGATTTTACAAAAAGGAACTAATGTTTTGGGAATTAGCAAGATTTGCTTGCATCTTTGCCCTCCCCTACTTAACTTGACCTGTACTGTGTTTTCCTGAAAATAAGACAAGGTCTTATTTTCTTTTGACCCCTGAAATAAGTAGTTGGCTTTATTTGGGGGGAGCTCTTATTATTTTTGAAGGGCAGTAGGTGGCAAGTGTGGTCACCTCATGGCTGCTGCTGTGTTACAATATTTTCAGGGAGGGCTTATTTTGGGGGAGGGCTGATTTTAGCGCATGTGCTCAAAAGTCTGATTGGGCTTATTATCCGAAGAGGTCTTATTTTGGGGGAAACAGGATAGCTGTGGGCAGTCTAAAAGCAAATAATTCATTTTACCTCTACCCCCTCCAAAAAAAAACCAAAAAAAACCCCTTGTCAGTGTTGGCCTCATCTCAACCAGTACAGTCTTCATCTTCTAAGGTTTCCTTGTGGACCCCAAGCACCAAAAGCTTGAAGAATAGACTGCTCAAAGAAGGTGAAATTGAAACAATAGCATTTTCTAGATTACCTATAAAAAACCTCTTCATGGTGGTGGGCTTTCAGAGGAGCCTGTATGCACCTGCCTTAAGATCTATTTGGCTCCGGTAATCTACTGATCATTATCTATACTCAAATTAAGAAAAACCAGTTGTTTCCACCTCATCTAACATGGTCCTCGTGTCTTTACTCTCCTGGGGGCAGCTTGCAAAAGGTCTGTTCCTTCTGCAGTGCCCTTGGAAGTTGACTCAAGGTGGAGCCAATTATGGAAATTTGTTATTGCTGTATAATGAGGAGGCCATGCGTCATGGCACAGAGCAGAAAGGCTATTCAAATGAATATTAATGATCTGTCAATTGCAATTTCTAATTGTACAGAGGTTCTACTGCCAGCAGGATGAAGACTGGTCTAGTTAGCCACTTTTATTCATTCATTATGACTCTTAAACTGCCCAGCCATGTCAGTAGATAGGGAATTAGCAATTCAAGTTACAGATGAAAGGTTACATTTCCTAATGTTGAGAACAGCATTAATGACAGCATTCTTACATCTTACTGTGTTAGCCTGAACCACAAGTAATGAACCAAAAGAACAATTGTGGTTGTCATAATCTCAAGCCACTTGCTAAAGGCACACAATATCTGTCCATCTGTCTCACCTATCCACTCACCTTGCAAATTATGGTTTTGGTGGCTAACATAGACTTAAAAACACAAGCAAGATTAAGAATGAATATAAAAACCATGAAAACAAAATATAAAATAACACAAACAGAGACCAAATGCAACGTATTCAACAACTCAAGCTGTTTACTAATTGGGCTCACTCTAAAGTCAGACCCAGTACCTGCATGGGGGGTGGGAACCTTAAAAACTTTTACGTTTGGGAAGAACAACAGGGTTGGGTCATCTGAATCTCAGAGATATGCTACTCCTAGAGGGAAATGCAAGCCTCCAGGTTCCTATTAGATGACATTGTTTTATGAAAGGAACCCAAAGCATGTCTATTCTCTCAGATATTGTGGGAGAGACAGATGCCTTCTATTGGAGTGTAGAATAAGCTTATTTAATGGAAAGTCTCTTCTTTCCTTCTTTCCTTCTTTCTTTCCATCCTTCTTTCCTTCCTTCCTTCCTTCCCCTCCTCCCTTTCAATTGACAAGAGTTCAGTCAGTCAGGCAAGACATACACAGAACATGAATGTATATGCTAATTGCTGGGATTACTCACCAGAAGGCTGAAGTCATCTTGGTGGTTGTATAGATGTCTGTGGCAGTTCAGGCAGTCCTTCCGGCAGTCATCGTGGGCATAGACCAGCAAGCAGAATGACAAGATCCCCCACAATAGCATCCTCATGATGTCACGTTGGAAGCTACATGAGAAGAAATTAGAGAACGGTTATTTCCAGTAAGAAAAAGCTTGGCAATGTGCTATCATTGGCGCCACCACACCAACAGCCACCTTCCTGCATCCCTGCAAGGCATCTTGCTCTCTGGTTTTTATTCTTTTCATTAAAACATGAAAATAATAAAGCAACTGACATGTTACCAAGTTAAGAACTATCCTCCAGCATCACCTCTCGTTACAAAACTGCTCCTGGTTCCACATGAAACATAGAATTTTTAGAAAATAAAAAAGTTGATGGCTACTAGAAAGTATATTGTTTAGGACTATGCCCACCTATTCAAAGTAAGATGTAGGTGAGAACCACCATCTTCGGGAATTTCAGAAGATGACAGGAAATAAACTCACTGGTTTACTTCATTCACAGCTATTTTGTGAACAGTCAAGTCTCTCTCCCGATATCCTCTAGAAGCCATTTTGTAACGGTGCCCATCACCTGTTCTTAAAATTCTAGATATATCCAGGAGGACCATCCTGGAATATGAAGACATATTTCATTGTCCTTTGAACTGAAGGCAAACAAGGAACAGAGATATATGGTTTGCTTCATCATTTGTCATTTTCCTGCTCAGGTTTGTTTCTGCACTACTGAGAAAAAATATGAGCACAAAAAAAGAAAGATGCTGCATACTGGCTCATTCATATGATTTGCTTACTGAATTGATCTATTTTTCTGGGATTGCACAAACACTGAATCTTAAACTAATTTCTGTGTGTGTGTGTGTGTGTGCGCGCGCGGGCACACACTTTAAGCCCTAATAGAGGTTACCATGCTGGGCAAATATATCTCCTAAGTGTTTGATTTGATTAAGAGTATTGTGGGAATGCAAGGATTTGTTCATGCCTAAAAGGCACTGCTTTATAAATATATGTAAATGTACATTCAAAGCAAGTCTATTAATGTCTTTATAAAACAGCATGACTCTAAACAAAAAAAAAAGGTAAATTTATCCTATTAGGGAGCTTTATAACTCATCCTATTGAATTACTGTGTTTGCATAAAAATTGGTTTTATTTAGAAATCTATTCCCGTGGACTATTCTAAACAAATATTTTTCAAAAGTGGTTAATTATAAGTATTTAATGTTTAAACCAAAAAGTTGCATTCTTATATTTGTTAGTTAATAATATATACTGTATTTCTAATTCAAACTCTATAAAATCACTTATTAGGATAAACATTAGCCATTTTTTTCACTTTTGTACTTTGAAAAGTTAGTAATAAGTACCTAGATGTGTCAAACTATAAATCTCATCGTCCTTAACCAGCATAAATTGGCTTGTCACACAGTCAACCCTATGTTGAGACTGGATTTGGCATTTTTATCTACATATCATTTTTTTTCTGGATCATCAAGTTACAGTCCAAACTGAGTTCTTAAATGCTGTCTATATTTATAAAATGTATTGGCCACCCATCTTATCATAGAGTAACCCTATGGTTACCCTATGGTAAGATTACATGGGTGGATTACATCTATATTTATCTAGTTACAGCTATTCAGGAGCAAAAGACTGTGAGTCTCCTTTTTCTGATTTTATACATGCAGATGAACACAGACATTGTGCAAAATTTTGGAAATATTTGAAAAAAGATGCTTGAAGCACCTGAGACCCAAACATAGCCCCTCTGTGCAACTACTGTGTAATCCAGGAAACAAAGCAGCTGTTTTCAAAGGGGGACCTATGTTCCAAATCACCTCTTTAGAAACTACTCTGAAGCATAGCACACCCCTAATACACAAATAGTTATCCCACATTATCACTAGTTCTTCAATATCTTACTGGTTTTCAAATTAGCCCATTAGCTATATTGCAAAGATGTAATCTTGAAAGCAATTAAGTTACTGTAAAATACACTGGCAATGGCATACAGAAAACAAACGCAGAAGAGATTAGTCCCTAGGAGTTTATTATTTATATTTGGGGGGGGGGGAATAAGACTGCAGATTGTCTTAAATGGAGCTATGCAGACTTTTGTAGGAATGATCTATGAATATATAGATATAATAGATAAATGGAACTTTATTATGTAGATGTAGTGTACCTCTGTAATCCAGAGAGAAAAGGAATTGTCTTCACATTAATATCTTCTTATTGCTTTTAATTTTTTTATAATTCAAAATTCCCAGAGCTACCTGGGAATCAGACAGCCTAAAATCTTAAAAAAACAATCAGTTTTGCTACTAATTTATCAGAGGCCACATAGCTATCAGATTTGGGTTTGATCAAGCCGACCAGACCCCTTTTATAGCTTTCTACAGGCATCTCTTTCTCCACCCCTGTTTGATTTACAAGGTTGACAACTGGAACATCAAAAGGCTCTGCCTTTCAGCTAGCTGAATCTGTTTTGGGGATTCCAAAATTAAGTCAGCAAATTTTAGATTGTGAAGATAGATTTGAAGTATAAGAGAGATGTCAGCATTATTGCAAATGCAAGGAATCTGTGAACAAGCTGTGCAAAGACTAACATTCAATGGATGAATTGTATCAGTTGTTAGGGAAAGCACTATCACTGGTGGTGGGGAGTGGAAGATGCCTCCTCTCCCAGCTTGTTTCATTTGTATAACAACCCAGGAAGAAAGTGCTATGCAATTATACATTCACTTAATCTAGCAGAATAGCCCCAGGCAGTTCTTCCACCAAGACTGTTAAAAAGGCTAAATTGTGTTGCGTATTTATGAGAATCTGCTCTTTTCATTTCTCTCTCTGTGTCTCCTTGTCTCTCGCTGTCTTTTGTGAAACTTCTCTTCTGTGTTTCATTGAATAAGAGAACAATGACTGCCAACTAAGTTCAGGACCTTTTGACAGAAAACTGAAAAAAGTGCTCCCTGCCTAGAAGCAAGGAAATTCTTCTGATAATCCACAGATTACTTATAAACTCTTCATAATCCTACCTCTCAGCTGCCAAAGCTTTGAAGTGAACATTGCGTAAAGCAGCAGGTATAAAACAGTGATGTTATTTGCTCATCCCCAGGGAAAGAGCTGTTTAAAAAGACTATTTTCTGAATACAGCAGGAAATGTGAATTTTAATAATACTCCTGATAGACAGAGACATTTGTAACTATTTTCTAACATAACAACTGACTGCATATCAGATATTCTTGTTACAAAATTCATATCAGAACAATGACTGCATTAGGCCAACTAATGAAAGGTTGCATAAATGTGCACGCTCCTGAAATTTACAAATCTCTTCATTCAGGCAATTTTCTGCAAAGAGCAAGTTGCAATGGGAAATCACTGCAGTGCTCCATCACTGGAGGCTTTTAAGAAGTCACTTAGCAATAGCAATAGCAATAGCGGTTAGACTTATATACCGCTTCATAGGGCTTTCAGCTTTCTCTAAGCGGTTTACAGAATCAGCATATCGCCCCTACAGTCTGGGTCCTCATTTCACCCACCTCGGAAGGATGGAAGGCTGAGTCAACCTTGAGCTGGTGAGATTAGAACCGCTGAACTGCAGATAACAGTCAGCTGAAGTGGCCTGCAGTACTGCACCCTAACCATTGCGCCACCTCGGCTCATTTTATCTGAAATAGTACAGGAACTCCTGCTTGAGCAGGGGGCTGGATTAGAAGACCTCCAAGATCCCTTCCAGCTCTACTCTATTCTAATTCTAAAGCAGGAAGGTTGTTGATTTCTTTTTAACAATTCAATGGATCTCCAATTAAAAACCTTATAACAATTAGGAATAGTGCTAAATGTATACTCAACAAATCTACACAATCTCTCTCCACTCATACAATTCCATATGTATGTATATATGTATGTATGTGTATGTATGCTGTATGCTGTATGCTGTATGCTGTATGCTGTATGCTGTATGCTGTATGCTGTATGCTGTATGCTGTATGCTGTATGCTGTATGCTGTATGCTGTATGCTGTATGCTGTATGCTGTATGCTGTATGCTGTATGCTGTATGCTGTATGCTGTATGCTGTATGCTGTATGCTGTGTATTGTATTTAGATCAGTGGTTTTCAACCTGTGGGTCGGGACCCCTTTAGGGGTCGAACGACCCTTTTACAGGGGTCGCCTAAGACCATCGGAAAACACATATTTTTGATGGTCTTAGGAACCGAGACACCAATTTTATGGTTTGGGGTCATCACAACATGAGGAACTGTATTAAAGGGTTGCAGCATTGGGAAGGTTGAGAACCACTGATTTAGATTATGACAGCATCAGTTCTTTTGCTAAGGATCTTTAAAAATTGGCACTGACAGCTACAAGAGGAAGAAGAAAGTTCTGGAAGGTGTCCCAGGATTCAGTCATTTGTTTTGTTTCACCTGCTTTCCTCCTGCCCTGATCTTTGGTTCAGATCAGCATTCTACCCATTTGGATTCTTATTATTCCAAGTATTCGAGAGAAATGCTAACATTTGGGGAGGGAGGTGAGGTACTAGAGAGCAGCAAATAACACTGTAGTTCAATCCCTTGTTGCCATTCAGTGGTTTTTCTGAAATTTTGCAAGCCTAATATGGTAGTTTCATGGGAGATGAAGAAATGGATGAGGCAAAAAAAAAAAAAGTGGAAAAAGTAAGATTGCCAGAGACTGGAAACAGATAGGGCAATTCAGGAGGGGGCAGGGAATAAACTAACAAACAAGATAGTTCTGAATAATTCTAGAAATCTGGCCAACCTGATCAGACTTCCTCTCGTTTCTGAGAAAACTACATGGGCACATCTTTGAGTCACCAGAAGTTGAGCTCAACTTGAAGGAATCTTTATCTCCTTTATGGGGCCTGGAGGCTCTTCTGTAAATAAAAGCAATGTTTGGTGTGACTGTTCTGTTTCTAGCAGGCATTCAGTTAGTATTAAGTCTGCTGTCTGGACCAACACAGAACAGACCTGTCCATCATCTGAAGGATATTCCCTTCAGCTATTAAGAAAATGCAATCACCTCCCGCTTTAAATCTCTCAAGAACTGTGCAATGTCCTTGAGACATTAAAAAAGGCTTAGTGGTTGAATATTATCGGGCCAATTACTGCGTTCGGCATAGATTATCCCTAGATATATATGTGGAGTTTATGGCACATTTTCAAACCACCGACATAAAAATAAAAAGGCAGCAGAGTGATAAAACGTAACAACAGGTTATCAGTGGCAGCAATATGTCCAACAGGATGAGTAAACTCATCAAGCCGTTGAATGCTACTAAAGTATGCAATCATTAAAAGTCATTATGGAGAAAGTGCACTCACACATACTGGGAATGAATGAATTTCTCCTTCAGCTCAGACAATCAGTCAGTCAATCAATCAATCAATCAATCAATCAATGAGGCAGTCAGTGAAAAGCACCAACATGATGCCCTGCTTTCTGTATTGCAAAATCTACCCATTGTTTTGCTCATTTTTTACAGCAAACAGCGTGATCTCCTAATGTATTGATGTGGTACCATCAGAGCATCAAAATGGGCTGTTTGGGCCATTAAACTCAACCTTCTGGTCAGTGCAGGAATCCATACAAAAGCAGGCCTGACAGATGGCTGTCAGGACTCTGCTTAAACCCATCTGGAGAAGAGAAATCTACTAACTCTGTGGGTAACTAACTGTATTCCACCATCAAATTGCCATTATCATTAGGATGTTTTTCCAGATACTCATAACTGCTTTTCTATAACTTGACTGTTATTTCTTGCCCTGCAGCCAGGATGGCAAAACAAGTCAACAACCCACATCTTGAGAAAACAAAGCATATCCTTAAGACTTTTTTATTTTACAGTTAGCATCAATTTTGTTAAATTAGCCTGTGTAAATATCTTGCTTAAGCATATACTGCAACCATCGCATGGACTTTTATCACATCCAAAATTTGGGTTTCTCTTCACATAAGGCTTTAAATTAAAACATTAGAATTTATTTTACTATCTCAAGAATGGACTTCTTAAATTCGATAACAGTTCCTATTAATTGTCTACTATGATTAATGATTCTTATTACATTTGTCCAAGGGTGACCAATTACTCATCATTATATTGATTTCAAGAACAGTTTAAGATTATCTTATATGAAGTTATTTCGAACATCCTTATTCAATTTTATGTACATCTCTTATTTCTTCTTCTTTTTGCTTGTCCTTTGTGTGCCATGTGAATATGGCCAATCATTCCATTCTAGCTGCTAATGTTTTGATTAATGACAGTATCAATTGTCATTATCATTTGACCAAAGGCATTGTAATTAGCAAACTATTGCTCTGTAGTATATATAAATTGGCCATGTTCAATTAATAAAGAACATAGCTTAGTGCGATGGCACTATCCCATAACAGTTAGATATCATCAAGACCTTTTATTTCAGTCCACTTGAGGGTGCTTAACACTCTGGTGGACAGCACATTTTACACTGGGAAGTAACATGCTGCTATTTCAAAGAATACTATTCAAACCATTGCCTGCCTCTTAGCAACCTTTTTTTTTTTGCAATTGCTGGGAAGAAGCCTTGAGAGAGACAAGCTAGGATAAAAATTGCTCATGGTTGATTAGGAGCCACAAATTCACAGCCCTCTGCTCCCGCTTGAACTTCTTGATTTTAAGCAAACTTGTTCAATCATGTCAGGAAAAGATGACTACAGACTCCCTTTGGTTTACATCGAGGAGCCCAAATGTATGTTTGGTGGGATTGATTAACAGCTTGATTAGATGAAAATAGCAGGTGAATGATAGATGATAATGCATAGTGTGATGGACAATGGGCTCCTAATTTGGAAAATGGATTCGAGAGCTCATGGCTGGGGTGCTCAAAGGTGCAAGTGTGAAATGGAATATTTTATTGTTCTGTCAATCATGGCTGCGGGTGATTTAACTTTGGAGATGATGGGTCACTGCTTGCAAGATTGGGTGATGATTACTGTAGCACACAGAGGAGTTGCCACTTAACTCTGGTGGTATATGGGTGGTTCAAGGAGAAGCTTACCTTGGTGATATGAGAAATAGCACAATGGACAATTTGGACAATTGGTGTGAGGGGAGAGAAAACTTACTTTCTTCTTGCCCATACTGCTTTCTTCTCCATGTCAATTTATTTCAAATTCTTTCTGTATTGATTATGAAAAGCCTGTAGTTGTTTCCCCTGACAAGTTAGAAAGAAATTCTCAGCTTTTTGCATTGGTCAAATTCAACAGTTGTGGTTAAAGTATTTATGTAGGACCAGAGAGATGGAAGTTCAAATCCACCCTTTGTCATGAAATATCTTTTCTACTGAAGGGGTGGTGGTGGCCTGTCAGGCCTGGACACCATCTTTTGCATTGGTCCTTCAAGCCTGCCACATTTAGTCTGTGGGAAAATGGAAGGAGGGATTATATGGATTATATGGAGTATGGGAGTATAATATTCTTTTCTCAGAAAGTCAAGGACATCTCACCCTGCACCTGGAGTGGTGTGACTGGGAGGCATCTCCAGTTGGGACAGTGCCTGATTGGGCCATGTAATAGACATGTGGGTGCTGGGCAGGGTCTTGAACTTTCTTTTGGATGGGGAAAACCTGGAAGCTTTCAGATTCGGGTTTCCCCAGATGTGCCAATAAGACGTCTCTAATAAAATGGAACGTTGAGGAATCTCAAGCCTTGGAGTTTTATTTTGTTGGGGGTGTTATTAGGTACCCTGACACTAAGCTCACTAGATAGCCATCATTGATTCTCAGTCCAAACTAGTCCATGGAGTAGTGGTTCAGGGGTAGAAAAATTGGCAGAGTAAAATCCTGGAGAAGCTTTACATGAGATTTGGTAGCTTTTCCATTCAATCTGCAACATTTCGCAAGTTCACTTTCACAGTAAAACCGGTTGTTCACTCTCTAGAAAGGCTGCATCCCATTCAGACAACATTACTTCACTGAAGAGGCAAATCAAAATAGAAGAATATTATCAATTTTATAGAAAAGTTCCCAAGCCAAGTTAGAAACCAGGAAATTGGGAGTTCTAGTCCCATATTAGTCATGAAAACTAGTTTGGTGACTTTGGGCTAGTCATTCTCTCTCTCAGCCTAACTCACCTAACAGTGTTGTTGTTGCAAAAAAAAAAAAATAGGAGGAGGAAGAAATATTAGGTATGTCATGGATTGAAACATAGGATCTGCCAATTACAGTCTCTCTTCTGTCCACTCACCTTGGGAAGTATTACAGCTCTGAATGTTTTATGGATTGTTCATGATATCAAAATATTGGACAGTGCAGAAGCATCTGAAACATTAGTTCTATTTTTGAAACTCCAGCTCAAGTTAATTACTTTAAATACCCCCCAAGGAGACCAAATGCATCTACCTTTTCCTCTGTATAATCTCAAGGTTGACCTTCCATCCTTCCGAGGTGGGTAAAATGAGAAACCCAGATTGTTGGGGGCAATATGTTGACTCTGTAAACTGCTTAGAGAGGACTGTAAAAGCACTATGAAGCGGTATATACTATTTTTTTCGGAGTATAAGACACACCTTCCCCCCCTAAAAGAAATGTTGGTATGTCTTATACACCAAATACAGCCATTTTTGGCCTCCCAAAGCCCCACCCCTGCATCCCATTTTTGTGAAAAATGAGTGAAAAACTGCCCATTTTTCATCAAAATGGGGTTGTTTTTTTGCCTTCCCCCACTCCCCAGAAGCATTGTGCAGGCTTCAGCAGGGCTGGGGGAAGATAAAAATGCCCATGTTTTGGTGAAAAATGGGCCGTTTTGCCTCACCCCAACACTGCTGAAGCCTGCAGAGTGCTGCTGGGGGCTGAGGGAAGACAAAAACTTTTTTTCTTACTTACCTCTTTGAAATCTTGGTGCGTCTTATACATCGGTGCATCTTATAGTCCGAAAAATACAGTAAGCCTAAGTGCTATTGCTAATGGCCAGAATGTAGAATAATACCCAGGAAAGAGAATATCTGTAGTTTAGGATTGAACTGTGGAATTTGAAGTGCTTTCAGAACTTCGTTGTTTGTTTGAAGACATTTCATTATCCATATAAATAACATCTCATTTGCTGTTTATATGCAGTAGCTTGCCTTGCCTGTTTGGCTGGGTGCAAATCCCACATTCCCTACACTAATGATATTACCTAATTGGGTAATGAAAGGTCTTCAAGCAAACAAACAAGCTCAGGGAGTAATCAGAACTCCATAATAGAATAAAGTATTTATTTCAGAAGGCAGCCTGTTAGCTGGCTGTTAGGAAAACCTTTCCAAATCTGGGAAGGCTGCCTCTCCCCATAGATAGAGAGCAGGTTGCCAATGGTGGATACAGTATGTTTAAACAGAAACTGGATAGTCAGGATCAGGGGTCTCCAACCTTGGCAACTTTATGACTTATGGACTTCAACTCCCAGAATTCCTCAGCCAGCGCATGCGTTTTATTTGGAGATTCTGCAGGAGCTTAGATTTAGTGACCTGAATGATCTCTTCCAAAAATATGATTACAGGACTGTGTTCCTTTGCATCTTTAAGGAATTGACACTCCCAGTTTCTAAAACTAAATGTTCTCTGCTTTTCAGATCAAAAAGCATCTGATTGTGGGATGCTGTTTTGTAGCAGTGCTCCGTGTTCCTTCTGTAGCGGTGGCCTATTGTTTTCATCAAGGAACGCAAATCTTCTCTGTTGGACAATATATATCCTGACAGCAAAGGACAAATGGTTTGTGTGCCATAGGATCATCACACCGACTGAGTCATGCTCATTTTGTGACCTGCTCTCCTCTCAAATTACTTCTCTGCAGTGCTGCTTTTTGGCCAATTAACCCCTAAATGTTATGCCTGTGCATTTCTTTTTTATTTCCTGCCTGTAATTCCATATATCCCTATCTCCCGAGTTCCATTTATGGCTCAGCATTCATAAGCACAGTGGGCGATGCTGCAAAGATATTTGACGGCAGGAGATAATATTTGTTCAGCCTTGTAGTTTTGCATTTGATATATTGATTCGACGAAGGTGTTAAGTAAAGAAAAACTGCAACAGCATCATCTCCTAGAGGCATAGGATGGCTGGATTGATAATTTGGACTATCAAACAGGAGATGAGAAACCCTCCAGTTACTGCTGAACTATAATTCCCAACACCTCCCGCCTGTATAGGCAGGGATAGAGAATATTGGGAGTTGTAGTTCAGGGACACTTGCATAGTTTAATATTAATAACCTTTGTCCTACTTTGCTTCTATCTCTCTATTTCCTTTGTTTATGGATTGCAAGAAGATCCTCGAAAGCAAGTCCCTGGGCTAACAGGCAGAACAGAAAAAGCCACCTCAGGTTAAATCAGGGTGGAACCCAATATTTCCTACTCTAACTGTATTCCAAGTTTGGGTGATCAGGAATCATCATATTGTAAGGTAAGGTGAGGACCTCAGTAGAATAATTTTGCATCTTATGATATAATAGCAATAGCAGTTTGACATATACCGCTTCATAGGGCTTTCAGCCCTCTCTAAGCGGTTTACAGAGTCAGCATATTGCCCCCACAGTCTGGGTCCTCATTTCACCCTCCTCAGAAGGATGGAAGGCTGAGTCAACCTTTGAGCCGGTGAGATTTGAACCGCCGAACTGCAGTTAGCAGTCAGCTGAAGTGGCCTGCAGTACTGCACTCTAACCACTGCGCCACCTCGGCTCTTGGAACCAGGTTTTATTTTAGACGTGAGTGAGTGAGGGTTTTTTGGATCTTCTTTAATTGTGTATTTAATTTATTAATCATATTAGCTGCCCATCTATCCAATGAAATTCTGGATGGAGAACAAAGAAAAAGACAATCAAGTAGGCCAACATGGAAATCAAGTTGAGGCCCTTCATCATAAATATCTCAGAGTACTTATGTCATATACTGTATATCCACACCAAAAACTCCAATAAGTGACATTGTGGCCCCAAATTTCTGGAGAAAGAGCTATGGGGATAGGACTGTCCATATCTGGGAGAAGTTTCTTCCATTGGTCTTGAAAGAGAAGGCATGTTTCCTAGGAACCACCAGAGAAAACAGTGATTCAATCTTCTCCACTCTGTCAGATCTGCTAGTACAGGTAGAAACAAATGGGGATAGGTAGTCACCCAAGTATTCTAGACCTGTGTCAAGTAGGGCTTTGAATATCACAATCAGCGTCTTAAATTGCACCCTTGAAGTCCATTCAGGAGGTGATTAAGACATGAGTCACTATGAGCAGTACCTCCTGATCTAGAAACAGGTACAATTGGTGCACTAGATGTATTTATGCAAAGGCTCTTCTGGCCATTATTTGCCACTGCTCATAGACCAGGAGCCATGAATCCAGGACAAGCCGCAGATTGTGTGCCAACTCTGTTTTGCAGTATTTGTTTTAGAATTTAAATTTTAGTTGTGGTGCATTTATTAACTCAGAATGGTGGGAATGGTGAGTAGCCTCCACAGCTCTCACAATTATTTGCTTGGTTTAAAAATTTCCGTAATGGAACTATAATTACATCCAGGTTGCACCCCCTAAACACATTTATCTTTTTAAATCCAAAGCCCAATATAAAACTAATAAAAACATATTTGTGCCAAATAAAATTAAAGACTAAGCCAGTCACACATTCACCTTCAATAGTGGCCAACAGGATTTTAGATATTTATTATATATCCCACTGGAGGCTCATGGGATCATATTTTATTTGATCTCATAACAACACTCTTGGGCTGGGTTAAGAAAGAATGACTAGTCTAAAATCATCTTGTGATTTTCCTTGGGTGAAGATGGACTTGAACTTGGCTTTTCTTGCACCTGACATGTTATTGCTAAAACCTAGTTCCTTAACAACTACTATGGAGAGGCATGTTACTTCCATTCCTGGAGTGAAGATATAGCCATTGGAATTGATAGCTGTTGATAACAGGACACAAATGATCCTTAAATATTCTCTATCATATCTGCAGGCAAAGAAATGGGGCAGATGATTTCTCTCAGCTTCTCCTGAACACGGGAAGCATTTCCTTATGATGATTTCACTTGGGATTGAATTGAAGCATGAGAATCCTGATTGCTAGAAAGAAAGAAAGAAATACAATCTGGCCACACTGTAAATTACAACCACACTTATTGAATTCTTTTTTCCTATGGAGGAATTGTTTAAAAAAATGTTTTTCATTAAATTGAAAAAAATGTCTTGATTTGAAAATCACCATAGGCAGATATCAGAGAGAGTGGCCACTATGGAGACCCAAGTGCCCATCTCATCACCTTGCTGTGAAGAATTTTTACTGATATCCAGTAAGGTATTTGGCTATCCAGCACCATAGTTCATAGCCTTTGAACTATGGTGCTGGAGAAGACTCCTGCTAGTCCCTTGGACTGCAAGGCAATCAAACCGGTCAGTCCTAGAGGGATCAATCTTAACTGCTCTTTAGACGACCAGATCCTGAAAATGAAAATGAAATACTCTGGCCACCTAATGAAAAGGAAGGGCTCACTGGGGAAGAGCCGAATGCTGGGAAAGATTGAGGGCAAAAGAAGAAAGGGATGACAGAGAATGAGGTGGCTGGATGGAGTCACTGAAGCAGTAGGCATGAGCTTAAATGGACTCCAGAGGATGGTAGAGTACAGGAGAGCCTGGAGGAATGTTGTCCATGGGGTCACAATGGGTCAGACACGACTTCGCAACTAACAACAACAACAAAGTTGGCTATCAGATTAAGAGACTGGGAGATGTATAATGGGTAAGTGGGGGGGGTGGTGATTCTGAGATAGTATTCTTCTCTATATACCATTGGAGTGGGCTGATTCATTTTATTTGATGCTAGGGTTGGTTCCAGCCTGCCACCTTATAAAATTGTCTACATTGGAACTCATCAACCCATCATAATGGATTGCAAATTTTATGTTCTCCTTCTAATTAATATCTATTGCTCCACTTCTATCCACTTTCTCTACCTGATACACTGTTTTGTACATTTGATTCTTCTTCTGCTTCATTAAAATTCAGTGTTACTCATAAGCTAAATCTTTTCTAAAAAAGAATCCATTGCATCTCCCACTTATGTGCCAAAAGAAATAATTGTTTTGACAACAGCTGGAATGATCCAGAGAGGCAAGACAATTTGTAAATGGTAGTTCAAGTAAAGGATGAAGTATAAATGAGAATATTGACAATTTGGGTTCTGACTGCTTTTAATCATCATCACCAACAACATCTTCATCATCTGCTGCTTGTCAGTTAAAGCTAAGTTGGAACTCCTAGTTTTGGGCACATGTGAAAAGGTTTAAATGGAGAACAATAAAAAACACAACTAAAATCTACTCAATTCCCTTTGACTGCATTATGATGCAAAGAGCTAATAAGCAGGACTATTATCTGCTGATAAATGCAAAACCAAGATAATATTTCCAAGGAGGCTCATAGAACTGGTTATGTCTAACAGGTCCCAATAGATAATTTAATTCTCAACAATGGGATATTTTATACATCCAAACTACCTTCCACATGGGGGGTCTCTGTTCAATTACCCATAGATTTCCTTTCAAATGTTGCAGAATACCTTAATAACCTTAATAATATTCTCCAGCATTCCTAAAAGGTAACATCTACTGGTGTATTCTGGTATGACCTCAAAGCATCCCATGAGGAGCAGCTTATAGAATTTTGTACTATAAACATCCCCTGCAATTATAAATATGGATGAGCAGCCTCTGACTCAGACTGCGTGTCCTTCCAAAACTGTCCAGACCACTCTGCCAAAATCTGGTGACAATGTGCCATAATTCAGTGACCCAATTTTTCAATTTTCTTCACCAAAATAAGAAACGGAATAGGTGTGGAAAGAAAAATACCCCCCCCCCTCTTTAAATAAACAAACAAAAGTCAGATTTGGAATCTCCTTTTTCTGAAGACTTGAAATTTTTTAGTAATAGCTTATACCAGGGAGAATGTTATGGTCAAACCAGTTTTCCTACAGCCAGTTTCATTTTTGGTTATGCTGCCTAGGGCAAGGCAGTCAAACTCCCGGTCTATGGGCTGCATGCGTTATGCGTGGCCAAATCCATGCCCAGTTTAGCGAAGGGGGAAAAACTCCTGATATGTCACATGATGCTGCCATGATGATGTGAGTTTGACACCCCTGGCCTAGGGCATTCTAAGATTTATAATTCCAACATATCTGGAAACCACCAGATTGGAATAAGGCAAGTCTCCTATCCTTGAACTGCAACATCTGGCAGCAAAAAAATACAAAAACCAACTCTTTGATGTCATTGGATTGTTTTTCTGAACTTTTGCAGTTCTTAAGTGGATTATTTAATCATTAGTGATTAGGCTATCATAATCCTTTGCTTATCCCAAACTTTTGGACTAAGGGAGGCACAGACCGTAATAGGAAGGGTTAGTTGGATAGATTTGATTAAAATAGATTAAAAAGGATTTGGCGGTAATTATTGAATTTACTTTCTTGCAGTTAATGTAATGAGGGGCAGGAGTAAATGTCATTTGGATAAAGATCAATAACCTTACTAGAGATACTGAAGAATCCAGGAAACACCCCCTGTGGTCATTCGTTTGAAGTCCACCAGCTGCATTCAATTTGTCACCTTTCTTACTGACAGAGTTCCCATGTCTTTAATAGAAAAAGTCAACAGCTGTAGCCTGCAGTTATGCTCCACTGAGGCTATGATAACTACTCCTAAGGTATATTAACATTGGTTTTCTGTAGTCATTCGTTGCTTTAAAATTCTGCTTTTGCAAATCACCTTGAGAACCTACAATCTATAGCAGCCATTCTCAGATGCATTAGAAAACCATTCCTTAGAATAGTTAGAGGAGGGCTGTCAAACTTGCGGCCCGTGGGAAGGATGCGTCATGCACTGGCCACGCCAATGTCCGGTTTAGCGAAGGGGGAAAAAGTCATGATACATCATGTAATGCCGCCATGACGCCACGAGTTTGACACTCCAGGGCTAGAGTCTAACCATTAGACTGTTGTAATCTAATATATTGGAAGGACACTGGGTTGGGAAAGAAACCACATTATCTAGAAGCATTTGGAATTGGTTGGGATATTCCCATGACTGAAATATAGCAACAAAAGGTCATAATGTGTTCACAAAAATCAGAAGCAAAAGAAATGGAGGCGGAATAATATCACATGTTAAAAATTGCTGTTTCTACTCTGAAAGCAAAATGAACAAACCTGGTAATTCTGCAGCTAGCATTTGGGTGAAACTTAGTGCAGAAACAAACTCAATCAATACCATTGTTGATATCTACTCCAGTCTGCCCAATCAAGCAGAAGATGCGGACTTACATAAACAAACTGCAGATGTCTCCAAGTGGGATGAAATTACAGTGCTGGGAGGCATTTATTAATAAACACACTACCAAAAACGGTCCTTCCAAGAAAGTCCAAACTTGGCATGCGGATACATTTATCCTTCAGAGAGTGGAGGAAGCACCAAAACAACACATACACCCCCCCACACACACACCAGCACCACAATATAGAACTCTAAAGATGTAATAGGCACTTTGAATAGGTACTTTGAAACTTAACAGTAGCCAATGCATCTACCTCAAGATGGCCATGAGTTTGCAGTGTAAGTCTGGTTGTGGCATTTTGTATCATTAGTCATCTTCCAAAGCAAACCCACATAAAACTCATTTGCACCACCCAACCTGCAAAGTCATTAGGGCATATATAAGAGCCGCCGTGGTGCAGTGGTTAGAATGGAGTACTGCAGGCTACTTCTGCTGATTGCCGGCTGCCTGCAGACTGAATCTCACCAGGCTCAAGGTTGACTCAGTCTTCCATCCTTCTGAGGTTGGTAAAATGAGGGCTCAGATTGTTGAGGGAAATATGCTGACTCTGTAAACCGCTTAGAGAGAGCTGTAAAAGTCCAGTGAAGCAGTGTATAAGTCTAAGTGCTATTGCTATATATTACAGTTGCTAGAGCCTTCTAGTCTAGTAGGGCAAAGCTGGACAAATGTGTTCTGGGTCATGGTCTCCACCTGCTGTTCGGGCAGGAACCCTGATTCCAGGAAGACTCCCCAAGTCACAGATCAGCTTCTTCAGGAGGAGCATTATAACATCAAAATTAATTATTAATTCTGACACCATCAGCTAACCCTGATATCTATAGATGTACAGCAATTTTCTCTTGCTAGAGTTTAGTATGAGCTTCTTTTTTTCCCTTCCGGTCCCTGAAAGCCTCCAGATAGCAATACCAACTGGGCACCTCTACTACAGTGCTTCTGATCCCCGTGGGAGTTTCTCACACAATCATAGCTACCTCTCCTGTCCATTGTGTCCTGGCTGCTGGAGGATCTGAAATCCAGGGAGTCAGATTCCTCACAGGGCAACTTTCCAATCACTGCCCAAGCAAGGAATGCACCTGTTTCCCCTAATTTAGCCTGGGAGAGGGGGCATATGTTTACAGATTTACATGGCCATTTAATCTGCAAATAGCAACTCTGGATGGCTAACATTTGGTTAAAAATTTCAAAACAACATAACTAAAGACAACAACACAGAAACATGCCATAACATAGCAGAACCAAGGCCAAGACACAGGCATATTCCAATCCCGAAACCATGACAGTACAAGCTCAACAATGCTCTGGTCCTGTAGAAGATCAGGCAGAGCTAGGGAGGCAGAGTTAAGTGCATCTTCAGTTTAGAATTGTTGTGTTCCCAGAAGCTCTCCAAGTCCAATGCCTCCTGAGTTCTCTTGACCCTTATCTGGTGCTAGTTTAATATTGAAATTTAATTAACCAGATGCTTGTACATAGGCTTGAATAAATCTTCTACGCTATAACCTTACAAATGGTCCTACTCTTTGCATCTGAGAATTCCAGTGCTGGGGGAATAACCAGGTTTTCAAGTCTTTATGGGAAGCCAGCTGTATCAACAAAGAGCATGTACTGTGACAGAGAATAATGATGCTGATGTAACTGCTTCTCAGACCCATATAGGAAAAAGTGTATATCACAGAACACTGACAGGTCACTTTAGAAAGATCCTGGGCTATTCCCTTCTTTATCAATCTGCTGGTACTTTGATGATATCAGGCAAAGCAGAACTCTAAATTCTTAAAGCAGGGCCAAACCCCCTAGAGAAAGCTACACAGCAAGGTCTCTCAGACAGATAGGTTGTTATAGTGACATCCTGGCCTACCACTTCTAGAGATAGTGGCCTCTTCAGGTGTTATCTCATTCCAGCAGAAAGAAAAAAAGGTCATAGAGAGAAGTTGCAGTGATTGAATAGCTGTGTTTACAGCAGTGAAAAGAGCCAATAGGAGCTGGGCAAATTCCAGCCACTGCAGCAATTGTTGCTAAACTCACACAAATTGTGTAGACGACAAGACTTACAACAGGGAAAGATGGAAAACATTCATTCTATGTCATATTGAAAAAACCCAATTAGGTAAGGCTAAGAATGAGAAAAAGAAGACTTGCTTAATGACTACTCATTCAGCAACTGTTCAATGTTACAATGGTGCTGAATGCGGGGGACTTACAAAGAAATAATATGCATAGGTAGTTCAGAACTATAGAACTGGTGCCAAGAAAATTCAGACTGAGATAAGTTAGCAAAGGATGTTAGGAATAACAAAAAAGGCTTATTTAGATGTGTTTAAGACAAAAAAGATCTAGCGAATAAAAATGGAAAAATGTTAATAAGCAACGAAGAAAAGGAAGAGCTACTCTACCCTATTTGTGGTTCTGTCATCTCCAACAGAAAGTTATGTCTTGCACCAAGAAATTGTGAAGAGCAAACTGAAGGGCTGGATTGAGATGGGAACAAACAGGGTCAAAGATTATTTCTTTATTTCAAATGACTTCAGACCCTAGGATCTCGAAGTTAATTTTCTAACCAACTCCTTATGTAAATTTCTTTAAGAAATCTTGGCACTAGCTGGTGAGCAAATGTTCTTATCTTTAAATGTCCACAGCAGCATCTCTTGGGTGGGGAGAGATAAAGGGAGTCAGATCGATGCAATTGCATCATTGTGACGTCTTTTCTAAGTGCATCACGATGTGCTTCCCCGAAGTGGAAATTGCACCATGACACTATGATATCGTGATGAAAGCATTGAGAGCTGAATGTCTCCTAGGTTCAAAATGGAGGGAAACAAAAGATCAATCAAGCCAACCAGCCCACATCAGTGCCTGTGCAGATTCTAGAGCAGGTTATAATGAGATTTTATCAATAAGCACCTTGAAGAAAATTACTGGAAGTCAGCATAGATTTGTCAAGAATAAATCTTGCAAGACCAATGTTATCTCCTGTGTGGTCAGGTATCGTTTATCTAGCAACATTTATATATCACCCTATCTAAAAGAATCTGGGTTGTATACAAAATCAATATAATTCTCTCACATACCTGCACACATGATATCTTGACTTCAATAAAGCACCTTAGAAGGTGCTTTACATACATCATTACATTCTGATTTAGCAGTTAAGGGTAGGATGGTATCACAAGTAAATGTATACCCAGCTGTCACGAAAATTGTATTCAGAGGCCTCTTCAATGATTTCACATGACATTGAAGACTCAATGGGGGTGGGGGGCAATGATTACCCAAGGTTCTCTATTATAGGAGTTCTCTATTATAGTAGCCGAGGTGGCGCAGTGGTTAGGGTGCAGTATGCAGGCCACTTTAGCTGACTGTGATCTGCAGTTCAGCGGTTCAAATCTCACCGGCTCAAGGTCGACTCAGCCTTCCATCCTTCCGAGGTGGGTGAAATGAGGACCCGGACTGTGGGGGCAAGTTGCTGACTCAATTTGCTAAAAAAAATTGTAAACTGCTTAGAGAGGGCTGAAAGCCCCATGAAGCGGTATATAAGTCTAATTAATAATAAATAAATAAATAAATAAATAAATAAATAAATAAATAAATAAATAAATATTTGTATTGATGACTTAGATAAAGAATTGGACGGAATACTTTCATGGTGACATAAAATTGAGTGGGATAACTAATACCTTAGAAAACATAAATAGTATGATTATAATGTTCTTCATAATGTTCTTCATGGGTTCAAGAAATGGGCTAAAAAAATAGCCTGAAATGTAACTGAGATAAATTCAAAGTTCTATACCTAGAAAACAACAAATCCACAGGTATTTGTGCACAAGGATATAAATATCTAGGAACTGGGCATGGCCAGTCTAGTGAAGAGAAGGACTAGGGGAAACATGATAGCAGTGTTCCAATATTTGAGGGGCTGCCACAGAGAGGAAGGGGTCAAGCTATTTTCCAAAGTACCTGAAGGCTGGACAAGGAATAAGGGATGGAAACTGACCAAGGAGAGATTCAATCTAGAAATAAGAAGAAATTTTTTGACAGTGAGAACAATCAACCAATGGAACAGCTTGCCTTTGGAAGCTGTGGGAGCTTTATCACTTGAGACTTTCAAGAAGAGATTGGACTGCTGGAGGGCAGGGCTGATGTCGCTATGACACGACATGCAATCTTGGGGCTCCAGGACTGCTGTCGATATCTCTGCTGCTGGATGGTCCTTTTTGGACCTAAACCATCCCATAGAGACGGTGATAGAGAAGGGTACATCCTGCTGATCTCAGGAGCATCGCAAAGCCCCTGATTGAGCCAGGAGAAGTGTTTTTTTTCCAGCTACAAGAGAAGCAGCTAATGAAACTGCAGAAGGTTGGGACAGCCCCCTGAAATGGAAGCAGGGCAGGAGAGAGAGTGTGTCGACATTGGTGAGATGAATTTCACTATTAGAGAAGAGAAAACCCAAAAAAGACTTTGAGTAAAATTAAAATTGAAAATAGAAGAGAGTAAGCAGCGAATTAGCCTGAATTAAAACTATTGTGTTTTTTTCCCTTTAATTCCATTTCTTTTCTTTGGATGGAACATTTTACAAATGCCTCTTACTTTTAAATTGGACTGGTCTTCTTTTTCCTTCTTCTTCTATTTTTCCCTATTATCTGTATTTGTGGATTCAAAATCTCTTTCCTCTCAATGCTCAGCTGATCGTAACTTTTAAGCATTTTAAAGCTTTTTTTCCCTTTCACTTCCTAAACTCGGAGCTTAAAGAGAGAGATAAAAGTAGAAGAAAAAGAAGTAATGCTGCCATCTAGAGGCTGGAGGCTTGGTTACATCAGATATCTCAAGGCTGTTGGCTTTGTTTATCGAAAGGGACACAGAGAAAACATGTCTTGTTTATACAGGTGGTCTTTTGGAATAAAGAGAAAGCCTTGACTTGAAAGATTACACTGAATTTATTTGAAACCTAGCAAAACGTTTTGAATGTCTTAGTGGCAGTGTTTACAACCTGGAAAAATGGCGCAATATGAAGAAGAAAAGGAATTTACATTGCAAAGAATTATGCTAGAAACTCAAAAAGTCCTAATAAGCACAGAAAGAATTAAAAAGCGACTGGAGGTTATAGAACAAAGAACAGAAAGAATGGAGGGAAGAGTTCAGAATATTAATGAAACAATGATGAAATTTGAAGATAAGAGTTCAAAAAATTACAGAATAGCAATAGCAATAGCAGTTAGACTTATATACCGCTTCATAGGGCTTTCAGCCCTCTCTAAGCGGTTTACAGAGTCAGCATATTGCCCCCAACAACAATCCGGGTCCTCATTTTACCCACCTCGGAAGGATGGAAGGCTGAGTCAACCCTGAGCCGGTGAGATTTGAACAGCCGAACTGCAGAACTGCAGTCAGCTGAAGTAGCCTGCAGTGCTGCATTTAACCACTGCGCCACCTCGGCTCCAGAAAAATATGAACAAAGTGATAAGAAGATTGTTGACATTGATAGCAAACTGTGAGTGGAGGGAAATGATACATGTGGAATACTGAAAGGAGAATAGATGAACTGGAACTCTATCTCATGCTTCAAAACATAGATGAAGAAAGGGGACAAAATTTGGCAAAAGCAATGAGTGTAATTTTGGCAGAAGCACCAATGATAACTAAAGGCAAGCTGATGGAAGGAACAGATGGAGGGTTTGAGCCTCTATAAGATATGGAATGAACAACAAGTTGTTAAGAGAAGTCCACATAAGACTTATCAAGAAAACACTTAGAATACAGATTCTACAAATGGCAAGAGATATTGGACTGCACTACTGCTGGAAGGATACAGGATGATGAAATGAAATGTTACAATAAAATTAAGTTAAACTTAGTTAAATTTTGAGTATTATGTAGAAGACAAAGTAATAACAGTTATAGTCAAATAAATGATTATCAATGATAATGCATTTATATATACTAGATTGATAATATGAAATTTTATATAAATTATAACTGGGACTATGAAGATGAAGTTGAAAAGCTTTTTTTAAATAAAAGATAAATAATTCTATATAGAATAGAATATAAAGATGTAATAGCATTGGATGATTTCAGGATGATGTAATGAAATGCCATAATATAAAATTTACTTTAAATTTAGTATGTCTCATATAAAAAGGATGTAATAATTGCTATACCCAATGAGTGTTTGATGGTCATGGCGATTGTATACATATGTATTGGATTGATGATACTAATAATGGAAAGAACATGGAATTGAAAATTATTAGAGAATGTTATCAATATTATAATAATGGAATGACTTAGAATAGGACATAAAATACTTTATTATTGGATATATTGAAGATGATATGATGAATTATCATAATATAAATGAATCCATATTTAGAATATCTTGTTTAAAATGAAGAAACAATAGTGATAAAACAAATGGAGTACTATAATGGTAATGTATGCAAATATGTTTGATTGACAATATGTGATTTTAGATAAAGTTTAAGTGATGACTATGGAGGACGCACAGAAACCCTGTAACCAATTGACACACTGTATGTAATTGAAGATGTTTTTATGTTACATGTTTTGTTTGTGTTTGTTTAAAAATAAAAATGTATAATAATAATAATAATAAAAAAGAAGAGATTGGACTGCCATTTATCAGAAATGGTGTAGGGTCTCCTGCTTGGGCAGAGGGTTGGACTATATGACCTATAAAGTCCCTTCCAATTCTGTTAATCTGTTAAGCTACTGGTGCAAGGAGCGGTTATGGAAGTGGGTAATAAAGGTCTCACGGAGGGGTTTGGATGAGGCATCATGCAAGCTGGAAACAGCGGCAACAGAGTCTGGCCCAGAACAGCAGCGGCCATGAAGGGAATGTGGAAGAGTAATTTCTGGCCCTAATAAACTCCCTGCGAGGGGTGGGATGGTCTGAGGCCTCTTAATCAGATGGCGGGTAGAACACTACAGTGCTAACTATAATTTCATTTCACTCCGTGCAGACACGCTGTTACTGATTAAAGGTGATTGTGACTGTGACTCTGTCTGCAATGTTTTGGTCTCTTCCTGTGGCAACGGATTTCTGTAAATTTCCTTGAAACTTTCCCTAGGGCAGTGTTTCTCAACCTTGGTGACTTTAAGTCCTGTAGACTTCAACTGCCAGCTGGGGGATTCTGGGAGTTGAAGTCCACAGGACTTAAAGTCGCCACGGTTGAGAAACACTGGCCTAGGGCTTATTTTGTTCCTCTTCTAGTCTAATCTTCATTCTGAAGCTCTTCAGAAGGTGCTGAACTCCAAGTTTGTGTGGAAGTGAACATGACAAATAGTTAGTAAAGTTGGAGGTTGCAGTTGTGTTCAGCAACCTCGGGAGAGTCACAGGATCCTCATTCTATTACATTTGAATATTTGTCAATATGGCATCCAATTTTGTCTTTCTTTGAAGATTTCCACTTGATCATACTTACATCTGGAACTGCTCTAGATCCTTGAAAGTGCCACTGCCACCTCCCTTGCTTTCATAAAATCCAACACCCAACTTTTTCAACCAACACACATCATGTCTATTCCTTTGGAGCTTAAATACAAGTAATTCCTTTTCCATTTGTCTATTTTGGATTATAAACCCTTTGGGGTATTATATTTTCAGTTCATTGAAAACTGCCATGAACACTAAGATCCTCCTGTTATTCTAGCAGTAAGTGGATTTTTGCTATTCGTTCAATGTATCTAGCATAAAAACTTATAGCAAAAGGTGAGGGTGTCCATAAAGCTTGATGGAGACTGTCAGAAGGACATGCCAACCCATGCTTATCTTAACATTATTTTACCTAATATAATTGCTTGAGGTTTGCACAGCACACCAAACCCTAAATATATATATCTCTCTCCCTCCCTCTCTCTCTCTCTCCACACACACACACACACACACACACACACACACACACACACACAAAGCGAAATACCACTCATGCATCATTACAAAATCTCCAGAACCGTAAAGCCTATAAACTTGAAATTTGGCACATATGTTCCTCTTGGCTTCTAGGTGCTTGCTAACAAAGGATTTTTTGAAATGACCATCAGATCATTAGTATTTTTATATCATTATCAACATGCTCTGATGCTAAGGAGTTTGATGTTCTACTCCCCCTCCCCACCTGAAAAGAACTCTGTTCCAACTGCCACTTGGGCATGGGCATGGCCAGTGCATGACTCATCTGCCCTGCAGGGCTGAGAGTTTAGACATTCTACTCCCACTTTCCACCTGAAAAACACTCTTAATGCTAAGGAGTTAGACTGTGGGAGAGAAGGGGATAAGATAGGAGAGGCCTCTGTGCAGCAAGCCTGAGGGAGAGAAGGGCATAGGAGAGGATCAATAGGGCCAGCCTGAGGGAGAGAGGGGGGAATAGAAGAAGAGAGGCTTCTGTGGGGCAAGCCTGAGGGAGAGAAGGGGAGAGGGGAGTCATAATTACTCATTAATGTTCAAGCTTTAACTGTCAATTTATCAAGCTCGATCACATAGTTCCATAGCAAAGCATGGGTATCAACTGACTAGTTAACTATAATTGCTGGATTTAGATAAACTACACTAAAATATTAGTGTAGGTTGGTTAATCACAGGGATTGTGAAATGCTATAAGGAGACAACCTGTCCCCCAACTGTTCTGGTTTCAGAAAGTTATTCTCCTTGAATATTGCTGAACTGAATGGGAGCTTGATTTATTCAGTGGAGCTGATGTAGGAATGACCATGTGGACTGGGCTAGGTCCATAGAGTGTGTCTAATTTAATGCATTCTTCTCACCAATTCCATGGAAATCTGCCAATCTCCTCACAGCCCAGCCCTCTCTTACAGTTATTACGAAATATGTTGCCTGCTATTCACAGACTTCTTTAAATACATTTCAGCAGACAAGTTAATGCCGGCAGTGTAACAATGAGGCAACCAGAATTGCAGCTCAGATATTCACCAGCCCTCTACTTAAGAAAACTAATTGGAACTCCCCCCCCAAAAGTTTGGCTGGACAAAAGCAGATTTTCTGGGAATAATTTCCATGGTTATGCATCTCCATTTGCCAGCTATTTCAGTAATAACTGTGCCACTGTAATTACTCTGAAATTGAAGCATTGCTTTCTGCTTAGGATTCTACAATCTACGAAGACTATTTAACTGAGAGGAAAGATCTGAGGAACTGGGCTATTTGGCTACAGCTTTCAAGCCTCTACGAACCTGCTTGAAACTGGGCCCTACCTTTTGAAAGTAGGTGCCTATGCCAGGAGGCTGTGTTTCTACTGTACAGCATGTTTAGCTATGCTTAACTGAACCTCACATTACCAGCTAACTAGATTTTCTGGCTCGATACCAAACACTGAATATAATCTAGCCATGGTTGGCCAAGCTAGGCTGGAGGCTTCCCCCAGGTCCCCAGCCTAAAATATGGCTAGTTAATCTGTGTTTTGGCATGTCATGCAAGCATGGCCCATAAATTATGGTGAAACTGCACTGCGGTGCTATCTCATCCCCTGTTATGTACAGCTTATTAATATTCTGCAATGGCTTAGCCGGTTGTTTGAGCACAGATAAGCCTTATCTGCTGCCAGATTTCCATCCTCTGAGTAAATCTAAACAACCCTTAATTCTGACTAAGCATTTGTAGGCTTAGATTCCTTATTGCAATCCAGGGCACTTACTTGGGAATAAGTCTTGTTGAAATAGATGACTAAAAAAATACAATCACAGAAATAGCTATCCAGAGCTGTGATCTTTGGCACTCTTGCTTCAAATAATGCCCTCTGGCTTTATGATAGAGTTGAGTAACCGTGATCAATGGACACATGTTCTTCCTAGAGCATAGTAGCTGCACTGTTCTGTATTTTTGTCCCACTGCAGTGACTTAACTATTTTTGGATTATTGCTGAGAAAATTGGATAGTTGTGTCCATGTAGATGGGAAGAGATTATCACCAATGGAGGGTAAATTTATCTTTCCCTCCAAGAGCTGAAGTTGATTTTCATGGCATTTCTTCCTCTTCCAATTAATCTTTACAACAAATGACCTGTTAGGTAGGTTTGACCAAAAGATAAAGACTGATCTACAGTCATCCAGTGAGCAGCCATAGCTGAAGACAGATTTGAACCTGAATTTTCTGGGCCCCGGTCCAGTGCAGAGTGTTGCATGGATCTCTACAAGTCTATCTTTTATAGCAACAGCCCCCTATCTGTTTGGCACGAGGGACCAGTTTGATGGAAGACAATTTCTCCATAGACCAGGGTGAGATATGGTTTCAGTTTTGCTTGCTCACATGCTTTAAGTCTAATGTTGTAGACACACTTCTGGAGTTATCTTGTCAACAGTTCAGAAATGTACTGTATCCTCCCTGCCATCTGCTGGTTTGGCTTTGTTTGAACTTCTCTATTTAGTGTATAGCCCAAGTGTACAGCTATGAGTTATGCAGTTCCAGCTTGCTTCGCCTTTTCAGCGACTTGCTACTCTGTAATATTTTTTCTTAATTTAAGAAAAAGCTAACATGTATATGTTGCAACACAAGGTACAATACAAGAGCCCATTGTAAGAAGAGGCAGCCTTCCCCCAAATGTGGTGTGAGAGCAATTACGTTTGTAGGAACACTGTTTTGCCATTCCCATTGATCAGCTTAGGTTACTAAGGCTACGTAAGGACTTTTCCAAAGAAGATAAAATGGAGCTTAGCCAATCTGTTGGCTCTTCAAATGCCCATCTTTCTAAGTCTTCAAAAAGCAAGGCTTCATTTTCTACCCCTGTGCTATAATCTCTTCCTTTACTTGGAGAACAGAAAAAGTCTGTTTATAATGTGTGATGCCTCATCCTGAAGTCGTGGAGCAAATTATGATTGTAGCAATTAAATCTTCATCTCATCTTATCTGTGATCACCAAAGGACCGCCCTGGAATAAAAATAGTACAAGCTGCGAATCCATTTACTAGAGAGAGAGAGGGAAAAAAAACCATTTAGCATATCAGTAGGACTTTAGGTTTCACTTGCTAGTAAAAGTACACAAAAGTATGCAAAGACTGCAGTTGCTATGCTACTTCCTGAAGAGGAAGCCCAGTTTTTGGTTTGGGCAAATCTCCAAAGAGAGATAATTTGTTTCTAACAGGTTAATTGAATTCCAATTGAGCTTGTAAGTAAATGCATTAGAAGAATAGAAACAGCTTACTTGATTAGTGGATCACCTCCACTCCTTTTAATTCCCCAGGAATACAAGGAAGATTAAAACATATGTGGTAAGTAAATTTGAATCGTCTGAACATACATTCACAACAATTGCCTTGCAAGTACCAAATGCTGTTCAAACCCCCTTCAACACTTGCATTCTTCAGTCTAACTGCCAGCATTAACTAAATCGAGTTGAATGAGCTCCTATGGGGGCGTCTAAAATGCTAAAAGCATTGCCTTTTCCATCAATCACTTTTTTAACTTCTGAAAGTCCACTTTTGCAAAATTATTTCCAATCACCTCAAACCTTGGGCTGATTCCCCAGTCTCACTTTCTGACCTTCATTATAGACACAGCAGGACAAAGTACAAATGAGAAAGGAATTGCCAAAGCAGGGTTTGTAAGCCTGATATTTGCAATAAACATAAATTCACTGATTTTTTTCCATGTGAAAACAGTCCTCTTGTGATTATTGTCACTGGAGAGTGTATCACATTTTTCCTAGTTTTTAGGTGCTCAGGCAGTTTGCAACAAGTCATTTTGGAAAAAAAACATCATCCAAACCAGCTTATCAAAAAAAAATTTTCTAAGCTTATGATGGAACAAACATGCATTCAGAGTAAAAAAAATATCTGGAGGAAAAGTGCAGTTTATTGGTCATGCAAAAATGGAGTACTGAACAAATAATTCTCTCTCTCTCTCTCTCTCTCTCTCTCTCTCTCTCTCTCTCTCTCTCTCTCTCTCTCTCTCTCTCTCTCTCTCTCTCACACACACACACACACACACACACACACACACACACACGGCAAAAACCATTAAATGTTGTTGTTGTTAGTTGCGAAGTGGTGTCCGACCCATCGCAACCCCATGGACAACATTTCTCCAGGCCTTCCTGTCCTCTACCATCCTCTGTGGTCCATTCAAGCTCAAAAAACCATTAAATAGTCACACTCAAGCTGTTTAAGACATTGAATGTCAAAATTTGAGCTGCACATAGAGACTGGCTGACAATTTTTAGCACGCACACAGAATCACTTTCAGGCATTCAGTAGTCCATGTTTGAGAAGACCAATCAACACTTTCCAAGCATTGTGAACAAAATACTGTCCAGAACCTCAATCCTGTATAATGGAAGCCAATGGAGCATAAATTAAAACCCAAAGTAAGACTGTTCCTTCTTTACAGTTTCTGTCCTGACCCCTTGAAATTTAAAGGAGGAGGAAGAGAGGATCTATGACTTTGCAGTTGTTTCTCAACAATCAAATTTTCTTCATGATGTGTACTCCTCTTCCATTTCATTCCACCCAGCCAGACTCTAACCTGTCTTTTTATGATTGCTGGTGAGTCAGATTGTTGAACCTTGCCTAGGAAAGTCTCAGCCAGTTAGTTTACAGTTTCCACAAATAAGATAGGACAAAAGTGAAGGAACACTGCTGCCTTTGTTTCTTTGTCAACCAGCTATTGCAGATGTGTTCCCGTAAGCATAGCTAACACATGTCTTAAGTGAATAGGTTGGAAGTTGCTTTAATACTAACTGTATTTATTCCACATATTGAACTATGATTTGCTTAACCATGACTTATTAAATAAATCAGTACTGACTAGCTTCACATAGTAGTACATTAAGCTATTGAGTATGACTTATTTACCAGGAACGGAGAATTCCCGCTTAGTCAAAAGGAAGCATACCATGTGTTGTAGGAACCCTGCTAGGAAGTAGAGTAAGAGCCTGGGGTTGGAAACAGGAAGCCCCTGCTCTTGACTACTATTTATTCCAAACTCATTATATAGAAATTAGACTCTTAGTCTTATTTTCCATTGCAGTATAGAGTATAGTAATACCATCTGATTTATTTTACAGGTGCTAAAAGCAAGTGCTTTTCATGTTCTGAATGCTATGCAAATATTAAGGGGTGGGAAAGCATCTTGAGGGGTGTCAAACTGGTGGTCCATGGGCCAGATGCATCACACCAGGCCACGCCCATCCCAGTTCCATGAATGGGAAACATCACTTGATAGTAATGTGAGGCTGCAAGTTTGACACCTGTGATCTAGGCCAGTGTTTCTCAACCTTGTCAACTTGAAGATGTCTGGACTTCAACTCCTAGAATTCCCCAGCCAGCGAATGCTGGCTGGGGAATTCTGGGAGTTGAAGTCCAGACATCTTCAAGTTGACAAGGTTGAGAAACACTGATCTAGGCTGATACATTTCCTAGATGTATTCAGTATCCATAATTGGAGGATTATTGAACTGACCTGGAGATACTAGAAACTAAGCATTTATTCTAAGAACTTTTCAGACCTTTTTCTGAATTGTTTCTTAAATCCAGATCTTAAAGTGAACCCAACTATGGAGGAGAGGAATGATGGTTTATGTTTCTGTTCTTTGTCCCTAACATGATCTTTTCCGGTTCCTGTCTGGTTCTGCCTCACCCAGCAATTTGAAAGCTGCTTTAAACCAAGTCAGCCTGGTTTGTCTAGCTAGGAAACTGGAGATCGAGGCCTGGAGACCGGAGATCTAGCCTAGATTGGAATCTTTACTAGCCTTAATTAGGAATATTGCAGGTTTGACCTGTGGACACGAAACTCAAATTGGCATTAACAGCCCCCTTTCCACTGTTATGAATTCAAATGCTCAGAGTAAATGTCTCTTCTTGTCTTTGTTCCTGGTTTGTATAGTGGGAATAACAGGAACACTTCATCAAATTAGTAAAGCAGGCCAATGATTCGGCATATTAAAAAAACAGCAAGGTGGGGGATTCAACTGCATGAAGTCAACATCTTGCCTTCACCCCCCTCCCCAAAGTATGGCCCTGCAAATAAGGGTAATTCTGTTTGTAACATTGTTAGTCATTTTGGTGAGAGCAGCTTTTCATAATTTGGTGTTCTCTAGGTTGGTTGGGTCGATCAGAAAGGTTGGCAGTTCGGCAGTTCGAATCCCTAGTGCTGCCTAATGGAGTGAGCTCCTGTTACTTATCCCAGCTTCTGCCAACCTAACAATTAAAAAGCATGTAAAAAATGCAAGTAGAAAAATAGGGACCACCTTTGGTGGGAAGGTGTTCCGTGCGCCTTCGGCATTTAGTTATGCCAGCCACATCACCATGGAGGTGACTTTGCACAGCGCTGGCTCTTCGGCTTTGAAACGGAGATGAGCACTGCCCCCTAGAATCAGACGAGGGTTGGTTGGATTTCAACTATCTAAATTCTCAGGCCATAAAACAACATCTTTCCCAGTATCCAAGGGAAACGTTGATTAGTGTACAGGAGTATTGCATATTGAGTCTTTTTAATTGCATAAGATTTTTTCCTCTTAAGGAACTCAGTGTAACTTAGAAATGCGATTTGTTTCTTTCACTCACATCTGTTTCACCCACCCTCAAAGAAGCAGCCTCTGAACTATTTTTGGCCCTCCCTTTTAAAACTTTTTTGCCTCTGAAAAGTGCTTACAGCTGAAGGCATAATACCAAAGAAAAAAGACATAATTTTCTTTGTAAGACAGAAAAAGAGATACTGGGTTGGTTTTTTTTTTTTTACATTTTTCCTATAATTATATACAGTATTTTTTTTTGAGCAAGACAGGTGCATATAATTCTTATTATACATATAGTTCATTTACATACATTGCATTTTGTAGAGACTGAAGACTAGTCCTTAACTAGGGTACAATGGTTAAAGAGTTAGACTGTAATTATGGAAACCATGGTTCAACTACTTGCTAAGCCAGGAAGTTTATTGTATATTCCTGAGTTAGGGATATTATCTCTCCCTCTCCCTCTCCCTCTCCCTCTCCCAGACAGACAGAGAGACGGACAGACAGACAGACAGACAGAGAGTCTCTCTCTCTAACCCTAACCAGCTATACAGGACTATTGCGAAGATGACACTGGAAAACTAGGGGGCCACATTGACCTATCTGGAAAAAGGGATTACAAACCAAATCAATACCAATTTGTTTGAGTAAAGGAAAAAGCTTCAAAGGGAGGGGAGGAAAATGAAACAAGTGTCAACTGAAAGAATTACGTGTTTGGTTCCATTACACATCCCTTTAGCAAGTGATGAGGGTGATGTGGTTCTACCAAAATATCTTCTCCTGGGGACTTGAAATGACAAGAGATAACATGAGGGTGCTCAGAAAGTGATTGCAGGTATAAGGGGGCAATAAGAAAGAATGGGCAGAGACAACTGAAGGAGCAGGAGATCTGTGGATGGCTGAAGTTGTATAAAGATTGTGAGAGGAGATTGAGGTGGTAATAAAGTGACAGGGTGAGGATTCCCCCTTCCCTGGAAGTGAATGTTTCACCATAAAGACATTCATTTTTAAGGATCTGCAAGGCTATTTGTCAAGATTGGCTACATGTAGCTTCAGTCCTTCAGGTTTTTTTTTTATTGGATATGGGCTGCAAAAATCCAGAGGATTATTAGCCAAGACACAAAGAAAACAATGCATCATGTGTTAAATGACCCTGGTTAAGTGCATTGTCTAAACATTGCCACAGTGGGCAAACAGAGAGACAATCATTTACTGTACCTTAAGAATATGGGAAATTCCCTTACATCAGCTTAAGTTATTTGGCCTCTTTAGCCGATTGCTTATTAAAGTTGCACCCCACGGTCTCAAGCAGTTAATTTTTCCATTGCCTTCTGCCTGCTCCTATTTTATTTACTGTATACACCAGACATCTGCACACTGGGAGAACCTTACAGATAGATGGGCTTAAATCCTCAGAATTTTCTTCAATTTCCATGCTGCCTGAATACTTCTGGAAGTTGAGATCCATGCATCTTGGAGGACATCCAGGCTACAGAAATTTGGTGGGACATTTTATATACTCCTAGTCTGATGAGAATCTGCCTCTTTGACTTTCATAATTTTTGATTAAGTGCATAAATGTGTGAGAGCATTCTCCTCTTTCATTAGCAGGATAGTTAAAACACAAAGCCTGCACCCACAGCAGGTGCAATTAAATGGCTAGGCATGTCATAATTTGTACCCCTGAAGCATATTTAAATTGATGCTTAAAGTAATTCTGAGCGCTTGTCTGCTCTCAGATGGAATGTTGTCACATCAATGTGATCTTCTACAGTTGTAAATTGTGCAGAAAAGGCACATAAAGTGGGAAAAGAAAACATTTTCCTATCATCTCAATTCATAAGAGTATTACTTCAACCAATAAAGATGGTGGCAGGGGGATTCAGAGAAGACTAAAGAGAGTTTTCCCCTCACCCAGTGCATAGCTGACTTGTGGAATTTGCTGGCACGGAACATTAGTAGTAAAAGGAATAAGATGATGAAAGAATTCAGCAACAGCATGATGGGTGCACTGTTGGAAGATTAGAAATACCAGGTTAAGGCCAAATCATCCTGGAGAAAATCTGTATAGATTTGCTAAAATAACACATAATCTGTCAATTTTAAAAAAAGGGATAAGACTGCTTTGGTTGGAAGCATCCATCAGTAGCTACTAATGATGAGTGCAACCTTTGGAGCAGAAGCAACATACTGTGAAATAATTAATAGGTGTCTTAATATGAAAGAACTCTTGAGAAGGGATTTGGAGAAGTGATCCCACAGTCCAGAAGATGAAGAAAGTTTGAGAAAGAAACTCAGAATAACCTCATCTTGGTTACCATCAAAGAAAGCAGAGAGAAACTTAGGAAAGTTTTCAAGATTCTATTTTTTTTTTGCCCTGCTACAATATAGTAGTTTTCCTGAAATCCCTGCAGTGTCGACCTTATGACCTAGCCTACCTTGAAGGGTTGATATACCTAATTACAAGGGAGGTCAGGAAGCAGTACGAAAGGACCTTTTCCTCCAGAACGCTAAAGTACTTTGATCTTATGGAAGAATTCAGCATGCAGTTTATCCTGCTAAACGACTCGATTTGATCTAGATGTTTTTTTTTCTTAGCACAGGGGAAAAAAAGCCCCATTCAGTCTGAACACAAGATGCTTGGAAATAAATCATTCTGCCTTCAATTATATTGGAGTGCATTTGAAAAATAATCCTGAAATCTAGAATTATGTATTTCTCCTTTCCTATGTAAAATATATCAAAGTCTTTCAAAATATACAGTACATATTGCCAAACAAGATGCCAAACAAGTGGAAGATGGAACTAGAACTGGAAAAGAAATTAGATGGTTTTGTTAATAGGTGGGCATGGTCCCACAATGTTGTTTAGATGATGCCAGTTACATCTTGCCTCATTTAATTTCTCTCTCTCCTCCCTGCGCAACTGCAATTAGCTTTCCTGTCTGTCAGAGAGTCAATCTATCAACATGTCAAATGTCAATGTATTTATTTGCAAGTTGGCAATGATGATTTCAAAGAGGCTACATTGAGATGCCCTCAAAAATTGCAGACTGCATTGCCCAATTCCTGTTAAAAATCCAGTTTTTTGTTTATCTGTGTCTGGAGACGGGGAATATAGTAAACATGAGCTGCATTTCACCGTAAGAGCATTGAAACTTTTATGGTATTTTAATGCAATTCAGGAATGTGAGAATTCAGTCTGCGCTGAAATTTGGGCAAGTACGGTGCCTTTGCATTCTTTCACAACAATGCCCTGAAAATTACACTCAATCTGTATTTGCCACACATTTCTCTAGATACCAACAGAAATTTAAACAACCCCGATGTTCGCTGTGTGGTAAAACTAATAATTATTGCTTATATTACACATTGCAGGGAAAGTGGCAAGCTAGAATTAGAGATTGAGATATAGAAAAACTCTTCCAGAGAAATCAGATGTGAAAAAGGGACACCAATGAACTTTTGCTTTGCCTTGTAGACACAACTAAGGCTCTGATTCTTCGGTTCATTCTACACAGTATCTTTAAGTAGCAATCTGTTCTTTTTGCAGGCTTCTCTTTTTTTAAAAAAAAAGCTGCGTTCTTCGTTAAATCACTTCTTAGAATACAGCTTTAGCACTCATACTAAAGTTTAAAAGTTTTGAGAGGAGAGGAAGGTAACAATTGGTTCATATGCAGGATGAAAACATTTGCTGTAGGAAAACGATAATATTGAAAAACGAAAGGAATCTCTATCGAAGGGAGATTAGCAATAACAAATCTACAAAGGCATCTTCCCGGAGGCATTATAATCCCTTTTCAAGAGAAGGAAGCGGAGGGAAAAGGGACCAAGCAAGCAAACAAGCATCGCACGCTTTCTCTAATCAGTTCAAAACAGATTTTCAGTGTCAAATGTTTTGGAAAATAAATAGTTTAGTAGGAACGAGAAAAAAAAGAGCAACAGAAAAGTAAAAGGTGACTGAGGCGAGATAAATACTTAGCACTTACTGGGGAGGAGGGGAAAGCACAAGAAACATCTTATTAGCAAATGCCTACCAATACTTAATACATTTCAATGCATACAGAGATATTTTTCCCCTCTCTGAATTGATGAAATTTCTCTACATGGCTCCCTTATCCCGGTCCCTACTTTTCTTTCAAAAGGAAACACTGATTTGACAAAGACAAATTCTGTTTGAACCATCCTGGGCAGTTCACATTCAGCTAGCCAGCTTCCTTTCAGCTCTATTCTCACACCAAAATATCTTGAAGAGGCTTAACCCTGTGAAACAAGGATTTTGGACACAGGAGGAAGTCATTGAAAAATCCCCAAAATCCACTCCCCCCAAAACACCCTCTTTCCAGTCCGCCCCATTGAAATCTGACAGTTGCAAAGAGCTAGGCTAGGGAAACAAGGCTCCTGCAGTGCTAGAAACTCAATTCCCAAGATGTGAAAAGGTACCCCAAGACAAAGAGAACACAGAGGAACATGCTGGCAATTTGGCTGAGAAGCTGCCTACCTGCTGGTGTGCTCTGAATCCCAAGATTTCTTCCGATGTCCGAACCTTGCACTGTTTCTCTGTCAGCGTGGCCCTTATATATGTACAGGGAAGGCACACAGAGAGAGATACACACACCTCCCCAGCCCATTAACATGTGTATCGGTGAGTCCAACCCTCTGAAGAAGCCACCTGACTTACACACTGCCTAACAGCTGGATACCCCTTGGCACCCGCCAATGAAACCTTCCCAGAAAGGGTTTGTCACACTTCAAGCAACTGAAACAATGGCACATGTGCACGCACACACACACACAAAGATACACACATCCCTCTCATCCCAGCCCTACAGTCATCTAGGCAAGGCTTTTACTGCATGCTTTGTTTGAGAGATAACACTCTCGCACCTCTGGCTCCAAGGATAATAACAGAGTGGCTCACTCAAGCATCCCTGATGAGGTGTCTGGATAGAATTTGATGCTTTCAGACCTCTTGGAATCTGTCATAGACCAGGCACATGGTTGCTTAAGCTAGGCTGGGGCAGGCAGTTTTTCAGAGCCTTGCTTAAATCTTTATGGCCAAAGGTGGCATTCAGAAATCAATAAGCTGACTGTGCTTGTGAAAATGGACATGATTAAAAAGGAATAGTAAGAAATATTTCCCCCACTTCAGAGGTGGTATTCTGGCGGTTCGCCCCTGTTCGGGCGAACTGGTAGTTGCAGTGACATCAGGCTCTGCCCACCCACCCAGAAGTCATCAAAGACGCTCTGCACATGTGCAGAAGGTTCTGTGCATGCGCAGAAGTGCCGCACGTGCGCAAATCACGCAATCACACTCCCAGGTCCGAATCGGGAGTGAAGATGATAGCATTTCATGCCTGTCCCTTCATTCTCAAAATCTTAAAAGAGTAAAAGAATAAGAACCAAGGGTAATTATTAAAAGGATCATTTGCAGCTAAATTCTGCCAGCAAACAAACTTCTGTGGCACTCCAAGGACATGAGATGGCAGGCTGGGTTACCCCCATAAGTGTTCTCTCTTATCCCATTCTTGCCTATAATTAGCTACATGTTGTTTTTTTTAACTGGAGAGCCCAGGAACTGAGAGCTGACATCTTCTGCATCCAAAAGATATGCTGTAGCTGCCCTTCATCCACGGAGGACAACAGAATGGAAAATCTCTGTGTACAAAGAAAACGTCTACCTAACTCACATACTAATAAGCGGTCTCAGGCGTATTCTATACCTCAGTTGCAACCACAGACTAAAAAAAGAACATTTTCTTGTTTTTTTCTCCTAATAATGATTTGGTCCATTAACCAACTTCCTTTCCCCTTTCCTTTCCTTTCCTTTCCTTTCCTTTCCTTTCCTTTCCTTTCCTTTCCTTTCCTTTCCTTTCCTTTATTTTCCTTCTTGCTTCCTGACAGTTGCCTGGACAAGTTCCTGCTGTTTTCTTAGCAAGATTTTAAAAAGTAGTTCACCATTGCCTGCTTCCCAGGGCTGAGAGAGAATGACTGGCCCAAGGTCACTCAACCGACAGGACTTAGAATTTTTGGTCTCCTGTTTTACCCTGGTGCTTTAACCACTACTCAAAATTAGCTCACTCTTCTGTTACTAACATATTTTAAATCATCATACTTGTAACGTATTTCCCATATTGATCTTACCCTCCCTTCATTTTTTCTTCTCCCTTGTGCCAAATTATACAATATAACTCTCCCCTCCCACCAAAGAAGTGAGCAGGCAGAAAATCACAGTTTGGTAATATTCTTCTGGTCAAGGGATCTACTGTATTTTTCAAAGTATAAGATGCTCCGGAGTATAAGACACACACATTAGTTTTGGGGGGTGAAAATAAGAAAAACAAATTCTGCCTCTGCCTACCAGCATCTATTGGAATTCATCTGGCTAGCACCCTTAGCAAACAGCCTGGTCAGATTTAGCACATTATCGCAGCCTGATTCAGCATGAGTAGCTGATTGGCGGGTGGATCGGCCCCCCAGAATACTCCCAATCAGCTGTTCCCAGAGTTGAACATTAACAACCGGTTCACTGGTGAGGCAGGAAGGTGGCAATTGTCTGTGGCAATCTCTGCAGCCTGGAACAGGTCTAAAACGTGATGCATGGAATCCGAAAATGGCTAAAGGTTGGGGTTGGGCGGGTGGGTGGGGGTATATTCAGTGTATAAGGTAAAGGCTCGCACATATGTGATAATTGTTCCCAACTCTATGGGGCAGTAGTCATCTCCATTTCAAAGCCAAAGAGCCAGCGCTGTCCGAAGACGTCTCCATGATTGTGTGGCCAGCATGACTAATATTACCTCCCCACCAAAGCTGGCCCCTATTTTTCTACTTGCATTTTTACATGCTATTGAACTGTTAGATTGGCAGAAGCAGGGACAAGTAAAGGGAGCTCACTCCGTTACGCGGCACTAGGGATTCGAACCACTGAACTGCCAACCTTCTGATTCACAAACTTCGATCAAACTAGATTAGGTGTATAAGACTCACCCAAATGTTCACCCTCTTTAAGGAGGGGAAGTGTGTCTTATACTCCAAAAAATACGGTATTTTATTTATTTTCGCACCAGAATTAGATGTAACAGTAGCAGAGTGAAGCCACAGGTAGGAATGGAACTGAAATGTTCAGACTTGGTGGGTTATCCGCTTTTAGAAAGAGGGACTTTTGAGTTTTTAAATCAAATTAAAAATCAGCAAATCAAGCCAAAGGAGAAATATAGTATATTTATCTTAGGGATCACATTTTTAAAAAAATCCCCCCCAAAAACCACCCACTGCCGTTTTACTGTTAAATTCTGACAGCTCAATCTGAAGTAGCTGTAGGGGGTTACAAAAATAGTCAGGGACCTTTTAGGTTTCCCATCAGTGAGCTCATGAGTAGGAAACCTAAAAGGTCCATGTGTGCACCATGAAATAAATGGCAGTGTTCCTAGTTTTCTTCCTTCCAGGAGTTCTCAAGTCAGTGCTCTGAGTTCCCCAGGCGGAGAAGCATGAAAACAAGCCCAACAAAAGGTCAGGACCATGGACAGGTAACTGAGGGAGGGGGGGGTAGACTTTGTTTACTTTAGTTTCTTCGATTTGGTGCCTTCAGGAGTTTTGGACTACTGTTCCCATTGATCATGTCAGTTATCTAAAATATTTGGTATGAATCAGTTGGGGGAAGCTAGACGCTTTACCTTCTGTGAAATTTATTCTGTGAATTTATTTTATTTATCCTCTTTATTTATTGTATTTAAGAAATACCCATCTCTGTCAGAGAAAAGCATACTGGTTGTACTCTGGAAGTCCTGGGCATTTGAAGTAGACATGCAAACCTGTATAGAAGGGACCAGTGATTTATAACTAAACCCCAAAAGAGAACACAATAGAATCGCAGGGCTGGAATGGACCTCAAGAGGTTTTCTAATCCAACCCCGTGCTCAAGGCAGAAGACCTTATACCAATAGCAATAGCAGTTAGACTTATATACCACTTCATAGGGCTTTCAGCCCTCTCTAAGCGGTTTACAGAGTCAGCATATTGCCCCCAGCAACAATCCGGGTCCTCATTTTACCCACCTCAGAAGGATGGAAGGCTGAGTCAACCCTGAGCCGGTGAGATTTGAATAGCCGAACTGCAGAACTGCAGTCAGCTGAAGTAGCCTGCAGCCTGCAGTGCTGCATTTAACCACTGCGCCACCTCGGCTCTTATACCATCCTGGCCAAATGATTGCACACACAGTGCAAATCCAATTTGGAAAAGCTCCAATGAGCTAGGAGGCAAGCTATTTCCTTAGCCATAGCAATAGCACTTAGACTTATATACCACTTCATAGGGCTTTATAGCACCCTCTAAGCGATTTACAAATATCAGCAGATTGCCCCCAACAATCTGGGTAATTTTACCAACTTCAGAAGGATGGAAGGCTGAGCCAACCTTCAGCCCGTCAAGATTGAACTTCTGGCAGTGGGCAGAGTCAGCCTGCAATACTTCATTGTAACTACTGAGCCATCGTGACTCATTGATTAATTAATCTTACTAGCCAAAAATTTCCTCTTATTCAGAAATTTTTAGGTGGGATCTATCTTTAACAAGCTTCCAACCATTACTTCTTGTCCAGCCCTCTGTTGCTTTGGAGAATAAGTCAATCCCTCTAGATTTCTCCTCAATTTCTGGTCAATATTGGGATGATAAAATTGGGGCAAAAGATGTTCTAAAAATACTCTTCATGGGGGCATGTTTGTGGAATCGGTTTGCAACTAGAGTAGTGTGAAATAATCATCAAGCATTTTAGGAGGGACCGTATTTTTCGGACTTTAAGACATACCGGAGTATAAGATTTTGAAGAGGTAAATTAAAAAAAAGGTTTTTGCACTCTGCAGGCCTCCCAAACCCTCTGCATGCCTCATTTTTTGCAAAAAAGGAGGGGCATGCAGAGCTTTGGGAAGTTTGTAGAGTGCTCCTGGGGGTTGCCCCCCTTCAAATGAGCAAAAAAATTGGCTCATTTTTCACAAAAATGGGCCATTTTTGCATAAAAAATGGCATACAGAGGCTTTGGGAGGCTTGTAGAGTGTTCCTGGGGGCTGGGGGAAACAAGCAAAAACACCCCTCCCGAGCCCTCAGGGGCACTTTACAAGGCTCCCAAACCCATTTTTGCAAAGGGGGTGGGGTTTCAGTAGGCCAAATTTGCTGTATTCACTATATAAGACACACCCAGATTTTCACCCTCTTTTTTGAGGGAAAAAGGTTTGTCTTATACTCTGAAAAATATGGTAAACACACTTACACTTTGGCTATTCTAATGGGATTTTTGAAATTCAACATTTGCAGCTATGAACACAATGACACAAATGTCATTTTCCACACACAGAAACATAAATTGAGCTGACAGAGTATTCTTAGAGTTTCTGCCAAAGTAAGCTCTGAGCCACTACTCTTTTAGAGCTCTTTGTTTCTTAGAATGTCTACAGCAGGGGTGGGCTCCTGCAAGTTCTAAGCTCTTCTATAGAAGAGGTTCCACAAATCTACAGTGCCGTTTAGAACCGGTTCCAGCTCCCTCCCCCTGCCCGTCCGCACATCATCAAGATGAAGAGCGAGAGGAGGAATTCTGGGAGTTGAAGTCCATAAGTCTTAAAGCTGTCAAGTTTGAACACCCCTGGGGTTGTTTTTCTAAAGGGTTAGGGTTGCAAGGGTCTTGTAACTTGACAGCTTTAAGAGTTGCGTGCTTCAAATGCCAGAGTTTCTGAGCCAACATTTTGGTGGCTAAGCAAGAACATTGTTAAATGAGTTTCACCACATTTTACAAGTTGGCCATGCCCACCCAGTCACATGGCCGGCAAGCCACTCCCACAAAGCAGGCCACACCTACAGAAGAGGTTCTAAAACAATTTGAAACCCACCACTGGTCTACAGGTATCTGAACAGAGGTGGACATTGTTTACTTGGACTTTCAAAAAGCTTACAGCAATGTTGTTTTTATATTAAAATTATAGTGTAAACTTTAATTGAAAAAGAGATAACAGAGAATAAGAGCCGGTATCAGATAATTATGAAGGTATTGGATTAGAACTGGGAAAACTTAAACTGAAGACCACAATCAATTGTGCAAACTGATTGATTGACTTCAGGCTTGTCATAATACCTTTATACACATTTGTAGTACAATGACTTTTAGATTGACATAACCCAAGTCTGATTGTCAGCCCCTCACAAAGAATACTGTAGAACTGGAAAATATGTAGAAAATGAAACGTTGCAAGAGAGGAGGTAGAAATTCTGATAGGGGGGGTTCTCTCTTACATCACGAGAACTTGGTATAATCAGGAACACATACATTTGTATATGTAAATTTGCTTCTGGATAAGGGTTAGATTTTAGATGGGATGGATGGGTTGGCGAAAAAAATGTTGAGTTTTTGATATTCATTTTAGTGAACAAAGGAATAAAAAATATTTGATACAAAGAGGTGAAAACAAGAAACAATCCAGGACTATGATTAAGAACTTCTAGTCTAGTGATGGCTAACTTTTTTCTAAAGGTGTGCACGTGCCCACCCATTCTTTCCTTGGTTAGTTTCCATCTATTGTTTCTTGTTTTGCCTTCTGTGGCTTGGGAAAATAGCTTAACTCACTTTTTTTGTGGCTGCCCCTCAAATATTGGAATACTGCTATCATGTCACTTCTAGCTCTTCTTTTCTCTAGACCAAACATATCCAACTCCTACAACTGTTTTAGCCTTCAGCCCACCTGAGTATGATATTGTTTCCACCAAAAGCCATTACTGTACTCTTTTTCATAATTTGTCCCCAGTTTTTTCCTTTTACAGTAATCAGCTATTAGTTAATCTGACCAATAATCCTCTAAAGCCAATCTTAGGAGAGGAAATAAAAGTCATGTCCTAGCAGGGGTGGGTTCCTGCCAGTTCTAACCTCATCTATAGAAGAGGTTCCACAAATCTACAGTGCCGTTTAGAACCGGTTCCAGCTTCCTCCCCCCGCCCATCCACACATCATCAAGATGAAGAGTGAGAGGAGGAATTCTGAGAGTTGAAGTGTGCAAGTCTTAAAGCTGTCAAGTTTGAACACCCCTTGGTTTTTTTTTCTAAAGGGTAGGGGTGCAAGGGTCTTGTAACTTGACAGCTTTAAGACTTGCGGGCTTCAAATGCCAGAGTTCCTGAGACAACATGACTGGAGGAGGAATTCTGGGAGTTGAAGTCCACATGTCTTAAAGCTGTCAAGTTTGAACACCACCGGGTTTTTTTTTTCTAAAGGGTTAGGGGTGCAAGGGTCTTGTAACGTGACACCTTTAAGACTTACGTGCTTCAAATGCCAGAGTTTCTGAGCCAACATTTTGGTTGCTAAGCAAGAGCGTTGTTAAGTGAGTTTCACCACATTTTAAAAGTTGACCACACCCACCCAGTCACATGGCTGGCAAGCCACTCCCACCTGGTCACATGGCCGGCAAGCCACTCCCACAAAGTAGGTTACACCTATAGAAGGGGTTCTAAAAATTTTTGAAACCCAGCACTGTGTCCTAGCCATACATTAAAACTTAACATTTCAGTCTGTTCAATGAGGAAGGGAAGAAGCTTTGTAACTGCAGGGCAATTGCAACATTATTAATACAAAAATTAAATAAGGAAGGTGCAGGAGGACAGGTCTGTTTGACTCCTTAATATAGGATTAAATATTCCAGAGAAACCAAGTATTTACACCCTTTTGGATGGTCCTAATAAAACTCTTATCCTGCTAAGAATTGAGGGAATATTCTTGGTTTGGAATTTCCTTCTTACTGTGGGCAGGCACTAATCTTCTGAAAAGAAAATTTTTCTGGAATCTTCTAATCTGGAAACAATGTACTGTGTATCACTCCTTTTGATGGTTTGCAACGCTGACTAAATGACAAAAGGGAGCTGTACCTTCTGAAATCATTTGCAATGGCAATTTCTTCCCAAACCGTTATAGACAGGTAGGAACACTAAAACAACTATCTCCAAATTGTCAGGTTAGTACTGTAATTATATTGGGGATTTTTGAGAACATATTGTAGGTCAGTGTTTCTCAACCTTGGCAACTTGAAGATGTCTGGACTTCAAGTTGCTAAGGTTGAGAAACACTGTTGTAGGTGTTCTCACAAAACGGTGGCTATTGTGGGACCTTGTTTATTCATCAGGGGCTGTCAAGTGATGGGGGAAAAATTGGTGTTGTTCTTCAACAATGAAGATGGGATGGTGAACCTTTTCAGCACCAAGTGCCCAAAATGGAACGCACGTGCAGGCATGTGCAAGTGCATGCGCCAGAGCGCCGAAAACCTGAAGACCAGATGACTGGTGCACAGGCACACACCGGCCAGCTGGTCTTTGGGTTTCCGGCATGCGTATGCATGCCAGCCAACTGGTCTTTGTGCCTGCCAGAGCACTGGAAACTCAAAGATCAGCTGGCCAGCACAGACATGCCTTTTTTTTGGGTGGTTTTGACTGTTTTCTGGGCTGTTTTCAAGCCATTTTCCAGGCCATTTTCAGGCTGTTTTCCAGTGCTCCGGTATCCACAAAGACTAGTGGATCAGAGCGCATGTGTGGACCAGAAACCAGAAGAGCAGCTGGCAATGGGGGGCGTGCCCACAAAGAGGGCTCTGCATGCCACCCATGGCACATGTGCCATAGGTTCGCCATCACAGTCCTATAATTTCTCCTATCACCTTCCTTCCTTCCTTCCTTCCTTCCTTCCTTTCTCTTTCTCCTCTCCTCTCCCTTCCCCTTCTCTCCCTTCCCTTCCCCTCCCTTCCCTTCCCTTCCCTTCCCTTCCCTTTCCTTTCCTTTCCTTTCCTTTCCTTCCCTTCCCTTCCCTTTCCTTTCCTAGGCAGTAGTCATTTGTTATTTTTATTTACTACTAACACCAGTGGGGATTATGGAATGAGGGTAAAATTACACTGGAAGTTGACATTTTCTTGTGTCTGGCATTCCTTTTTCTCTTTTCCTTCTGGAAAGATTCTTAAAAATTAAGATGTCTTGGAGTTTGTCCATGGATGCATTACAACACTACCTTTCAATTCATGCAATTCTGTTTATTTATGTCAGGAGAGAAAAATCCCTTTTCCTGTTCTGGACCCTCCCAGTAAGAGCCTGGTTCTGATTTATCTCTTCTAGCCAGTTGTTCTCCAGCTTCAACTCTCTGAATTTCCTCTTTCATTCACATTTCACTGAATCAAATGGATAACTTCTACACATTCCTTCCTTTGGATTAGTCATTTTAGGGGTGTTTTTAAGAGTGCCATTTCATTTCACACTTTATCACTGTCATTTATCCACATGGTTCCCAATTTAGATAATTGCATGTCACTTTTAAATGAAATTATCATGGAGTCTGCTTTAGAATGTTCATAATCCTTGAGAATCTTCAAACTTTTTATTAACTTTTTAATTGATCTTTTTCTTTGAGTTTCTAAAGAGGTTGCAATGGCTAAGCCTAGGTTAAGACCCAATTACTCTCTTTCTGTATAAAATGATATACACAAATACATTATACTGCTCCTTAACCTAATAACCGGTTCAATACAATATGCAAAAAACCTGGGTCATTATCCATATCAGTGGTGGGATTCAATTTTTTTTATTACCGGTTCTGTGGGCGTGGCTTAGTGGCCGTGGTGTGGCTTGGTGGGTGTGGCAGGGGAAGAATACTGTAAAATCTCTATTCCCTCCCTACTCCAGGGGAAGGTTACTACAAAATCCCCATTTCCTCCTGATCAGCTGAGACTCAAGAGGCAGAGAAGAGATGGGGGTGGGGCTAGTCAGAGGTAGTATTTACCATTTCTCCGAAGTATGCAAAATTTCTGCTACCAGTTCTCGAGAACTGGTCAGAACTTGCTAAATACCACCTTGATCCATATGCTATGTCCATGCAACTGTTACCATTGTGGATTTCAACACTGGGCAGATGACTCTGGATCACTGATGGATTTGTCCTGTAGCAGGGGTGTCAAACTCAATTTCATTGAGGGCCCTATCAGGGTTGTGTTTGACCTTGGATGGATGGGCATGGCCAGCTTGATGTCACTCAGGTTGGGGGTGCCTGTGGCAGCCCAAGTGCTCTACCAGTGAAAACAGGCTCCCAAGCTCCTTTTTCAGCTGCGAGGGCCTCCTGGCAACCCTCTGCCACCAAAAACGGAGCTCAGGAGAGCCGCACATGGCCCCCATGAGCTCCATTTTCAGCTGTGATGGCCTCCTGGCAACCCTTTGCCACCAAAAACGGAGCTCAGGAGAGCCGCACATGGCCCCCATGAGCTCCATTTTCAGCTGTGATGGCCTCCTGGCAACCCTCTGCCACCAAAAACGGAGCTCAGGAGAGCTGCACATGGCCCTCATGAGCTCCATTTTCAGCTGTGATGGCTCCTGGCAACCCTCTGCCACCAAAAACGAAGCTCAGGAGAGCTGCACATGGCCCCCATGAGCTCCATTTTCAGCTGTGATGGCCTCCTGGCAACCCTCTGCCACCAAAAACAGAGCTCAGGAGAGCTGCACATGGCCCTCGAGCTCCATTTTCAGAAGTGATGGCTCCTGGCAATCCTCTACCACTAAAAACAGAGCTCAGGAGAGCTGCACATGGCCCCATTTTCAGCTTTGATGACCTCCTGGCAATCCTCTGCCACCAAAAACGGAGCTCAGGAGAACCGCACATGGCCCTCACGAGCTCCATTTGTGGTTGTGATGGCCTCCTGGCAACCCTCTGCCAGTAAAAACAGAGATCGGGAGAGCTGCACACAGCCCTCCCAAGCTCTGTTTTCACTGGCAGAGACACCGCAGGCTGGTCCTTCGCTGTTTCAAGGGTGGCCCTGTGGGCCAGATCTAAGTACTCCATGTGCTGGATCCTGCCCCTGGGCCTTGAGTTTGACACCCTGTCCTGTAGTATCCTCAAAATTATGAAAAAGTTGGAGAATCACAGGCATATCAATTATATGTCTGTCCTGATGATTTTCCCAGGCTTTCCAGGTATGTTGTTATAGGTCTCTCATATAATATGTGGTCCCAGGAAACACAGGATAACTATGTTTAAAAATCAAACCAAGAAAAGTTATTTTATGTCTCTCTTTAATGCACTATCAATCTTCTGGTTGGAACAAAGTGTGTAGAAGGAAACACCCTGATGTTAGAATTGTGTTGAGATCTTCCATAAGCTGCAAAACAGAAACACTCTTAGTGTTAGAATATTCGGTTGGTCAACCAATGTGACTTTCTGCAACTTGGTGCTCTCTAGGTGTGCTATAATCACAGATGTCCACAGCGTGTTTTTTTTTATAAAGCAGAAATGCTAGCTTTGATCACACAGTTGCAGACACCATCTCGACTTTGACCTGTGGATATCCCTGATTGAGTTTAAAACCTATAAAATTCTCAGCTATTTGGGTCATGTTTATTGAGAGTTCTATAAATTGTATCCCACAAACCTAAAGAGTCGAAACTGAGAAATGCTTATCTAATTTAACAGTTAACGGACTGAACTCTTTATTTTCTTATCTTGCAGGGTCTCTTTTTAGAAATAATGGAGAAATTTATGAGTCCATTTTTCATTGTCATCAGCCACAATGAGGTGTCCACAAAAGTCTGCTACAAATTAACTGCCTGTTAAAAACTTTGCCCAGCTTTTTTCAAACATAACAACAAATCAATCTCAAAACTTTCACTTGTTTCAAAGGGCCCATGGCTTCCGTTGACAGCAAAAGTACCTTCCTTGCCTCAACAAGTGAAATTGCACAATAAACCTGCTGGTAGCAGAGAGATTTTTATCTCTATAATTTCTTGGAACAATATCCAGAGAAAGTGTAGGTGTATACGTCCTGCAAGCCTTTGAGATGTTATTTTGTTTTTGCTGCTGTATAAGTGATCACGCCTTGACTGATTTTTTGTTCATTAAGTCTTTCCCAAGGAGATGGAGCTTATTAAGTGCTGTTTTGGGGGGGAGAAAGAATAGAATTGTGGGGAGCTACAACTAGACTTGGAAGTTCACTAGAAAAGTATCTTGTCTTTTTATGTAAATTGAGAGCATTTGGACCAAAACCCAATTCCTTTGTGTCCAATCACACTTGGCCAATAAAGTTATTCTATTCTATTCTATTCTATTCTATTCTATTCTATTCTATTCTATTCTATTCTATTCTATTCTATTCTATCCCATCCCATCCCATCCCATCCCATCCCATCCCATCCATCCATCCATCCATCCATCCATCCATCCATCCATCCATCCATCCAACCCATTCTATCCTATCCTAGAGGCATAAATGTGAATTTCCTTCTTATTTTTTGTACCTGCCAGGAAGGGACCAGTAAAGGGGTGGGCTTCAAAGATTTAGCAAGCGGTTCTCTGGGTGGGGATGGGTGTGGTAGGTGTGGCCTAGTTGGCCTCCTTCACCACAGTGGGGGGGGGAGGGACACACGATAGACATTTTTGCCCTCCCCTGGCTGTGGAGGCTTTTTCCGAGCCTCCAGGAGGGCGAAAATGGCCTCCCTCAGCTCTGGAGGCCCTCTAGGGCCATTTCCAGCCTTCCTGAGCTTCTGGTAGGCCTGTTTTTTACCCTCCCTGAGCCTCAGCACATGCCCTGTATATCACTGCATCCAAAACAGTCTGTGAAGAGATTCCTGAGAGGGGCGGGGTGGGCAGGGCCAGTCAGGATTGGGATTGTGGGTGGGATCTCTGAACTGCACAGAATCTTAGCTATAGATTCTCCCAAATCCCTGCAAGCCCCCAGCATCCCACCTCTGGACCAGCAGCCATCAATCTGCCAATGTTCTTCCCAGCCATTACTTTGCTGGTCATTGGGATGTTCACCATTCTTGACAAAGAAGAAAGATGGATATTTATCTGAAGGAAGCACTATTAGTGAATCATGGAGAGAGAAATGTGTGGAGCAGAGGTGGAGGTTTTAAGTGATTGAACATGAACCATGATGCTACAGTTGAAACCCTGCAACTTGCATCAGAAGTTGGGATGCAAAGATGCAATGACATCCTTGTGGTTGTGTCATGATCACCTTGTGTGCAAATTGTCATATGTTCATTATTGTGACTAGCCGTGGACGCCTATGCCTAGTGCTCACTTAACCTGGGGAGAGAAATGTGTATAACCTCATTACTGCATATTTTAAAAGGAAATTCTGAAGATGTTCTTCTTCCATCTGCTTTTAAATTATATTGTACCTGAGGCATTTTTTTTAGCTGCTGTCTTTTTAATGCAATGCTTTCTGATGTCGAAATAGGAATAATTGCATTTTAAACGTTGTGGGTGCTTTGAAAGAATAATTAGAAATTTAATCTTTCTGCTCTCCTCTCTACTCCTGGCCTTCAGGTATTATCCATTTCCACTTACTGCCTGAGAACCAGTCCTAGCTGGAGGTGGCTGCTCATAAGTGCTATGAAACCTAAATGAATGACCTGATCTAACACATTGCTGCTTCTGATTGGCAGAGATTCACCAAGATGAGGCAAAGAGATACCTTTCCCTGGCTGTAGCTTGTGGCACGTATTTATTTTATTTATTTAAAACATTTATATAGCCATCCACCATTCAGCCAACTCTGGGAGGCTCCCATTAAAGATTAAAAGACATAAACTAAATTTTAAAACTATAAAATACAACCAGTGAAAACATAAAACCTTAAAAAAATGAAAACCTGATGCCAATCCATGCTAACGTGCCATTATCTAATCTTCTCCCAACACCTGGAGGAAAAGGCAGGCCTTTGAAGCCTTACAGATGGCTAAAAGAGTGGAGGCCAGAGACAAGATGCTCCATAGGGCAGGGGCTGCCACAGAAAAAGTACGTTTCCTCACTCCCATTAGCTGACGATATTTGGGGAAAGGAATCAGGGGCGTGCCCACTTTATCTGACTGGAAGGACTGGTAGATGTCCTGAGGTAAAGGCGATCCTGCAGATCTTGTGCCACATAGGTGTTCTATAGGCCTTCCAAGATCATGAAGCCTTGTCCTGATAAAACCTCTTTTATTTAGGTTAAAGGCAGATGTGGATTTCTACCGATTCGCACCACTTCAGGCGAACCGGTAGTGGTGATTTGGCTTGGGTCGCAGAGCCGGCAGTGACTCAGGCTGGCCACATCCCTGAATGGTTCCTTAGTCTCCGTTGCCATTGCAGGCATGTTTTTTTATTAGTTTTTATTAGCTTTCACATGTGCAAAACAATTTATAGTGAACTGCACACGAACGCAAAGTGCGCGCAAAGCAAACTGGTACCAACCACGGGTGGGAACCCACCCCTGGCCAAAGGGAATTCCTCTCCATCAAAGTCCCGATAAACAGTCTTTCGTGAGATTTCATAACTACAGACTTTACTTTTAGGCTTGGAGAGTTGCCTGACTGATATCTTCCAAATGACATGCTGTAGCAGCAATTACTTGGCAAGAAGTCAGGAACAGATCTACAGTATATGTAACTGTAAACCACCCAGAGTTACCCTGTGGTAAGAGGGGCGGCCAATACATTTTATGTCTAAATGGGCAAAGCAAATGCTCTACCACTGAACTGCACCTCCTACTAAACCTACAGAGCTCCTGCCCAAGTCTGTAGTTCTTTACCACGATCACAAATTTGAAGATTACTTCATTGAGGGTCGGTTAGTCTCATTAGCTCTCTTTGTCTCAGGCCTCCATTCAGCTTTGCTCTCTGGTGCCTTTTAACAAGACCATATAGACGAGGCTGAGTTGTGTGCACAGATTCATTTCTCGCCCCTCCCTGGATGTGAATGGTTTCTGTGTGTCTATTGCTATTTTCAAAAAATATAATAAAAATAAAGTCATCAGTGACGGCTCTGAGAAAACAATGATTTGAACAGTTTCACCTCGTTCCACTCCACTCCCTACTTCTCATTCATTTCCCATTACTCCTCATTCCCGTTTCCCAATAGCTGATGAGTCATATACATTCTGATAAATATCAGGGTCTGCAGTTAATGGGAGCCAATGATTAGAATAACCAAGAAAAAAATAAATCAACCTTATTAGAGGGCAAATATTCTTCCCACCTCCCCGTCTTCTTTTCTCTTAGTATTTTAGCAACAGATTAGGTGACAATCAAAGCCCTATTTACTCTTCTGAGGGTCAGCTGATGCTTCAGCAAGTGAATGGAAAAGAACAGAATCTTACAGTTATATGATATGGGCTATTTTGCAGTCATGTTAGTCACAGACAGCCAAGGGGATCCTTTAAAATCCAGAGAGGAAATGCTTCAGCAGAGCATAAATGGTCTGAACATTCTCCAGTTAAATGGTCAAGGTGACTTTGATGCTTTTGTGGACATGAATTTCTTTTGAATGGGCCAGTGGTTAAGGCACCAGGCTGGATAGCAGGAGATCATGAGCTGAAGCCCACCTTAGCCATGAAAACCAGCTGGGTGATATTGGGCCAGTCCCTCAACCCACCTCACAGGAGAGAAAGGTATACTGGATATGTTCACTTCCTTGAATTATTTGTAAAAATAATAAACGTAAAATACAAATAAAATCTAATCTAAATTGCATAGTAGTGTCAGAGCTGCAGCCATCTTTTCTTTTGGGACTTTGGCCTGCTACACTTTCTATTATTCTGCTATGCATTTTCTATTGTGGGAAAATGGGAGGGGGGATTGTAAGGAGTGAGATGCTGTGTAGCCACAACAAAATTATTTCTAGAAAGTCAAAGTCATCCTTTGTCTCTGCACATGACTGGAACTGGATGGGTGGAACTGCCACCATGGCAGTGGGAGATTGGACCATATGATGGACTTGTGGGTGTGGGGGCAAGATCTTGAACTTTCAACTAGGTGGTGGGAAACCAGGAAGCTTTCCGATTTGGGTTTTCCCAGATGTACCAACATGGCTCTCTTAATAAATTGGAACTTTGAGCAATACTTTGCCTTGGACTCTGATTTACTTTTGGATGCTATTTGGAACCCTGACAAGTAGTTTACAGAAGTGCAAAGGTGTTTTTTCAGGAGGCAACTGGACTTTCTTGTTTTCTTGGATGAGAAGCAAAACATCTTCAAAGAAAAGGCAAGAAAGTCCAGTTGCCTCCTGAAAAACATCTTTGGGACAACCATGACCAGGATGACTGAGAATCTCCATTGACCTATAGCAGTACAGTTCCAGAAATTATTTTTCCTATTAGAAGTAGCATCAAAAGTACATTCCTTCTGCCATAATTCATAAAACAAGTTCCCAACTCAATTCCACTTTGCACAGGTGGTTCTGAAATTGAACTGAACACATTGGAATTTCACTACCAATTTGTGGGCAGCGAAAATGGATGCATTTTTCTGAATTTTTCCAGGGGGAAACAGAAATTTTCCAACAATTTTTCAAAAAGAAGTTTCCCTATAGTATAAGAGGAATTCCTTCATGATTAAGTTCCTCCTGGGGAAGTTGAAGGAGGAAGTTGAAGAAGCTGCAGATCATTAGACACTTAGACAAATGCTTGGACTAAGATATACACAAGAACAAGAGGATTTCATCAATGTTATTTAAAATCAACTTCTGAAGCAAGTTATTTTCCTTCAAATTGAATAACAACTGGTAGAAAAGACATGAGATTTGTTTTAAAGGTATTAGAACCTTAGCTCATGTTAAGAGATGTTTGTGATTACAGAGGACCCATAGCCTTGATGATTTTTTTCTCATATCACAAGCCATGATTTAATTTTGTTGTGATGGAGTTCTGGCGTTGCAGCAGAAGATCCCACTCCACTGAACCAGGAGATAACTAAGTTATTTAGGTGAATGGAATGCTCTGCCTCAGATGAAGCCAACACAGTTCTAGACTACATAAATAGAGGGATAGAATCAAGATGTTGAGACTCTAGAAAGAGTGCAGCGAAGAGCAACAAAGATGATTTGGGACTGGAGGCTAAAACATATGAAGAACGGTTGTAGGAACTGGGTATGTCTAGTTTAATGAAAAGAATGACTAGGGGTGACATATAGCAGTGTTCCAATATCTCAGGGGCTGCCACAAAGAAGAGGGAGTCAAGCTATTCTCCAAGCACCCAGGACAAGAAGAAATGGGCAAAAATTAATCAAGGAGGGAAGCAACTTAGAACTGAGGAGAAATTTCCTGACAGTTAGTACAATTTATCTGTGGAACAGCTTGCCTCCAGAAGTTGTGAATGCTCCAGCACTGGAAGTTTTAAAGAAGATGTTGGATAACCATTTGTCTGAAGTGGTGTAGGGTTTCTTGCCTAAGCAGGGGGTTGGACTAGAAGACCTCCAAGGCCCTTTCCAACTGTGTTATTCTAAGTTCTAAAGAAGACTAACCACCAAGTTTGCAGTTCTTTGTAGCAGAAGTCTACATCCTCTGGGCTGTGAACCAGTATTGATCTGCAACCTGTTAGATAGTGTGTGAAACCATCCCCCACCCACCACTGCTGTCAGTCTTTCCCAAAAAAGATCCCTGGTTTAAAAAAAGGGGGGGGCAGAGGCATTGTTTTGTAGGACAAATAATTAGGCAGAATTTTAGGAGTTGTTGAATGTTGTTTCTGCAGCAATTCTTAAATTTCAGACTAAACCCCAGGCTACTCAGCTCCAAGCATCTTCCAAATTGTGTGACTACCTACCACGAAATAAAAACACTCACACTAATGTGATGAGGGCTGTTATTCCTGCACTCTTGCAAACGACAGCACAAGAGTGCAGGAATAACAGTTCCCATTACACAATGACACACTAAAAGTTAGGATCTATTATTTCCTCTTCAAGTCTTGTCTATGTTGAAATCAATCTCCTAATGACGTTGCTATGAAGCAGGCAGTCACAAAAATGGAATGAATAAATGAATACATTTTAGTAAACTCCAGCATTGCGTTCACATAGCAGGCTATGCCCAGTGTTTGAATGTGAACATCTTACTACTTGTGTTATGTCAGACTTTAACAAATGTTAAAGCAGCTTGTTGTGCTGTAACGAGCCAATGGGATTGCTATTTCAGGTTTTTTACAATTAGTATTTCTAACCTTTTAAAAAATATTCTGTATGCAAAATCTGATTTGCACAAACCATGCTGGCAGCCTTCAGCAGGGATCCAAGCCACCCAATCCAATTGTTTTCCTATTTGGGAGGTTGCTAGCTCAAGTGTGAGAGAAAATCCTTTTGTAATGTAGGAAAGTGTTCTGACCTTCCCTTCTCCGTCCAGGAACGAAAGCCAAAAACAAACGTAAATAAGAATACTTTTATCAGTCCAGACTCTCATTGGCTGCAAGCGCAAAATAAACAAAGAGATAAGCACTCTGGCAGCAAGTCCTACAAACCTAGGCAGCAAATGCAAACAAACTCTCACAGCAAACCACTTCTCCAAGTTGGCTTCTCCTAATCGTGAACGTTGACTTCTGCAAAAGGGCGTGGCACAAGCAGTCTCTTTTATAATCAGGAGAGGATCTTAATAAGCATCAGCTGAGCGTAATCATCTCGTATAATTACGCAGTTGTTCTTGCCGCCGAGTAGCCCTTTGACGGCGTGCATCCCGAAACAACTCACAAGTGTTTTCCTGATCACTCCCTCTGATCCAAGGCTCCAGCAGCACCTGGTGGCCAACCAGTCTCTCCTCGCCCTGCTCGGAGTTGGCACTCTGTCCAGAGTCTTCCACCTCCTCCAGGGCCAACTCATAAGACTCCTCGCTGTCAGAGTCTGGTGGCAGCTCCAACAGCTCCTGCTGGGCCACAACAGAAAGGAGTCCTTTTGACATCATATAGTTAAAGCAAGTCAATCAAAAGCCACTTCTCCCTTTCCAAAGACATAGTATGTTACCATCTACTTAGGGCCATAAAAGACTGCCTCCTGGAGCCATTGGACGTGTTGCGGGTGTCAGCTTTGGAAGCCATATTAACATGTGGCTTCCACATTGCCAAATTCCCGTGCTTGGGAAATTCGGAGGGGAGATTGAGTAGAGGGAATGTAGTTAGACATAATAGCATTCTTCTTTTCGGTCAAGGTCATGGCATTCCTGCACCTGGAAGAGGAGTGGTTGAAGTGATGTCTTGAGTGGGATGGATTGGGATTGAACCAAGTGATGGACTGATGGGTGCAAGGGATGGGACTTTTGGACTTTTGATTTACTGAGGGAAAGCCCGGAAATCTCAGATTCGGGTTTTCCCAGATGTGCCAGTATAACTACTCTAATAAAGGAGAGCTTTGAGAAAATGCCTGTCTCGGAGGTTTTCATAGGAGTTGGGTCTTTTGGGAACACTAACAGCAGGCTGAGGTTCAACCAGTGGTGGGTTCCTACCAGTTCAGACCGGTTCAGCTGAACTGGTAGTGGTTTGGTGGCTTGGGTCACTGGAACCGGCAGCGACCCAAGCTTGCCATGCCCCCGAACTGGTTCTCCAGGCAATGCCATAGGTGCCACTATCTTGTTTTTCGCTTTTGTGCATGCACATAACAATTTTTATTGCACTGTGCATGCACGGCAGAACGCATTAAGCACACACATACATGGGGCATGCACATGAGTGAACCGGCAGTAGTGCCTGCTGGAACCCACCCCTGGTTTCAACATATTTGATAGCACTGTTTTGTGGGAGCTTGTTAGAGTCATTCCACTTCTAAACAAGCTAACACTTTTATAATACAGCCCCTTTTGTTCTGGGGGGGACCTTGCCTCAGAATCTGGACCATAATGAAAATGGAGGTGGGGGAAAGGATCCAATTTGTTCCCAAAGATAGAGGTTTAGAAGGTTTGGGATGGGGGGACTGATTCAGAGCTGGAAAGCCATACTTTATTGCAGTGTTTCTGAATCTTGGCGACACTAAGATGTGTGGACTTTTAATTCCCAGAATTCTTCAGCCAGCACGGCTTCTCCTACTAATGTGGTTACTTCTGGGCATGACTTGCACTGGAAAAGCCTGAGCAGAATCAGGCTGTGATGAACATTCAGTGCTAAATCTTGTAAGGTAGAGCAATGGTAAAGCCTTTGGAGGTTAGTCCCTCCTTAATGCAGATCTGCTTTCCACCCAACATCCTATGAGCTACAGATGACTGAAAATTCCTGCAGTCATGGAATGTGGCCTGCTTTTTCCTGTGGATCAACGTAAGAGACCCAGAGGGACATTGGAAGTCAAATGGGGGGCAAACCAAGCGTTGCTTCTACAAAGTCAACACAGAGATATTTGACCCATTCATATTGTAGCTGGCGGAAATAAGAAAAAAAAATTATGGCCCCAGGCTCTTCTCCTCCAAAGCTGTACCTTCTAACAAAGACACACTGCCCAAAGGCCACTTATGCAAGCCAGTATACAACCTTGATACTCCTCTGATGTGGGAAGTATACAGATTGATATAATACATGCAATACTTTATGTTAGCTTTTGTATGGTGGTTTTTAGTTCATTGGTATTCTTTTATTGCACAACAAGAAAACTTTATCTTGTCAAATATAGAACTGCAATCAAACTGAAATTGTAAGCACAACAAAGCACTCTTCAATTTACATCTGCTGAAATGAAATGATGACAAAGTGAGAATTTGTTTTTAGCAGAAACCTGTTTTCCTTCACTTTCTCTCCAGCAAGGGCCTTCATTCAGCTTTGCTGTTTCCAACAGCACCAAGCCAGTTAGCTACTGAATGTTTACAGTCAGAATAGGAAGGGCTTCATGTCTGCTGTTTCCACCTTTGAGAAGACTGTCAAACCTTCCCAATCCAAGTAGGAGAAATGGCTTCTTCTAAAATGGCCTCTTTTTCCAAATGGCGCCGTCTTTGGCCTTCCTCTCGCTTGGCACCAATATACAAGAGCCACTGGAATGTATCATTTGGAATGCTAGGAGCCTCTTGGTGCAAGATGGAGGAGGATGCCACATGGGACTGCCAAGTATTTCTTCTATTTTGTTGCAAATTGGAGTTTAATTGAAAGATCAGATTGTGTTATTTACCTGTCACTGTATGGTTTCTCATTAGTTTTACCATGACATCATGAGAATGGAATGGTTTTTGAAATGCTTTACGGTTGCTATAAATATTCCTTTGGACATTGCATTCTTGAATAGGACATTACACTTGCCAGTGTCTTTCATATCTGGATTTGGCGGAATGTAGACTCTAAAAACTAAAGAGACACTTTCGCAACCAGGAATTAAGGGGTTCCTACGAAATTTGCAGCTACTGCATGAATCCTCAGCAACGCTGGGTCTGGTTTTAAAATCCGCTTTGGAATGGCTTGCCTTTAGAATTTGTGTGTGCTCCATTGCTAAAGGTTTTTAAGAAGAGATTGGAGAACCATTTATCTGAAATGGTATAAGGCAGGGATGTCAAACTCAAAGTGTAGGGGATCTGGCCTGTGGGGTGCTTAGATCTAGCTTGCGGGGCTGCTGTAGAAACAGCGAAGAACCATCCTGTGGTGGCTTTGCCGGGAAAAGTGGAGCTTTGGAGCGCAGCCCACCTGGGTTTCATTTTTGCTGGCAGAGGGTTGCAGAGACCATCGCAGCCAAAAACGGAGTGATGTCAAGCTGGCCATGCCCACCCCAGCACCCAGCACCCTGGGGTCAAACAGAACCCTGATGTGGCTCTCAATGAAATCAAGTTTGACACCCCTGGTATAGGGTCTCCTGCTTGAGCTTGGACTAGAAGACCTCCAAGGTCTCTTCCAACTCTGTTATTCTGTCACTAGTCTAACTGCTGTTTAAAGAACATCTCATCTTTATTATGGGCAGTAATATTTGAAGGCTGAAAAGAATTGTTATATGAATGTTGTGATCTAGAGAATTCTTTCCTTCCAATACTAGATTTCTGTATGCCTGATTTTGTTAGTCCTTCAGTTGAATTATCAATCAGTATTAAATTCCATGAATTGTATTTCAGCACATAATGGAGACTATCAGATTGGGAAGCAGTCCTGTATGCAAATGGAGAGATCATTTACTTCTCTTCATGCAATTGAGGTGCTTGGTTATTTGATCTTGATGTTTCTACTTACTAATCTCTTTAAATGACAATTTCTCCAAGTATTGAGCTCACATTATGAAATCTTAATCTGCAGTTGAAGTTAAAACTGAAATCAATTTTGGAATGTTTCCAGATTACAGACTTCTTATTTTAGCAGGGATTAGATACAATATTTCATAACCTGTCAGTAGGGATGGAATAGAAATTTATTTCAGTTGCATTTTAATACAAACGTAGCTAATTTTGCACTTCCAAAACTAATAAACTGAGAAATCATTATATTTAATATTAACATTTTCCCCAATTTTGCAGTGAATTTGCAGTATTTATGGAAAAGTCTGCATTGTATGGGAAAGTTCCCCCAAAAGTGTGTATGTTAGAAAAAAAGATGCAGGATTTATTCTACAATCAGCTCATTGTTACTGGTTTTTGAATCAGACAGTATTGATCGTAGGTTATTTAATTAAAAGAAAAAGCTAAAGAATTAACCCCAAGTTCAATTGGTTGTATTGTTTACTATAGTTCATTTAGGAGTGTTTATTATCAGAATAAGCAAATGGATAGAAAAAAATTTGGAGAACCAGCTGCCTCTTAGCATCAGTTATTCTACTGATCTTGCACATTGGAACATTAGAGGGATTTCCATTTATTGTTTTTGATCTGTGAAGGTCTCCCTTTTAAGCTGAACAAGGGCATCGTTGCTTACCCTGAGCACCGAATTGTGAAAAAGAGGGTGTACACATGACTCCGAAGGTAACAATCCTCGAAAGTCTCTATAGCATCTGCAGATGAGCAGTTTTGCCAATGTGGAATGGAATTTCAGACTCAGCCTGCATTTCAAATGCCTAATAAAGAAAATTTGGCAAAATAAAAACATGGCATCATTGCCCTCTCAATTCCTGGCAAATAGATGGGGGAAAAATGGAGGAAGTGATAGATTTTATTTTCTTCGGCTCCAAGATCACTGCAGATGGGGACTGCAGCCAAGAAATTAAAAGACCCCTTGGAACTGGGGAGAAAAGCTATGGCAAATCTAGACAGCATAATAAAAAGCAGAGACATCCCCCTGCCAACAAAAGTGCGTATAGTCAAGGCTACGGTTTTCCCAGTTGCAATGGATGGCTGTGAAATTTGGACCATAAGAAAGGCTGAGCACCAAAGAATTGAGGCCTTTGAACTAGGGTGCTGGAGAAAACTTCTGCAAGTCCCTTGGACTGCAAGGCAATCAAACCGGTCAGTCCTAGAGGAGATCAACCCTGACTGCTCTTTAGAAGACCAGATCCTGAAGATGAAACTCAAATACTTTGGCCACCTAATGAGAAGGAAGGATTCACTGGAGAAGAGCCTACTGCTGGGAAAAATTGAGGGCAAAAGAAGAAGGGAACGCTAGAGAACGAGGTGCCTGGATCAGAAGTGGGTTGCTTCCAGTTCAGCCTGGATCAGGCAAACCGATAGTAGTGGTAGTGGAAGGCTCTGCCCATCCACCTGGACACTTCTGCACATATGCAGAAGAGTCACGCAAGCAAGTGCGGGAGCATGCCCAAACCGGTAGTAAAAAAAATTGGCAACCCACCACTGGTCTGGATGGAGTCACTGAAACAGTAGGCATGAGCTTAAATGGACTCCGGGGGATTGTAGAGGACAGACAGGCCTAGAAGAACATTGTCCACGGTGTCGCGATGGGTTGGACATGACTTCACAGCTAACAACAACAACAATAAAGAAAACAGGATCCCATCTCAGTGACATGCCTCAGTTGGCTTTGGTTATTCACTAGAGATGAGACATACCATGTTGAGCTAGTCTTTAAGAGAAGCTGGATCTCTACTGGAGTTAGGTGGTAAATTCCCACATACAGTCCAGTGCCTATTACACTGTCTTGTAATGTTACAGAGGCAGTCAGAGCAGAACTCCATTTCATGTTCTGTTGAACTTTACTACTTTATCCTGAGAGTCCAAATTTTTTGCTCTCAAAGGTTCCTCCATGAATTACAGAACATAACATCCTTCATTTATGCACCATTTAATTGCGGTTGTTCCTGTTGAATGTGGAATTTCCAAGCAGAAAAGTGCAGCGGCTTGCTCAACTTAGCAACTAACACTGAATAGTTGCCAGGGCTGAAGGATGGGGAGGATCAGGGCTGCTGTTTTCTAATTAGAAGCCGTAATAAGCATCCCATTAATCTGAAAATGCAACTAACTGCCTCAGGAGGTAACGGTCAATCCATCACTGCAGGTCTTGAAGACTGAGCTCAGAAGGGTAGGCAATTTTCACCCAGGGCTTTGGTGAGAATGACTGAAGTCTCCTTTTAACCTACCTTGGGTTTTTTTGTTTCGACATGGATTGTTATTCTGCTAGCTCTACCCTTTTTTGTTTTGTGTGGGGTTTCCCCCCCCCACCAAATCATTTGGAAATCACCCAGAGTTGCTGGGAGTCAAGTAGCATATAAATTTAAATAATATATTTTGGGGAAGGACATGTTTGGAGAATCTGTTATGGGCGTTCTTGCAAAATAGCTTCTCTGGTGAATGGTTGCAGTGGTGAGTGTGGTCAGCCACAAAAAATGTACAAGCTACCAGAAGATAAAGTGTACAGTAGTGGTCCCCAACCCCAGTGCCTTGGCCCACTGTGGCCCATTGAAAACTGGGCCGTGGAAGCAGCAGGTGGATGTGCGCACACACAGTTTCACTTGCGCATGCAACGGGCAGGTGAACATGCCCAGCTCCATTTGTATGAGCAGCAAGTATGCGTGCCCTCTACTCACACGGAACCATCCCCAATCCCACATCAGTCCGCAAAGCCAGAAAGGTTGGCGACTTCTACTGTAGAGGATATTCCTGCCTTCCCAGAATGGTCTCATTCCTATCTCAGTTTTTCACTGTTATTTTTCCTAGAGAGTTGGGAACACAACCATATTAAACGGTAGCCATACACCATTCTTGGCCTTCGTATTACCACCATTTGGTCAATGACCATTCAAAGTTATGACAACACTGAATGCATGGTCCTTACGACCAACCCTTTGTGTTCTGGCTGTTACAGTATCCCCATCATTATGTGATTGTGATCTTGGTTCTTGGTACTTGGCTCATAATTCTGATTTCACAGTTGACCTTTGGTCACAGGATCATAATTTATGTCGTTCCTCCCCATCTTACACAAGCAAAGCCAATGGGGAAGCTGGCAGGAAGTCAGAAGCTGTGATCATATGAGGTCCATCGATGCTTAATGACCCATGAAGTCCTTGTTTAATGATGGCAATGGACTGCTGGAATGGCCATTGCCAAGTGGCATCGTCATGTGATGACTTTACAACCACATCACTTAGCGACAGAGTCCCAATTGCCATTGTAGCCTGAGGACTACCTGTACTACCCACATAGTCAGAAAGATGATGCTGGTTTTTACTTTGTAGCACACTAGCTTAATTAGTTAAAAGGGCTTATGTAATAAAAGCAGCAACAAGAAAGCACTAATGATAGCTGTTTTAATTATTGTAGCAGGTGGGCTCTCTTTTATTGATTCCGAAAGAGTTCAGTTGATGCTTAATTCACTCCTGAGCCTGGTTCAAGCTACATCAGATTTGGGTTACTGTCAGGGTTCCAAATAGCATCCCAAATTAAATCAGAGTTCGAGGCAAAGGATTCCTCAAAGTTCCGATTTATTAAAAGAGCCATGTTGGCACATCTGGGAAAACCTAAATCTGAAAGCTTCCAGGTTTTCCCACCCAGCTGAAAGTTCAAGATCCTGCCCGCACACCCACAAGTCCATCGCATGATCCAATCTTCCACTGCCACACTGACAGCTTCCACCTATCCAGTTCCGGCCAGGTGCAGAGACAAGGATGACCTTAGCTTTCTAAGAAGAATGTTATTATGGCTAAATATCACCCAACTCCGTATAATCCTCCCTCCCATTTTCCCACAATAGAAAGTGAACAGTAGAAAGAGTGGCAGGCCTGAAGTCCAAAAGAAAAGATGGCTTGCAGGTATGACAACATACTTATAAAACTAAAATTTTTGGGTCCTAGTTAAGTGGTTCTTACTCACAGGGAATCTTTTCAAAGCAAAGTACCTTTGGTTGAAATAAGTGTCAAGGCCTTTCACACAGTGGCAATTTGTGTGACAGGAGTTTGTCATTCCAATGCCAGACTTTTGGGCCAAGGATCAAAGCATCCGGACTTCCCGGACATTTCAAGTAGGGCACTATATTTTGACCTGCTTTGTTGTTTAAACAGTTGCTGAATTAGCTCTCAGCCAACTGGTACTACAAAATGCAGCTGACAGAAAACGTCAGTGACCTTTCTGACATTTCTGATATTCAAGACACGCCTATTCCCCCCTAAAGAGATCTTGAAAGGAGCAGGTTTACTTTTATTTTAAAAAATTAAAGTCAATCTTGAACGCAAGCTTTGAATAGAGCGGCTGAGTGTTTTATAATCCTCACTTTGTCAGTTGAAGGGTGTTGTGAAATGGGAAGGGGATAATTTAAAACCTCCCTGGCAGAAGGTTTCCAAGGGCTCCATCATGAAAGTAATTACAACTGGTTGCCATCAATTAGTCTTGAGGTTTCTGACATGCTCTGCACTTCTTCGTCTAGCACACTGTGTGAAAAATATGAAGGAAGATACCATGGAACCTTCTGTCCCAAGACAGCAACAACAGGAGTTATTTGTGTAAGATTTGTATCTTATGCCAATTCTGGAACACAAATGCTAACTCCAGAATTGTGCATACAGGTAGTTCTCGACTTACAAAACACAACTGAGCTCAAAATTGCTGTTGCTAAGCAAGAGAGTTGTTAATTTCCCCCACTTTATGGGCTTTCTTGCCACGGTTGTTAAATGAATCACTGCAGTTGTTAAGTTACTAAGAGGGTCAGATGAATCTGGCTTCCCCATTGACTTTGCTGGTCAGAAGGTCGCAAAAGGTGATCACATGACCCTAGGATATTGCAACCGTCATAAATATGAGTCAGTTGCCAAGCATCTGAATTTTGATCATATGTCCATGGGGATTTCATAATGGTTGTTAAGTGTGAAAAATAGTCGCTGTTTTCAGCACCATTGTAACTTTTAATGGTCACTAAATGAACTGTTGTAAGTCAAGGACTATCTGTACTTGCACACAGGGAACACCTGGATTTTTTTTTGTCTGAAAAAAATCATTTTTAAATCAATGAAGCTAAACTTACTTTCTTTCCTTCCTTGGAAAATATGGTCACACACACAATTATAGCCAGAATTCCAATTTTAATCATTACTGTCAGTCTAGCTGAACTAGTGACTTATAATTTATTAAGATCTTGTGTTTCTGCATATCTTCAGAAGTTATTGCAAAATAAGAGTAGGCAGAGAATGATCTTCTAGATCAGTAGTGTCCAATCTTGGCAACTTTTAAGACTTATGGGCTTCAATTTCCAGAATTCTGGGAGTTGAAGTCCAACTTGCCCAGGTTGGACACCCCTGATCTAGAAGAACTCTCTTAAAATTGCTCAGGTGGGACACCCCTGATCCAAGACATCTGTTTGAAGACTGTTAGGAAGACGTCCTTGTTTCTTCAGAACCATCTTCATAGTATTATACAATATGAAAAATAAGAGAAAGCTTGCTCTCTCCCCCCCCTCTGTGTGTGTGTGTGTGTGTGTGTGTGTGTGTGATGTCCACTGTTTTGCCTAATCAAGCAAAATGCTTTATCTCTGGTGGCATAGATTAGCCAACAATTTCAGAAAATTATTGTGGCAATTATGAATTTTAGAGCCACCTGGATCCAGTCAGTTTTCTCTTTTGGTTCTGGGTGCCATCACACTATCCAGACAGAAATCAAGCAGAGTTCGGATATCTTCCTGGACAGATGTCTTCAAGAGCAGATGGATTTTGACCAAATCAATCTTGGTCACCAAATGCACTTATTCCTGGACAGTCCTTCTCAGTCATCTTTCATCCTTATTACTGGAATGGACTCTACATGAGCAAACCACGCTTGAGGACCATTTGAAGGCTACTGCAGGTCCAGAATGCAGCAGCCTGAGTAGTTATGAGCAAACCTAGCTATGGCTATGTAGCAGTTCTGCTTCATGAGCTGCAGTGGTTACTAGTAGTCTTCCAGAGGCAGTTGAAAGCACTGGTTGTACCCTATAAAGCACTTACCGGTCCAGAGCCTTATTTCCTCAAGACCTCTTTTTTTGTGATTATTTCTGCCCTTGGCAGAAGGGTGCATGGGGTCCATCATTGTCATCTGATGAAATTCAACAGATGTGCTTCTCTGTTGACATGCCTGTCTTACAGAACAGCAATCCCTGTGAGATTTGGATGGCTCCAACCGTACCTGCTTTTTCAGAGACTTGGCTTTGTTCCCACGCATCGAGTTAGGAGGTTCTGTGCCAACCTTGATTGCTTTTTGATTATGTTTGCTTGGACCACATTCACTCTGACCTACTATACTTCATTGTACTATAACATCTTTGATGATGATGTGCTGTTTTGATCTATTGATTGGGCTGCTATATAAATAAATAAACTGCTAACACTTAAATGACTGTAGATGTTTTAAAACAACTATGGTGTGAGTACGTAGCAGGACATAAGCAGTATGATAACCTTTCTATATCTTGATATACAAGGGGATACACACGTGTAAGTGTGCTTGGGTGTACAGAATGGTCCGGTCATTTAATAAATAAAACAATTCAACAACTTATAATGAATAAAAAGAGCAAAACCACAGGTTGTTTTATATATAGGAGAAAAACTACGTATATTGCCTTAAGCTCCTGTGCAAAAGGACAGGAAATGAGTCAGATAAATAAACACACTCACAAAAATAGTGACTTGATTGCTTGAAAGTCCTCTTCCTTGTACCATTTATCTAAAAGATTTGCTGACAGATATACATATCGGCAATATATTGCTGCAATAAATCATAAGCATTGGTTTCCTAACTTGTTTAATAATTGTTTGGCCATCTTTATTTACAAAAAAATCAATTGCTGTTGATAGATTTCAAATAGATTTCAATTTGATGATGTGAGGATTGATGGTAAAGTTGTTTTTTCATCACTGTCATAACTGTGATTGGTCACTAAATGAGAAAGTCACTAAATGAAGACTACCTACACTATAAGATGAACACTAACTTCCACAGGCACAAAATGAAATTGCAACCCACTTTTTGTGGCTTGGTATTATGCTTAAGGGACAATTTGGCCCTATCAAAAGCCAGGTCACAAATCTGTCCAAATATCTCCATATCAAGAAACCATGGCAACTTTTCTTCAGAGGAGACTACTTCTAATCCTTCTCCCTGACCAACTGTGTGTATTTTCTATGTGGTTAACAACATACACTTTTAGTGATTTTCTGGGCACGCAGCCCATTTGTGTAAAAGGGAATAATTAAAGGATGGACTCCCTCATTTTCTTTCAGACACTTTGATTTATTGAAAAGCTTTCTAGCTGTAAAGGCTTGCTTGTTTGATGGTTTCAAAACCTATTCTGAAAATGGGTCAAATTCCTCCAAGAAAATATTGTCTTCTAGAATTTGCCCAGCTTTCTGTTTTTCCTTTTTTGGGGTGGGGTGGGGGGGTGGGGGGTGTAGTTTTCCATCCTCTCCAAAATATTTTGGCAGAAAAGATTGGAATTTCCCAGATCCACTGGGAAAAAAAAATCAAAAGTGTATTGGTCTGCATAGTCTCATGAATTCCAGTTCTAGATCAGAAAGTAATTTCTGGGTTTGTTCTGGATTTTGAGATATTATTTGACTACTAGCATGTGCAATTTGTTTTTTTTTGGGGGGGGACAAAAATAAAAATAAGCAAATTGAAGAACATAGCACATTTCAGTTTTCTCAAGCAATAGAATCACGATTAATTATATTGACTGGCATTTTGTGATTTTAAAAAATCTAATAAACTGGATTGGATAACAAAAGAGTGGCTGTGAAATTAAATGGTGTTTGAGTTTTGGGTCCCAGTTACTCCACCCCTTGCTCTGTAGGGATAGCTGGTAAAGCATCATCTCCTAATGGTCACTATTAAAACACTTTAGATGTTAATTGGAACAAGCAGAACTGTGCTTACATAAACCTATCTGAAATTAAGTCTGATTAATTTTTAAAATAAGGCTCACGTCTGAATGGACAGAGATCTTTTCCATATGATGCATGCACTTTGTGTACAGATTTTGAAGAAAAATGAAACAGCGCAAAGGATTCACAGGTCTGTGACTAAAAACCTGTTTGATTATTTTCATCTAATTTCCATGTATTTTGGTGTGCTGAAAAAAAATAAAATATTGAAAAAACTCCTAGACATCATGATTTGCCACAACATGCAAAATTGTCTTCAAATTTATCATTTTTTTAAATTTTTGGTATTTTTTATTATGGGTTTTTAACCAAATTTAAAGTCCAAATTACTATTAATTAATTCACATAAGTGCATTTAAGATATAAAATGCCAAAAAAACCTTAAAGGGTTTGTCTGAGTTATGTAAAAAAAATATAGCACTGTAAATCTGATGGTCAGCAATATATACATAAGCTAAGCAAGTTTTAAGTCTGTGCTTCTAATGGTAGAAGGGGTTAATCTTTCCTAAAGAGTCCAGTGAGAGGGAGACACAGGGCAGATAGCAGCATCTCCGGTCAGTGCAGGGGGCGTGGCCAGCACTGAGACATCTCATGTACAGACACAGAGCTGCTCTCTCCTGCATGTCACACTTGTGCACGAATCATTATCAGGTTCTTGGTTCTAGGCTGTTCACACTTTTTCATGGCAATTCACGTTAGCTTGTCATTCTTCAACCGTTATGTTATGGCTCCGTGAAAGTGTATTAATTCGCCAGACAGTTTCTGTTTCATCTGTGGTGAATATACAGTATTGAAGCAACAGCAGAATATTACAGACTTTTTGAAAAAAAAATATACTTTGCATACTTTGGACTAAAAATAGGAGATCAAGATAAAGTTTGGGCACCTCCTAAAGTGTGCAAATGATGTGTTGAGGACCTCCGAAACTGGTTCAAGGGTCAGAAAAAATCTTTCCATTATGGGATTCCTATGGTATGGCGAGAGCAAAAGAACCATAGTGATGACTGTTACTTTTGTTCATGCGATGTGAAAGGGTTTAATTCCAAACGGAAGCATTCCATTCCATACCCCAATCTTCACTCAGTAATTCGTCCCATCCCCCATGGCACAAATATACCAGTACCCAAGCCCCCTGCTACCCTTGAAGAGATACCTAGCTCTGATGAAGGTGAAGTCATATCTGAACCAGATGATGAATCAAGTTCTAACTTTGAAGATGATACAAGACCAAAATTGTTTTCTCAGGAGGACATGAATGATTTGGTAAGAGACTTGAATCTTCCCAAAGATGCCGCTGAGTTGCTCAGATCAAGGCTGAAAAGCAGGAATTTATTGTTGCCAGGAGTGTCATCTTCATGGTTCAGACATTGTGAAAGGGAATTCGTTCCTTACTTCGCCCAGGAATACAAGTTGGTTTATTGCATCAATGTCGAAGATCTGATGGGTCAATTTAAAATCCAATATAATTCAGAGCAATGGCGTCTTTTTATAGATTCTTCAAAAAGAAGTCTCAAAGCAGATTTACTCCACAACGGTTTTTACGCTTCGATACCTGTAGGTGATTCTGTACACTTGAAGGAAACCTATGAGAACTTGGAATTGGTTCTTCGTAAACTTAAATATGAAGACCATGGTTGGCAAGGGTGTGGGAACTTGAAGGTCTTGCGAATGCTGCTCGGGCAACAAGCTGGGTAAACCAAATACCCTTGTTTTCTGTGTCTATGGGACAGTCGAGACCGACAAAATCACTGGACCAAGAAGAGTTGGCAGCCGAGGGTGTTAGCAGTCGGTGAAAAAAATGTCCTCCGAGAAACTTTGGTACCTTCCCATAAAGTTCTTCTACCACCTCTCCACATAAAATTGGAATTGATGAAGCAATTCATAAAATCACTTCCAAGAGATGGAGAATGCTTCAAATACTTGGTCACCAAGTTTCCATGCCTGTCAGAGGCAAAATTGAAGGAAGGTGTGTTCGTCAGACCAGACATTAGAAGGCTTATAGTTGATCAAGAGTTTGTCAATACCATGACAGATCCTCAAAAAGAAGGGTGGATTGCATTTAAAGAAGTCGTACAGAAATTTTTAGGGAATAACAAAGATCCTCACTACAAAAAGATCATCAGAAGAATGCTGAAAGCATTTCAAGCTTTAGGTTGCCTGATGAGTTTGAAAGTGCATTTCCTCCAGTCCCACCTTGACTACTTTCCTGAAAATTTGGGAGCTGTGAGTGAGGAACAAGGTGAACAATTCCACCAAGACATTAAAGAGATGGAAAGGAGATACCAGGGAAAATGGAGCATTACAATGATGGCAGACTACTGTTGGATGCTTCAGAGAGACATTCCAGATGCTACTTACAAGTGTAAATGCACCAAGAGGACCCTCACAAGGAAGAAGAATCGAGTTTAGCATTTGTAGATGAGCTCATTTCAGTTCAAAAAAGGATTTTCATGAAAATATTGTAATAAAACTTTAATTTTATAAGTCTATTTCCATTTATTTTGAGGTATTGCCTTATTTAACATAGTTACCTAAATTGTCAGGAAACGTGATGTCCTATGACAAAATGGAGGTCATTTTCAGATTCAGCACACCAAAAAACATAAAGAGTACGTGGAATAACCAAAACAGCTCTCGAAAAATTTTTTTTTGCAGACCTGTGTAATGAATATAGCTTTCAGCATCCGCTGTCTCCATCCAGCATGGCTGATGTTGCAGTCATGGCCTAAAGCATCTAAATGTTGTTTTCCAGTTACATAAAGAAGTGCAGGTATCTACCTTCCCAAAGACTAATTGAAAAATCTGGAAGCAGTGCTATTTTTAAAAGTTTGGCCAGCAACTGTACAAGATATGAAAGACAATGGTGGGTATTCTCAGAGAGCAACAGACACATTCACTTACAGGGACCCACAAACAGCCTCTGCAGTGTTATTAAAAAAAGGATAATTCATTCAGCACCTGCTGCTTTGAGATAAGAGCTCCTGTGCATCCGTAACCATTTCCACAGACAGATCAGTCACTTCATCTGCCAAAAAAACACTCCTCTCTGGGTCAAGCAATTGGCAAAGCAAACTTCCCCAATTATTCTTCTGAGTATTTGTGCAAACTGTTTAACGGAAGCACATTTACATTTCTCTCCCTTTTTACAGTATAAGAAGGATGTAGCCTGCACAGACATTAAAATGGGTTAAATGGGATCTAATTTCTTTGTCCATTAATGCTTGAATTTAACACACCTGTACAAATAACGATTCTACAATTCTCGGGTGCCTTTAGGTAAAACAAGAGGAGGCAAAAATAACATTTACTCTTCTTTGGTTGATCGCATAAGCCAAGTTAAGCAAGAAATTCCCAAGGATGGAGCGGTGTAATCCAATCAGCTTCTTGTCTAAACATGTCAGGCTTATATTCATCAAGAAGACATAGAATGATCAGTGGAACAGTAGAATAATTTACTTTACCTATATTATGAGTGAGCTACCTAATCGAATTTGGAAGTTTTTAAGACGAGCCTAGCAGCCACCTATCATACTTTTTAACTTCCTATTTTATTATTAAAATAGTAAAACAGGCAATTAGATCATTGTTAAATTTTAATTAAAAGCATTGTGTCAAGACGTTTACTAGCACATCTTTCCTTTCTGTTTGTGTCTCCAATTGCTAAGTGCAGTTAAGCTATCTGCATTTTACCTTAAGCATTAAAAATTGTTACTGGTTTGTAACTAAATGCTGGATGCCATATTCCACATGTTTGAAACTTGCCTTCCTGTGTATAATGCTGAATATGGGAGAGCCATTCCTGCTTGGATTTTGTTCTCGTGGGTGATTTAACTGGTTTTCTTACACAATGCAGCACTTTGGACTAGCTGGTCCTTGTGGTTCCTTTCATTCTGACATTCTCTTAAGAATTGTTGTACAGGATCTGGTTTTGTTTCTAACGATGACTGATCACTGTATTCTCTTTCATAGCCGGAAGGACTATTAGCTAATAATTACTATTCAAGATGCCAGGATGGTACTGTAATGGGCTGTAATAACAACCTTGGGAGGCAGGAGGAAGAGCCACAGCTTAGACAAAGGTCCAAAAAGAGAGATCCAAGTCCAAAGTAGGGAGGTAGGAATGCAGGTGGACAAAGGAACTCAGAAGGGATCCTTCCTGGTTCTCTGGAAAGCTTTCAGACTTGCAAGATTCTGTTACTATGATTTTATAGTAAAAGTAGATTAGTATTCATGGCTTTTTGCTTGGCTTCATGGCTGGGCTACCTCCGATAGGCCAATAGGTACCTAGATACTAGGGGATGTTAATTGGGGCACAATTGCATTTCTATCCTGCTTCTCAACTGTGACTCAAGTTTTGACAGCAACCTGCTGAGTTTCCTGTACATACTAGCATTGAATATACAGTGTTGAGTTCTCAATGGACCAAGTGATCTGCTGTGAAAAGAGTAGTTTTTCCAGGACAGTTTTTACCTGCCTTGAAATATGCTAAAGATCTACTGAAACAAACGGGGTTGGATTTCTCTCTGACATTTCCCCCCCCCTTTTGGCAGTAAAATAGAAAACGAGTTTATCCAATGTCACAACAAAAATCGCAACATAGTCAAGATGCGCAATTGGAGGAGACCAGACCAGAAAGTATATAAAGTAGTAAAATGCAGAAAAGAATACATTGCTCCAGACCTGATGATGTTATAAAAAAGAGAGACGGGAGATAGGGATAACAACTGGTTTTGGAAATACCAGTCGTTTGTTTTCATTATGTGGCAACAACATTGTGATACTCAAGGATTCAGTTAAAATGTACTCCTTTGATAGCAAAAGATAAAAATAGTGGTGGTGATAGTGGAAAACAGCCTATTATTCAGAAAGTTTACTGCCAAATAAAAACCAAGGGAACAACAGTTGAGGCTTGGTATAGACTTCAAGTACCTCTGACTATAAATATTGCCTCTGTCATGTTTCCAGAGTCCACAACTCAGTAAGGCCTTGAAAAGTATTCAGAGGAGTATTAACTTTTTGATTTCTCAACCTGATAATGAATTTAATTGAATAATGTAACTCTCCGTTGCCTGAGAGCTCATAATCAAGATGATCATCCTTTGATAGTTCCTTCAATTCCATGGCCATATTGTATTCTGAGTCCCAAAGGCACTTTTTCTTTGAAAACATTTTGCTTCTTATCCAAGATGTTTCTTCAGCTCTGACTGGTTGGAGTGGAATGGAAGGATTGATAATTTATTCATATGTTTCCCTGTATCCGGTCAGAGATGAAGAGGATTCCTGGATGAGAAGCAAAATGCTTTCAAAGAAAAACCAGAAAGCCCAGTTGCCTCTTGAAAAAGCACCTTTGGGACAACTATGACCTGGATGACTGAGAATCCTCATAGACATAGGTGGAACATCGGTTTTTATCAGCCTACTTAAAGACCCAATAAATTAGGGTTTCCCAACTTTGGCAACTTTAAAATGTGTGGACTTCAAGTACCAGAATCCATCAGCTAGCATGGGCTAGAACATGCTGGAACAACCCTCTCTTTTTGAGTGTTAATGACCACACACACACACACACACACACACACACACACATTTCCAGTGGGAAAACAATCCCTGGTTGGATTGCTCGAGATCTCGAGATTAGGCAGATTCCAATTGTCTGAACCTATGAAGCACCACACTAAGCTGTGGGTCTCTCTAATGTAGGGTGCGTATATCCTGTGACCTCAGGATCCCTTCTTTTCTTTTCTGAGTCTTCAAAACCCTCTCTGACTGCTATGGATAATAAATTGTGAGATTTCCCATTTTGGGACTGAAACCATAATGTAAGCTCGCAATATAATCAAATATGTTTTTGAAAGCAAAGAACCTTTCCCCCAAACTGCCCCCCTCTCCGAAATAGGAACTACACTCAAGATGACAGAACTTGTTCATTTTGTGCAGTTGCTCTTGTGGCCCGCTAGCGGCCAACAGATCTGGCAGCAGATTCAGACATTGAAGAGGTTGGGGAGGAACATGGGCCAGTCCTGGAGTCTGGGGAGCCTCAGGCGAGGACTCTGTGTCGGAGGCATAGCGGGAACCAAGGCCATCTGGTAATTATTTGCTGCCTCCAGAATCTGACATCAGTGAGGCAGAAGAACAGCGGGAGCCTGTTCTCAGTGTGCGCATGCGCAGAGCTGCCAGAAGGCAAGAACAATTAAGAAAACAGGGTCAACTTGGGAGTAAGGCTTAGAAATAATTGGCCCCTCCTATAAGACATAAAAGAGGAGCAAACGAGACATAAGCTTTTTCAGGAAGCAAATAGTTCATCTGGTCAGTTCAAGCTTTGAAAAATTCTGTTTAATTCTCTGCTAAGTTTGGCCTTGCTCTGCATTTGGCAATTAGGTCTCTGGCAACATTCCAAGGAGATAAGGTGGGTGCTTATCAACATTCACCTGAAAGACTGTGGCAATTCGAGCAGACATCTGTCGGAACCTTCACAGACTGTTTGTGAAACCTTGTGGACTATTAATGACCATAATTTACAGCCATATAAATAAAAGAAGGTTTTTGGGACTAAGTGATTTATGCTTTCTCAAGAAGCCTAGGTCAGAACAGTTGCCTGTTTACTTTTGCCTTTGACAAATTATCCAGATCCATCGAAACAATCAAAATCTTTAATGTGTAAAATCCGACCACCAAACGTGTCCATATAACTTCTCCCATCAAAGCCAAATTAAAGTCAACAGATCAGGCACAATAGAACCTTAGTAAGATGTTGCAGAAAAGCTAGGGAGCCAATAGAAAAGGTGAATGTTGTAAATCTAAACTGCTAGTAGTTCCAAACATTCAGAAAGAGGTAACTGGAACTAGTTTCCCTTTCAAGCTTCAGAAGGACATTGTAAACTAAAGCCAAGACCTCATCAGCCCACTACATACAACTACAGGACAGTCCTGGAAGTGTGTATGTAATGCCTTAAAATGTAGGGAGGAAGAAGAGTAACAATAGGAAGCAGTGGAATTGCAACTTCAGCCCTAATGAAATTCTAAAGCTCTTCTTTTTCTTATTTATAATGAGAGGATAGACCTTACGTATCTGCTCTATCCCTCTAGATCTCATCCCGAGCCCTTTGATGAGTATAATCCTGTCAGAACTAACTTTCTTCAGGAAAGGAGACCTGGAAACAGAATAGCACTTAAAATGTATAATATAAATAAACAATATCTGTACACTGTACAAAGAAAGACATGCCAAGCATTTAATTAAAGAACAGCAGTATCCCAAGAAGTTTTGGCCTGGCAGGCAGCGCAGCTACCTGAGGGGATCTGAATTTTCATAACCTTGGGGTCTTGGTCTACCCACTTTTTGCAGGCCAAATTTAAACATTTCCTGCTCTATGTCATGTTCCTAAGAGTCATATTCCTCTTTGATCCTTGCCCTGCTACACTTTCTATTATTCTACTATGTCTTTTCTATTGTGGGAAAATGGAAGGGGGGATTGTACGGAGTAGATGCTATGTAGCCACAACAAAATTCCTTTCTAGAAAGCCAAGGTCATCCTTTGTCTCTGCACCTGACCGGAACTGAATGAGCAGAACTGCCAGCATGGCAGTGGAAGATTGGACCATATGATGGACTTGTGGGTGTGGGGGCAAGAGCATGAACTTTCAACTGGGTGGGGAAAACCGGGAAGCTTTCAGATTCGGGTTTTCCCAGATGTGCCAACATGACTCTCTTAATAAATTGGAACTTTTGAGCAATACTTTGCCTTGGACTTGATTTAATTTTGGATGCTATTTGGAACCCTGACACACTGCTCACTCAGTTCTGAATCTCTCATCTGTATTTTTTTTAAAAATTAAGGTGCAGTTTTAAAGGCCATTATTTTGACTCTATGCTACAGACTACCCTGCTTAGCACAGACTAAAAGAAAAAGAAAAAGCAGAAATTGTAAGAAGTGGCCAATCAGGAATTGTTTCATTCTCAGCCCTGTGAGGCAAATCATACACAGCTAGAAGAAAACACTTCTTGTTGCAGCTTTTTATGAAACCTGGCAGGTGGCGCTTTAAATTACACAAGCAGGTGCCCTGTGCCTTGCTCCAAGGCTGACAGAAGACTAGTCATTGCTGGGATTTTGAAAAGTTGAGAGCTATTTGGCTGGTTCAGGCATGCTTTAATTTTCTCCAATCTTTGTTGGTCCTACTGAAGCCTCTGCTTCCTACTGGGGTTGTTTTATGGATAGCTGGGAAGAGAAAGGCATTAACTGCTTTTGCAATCAGCACTTTGGAAGTGGGATTATAAGAATTTCAGGATTTGCATGTAATCACAGCAATTCTTTAAAACTTTATTAGCTAAAATCATTCTGCAGGCAACTGCACCTTGTAGAAAAGGTTTATAGTATTCACGTTGTGAATACAATGTAAGAAGCAAGAAGTAGCATGGTGGTGGGGGTTTCAGTTTCTTTCAGTATCTTCACTGGAGTTCTTAGAATGACCCTAGTATTTTTACTCACTTTACTGAGTAAATATATAATAAAACTCAATTTACTGGAGTTACTAGAAAGATCCCAATGGAGATACTTGAGTCCCTGAAAAAGGCTTGCTCCAGTGCCAGGTACCCACAGATATGGCAGGTTGAGTCTGGACACATCTGATAGTATCCAAGAGAAAATTAGATCTTTGGTCCACTGTGTCCAATATCCCAACCAGATATTCCACAGTAATTCTGGGAGATATGGTTGCATCATAACTGGAGGACAACAGGATGATAGAAATGTCGCTTGCAATATCACTGTGGCTTCCAAGCCGCGGTCGACTAAAGCGTGCCCGACGAAAGGGCGTACGTGACGTCATCAGCAGCGCGACAAATAAAATTAAAAATAAATTAAATTAAAATTAAATTAAAGCAAGCCGATTCACATAAAGGTAAGGGTTAGGTTTAGGGTTAGGTTAAGGATTAGGGTTAGGGTTACGTTAAGCGTTAGGGTTAGGTTTAGGGTTAGGTTAAGGGTTAGCGTTAGGTTTAGCGTTAGGTTAAGGGTTAGGTTTAGGGTTAGGCTTAGGGTTAGGTTTAGGGGGGTTAGGGTAAGGTTTTCGCGTTAATTTTAAATTTACTGCTCACAGCGTGCTGTTTTCGTCGCGCTGTGATGACGTCACGTACGTGCTTTCGTCGAGCGCGCTTTAGTCTACCGCGGTTTTGTGGTGGAACCGCTTCCAAGGCCTTAACAGAGAGGCCTTTCCCAGTCTCTTGATCTGAGGTCCTTCAGATTGGAGATACTGCCAAGGACTAAACTCAAACCCTGCATGTAAATTTTTGGGGGTGGGGGTGTCTTACTAAACCTGCCATAAAATTTTGCTTCACTTGTAACCCGGTACAAAATTCTAGCTTCACTAAGTGTATCGCAAATTGCATCCTAGCCAAAGCAAAAAAGCAGTGAAAATCTGAAACTGTATGATTTTAGAATATTGACTCAAAGTTGAATTTTTGAATAGTTTACAGTAATTTCTCTTCATTAAGATAAATCCACCTTGATTCTGAAAAGATTTTTAATATTATTTGTATGCCACTCATCTTGTCTAGAGGCTAATAGACTGTTTCTCTATGATCCCCTCTGCTGGATTGTAAATTCATTTTAATGACTCTATGGTTTAATGCAGCATGGTGGTCTTAAGCTTTTGTGAACCACACTGGTACGTAGATAATAAAGTGGAGGGATACAGATGTCAACATAAATACGCAGTGAATGTAAAAACCTGTATTTAATTGGCAGGAGCAATTTTACTTTATAGAAGAAATAATGCCTTTTCTCTTGTGTATCTGCAAGTAGGAGTATAAACTTTATCTGTAAAGCCAGATATACTCTGAGGCTATCAAGTAAACAACTGAAGGTCAGGCTAACACGGCAGATACTAAAAGTGGCAAGTTTAATCTTGCACACGAGGCAATTGTCACTTAACATTAGACTAAACCAAAAGAAAGCCCAACGCTGTTAAAAATAGCTGCAGCTGATATAAAAAGGTCTACGTTGCAGACACCTTATGATGGGGTGTCAAACTCGTGGTGTCACGTTGTCATCACATGACATATCACGACTTTCCCCCCCTTTGCTAAAATGGGAGTTAGCATGTCCATCATGTGACACATCTGGCCGCAGGTTTGACACCCCTGCCTTATGATACCATAGATCTGAAACCCTGAAGGTTTCCAGGCTGTTACCCCTTCGTAAATGATAATCAGAGAAATGAAATAATGGTCAACTCTTTTTTTTTTGCCTTATAGAAGAGCCAACAAAATTCATTGGATGGATTTGAATGTGATACTCAAAAGAGAATCCACTCTTTGAGATCAAGTGATCTAAATGGACCTTGTTTGGCTAGTTCACACAATGTTTGAAGTAGGGCCATGGCATCTCCATTCTGCTCTGGGCCTTAATGTGCAAATGCAAAGCCTCAGGTGTTCTTCGCTAAATTTCAGTCCAGTCTTTTCACCATATAGGGCCCTTCTAGTCCATAGCCAATCTTCCTGTAGTAATCTCTGGTACCCACACCTGCAAGGGAAAAAAAAAGACGTAGTTCAAAAAACAACTTGCGGAGAAGAATATGCAAATAGCCAGTCTGACTGGAAGATGCATTGAAACACATATTTCAAACTACCCCTATTATATCTATTATCGGCAGCAAAGTATGTTTCCTTTGAAATAACATAGAGCGGAGGTGGCGCAGTGGTTAGGGTGCAGTACTGCAGGCCAATTCAGCTGACTGCTATCTGCAGTTCAACGGTTCAAATCTCACCGGCTCAGGGTTTACTCAGCCTTCCATCCTTCCGAGGTGGGTGAAATGAGGACCTGGATTGTTGTTGGGGGCGATATGCTGACTCTGTAAACCGCTTAGAGAGGGTTGAAAGCCCTATGAAGCGGTATATAAGTCTAACTGCTATTGCTATTGCTATTGCATCTGCATGTCTTCTTCGCTACCATCTGCACATGACACCAATTAAGTTTGCTTCATATTGCCCCATGTTTCAGTCCTCAGGTTATTCATCCCCATTTCCCACATTACAGGGGACCCTGTTTTTTTTCTTTAGAGCACCATGTTCTTCCATTGATACCAGAGATGGGAAACCTTGCAGCCCTTGGGCTGATTTCATTCAGCTTGAGGCTTAATCATCAAAAATCTTATGCAAGCTCAAATTACTGATAAGAGTGACCTGTCCTTTGTCTGCTGAGATGTTATGAGGAGGAAAAAGTGGGTGCCAGAGAGGCTCCCTCCCCAATACACTTCTATCACGTTATTCAAGGGAATGTGGCTCTTGATGGGCTGCAAATCTTTGACTTAAACCAATCCTCCATTTCAGCTGCAGAGCTTTTTAGTTATTCCGTGACCAGGCTTTCCACACGATTAACTAAAACGTTCATGACTATTCTGTGACATTTGCTACATAATAATATTGTTGACAGTCAAGTGATCTTTTTATTTGCGTTTATGATTATTAAACTGAACTAAAGCTTTTTTTTTCCAGATGAGGAACTATAACCCAGAGCATATGGTTTCCTCCAATGTATCTTGTGGAGACAAAGAGAACCCATTAGCATATCTCCTATTTTGCTGCTGGAAAATAAAGTTCTTAATCAGTGATTCAATGAGGGGTTGAAGGTGCCGAATAAAAACAAGGAAATAGATGTGTGCGAGCTATAGATTTTTCTGAAAGATGGCTGGCCTATATGTTCCATTATTTTGAATAATGTGTGGGCTTTATGAAAATCGTATTCTTTTTTTTAACATCAGGTTCTCGCCAATCCAGAAGATCAAGTACGAAAATTCTAAATCATATATACATAAAAGATATGATTTATAAGTTCTGAAATATATACAGTATTTTTCAGAGTATAACATGCACCATTTTCCCTCAAAAAACTTGAGAGACCGCCTCCTGCCAATTACCTCCCTGCGACCAATTAGATTGCATAGATTAGGCCTCCTCCGAGTTCCATCTGCCGACTGGCAACTACACGGAGGAGAGCCTTTTCAGTAGTAGCTCCGACCCTTTGGAACGATCTCCCCGTGGAGATTCGTACCCTCACCACCGTCCAGACCTTCCGCACAGCCCTTAAGACCTGGCTAGCCCGTCAGGCCTGGGGATAAAGATAATTTGTCCCCACCCGAATGATGAATGAATGTTGCTTACTATTTTACTTCTATGTATTGTTTGTGTCTATTGTCTGTACCCTCCCTTCCTTATTTTATGTAAGCCGCCCTGAGTCCCCTTAGGGAAAAGGGCGGCCTATAAATATTAATAAAGAAAGAAAGAAGAAAGAAGAAAAAAGAGGCTGAAAATCTGGGTGTGTCTTATACACTGAATACAACATTTTTTGCCTCCCAAAGCCCCGCCCCCTTCACCAAAATGGCCATGCAGAGCCTGTAGAAGGCTTTCAGAGAGCTCTTGAGGGCTGGGGAGAGCAGAAAACGGGCCATTGTTTTGCTCAATTTTGCTCCCCCCCGCCAGCCCCCAGGAGCACTCTATAAGCTTCATAAAGGCTATGCATGCAATTTTTTTGACAAAAAACGTGCCTGTTTTTGCAAAAAACAGGCATTTTTTTGCTTGTTTTGCCCCACCCCCCACCCCCAAGAAGCACTGTACAAGCTTCCTAAAGGCTATTCATGCCTTTAAAAAAAAACCACAGGCTTGTTTTCGCAAAACACGGGCTGTTTTTGAGAGGTTTGCACACCGCAAAAACTTTTTTTAAAAAATTTGCCTCTTCAAAACCTTGGTGCGTCTTATCCTCCAGTGCGTCTTATACTCTGAAAAATACGGTACTTTTTAAAATAAGAAAGGTGAACATAGAATCACTTCACTTTTACTTCTGACTGATATGTAGGATAACTACATACTCACAGAACAGAACAGAATAACAGAGTTGGAAGGGACCTTGGAGGTCTTTAATTCCAACCCCCTGCTTAGGCAGGAAACCATATACCATTTCAGACAAATGGCTATCCAACATCTTCTTTAAAACTTCCACTGTTGGGGCATTCACAACTTCTGGAGGCAAGTTGTTCCACTGATTAATTGTTCTAACTGCGAGGAACTTTCTCCTCAGTTCTAAGTTGCTTCTCTCCTTGATTAGTTTCTATCCATTGCCTCTTGTCCTACCCTCAGGTGCTTTGGAGAATAGTTTGACTCCCTCTTCTTTGTGGCAACCCTTGAGATATTGGAACACTGCTATCATGTCTCCCCTAGCCCTTCTTTTCATTAAACTAGACATACTCATACCCAACACAGAGGTGAGCTGCTGCCGGTTCGGGTGAACCGTTAGTTCTGACCACCGGCTGAGCCTGCCTACCTGCCCTGCTGCTATCCTGTCCTATATATCTCTCTCTCTCTGGCTTGCTCGCCCTGCCCATGCAGCCCAGCTGATTTCCGTGTATCGCCCACTCGACTCACTGCGGCTGCCCAAGGAGGTGTGCTGGAAGCCGCGTGTATGAAATCGCAGTGTGTTTGAAGCCGTAAGCAAGTGTGGAAGGCGCACGCACGAGCAAAGCATGGATGTGTTCACATTTTTGGCTCTGCACGAGGGGAACTGGTTGTTAAATTATGTGAAGCCCACCTCTGCATACACACATAAACTGGAACACTATACAGAGCCTCTTATTTGCCTAGTTGCAAAGGATAATATGATAATATTTTTGGTGGACCAGGAACTATTTTATCAGACACTTGAAATATTATACTGGGGAATAGGAAATGAAACACAGGCAATACAGATAAGCTTATTAATACTGAATAAGATGACAGAATTGGTAAGGACTTTGGAGATCTTCTAGTTCAACCTCCTACTCAAGCAGGAAACCCTACTACACCATTTCAGACAAAGATTTGCCAAATCTCTTCTTATAGTGTTGGAGCACCCACAACTTCTAGAGGCAAATCATTCTATTGATTAATTGTTCTGTCAAGAAATTTCTCCTAGGTTGGTTCTCTCCTTGATTAGTCTCCATCTGTTGCTTCTTGTCCTGTCTTCAGATGCTTTGGAAATGTATAGGTGACCCTCTCTTCTTTGTGGCAGTCCCTTAGATATTGGAATATTGCTATTATATCATTCCATGTCTGTCATTAAACTAGACATACCCAATTCCTGCAACTGTTCCTTGTATGTTTTAGCCTCCAATTTCCTAAATATCTTTGATGCTCTTCTCTGCAGGCTTTGTAAAGTCTCAACATCTTTTTTATATTGTGGCAACCAAAACTAGATGCAATATTCCAAGTGTGATCTTACCAAGGTATTATAAAGTGGTAGTAACACATCACATGATCTTGAATCTATCGCTCTGTTAATGCAGCCTAGGGCCGCATCGGCTTTTTGGTCAGCTGCAGCACACTACTGGCTCATTTTTAAGTGATTGCCCACTAGGACTCCAAAATTCATTTTGCAGTTACTACTATTGAGCCAAGTATCACCTATTCTATACCTGTGCATTGGTTTTTCTTGCCTAAATGCAGAACTTTCCTTTTTTTTGTCACTGAATTTCATGTTGTTAGATAGAGCCCAGTGTTCCAATATGTCAAGTTCCTTCTGTATCTTGAGCCTATCTTCTGGAGCAGTGATGGAGAACCTTTTTATAAAGGTGTGCCAAAATTGTCTGCATGCCCATACCCACAATTCAATGCACCATGCACATCTCCACATGCGTGTGCGACACCCCCCTGCGCATGCACGCACACACACACACCCTCATGGGGGGTGCAGTTGGCTCATTGGGCCCGTTTTTTGCCCGCCCCAGGCTCTGGAGGCTTTCCTGAAGTCTGGGAAAAGTGAAAACAGCCCCTCCAGCCCTCTGGAAGACCGAAAATCAGTTGGCCGGGGTGCGCATGCTGACCTTTCACGTGCCAGCAAATATGGCTCCGCATGCCACCTGTGGTATGCATACCATAGTTCGCCAGCACGGTTCTGGAGTATTAGCTATTCCTGCCAGCTTGGTGTTGACTGTAAATTTGATGAGTTCTCTTTCTTATCACCTTTTCTAAATCATTGATGAAGATATTGAAGAGTATCTGGTCATTCACAAAACAATTACCAATTATCAGCAAACATTAAAACATGGAATATGTTAGTTCTATATGGAATGCGGAAAGGTATTTCTAGCAGACGATGTATACATAATACTGGAGGATGGGTAAGTCAGCAAATTCTCTATGTTCTTATATTGCCCCATAATAGCACTGCCACAAACTCTTCCTGGAGAAAAGATGGAGTTGGTATTTAGCTCTTTGGCAATTTCTATTTCCTTGCTCTTGTTCTGCCTGTTACAAGTTTGTGGTTGCCTCTGGCAAGTGGCTGCTTCTGGTGGTTGCTGGCACTCATAACTAAATACAGGGTTGCCACCCACAGGCTTTGGAGAGGCAAATGATACAATTTAGGATGGGCTGTCCGTCACTTGTTATACTTTGAAATGATTTTAAATGGGGCTTGCAAGTGGCAATAAACAAAACACTATCATTTTCTCTTCAAGGCTGGTCCTGTAATCAATTATTCCCAGCTATCTCCCCCTTCCCTTTTCAGCTTGTTGAATGAGTTTGAAACAAAGCTGATGCAAATTCTTAGGTCAGAATTAGCAACCTGATGCTTTCTAAATATTTTAGACTATAGCTTCTAGAAGCCTCAGCCAGCATGGCAAGAGCCTTAAGAGCTATATTCCAAACTGGAGGCAGAATATAATCAGGACAAAAATATTTTTTAAAAAAAACCAAAGGCAGGGGATTGAAATTGTCAAGAAGGCAACTGTGGCTACATGACAAAAGCTTTGCTTCTTTATGCGTTTTTCATTCATGATTTACAAAAGGAAGGGGTGGATCACAGCTGCCATCTTGATTTTGTTTACCACCACTGCAGAGGCCCTTGAATACAATTGCACTTTATTTAAATGAAATACAGTTAATATATTCCCTTGTAATGAATAGAAGAAACTACCTTGAGGAACAGTAGGAAGAGCTGAAAATGATCAGATAAAAGAAACCCGAGTTTGGGGCAGAATTGTAACCTGAGAAAGCATCTGAAATGAACTCCTCATGTAGAAAAATGGAGGAGGGAAACATCCACACTTGCAAGATTCTGTTATTATTGATGCAGGAGCAGGTGCACAGGTAAACCCACCAGTGGCTGGCCAGGTTAGGTGGTCTTAATAGAATGGACCTTATAAATTCATATTAGCTTGGCTTTTCATTCTAGTGCCCTGGAGTTCCAACTTTGACTTGTAGCTTGAGTGAACTTTCTCTCCAACTTCCTCATAAGTATTAAAAATAGGGCTGAACAGTGTGGCAAGACCCTGTAAAGGAGGGGCACAGGAAGCCAGGCGTGGGTGTCAGATAGAACAGAGGTAAAACAGCTGACAGCTTAAGACATTATAGGAACTTCTCTTTTTGTATTTTTCCTATGTACTTCTCGGTAACATTCCAAAGTGAACTTCTCCTTTTTGAAATGTCATGTTTGTCTCGTGTATGGAAACGCCTTGAGAATGCACAGTGTGGAACACGGCATAAAAGTAGCATCCTGGGCAGAGCCCAGGCAGTTCAGATTTTGGTGTGTGAGCATGCTGAACTCGATGCATCAAAGAAACCTGTTTCTCTCGCACCTTCGTGGTCTCGAGTCCTGGTCTTTCGTAAGTAGATTGCAAACCTCAAATCTGCTGCAACATTATAACCTTATGTTAAAAGAAGTGTTAGCCTATATGACTTTGATTTCCTAGTCTGATCAACTGAAGAAAAAGATACACATAAGTAGCCACTGTGTATGTACTTGTGCTTCAACTTATAAAGTGTAAGTTGGTTTTCATGGCTAGCTTTCATTTTCCATCCCACGCTATAACATTAAAATTAGGTAGAGAGACAGTGAGTAACTCCAAGTCGCCTACTAAACAATGTGATGAATAAGCCAGGTGTATCCAAGTTTTTAATTTCTGAAGCACAGCCTCCCCGTAGCCCACTGAGAATTATCTTTTGCATATGGATTTAATAATGGACTTATTCATTTATATGGCACATAAATTCCTCTCTCCTTTATTTTTTGTTTCTAACTAGAACCATGTTGAGGATAGAGTCTGTTTTTTTGATTTTGAGGATTAGTCCTAATTAAGGATAGGAAAATTTTCTATCACTTTTAGAACCAGCAAAGGCACATATGTAATCACTAAAAGATGAGGTTCAGTTCCTAACCCCAAAACAAGGAAAGCCCAGATGCTGCTTAAAGGTGAATTGTCATATCCTACCACCAACCTCTGCTGATGAGCACTGGTCATAAGTAATGCATGATGAGGGAAAGCTACCAAATTTTTCAGAGTATAAGACGCACCAAGATTTTGAAGAGGTAATTTTTTAAAAAAGTGTTTGCACTCTGCAGACCTCCCAAACCCTCCGAACGCTTCATTTTTTGTGAAAAATGGGGCATGCAGAGAATTTGAGAGACCTGTAAAGTGCTCCTGGAGGCTGGGAGGAGGCAAAAACGAGTTAAAAAATGGCCTGTTTTCCCCTTGTTTTTGCCCTCCCCAGCCCCCAGGAGCACTTTGAAGGCCTCCCAAACCCTCTGCACATCCATTTTTGTGAAGGGTCAGGGTTTTGGGAGGCCAAAAATGCTGTATTCAGTGTATAAGATTTCAAACCTCTATTCGGGGGGGGGGGGGGGGGGAAAGGTACGTCTTATACTCCGAAAAATATGGTATGTAAACATATTAGAAGCATCCAACCTTCAAAAACACAATCACAACAAAATCAATCTCTGGTTTAAATCAAACCCTAATAATTATTGAAAGATCATTTTTAAGTTTCATCTGGAAAGCCGGTAGCCTGTTTGAACCTGAGCGCCACATGATGGGGTGAGCTCCTCTCCTTGCCCCAACTCCTGCTAACCTAGCATCTCGAAAGTATGCAAATGCGAGTAGATAAATAGGTACCACTTTGATGGGAAGGTAGCAGCGCTCGATGGCGTCATGCTGTTCACATGTGGAAATGTCTTCGGACAGCACTATCTCAATGGCCTTGAAATGGAGATGAGCACCATCCCCTACACTCAGCAATAACAAGTGGAGTAAAACCCGCAGGGATTCCTTTACCTTTTTGGGTTTTTTTAATAAAAACAATTGCAGCCATAAGTTATACATAAATATCTAATTGTGTGCCAATTTTTTAAATTGTTTCTGTTTCTTTTGTAAGCATTGATGCCCACAGTGGGGGTTTTTGGGGAGGGGGAATACAGCTGGGGATGAGGCCGAGCTGAAGTGCCATTAATGAAATATTGCCATCTCTGCAGGAGCTCAATGAGATATAATCACTCCATCTGGAAGGTCTGCGACAGTTCTGAGCCTGGTTTTAATCGCAGAAAGCAAAACCTACAGTCCAAAGGAGCTAGAATCTTCACAAGGATGGAATGGACAGATTTATCTGCCCCCAAACATTATTGTCAGAACATTAATCATTAGGTTCAGCCATAATAAAGTAAAACATTCAAGGACAGTTTATTATTTCAAAATCTACACCATGACATGTCTGTCATTAGCTCCTCCTGGTGTCATATTGAGCTCATGTGAATCTTTCTGCCTCAGGAAAAAAAAAACCCTTTCTCAAGATTGTAGTAAATCTCAGCATCTCCTCTGGCTTTACAAACGTCACCTCTGGCATCGGATGTATAAACTGTAATCAGCTTTCATTCCTTTTATATGGAAAGTAACACTTGAATTGCCTATGGAATACTGCACAAATCTCAAGGAATGGTTTTTCAACAAGATTTTGGAAATGCGGAGCTGTGGGCTGCCTGAACAGGGCCAGCCTCATTGTACACAATAAACTCTCAGGTGAATGGAGAATTAATGGTGCCCATAACTCAGAAGTCAATCAGCAGGTTTGGATAGAGGAAGTCTTAAACAGCCTCTGACCTCATCAATTTAAAAAAGGATCAGATGAATATGAAGAGTCCTGCTGAGTCAAACTAAAAGTTCACCTAATGCAGTATTCTCTTACTCACCGGCCAATCGGTACTGTTGGGAAATCCAAAAAAGGGACAGCAGCATCCCCCATCCACAATTACTTATGACCAATACGCAAACAATAAGTGATTATAAAAAGTATACATATTATATTCCAGTATGACTAGTCTCTGTGAAAGACTTATTATTCATAAGTTTTCCTCATCATTCAAAGTTGTAGCATTTTCTTAATGACTTTCTTAAGTTTAACTATGTGCTGCAAGTCTACAGAGATTCTCAGTCATCCAGGAGGCTACTGGACTTTCTTGTTGTTTTTTTCTTTTGAATTAAAAACAAAAAGGATTCAAAAGAATGCGATGTGGAAATTGCTTAGTTTGACCTGTCCTCACTTTCCCATCCTTGCTTACTTTTAATGCCTCCAAAGCAAGCAAGAAAAGCCTTTTCCTTACTGCTGAGCTGGTGGAAAACCATTGCAATTTAAGCCAAGAATTTTGTGCTAGATGGAGAAACAACAGGCAGCTTCCTACACAGAACCTATAGGAAGGTGTAACAGGGATTCAGAAACAGACATCACTGGAGAATTTAATATAGAGAGAGGCTGCTGATTTCCCAATGCAGCTTTATTATCAGTTCATAATCCTAATTTATACCTATGGAATAAAAATGGAGGAAAACATTTTCCTGATTGAAATGAAGCTGTGCCTCTTTCTTTCAGGGCAGACTGGTATGGGTGAAGGTTCCCCTAGCTTTATTTCTTTATTTATTTTAAAGGATTTTCCAATCTCATGAGTGGAAGGAAGGGGACCGAGGTCTCTGTCCTGCCAAAGGCCACTTTTGTCTTTTGCTTTTTAAAGGCTACTATGAAGGGCTGGCCAGCTTGGATGTCATCAGTTCCCAGAAATGCCCCTCCTCTCCTCTACAGGCACTTTGGCAGCCGTGTGCGCTCAGGCATGCAACATTTCTGGCCTGTGTCCATGTTAATTTTCTACTTGATGGCACACAAATCGAAATCTGGTCTGGAGGAAAGCTGATCAACTCACTACATGGTAATTAATTCACAGCAAAGACAGGCAGTTCTGCAAGGTGTCACTGCCCTCCCCTCCACCCACCCCGTACAGCAGCGGAGATGAGATGTCATCATAACGTAAGAGATGTAAATTTTGGGTATTCTTGCCTACCTCCAAATTTACACACACAATAAAAACACAATTCTTTCAAACGGAGCTGGCCTTGAGTTCCCTACAAGGACATGAAGGTGTTTACGAACTGGATGAAAATCTCAGGGCCCCCACAAGAGGAAGAACACCTCCATTTCCTTTCAATGATGAAGGGGCAGCAGACAGGAGAACACTGCCTGATAACAGGGAACTTGGGTTGGCCATTTTTTTTTACTATGTAGTTCTATATATTCGGGCTCTGAAGGCTGGATAAATATCACGAAGAATGTTATCTTTAATCTTTTCAAGAAGACACAGTTTTGGTGAAAGTGGAATTGGGAGATAAATTAGGTGAGCAAGGAGACAAGAAAAAAAATGAGATTGTTCCTACAAAGCTCCTCCAACTTACCTCAGTCCACTTGCTGGAGGTAATCTGTTTCCAGATAAAAAAGTCAATAAAAACAGTCTGGAAATAGACTCTAAACTCTCAGATATTATTTAGCCAACTATGAAACAAATAGAAAACTGCTCTTCCAAAAGAAAAGCATGCCTAATCCACCACAAACTTGGGTTTCCCTCTCAGTTTAGGCAACATTTCCGAAACATTCCATAAAGCTAAAACAAAGGATTTAAAAAAAATTAAGTGGCACTTACATCTTGATTTCCTATGAAAAGTCAGAAACTGCCATTTTAGATATATAAACATTTGGAAACAGAAATTAAGATTGTGAATTAAAGCACTGAGGAGCTCCAATAGGGCTACCCCCTAAGGTCAAAACAAAAGCAATTCCTTCTGCCATGCTGGTACATTACTCAATCTTGGAAGATCAAGCAACACTTTCACAATAAGTAAGTTGTTCCATTTATGTTTGGCTCTTGGAGACAACTGCTGAGGAAGGAGAAGGAAAAGGGGATAGAGTGGGGAGGGACGGCTTTTTGGTTGCTAAGGACATACAGCCCACCTTTTCAAGTGAGAACAATGGAGGACTGATTGGCCAAACATGAAAGAATTGAACAAGCATCTAGAATGTAAAATTAAATCTTTAGAAAATAGAATCAGGGCTGCTCAGTACGCAGCCTACTGCCCCAACAGCTTTCTCCTATTCTTTCCACCATTAATGTCTACAAATGCTTTGGACACTGTTGATTAGTGCTCCAAGACCTAGCTTGTGTATATGTATATGCAATATATGGGAGGAAGTTGTTCGTATGTTCTGGAAGAACAGCAGTAGCAGCTTTTGCCAACCAGATGATCTCCAGATAGGCTGACATCACAATTTTAAGGCTTTCCAGTCAAACATACTAGCCAACCTGGCTGAAGAATCTGTGAATGATGCTCATAGCATAATTGGACAGCACCCAGATTAAGAAAGGTTGCTCTATAAGCAAAACTATGAATTGACACAATTGAACCTACCTTTAAACCTTTCCCATCCCAGTACCCTTCAGATGTAGTCTAGCATTATGTTTCCCAGAGGGAGCAACTAGAAGTCTTGGAAAGTCTACAAAGGAACTCCCAAAATGCTTCGCCTGTTGATATTCCCAAGAAGCTGTCCTTTGTTTTTTCAGAATATAAAGGTTACACCTCATCATCACTGAGAGAGGACTTGGGGCCTTAGTCTCTCTCACTTCAAACTTTCTCACAAGAGCTGTTCTTGCGAAGATAAAGCTAGGGGAGACCACCAACACGCAACCTTCACATCTCAGAAAAAGATAGGATATAAAGGTAATAAATTAAGGTTTTCTTCTCTGAACTTGACTATTTTCTTTTCAAAGATATCCAAATTAATAATACCCTTTGCATATATCAGCAGAAAGTTACAATTACTAGCTGTGCAAAGAAAGGATTCTGTCCTGAATATTCTGCCAATCACTTCAATGGATGGAACCAAAGTTCCATAGTCGTGGTGATGAAATGGTTAAAATGAAGTATTGCAGGCTGACTCTGCCCACAACCAGGAGTTTGATCCTGACTGGCTTGAGGTTGACTCAACTTTCTGTCCTTCTGAGGTTGGTAAAATGGGGACCCAGATTGTTGGGGGCAATATGCTGACATTTGAAAATAGCAGTAGACTTATATACCGCTTCATAGGCCTTTCAGGCCTCTCTAAGCGGTTTACAGAGAGTCAGCATATTGCCCCCAACAATCTGGGTCCTCATTTTACCCACCTCGGAAGGATGGAAGGCTGAGTCAACCCTGAGCCGGTGAGATTTGAACCGCTGACCTGCTGATCTAGCAGTAGCCTGCAGTGCTGCTTTTAACCACTGCGCCACCTTGGCTCTGTGCAGTTTGTGTTGTAGTGCATTATGGAGCAAAATATAAGTTTAAATGCTGTTGCTACTGCTATTATATTACTGCATGATAGGATGGAAAAGCTTTTTCTCCAGCCGTTATAAAGATCCATATTTCAGATGTTTTTTAAAAACTCATTTTTTAAATTTAGCTTCAATTACCCATTAACTCCCGTAATATTTTTAATCAGCTGCCTTTTTAATGATTGCTGTTAACTGCTTTAGAATTGGTGATGATGAGAAGGGACATATACTATAAATTACTTTAAATAAATAAATGTTGAGAATGCTGGAATATCAATTTAGCTTTTATGGATGTATTACCAGCTTTAAAGATAGCAGCTACTGAAACTGCATGAAGATGGAACCACTGTCAGAAAATTTTGGCTGTATCTGTGAAATATGCTGTCAGACTCCACATGATGGCAGAATCAGAGTGATGTAGCAATTAAAGTGTTGGACTAGATCATGGTTGCAGTCTGCTAATTGGTGTCCTGAAGATCAATAATCTCACATAGGCTCTTCACCTACATGACAAAGAATGCTTCCAAAGTGGAGGACTGGTTTTGTTTTCTCAAAGGGAAATATAGTTTCCTGCCAGATCACCTTAATTCTGCTTCAATTTTCTATTGAGATGGTGGTTCCATTTGAAGTTATGTCCTCAAAAAAAAAGGTCAATAGGAAGCATTGATACCAGGGCAAAGAAAGCTGTTGATGAAGCCCCATTCTCCAGGCATAGACTGAATGGGGAGAAGCCCAAGAAAAAAGAGAATTAACCTAAAAAGCTAAATATACATTGCAACATTGCATTATTTTATTACCTCCTGCTGCTTGTTATTTTTAACATTCCATTAAATGTAAGTTTGTATCAAGAGTTTTGAGATTCTTTGAATGTAATGTTCTAACCTCATAAAAAGGGGTAGTTTTTTCTTTTCCAAATGAAACAGTACAGCCCAAATACTTTCCTGTCCTCATCAACCACGCAGTATCTTCTAAACACCAATCTTTAGAAGGAGCATTTGTGGACTCATTAAACAAAAGCTGCTCTAAGAAAACAATAGCTCTAGTTGCTGACAAATAAACCCAGCCTTTGTGAAGCTGACATGTAGACGTGAAACCATTGCAGGTTACCATTGCCTGTGGCCAATTAATTTAGGGTAGATAAAAATAGGAAAGTAGCCTTCTTAAATGCCAGCAAGTAAATGTGGAGAACAACAAACCCGATGAGTACCACCATTTGTATAAACAACTGGTCAACAGTGGGCAGAAAAAGTTGCATTTTAGGTCCACAGCCAGCCAAAAGATATAAACATGGATGGGAATCAAAGCACAATGACTTGTTCAATTTATTCTAAGCACATTTTTCTTAGCAGAGACTGCTAAGAACCCAAACTGCAGCTGCATGGCAGGTGGCACAAGATTTCATCAGTGACTGCCAGAAGCTTCCACCGGAGCGCCTGTTCTTAACTATCTTCTGATTTGATTCATTTCAAGCTCTGTTAGTGTAGTGACAGGGTTATAATGTACTCAGTTCCTCCTTCGTGATAGTATTTCTTAAGATTTTGTCTGTTCATGTTTCTCTCTCCTTCACCACCCTGAATTGATGTTGCCTAAGAGGACTGAGGAAATTTCAGAGAGGTTTCTTGCCCTCACCAGTGTTAAGGGTTTGGGTGGGTGTGCTCTGGAATAGGAAGGGGTTTTTAGATGGACATTGTTCAGGGCCTTATCTTGTGTTATTTTAAAACGGGCTTATGGTCCAGTGGAGAAAACTATGGGAAGATGAGCTTGATGTTGGCTTGGGATAGAATAGCAATAGCACTTAGACCTATATAGCGCTTCTTAGTGCTTTAAAGCCCTCTCTAAGTGGTTTACAGAGTCAGCCTATTGCACCTAACAATCTGGGTTCTCATTTTACCCACCTCAGAAGGATGGAAGGCTGAGTCAACCTTGAACCTGGTGGGATTCAATATGTCAAACTGCAGGCAGCCAGTGATCAGCAGAAGTAGCCTGCAGTACTGCACTCTAACCACGGTGCCACCACAGTGGCGCAGTGGTTAAGAACCCAAACTGCAGCTGTATGGCAGGTAGCTCAGACGGCACAGATTCTCTCTTGCCTAAGCAAGAAGAATTGCTTAGATAAGAGAGAGGCGAAGGAAGTCATTTACAAGCCTAGAATGTTCTCCCTGCTTTCTCTGGGGGTGGGGCAGAGGGGCAACTTCCCTGAAAGATAGATAACAGAATCAAATACCAAGTTCTCCTTTACCTGAGTTGGCAACCAATTGCCAAGGAAGAGTACTAAATTGGTACAGAGAGAAGTTTTAAGCAGTGAATGCATTTTTCAACAAGCTTGTCAATTTTAATTTGGTTTTTCTATGTGTACAAAATACAGATATGCGGTGGGCTGACGGAAAAGCTTCCTGTCTTGTTGAGAGGTGGGAGAATCATCAGAAGACGAATCTTTAAAGTGCCTTTTGATTTCTGTTACATTTGCTATTATGGGCAGGCTACTTTAATGAATCAGCAGAGGAGTGTGGCACTCACATGAGGCCCAAAGTATTTCTTTTAAATCCTTTATGAAGTATGAAGACTAGGAAAACATTCGACTTTCCTATTAAATAGTCAAAACAATATGTCAACCTAGAATTAAAAGGGAGAGACCCCTGCATTCCCCCTTTTTTTTGCAAGATCAGAAAAGCAGCAGTTATCCATCCAGTAATATCAATAAGCTTGAAAGAAATAAAAACACAAGGTTTGAGGTATAAATGTTAAATAGTATGGCTATGCATTCTTTCAAAATTATTTGGAAGAAATATTAGCTGAGAATTGCAATCCCAATGCACCTGGAAAATCTCAGTATGGGGAATGAATTTAGTTGGATCTTGAGGCAGATATGACCAAAATGTCTCCTGAAGTAAATTTAATCCATCCTTCCTGTCCTAAAGACCAATATACATTTTCCTCTTTTCCATTAAAGGTATTTTATTTGGAATAATTTGACTTAATTTTAGACATACAAATCAAAGCAAATATTAATCTGATGGAAAGAGTTTCAAAAAAAGAAACATATGAGCAATGCATCATTAGTCAAAATGTAGATGAAAAAGCTTAGGGGAGCTTTGTAAGTTTATTTATGACAAAAAAAGAAAATGATGAGGATAATGATGATGAATTGGCCACGTGCTAGAAATGTTTCCCACAAAATGAAAGAGAGGCATGGAAATATACTTGTATAAATACAGCCTGGATAAAAAAATCATGGCTTAAAGCAGCAAGCAATTTTATCTAATACAGGTAAATCCTCAACTTACAACGGTTTGTTTGGTGACCTTTTGAAGTTACAACAGCACTGAAAAAAGTGACTTACAACAGTTTTCACTTATGACCATTGCAGCATCCCCATGGTCACAAGATCAAAATTCAGACACTTGGCATTTGACTCGTATTTATGACAGTTGCAGCATCCTGGAATCACGTGATCAATTTTTGTGACCTTCAGACAAGCAAAGCCAATGGGGAAGCCAGATTCATTTAACAACCATGTTACTAACTTAACAACTGCAGTGATCCACTTAACAACTGTGTCAAAATAAGCTGTAAAGTGGCAAAACCTGCTTAATAAATGTCTCACTTAGCAACAGAAATTTTGGGCTCAACTGCGGTCATAAATCAAGGATTGCCTGTATTGCCAGGGATGCTGGCAATTGCTGCTGAAATGTGAAGATCAAGTGGAATCTATAAAACATATCCTTGGCAATTTTTTCTACAAATTACACCATTTGACTTACCGTATTTTTCGGAGTATAAGACACACTTTTTTCCCTCAAAAAAGAGAGTGAAAATCTGGGTGCGTCTTATACACTGAATACAGCATTTTTAGCCTACTGAAACCCCGCCGCCTTTGCAAAAATGGATGTGCAGAGGATTTGGGAGGCTTGCAAAGGGCTCCTGAGGGCTGGGGAGAGCAAAAAAGAGCAAAAAACTGCCCCATTTTTGCCCCACCAAGCCTCCAGGAGCTCTCTATAAGCCTTCCAAAGCCTCTGCATGCCCCCCCTTTTTGCAAAAAAAATGGCCACTTTTTTGCTCGTTTTGCCCCCCCCCTCCAGCCCCCAGGGGCACTCTACAAGCCTCCCAAAAAAGGCTTCTTGCCTTTTGGGGGGACGGGACGAGGAGGGTTTGGAAGGCCTGCAGAGTGCAAAAACTTTTTTAAAAAAAATTTCTCTCTTCAAAATCATGATGCGTCTTATAAGCCTGAAAAATACGGTAATACTGGTAGGTTACATCCTACATCTTGATCTGCCTGATCATCCTGGTGGACTTGAATAATTTCAAAAAAAGTACCATAAATGAAGTCTCTGGATTATTCTAGGTACACTCACTGAGGATTTAGAAAGTAACTTGCTCACATTTCCATGTCATTTTAAATGGCTTCATCTACAGAGTTTCTGTCTGGTATTTCACCCTATAAAAAGTACAATTTGGTTTTTGGTGTTTTTTCCCCTCTCTACACCTTTATGAAGGCTGACTTTTATGAAAAGGACAGTCTATTGTGGGTTTCTTTTAAGGCACAGGTCAGGTCTCCATGCAATGCTAGAGACCATGAGGTGTCTAAGAAATTTCTTCAAAAAGATATGACTTTAAATTCAGGGAAGCACCCACATCTAGAAATATGTCCTGCCTTTCCCATAAGATTAATTCATTTGGCAAAAATGATAAGAATCTGTTGGAAAGACTGTAAATTCTACATGGACTGTAGAAAAGTCTGATAATTCAGAGATGATAAAATGGGATGAAGAAAAATTGACATTGCCATTACTCAATAGAAAAAAAGAATGGAAATAATTGTATATTTTCTTTTTCTTTTTCCTTTCCTTTCTTTTTATCTTACTTTCTATCTCTTTTTGGCTTTGCATACTTGTGTGTGTGTGTGTTTGGGTGAGAGACCGAGAGAGTGAGAGAGATTTTAATCAAGTCTGCAGCAAGAATGATCCCCAACTGAGGTAAAAGTGAGATTTTCTAAAGTACATCAAGCTTTCTAAAGACTGCTTAGAGGCTTCTCCACAATATCATCTTATGCATTTCATGCTGCTTTAAAATATGCTCACACTCTCTTTAAGCGCTTCCTCTCCTTTGCCTCTTTGTAAGGAAAATGAGAATAATTAACAACAAAAAAATAGCACTTCTTTGGTATCTCTGAAACAGTTTGAGGGCGGGTGAAAATGTGACCAAGAGAGAGTGAGAGAAGTTGTTAAGGAGTGGAAGTACCATGCTCTTATTTGCCTTTTGCTTTTTGAGTGTACAAGACATGTCCTGTACCATATGAACTGCCATGAATAACGATTAAACGTCTCATCCTTCTTCCTTGATTGATCTCTTTATTGGGCCATTAGAGAAGCCTTAGTTTTCTCACTTATTGCAATGCAACAAAGGTTTGGTGCTTGGAAAAGATTGGCAATCAGATTTTTTTTTTAAAATCTTGTCTTTATTATTTTTATAAATAAACTCAAGGTAGCAAACATACCTACTATCCCTTCCTCCTCCTATTTTCCACACCACGACCATGTGAGGTGGGTTGGGCTAAGATAGTGACTGGCCGCAAGTCACTTAACCAGCTTTCATGACTAAGGCGGGACGACAGCTCACTGTCTCCTGGTTTTTAGCCTGGTGCTTTAACTCAGAGGTGTCAAACTTGATTTCATTGAATGCTGCATCAGGGTTTTGTTTGACCTTGGTGGACCAGAGTGGGTATGGCCAGCTCAATATCACTCGTGTCGGGGGCACCTGTGGTGGCCAGAGCGCTCTGCCAGAGAAAACAAACTCCTGAGCTCCGTTTTCGGCTACAATGGCTTCCTGCAACCCTCTGCCAGTGAAAATGGAGCCAGGAGGGCCATCCATGGCCCTCTCAAAATCCATTTTAGGATGCAACGGTTTCCTGCAACCCTCCACCCGCAGCCCTCCCAAGCTCAATTTTTGCTGGCAGAGGCACCGTGGGCCGGTTCTTCGTTCTTTCCAGGACAGCCCCACGGGCCAGATCTAAGAACCCTATGGGCCAGATCAAGTCCCCGGGCCTTGAGTTTGACACCCCTGCCTTAACCACTAGACCAAACTGGTTCTTTTAAAAATATCATCCTTCCCATCCCAAAGTTAAAGTCCTAAAATATCCAGAAATTACATAATAGAGAAAAGTATTATTGCTTCAGGCCTTCTCCTGGCTGTCTTATTCTTTGATAGATTTAAATTTATTCTAGACTTTCCGCCAAGATTATTAACCCTTGGGTTGAATTTATGAATAGATGAACTGTACAATGCACACATAATGGGGACTCCCTTTTTTCTCTTTCCTTCTGCAACCCTCTTTTCAATTTGACTCTGAAGAGTTCGCCATCGTCTCTAGCACACGGTGACTACTGTGTGTAAATTTATGATTGTATCAGCAGATTGATGTAACTTTCAGTTTAGTGCAAAGCTAGGAGTGAATATCAATCTTATTTCTGTGCAAAGTACAGGAATTCCTCACAATTAGGAGGATATAGGACAGTGATGGCTAACCTTTTTCTCATGTGCCGAAATTGTGTGTGCGTGCATGCCCATACCCACACTACAATGCCTCCCCCCGCTGTGCATGCGCCCCCCCCCCATGCGTACACGTTTGTACGAACCCCCTGTGTGGCCTACTTGGCCTCCTGCACCACAGGGGGGGGGGGAGCTTTTGCCATTCCCAGGCTCTGAGGCTTTCCTCAAGCTTCTGGGAGGGCAAAAACGGCCTCCTCTGGGCTCCTGCATGCACGGCAGAGACCCCAAAATCAGCTGGCCAGTGGGAGGCGCGCACACATGCACAGTGGAGCTGAGCTGGGCGATGGCTCGCGTGGCCACAGAAAGGGCTCCGCGTGCCACCTGTGGCATGTGTGCCATAGGTTTGCCATCATGGATATAGGATATGGTCCCTAGATAGATTTGAACTATAGTACCTCTCTCTTTAGAAAATAAGTATGCACATTAGGAGTATGTTACATGTAGCCAAACAAGACATTACTAGAGATGAATTCCCATAAACCATTCCTACTGATTATGCTGTCCAGAAACAAAGCAGGTACAGCTGATTATCCCCAATTTATATAGTTTGAAGAGCAATATTTGGGAGTGGTGTTTATCAGTAGCTGGAAATATACATTATTTCCTGATCACTGTTGAAATATCAGTTGAGACCATCCTAGAGAGGGAAAAAGCAATCTCACAACTTGCCCTATATATATATCCTGCAGTTTTAAAGGGCAGACTATTCACCATTCAAATTCCAATGGATGTTGTAGACAATTGCATGGAAAGTAAATTAAAGAAACTGCTGATTCCAGTTATCTGATCTATATTTCATAACATGTCCTATTTTCCTGGATGAACATATGAAGAAACAATTAGAAATCTCATCAAACCATAGATACTTTCTGTAAACATACGTGACTGGTTTTTTTCAATAGCAAAATGCTCCCTCTGTCACAGACAAAGACTTCTGATCTAGAAAGCTTTTTTTCTTTAGCAATTTTCCGATTCTCGGCTATCCAACACTTTCTCTCCCATTCACCTGCTAACAAAGGAGGGTACATACTTACACAGTTGCTAGTAGTTTATTACCTGAAATGACAGCTATCTTCCATGAGCCATGCTCTTCCTTGGCAATTCTCTCTGCCTCTTCCATGAGCAGCATTCCAAATCCCTAGAAAAAGAAATAGTACGGAGGAAGGGAAATGTAAGTTTCCAGAATACAGGGAGTTTATAATTTAGAAATTAGCTGGCAGAACATTTAGAACAGAGGTGTTAAACTCAAGGCCTGTGGGCTGAATCTGGCCTGCCGGGTGCTTAGATCTGGCCTGCGGCAAAGAGCTGCAGGATGACGAGCTGGCAATGCCTACTCTGGCCTCACCCACCTTGGCCGTGCCCACTTGGCTCTCTGAGGTCAAACACAATCCTTATGCGGCCCTTAATGAAAGCAGGGTTGACACCCCTGACTTAGAAGGTAGTATGGTGAACTATGGAGAAGCAGATAGGATTGAGGAAAAGGAAAAAAAATGATTTAAAATAACTCAAACATTTCCTTGTTTTTAACAATTACACCAGCTCCTATGGGACAGTTGCATTGATCTGCTACGGGGGTGGGGGAGATCCAAAACCACCAAAACAAAACAAAAAAAACCCGAAGGAGAATGTTGAGATATCCTTTATCAGTACAACACATGTGCCTCTGAATTGGTACATGGATGCCCACTATATTGGCTCCTACCAGGCATACAATGAATAATGGGAGCATGATTTGAGAACATTGGCACCTATAGAACACAAGCAACTGAAATAGATGATATATTATTTAGCATTAGCAAATAATGCTGCCTATAGCATGGCTATGACTCAGGCTCATAATCTAGTCTATATTTTCTCCATCTTTCTAAAATTACAATCCGAAAACCTCATTTGAACAAAGGCATAATGGATGTCAGAAGATGCCCTGATTGGGACAGATATGTCAAGTAATTTGAACGTTAAAACTTTTTCTGTACAGGCTAAACCTGGCAAAGTGCCACATCAACCCTAGAAGCAACTTAATTAAATGCCTAAGACCAGGCAAATCTTAGTGAAAGTATATAAAAGGGATAGGTTTGTTAAGATATAGAGGTTGTTTTGGGACTGCATTTGAACTGTCTGAATTGGAGGTAGTATGTGAACAGAGGAAGAGGAGGAGGAAGAGGAGAAATAATAATGATATAACAATAATAGGATGCTGGCAGCAACCCATATCAATCATCAGAACCAATCAATGATATTTCTGATACATTTTTAAATGTTCAGTTGACTGAGCTTCATGTTTAATGAATAAAAGTTTATACTACTACTACTACCACCACCACCACCACCACCACTACTTATTATTATTATACAATTGTATCACAGCGGCCAGTTGTTTCGCCGGATTTGGCATTGGTTACTAGTCGGGTCCCGCCCAGGGGCCTAGGACGTCGTAACGTATTTTCGTAATATGCGTGCAGATCCAAGCAGTGCTGCTTTTTGCATTTGACAGATGGTGATTTTGTCAATTTTTAACTGTTTTAAATGTAATTCCAGTGCTTTTGGAGTAGCACCCAGTGTGGCAATTACCACTGGAATTACCACTGCTGGTTTGTGCCACAGTTGTTGAATTTCGATTTTTAAGTTCTGGTATTTTGCGATTTTTTCATGTTGCTTCTCGGCGACCCTCCTATCACCTGGTATTGCGATGTCTATGATTGTGACCTTATTTTTCTCAACCAGTGTGATGTCTGGTGTATTATGCGCCAGTATTTTGTCTGTTTGTATGCGGAAATCCCACAAGATCTTGACCATCTGATTTTCGGTGACTTTTTCAGGGTGATGTTCCCACCAGTTTGTTGCTGTTTTAATATTATAATTTTTGCACAAATTCCAATGGATCATTTGTGCTACTGAATTGTGTCGCAATTTATAATCAGTCTGCGCGATTTTTTTTACAGCAGCTGAGTATGTGATCAACAGTTTCATCAGCTTCTTTGCAAAGTCTGCATTTGGCATCATCAGAGGATTTTTCGATTTTGGCCTTAATGGCATTTCTGCGGATAGCTTGTTCTTGCGCAGCCAGGATTAGTGACTCTGTTTCTTTCTTTAATGTACCTGTTGTTAACCATAGCCAAGTTTGTTCACTGTCCACTTTATCTTTTATTTTTTCCAGAAATTGGCCATGCAGTGCTTTGTTCTGCCAACTCTCCATTCTTGATTTTATCACATCTTTTCTGTATTCTTGTTTCGTCTGTTGGGCCTTCAGTAGATTTTTGTTCTTTACTTCGATTAATAGATGTTCTTGACTCTCTTTTAAATAATCAGCCAGTGCATGCTTTTCTTCTTCGACTGTTTGCTTCACTTGCAATAATCCTCTGCCACCTGATTTTCGGGGCAGATATAGTCTATCAGTAAACTATAGTCTATTAGGAAACTAATGACAATGCACTACAGTTTACATCCATGTGGTGATACTGATAGGCTGCATTTCCTACCGGTTCGCAAATGTGAACGCACTTGCTCGCATGCTCGCCTCACTTGCATGTGCCTTGTCTGTACATGCATGCTGTCTTCTGCACATGCGCAGTGCTCATGCATTACGTCGGGGCAGGTGGGCAGAGCCTCCCACAGCCACCACTACCAGTTTGCCCCAAACCGGGGAGAATCAGATGAATACCCTCACATGTCCTCCCTGACCCCTATGGTACCTCTTGCACACCCTTCCTAACCCATCCTGCATAACTCATACAAACCTGCACATCCCCTTCCACTCTTCCTGACCTGGGCTGCAGAGGTGAGCAAGAGACACTGCGTGGGTCAGGTATGTGCAAAAGAGGTGCTGTGCAGATTGGGGAGGGTATGTGGAGGTGTGCAAGAGGCACTGCATAGTTCAGTGAGGTTACATAGGTATGTGGCATGGATTGCCATACCAGTGATGATTCAGTGAGTGACATGAGTTTTTAATGCTAAATATTAGTTTAGAGAAAAATAGTACATGTGTATTTTCTGTAGGTGTGTGAGTGACTAGAAAGTTTCTTTCCTTTTTCCCAACCCTTGACAGGCACAGACACCCACTAGCAATGTTAAGGCCACTCTAGCAAAATTCATGACATATGGAAGAGTATAACTTGAAATGTAAGAACAGTAAATAGTGAAGTATGTGACAATAAATGAAATAAAGATATAAAAATAGACTAAATGTTTGATTTCACAAACTAATTGGAAATCTGTTAAAGCCTAATGTCCATTAGTGGAATTTTATGCATGAGTAAAATGTACACAGAGTCTATAAACTGTACAATATGTCCATAAAACTTAGATAATGTATGTGCATTGTCCAGATTGTTTGCAAACAATAAATTTTGTCTGTTGTTTTGCATAAAGTATAACCTTAGATTTTGCTTGTTACATTCAAAATCAGCTGAACCAAAGATCATAAATTGAAGGTTGACTATGGATATGTTATGTGTTTGTGGAACTAAGAGAAAGGGAACAGATATAATAGACATGCATGAAAGTGGTCCAATCTTGTGAAGTCAAATGTATGCCTAAGGAAATGAATGAAGGAAATAAAACATATTAATTGGTTTTATCCATGATTTTGTGGCTGTGATTCAAAGTAGGACTTCATAGTTTGATGAAAACATGTTTTGCTGAATAATAGGATAATTGAGGAACCAAGGATAACTTTGGAGGAAAAAACTAAACAACATTGTAAATGAATGCAATCCGAAGGTAAGCATTATTCTGTTAGATCGGGGGTGTCAAACTCGATTTCATTGAGGGCCACATCAGGTTGTGTTTGACCTCGGGGGGCTGTGGTGGGCGTGGCTGTGGTGGGCATGGCCAGCTCAACATCACTTGTGTCAGGGGCACCTGTGGAGGCCTGAGTGCGCCACCAGCAAAAATGGGCTCCTGAGCTAAGTTTTTGCCTGCCACGGCCTCATGCAACCCTTTGCCAATGAAAATGGAATTCGGAGCTCCATTTTCACTGGCAGAAGCACTGCAGGCCGGTCCTAGGCTGTTTCCAGGGTGACCCTGCGGGCCAAATCTAAGTGCCAGTTCCAGCCCTTGGGTCTTGAGTTTGACACCCCTGTATTAGATGAAATGAATGGATGAGTGCAAACAATCTAAGAATAAATTGAACCATCCGGAGATACAAGAATAGATGCGAATGGTGATGGTTTGGTGATTGCTTAGAGAAAGATATTATTTCAAATATGTCATTTACACATAACTCTAATCATTTCTGCAAATGGAAAATAAATAAATAGAAAAGATTATCGATATGCTTGCTTATAATGAAAGACAAAACACCTGTGAAAGCTACATTGGTAATGAGATATTCTGGATATGGGGTAGACCTTTTTTTTTGTAAAGTCAAAAATGTCTCTGGGAAAATGGATGTGGAAGGAAAAGAAAGATGTGAAAAACACAAGTGAAAGTAGAATGCATGGAGAAAAAGAAAATATTAATCATATAAAAAGCATTAGACTATATATTTTTAAATTTCCAGACAAAATGTAGAAAGAGGGTGTGGTAGCTGCTTGGAACAGAGAAAAAGGAATTATTTTATAGAATGTCACACGGGTATCTGGAGAAATATGAACAAAGATTTTTGCTGGCGTGCAAAAATAAAAAAGGGTTCTGGAAATGCAATTACTGTAAGGGAATATTAATGCAAAAAAAAATGAGAATGAAAGATATTGCATGTCAATAGAGGATAAAATATAGTTTCAAGGAATATAGTGAAAGAACAAGAAACAAGATTAAGAAGCAGAGAAAAGGCAGAGTGGTTTTAATGGAAATAATAATTTAGGTGAAGGAGGCTAAACAATGAGCCGCCAGCATAGTGAATGGAATTAAAAATAATAGAAATCAAATGATGTGGAAGGAAGATGAAATAAGAGAATAATGATGGAATATTTTAGGGATCTATATGGAAATAAAATAAATATGTTGAAATATAGAACTAAATTGAATATTGTGTTAATGTCTAAGAAATAGAGGTGAAGAATAAATTTTCAATCAGAAAAGAGCTGGAAGGGATCTTAAAGGTCTTCTAGTCCAGCCCCTTGCTCAAGCAGGAGACCCTATACCATTTCAGAAGAGAAACTATCCAGTCTCTTCTTTAAAACCTCCAGTGATGAAGCACCCACCTTCGGAAGGCAACTTGTTCCACTACTTAATTGTCCTCACTGTTAGGAAGTTTTTCCTTAATTCCAGGTTGTTTCTCTCCTTGATTAGTTTCCATCCATTGTTTCTTGTTCTGCCCTCTGTTGCTTTGGAAACTAAATTGACCCCCACCTCTTTGTGGCAGCCTCTCAAATACTGGACTACTGCTATCATGTCCTCACTACTCCCTTCTTTTCTCTAGACTAGCCAACTCCAAATCCAGCAACTATTCATCATATGTTTTAGTCTCCATGCCCTTAATCATCTTAGTTGCTCTTCTCTGCACTTTTTCCAAAGTTGTCTCAACAACTTCTTTGTAACGTGGTGACCAAAACTAGATACAGTATCCCAGGTGTGGCCTTACTAAGGCTTTATACAGTGGTACTCACACTTCCTGTGATTTTGATTCTATGCCTCTGTTTATATAACCAAGGATTATATTAGCCTTTTTGGCTGCTACCGCACAGTATTGGTTCATATTCAAGTGATCGTTCATTAAGAATCCAAAGTTCCTCTCATAGTTACTGTTTTTGAGCCAAGTTTCACCTAATCTGTACTTGTACCTTTGGTTTTTCCTGCCCAGGTGTAAAACCTTGCTTTTCTCCACATTAACTTTCATGTTGTTGGATAGGGCCCATTGTTCAAGTCTGTCAAGATATTTTTGGATCCTGAGCTTACCTTCTGGGATGTTGGCTATTCCTGCCACCTTAGTATCATCTGCAAATTTCATGAGTTCCCCTTCTATTCCTTCATCTAAACCATTTATGAAGATAAAAAGCAATGAAAATACTTAAGAATAGTAAGCCTGCAAGTGTAGATGGGACAATTAGAAAAAAAAATTAAAATATGGATATGGTTTGGTCACAGAGTGGCTGTGCAAGTTATTTAATATAAGCTAATTGGTGTAGGCTAATTCTGCTGAATGCCAGGAGTTTGATTCTGACTGGCTCAATGTTGACTCAGCCCTCTATCTTTCCAAGGTTGGTAAAATGAGGACCCAGACTGTTGGGGGCAATATGCCAACATTTGAAAACCACTCAGAGAGTGCTATAAAATACTATGAAGTGCTATATATGTCTGAGTGCTATAGCTATATGATTGTGAAGATTACAACTATGTATGGCAACTGGAAGAATACCTTGATTCTAAAGATCATAGCATTCATTGAATGCAAAACTCTAGAGACATGACTTGCTATGTTTTCCGGAAAAATGTTTGAGAAAAATCTATCTGACAATGAGCAAAATTTGGGAAACGCAGTGAGGTTTTATGCTGTGTGGAGTATGAAGTGACCAAATGTTGGCACTTTAGTAACTCACTGAGAAAGTATGAATGGGAGAAAGTTGCTGCATTGTAGATAAAGTTGTTTACCCCAAAACTGAATAGTATATACATACAGAGTTAGTTTTGTCTAGATTAGACTAGAAGCTTGTAATTAATTAAATTTCAGGACACAACTGCTGTAGAGAATACACAACTGAAATCCTATTATCGATTATACATACCTAGACACTTTTGCCCACAATATTACAAAATGCACTGCCAGATTCCTAGGATAGAGCAGTAACTATTTAACTAATACAAGAAGCAGAAGAAGAAAAGAGTTTCCCCAGGCTGGGAACAACTACCTTTGTCTGCTGAAGACGCACAAGGGGTCCTCTGGGGATATGTAAATGTAGATTCTATGGCTAAAATTTTCATTTGACTGAAGTAGTTACTTGGATGAGTAACGAAACATCTCAATGTAATAAACTTTGGTTCACTTGCCATGATTTAACCTTTTTACAAGTCCTCTGGGGATATTGTAACATCACTTGAAGGAGCAGGGGGCTGAGTTTTTTGTGGCCTTTGGGCAGCTGTTTCAGGTTTTTTATTTTAAGTAAGAACAGGACACTTCTGAGAAGCAAACCAATTCCATCTTTGGCTATTTTACCACTTAACTTTGACAGTATGATCTTCTGTGCGTGTGTTGTGGGCTGTTGTCTGCCCACCCATGAAGAAGAGATCCACAACAATTTACATTGGACATTTCTCAAACTGCCGTATCCAGCCAGTGAACTGGGGGGGGGGGGGAAATCCTGATCAGCAACTCCAGGCTGGTACACTAGAATAACCCACTGCAACAGAGATTTAGAAAACAAAAAGACAGAACATCACTTGTCCCATCTAGTTCTGAACTAAAACCGATTCAAACATATGAGATCCAACTCAGCTTGGAACTAAAGCCTTTCCACCCATAGATCTTAATGATTGGCCTGTACTTTCTTACAGACAATTGTCCAATGTCAAATGATAACACACTAGCAATACAGACCATCTCAGAAAGATGCAGAAGAAACAAACGGTGTAAGAATAGCAATTTTCAAGTAATGGCACCCTCTGTGTACGCTGATACCATTGTTACAGGATCCTGTAATGTCAATCTACACAACTGGGGCTTCATTTGTTTAATTCATAATATTACCTATGATTCAATTGTCAGTCACTTTGTATAGGACAAGCAAGCCAAGCTCCACTCAAAACAATTAATGCACACAAAATGGCATTTCTCAATTCTCAATTTCGCAATATTAACACAAGCACCATTTCATTTTCCTACAGTGTTGTTTTGTTATTCCGTGCTATCTAGCCGACCACAACTCGCTTCAGCTCAGGAAGGATTTGAAATGGCCTAAGGAAATGACTTGTGTGATTTTATCTTCAACTTTAACGTGGGCAGTCCAACTTAAAAATAAAAGGAACTGCATCTAAAAAACATTGTAGAAGAACACTTTAGCTTGTAAATGTACCTGTTATAAATAGGGCCAATTATTTTCTGCAACTGACTTATCAGATAAGGAAGCCTTTTAAAAGGCAATATAGTTACAATTATCACGTCATGTTTATGAACATATGATGTGGCTGTTCCTCCAAAAATAAAACTATTTTTTACCAAGCTCCCTCAGGTCGTTTCACCATGACAACCATGTCAATTAAATGAGAAATCATGACAGGGAATCGTCTATGGTCATGAAAGGCTATATTTCTGGTTAAAACTGCATAATTTAACATGCTTTAAGATGAAAAGAATGAAGGACAGGTAAAATTAGTTATGTTTGTGTCCATCTTTCTTTTTAGAACTCAAGTAGACGTACAGGTAGCCCTCAACTTACCACTATCTGCTTAATGCCCGGTCAAAGTTACAACAGCTCTGAAAAAATGACTTACAACCAGTCCTCTTACTTACGACTATCGACGTAGCATCCTCATGTACACATGATCCAAATTTGGGTGCTTGACAACTGGCATGTATTTATGATGGTTGTAGCATTCTAGGGTCATATACGGTAATCATCATCTGCAAGCTTCACTAAGCAACCATGTGATTTGATTAACAACAATAGTCAAAAGGTAGTAAAACTGGACACAATACACTTAATAATCACCTTGCTTAGCAACAGAAATTCTGGGGTCCCAACTGTGGGGATAAGTCATGGACTACCCATATATAGTATTCCATCCTTCATTTTTTTCCCCTTTTGGTCTAAAGGAGTGCCCCCCCCCAACCTTTTGGGAACTAGGGATTGGTTCTGTGGAGAGAGGCTTTTCCACGGACTGGAGGGGGAATGGTTTCATAGGCTGCCTGCATCCCATGGATGGGCTTCTCTTGTTTGTGAGGGTTGGTTTCTGCTATGCTATGGACTGGTACTGGTCCATGGACAGGGGCTTGGGGACCCTGGTCTAAAGCCTTGTGCAACAGATTAGATTGGCTCAAGTCACCAATAAGCTTTCATGGGTGGGGTGGATTTAAACCTAAATCTCCCTAAACTTAATTTCCCTTTATCATGAGCCAAGGTGGCACAGTGGTTAGAATGCAGTACTGCAGGCTACATTGGCTGCCTGTCGGCTGCCTGCAATTTGGCAATTCAAATCTCACGAGGCTCAAGGTTGATTCAGACTTCCATCATTCTGAGGTTGGTAAAATGAGGACCCAGACTGTTGGGGACAATAGGCTGACTCTGTAAACCACTTAGAGAGGGCTGTAAAGCTCTGTGAAGCAGTATATAAGCCTAAGTGCAGTGGTGAGTTCCTACTGGTTCAGCTGAACCAGTAGTAGTTTGGCAGCCTGGGTTGCTGAAACCGGCGGCGACCCAGGCCTGCCACGCCCCCGAACTGGCTCACTGGGCGCCGCCGTTGGCACCACCACCTTGTTTTTAAGTTCTGCACATGCGCAGAACAATTTTAATTGCACTGTGCATGCATGCACAGCGTGCACAAACCTGCAGTAGTGCCTGCTGGAACCCACTCCTGCCAAAATGCTATTGCTATCAACTAAGAGAAAAGCAAGTATACCAGGCCAGAATCTTTAGTGGGAGATTTTTGTTTTCTATTCTTCCTATGGGTTATTAAGCTATGCAGAGGACTGAGGCTGCTACATCTCCAAGTCTTTAAAGTAGCATCTGTTGTAACATGGGGTAACTAGAATGAGAGAATGATATCTTCTGATATTGTCCTCTATTTAAAAAATGCTTGGAAATGCTCCTAGTAAGACAGCTTGATTTCCCACATGCCTAAATCAGGATATATCAGAGTATTACCTGCGTTATTTACTAAATTTAAAGAAGAGATCAAAACACGGTTTAAACCAGGTCTAACAATAGCCTGATACATATCCAAAAATGCGCAATCGTGTAGCAATGGACTTTCTCAACAACTGTGGAACACATGAAGGCTCAGCTGGCTGAAAAACTGAGCTTACAGACAGACAGGCAGTTTAGGGGTGAGAGGCGGGAAGAGTCTGGTCATTTTGATACGTATAGATTTGTTGATTTCGCATTAAGATTTTGATTAATGTAAAATGAGATAGCAGAGAGTTATGTCAACTTTATAAATGGGTGTTGACTTGGCAGCAGAGGAGCAGTCAAAACTGCTGGTCATGGCAGCCCAAGAAGAACAGTGTGGTTGAAACAATTGTGCCTAATATATTTTTCTGTTGCTTAGTTGTACCAGTAGGAATAGACCAAGGTACAAAAAAGAGTTAGAGGAAAAAATCCAGTCCATTTTTTTCAAGAAGATCCATCCATAAATTAATACAGCTTTACATGACCTATGCGCTATGCAGTATTCTATTATGCTCTGGGAATGTCAAGCATGGGAGGGAAAGAGGAAGCAAAATAGTGCCATTTCTGGGGTACCGCAGCTACATTCCTCCAGTCCATCTATGTGCGTCATCCACTCAGGACTTCGCTTCCAATCTATTTCCCTTTATTAGTGCTAGCTTTATTCAATTGATTTTTCTCCCTTTTGTCTTCCACGTGCGTCAAACACTTTTCCACTCCTGGCTTTTGAAATTTCACTTTCGGGAAATAAGAATTCATTTTCTGCTCTTTCCCCTACTTCTCTATTGCTGCTGCCTCATTGCCCAGGGTTATTAACATCAAACAGAAGTCACATTCTAATGCACATACGGCCAAAAAAAAAAAAGAACGCTTCAAAACACCTCCTTTTAAATCGCAATGACTTGAATTGAAAACATTAGGTATATAAAGTGCATGCTGATAATTTCTCTATTCTGGCTAAAAGCTCAAAGGTGGCGAACTAATGATCACATCCAAGAGACACTTAATTTAATATTTACTTAACTGTATTCCATTTATTTAGAGAGAAAAAAGCAATGATGGGAAGCAGCTGTACAGCCCACATGGCGGAGAATTGAGGTAATGGAAAGGAAATGCACTATAAACACATTGTGAAAACACATATTTATTATGGTAAGGCAATAGCAATACCATTTAAACTTATATATCACTTCATAGTACTTTACAGCCCTCTCTAAACAGAGAGTTTACAGAGCCAGCATATTGCTCCCAACAATCTGCATCCTCATTTTACCAACCTCGGAAGAATGGATGTCTTGTGTCAACCTTCAGCCAGTGAGAATCGAACTGCTGGCAGTCAGCAGAATTAGCCTGCAATACTGCATTCTAACCAGTGTGCCACCACAACTCACAAGGCAATTCCATGGACGTTATCGTAACTGGGATTGACATGAGGCAATCTGGGTCTTATCAACCTAGCCAGGCTGTAAGTGGAGGCTGCCCTAGGGTTGAATAAACCAGTGTGCAAAAAGAACTTTCCACTGTTCAGAAAACCAGAGTGTCACTGAGAAATTTAAGCTAGAAATACCCTTGCCAAGACACTAGTTTTAGTGCCAGAACAAAAATGTAAGTAGAAAAGATCATCTTTACAAAGTCTATCTTTAGATGGAGTGGAAAGTGTCTGCTAAAGGGTGTGTGTGTGCATGTGTGTGTGATGGATTACAATGAAAGGGCAGTTTCCCATGAAGGAGGGGGTATATTCCAAGAAGAGGGGATGAGACAAGAGATATCACAGCCCAGAGCTGGATCAGAGAAAGAGATTAAGTATAGCCACTCCTTAGAATCTTCCAGTGGATATTCATTAGGATTACATAGCACAGGTTTAGTATGGTAAGATTCTGCCTCTATGGTATAAGCAATTCAAAAACTGAGCCTTAGCTGGATTGTTCTATGTCCTTCTTGGGTTGGGCGTGATATCAATCCAGAAATAAATAGGGTAAAGACTCACTTTAGTGAAGCCAAATGATAGAAAAAGAGAGCCAGTTTGGTGTAGTGATTAAGGCATTATCCCGAAAAATGGAAGGCTGTGAATTCTAGTTCTGTCTTAGGCACAAAGCCAGTGGATGACCTTGAGCGAGTCACACTCTCTCAGTTCTAGGACGAAAGAAATGGCAAACCACTTCCAAAATATTGCCAAGAAAACTTCAGGAGCTTGTCAAAGGAATTGTTAGGAGTAAATACTGACTCAAAGACACATGTGCACACATACCCACTGGGGTGGATTCCAGCAGTCACTACTGCTGGTTCGCTGGTGGATGCATGGCACACAGGCGTGCTTGTGCGCATATGCGCAGTACAATAAAAATTGTTCCCACCACTGATACCCACAAACAAATATGTATGTAATCTAGTCTTGTCTCACTTATGGAAGAAAATTATGGCAGTTGTAATTGAAGACACATGGAAAATATCAACTTAGAAAACAATGGAATAGATTCATAAGAAACAATGACATATATCAATCAGGTGCTCCAACAATTAATTCTATTGGTCTTAATAATTAGTAGTAATTTTACCCAAAGTCTCCAACAAGGAGTTGGTTGGACACTGGCATCAAATCTAACTCATTTATTTTATTTTATTTTTTTGGGAGTCACAGGAGGCATAGAAATTTAATAAATAAATAAAGTTCACTAGGATTTACTGCAAAATATGCCTATAAAGAACAGCTTTCTGATTTATGTAGAAGCGAAACTGCTAATATACCAATATTAGAGAGAGCAAGTATTAAGAGCAGGATGTCCATGTACAGGGCGGGGCATAACCTTTTCCTAGGGGGTCACAGCAAGATCGACAGCAGTTTACAACTTCCGCGACACCTCATTTTAAAGCCCATAAAAAACTGAATTGAATGAGCTATTAAATGTTAAATTTGCTTTAAGAATGGCTGGAAAATTCGATTTGGAAGAACAAAGGATCATTGACAGAATAAAATGCATTGCCTTTCGAGAGGCTCGCGATGCTGGAGCGACGTTTATCAATCGAAAATGGATTGCAAACAAATTGAAACGTCATCCGGATTGGGTTACTGATAATTGGAAGTGGAAGCTCTGATGATTCAGGAGCAAGGTCAAAATCGATATTCGGTTGAAACTTTGAGAATGAATTTGGAAACTGTGTTGAAAAATCTGGAAAATCGAACGGAACTGTTTGAAGATTTGTTGTGTTCTTATCCACCTCGTTTGAATGCTGTTCGAAGGGCTAATGGTGGTCATACTGACTATTAAATCGTGTCAATAAACTCAGTTTTTGATGGGCTTTCGAATGGTGTATGAATTATTTGTGTTGTTATTACAAGTGTTGCTGTGACCCCCTAGGAAAAGGTTATGCCCCGCCCTGTACTTGAATTCTGAAATTATTGTACATGCATTTTGCTATTATTTATTTACTTAATTACTTATGCCATCTCCCCTATAAGATGACTCTATTAAGGCCCAAATATGGGTATCAAATTAAAATTGGTAGCATTAGAAACACTGAACAGAATATACAGGAATCATGGTTCAAACAATGAGAAAAATGTTATTTTGCAACATTTACATTTGCCTGTTTACAACTTGACATAAAAGGCATTTTTCTCAGCCCAAGGGAAAAAATACTTTTATATATATTTTAAAGACTTATGAAATATTTTTGTATCTAATTTCTGATTTTTTCACCATAACACTTGACAAAATTAAAAAAGGGAAATGTTTTCTTCATACTTTTTTTTAAAAAAAAATTCTTTCAGGAGCCACTATTTGTCTACACTTTGTTACAAATCCCTAGCATTTCACCTGTATGCACTGTACAAGGAAGTTTGCACAGTCATTCAAAAGAAACTGTAGCAATGGAGACTAGCATGAGAATAGACACAGAAAGCAGCACTAAAAAGATACAGGCTGCAGGAATATAAACATTATTGAAATAACGTATATAAGTGTGTCATTGATTGGAATGCAAATAATGCTACTGTTAAAAAGACCTAATTAGGGTTCTACTATGTAGCTAATCTTGGCTGATTTCAAAAACGTAAACAGAAGTACTCCTCTTTTCTATTTTGATATAAAACTGCCAGGAAATACCAATTAACTAGATTAGGAATTTAATTGAGGGCTGCATCAGGGCTCTGGTTGACCACAGGGGGCTGGGTATGCATGGCCGACTGGGTGGGTGTGGTCAGCTTCATGCCGCTCCCCAAACTGCTGTCATGTTTCCTCTTTGCATTGGGTAGACCGGGCTGAAGCGATGCGGGTAGACCGGGCCAAAGCGATGCAGGCCAGCCCCTCACATTTTCCAGGACAAACCGGTGGGCTGTATCCGAGCACATTGTGTGCCACATCTGGCCTGTGGGCCTTGTGTTTGACACCCCTGCCATAGATGAATGCAGTGACCAGCTTCATCCATCTTATTGCCAAGAGAATTAGTCAATCATCTGGAGTTTAGTTTGACTCAAAGGAGACTTCACTTACTTTTATATTTATTATAAAATGATACCCTATTCAAGAGCTCAAATATCAATATGTATCAAATGCAGATGGATTAATTCTATATGTTGCTGCCGCTGTTCACTTTAATAAGCTGCAGTTACCTGATGCTGGAATTTAGAGGGATCTCGGCTGCTGACAGGAACCACACTCCCATAGACATGGAGTTCCCGGACAATGGAGACACCACCCTTCAGCTCCGGTCTGAAGGTGTCCTCCGAACATTTCCGCAAACGTAGAAGTCCAATCAGGATGTCCTGCTCAGGATCTTCATAAGAAAGAAAGGTCTCCCAACCACTATTGGCCACATAGTCTCTCCGGACCAGCTCAACCTGGTCAAAAGAGAAAGAGCCAAAAGGTTGATAAATGATATTAGATAGTAGCCACTATAAACATTGTGCAGCACTCAAAAGGGACCAAAGCCAATTTCATGGTAATGCAGGCAATTCTTTCTGTGTGCAGGAGAAAAGTAGCATGAAATAGTTTCACAATGTGCGGGTCACAATAGATGGATTTTTAACATCTAAGAGAAGAGTCAAAAAGTGTGATTATTGTCTTTCCACAGAAGTTAAAATGTTAAATGAAAACATTTTTTTTGGTGGAAAATCACTTGAACACTTCTCAGAAGAGAACTCAGCGTTTGCCGCCTCTCAACACCGTCTGCTGAGAATATATGAAGAAGCATCATGCTTAGCCACAACTTATGCATTTTTTGCTTATAGTTGGCCACTGAGGGAACAAAATGTTACAGAAGAGATTTTGATTAGACAAGCATCCTACCTTTACAGAAGGTAGGATGCTTGTCTAATCAAAATCTCTTCTTAGGCTCTTAGCACTCCAGAAGTTTTTTTTTAAAAAGGTAGGGTTTGAACAACTTCTGCCATTTCAAGCAATGTAGATACAAATAGTCCAGTCACTAGAATACGAAGACTATGGGCCCCTCTACATGCTGGTCAGCCCAAATCTGGAATTGAAGCCATGCTTCAAATACTGTGTAGTTTCTGGAGGTTTTCACAAGATGAACTTGTTAATTGCTGATTGGTTATAGTTGGGTTAATTCAGTTGCTGCTCTAGAGGAAACACTTGAAGACAGTTCTACAGTATCTCCGTTGGAGTTTTGTTATGCATTAGTGAGATTTCCTGCCTTGCCCCATCCCTCCATAGATCCTCTCTTGACTTCTCATCAGAGACCTCTCAAGGATCTCTCTTTCTGATCCAGATCTGATCAGCTGAGATACTATCTGGGCAGAGGAGAGGAGCTTCCATTATATAAGCCTCTGCTTGAGAGGATTCAAACACAATGTCAGTGACAGCTTGTCCTTCTATGTATCTATGCTTGCTGAGACTGCCCCGGTTTCTTCACCTTGTTCCTGCTTTGTTGCTCAAATACCTGAACATCTATTGATCCTGGACTTTGAATTCTAGACTCAATCTTGATTCTGCTTGTGGTGATAGAGTCTATTATAAAACCTTCTTGTTGCTTTTGATAATCTGATCATATATCTGCCCATGCTGCATAAATCTTGATACAGAAGATGATGTGATGTATTTGGGATTATTTCATATAAACTGAGTGAGATTTAAGAGCTGACCAGCTGTAAAGCTGATGAAACTGTAAAGCTGATGAAATGTAAGGCAGATGCAATGAAGATGAATCAGCATTGGTATAGCCAGTTGAAGATATGAAGGGGTCCACAAAAGTCTTTACCACTTTAGGAGGTGTTTATATAAGGAAGCCAGGAGACGGTGAATGTCTTTCTCCTTATGTCCACTGTATCCATTGTTAAGTTCTCCATGTAGAGTTAAGAAGATTGATTACTTGTCGGGTAATTGCTATCGTGTATATTTCTGTATATGTTGTATATAAACCACTGTTAAATATCTAAGTCTCTGTGTGCTGTGCTTTGCTCCTGGGTTGTCTCCTAATAATAGTCATGCTGCAAATGCTCTGACACTCAGGATTTCCCAGAGTTTTGGGAATAGCAATAGCACTTACTTATATATCGCTTCACAGGGCTTTTCAGCTCTCTCTTAGTGGTTTACAGAGTCAGCCTATTGCCCACAACAATCCTCATTTTAGCTACCTTGGAAACTTGAGGCAAACTTGAGCCGCTTAGGATTGAACTGCTGGCAGTCAATAAAGTTAGCCTGCAATACTGCAGTCTAACCACTGCGCCACCACAGCTCTCATGTTTACCTTGCTCAACAGTAGTAACTGTGAGAGGGATCTTGAAGTCCTAGTGGACAACCATTTAAATATGAGCCAGCAGTGTGCAGCAGCTGTCAAAAAAGCCAACACAGTTCTAGGCTGCATAAACAGAGGGACAGAATCAAAATCACGTGAAGTGTTAACATAACTTCATAATACCATTCCAAGTGTGGAATACTGCATTCAGTTTTGGTCACCACAATGTAGAAAAGATGTGGAGACTCTGGAAAGAGTGCAGAGAAGAGCAACAAATATGATTAGGGGACTGCAGGCTAAAACATATGAAGAACGATTGCAGGAACTGGGTATGTCTAGTTTAATGAAAAGAAGGACTAGGTGACATGATAGCTGTGTTCCAATATCTCAGGGGTTGCCACAAAGAAGAGGGAGTCAAACTAGTCTCCAAGGCACCTGAGCGTAGAACAAGAAGCAATGGGTGGAAACTAATCAAGGAGAGAAGCAACTTAGAACAGAGAAGAAATTTCCTGACAGTTAGAACAATCAATCGGTGGAACAGCTTGCCTCCAGAAGTTGTGAATGCCCCAACACTGGAAGTCTTTAAGAAGATGTTGGATAGTCATTTGTCTGAAACGGTATAGGGTTTCCTGCCTAGGCAGGGGGTTGGACTAGAAGATCCCTAAGGTCCCTTCCAACACTCCTATTGTACTGTATTGTATCATATGCTATGGCTCTCTCAAGTTTAATGTTTTAAGCATAATCTAGGGCTTAAAGATTTTAATTTTATTTCCCATCAACATCTAATGGAAAATAACCCTGCTGCTTTTAATTAACATAATCCATTTGCTATAATATCCTATGATAGAATTTCCCAATCAACTTGAGCTAAGAGTGCAATAGCATTGTTTTAATTTGCTTTCACAATGCAAGAAGAGTTGGGATCATGAATACTTCCAGGCAAACCTTGAAAATGCAGGGATACCAGAGAATATTAATCTATACCAGGGGTGACAAACACATGGCCCATGGGCCAGATGGGTCATGTGCTGGCCACGCCCACCCCCAGTTTAGCGAAGGGGGGGAGTCCCAATATGTCACGTGATGATGATGTGACGACGTGAGCTTGACACCCCTGATCTATACCCTGTATTTCTCACATGGAAGAGGAACTCTCCAAGGCTTTGTATAGATTGTAAAAAAATTGCAGCAGCAGGACAGACAGTTCTGGGGGCAATATGCAATTTGAGTTGTTTATCTTTGACTTTAATCTTCTTCCAAGGTTAAAATATCAATACATAAAATAAAATAAAATAAATTGAAATGTGCAGCTTAAAGCCGCCAATACTCTGGCAACTAGTTCAGCTGGTGCTCTCCGTATGTCATAAAGTCGGGTGGTTTATACCACCAATGTTCAATTGGCGGTATTCAATTCTTCTTCAAAGGCAGTTGCATCACAAGCATCTTGAAGTTTTAACCTGCCACTAGTGCAAATTGGCTCTCTTCCCCTGCAACCAGTTTATTAGCCAAAGCTATTAAGATTCATTCCAGGGTTCTGCTGCCACCTGAGCCTCCTCGGTCAGAACAGAATGGACACCTCCTTTCAGAAAGATCATGTTCCATAGCCATAGCATCTAATCTGTATTCATCTCAACTTTGTTTGATTTTGCCCACTTCTAAACTATCTCAAGGAACCAGAGTTCCATGGTGGGTTATTATATTCCTGGACTAAGTAAATAGAAACAAAATATTTGTAATTATCATCCACAGCTGATTATACTGTGGCATATTTTATAATTTCAACATGTATTTGTGTGCTGTCTCATTGAAAGATTCTAGGCAGCTTTCATCTCATAAAAACATACCACAAAGCAACATCATGTAGCCACAATAAATCAGACACCCCTCGTGCCCCCACCCCCAAAAGCACTTTCCTCCAATTAAATAGCATTGTTTGCCCTGGAGGGCTCTCTGTAAAAGCAGTGTTTTCACAGCTTTCTGGAATGTTAACAAAATGTTAATAGAATGTTTTCTATCACAGACCCAATTATGGATAAACATGCTTTTTGAACTGGAAAATAATTTTCTGAGCCTAAATTGGCTGAGATGTTTGGTAACATGTTTATTTGACTTATGCTAATTTTATTTGAAGTAGATTTCCCTTCCTCAAATAAACATTTTTAAAAAAAAAAATTTTTTTTTGCTAATAAAGAGAGCAAGAACAATGGTTCTCAGCCGTCTATATCTACAACTGCATCTGCCAAAAGAGCCTAGATCTCACCAGAAATAAAAAGGTATGGGGAAAAAAAAGGATTGGATAAAGGGCTCCCAGGTTAACTTTTTCTTGCTGGATTCTCAGATGCTAAAAAAAAAATGCCTTTAGGATAACGATGATGGATGAGACAGATGTTCAGCCAGGACTACTTCCCATACTACTGGCTGCTCAGAGGGACATTTCTACCTAGAAGGCAGCTGTTAAAATGAAAGGAAAGGATCAATGCCCAATAAATCTTTGCAACAGTCAAAGCTGCCCTGTGGGAAAGGAGACCATTTGGAATCCTGTCAATGGGCATGCATGGGCCAATGCCAAGATCAGTGCCTAACAGAAGTTATAAAAGAAAGGAGGCGAGTTATGGGATGGATGTGGGACAACCCCAGTTGGCTTGCAGAGAGGAATGACACATTGCCTTTCACTTCTGATGGCTTCTGCTGCTGCTAAGGTGCCAAGTGGGCAATTGTTCAACTCCCTAGTCTAGCAATAGACTCGATGGCTATTGCAAACCCACAGCAGCAGCATTTTAAATTCTGGCAGATGCAAAGTAAGCATGATTTTTCTTCTTCCAGGAACTGTAAAACTGACAAGGATGAGCAAGAGTCGAAGTAGATTCCGCGTTAGACAAAAACGCTGGGTGAACCACAGTCAGCAATGTGTATCAAGAGATGCAGTTGTGCCTTTTCTCATCAGATGGACTTTTAGACATACTCCGCATCCCACCTAATTTGGTTCGGTTTCAATTTCTATTGATGGTACATCCATCACCAGTTGAGAATTACTAGCTGAGATGTTTTCATTCAAGACATATTCACTGTTATTTAGACTACTGATCTGGCTTGATAAAAGGCAGGTTCCTTTTGTTACTTTGGGAACAAAGACAAGCATTTCTTTCTATCTCAACCTTTATAATAGAGTGTCAAGTTTGTTTGTTTTTAAAACACTCACATGAAGGAAAAACAAAGCTCACCTGGTAGGGTCTGACTTTGTGATGTATCTCTTGTATTCCAACTTCTCTTGTTCTCACATCACGACACTAGATAGGAGGAGTAAGCGATAAAGCTTCAGATAAGAAGACAAGAATTGCAACAGGGAATGTATTTAGGCTAAGGAATACTGCCCTCATCATCACCATCACTTCCTGCAGGGTTGAAAATTAAGTTAGAATAGACAAGATGACAATTTGAAGGGGAGATTTCAAAATAAAAATGCTTACTTCTCCATTGTAGGATAAGGAATGGAAAGCCTGGTATATAAAATAAAAGCCCATCCATTGTAAATGTTAGCGGACAATAGTTTTCTTGAGCGATCTGCATCTTATGGAGAAATGTATTGATATTTTTTTTTAAAAACAGCCAGGTGAGAAGAAATTTCTCATCAAATATGAAACACCAATGTTAACTGTATTTTGCACTGGCTAAGTAAGGATTGAAGCAGAGAAACTCCTGAAAAATTTGTCATAAATGTAGAGTGTGCTTTCCATGAAGGCTTAGGGGCTGAAATTTGCCATGCTTTTCTAAGAAAGTCTTAGGGGAAAGAATCTTTCAAATGTGATGAAAAGTACCATACTTTTTGATGTATTAGATGCACTCCCCCCAAAAAAGTGGGTAGAAATGTATGTACATCTTAGACAGCGAATGTTGCTGAAGCCCCGCCCACCCACTGGCCTCCACCCTTCAGCTTCTGCCTCCCAGCAATTTGCCTCCTTGTAGCAAACAGCAAACAGTCTCGTCAGCTTCAGCACAGCCTGATTTAGCACGACCAGCTGATTGGTAGTTGGCTCGTCCTCCTGGAATACCGCCTATCAGCTGTTCCAGACTGTGGGGATCGCCACCACCCATCGCCACTCAAACACGCTGTCAATCAATGCCTCTGCACTTCGTGTTTTCAGCCTCTGCACACACCATTTTTGGCCTCCGGATGTTGCATTTTTGGCCAGTTCCAGGCAGCAGGGATTGGCAGCAGCAGCAGCGATCCCCACCACCTGGAACGGGCTGAAAATGTGATGCAGAGAGGCCAAAAACGGGGCCATGTAGAGTTCATAAATGTGCAGAGGTGGCAATTGGCGGCGATGTGCTGTGGTGATCCCCACAGTCTGGAATGGGATGAAAATGTGACACGCAGGGGCTAAAACGCGATGCGCATAGGCCAAAAATGTGACGTGCAGAGGTGGCAATTGGCAGTGATGTGCTGTGGCAATCCCCACAGCCTGGAACAGCTGATTGGCACTATTCCAGGAGGATGATCCAACCACCAATCAGCTGCTTGTGCTGAATCAGGCTGCAATAAAGTGCTGAAGCTGATCAGGCTGTTGGCTATTTGTTGCAAGGACAGTAGCCAGATGAATACTGATGGATGTTGGTAGGGAGAAGCAGATTTTTTTTCTAGTTTTCCTCCCCAAAAACTAATATGCATCTTATATTCCAGAGCATCTTATACTCCAAAAAATACAGTATCATGTTTATTCTGCCCGAGTTTATATTAAAACAGGACAAGCCGCTTGTGTTTAATTCCTGTCAAGCACAGCAGAATGACTTGTATAACAGTTTAAGAGAACTGTAATCCAAAATTTCTAGAAGACAACATGGATCTGATCTATAAATCATTTAGTTCAAGTAGTGTGGTCCCCAATTTTGGATGTACAAGTGACATCACTGGCACAAAGTATCCAAAATATAATAAGCTCAGCTTGGTATAACAGTTGTGCTCCTTTTTTAATGGGGAAGGAGGGAGAGGGAAAGAATGTGACTTCTAGATATTTGTAAAATGGTGATTACCAAGGACCAAGATAAAGTTAGTGCTCTACCTCATATCTTGACGGCCTTGAAAACAGTCTAGAAGTTTGAGGCAATGTTTGAGAAAAATGCTGAAAGAACCAAAAATCTGAGCACAGCAGACTGCTTCTTAAACATCTATTATCAATTTCTAAGCAGAAATCAAGCATTGTTTTTAACCTTAAAGCCATTAAAAACTCCTATTCAGCCATTCTCAGATGAACCTCTTCAGCAATGATGATCTTCTTCAAGGAATTTTCAGTGGAAGTAACAGTTCATCATTTATCTTCTGTACTACTAATGTTGCTGTGAATCTTGAATAGGTGCCATGCAAATCTTGATTTAGCCAGCATATTTATCATAAACCTGGCTAATTTGGACTAATAATTGTCAACACTTTTGTTCTGCTACAGCAAGTTGCTGAGAATGCAAGCCTCTCAGCTGGGCCTATAAAGTAAAATGTGACATTTTCCTCTGCAGTAGGTTCGATAGGAAGAAAGTGCTCCTGGGCACTAAGACACTTCCAAACTTGTGGTCCTCTAGGCTCCCGATGGTACCCAACATTTTAAAAAGAAAAATAAATAAGTAGGATCCTGGCATGTGGCAAAGCGCCAGCTTCAGTAAAGTAGCAGCCTTCTATTATAGTCATCTTTGGAGGATGCATCCACCATATGCTGTCAATGTTCCAAATATACTTTTGCTCCAAATGATTATTTATTTCTATCCTATATAAATACATTAAATACACCAAGGGAGAACAAGCAACAATGAGCTTTGCTTAACAAGGGAAAAAACATTTTAAAAGCCTTTTTCCATGAACAAATACATTTGGTGGCACTTCACCCAAATCCCTTTAGTCTTAAAGAGATTATAAATTATATTTGTATAGTTCAAGCTGTAAAGAAAAGCCATCTAATGTAAATAGGAGAACTTTAGGCAAGACTGGTCTTGTTTTAATATATCTGCAAACACAGAATAGCTTTTTATAAATCAGCTATATCAGGGGTCCCCAACCCCAGGGCCCAGCTCGGTACTGGGCTGTAGCCTGTTTAGAACTGGGCCATGCAAACAGTAGGCGTACATACTTGTGCACACAGCTCCATTTACACGAGTAACAAGTAACAAGCACGAGTAACGGGTTCCTGGGGAGGGCAGAAATGAGCAAAAAATGGGCCGTTTTTTGCTCAATTTTGCCCCAGCCCCCAGGAGCACTCTGTAAGCTTCCTAAGGGCTATCCATGCCCTTTCTTTGACAAAAAATGGGTCCGTCTTAATTAAAAATGGGCTGGTTTTTGCTCATTCCCCCCCCCCCCGGGAGCATTATACAAGCCTCCTAAGGGCTATTCATGCCTTTAAAAAAAGGGGGCCATTTTTGGGAGGTTTGCAGAGTGCAAAACCTTAAAAAAAAAGCCTCTTTAAAACCTTGGTGCATCTTATACTCCGGTGTGTCTTATAAAATATGGTAAGTCAATAACTATAAATGCCTATAGAATGTTCAAATTATTAGACTTATTTTTTAAAGACTGCTTTATTATTGTTGTAGACAACAAAATGAAGAAGCTTTTTAAAATAAAGGCTTGATTTGAAGAGGCCCCATGCTATTGTATTTTCTTTTAAATAGCAGAGAATAACTATACTTCCAGAAAGCCACATCAATTTTAACAGCATTTGTACAAGTATAGTCTGAAATGTAACACCACAAACAGTGTATATTGTCTGTACTGTTTGCTGTTTGTTGCAAGGAGGCAAATTGCTGGGAGGCAGAGGCAGATTTTTCCCTTGTTTTGCTCCCCAAAAGCTAGATGCCTCTTATACTTTGGAGCGTCTTATACTCCGAAAAATATGGTATTTATTTAGGTAGAAAAATCCAAAATCAGAAGCGTAGGTTTCTTCTATGCATTTGGGGAGGGGGGGGAACCCAGCAGGATGGAGTATATTTATCCATCATCACAATGATGAGACTAACAATGTTCATGCAACTAATCTGTGATGAGGCAATTGTTTCAAAGGACTTCAGGCTGCCTATTATATACCCTTCCATAAAAAAACAAGATTTCACTATTTGTAACGATTCCTTCTTCATGGATCTCTATGGCTGCATCAGACCTACGAGTGCAGAAAAATACTTATTTAATGCATTTGTATGCTTCCCATCTCTCTACCAGGTGACTTTGCACAGATCTTGCAAAACAAAGCAATCATTCTTGGTACAGATAAGAATAGATACAAGTCTGGTAGACTTAAGAAATACAGAATAAAATTATGTGTTTTACCTCTGTTCCCAAGTCCTTCATCCTAGCCAAAGCCAGTTCTCTCAAGTTGCCATGTTCCACCCCAGAAGTGACTAAAGGCATTGGGATATCTCTGCAAGAAACAGACCCTCCATTAAACAAAAACATAACTTCAAAAAATTAACCATCAATGCTTTAAATATAAAATACAACAGTTCTTTGTCTACTACTACTTGGTTGAATCAGCAGGAATTCATCCCTGCATTGTTCTGGTGCTGTTCTTGATACATGACTAAGAGTTTGCTGTCTTTGCTATTGCTTTGACTTATGACCATTCATGTAATAACTATTCAAAGTTACAACAGCACTGAAAGTGACTTATGACAGGTCCTCACACTAACGATTGTCATAGTATCCCTGTGGTCACATAATCAGAATTCAGGTGACAGGCAATTAGCAGGTATTTACAATGGTTGCAGAATCCCAAGATCACATGACTCCCAGGGGCCATATGACAAGCAAAGTCAATGAGAGGAGTTGGATTTGCTTAATGACCACAATGATTTGCTTAACAAGCATAGCAAAAAATTTAGTTGCTAAAATAATTCAGATAAATGTGAGATAATTCCAAATATAACACATTTGTTCTTTTGGAGAAGCATTAATATCTTGAATGGTACTGTTGCTTCTTCTGTTGCCATCTATTTCCTGTCCACAAACATTGTGTTGTGACTTACTCTGGCAACAATAACTGAACTATGAATATTAAGAATAGCGCTGTTGATTTTGAACACAGATCCACTGCACCAAAGTTTGGTTCCCAAAATATCCAAATATGGTAAATGCTTCCAGAAAATGTAGAAATATCCTACCCAATTGTTTATCTCCATTAACTAGACTAGCATTTCACAACTTTGGCAAACTTGGCCAGAGAATCCTGGGAGTTGAAGTCCACACATCTTACAGTTGCCAAGACTGAGAAACACTGAGCTAGATTTCAGAAAGGCCCTGCCTCCGGACACAAAAATATCACACTGCCATAATTATTTGCAACCATTTACTGGCTTGAGATTCAAGAATTTGCTTAACCTAAAGTTGAAGATTATTTTATATTTTGAAGCAAAAAAATTCACAACAACTGGACAGCTGCTAGAGATCCAGATAATAGCACTGTGTAATCATTTGGGTATTATACTTGGACCAAGACCCAGGTTCAAATCCTCAGCCCTACAAAAGAGACCATTTGTTCTCAAACGAAACTTAGTTCACAAGGATCAAGTGACGGAAAAATATTTTTCCCACCAGGGTATTCTGCTTTGGGATTTTGGAGAAAAGGCAAAATATAGTAAATAATATAAAAAGTTGAGCTGAAATCTTAATATAAGCTTTGATCAAGTAAAAAATGAGTGGCATAACAGAAAGAGAAAATTGAAAAGGAAAACATGAATATGCTACAATCATTAAGAAGAGGGCACCCAGTGAAATCTAACAGTGGATTATATGTTCCAATTCATTGCCATTCTAGGGGGGTGTTAAAGAGAATTACACTTTTGCAATATAATTATGCGACGGGGGGAATTGATGGTTAAGAAATATAAAATATAAATAAATATACGAGTGGGAGATAGGAAACCCCTTACTTCATCTAAAGCACCCTTCCAGGAAAATTAACATGGACTAGAGACATAAACATTATATTGGGCCTATGCTGTGTCCATACGGCTTTTTAAAAAATTGGAGATGAGAACTATGGGGTCATGCCAGATTATTGACAAGGGAGAGGGATGTTAGAAGTCTTTTGGGGGGAAGACATGGCATACATGTAAGAGAGTAAGGTACAAGAGACAGCAAAACCAAAAAGGCAGCATTTCTGAAACTTTCTCTTAAAGTTCCAATATGTCAGGCTGAAAACTGCTATCTTGCTATAAGGAAAATGAAGAAAAAAGATCTGGGGACTACAAAAGTTGGGAATGTAAGAAAAAAAAGAGGATTGATGATGAGAAGGTACGGCAGACTATCACGACAGATTCTCCACCCGCTGGCACGCTGGGGCTTAATTCCCTCACCCCCTGCTCTCTTCTACATCAACCACCTAGCCTAGCCTCTCCCCCAGAATACAGTAATAATTAGCTCACTCATTAATTTATTCAGCTGGGCCCTGGGAGTAAATACAACCTCATCTTGTCAACAGACATTAACAGTCTTCAGGCAGTAACAGTTAAGAGTTAATAAGCTCTTCCCTGCTCCAGCTAAAGGATACATTGGAGGAGAATGCAATTTCTATCTAGGCACGTTAGAACATAGGCAGCCGTCAGAGAGCTGTGCTTCTTTCCAATTACCAAAATACTGCAGGAACCCCAGGCTGTTGCACGATTCACCACAGGGATGTCAATAAAACCACTCTTGCACCCTAGCACGTAGCCTACATAGCAGTATCCACTGAGCTAGTCTATCATCTCTGGAAAAGTGACACAGTGTATTGGCGTGCCCGAAGGCCTTGGGTGGCCATCTGCTGTGAAACATATTTTCATTTCTGTGTAAGAAGAGGATGTGACTCAAATCAGCATATACACATATGCAAATATGGCAAATTTGAAGAGTGTAAAGACAAATCTCCATTCTCCCTCTCGATTGATGTCAAAGGTTTAAGGTGTCCTCGCTAGATTTTTCCAGCAGTGAAGACAACGTGGGATGTCACAGGTCCGTTTGCTGAAGTTTACCTGCTCAAAGACTTTTCTAATATTTTTTTCAACAAGGCAAGGCATCAAATAGAAGCCATGTGTTAGGCAAGGCTTATTGGATATGGCAATATTACAAATGAAAATTTAAGAATAGAGCTCTCCTTCTACCACTACATAAGTTGGCATTTTAGCTGGTGTCGAGCAGCTGTTATTGGGGGGGGGGGGGATAAAATCAGAGGTTGTATTCAGCAGGTTCTGACCAGTTCTGGGGAACCGGTAGCAGAAATTATGAATAGTTCGGAGAACCAGTAAATACCACCTTTGACTGGCCCTGCCCTCATCTATTCTCTGCTTCCCAATCCTAGCTGATCGGGATGGAATGGAGATTTTGCAGTAACCTTCCCCTGGAGTATGGAGGGAATAGATATTTTACAGTATCCTTCCCCTGCCACACCCACCAAGCCACACCCACAGAACTGGTAGTAAAAAAATTCGAATCACATGACTGGATAAGTCCAACATGAGAGAATCTTTACCGCGGAGGCTTCCCTATCACTACTAATGCCATTTTATGAGATATAATCTAATACAACCAGAAAGCACCAGGTTGAGGAAAGATGTTCTGCAATATCTTCAATGGAGTGTTCTTCTGATTGTCTAGACTCCCACTGATTCCTTTAATGGTGGGCAAGCTTTCAAAGACTATATCTTTAAAAAAAAACACCATTCCTGGTAGTCCCCTAACATGGTTTCGACCATCTGACAGGCAAAGACAAATTACTTGATAATTATATTGCTTCTTATTAATTCCCACCCTTAAGCAGACCAACTGTTATCAATATGTTCTGTGCTGACAATTATAAATGGGATACCCTTCCCTCACTAGGTGAAAATCAGTGGTGACAAACATTGGTTTAATATTCTGAAATGTTTATCAGCTAATATCTTGACTAAAGAAAGGCAATGCATTCCTTCTTTTGGCTAAAACAAGTTATGCAAATAGTCACACCATTTTTGGGTCACTGGCTGCCATATGCATTCAAATGTATAATAGAGTAAGAATTGACAATGTGTGGCTCTCTGAATATTCTAAGGCTGTTATTCCTCAAATCTTATGTTACTGATCACACTGGTTGGGTTGCAGTGAATTACAATTCGGCAATATCCTTCCTCTAGAAACTGAACATTTCCTCTACCTAGCTACTCCACAAAATTCCCTCATTTATCCACACTTTCGCCACATAGTAGTTTTACATTAATATTGTACTCTATCGCTCAAAGTGCTCTTCTGTTGTGTGTCCTTCATCCCTTATTGCCTAGGGGTCAATCCACATTTGCTGAATATCTACAGATCATCACTGCTTACCCCTTCCCAGCTTGGTTTCTATTTTCAAAGCTCATTTGCAAGTATCTGTCTAAGATTCAAGTGGCCACAATGTATGGTGACTCATCAGAGATGAACCCTAGTAGTTATGCACAGATGAGCTATCAAGCACAAGCCACAATTATCATAACATTAGCCTGGTGTGTCGATTCATCCTGAATCACATGTAAATGGCTTGATATCTGTGATGAGAATTTGAATGACAGAGCAGAAGAAGTGCAACATTGCCAGTTACTTTCAGGGAAGTGAGGGATGGTGAAATGATTTAGATTTCCAGAAACATTTATTCTGAGAGCATAATAGGGTCAGAAATAGATGCTGCATGAGGAAATCAAGCTGTTTTGTTATCTCATTGTTGCACTACCACATTTTATTAAGACTTAGGATGGGAAAATCAAATGTTACCTTTGTACTCGGTACACTCGAGTCCAGGGAGGCACGAGGGCAAGAATCCTTGCCACCAAATCCACAAGGGTGCTTGGAGGATAACTTTTGTACCTCCCGGTTTTCCAGAGTTCATAGAGGCCAGTGCCACGGATCACAAGAGTTGGGTATAGCTTCATGCCATCTGGGCGAAAGGCAGGATTCTCAAAAAACTCCTGCAGAAGAAGCAACACGTAAGAGAGATTAGTGCAATGGCTCACAACAGCTGGACAGTTCAATAAGTCATCACTCTGACAGGCACATGGGAGATGGGAGTGGGGAGTCTGTATAGTCCAGTAGCAGCAAGATTTCATCACAAAACCTCACCATGCCAGTAGATAGGCATTGGAGGGATGTGTGATTCAGTGACAGGGCGAGGCATTCATTGACTAGAAGCCTTTCTGTCATCACACTAAAAAAACCTTCCTCTGTGTGCGTACCAGCTGAAACTCCTGCTGTACCACACCACTCATGAGAGGCCCTAAGCCTATTTTTAAACCATGGATTTAATGCTATTTCAGAAGAGTACTAAATCTTTTTAAACCTGTGTTTAAAAATAGCTGTCTTAACACCTGACAGGTAGTTCTCCGTCGGTGCACTATGCAGCACTCCATAAGGTGAGCTGATTTTAAACATGGGTTGAATGTTATCAAGGTTGTTTGACAGTTGAAGATGGCAACCCCAATCACAACCTGTCTAGTTTGGAGTCTTATGTTTTTCTTCTGTGCCAAACAGACCAATTCTTCACACAATGTTGATGGATAGAATGTGATGCGCCAGTTACTGAAATAGCTGCTGTCTCAAAATGCCTTTAAATTGTGATTTAAAAAATTCAGTGAGCAACAGGCTTGACAGTTTATAATGATTATCTAAAACCTCCATGTTCAGATACATAAATATGTAAGTTAACAACTGCTATGGAAGAACAGCAGGTGAAGGAATTTATGATTCACAGGAAGCCCTCAAGTAGATCTCACAGACATTAGTTTGGAATCATGGGAACCAAGATGATGGAAAGATCATAGTCAATAACAATTTTCACACTGTAATGAAACAGAGCAGTAATAGCTACTGTTCATACCTGGGAGAAACCACACGTGGATATAACATTTGCCTAGGTCAATGGGCTTAAAGTCCAATGCAAAGAAAGTCTTTTTATAAACAAAACTTCTGGAGATGGAATTGTATATTTTGATCTCCAAAATATTATATTTCAAATGTTTGCGTCCAAAGAAAGCAGTACTATTATGTTCCAAAGGGTTCACTTTATCAAAAAATAAATAAATCAGTACATCTCCACCACCACCCACCACCCCACAGCATAGGTTTTCAGGACACACGCCAGTTAGTCTATAAGGTTCAAGACTGATTTTGCCAGCACAAGTCAATCTATTTTAATCTTTTTCTTAAAAAACCTCCCCTTCCACTATTATTACCACTAATGACATCAACAAACCTCATTCATTCACACTCTTCTAAGCCTGCTAGCATAAATAAGCAGGATGCAAATTGTACAAATTAGTAATGTGGATGTCAAAAAACTGCTTTCCCATTATTGTGAGAGGATGGCTATTCAACTGTGCAGCTACAGCTTTTCCTGCAGGGGCAGACAAACAGGTGATTATCTTGCTTTGGCAGGAGAAATATCTATGGAATTGGTTTACTGCTCACTCTGAATAATTTAGCAAAAACAATCAAACAAGGAAAAACTGAAATGGATGAGAAAGTGACAATATTCCAGAAGATGGATGGATCTCTGTTCTGTTGTTATGTGAAGATTAGGCAGGCAGGTAGCTTTCAGGAAAGCTAAGAGTTAAAATTGCAGAAGACCACAATGGGCTTCTTCCAACCCTTTTACTTCAACAGACTTTTAAACACTAAACAAGCTACTGTTTATTTTGATGGGGTTTTAAGTATTGTTTTTAAATTTGTTGCTCTTTAGTGTGCTACTTCTAGTACTTCATTTAATGTTTTCTCCCATATATTGGGGGATTAGGCACGGGTCAGAAGTGGGGATCAGATACACGATGTGGAGGGTTCAGTATAGACACTCCCACTTGATATTTTTTATCCAGTTATTAGAATTACAGTACTCCAAAGTAGAATTCTAATTTTTGGATACCAGCACCAACTTCATTTTTTTCTGTAATATGTGGCTAGCAACATTTTAAGAAAAAATAGGCTTGGTGGCTTCAGGTCAGAATTTCACTGTGTCCTGTGTTCAGCTAAAAAAATTGAAGCTAGTAATGATAAGAAAGATTCAGATAAACCTGGAAAGTTTGGGAATGATAGTGCAGTGGAGAAATCTGAGAAGGAGAGGAAACTTTCTTTGTGTGTATGTGTGCATGTGTGTGTGTGTGTGTTTATGAGGTTGTGTGTGTGTGTGTGTGTGTGTATGAGATAGATAGAGGGAGAGAGAGGAGGATGTCAGGAGGCAGAGAAGAGCACTATGAATTAAAACTATCCACTCATTGCAAAATTTATAACCATTCTTACAAACAAAGGAGAGTGTTCCCAAATTGTCCCATTGCTATGACAATTTTTGTGGCATCAAGGACACAACACAAAATTTCGAACTGGGCCTAAAAGCTTGAAAATTTGTAGTCTGCTGTATATGAAAATCTGTCACAGCATTTCCTCAATCTTGGCCACTTTCAGATGGGTGGATTCCTGGGAGTTGAAGCCCAACCATCTTAAAAGTGGCCAAGGTTGAGAAACACTGATCTATCACATTAAAATTATCTTTGTTGCTACTGTGGTTCCCTCCAATTACTACTCTCTTCTCTGGATGACCTAGTACGATTTGATAGCTTATTAGTAACCTTGACTATCACAATTTGATAGCTTATTAGTAACCCTGACTATCACTAAGTGCTGTATCATTTTATTCCTGATGAATGTATTTTATTCTCTTATGTACACTGACATCATATGCAACAAAGACAAATTCCTTGTGTGTCAAATCACACTTGGCTAATGAAGAATTCTATAAAGAATTCTATGAAATATGGGTGATCCTAACTGATCAAAGATTATGTGATGAAAGAGTTAAATTCACTACAATACCTAGTTAATCATAACTGACTATAAGTCAGTGTTACTGAGAATATATTCTCAATTGAGAGACAGAAACATAGGACACTGAAAAAATAGTCAAGTAAAAAAGGGTGCTTGTTAATTTTTAAAGAAAATCTTGTAGAAAGCAATAACAAACAATAATAATGATGCCCTGAAGAGAGTTGGATTTTTTTGGGTTCAGCTCTAATCAGCCTAGCATCGACCTAGAATATTCCTGCGTGGTGATTGTACAGGTTAGGCATAACAGGCAGCAGCTTAATGTTACGCTCCTCATTCAGGAAGATGAAAGAATCAATAATTTCAGCCTCTACCATGCAGCCATCCTTATCTATGCCTGAATTCCTGACAAAATAATGAACAGTGAGCGGGCCTTGGAATAATACATCAAACAACCAAGACTGATTTTTGTTGAATGACTCCAAGCTACCAGGATGTAAAAACAGCCACTTGATACATGGACATGTACAGAGGCAATAAACTATTTACTTTCTTGTGAGACTTTATGCCAAGTTTGCTAGAGGTTAGAATTCTTTTCTTTCCCAACTAGTGTCTGCCCCCCTCCAAATCAAACAAAGCTATGTGGTCAATTTGTTTCATTCCCTTTGCATTGTATAGGTAGTCCTTGACTTACAACCATTTGTTTAACAATCACTCAAAGTTACAACAGCATTTAATAAGCGATTTATGGACCGGTCAATACACTTATGACCGTTGCAATGTCCTCATGCTCATGGGATTGTGATTCCAGCATTTGGAAACTGGAATGTATTTACAATGTTTGTAGTGTCTCAAGGTCACTTGGCTGCCATTTGCAACCTACCCTGTTTCCCTGAAAATAAGACCTCCCTGGTAATAAGTCCAATTGGGCTTTTGAGCGCATGCACTAAAATAAGCTCTTCCCGAAAATATTGCCACACAGCAGCAGCCATGAAGTGACCATGCTTGCCGCCTCCTGCACTTCAAAAATAATAAGACCTCCCCAAAAATAAGGTCAAGCACTTATTTCGGGAGTCAAAAGAAAATGAGACCCTGTCTTATTTTTGGGGAAACACAGTATCTGACAAGCAAAGTCAATGGGGAAAGGCAGATTGGCTTCAGCGGAGCATGATTTGAATAATAACTTTGTCAAAAAAAGATCATAAACTCAGTGCGACTCACTTAACAACCTCATCACTTAGTGACAGAAGTTCCAGTCCCAATTGGGGCTGTAAGTTGAGGACTACCTGTATATGTCTGAGTGCATACAGAAGAAACTTTGTTACCGTAAGAAATACTGTGAAAGACAGGAAGCATGTTGGAATAGGGAGGCCAAAAACATGTTATCAAAGCTTGCTTATATCAAAGATATACAACAGACACCACAAAATGCTTGTTGTACATTTTAGGTAGAACAGATCTGCTACCAAGAATAGCACACCAGTATCTTCAGAAATTAAGAGGATGTTTAAATCAGTGGTGGTTCCTACTGGTTCGGACTGGTTCAGTGGTTTGGCGGCTTGGGTCGCTTACAACAAAGTCAAAATTGAAAAGGTGAAAAATCTATGTGTAGAGTTGTCTGGACTCTTTGCTGTTATTTCAAGGTCATCTGCATATTTGCATATTTCAGATCTGGGAGTCCTCATCTTTCTCAATCAGTCCTAAAATTCAAAACATGTTAACTGAGTCTCCTGCATAAAAGCCCTTTCACTACAGGGATTCCAGGATAGTTCCACCTCTTGGGCCAGAGTAGCAACCTGCACCTTCCTAAACCCCTGTGAATATCACGGTCGAAAAGGATAGTTTTTGCAATTGCTGAAGATTGTTCCATGCCATTTTGAGAGAAGCATTACAAAATTGTAATGCAACTCCCTCAATAGATTTAATATAGTTAAAACATACGTGCGAGCACATGCACACCCTTTCCAGAATATTCCAACTAAGCCTGGAGAAGAACAAGAAAAATCCCAGCAATCTATGTGATAAAGTTCCCATCACTTTGCATCCTGGTCCCATAAAATTATGGTAGTTTCGATTTATATGTGGGTCATCTCCTCTATGGTTCCTAGTTTTGTGTAGTTTTCCAAAATCTTCACAGATTAAATTGTGAAGATCATACCACTCAACCACTCATAAAACCATCAGAAAAGTTTAATCAGACTGAAGATATAGTGTTATGATGGGGAACCTATGGCATGCATGCCAGAGGTGGCACGCAGAGTCCTCTCTGCTGGCATGTGTGCCGTTGCCCCAGCTCAACTCTCCATGGCGTTTCTTTCGTGAGCTTCTGTTTCCCTGCAAACGATGAAACAGAAGCTGTCAAAAGAAAAAAGATCTTACTTCTAGCCGCGCTGCCAGTGTTGGGATGGCCCACCTCCTGCCAGCCAGCTGGGCTTCAGCTCTCTGCTGCGTATATCCACACATGTCTATGCACATATGCACACATGTCCACATGCACATGCAGGCATTTGCACACACACAAATTTCAGTTTGGGCACATGTGCACATGCAGTTTGGGCACTCGATGTTTAAAAGGTTCGCCATCACCGATATAGTGAAAATATATTTCCAACTGATGAATTAAACACCTCTGAAACTCATGCTGTTTCTGCATTCTCCCTCATTCTTGCCCCTTGATATTCATTAACATCCCAGATTTTTCTTTAGCGAGGCCCTTTGCATTGAGATTAACTCAACAGGCCTCTTTTCTTTTCTGGTTTTTAAAAATTGCTTTTCAAAACCACCTAGGCCAGGAGCCATCATCAAATAACAGCGGCATAAAGTGGGTGGCTTATCATCTGGGTACCAAGAATACCCTTTCTAAACATCAACAAACGGTATTAAAATATTGGGTATTAGGATGTATATCCAAATGTGGATGCAAAACGGGAAACACCAAGGATTTGTCACCAGAATTTCTTACCCACATACATTATTGAGAAGCCGAGGTGGTGCAGTGGTTAGAGTGCAGCACTGCAGGCTACTTCAGCTGACTGCAGTTCTGCAGTTCGGCTGTTCAAATCTCACCGGCTCAAAGTTGACTCAGCCTTCCATCCTTCCGAGGTGGGTAAAATGAGGACCCGGATTGTTGGGGGCAATATGCTGATTCTGTAAACCGCTTAGAGAGGGCTGAAAGCCCTATGAAGCGGTATATAAGTCTAACTGCTATTGCTATTGCTATTATTGAAATGAAAACAAAAAAAACCTGAGTTTAAAGCCAGAATTAACATTATTTTGAGACACTGCTTGCATAAAAAAAAATGTCAGGACATGTTGAAGTTAGTGCTTTACCTACATTTATGTAAAGAGGAATGTGGAGATCGTAGGGATTCTACAGCCTGGGGAAGAGGGCTGCTTGGGGGGGGGAACATGATTGACAGTCTTAAATCTGGTTATAGTTATTTGAGAATTCTTCACTATCATTTAGACTACGCTGTTTACTATTACTAAAGTAACACTGTACTATTACTACACATTTACTCTGCTAGCAAAAAAAGTCGACAAGTTGGGCAATTCCTTGCAAAGGCATATGAGTTTCTCAACCAGAGAATCTGCACAGCTGACTTTTTCCCTTGCAGTTATTTCAGAGATTTTAAATGTCAGTGATGTTACAGCAACAATTAATCCAAAGGCAGAGCAGAGGGGAGGATAGCAAAGGTTTATCATTCAACTCTCAAAATTGCCCTGCACATTTTCAGCTGATGAGTCATAAGCAGCCCAAGGCAGAGGAACAGTTTTTACCATTCATCATCTGTTAAAAGAAATGAAGGTGCAAGAGAAAAATTGCGAACTGCTTATAGTCGTTCACAGAGGGGGTTTTTTCCACATAGAAAGCTGCCCCACGTAGTTCATGACAGAGGCAGATGTACCTAGCACATGTTCACAGTTTGTCTCCTTTGTGCTATTCACTGAGTGTCAAAGATAAGAGATCGGAGCACATGGATCAGAACAGAACAGTATTAGCTGTTGGTACAAAAATTAGTACATTTCTCATACTATATGGAATATATTTATTTAATTTAAACACCCTTCTCAATCAACAATTCTGGGTCATTTAAATCCAAGTCTACCCACTCTCATGGCCTTCCGAAAAGCTATTAAGACCTGGCTATTCCGGCAGCCCGGGGGCTGTTGACCTCTAGACTGAGGTCCAGCCCCGCTCAGATTGGGTGCATGTTGTGTCTTTTTAAATTTGTCGTGTTTTATCTGTTTTTAATTTCTCTTAATTTTTGTTTCTGTAAGCCGCCCGGAGTCCTCCAGGATTGGGCGGCCTATAAATTTAATAAACAGTTAAACAGTAGCTTTTTTTGAAAAGAAGAAAGGAACCAGCAAAACTTTACTTTCTGTATAGTCCCATAACTGCTATAGTGCATGGAAAGGTTGGGGCTGTACTATGTGCTAAAAAAGGTTCTTTTTAATGATGCTTTGTTGTATAAACCAGGGATCCCCAACCACTGACTACCAGGCCATTGCCTATTTGCAACTGGGCCGCACAAGTAGTGGGATGGCATGCACCCATGTGTGCAGCTCAACTTGCACGAGCGGTGGGCCAGCGCATGTGCACATGCCACACAACTTGCACAAGTCAAGTTGCGTGTGCATGAATATGTGTCCTGGCCCACCGCTTGTGTAAGTTGAGTGGCGTGCGCATGTGTGCACCAGGGTTCACCGACAAATGCACACTCGACAAAAGCACGCCGACAAAACCACGGTGAGAAAACCGCGAGGTCAGAATCACGGCGACAAATGCGCACAGAAGCGTGCCAACAAATGTGCGCCGACGAAAGCGCGCCATCAAAAAACAACAAAAACTACGTAATAAACTTAACCCTAACCCTAACCCTAACTTAAATCACGCTTTTGTGGGCGTAGTTTTGTCAGCACGTTGTTATGGGTGTGTTTATGACATCGCAGTTTTCTCGACGCGGTTTTGTTGGTGCACTATTGTCGTGTGCGCATTTGCCGGGTCACGGTGCACCAGCCTGTTGCTTGCACGGACTGGTTCTCTCTACACCCCACCACCCCCCGCCGGGCTGCTAAGCTACAAAGGCTGGGGACCATGGGCATAAACCACAACTATTGGGGCTCACTCATTCTAAGATATAAGCCACAATTCACCTGACATGCTAAACCAAAAACAATGAAAATCTGTTAAGACTTTATGTTGTTCGCTTGGTTTAGCAATGTCAGATGAATTGTGGCTTATATTTTAGACACTACCCAGGGTGGTCATATATTTCTATTTTAGAAGAATGTATAATCTCTACCATCAAGGGAAAATGTGGAGTCTAAAAACATTCAGTGGTTTGCTGCCAAGATGCTTATTTATCAAAGGAAAGAAAGAACTCTGTAGAGATTATGGTCATAGGGTTGCACAGTGGGATCTCCCTCCCCCCCTCCCCAATAGCCCATTTCCAAACTACTCCTTTTTGTTGTGTTAGCTGTTCCAGTCAAAGCAATTTTGTTTGTTTGTTTGTTTGGGAGGGTCATTCTGCTGATGGATGGACAGACAGATGGATAGACACAGGGCTGAAAGAAGAGCATTATATTGTTCAGAGTGTAAGTGACTGCAATTTGTTTGTAATTAAAGTTATTATTTCAGGCATTTGTGGAATAAAGCTCTTGGAAATATTTTTTTCAAGTCACTGCTGCCAAACACCTTGTATCTTTCCTCTGCTAATCTAAGAGTGGAAAAGGTAAAAAGATTTTCTTGAAGGGTTTTTTCCCTTCTGCAAAAATGGCAGGTTTTCAAGGGGATGTTTGTCAGTTTTATAAGTCTTTTAAGAGATTTTCCCTCTGTGTACAATAATGGGAAAAATACCTTTCCTTTGTTCATCCCTTTTATTTGCTTATTTAAACATTTTGGGAGGCCTATAGCTTAAGGCCTATGAAGTATTGTTGAAATATGAAGACATTTCTTGCTGTTCTAGATTTACTGATAAGTAGTTATACCTCCATGAGTTAAGAGATGGGAATAGGGGTGGAAATGGCAGAGGTAACTATCACTAATTATGGTGTGGAAAAACAGGATGAAGTGAAATTCCTTCTTTCTCTTGCAGAATACTATAAATTTTTAACAGCATATTTACTATTTGTTTATCCTGCATTTCTTACAGGACCTCAATATATTGTAGATTATCTTGTCCAAGTTCATCCTCATAACAATCCTAAGACATTCATTAGTTTCTGAGATAACGCTAGGATCAAATAATTGAGCGAACCTCATGGCTAATTAGAAATCTGAACCTGGATTTTCCTTATCTTAGTTTAGCACTTGAACCATTACACTTCATTTGCTATCCAAGTTGTATGAAAATCTAGGTCATTTAATGAATAGGAATCATTGACGATTAGGATACTAAACAAAAGAAAGAAAATTTTTTTTCACAACTTCACAGTTAACTATGGAATCCGCTTTCAAAAAAATCTAGCAATGGAGATTACTTTAAACTTTTAAATAAAATCATGAAGGATAAGATTACTAATGGCTACTTTTTTTTTTTGCAATGTACCTTCATTGTCCCTTCTCCATATCATGGTCAGCCGATCTTTTTACTACCAATTTTGGGAATATGAATATTGTACTCATGTTCTTCTTAGAGATTTCCATAATTACTACTACAAAAAGAGAATGCTGGACTAGAAAGGTGCTTAAACTGATTCATTATGGTTCTTCTTAGGTTATGGTGTTTGATAAAGCTAGATAAATATATAAAAATTTCATGAGGATTTCATGCGGGACTTTCTATTGCTAGCAAGCACCATGGGTTGCTACAATATCTATTGAGATTTCTAAATTCTGAAGAGAGAATTTCAAAAGCATCTTTTTGTTTACAGTGTAATAATAAACTGTGCAGATTAACAACACATAATTCACAACACTGTTCCAGAACCTCTACTGTGAACAATTAACATCAATAGGGCCGAAATTAGAGAAAACTAGAGAAAGGGAACGCATATCCCTTCAAGTGCCTCAGATTCAGCAGGGGATTTATAACATGATCAAATTAATAGCTGGCATAAATCAACTGCTCACCAAAATTAATGAGGTTTTTAACACAGCCAGCATTTCAAGACTACATTAGGCAATAAAAGGCACACGTGTGTTGTCGCAAGGCAAGAAAAATGAGGTGACTTGGGGGGGGGGGAAATATAAGGGGGGGGTGTCCATGAATCACCCATGCTGTCAAAACAGCATTGAACTAAGTTCTACAAGTGGAAAATGCCCACTTGGGATTCCTCCATTTGCTGTGGTCTTTTAACTACAAACTATTCCTTTTCTTAGACTTGTCTTCATTTTAATATAATGAAATCTCATTTGATCAGGTCTTAATGGAAAAGACTTCACATGAAGCAAAGCAAAGCAAATCTCCACTATGATTTATATTACTTGCATAAAGAAGTAATTACCCGAATGATACAAATAAGTCATTTGCATCTTCACTGATGTGATATCTACATTATGCAGATGTCAGAAATGAATGTATATTTATTTATGTAAAAATGTACCTGATGTCATCACACAAATGATGTTAAGTCCAAAGATAACCTACTCTGGTTCTTACTGCACTATACTCAATCAATCTATTAAAATGAGGTTTTGCTGAAATAAAACAAAACACTTCAGGTACGGAACCACGTGACTTATTAAAATACAATGGCCAATTAAAATTCACTAATGAATGTTGTAATTGTATCCCGGAGCTCGGCAGTGGTGGATGCGTGTGAAAATGGGACATGCACAGTTGCTGCTGCCTCTTTGTCCCCAGCCCCGTCCACTGTCACTGCCAAATGGCCCAAACCAGGGGCGGGATTGAAAAATTTTGCCAACCGGTTCTCTGCCTGTTTGCTGGGTGAGTGTGGGCATGGGGGGCATGGCCTACTCAGCCTCCTGCACCATGTTGTGTGTGGGGGGGGGTGTTTTCACCCTCCCCAGACTCCAGAGGCTTTCTTCAAGCCTCTGGGAGGGCGAAAACGGCATCCCCCCGGCTCTGAAGGCTGGAAACAGGCCTGTTCCCGCCCTTCCGGAAGGCCCGTTTTTCACCCTCCCAGAACCTCCGTGCGGGCCCTGCACTTACTTGGCATGATGAACGGGCCAAATGGAGACTCAAGGGAGGGGGTTAGGATTAGGGTGGGCGGAGCCAGCCAATCCTTCCAAGTACCGGTTCAGAGAACCAGATGGAAAGTTAGCATCCGGTTCGCCTGAACCGTCTGAATCCCACCCCTGACCCAAACACTACCACTGCTGAATGGCCTAGAGCGGCAAGGGATATGAAAATGGGAAGCCTCCAGTTGCTACCACTGTTCTGCCCACCCACTTGCTCACCAGGCTGGCACTTCCTCCAGCTGCCCACAGGGAACTGTCCCTGCAGCGAATTGTGGGGTAGAGTTGTCCTGCAGTGACTTGGTGGCAGTGAGTTGGCAGAGGCAACTTGGTAGTGGTGAGCTGGCGGCAGTGAGCTGGCCACGCCGAATAGTCCTAGACCCATTTGACTGCTTGTAGTAATGTAATGATACCTAGTAATTTAGTTCTATCTTTCAACATTGGATATCCTGTTAAATTATTGTAATATTTATGAAATGCAGCTGGGTTCACATACTGAATGAGCCTTGATATGGTTTGCCTGATATGATATGTTTTGCAAACCTAGATAGAGTGTCTCTAAATGGTAGTTGATAGCATAGGGTGCTATTTGTTATCCTTGTTGTTATCTTCATCATCATCATCAAATGTATTTGCCACCCATCTTGAGGTTCAAGGAGACCCGTTTGATGGTTAATGGTATATTGTTTGAACCCTGACAATTAAGGCTTAGGCCACAAAGATTGGATAAGCAACCAATGGCATATCAAAATATGTGAATTAAACCGTATCTTTATAATATCAAGCTTTTTAAATTATCACTGGACATAGAAACCAGTGCTGTAAAAGCATTAATTGTAAACTATTTATTAATTTGTCTAGCTGCAGTATGTTTGGTGAAATATTCCTTTAGCTTCTCTAGAACCTATGGCCCTGAGCAGTTCTATTAGTATTATGGGAAATAGTATAATAATATTATGGGAAACACCCTTGGTGTATGTGTATGTATATAGATAGATAGATAGATAGATAGATAGATAGATAGATAGATAGATAGATAGACAGACAGACAGACAGACAGACAGACAGACAGACAGACAGACAGATGCTACTTTGTCTCCAACCTATGCTCCCTTTCTCTCCCCCTTTTGCTAAAGTGAACTCTGATTCAGTTATGATCTTGCTAAACACCAATTTCTGCATAGCTTACTCAGCCAGTTTGTAATGACTCTTTGTCCATGTAATCACCACTGATTTGCTAAACATTGGACTTTAAGATACAGTCAGGATGAATTTTTGTGTCAAATAGTCAAGCATCTGATGAAAAGGCTTGGTGATAAAAGGATACTCAAAGGAAAGATCAAGTTTCAATTGGTTGCTTTCTTTATTCTCCTTCTCCAGGCAAGTGAGCCTGATTGTCTCATCAGTCTAAGGGAGCAATAATCAGAGATAAATTTTTTAAAAAGTAAATTCTTACCACAAACTGGTTGATGTCTCTCTCAAGTCCCATGTTGGGGAGATCTGGCATCATATGCGCTACCACCTTGAACCCGGCATCTTTGGCTAAGTGGAACGATTCACACACAGCCTTTACAGTATGGCCCCTGGAATAAGGAATTTGTTGAGAAACGTACATATGCAAAAATTATGTTCCCTGTGATGAAAACCTCTTGAGTAGACATTTTAGAATACCTGTATCCAAAACTCTTTACTTTCTAAATATTATGAAAACTCATAAAATCTATAAATAACATTAAAGGAACAGTATAACCAAAAAATTAATAAGCATGGAACAAAGAAAGGCCTGGAAACTATGTTCTAGACAAAATAATTTTAAACATGTTGGCCATGTTGGTTAAAAGTCTTTTTTATGTCCATTATCAAAAAAGAGAGTAATTCAAATGTTAATAAGCATAGAAAAATCAATTACTACAAATCTTGTATAGTTTTTTTCCCTTCTAATGTTACATAATTTTTTAGACAAACCTATACCCATAATTTCTGAAAGCAGCAGATTTCAAATACTGAAGCTACAATCAAGAACAACATATATATCATTAATATATAGTAACTGATTAACAGTCATGTAAACAAGCATATTACTCCCAACAAAAGCTAAAGGCAGAACCATGTTCAAATGGAACATGCGTGAAATACACATTTAGTAACATTCTTTCTACAAACCTCAATTTGTACCCATGTTCTGTTCCATGTTGCTATATCTGTTAATTTTTCTACCTCCAATTGAGTTGATGTAGGAAAAATTAGAGAAGATATTAATTTACTCAAACACGGAAGGTCTGCCTTCTATATTGTAATATATTCTATATTCCATTATTTATTTGTCTGTGAAAGATAACAGGACCCTTAAAAGCATATAGCTACCTGAGATAAGCATGAAAATATTTTCATCTTCCAGATTCTCTCTTCTTTATAGGTGAAAGAAGCCATTAGCGGAAGGTTAATAGATGCATACAAGACTTGGGGTTATTGGGACAAGAATGCTAAATACATGCAAACAAATCCACAATATTAGGAGGCAAATATTGGATAGGAAAATGAAGCATTCTGTTGGCAGAACTGATACACAGTTCTGTTGATAAAACATTGTGCTTAATCCAATTAATCATGGAACTGCATATCAGTTCTGCCAACAGAATTTATTCTCCCTCTGGCCTACAAGATTATAGAATCTCCTAATATGAATCCAGGTTGTTTGTGATGGAGAAAAAGAATGAAGGAGACTCCTATTGCACAGCACAGGCAGAAACCCATGTTGGGTGATTTATTGCATTCACCAATTTCAAGTGTTTTAAATGAAGGCTAAGAATTGCTCATTGTGTTCCTTCCCAAATGTTTTATTAACCCCTTTACTTTGTAGGATCTTCCTTTATATATTTGATACACATTGTTTATAATATTGCCACACAATTAAATTTCAAAAATTATATCTGTATCTCTATTTCTGTCATAAGCAAAGGACCAACTCGTCTTGCTAAGGCAAGCCCCCTGTTACTTGTGTCAACAGAGAAAGCCTGTTGCAGATCCTGTCAGTCAAGAAACTCATTTCATTTCATTTCATTCATTTCATTTATGTCATTTGTATGCCGCCCTATCCCGAGGGACTTAGGGCGGCTAACAAGCAGGGGGGGGGAGGGGGGATACAAACAAAAGACAAAACAAACAAGTTAAAAACAGAACAACAGTCATAACCATTTAAGTGGGGCCGGGAACTCATCAGCCCCAGGCCTGCCGGAATAGCCAGGTCTTAGTGGCTTTGCGGAAAGCCGGAAGGATGGAGAGGGTCCGGACCTCCACGGGGAGATCGTTCCAGAGGGCAGGAGCGGCCACAGAGAAGGCCCTCCCCCGAGTGGTCGACAGTCGACATTGGCTAGCTGATGGTATTTGGAGGAGGCCTAGTCTGTGGGATCTAATTGGTCGTAGGGAGGTAATTGGCAAGAGGCGGTCTCTCAAGTACCCAGGTCCGATACCATGTAGGGCTTTTAACTCGGACTGGAAGGATCCAGAAGAGCCTTCTCAGCTGTAGTGCCGGCCTTTTGGAACATGAACATGGTTTGCTCTTATCCTCCTGTCCTTCTGCAAGGGCCTGAAGACCTGACTCTGCTGTTTGGCCTGGGCCCCAATATGGAAGGGCACTGGAGATGGCTACTGGACTGATTAGCTGATCCCATCTCCCCTCTGCACTTTTGGTTCCCCCTCTTGCCCTTCTTTGAATTCATATTATTGTACTTTCCTTTATTTGTTTTTATTTTTTCACTGCTTTTCTATTGTTATATTTACATTTTTTTATTTTTATTATTTCCTTTTTCCATTTTACTATTGTAAATCACCCAGAATAGCCCCACAGGGAGATGGGCAGCAGATAAACTTAACAAATGCATGTATGTATAAAGGTAAAAGTAAAAGTTCCCCTCGTACATATGTGCTGGTTGTTCCCGACTCTAGGGGACGGTGCTCATCTCTGTTTCAAAGCCAAAGAGCCAGCACTGTCTGAAGACATCTCCGTGGTCATGTGGCTGGCATGACTAAACGCTGAAGGCGCACAGAACTCTCTTACCTTCCCACTAAAGATGATCCCTATTTTTCTACTTGTGTTTTTTACATGCTTTTGAACGGCTGACAGAAGCTGGGACGAGTAACAGGAGCTCACTCTGTTATGCGGCATTAGGGATTCGAACCACCGAACTGCCAACCTTTCTGATCGACAAGCTCAGTGTCTTAGCCGCTGCGTCCCCGCGCCCACAGTGAGATGAGCAGAAGATAAAGTTAAAAAATGTACGTATGTATAAATGTACCAAAATGCATTTTAGATGCCTGGAGTAATAAGAAAAGGGTAGTGAGTCATTTAGACTGCTATTTAGACTTAAGTTGTGAACTGAGCTTCATCTAAGCTCTATTAATACATGAAGAGATTCTGGTTAAACAATAAGCATCAATGTTTAACAAAATAATGTGTGGTGTCATAACTTTACTGAACACACTAAGCAGAAATTCACTATGTTTTATTTTCTTCAAGTATAACATTTCTGATTAATACCAAAAATACAATTTGAGGGGGTTTCATCTGTCTATAGAACATTGTTCTAATAGTGTACTAGATCATCTAGGTCCATGATGGCGAACAGGTGGCACACAGAGCCCTCTCTGTGGGCCCGCCAGTCATCGCCCCAGCCCAGCTCCACCGCGCATGTATGCCTCCCACCAGCCAGCTGGTCCTCGGGTCTCTGCCATACATGTGAGGGGGCGGGGGGCATGTGGGGGAGTCAAGTCAGCTGGGGTCAGGAACTAATACACTACAGAAACCTCTGAAAATGTATGTTATTGCTGTTTTGAAAGCCTGCCAGAGTCAGAAAGTCAGTCAGTCAGCCCATTTTACTCAATCAGAAAAAATTCCACATCAGGGAATTTTTCGTACAGTTTTCTTTGAGCCATTTACCTTTTAATAGAAAACTAACCTACCTAAGAAATGCTTATAATTCCATATTGCAAGAAAAAAATTGGAAAGCGAAGGTGAAATATTTTAAAGGGAAAAGTTAGGAACAGTTAAGAACACTTCAAGGCTCATTCACATACTACATTTTTATAGACACTATTAAATGTTTGCAGATATGAATGCAAAACGAGATAACAAAAGTGTGAAGTTACTGATAATCGTAACTGGAATGTAGCAGCTGGCAGCCACTTTTTTTTGTTGAATATTCAATATCGAATTTGATTTCTGCAAGTACCATCTGGGCTAAATGCATATACAGATATTTGGCATCTCTCTCTCTCTCTCTCTCTCCCTCTCCCTCTCCCCCTCCCTCCCTCCCTCTCCCCCTCCCTCCCTATCTATCTATCTATCTATCTATCTATCTATCTATCTATCTATATATATATATATGTTTTTTTATTTGTGCTGATAAATTTGTGCCTTTATTTATTTATCAGCACAAATAAAAAAACACAAATATAACAAAGGCAACAGTAAAAATATTGGGTTTCTGTCGTGATGGACTCTTGTGATGAGCGATTGACAGAGAATGGAAGCAGTTAGCTTCCTCCCATAATTGGGGCATACCAGGGGTTGTGACTTTAAATATATATATATGTATGTATGTATGTATGTATGTATGTATGTATATGTATATGATGTATATGTATATGTATATGTATATATGTACACATCCATCCATCCATCCATCCATCTATCATCTATATATCATCTCTCTCTCTCTCTCTCTCTCTCTATCTATCTATCTATCTATCATCTATCATCTATCTATCATATTTCTATCTATCTATCTATCTATCTATCTATCTATCTATCTATGTATATGCATGCATGCATGCATGCGCGCGCACACACACACACACACAAACATACACACGTATATATGCTGGTCTTGTTGTAGTCTGGTCTTGTTGTATTTGGGTCTTTTCCCATGTAATATTGAGATTGTCTTGGCAATGTTTCGGCGAGGTCTCACTCGCCATCTTCAGGCTGGGTTTTAGCCTTAGTACTTCCCATTACAACACACCCTCCTCCCATGAAAGATGGAATATGTAGGTGTTTCAATTTTTCTGTAAAGTCAAAGAAGGACTAAGTTAAATAAATCTCTGCCCAAAGGAAATTCCAAAAAAACAGGGCAACATTTGATAAAGCACACTGCCTTGGATACAGAGTGTACAGGAATTGCTGTTGATTTCTTCACAGCATTTCCAAGTCTTTCCTGCATCCAAAGAGAACACCTGACATATGGAAAGCCAATCATTTGTGGTTTACTACAATAATCTGCCCATAAAAACTCTCATGAGAGCTTTAGATCTGGAAGCTTTCATTTTGGATGAATATGTAGCAGAATAAGTTTAATTTAGAATTACATACGATGACTAAAACTTTCTGCAGTCATAGTGTGGTATAAACCCAAACTTCTTTCAACTTTGAATCCTAGGCCCTAATATTCATAAGTCTATCAAATCCAGGATAGTCACTCATCTCAAAGGTAAACTTTGATGCACTTCCCTTTTTAAATATAGTCAATTGTACATATGAACCCCTTAAATCTGGTTCACTCCCCAAATTATCAGATCAGCACAATTCTTTTGCATTAATTTGGTTAAAAATCAGCAAATATTTGTTTACTGCTATTATTTATTCAAACTTATTTAAATCCACCCAATCCTAGTGGACCAGTTTTACTTGGCTGTACTTCTGCTGTACATCTGAGACAATTTCCACAAATACAGAAAGGGGGCAGGGAAAGTTAGCATAATGCCAGTATCAAAAATACATGCAGGGTTAAGGCTATGGACTGATGTAGATTTGCATTCTGCTCTCAGAATGTCTAATTCTGTTAACATCTAGCAAGCTGGAGCATGTCTCATCATTTAAGCATTTAAGTGAACATCTCTGGAGTCAGAAGGGTAAGCAGAGCTGAGCTTGGTGGGTGTTTAGATGGGGGACCTCCAGGAATACCAGGGCTGTCAATTAGACCTGTACCACTGCCAAGAAAACCTCATGGACATTTCAAGTACCAGGACTTGAGTTCATATGGAAAGAAAATAATTGCTACGCTAGAGAACATAATCTCTGGCCTAGTGCTGCCAAATGGCACAAATGACTTGTAAACTACTTGGGGATTCTCTCTCTCTCTCTCTCTCTCTCTCTCTCTCTCTCTCTCTCTCTCTCTCTCTCTCTCTCTCTCCATCTCCATCTCCATCTCCATCTCCATCTCCATCTCCATCTCTCTCCTTCCCTCCCTCCCTCCCCCCCCTCTCTCGTCTAACATAAACCTATTGCCAGTTAGATTTGCTTTCTGGCCAAAATATTAGTATTATTAGCATCAGAAAAGTTTTCTTTTCTCCTTGCCATTTATTTCAAACCATAATAAATCTCAATGACATTCATATATGCCAAGCCATAGCATAGACACCAAAGTAAGAAGTACTAAGGTTGCTGTGAAAAAAAAGTTGTAATAATCTGACTATTTTGGCTGCATCTTATATATTAAAACCCAATTTTTAATTAAGTTTGAAAGTTCAAACTGCCCAAAGAGCTGCTGATTCTGTTCTACAGAGGAATTATTGAGTGTGTCATCTACACCTCTATAACTGTCTGATTTGGCTCTGCAACCAAAGGAGACAGACACAGACTTCAACAGATAATTAGAACTGCAGAAAAAACAATTGCTACCAACCAACCTTCTATTGAGGACTTATATACTTCATGAGTCAAAAAAAGAGTCGTGAAAATATTTACAGACCCCTCGCATCCTGGACATAAATTGTTTCAACTCCTACTCTCAAAACAACGCCACTGCACACCAGAACAACTAGACACAAGGACAGTTTTTCCCCAAATGCCATCACTCTGCTAAACAACTAATCCCGGCAACACTGTCAAATTATCTACTAAGACTAATAATTGCTATTACTCTTCTTTTCCTTCCTAGTACCTATCTCTTCCCACTTTTGACTATAACCATGTTTCTTGTATCTTTAAAATTTATATTGTTTTATTTGTTTCCTATTGTTTATTTGATTGCTTATTAGTAACCTATGACAATCACTAAGTGTTGGATCTTATGATTCTTGATGAATGTATTGTATTTTATTTTTCTTTATGTACACTGAGAGCATATGCATGAAAGACAAATTCCTTGTGTGTCCAATCACATTTGGCCAATAAAGAATTCAATTCAATTCAATTCAATTCAATTCAATTCAATTCTATTCTATATATGCCAAACCATAACATAGACACCAAAGTAAGAAGCCCTAAAATTGCTGTGAAGAAGTTGCAATAATCTCACTATTTTGGCTGCATCTTATATATTAAAACCCAACTCTGCAAGTGTGTTTTTAAAGTTACCTCAGCCCTCAAGAAGCAATTAATTGGAAGCATTTCAGTTACTGCAATCTGTGAGATGAATTTCAGGTAGTCCTCAACTTACAAGAGTTTGTTTAGTGACAGTTCAAAGCTACAACAGCACTGAAAAAAGTGACATGATTTTTTTTTCACACTCACGACCGTTGCAGCATCCCCAAGATCATGTGATGGCTGGTTCATATTCATGACCATTGCAGTGTCCCAGGGTCATGTGATCACCTTTTGCGATCCTCTGAAGAGCAAAATCAATGGAGGAGCCAGATTCACTTAACAACCCGGTTAGTAATTTATCAACTGTAATGCTTCACTTAAAAACTGTAGCAAGTGAGGTTGTAAAGTGGGGCAAACTCACTTGACACACATCTCGCTTAACCACAGAAATGTTGGCCTCGATTGTAGTTGAGGACTACCTGCATATTTCACAGACTAGTATCATGAGTTGATGGCAGGATGGATGTGAGTGGCAAATCACTTGTTTGCCACTTGCTTCCCCATCATTCTCTTTAGTGCTCCAAGAAATTACCTATCACTTCAATTTATGGGGTAGGCACATTCCATACACAACACTGAGCTCCAAGCAATCACCATTTTTCACAGACTGTCAGCTATATGTCTCAAATACTTTCTTAGAAGTAAAGATAAAGGTATAATTTGTGTTGTAGTACACCGACTTCCTATTTATTTTTAATTTTAAAAAGGATAACAAAAATCAAAACAACCTGGTGGTCAAAAGAATATTGTAGGCATGCTAAGCAATGTGCCCACATTGCCTATCCCGCCTACATAATGCAAAATTCCAGCCAGGAATCTTGGAAGCAGGAAACACTGAAAATATAGCCATTTTTCCACAGATGATTCTGTTAGAGCCTCATTTCTAAATTTGTGTAATCTCCCTCTAAAAGCTTCTAATTCCCTTTTGTCTGAAATTGTATAGGGTTTCCTGCCTGAGCAGGGGGTCGAACTAGAAGACCTCCAAGGTCCCTTACAACTCTGTTATTATTCTCTTATTCCTTTTTACTTTTGTTTCCTCCCCCCCACCCCAAGTCTTACCTGTTAGTATCTCTGGCCACATCTTCATAAATGCTTTGTACTCCAATCTCCAGCCTTGTGCATCCATAGGACAACATGTCACTCAAATGCCGTTTTAGACAATAATCTGGCCTGGTCTCTATAGTAATCCCAATGCACTTTGTAAGGCTTCGCTCAGAGTATCTGTAGAAGGAAGTAATAGGCAAAGTGAGGTGAAAAAGAGCTGCAAATGAAATGGGTTAAGTTTAGTCAAGATTGTTCATGTTATGGTCCACAGGTTACATCTATCTAAGCTGGCACAGCTCATTACAATCACTGGCTTCGGAGAATATTTTAGCAAATCATTTTATGACAGCTATGACAATGGTGCATTCAGAACTGCCTCTAAATCTCTGCAGTCTGCCGCTGAAATATTGTGTAAACTAGGATCTTTTACTAAAAGATAGTCTGGAGCTGATCACACTTGTGATTATCCATTGCAGTGAAAAACTATGCTGCCTCATGTCATAATAGCTTTGGAGAAAAAGGACATTTGCTTGAATGTTTTCTCTTTTCAGGACACTATTTGCTTCAGACATGTTTCAACGCGAACTAGTTTTAAAGAAACGTTAATTCTACTTCCAATATTAGAAAACAAAGAAGTTTTTTCCTCCCTCTATGACACAGATGTCAAACTCGTGGCATCACATTGCAGTCACATGATGTATCACAACGGTTTTCTCTTTGCGGAACTCGGGGTGGGCGTGGCCTGCATGTGACACATCCAGGCCATACACCATCAGTTTGACACCTCTGCTCTATGAAAAGAACCAGAGAACAATGCCAGTGGGTTTCTGGTATTCACAAATGCAAGATTTTTTTCACAATTTTATGATAGACAAATCAACATGTGAATTGTCTTGAAAATGTTCCTGAAGCTCACCAAAGACTGGCGCATGTCCACTGTGCTTCAAATAACCGCAGCCTTGACTTCAGTGCACGCCTGTGCATCGTGTATTAGTATTTAATGGGACTGATTTGCAGATATATACAGATGAGCCACCTCATTCAAGGCTAGCACAAGAACTGGCTAGCCTCAAATGAAAACCTGTGAGTCTTGGTACTTAAATGTTTTTAAATGTTTTCGCATTTAAGGGAAATGCTGATCTGAAATATCTCAATGAGAAAAAGCAATCAATATTAGTCAACATTATTAGTGTGTAGATATTCTTTTATTTCAGTTAAAATTATCATTCTTTTATACTAGCTTTTTGGAGCAGTATTGCTTTATTAAAAATGGTTTTGGCTATTATTTCAGGTAGTTTGAGAATTGTGCCACAGGCTACTATGTCGCGAGGTAGCAACAAAAGGCTTGGAAAGGATATTCAGATGCTATGTCTATACTTCACAACTGTGAAGACAATGCTTTTCCCTGTGACAAAAGTGTGAAAGTTTGAGTTTGAAGGAAAAAAAAATAGTATTGAAAGAGCATTGACCCTTCTGAAATTTGTTGCTAGGGAATACAGTAACAAAGAAAACAAACAAATGGATCACAAAACAATAAATCAGTGTTGTCACTTGACATGCAAATGGTATGGCTCTATGATATTTTGGCACAGTATGTGAAGAACCAGTTCTCTTATCAAGTCCATCATGCTGAAAAAGGTGGAAGGAAATAAAAGAAGATGACAAAGGTGGATAGACTTGACTTATAGTGGTGATAGGTACTTACCGTAGCTGGGGCAACCTAAAGAACTAGATGATGATAGATGCTCCTGAAGAAGGTCTATCTAACAACCGATAAAGGTGTAAGGGTACGTGATCAATCAATTCCAGTGGATAAATAATTTTGCCTTGTATTTTATTACTTTCATTGGATTTTAATTCCTTCAGATTCAATTTGAATCTGGGAAGTAAAGTGGGGTACTGTTCATCAGCCTTTCCCAAGTTACTGAACTCTAGATGCTGCATCACAATCTGAAAAGGAATCCATTGCTCAATCTTGGAATCCACTGGAAGCAAAATCTAGCTCCTGTTGGAGAGACTATAATTATACTCTCTAGAGAATCCTTAAAAAAAACCTTGTTGCCTCTGGTCTGCCAACTTCCTGTAACTACTGTGAAGCTTTTACTTTCAGCCACATCCCACGCTGCAGGGAAGAAGTAGTTTTCAGAAGCCTATTTTCAATGAATGAATGAATGGTGGAACACAAATTTTCCACTGATGACTAATATATAGTGCACTGTTGCAAAACACAACCTGGCAAATAAAATCAAAGGTAATATATCTTGATTTTGAAGTAATCATTCTACTTTGAAGTTGTAGAAAAAGTATTTCAAAGAAGAAGAACACAATTAAATATAAAAAGAGATAGAAACTAGGTTATTAACTACATTTCCTAGTTGCAGGCAGGGGATCATATCCTCACTGCTAAAACTCTGCATTGCAGCAGCTACTGTTATTTGTCATAGCCATACTATGCAGCGAGTTAAATCTAGAAGTTATAGAAATGTATTTGTTGAGATCTAGATTAGATGATTGTAATATAACTTTGCATCATGTTCATCTGGTATGAATGCAACATATGTAGAAACATATAGATTAAGAACCCCTATATCCTATTAAGAAAAGTAATAGCTACTTTGAAGAAAATGGCCAAGCTCATTGGAAGATTCACAATGGAGGCAGGTCACCAGAATGGAACTTAGAAAAATATAGACAAAGCAGAGTTGCATAATCCACAATTTACCCATTCTACAAAGTGTATTCATAGACCAGTGGGGCAAGAAAGGTAAGACGCCAGAAGTCAATTCATGTTCCTACCAATGACCAGGATATGAAAATGCAAGTGACATAGCTTAGGAATCAGCCACGGCATGGGACGTCATCAGGGAATAAATCCAGCCATTTAGGTTCTTTGAACCTAAGAATGACCAAGTCCAACAATGACCAATGTTCCTTCCAGCACTGGGAATTTGGAAAGCTGCCAACCACCCATACCATTAAGAAGCTGCCTAGTGCTCAATGAACCTATTCTAAATAAGTAGCAATTAAAGTGTATCCAGTCAATACTGAATATCAACAATCACTTACAAAAAGGACATTCAGTGATATGATATTATTAGAGGGAAGAGGAATATTCTTGGCCCTTTCTGGAATTGTTCTGCAGATGTTTTAAATGTGGCCTGTTATTTTTCTTTTATTTATTATAGTGATATGCCCATCCATCTCACAAGAAGTGAATCTGGATGGCATACTGCAAAACAAATCATAAAACAATAAACGTGCCAAACCCAGTCATATTAAACAAGTTAGAAAAAGGAGGACACACAAGAGATCTTACTGGGTCCCTGAAACCTCCAAGCAAGATGACAAACCAAGGTCTTGAGGGACTTCTGAAAAATAAGGGCATATGTAGCTGACTTCACTTCAGAGTGTAGAATGGTTTAGAAGGAGACAGGCAAACAATGCATCTGACAGAATGGAGAAGTAATATGTGTTGTTTCAGAAGCACACATGCCTGTGCCACTGCATTTTGCACAAGTGGAAACTTCCAGATATTCTTCCATTGCAGCCCCACATAAAGCACATTACAATACTCCAGTCAGAAGGTGGCTACAGAAGGAATAACTGTCAGCAGAGCCACCCGGTCCAAGAATCTGTGTAACTGATGCATAAATGAAACAGTGCAAATGCCCTCCTAGTCATGACTGCCATCTGCTCTTCTAGGAGTTGTGAGGTCAGGAGGACCCACAAATAGCATATTGGGTCTTTCTGGAGCCAAATAACCCCATCCAGCACTGAAGATGGTGTTACATATAAACTGTTAACATGCCAGGTTTTTATGTTTAGATATATGGGGAGAGAGAAAGAGATATGGAAACTTGCAGTACTGACAGTTGATGGTTTTACCATCGAATGTCATTTGCCTGGTCCAAGGGATGGAAAATGGGTGTTCAGATCGTTATGTCTACTCCCACAACATTTTCCTCTATAATTGTTCATTTTGACTTTTAATCTTTCTGTACTTCAATCAATGCCATCCTTGTGAGTTTAGCAATGTATTCTTAAGGCTTGTAGGAGATAATTCAAACATTGTATTACGGCCCACACATATATATACCATGTTTCCCTGAAAATAAGACAGGGTCTTATTTTCTTTTGACCCCAAAATAAGCGCTTGGCCTTATTTTCGGAGAGGTTTTATTATTTTTGAGGTGCAGGAGGCAGCGAGCATAATCACCTTATGGCTGCTGCTGTGTGGCAATATTTTCAGGGAGGGCTTATTTTCGGGGGGGGAGCTTATTTTAGCGCATGCGCTCAAAAGCTTGATTGGGCTTATTTTCAGGGAAACAGAGTATAATTTTTAGGGCATCTGACTCCCAACAAGTCTGGGAGGTCTTATGCCACAAAGGATTTTATAGATGAAACCAGTATCTTAAATTGCATTTGGAAGCCAATCAGTAACTAGAGCAGCTTGCAGAACAATGATGTCACATGGCCATAACAAGAAATCCATCACCGTACCACTGTATTCTGGAGTACCTGTAGATTCTGGGCAGTCTTCAAAGGCAGCCCAATAGAAAGCCCATTAAGCAATCAGTTTGTGAGCTAACTAAGATGAATGACTGAAATGCTTCTTGGTTCCTGGAAAGAATGTAACTGGTGCAAAGGCACTCCTGATCATAGCTGCCACCTGCTCTTTACTGTAGATGTAATGAGGTGCAATGAATCCATAAGGATTCTCCAAACTGCACATCAGTCTTGAATAAGAAACTGCAATTCATTTCAAGACCAAAGACTGAAGATCCCAGAGCCAGGCCTCCAAAATATCTACAGCCACTCAATCTTGTCAGGATTGGACCAGAGTGTATTCCTCCTCATCAGACCTACACAGTCTTCAGATACTAGGGCCTTGACAGCATCACCTTGTCGGCCTGGAATTGAGATGTATAATTGAATATCATCGGATATCTTTCTCATATTTTCTGTAATATAGCCTGAATTCTTTCATAAGAATAGCCAACTCTGAACCATAGTCAATTCTTCAAGGACCGCCCCCCCCAATACACACACATTAATAGGATTATTGAATAAACTATAGCACATTAGAAATCTTATTGTAGAGACTGGGCTATCATTTGGCTGCTTTCAACAAACAGCTCTTCGGCTACCATCTGTTAGCAAAACAATTCTTGCTTCTGAATTACTTACTTACAAATAATCTCTTCCCTTCCAGGGCACATTTTATTGCTTTTTTTTAATTATAGGAATGCTTTTGTGAGTTCAGATTCATTACAATGTTTTATTATATCTTAATATTTTTACCTTTAGGGTTATTTTAATAAGCAGTTTGGAAACACTTTTCAAATAAATAAAATTCACTCCCTATAACTAATGTCGGAGGACATTAACATGCAATTTAAAGGGATAGATCATGAACCAGTCAGCATTTCAGGCAAAGTTGGGTGAAGCAGAACTTGTTCTATTATGGTCTAAGTAAGCCAAACTTTAAATGGCTTGAATTTTTTTTATTTTTGGGTAGAAGAGAATCAGAAAGAGAAGCCACAAAAGCTTATTTGGCACGTAGGAAGGAAATTTCAAACTCAGACTTACACGGTTGCATGCAAGCTTTACAAAACAAATTGTTAATTACAAGTTGGATTTTTTTAAAAATGATACAAAGATATTGTGTGTGTATTTCATACATTTCTTATCTCTCAAATAATCGCAGTTGCCATGAAACAACTGCAAAACTCTATGTTAAGGAAAGGATTTTATGCTAAGGTGGGGCTATTATTTTCTAAGTATATTTCCTCCTACTGTTGTTCTACTTGCTTTAGCTTTTATAGATTCTAGTATATGCAGATGTGCAAATCATACATGTAAGAAATAGTAGACAAGTATTCCATAAATAGAAATTTATGGAATACTTGTCTTTCAAACATTTGTTTAAAATAAACACAAACTCATCCCCTTCCTTTATTTTTTATTTTTTCACCATTATACATAACTGTGTAGTGTTTCACTCCATTTTTATATTAAATACAAAATGAGCTATGATTCATAGCAAAGACTTTTCACCACTAAGAAAATACAGAGGTTCACACCTGCAAAATATTTGTATTCTCTCTTCTAGCTTCATTATAGATGAATGTTTTCAAGAGCTTGCTTTAATGGTCTCTGTTCAGTCACCCTGTGAGGCAAGTTCCAGAATATTCTAGATGAGACCAGGAGATGTAATCAGGCAGGACTGAATCCATGGCGTGTGCGCCTTCAGGCTGCACTTTTTTCTGATTTATAATACTGTAGATACTCCAATATTTTTTTTAAAGGCTCATACTAAACAACGTTATGTTAGCTACATTATAAAGGCCGATCTTGCTTAACAACTTACCCTGCTTAGCAATTGTTCAAAGGTATGATGACGCTGGAAAGGTAACTTTATGACCAATTCTCTCATTTACGATCATCAAGGCTTCCCCATGGTCACAACCAACATTTGGACACATCTCAACCCGCAGGAATTTACAATCATGGCAGCTTCCTATGGTCACATGATTGCTATTTCCATGCTTCACATCTGGCTTCAGAGAAGAAGTCAATGCAGAAGGCAGCAGTAAATTCCCAAGTCATGGGTCATGTGAGGCCTTCCTTAATGACCCATGACTCACTTAACAACCAAATGGGAAATTACCTCATTATGTGGGTCATATTGTATGCCAGTATGTCAAACTCAGGGCGTCACAGTGGCATCATCAGGGTTGACTCAGCCTTCCATCCTTCCGAGGTGGGTAAAATGAGGACCCAGATTGTTGGGGGCAATATGCTGACTCTCTGTAAACCGCTTAGAGAGGCCTGAAAGGCCTATGAAGCGGTATATAAGTCTACTGCTATTGCTATTGCTATCACGTGATGGGAGTTTTTCCCCCTTTGCTAAACCAGGCATGGGTGTGGCCAGCGGGTGATGCATCTGGACTGCGGGCCAGGAGTTTGACAGCCCTGCTATATGCTGTGGCATATGAGGTCCAAGAAACAGCCAGCCTGGTGTTAGCTGGATCAGGAGGAATGTTAATTATTTTTAGCACCTCCTTTCACTCCCAAAAGATGTTTGGTCTAGATCAGGGCTGTCAAACTCCTGGCCCACAGGCCAGATGTGTCACATGCTGGCCATGCCCACGCCCGATTTAGCAAAGGGGGAAAAAGTACTGATACATCACATGACACCGCCGTGATGACGTGAGTTTGACACCCCTGATCTAGATGATAAAGTATATGGCCACTAACTTTAGTAGAAATTATGTATAATTTTTAAACATTCCTTATAATGTGAGAGCAACCCATAGCGGCTTTCATAAAGAAATGGACACATGAATGTTAGCTTCCTGGAGCCTAACACAGAAATAAAACATTGTTAGCCTGGAACATCTGCAGAGTTGTCCTATCTTGTTAGCAAGATAATTAAGAAATAATCACACCCTAGTGTATTAGTAAAGTAAAATATTTTGCTAACTATCCACTTATCAAAAAGCCTTTTCTCTAATGTTTTAATAAATCTAATTAAATATGACTTTGGGAGAATCTTGTTTTCTGTTGCTATATTGTGATTGAAGTACCATATTTTTTGGAGTATAAGTCGCACTGGAGTATAAGATGCACCAAGATTTTGAAGAGGAAAACAAGAAAAAAATAGTTTTTGCCCTCCCTGATCCTCAGGAACACTCTGCAGTCCTCTCAAACCCTCTACACATCCCATTTTTGCAAAAAGCGGACCCGTTTTTGGCCTCCCAAACCCCCCACTTTTTTCCCTCCGCAGCCCCCAGGACCACTCTCCACACCTCCCAAGCCCTCTGTGCACCCTGCTTTTTTGCAAAAAATGGGCCCCTTTTTGGCAAAACCGGGACGTGCAGGGCGGGTTTTCAGGAGGCCAAAAATGGCCATATTTGGTGTATAAGACGCACTGACATTTCCACCCTCTTTTAGGGAATGGCAGCGGTGGGTTCCTGCCAGTTCTAACCTCTTCTATAGAAGAGATTCCACAAATCTACAGTGCCATTTAGAACTGGTTCCAGCTCCCTCCCCCCGCCAGTCTGCACATCATCAAGATGAAGAGCGAGAGGAGGAATTCTGGAAGTTGAAGTGCACAAGTCTTAAAGCTGTCAGGTTTGAACACCCCTGGGCTTTTTTTCTAAATAATTAGGGGTGAGAGTATCTTGTAACTTGACAGCTTTAAGACTTGCATACTTCAACGCCAGAGTTCCTGAGCCAACATGACTGGAGGAGGAATTCTGGGAGTTGAAGTCCACAAGTTTTAAAGCTGTCAAGTTTGAACACCCCAGGGTTTTTTTTTCTAAAGGGTTAGGGGTGCAAGGGTCTTGTAACCTTACAGCTTTAAGACTTGCGTGCTTCAAATGCCAGAGTTTCTGAGTTAACATTTTGGTTGCTAAGCAAGAGTGTTGTTATGTGAGTTTCACCACATTTTACAAATTGGCCATGCCCACCCAGTCACATGGCTGGCAAGCCACTCCTACCTGGTCACATGGCCGGCAAGCCACTCCCACCCAGTCAAATGGCCAGCAAGCCACTCCCACAAAGCAGGCCACATCTACAGAAGAGGTTCTAAAAATTTTGAAACCCACCACTGGGGGAGGGGGGGAGTGTGCCTTATACTCTGAAAAGTACGGTATATAAAGTAAGCATTGGGAATGAAAGAAAAGAGAAAATAAATCACTGGCCTCTTGATTGAAACAGTTATAACAAAATGTTATTATTTTTCTTACTTAAAGATAGTCAGGATAAAAGAATACAATGGCTACAACTTCATCAATCAAATTTTAAAAACGTTTATCTGTTACTATATAAAACTGACTCCAATGTAACTGAGGAAAAAACAAATCAATTCTTATGTAATATTGCTCACACATGATCAAACTTCCTCTCTAGCTGTACCTTTATTTCTTCAGGAAATAACAGATCCTATTAAAATCATAAAAAGAAGAAAAGCTCCAGTCCTCATGGCTACTCCATTGAGTAGTATATAATACATATTGATTTTTTTTGCCTGTTTCCTGGCATCCATTTTTTACTCATTATATTGGAAAATTCATCTTCTAATACTTCTTCATACAGGATATGTACTTTCTCTTCCCATAGTCATCATACTTCTTCCTCTTGTTTCTTTCACTGCTTTTTCTTTCATTCCCATTTTTTGCCAAGATATTTCATGCATTAATTCATGTGGGAAAATTGAAAATTATCTCACAAGACAATGAAAAAATGTAAGATTCACACTCAGGAAACATTTAAAATATTATTTAATATTAATCTTGCATTCATCCAAATAAATGCTCATCTCTCTACTGAGTTTCATTTAACAAGAGAGATATTTGTTTTACTCAGGGAGAGAAACAGATCTGAGCTTGTATCTGAGTTTGGTATTTCCAAAAAAGGAGAATTAAGATTTTGTTTACTTATCTATTCTCCAGAATTTTGGGAGAATTCATGGAACAAACTAAGACTAATCCATTATATTGTGGGAAACATCTCCCTCAATCTATCTTAAACTGTAAACAAATGTAGACACGATTTGAACATGTTATATTTGTGCTCCTCTCCCACAGACTTTTAACTACTTTATGTGATGAAACCTTCTTGAAAACATCCATCACTCCATTCATCTCTAATCTGCCAAAAACTTCCGGACTTTTACAATATTTTGTTAAATTGAACTGTTCCTAAAATATTTTATTATTTATTTATATTTATTGGCACACAGTTCCTGTGGACTCATATGCTTTCTGAATTTTCTCAGAGTCAATGGAACTACTACTTTTTCTAGGGTTCCTTTGTTTTAAACTGAAAACAGAGGTATAATAGAAACCTTGTAGAATTGAGATGGATATAACCATCTCTGGAGTCATCCACTGAATTCTAGTGGGAGTAACCAGATATGATATTGAACTCTTCTGAAATTTCAAAGTTGAGGAAATAGTACTGGGCACAAATGCACCACCAAGAAAGTTCTCAGATAATTTATGTTTTCAGGAAATTTAACAACCCCTCCTTGTCACCTAATATAGTTCATATTAATGAAAGACATAAAATGCCCATGAGGAAATCAAATTCTTTTAAATACTGTTTTTAGAAAAATCATATGATAAATTAGTCTATTACAGTGTATCATATTTATTTAGAAGGATGCAATGGTGGGATTCAAATAATTTAACAACCAGTTCTCTGTCCTAATGACCAGGTGGGTAGGCGGGGCTTAGTGGTCATGAGACCGTGTGGGCGTGGCCAACTCAACATTATTCAGGTCGATGGGCACTTTGCCTTAGCTGTTACAATGTAATAAGGGTTAACCGGAGAGGCAGTTTCTGTAAGCAGGGCAATAAAGATTAAGTTAGAAACAACAGCAGAATGTTTCCTTCCTGCCTTCCTTACAGGATTAGCCCTGTAAAGCAGAAACAAAAACAAAAGAAGATTTCTTCCAACAACCAGTTCTCTGAACCTCTTAGAAAGTTAAGAACCGGTTCTCCCGAATAGGTGCGAACTGGCTGAATCCCACCACTGGAAGGATGTGACTGGGATCCACCATTCATAAAATGATGAGTAGCTTTGTTTGGAGATAGCAATAGCAATAGCAGTTAGACTTATATACCGCTTCATAGGGCTTTCAGCCCTCTCTAAGCGGTTTACAGAGTCAGCATATTGCCCCCAGCAATCCGGGTCCTCATTTTACCCACCTCGGAAGGATGGAAGGCTGAGTCAACCTTGAGCCGGTGAGATTTGAACAGCCAAACTGCAGAACTGCAGTCAGCTGAAATAGCCTGCAGTGCTGCATTTAACCACTGCGCCGCCTGAGATGTACAGTATATATCTGTTCTCCATGTCCAAAGTGAATATGAGTGATTTGAAGCAGCGGTCTTCAACCCCTGAGCTGCAGCCTGGAACTGGGCCATGGCCTGTTGGGAACTGGATCACACAAGCCATAGGCAAGCACACGAAGCTTCATTTGTCCAAGCAGTGTATGCACGTTAAATCATCCCTTATCCCCACCCCTCAACACTGGTACACAGAGCCAGAAAGGTTGGGGATCGCTGATCTAAAGCATACTGGAGTTTGGAAAGAATGGTTAAATTTACTATTTTGCTTTCTGATAATTTTTTTTAACTGTTAGGTATTAACTTTGTGAAGAGGTTAGATCAGGTTAACTCAATTTGTACATCATCCTGGAAGAAACTCTTCATGGTTTCCCACTTCCAAGAAAAGAAAAAGACTGAAGCCAGGAGGCACTGCTTTTCAATGCCATTGCTTCAGAACAGACTTACCACAGAGTTCAGAGTAGCCTCTTTCTTGATGACTTTCAGAATGTTAAAGATGCAAAGTGTTTCCTGGTCTGTTAAATGAACTTTATCATCTTTGCCATCTTTTATTGTTTAAATAAAATTGGTATTCATATTGCCAAAATTTGGTTGGTTTTTATAATACATTTGGTTTACATTTTTTTTTTAAAAAATGTGTATGTTTTAATGTCTTCAAATGGTGAATTTACAAGATTGTGGCTGGATTTAACAGGCAAGCATTTAGAAGTGTTAAAGAGATGTTCTCAAAATTTTAAACGGATCCACTGACTCAGAAACATTGCTTGCCTCTGGCAATAAAAACTGAATTAATTCTTCAGTGATAAGCTTACTTCTTTAAAGAATATGCTCATGCACACAAAAAGGGGGGATTTGAGTGTACACCTGCAGTGATTTCTCATCTTCTTCCAACTTCTTTAAATTTACCCTCATGTTGAAAAATAAGAAGTAGACATGAGTTCAAGCAGTTACTGCCTCAGAATTAGTTATTCTGAGAGGGCTGTTAGCCACATTGGTTGAAGAATGATGGGAACTGCTATTCTTGGGAAGGGCCATAAGCTGGAAAAAGCTGTTGTAGGCAGAATCTGGAAAAAGATTTAAGTTATAACTTTTTTGGGCTTCTGCAAATACTTTAGTAACACAGAATTGATGGCACTCTACAGATTTGAGAGGTGTCTTGAGACTTCATCTCACCATGTTATTGTATACCTCAACAGTTCAATCTTCCTTTGAACAGAAAGACTCCATGTGCCTAATTTTCACAAATCTAGCAAGAATTTGCAAAAACCAAAATGACTGATCGTAAGAAGAGTTGGAATTATGAGGTAGGCCAGATCAGGAAGCAGACAAGAATTACGGTAAGGTTACTTTATTGTTGGAATAAAAAAACCTGAATGTCTGTTGATGATTCCTCCTACGTCCTCTCTTATACCAAAAAGACTCAAGGTGAAGTTATTTTCAGTTTCTTTCTCATACTTTCTCCTTTCCCAGGATTTCATCTCTTATTTTGCTTTACCTCTATCCCTTCTTTAAGGTTATGTATATATCCCTCTGCACACAGTAATAATATAATGCAGATCATCCTAACATACCATTTTGGGATCTGAACAGCAATATAGATAAAATATGTCTGCAATACTGAAATGCTTCTCTAATTTTAATTCAGGGAAAATAAAATAGTCTGTTACCAATAGTTTATAAAATACTAAAACACAGCATTGTCTAAAAAACTGCTTGGCAGGTACCAGAATTTGTTACAATACCTTATTATCTAATTTCCATTTAATAACCATAAAAAACTGAAACAGGGAGCAACTAACAGACTGAAATCATTTTAAAGAGCCACTGACATTGTGACTGCCTCTAGAATAAATCAATGCAGGTCTTCAAATTCAGCCAAACTACAAGTCGCAGTGTGAATTTTATTTTCCAAATAAAAATAACTGACAGCATCATTGTGCATAAAGTTACACAATGCAAAATTAAATCTCTGGCAGGTAAAACGAGAACCCAGCGCTCTTCCCATTGGCAGGATAAGGATAAAAGCATCCCCCCCCCCATCTGTCTTCTGCCAACTTGCTTCTACTCCAATTTGTTTAAAATTCTTTAAGCCTGTTCAAAAGACACATAATTAAAGGTCTTATCTGTTCTCTTTTCTCTGCCAAAAGTTACTAACAACTTGATGGCCAAGTTAAACTTTCTTGGACTTCACTCAAGGTTTTAAATCGTGAGTCAGAACTGGATTGGTTTTGGCGAACATTTTCCTCCATCTCCTAAATGAGTCAGAAGAAAAAGTAAGATAAAGAAAACCCGGTTTATTTTCATTTAAAAAGTTAAGGTCATCTATGTGCTCCTGTTCCAATCACTTTCTCTTCCCCTCCTACCTGCTTTCTCCCCAGAATTCTGTGTTTCAACACCTAGAAGTGAAACCCTTTCTCTAAAGAACAAAGTCAAGTCGCAGCAGAGTGATGATTGCCATGCAGGCAGCTGTCCTCCCACAGATGTGACGCCCTCTGCCTTATCCATGTAATCATCAAATCCCCAGCTGGGCCTTGTTTGATAGGGATCTGGGAAGCCTATTGAAATCTCTTTAGTGGCCTCATGTTCTCAAGAGATAAAATTCATCAGCCTTGCCAGGCATTCTTTAGAAAGAGAAAAGCCCTTGTGATTGGGTCAGGGGATGGTTCTGTTTCCCCCAAACACAGAGGCTCCTTCATGCAATGCCTTCTGGGAAAAATTGCTTGCATCTGCTGGAATTTTTCTATAAAAGGCCAGCAATATGTGGCCATGTAGGAACCCCCTGGACTAAAAAGATATTTATTGTGGGCACAGAACTTGATTCTATAAGGAGCTGGATTATCATTCAGCGTAGAAGACAATTGATTGGCCATTCATTGGAGACAATGTACATTTAAAGGCTCAGATGCCAGGTGCATATGGGACTTCCAAAGAACAGAGATTGCTTTAATGCTCTTTAGAATTGTCTTCTCCTCAGAGCTTCCCTCCAGCTGCGTTGACTCACAACCCCCATCATCCCTTGTTGCACTAAAGGGAAGGTGAAAGAAATACTAAATGCAGGTGAAGGTGGGAAAGAGGTGGCCAAGACTGCTCTTCTCTTTTGATGTCATTCTAAAAATCCTACGGTATCCTTACAGTGCCAGCTGAGAGCCAATCTGCCAAAATATTATTGAAGAATATTTGTTTAAATTATTTAAGCTTTTGTGAAAGTTTTAAAAAAATATCATCATGAAAACCGTGTTAGCGAAAGAGAGAAGTGTTTACATTGTCTGGTATATTATTTTTAACAGACATGCAAAATTATATACTGATTAAGCAATTTCCTTGCTTAAGGCTACTTTTATTAATTCCAGTTGCAAATTTTTATACCAGGGGCGGCAAACTCACAGCCCACAGGCTGGATGCATCACACCTTGGCCACCCCCACCCCCATTTTAGCGAAGGGGGAGAAAGACACAATACATCATGTGACAACGTGTTGACATGAGCGACAACACGTTTTATGCTCAAGTATTTTAGAAAAGTATTTCTAGCAATCAGGATGACATTTGTTTTATCAATTAGTTCAGTTAAGATAATAACGAAATAGAGGTTTGCTGCCCTTAGGTTACAAAAAAGCACATTAGTGCACTTCATTGCTTTACAGGTAGTTCTCGAATTATAGCCATTCATTTAACAAATGTTTGAAGTTATGACAGTGCTAAAATAAATGATGTATGACTGTCGCAGTGTCACTTGGGTTGTATAATTGCAATTCAGGTACTTGGCAACCAAGTTTTACGATGGCGGCAGTGTCCCGAGTCCTGTGATCATGATTTACAACCTTCCCAGCTGGCTTCTGACAAGCAAAATCAATGGAGGAAGATGGATTTGCTTAACACCCCATGATTTGTTTCACCTGATGACTTACTTAATGATTGCATCACTTAGTGGATGTTCCGGTCCCAGTTATGATTATAAGCCAAGGACTATCTCTACATATTCCATGATGATTATAAGCCAAGGACTATCTCTACATATTCCATGAATTCTTCAGTAGAAAAAAAGTCAGGCATATCAGCTAGACCAGTGTTGGTGAACCAACCTCCTTCCCCACCCCCTCTCTCTCACACACACACAAAAGAAAAGTCAAAAGTTTAGCTCTAGCATCACTGATGTCATTCAAAACGTGCACAATCCTTTGGGATTCGCACAATTGCCCCCATGGATCTACTGCATGCCACATAGCAATAGCACTTAGACTTAAATACCACTTCATGGTGCTTATACATCCCTCTCTAAACGGTTTACAGAGTCAGCCTCTTGCCGCCAACAATCTGGGTCCTCATTTTATCCACCTTGGAAGGATGGAAGGCTAAGTCAACCTTGAGCCGGTGAGATTTGAACTACCTAACTGCAGCTAGCAGTTAGCTGAAGTAGCCTGCAGTACTGCACTCTAACCACTGAGCCACCTCAGCTCTTACATTCAGGTGTTCTCTTTCTGTTGACAGGTCCCTGTGGTATACCTAAAGCTGCTCTGGGTTGCACAAGGCCTTTGTTCTTGAAATGGCTTCAAAGACCGGTTTTTCTTTTATGGCCTCTTCAGCCTCCAAAAACTACCCCAAAACACACAGTCTTCTACTGAAAGTTTGGGAGGGTTCAGAGGCTGCCCCAGAACACATCCCATTCTCACATGCTCTCCACAGCCTCTGAAAAACTTGTAAAAGCATGCCCCATTCTCACAGGGCCAATTCTTCTACAATTTTTGAGGCTCCAGTGCCCATGTGAGAGCATATCCCATTCTGTTGCAGCTTCCAAAAGTCACACGAAAAGAGGGCATGCTTTAAAAAAAAAGACTTAGTTGGTGAATCTTGGCATGTTACCCGAAATATTGTAGCATATTGTCTTGGACACATGTGCCATCAATGAACTAAACAGACATTGCCTGCTCTGGAAAAAACTCACTACCTGGCATCTAAACTAGACTTGAAGTTTCTCCAGGAAATATATGCATCTTCCCTATTATTGTATTGTTCCCAAGTGGCATTTTTCAAAGCACTAGCTGATAACCCGGCGTTGCCCGGGTATTTATTTATAAGGGGAAAATATCCGGACCAAACATAATTTCTAATGTTGGATTTTCCCCCTTATCAGACCCAGCCCCTGCATAGCAACTCCATTACACTGTACAGTAGAAGTCATTTTATGGCAGTACAGTAGAAGCCATTTAAAGGCACAACAGGTATCTTAACAGAACACACACCCCAAGGAGTGTTAGCGGTGTCTTTCCCCCACAGTATTTGTCTCCAGAGGGTAAGTCATGTGGGTAGCAAGTTGGTTTGAAATTGCTTGAGGCATTCCAGAGTTATGCTGGAACACACACACACCCCCACCCCCACAATCAATCAATCAATCATGCATACATACATACATAATATGTATATATATGTATGTATGTATGTATGTATGTGTGTGTGTGTATATATATATACACACACATATATATATGTTATATTTATGCTGATAAATAAATAAAGGGAGAATATATATATATATATATAAATAAATAAAGGGAGAATATATATATATATATATATATATATATATATATATATATATATATATATATATATATATATATATATATATAATATATATATATATATATATATATATATATATATATATATATATATATATATATATATATATATATATATATATATATATATATATATATATATATTATATATTTTCTGAAAGCATTTTAAATTACTTTCAATCAGCTAGCCTTATAAAGTAAATTAATGATTGTAGACATTTAAACAAAATGTTTCCTCAACTCTGTCCTACAGAATAGCTCTTTGAACATGTAAACACAACACCGTATATAAGGGAAAGTCTCTCCAAATTTAATCTTTGCAACAATTCAGTGTGTTGTGTTGGTCTGAGAGAATATGACTAGCAGAAAGTCACCACTTAACTCTACAACTGGGTGGGTACTTGAACTATCTCCAATGCTTTAACTTCTATACTACACTGGTGATGTGTACTGTATACATGATATTTAAAGTAAAACAGTACATTTATGGAATCACGTTGAAAAAAGCTGTGGGACTTCATTTGGGGATTACCAACCTGACAATCTCTTTGTACTGCTAGGATTTTTTGATCAATGACGGGATCAGATATTATAGGAAGAGAGCTGTGTTAGTCTATGGTAGCCCGATATCAGAAGAAGGCTAGTAGAATCTTTCGGATTAATGGATTTCATTAAGAGGTATAAGCTTTTGTAAGCTATGGCTCTCTTTATTGGATGCAATATAATGAAAGGGTGATAATACACAAGCAATTTTTCACCCAATTGATCAGCAATACCCCTCTGACTCATTCCAATTTAAATCTGACATCAATCTAACCACTCCATTGCATCTGATGAAGTGAGCTATAGCTCACAAATCTTATGCTTCAATGAAATGAGAAAACCTTAGTCTGAAAATGTACTACCATATCCCTGCTTATTGAAGGGCTCAAGCTATACAGGACCTATCCAATTTAATTAATAATGATTGCTTCAGCACTTTGGACTAACTTTGTTTAACCATGGTATGTTGAATAATATGTAATTAGGTACATTCACATTCTATAATAAACTAGAACAATACCCCTCCTAGATTATAGCTTGCCAATACATCTTAATTTCCTGCCTTAAAACGACCATTGACTTACCTGAACGGTCCTTCTATGTGTGCTGCGAGGGGAATCCAAGCATGGGTTAACTTTGTCCATTAACCTTGAGACTGAGTTATGTAAATTGGTGACCATGCCTCCAGTGGCCGGGTGGGCTCAGTTTCGTACGAAGTCAGCCGTTTATTGATGTATAACAAGAAGAACACTGATAACATAACAATAACAGTAGCAATAAAGGCTGTTGCCAAAAGGCATACAAACATAGTCAAGAAGAAACGCAAGTCATAAGTAAATAACATCTGACATAAAGCGGTAACATATCAATGAAGATAATGAATTTCAAGACATGACCACCCTGGCCAGCCGCAGCTGCGGGCGGGTTTGGATTCCTCTCGCAGCACACATAGAAGGACCGTTCAGGTAAGTCAACGGTCGTTCTCCTGTGTGCTGCTTGGGGAATCCAAGCATGGGACATGCCAAAGCAATTAAGGTCCAGGGCAGGAACCAGGCTGGCCAGGGTACCCCGCAGGGGGGAGCACCTGTTGCAATACACGCCGCCCGAAGGACGCCTCAGCCGAGGCATACACATCAACCTTGTAATGTCTGATAAATGGTGATGGTGTAGACCAGGTGGCTGCTCTACAGACCTCTTCCACTGAGGCTTGCATGGCCCAGGCGGCCGTGGTGGCCGCCCTCCTGGTAGAGTGAGGGGTGATGCGCCTGGGAACCTGCCGGGATTGACTGTCATAAGCAAGGGCAATGCACGCCTTCAACCACCGCCCTATCGTATGAGAAGAAACTTTCTGTCCCATGGAAGATGGTTGAAAGGAAACAAAGAGTGCCTCAGACCGTCGGAAGGACGCTGTCCGCTTCACGTAGCGGCGAAGAACCCTGTGCACATCCAGGTGATGTCATTGGCACTCCTGCGGATGAGAAGGGTTGGGACAAATGTCCGGAAGGACGAGTTCCTGAGCTCTGTGGAACAGCGTGTTGATTTTTGGTAGAAAGGCTGGGTCCAAGCGGAGAACAACTCTGCTGGGGTGGAATATACAGAGATCCGCTCGAACGGAAAGAGCCGCCAGCTCGGAAACCCGCCTGGCTGATGTAATCGCCACCAAAAACACTGTCTTAAGAGTCAATAGTCGAAGACTGATGGAAGAAATAGGTTCGAAAGGAGAGTCCATAAGTGCCCTGAGCACTAATAACAGATCCCAAGTAGGGTAGTGGTGCATGGTCGGAGGTCGGATGTTGGCCGCCCCCTTCAGGAAGGCCTTGACTTGAGAATGTTGTGACAAGGAGCATCCCTGACCTCCCCCAATCACTGTGGCAAGAGCTGTGACCTGCCTGCGGAGCGTGTTGGGTGCCAAACCTTTGTTAAGACCAGATTGTAGAAAGTCCAACACTCGGGGCACCGAATCCTGGAGGGGGTCTGCCCCAGCCCGTCGGCACCACCTGCAGAAGGCCTGCCAAGTAGCCTCGTAAATTTGAGTGGTGGAAGGTAGGCGGGCTGCCTGAATCGTACTGACGACCTCGCTGGAATACTGAAGGTTTGTCAGAATAGTCCGCTCACGTGCCACATGGCTAATTGTAGCAACTGGGGGTTCGGATGAATGAGGGCCCCTTGATGGAGCTGGATTTGATCGTCCGGGATCCTCCACCGGCAGGAGATCGACAGATGCACCAGGTCGGCATACCAGGTCCGCCGGGACCACATCGGAGCCACCAGGAGGACTTCCGCACATTCCGACAGAATCTTCTGGATGACCGCCGGGATTACTGGAAGAGGTGGAAAGGCGTAAAGGAGGCCGGCCGGCCACAGGCTGCGCAAGGCATCCATTCCCTCCGCTCCAGGGGTCACATACCTGGAGAAGAAACGGGGCAGTTGCGCATTGTGAGGCTGCACGAACAAGTCCACCACCGGATGGCCGAATCGAAGAGAAATCTGCTGGAAGAGGTCTGGATGTAACTGCCACTCCACATGATCCACTGTGGCTCTGCTCAGCCAATCCGCCTGGACGTTGGATTTGCCTGAAATGTGTTCCGCTTGAAGGGACAACAGCCTGGACTCTGCCCAATGATGCAATTTCTCCGCCTCCATCATGAGAGCTCTGGAGTGCGTGCCCCCCTGGCGGTTGACATGCGCCTTGGAGGCCACATTGTTGGTCAAAATCAGCACGTGCTTGTGAGTCACAATGTCCTGAAACTCGCAGGGCCAGTCTGATGGCCCGCAGCTCTAGCCAATTGATGCTGTTGGACAGCTCCCGGTCCGACCAGCGACCCTGTGCCATCCTGTCCAGGGCATGGCCGCCCCATCCAAACAGTCTGGCATCCGTCATAACCTGGATACATTCCGGCTCTTTGAATGGACACTCCTTGAGAATCTTTGAGGACGCCCACCATCAGAGTGATCTGAGGGCCTTGGGTGAAAGACGGACCTTGAGCTGAGAATGACTGGTGTGAGATCTCTGATAAGGAAGCAGGAACCATTGGAGTGGTCGTGCGTGAAACCTAGGAATGATGTCGATGCAAGAAATCATCTTCCCTAACAACTGAGAGAGTAAAGCCAGGGGCACGAGCCGCAAGGCTGACACTTGAGAAGCCAGCCGTTGGATGCTCTGTCGCCTTTCCAGAGACAGGAAAACTTGGCAAGTGGTGGAATTGATGATGGTCCCTAAGCGAAGCAGCGTTGTAGTCGGCTGCAGATGGCTCTTGGGAAGGTTCAGCACAAAACCGTGCCTCCGCAGGGAGTCCATCGTTACCTGAAGATCCCATAGGGCCTGGTCCCGGGATGGTGACAGGACCAAGATGTCGTCTAAGTAACAATTCACTCTCACCAGAACCGAACGAAGGGAGGCCGCCACCACCGCCAGGAGCTTGGTAAAAGTGCGGGGCGCCGATGAGAGGCCGAAGGGCAAGGCCCTGTACTGGAAATGACGGCCCGCAAAGTGGAAACGCAGGAACCGTCGACCGCCCCAGATTCAGGGATAACAGGCAAGGAACGATCCGGAGACCAGGTCTGGAGCCTGCAGGTTGTGGGGCTGGTGAAATATGCTGAGGTAAGAGCGTGGGAGGGGAAACTCTACCCTCTCCAGAGGCTTTAGATGATGCTTTACATTTATCTTTCTTTTTGTGGCCCTTATCCGGAGCTCCGGAGGTCTCTCTGGGCCTCTGACTGGTGGCCCTAGAGGTGGCTCTGCCAGGCCTTGAACTAACCCCCGCTTGGGCAGCACCCTGATTATCAGAAGAGGATTCAACTCCCACAGTAGAATGATCAGCCATTGCAATGAATTGAGATTCGAAAAGACTCAAAAGGCACAGAGCACAGAGTTCACTGTAAGGCAAAGAGACCGCGTGGCCAGCAAAGCAGCAGGAAAACAACTCCTCCCCAAGGCACACAAAGCCGAAGTGAGGGAATTGGGAGGGGCCGATGAGTCAGCAACTGCAAGAAGAGGAAACGCCCGGTCTCAGCTGCGCCTGCGTCAGAAACGGCCCCAGCATGGTGCCGAACAAACGAGCGCCAAAATTCAAATCGTAAGCCACAAGCACAATCACTTTAGGCTCTCAGGGGGAAAATAATGCCGGAATCGCTAGCGCGCAGCCCTAATGCGATCGGCTTTCCGCAAAGGCAAACCTCGCCGCGAACGGTGGGTAACTCCCAGCGGCAAGAGGAGAGAAGCCACGCCGTGAACGGCAGGCAATTCAAAGGCTCCGAGGCTCTTAACGCAGCGGGGGCTCTTAATCTCGTCGTTAGCGCCAGCTGAAGCTCCGCGCTGTGGAAGAAAACCCCCTGCCAGCAGGAACAAAGCCCTTGCCGCCCAGCCATCTGCAAAGGCTCTAAACGCCTGCGGGGAAAACTCAAGCCCCAAACGGCTCCAAACGGTAGAGAAATACCTGAGCAGTAAAAGGGGCCATAGAGGGAACTGGCAGATAGCGAACTGTCGCCTCCCCATTGCAAATCTTTTCCACCAACTAAGTCCATCGTGCTTGTAAGGAAATCCAGAAAAAGAGTATAAATTTGTCCCAGAAGTCTGGAGAAGAATTGATATACGTCTCGTCGGCTGGACTGAGTTAAGAAAACTGAGCCCATCCGGCCAGTGGAGGCGTGGTCACCAATAGCAATAGCAATAGCAGTTAGACTTATATACCGCTTCATAGGGCTTTCAGCCCTCTCTAAGCGGTTTACAGAGTCAGCATATCGCCCCCACAGTCTGGGACCAATTTACATAACTCAGTCTCAAGGCTAATGGACAAAGTTAACCCATGCTTGGATTCCCCAAGCAGCACACAGGAGAAGAGGATAGGTCAATCATGATTAAAATATTCATCTATTTTCATCATTACCTGCTGTCTACCTTTCCTCCATTGGAATTTCAGCAGTAAACTGACAGCTATGTTTCTGACTAATGATTTTCTTACGTGTACCTATGCACACACCTCTACAAAAGAGTATGGATTTTAAAAGAAAAGAAAAGCAACCACAAAATAATGTAAAATAACATAGAACAATCATTTGATTATTGAAATGCAGGAACACTATGTAGGAAACAGATTATTCTAGCTAACTTACTATTATCAATAGAAGAGAATATTTGCCACTCAGGGTTGAAATGTGAGGTCCTTGGTGCTCTCTGAGCTTGGTTGTTTTCTTACAGACATTTTGTTACCAAACTAGGTAACATCATCAGTGTTAAAAGGGAGTGGGGTTTGTTCTCATTTTATATACTAGTGGTTTGCCCTGTCAGTATTGGTGGGAGTGGTCTTGGTGGTTCCTTGTTTGGGTTGCTGTTGTGTTAACTTGTTTGCCTGAGTTAGTAGTTCCTTGATTGAGGTATTGTTTTCATACATTATTATGCCAACCTAGATTGTATAGGGATTATGGAAGATGTGACCCAACAAACCCAGAGGCACTATACTGGAGAAACCTAGACTATATTAATAAGAAGTGACTTTGTTGACCTTCAGACTCATACTGGACATGACAGAGTTGATCGTGGAAACATAGGTGCACCACACATCTATAGCTCTTCTTTATATAGCTGTCTGAACACATGTACAAGTAAATTTTCAATTTGAGTTTTTCAAGCAAGTCTTCAAGAAAGATTAATGAACATCAGACCCCCATTGGCAGCATGCCAGCTCAATAGTCTGAGAAACAGCTAAAGTTATGGATTCCTTCCCATGTAATACTTTTTCTATTTAATTTATGATTGTCAAGTCACACCTGAAGAGCAACTCTGGAAAATCAAGTGGAATTTTTTTTTCTAATAAACTATTTTAAGTATCTGCTGCCCTCCGGAGGAAAGAAATGTTTAAGATTCTAGAATGAACATTGTATGTACTTCACATGGTTTTACAGTCGTGTTTCACAAAAGTTTATGGGTTTTAGGATACAACAATATTTATTTTGATTTCAAAGGCAGAGAGCTAAATTCATCTTATCTTGTGAATCTCACTAATATCCATGAATCTCTTATTTGATGAAGGATAAAAGGAGGGATGTCTTATGTATGTCACCTCCAAATTATATGAAAGATTGGAATGCTTAGACTTTCTAGGGATTTTTTGGAATTTCTTAATGTTTTGCATTGTAATTAGCTAATATTAACCAGCTAGACTGCACCACTACTCACCATCAACTCCAAATCACTTACAAACTCCTTAAAAACCCAACTGTCTTTTTTTAAAAAAAGTGCCTCAGCTATAGAAATTAATAAATTTTATATATTTAGTCCATACTTTGCTGTTTATTATTATTCCATGAAGTTACCCACAGATATATTTATTTAGAAGTGCTTGGTGAAGGACATAATCAAAAGCAGTTCTAGACAACTAGTTTGCTTTACCTCTATAAAACATATATTGGTCCATCTTCAACAGATATTATAATAGTTACTAAAGTTAATGCTGCTGTCTACCAATTTACCCAAAATAAAAATCACTCAAGATGGCCTTTAATTAATTCATTTTCCCTTTGGTCTTATTTTAAAATGAGCAATACATTGGTTACTTTTTAACTATTGAGGCCAATGCTGGTAGCGAGATACACATTTTTGCTATACTATCATAAAGGACACATACCTAAGATTTCTTGGGTAGATGCTATCCTTACCTAATTATTTGGCAATTTTTATCTGCTGATAATCCATAAAACATCTCATTTCCCCAAACTTTTGCCTTGATTCTCATCCTCCTTCTTGAATAAGCAACGGTGCAGACAAGGAAACCGAATTAGTCAGCAGGAACAGACTTTCGTAGAAGCTCTTGATCCTTTTTTTTTAGCTAACAGTACAGCAGCTTCCATAGTTATCACTGTTGGTCTTAATGATTTTTACAATATTTTTTTCAAAATATTTTAAACCTCGCCAGGAATGTTTAAAGACACCAGGGGAATTTTCACTGTGAACACCCATATGATGCAACTGTCAGGTACAATAAACAAATTAACATAGTAAATTAATTGATGCACCAAAGTATCTGCTGCACAAGATACTTACTTGACTGCTTCTGCTACATTGTTAGACGTATGACCTGATAAGGCATCATGCAAATTACGGATAAAGTAATCTCTGTATTCTTCTGGAAGAGCCATGAATGTTCCACCCATCACAATGAATTCCACTTTGTCGATGCTGTGACCCAGCTGTTTCAGCTGTAAAAACAAGATCAGTCTTTTGAACCATGCCAAAAACTACATATTTTTACGTCTGGTTATCAAAACACTGTAAAATATTTTAAGTGATGTTACTTCACAGCTTTTTATAAAACAAGCATTATAGTATTAGCAGATTTATTTTAGAGTGTCCTTCAACTTCAAGCAACAAACTTATATTGAGCTATCCATCTCACTCACAAGCCTTCTCTCTTAATAGCCCATCAAGTTTGGAATTCTCTTCCTTGGAGTCCTATTAATGCCTATGTTATGCCTCTCCTTAATCTCTGGCCATTCATGTTACAGATGTAGGATATTCCAGGAGGATGGAGGGATAGGGTGGAATATTTAGAGTACTCTTGCTTTCCTCACACCAACATTTTAATAAAATATTATATGTATTCATTTATTTATTTTGAATAGTATTTGGAAACTTGTAGAGCAGGGGTGTCAAACTCGCATTGTCACATGACATATCATTACTTTTTCCCCCTTCGCTAAACCTGGCATGGGTGTGGCCAGTGCATGACGCATCTGACCTGGGCACCACAAGTTTGACACCCCTGTTGTAGAGGAAGACTACTTTCTCAACCTGTAAGAGAGTTGTTGGCAGGTGATATAAATAACCTTTGGCTATAAGTGGTGTAACTCAGTGTAAGACACCTTTTTGAATGAAATACCATGGTGGAGAATGCTTAACATCTAGCATAAGAGCTCTGCAGATCACCATTCAAGAAGTTGATGTTGACTTATGAAGTCCAAGCAATATAAGTCATATTAGTGGGATCTATTTCCCTCTTGAAGCAATTATAATCTTCTCAATGAAAAAGGTTCAGAGTTTGGTGAAAAGTTTTTAATCTAGCCCTGATCTTTAGACAAATGATTTGCTGCAGTAGTTAAGAGTAATTATCAGGACTCCCATCCAGCTACATCCACGCTTTGCCAAATGCCAGTCTGCCATAGGAAATTGGGATAGGGAGCCTGAGGGGAGGTAGAAGGGTGGCTGGGATAAAGGGGAATTGAATCTACCGTTTGTGCCACATGAGAACTGCTGGCAGTTCCAAGTTCATGCAATGGAATGTGATGCCATCCAACCTGCCAAGCCAGGGACTGTTGCAAAACAATTTGTTTGAATGTAATTGGATAGTTAAAGATAATTAGGGGAAAGGTGGGGAGAAGGGAACAGTTTCCTAGATGCTTTGGGCGCAAAACTTCAGATCCAGCTTTGCCTTACTTAACCATTTGGCATTCCGCATAGTTTCCTTTTGGTTCAGTTTTCATTTTTACTGATGCTTTCCCTATGTGAAAAAATCTTTTGCCAATTGGTTAATCTCCATGAACGCAATAAAATCATGGACATAGTTGTAGCCTAAGCTTCGCATTTAGCTACAAAGAACTAAATTGCTTCATTTTTATCCCACCATCATCACATTCTTCCACCATAACAAATCCTTACTTGTTCAACTCGGTGTCTGGTCTGGAGATAAGGATCATATCTGGCACGTATGGCTCTCATAGATGTTGGCTAAAAGAAATCAAAACAAAATTCCTTAGGAAACAACTAGCAAGGTTGTTTTAAAGAGTCTATAATTCAAACTCCTCTCACTCCAGGGACAAATGATCAAGCTTAAATTATCTTATAGTACTTCAGACCAATTATGTAAGGACTTAGCTGTATGTAGAAAATTCTAACGCTGGGACAGGTGGAAGGAAAAAGAAGAGAACCACCATTAGCAAGTTGGATGGACTCAGTCACAGTGGCGAATGGTACTCCGTGAAGACTTGAACTCTTAGGTTATGGACAGATTGAGAAAATTTATGTGTTTGTTAAGAATTAATGAATTAACTGAATTAATGGCAAAGAATGCATCAAATCCAAATTCCTAACTGTACTGTCAAATTTTATTTTTGCTAGATCAGGAGTATATAGCTTTTATTGGACTGAGGATTACTCAGTCTTGCTCAAAAATGGTGCTTAACATATTAAAAAAAGTTAACCGGGTTCAGTATGTAAACTAAAATTTATGTAATGTAAATATAAATGACATGCTGCAAACAAGATGACCATTCTTCTGTTTAATAATTCATTCTAGCATATTGAATTTGACATTTAAGTAGCAATGTCCAGAAAAGCTCGGGAAACCTCATCCTTGGCTCTGGAGAATCATATGTGTTGTATGTATCTGATTTGATCTTAACAACTCTAAGAGCTGAATTAATTTTAATATGATATATGCAAATCAATTTCACAGATGCTGTCCAAATGGGATTTCATAAATAAATCTCCAACTAATGGAGTGATTATAAAATAATTTTATAGAATCGCCAATCCAATTTCAAAGCAATCCAAAATACGGGGGGGTGGGGGGGGGTGGGATATGCTAGATGAATAGATTAAGGAGTTAGGGGAAAAGGTATCTAACTCAATATAACATAATTTCTTAAAAGTTGTTTCTGGTTCATATATCAGACTTTAGCAAATGACCAGATTGAATCAGCTATCAATTTAATAAAAAGCTAAGTGTCTTTTTAAAAACAGAGGCCACTCTTAGTGACTATGTTATTTGAAAACAAGGAGAGATGTAATAGAGCACTTGTGGAGACACAGTTTGGAAAAGTCTTAATATATTACTTCACAAATGTAATATATTTAACTTGTATCTTTAACTTAGGTCCTCCATATGCATTGTCCATTCTGGATGAGAATTAGGGGAGCTGAAATCCAACATACTCCAGGAGAGCATTGGGTTGGGGAAGCTGTTATATGATTAACAGTGTCAGTACAACAATGTAGAAAGTATACTTACCTGTACCCACAACCATCTCTTCATTTCTAACTTAATTTCTAAAATATTGAGATGGTCTCAAGCATGACCATCTCACACTTGAGACTAATAATTACCAGATAGAGGTCCAGTTGTGAAATATTGAAAGAAAGAAAAAAAATCCGAAGCCCTCACTATTCTATGAATGTAAAATAAACTGGTCCTCCCCTAAAATTTCTGATATTTTGGTTTATAGTACATCCCCCCCCCACACACACAAAAATAATAGGATCAACAGGTCCATGAGAGCAGTACCTCATATCCAGTGTAAGATTGTGTTGAATATTCAAAGTCTGAATCAGGCCCTCCAGGACAGTATCTGCATTTTCAAGGAAAAATATGAAATCATAGCTAGAGATTAAGTATATAATTAAAAGCATGGGTTGACAACCCATAAACTGTGTATATTGAAATGAGTAGCAGATGCTTGAAGGCAAAAGAACTGTTCCAATGAACTTTCAAAGTGACCCCTGTAGGAAGCAGGCTATTAGCCTAAATAGATCCAGCCCCTAAGATGCAGTGCCAGAAAAGAAATTCAGTTTAGGGTACTGATCAATTCCAAGACAGAAGAAAGAACATGAACCAGAGACCTTCCAGGTCAAAGAGTGGAATGGGACCTCAGAGGTACTAGGAAAACCAGTCCCAATGTTGTTTTCTGAAAGGCAAAGTTGATAATGAGTGTTGCTAGGAAAATCCATGGCTGTATTATGCTACAGCATAATGTAGTTTCTTTGGCACTGGTTCAGTGTGTTATTTGCAACAACCATTGTATTTATAACCATAGTTAGTTAGTTAATTATTAGAAAAGCCATTGTTTAATAACACGTGCAAGCAAAATCTATGTCTAAATTGCTCCATACTCCACAAATCATGGTTGAAATCCTAGGCCCATATTACTTTTTTTTAAAACTTCCTGCAAAAATTCATCACCTGAGCACATTTACCAAAAAAAGCACTAAATTGCAGTTGCTCAGTATTTTTATTTCCTAAAAGATGGCTGGAGTCCCTTCAAGTTTATAAATTGACATTAAAATAATGTTACATTTAGGTTACATCTTCTTTTTAGAATACTCTTATTACACTATCAAATGCCACGTTCAGCCATTCACCTGAAAAAAGTCTTGCACCTACCGGTATATCATAAAGAACAGGTACTATAATCATAGAAAAATAACATATGTATGCAAGCCTCATTTTATATGAGTCTAAAGAAAGAGAATAGCCTCTCTATTATTGTAAAATATGTTTACAATTATTAGGAATTTATTTTTAGATGAAGCTGAATATTTTAATGCATTCCATATGTTTTGGCTAGGTATTTAAGATATTCTGACATGTTATTAGGCATACTCACACACATATATTTCCTGTGAAATTAATATGTGGACATCTGTGTGGTTTGCACATTACTGCCACAACAGCAATCTGAAAGAAAGGAGTATTGCAGAGAAGTTATTTAATATCTGGTCTTTTTGTATACCCCAAATACATCAATCCACAAGGAAGGAAGGGTTAAAACAACTGTTCTGCTCAGAACTTCCTGAACCTGATCACTTTGTTAACTTTTCCTGCCACAAAGAAAAGGCAGAGAAAGGAGTTCTCCCAAAAAAGAAACCACAAAATAGCAAGGAAAGGAGGAGAACAGGGAAAACCCCTGGGAAAGTTACTAAAATAATAAAAGTAAATACTCTGAAGAAAAGATACAACAATCACAAAAATAGGAAAAAGAAAAAGAAGTTAGGGAAAAGGGGGAGAAGAGGAGGAGAATTAAAACTGGAATTTTTGAGAGCACGAGAGAAAACGGTTAAAAGAGGAAGAAAAGGAAAAAGAGTTACATTAGTAGACTAAAGAGAATAGTAGTAAGATTGTTATTAAGAGGTAACTAATTAGGAAATAAAGAAATGATAGTACATTGTTAATTGTAGAAAAAAATTGAAAGAAATGCTCTCTGCTTAAATTGAATTAGACAATGTATGCTGTTTATAGCAAGATATACCAATGCAGAAAATAAGAAAGGAAAATTTGGTGTAACTTTGAAGGGGCAAAGAAAAAATAATCATAAAGATGAAAAATAATAGAAGAGAATAATTTGGCAGAAAGGGAAAACAAAGCTATGATGTAAAAAGGACTATGTAAATGAGAGGATGTAAAAGAAAAGACTCAGACAACTCTTTGTTCCTATAATATGTATAATTTGTATTAAAAAATAAAAAACCTTGAATGGAAAAAAAACTTTTCCTGAAAATCACCAAAGGAAGTTGTAACTACAATTTTACAAGCATTGTTTTTCAAAGCGTAGCTATCACCTTAGACCAGGGGTGTCAAACCCAAGACCCAGGGGCAGGATTCGACCCATGGGATGCTTAAATCTGGGCCACAGAGCCACCCTGGAAAAAATGAAGGACCGTCCGACAGTGCCTCTGCCAATAAAAACAGAGCTTGGGAAGGCTGCGTGTGGCCCTCTACTGTTCCATTTTTGCTGGCAGAGAGTTGCAAGAGGCTGTCACAGCCGAAACAGAGCTCTGGAGCCCGTTTTCACTGGCAGAGCACTTGGTGCCCGACACGAGGGACATTGAGCTGGCCATGCTCACCCTGGCCTTGCCCCCCCCCCCCCCCCCAATCATTGACTCTGGGACCTTGTGCATGAAAAATAAACAAAGAAAGACTTACCCCACTAGCAGTTCGGATGGGTTTTGCTTTCAGCTTAGGAACCAGCACTTTGCGGTACTGAGGGGGAACAGCAGCAATGATGTCAACCAGGCGTGGCTGTGCTGAAAGGCCATACTTGGCAGCCGTCCTTGTTTTAATCCTAAAATTGAAAGCCATGCTACTTAGAGGCTATATAATAGGGAGAGGCAACCTGATGCTCTCCAGATGATTTGGATTTCAACTCATATCAGTTTACATCAATATTTAAACTTGCCTTGGCAAGAAATTGTTAATGCTATGGTCAATAATAACCCAAAAGCTTCAGGTTGTTTCTATTATATATGTCTTTCTTCAACACAATTACATTGGAGTATACTACAATGGGTACAAAAAAGGAGGGAAGAGCTCCAGCCCTATAACCTTGCCTTTGGATGATGTCATGATTTTATTCTCTCTCCGATCCTATTCAATATCTATATAAAGCCACTGGGTGAGGCTGTCGGCAAAGAGTTAGATATCAGTTATTGCACTTATTTAATCATTGGGCTGGCCAAATTATGTTCTTAAGTTTCTATCTCAGCATCTTAGGTTCTGGATGGAAAGGAACAGACTTAAGCTCAACTTAGAAAGATTGAGTGACTAAGAATTTCGGGACTGTCTAGATCTGAAAGTCTATTCTTGATTCTGGATGGGGTGGTATTGCTTTGTGGGGTTAACTCAGAAGCTATAGTCTAGAATACAGTGGCACAAATACAGATGTGCATACCTCATTATATGCCTAAATAACCGGTACTCCATAAGCTGCTTTGGTTGTCAGTGGGTTTTTGGGTGCAACTGAAGGTGTTGATGGTCACCTAAAGAGCTACTCATGGCATAGAACAGCCTATCTCCAATTATATTTTGCTATTCACTAAAATCTGACACACTAGCATTCAACCAGGATCTCTCCAACCTAGTGTTTGCTATATTTAAGTTCTTTATAACTTCAGATACAAACCTTTTATAGGACATTGGCTTTCCCATAAAAAGTGGGGAAGACAGAAACAATAAAATGTTGAAGAGCAAAGAAGAAATAAAAGACAACTCACTTGTTTAAATTCACATCTTTGCCCTCGTCATGGGCATCAATGAGTTGTTTGATGACATCAGCTATAGTCATCATCATGAGTTCTGCTCGGCTGAGATCTCCTAAAATAGAAATAAAAGGTTATGAAAGAGTCTGGGCAAAAGTGATTTCTCACATACAAATGTAAAGTGACTTGTGCTCTCTCTGACAGAATAGCCTTTATCTTCTCTCAAAGCCTAAAGCCTATTCACCTGAGTCACAGAACACAAGTGCCTTTAGTACTAATCAATGTGGCATCTGTATTGCTCTGCAGTAGATGATGTGTGAGGGTTGAGAAAATGCTGCCTTCAGGTAAGAGGCAAGATAACTGTAGTACATACTGCAAAGGATGAAGTGAAAACTATTACGTGTCCCTTAGTTAACTTTCCTCAAGGATGTTTGAAGACTCCAAGAAGGAAGGTAATAAAGAGTTCTTGGAAGAACTATATATTTTTTACAAAAGTTTATTCTTTTCTAAGGAACAATTATTCACATAGAATAGTCATGGACTGGAGGATATGGCAATTAAGTAAACACCTAGCTTACTGGAAAATCATACTCAAAAAGCATTTATTAATGTTTTATCAAACTGAACTGACATATTGAGTGGATACCATGGGGTTCAAACTTTGACCCTATACTTTTCAATCCTTTCAGTAATGCTTTGGGGGAGAAGATGCAGGAAAAATGCATATGAAATCTGAGATGGAATAACACCTAGAAGACCAAAAGGAAATTGAAAAAAGCCTTGTATTTTAGAGAAGTGGACCAAAAGTCACAGAATTAAGTTTAACGGAGACAAGTTCTTCCCTAAAGGGGAAAAATCAAATGCACAGAGAGCAAAGGTGATATTTGTCCTACCAGGCCAAGGAATAGATTATAAATTAAATGAACAAGGTAATTGGGTTGCAAAAAGAATATAAATGCAATTTTAGGCAGCATCAACATAACAGAAGTATAATTTCCAAATGACAGAAAGTAACCACTCCGTTTTGCTTTGGTGAGATGTACCATCAAGACTGGGTTTGGGACACCACATAGTATGGATTAAGGCAAAGTGGAACGAATTAGAGAAAAGCAGCAAGGATGATCAGAAGATTAGAAATCAAGTAAGAAGACAATCAGTTTAGCATAATGGTTAGGGCAGTAGGCAGAAATCGGGAGACCATGAGTTTTAATTTAGTTTGGCTCTGCAACCAAAGAAGACAAACACAGACTTCAACAGATAATTAGAACTGCAGAAAGAACAATTACTACCAACCTGCCTTCCATTGAGGGCCTGTATACTGCACAAATCAAAATATCTGTGAATAGCTGTGAAAATATCGACTGACCCCTCACATCCTGGATATAAATTGTTTCAACTTCTACCCTCAAAATGAAGCTATAAGGCACTGCACACCAGAACAAGTAGAGACAAAGACAGTTCTTCCCCCCACCATGCTATTACTCTGCTAAACAACAAATCCACACAACACTATCAAATTATCTACTAAGACTTATTTCTATTATTCTTCTTTTCCTTCCTAGTACCTATCTCTTTCCACTTATGATTATTACCATGTTACTTATATCTTTAAAATTTATATTGTTTTATTTGTTTCCTAGTATAATTCGATTGCTTATTAGTAACCAGTGACTATCACTAAGTGTTGTATCTTATGATTCTTGACAAATGTATTCTATTTTATTTTTCTTTATGTACACTGAGGGCATATGCACCAAAGACAAATTTCCAATCACACTTGGCCGATAAAGAATTATATTCTACTCTAACTCTACCTTAGGCACAAAGTCAGCTGAGTGACATTGAGCCAGTCACTCTCTCTCAGCCCTAAGGAGCAGGGAATGGCAAACTACTGAAAACCCCGGCCTAAAAAAACTGCAGGAACTTGTCCAGATCAGAAATCAGCACTGACTTGAAAGGGGGAGGGAGGGAGGGAGGGAGGGAGGGAGAGAGAGAGAGAGAGAGAGAGAGAGAGAGAGAGAGAGAGAGAGAGAGAGAGAGACGAAGGAACTGGGAATAAGTCTTGAGTAAAGAAACCTCGATCTTAACAGGATATATTAGCATTGTTAAACACCTGAAAGGGACCCAGCAGATTCTCTAGAATCCTGCCCCAGAGAGCAGGATATGGGATCATAGATTTAAATTACGGGAGGGCAGGCTGTGATTGAGTGTGGTGGTTTCCCCTTCAGTGGATGTGTTTGGGTGGAAAACAAGACCGTTCTCTCCTTGGGATGCTTTAACCTGGATTCCTACGCTGAACAGAGGGCACCCCTTAAGTCTCTGAACACTCAACAAGCATTTTCAGGATGAAGTTACTCCTTTTTGAGCTAACGATGCCAATCGTATTTAAAAGTTATCTCAGTCGCAACTTCCTATCGATGCACATGAGACTGTCCTATCTTGAGGCGTTCCAGCTGTAGTGGGACTACATTTCCCAGAATACCCCAATAGCGCGGCCCTACACCCGATCCAAGGCCTCTGGAGAGCATCTATTTTAGGAGGCTTCATACCAATCTCCCTTCTGTCCCGTCCCCTTTCTACCTTTCTTTTTCTGCCTCATGGTGAAGGTCCCCCCGGCGACAACGAAACGGTTTCTCAAGCCCTCCCCTCCCCGTTTCTTCTCGCCGGCCGTCAAGCAGGAGCTTCTGTTATGCCGCTCTAGGCAAATCTCTTCTTTTTTCTTCTTCACGACAGTGCCGTAAAAACAAAGAAGAAATACGGGGAACCGAGTAGAAACAGGAGGCAGGTTTTTTTCTAAGCGAGTCGAGCGCGCGCACGAGGAGAAGGGATTGGTAGAGCGCGAGACGTCCCGCCTCTTCGAACTGACGATATTCCGCTGCAGCCGGAGCCAAGACGGGTATTGATGCCTTTATGGCAGGAGTGGGGAACGATGGCCCTTGTGGACTTCAACTCCCAGAATTCTGGCTGGCTTAGGAATCCTGGGAGTTGAAGTCCACAAGTCATAAAAGGGCCATCGTTCCCCATCTCTCCCTTATGGCGTTTACGTATACTACCTACTCCAAAATCCGGATGCCAGGACGAAGCAGAAAATTTTGCTGCCATGTAGGAATTTTAAGGGTTTTTGCAGCTCGAATCTGGTATCACTTAAGGTCGCGTAAGCACGTAGAGAACCCCCGTTTTAAGTGAACCTAAGTCAGCCCTCTTGCCTTCAAAAAGATTAACTCGTACGATCTCAGGCGGTTGCTTTTTTCCAGCAAGGCCGTCGGTTCGATACTTTTAGTAGACGTGGTTTGCTGTCGCAAGTTTTATTTAATCATTCTTTACTAAAAACCGACAATGAATTCTCATAATAATGTATGACTGATAGACACTTAATGAGTCCTGTTTTTACAATGCCTCGTGGTGGTGTCCCAAATATGTTTGTTCAAGAGGCAGCTGGACTTTTGTTTTTCCTTGATGAGGTTTTGCCTTCTCTGTGACTGCTCCGGCCCTCTGGAACGACCTCCCCGTGGAGATCCGGACCCTCACCACCCTTCAGGCTTTCTGCAAAGCCGTCAAAACCTGGCTGTTCCAACAGGCCTGGGGCTGATGAGTTCCCATCCCCACTCGAATTGTGTGGCTGTTGACTGCTTTTAAATTGTTTCCGTATTTTTTTTTTGTTTTTTTTTGTTTTTTGTCTGTATTATTCCGTTCCCCTTCCGTTTGTTAGCTGCCCTGAGTCCCTCCGGGAATAGGGCAGCATACAAGTGTAATAAACCTTGAAACCTTCTCATCCAAAAGCTGATTTTTATTTTTATTTTTTTCATTTAATCAAGCATGTATTTGATAACTTAATAAGTATAAACATGATTTTGAATACATGAAATGAATACGATGGTAGGCACGTTGGTCCGCTTGTTCACGCCCCTTAAATACCTCTTGGGAATGGGGTGAGCTCGATAGTAGACAGTCTAAGTTGAAAGTTGTGGGGGTTTGGGAAAGAAGCCACTTGAGTCAGGTAGTGCATTCCAGGCATTGACCATTCTGTTGCTGAAGTCTTATTTTCTGCAATCAAGTTTGGAGCGGTTTACCTTAAGTTTGTGTCTATTGTTGTTTTATTATCTCATCTTGGATGAGAAGCAAAACCAAGGAAAAACAAAGTCCAGTTGTCTATTGAAAAAGCACTTTTGGGACAATTATGCCCTGGATGACTGAATCTCCATAGCCATGATGGTGATGGTGGTTCTTGCAGGGCTGAGTAAATAATGCTTTGAGTGTATGCCAAGAGTATATATAATCCCTGAAAGGTCATTCAAACCATAAAAGTCATCAGTTTAAATGCTGCCCAACTAAAACAAGCGAGGGATGTTTATTGAACAGCAGCGATGTAGAAAAATGTTGAAGGCAGATGATCATTTTATTTTTATTTTATTTTTCATATTTTTTTATTAACAAACATGTAAAATACACACACACAAAACCTAGACGTACACATTTACACAATACAATACGAACAGGAGCTTCCTGTTTTTTCTAATAGCAATTATCAATGGATACAGCTCACCTTATATTATTTCCCCTTCTATTGTATTTCATTTGGATTTCACCATTCGTAACCCTCTTATTTTACTCATAACTATTATTTTTTGAGTTTTGTTATATTCCTTCATTGATTCTTGTTTCTTTCCTCCATCCACCTGTACCATTTATCCCATATCTGGTAGAATTCTGATTCTTGATCATTTTAATGACTGAGAAAGTTCATTTCATACTGCACTGGAGAAGGCAATGATAAGCCACCCCTATATTTCACCAGAAAAAAAATGTGTATAAAAATATGAAGTGATTGATGATGATAGTGCTGAATGATGGGCCCCCAGATATATTAATTCTACTCAGAAATATTATCTTTCGGCCTACTAATGGTATGCCATGAGCAGATTAAGTCTGTTTCTCTAGTTGTGATCATGCAGGGGGGAAAAATAATCCAAAACTACAAAGATTGAATTACAGTGGGAACATGAAACAAAGAAGCAGGAACAAAGGAAAGCTTAACAGGGTGAGATATGGAATGCATGAACATTGACATTTTGGGCATTACCAAATTGACATAAACTGAAATTGGACACTTTCGGTCAGTCGACCATACTATTTACTGCTCAGGACCCAAAAACAAAGAAGAAAAAAATTGCTTTCTTTCAGTTATCAAAGCATATATAAAGGATAGTACTTGGGTCCAATGAAGTCAATGGCTGAAAGTAGCAATTAGATTTGCAGACAATCCTTTAATAAGACAATATAAGTTTATGCTTGAACCACTGATGCAAAAAATAAGGTTGAAAGGTTTTGTGTCCAAGTTCAACCTGAAATTAGATGTAGAACATGCAGTCAAGATGTGATACTTATGGTTGGAGACTAATGCCAAAGTTGGAGCTAGACTGAATGGCCTATGAAACAGAAATGAAATGAATCGGGATATCGTCCTATCAGTTTGTCAATCTGTTGATTTCTTCATTGCTAACCTAGTCTTCCAGCAATCAAAGCAACACTTATATACATGCACATAATCTACAGTATATACATACATAGATGTAACAGACAAATCAAGTCAACTAAATTATTGATACAGAGAGGTGGAATAGCAAGGATGTGGCTAATTGCTGATTATGGAATACATCAGGGGTGTCAAACTTGATTTCATTGAGGGCCACATGAGGGTTGTGTTTGATGCAGTGGTGAAATTCAATTTTTTTTTTTTACTACCAGTTCTGTTGGCATGGCTTGGTGGGCATGGCAGGGGAAGGATACTGCAAAATCTCCATTCCCTCCCCACTTTGGGGCCAGCCAGAGGTGGTATTTGCCGGTTCTCTGAACTTCTCAAAATTTCCACTACTGGTTCTCCAGAACCTGTCAGAACCTGCTGAATTTTACCCCTGGTTTGATGTCAGTGGCCAGCTTGGCCAGCTCGACACCTCTCGTATCAGGGCTACTGACCACTCGCTATCATGTGGTAGCCAACAAAATGGAGTCCCAAGCTCCATTTTTGCTGGCAGAAGGTTACAGGAGACCACTGCAGCCGAAAGAGCTCCATTTTCTCTGGCAGAGGTACCACGGGCTGGTCCTTCGCTGTTTCTAGGGCAGCCTCATGGGCCAGATCTAAGCATCCCACAGGCCGGATCCAGCCTGTGGGCCTTGAGTGTGAACCCCTGGAATAGATCATGAACCATTGATGTGCAAGCCCCAAGTCCAGCTAATGCAGATCCAATGTCTATGATATGATTTTGAGCATATACCTTTAATTTTCAGAAATTGCTATTAAGTCACAAAGATGTACAAAAGAAGAGCAGTTTCGTGTTTTTAACTGTTAATTGTATAAATATTATAAGTCACCCAGGGTCTTCTGCAGTGAGCAGACATAATAAATATATTTATTATATCTGAGGAGATGGAAAGCAGGACTAGCTGAGAATTTCAATATTCAACTTACGACCACAATTGGAAGACATAATTTCCATGGCTAAACAAGGCAGTTGTTAAGTAAGTTGCATTCAATTATATGACTGTTTTTTGCCACTGTTGTTAAGTAAATTACTGCTGTTAAATAAATCAGTCACTAAGCGAAGCCGACAGCCCTTATTGACTTGGTTGTTAAAAGCCAGCTTGGAAGGGTCGCAAATGGCAATCACAGAATCTCAAGATGCTGCAACCAGACATGGGTTCCTACCAGTTCGAATCGGTTCGGCCGAGTAGATAGTAACTCAGCCTGCCATGCCCATGAACCGGTTCTATCGGCGGCGCCATAGGCGGCACCATCTTGTTTTTTGCTCTGTGCATGCTCAGAAGCATTTTTTCAGTATTGTGCATGCATGCAGAGCACGCATCAAGCGTGCATGCACCCACGGCACAGCTGGAAACCACCCCTGGCTGCAACTATTACAAATACATGCCGGTTGCCAAATTCCTGAATATGATCTGGTTGTAGCCAGAGACAGCTGCAGGTGAAAGATTTCAGTAGCTTCTTCTCTGGTAATATTGTACTACTAACTAGAAGATACAAAACATTTGCTAGACCAATTCTTGAATACAGCTCTTCTGTCTGGAACCCACACTGCATATCACATATTAATACAATTGTGCAAGGCCAGAGATATTTCATGAGAAGAGTACTCTACTCCTCTGCTCTCAACAGAATACCTTATGCCATCAGGCTTGAAATGTTGGGCTTAGACAACTTGGCCGCCTTCGATCAGACCTAAGCGTAGTACATACAATTATCTGCTACAATGTCCTACCAATGAATATTTCAGGTTCAACCACAACAATACACAGAATAGATACAAACTTAAGGTAAACCCCTCCAAACTTGATTGCAGAAAATACAACTTCATTAATAGAGTTGTCAATACCTGGAATGCCCTACCTGACACTGTGGTTTCTTCCCCAAACCTCCACAACTTTAACCTTAGACTGTCTACTGTCGACCTCACCCCATTCCTAAGAGGTCTGTAAGGGGCGTGCATAAGCGCACCAATATGCCTACCATCCTTGTCCTACTGTTCCCTTTTATTCGTATCCATTTCATGTATTTATAGTTATGTTTATACTGCTTGACGAAAATAAATTAAAAAAAAATCATCTACCACTCAGTGACTGAAAATGCTGAATAGATGATTTGTTGGACAAACAGGATTCTTCTTCTGTAAGTCTGCAAGATCTTCAAAATCTTGTTCCAGAGTGTTCATCGTTTATTACAAATGAATTTGATAAGGTAGTGGTCTCCAACCTTGGCAACTTTAAGACCTGTGGACTTCAACTCCCAGAGTTCCTCAGCCAGCAAAGCTCTGGGAGTTGAAGTCCACAGGTCTTAAAGTTGCCAAGGTTGGAGACCACTGTGATAAGGTCACCAAAAAGGGGCCTTTTTAATGGTTGCTCCAATTCTGGAAGTTGCTGCTTAAGATTGCCCATCTAACCCTCTATGCCAGGGGTGTCAAACTCGTGTCGTGACAACATCGTTGTGACCTATCGTGACTTTTCCCCCCTTCACTAAACCAGGCGTGGGTGTGGCCAGCACATGGCACATCTGGCCTGTGGGCCGGGAGTTTGACAGCCCTGCTCTATGCAGTAACCTTCATTCGGGGTGTATACCCAGGGATTTTATCTGTTAGCTGATTGCTTTTTCTGCCTGCTGGGGATAGTGGATGATTTGAAAGCCACCTGCTACTAATTTTAAATTGCTTTCTTTATTGGTGAACTTCATTGTGGACTTCTTATGCTAAGTGTGAATAAAAATGCAAATGAGCAAGTTTTATTCCCAATTAAATGGGCAGAGAATTACAGCCGCAGAACATAATCCTATCTGCTCTTCATAATCTCTTTTCCTTTCTTCTACCCTTTGACTTTATCTCTGCTCCGTCCCTTCCTGCCCCTTCTGTTCATTTTCTGTCATCTTGCCATAATTCATTCTCCCCTCTTCCTCTTTCTCCATCTTTTCATTTTATTTCTCCATCTTTCCTTTCTGACCTCCCTCCTTCTCTTCCCAATACAAGCAATTTTGTAAAAGGCTATAATATACATCTCTTTGCCTGATCATTTTCATGTTTAGTGCCCTTGCCTCTTCCTTATTTTTTCTTTTCCTTCCATCTTCATTTCTTCCCCTCTCCCTCTCTCCCTTCCTCTGCCAATCTTTTTCTCCTTCCTCTCCCTTTCCATCCCATATTGTGTGCACAATATGGATCATTTATTTGTACGCTCTGCTGGAAAACTTCAGAATTTTCAGAATACTTCAGAGAGTATTGGATATTAAAATATATAAAAATTCTTGCAACGATGAAGGAAGCATTAAAATGAAAGGGAATGTGAAGCCAAGCACAAATTATAGTATTCTAAATTACAGAATGAAAATGGATGGAGATTAAATATGGCCACAAATCAAGATAAATCTGTTATTCAGAAAATCAATAGTCCTTTATTTTGGATTTATAGAATAGCTATTACTAAATATCTCTGCACAGTAAATCAGAAGAGACAGGGCAGAGAGAAAACATTTCACTATCTCCTTAATTGTGTTCAGTTTTAAATTGCTGTTTTAGTAGTTTATGGTAAAAAGCCATGTCATCATACTTAAAAGTTGTTACTGATTCTGTCTTAGTTTTGATAAACTTCCTTGGCAGAAAAGTACCACTGCTCCAGAGATGGGTTGCTCTCGGTTCAGTCCGGTTCGGGCGAACTGTTAGTGGTGGCGACGGGAGGCTCCGCCCACCTACTGGCGCTACTGGTTTGCTCATTGCGCGCGAGCGAACCGGTAGTGCTGGGATTTGCAACCCATCTCTGCACCGCTCCCTCTAATTTTTGCGTATTTACTAATACGATTTAGGAGGACTGAATATTTGAAAGAGGACAGCAAAACAGCACAATGGCTAAGCCACAATTAACCTATCAATGTAATAATGCTCCTAGGTTGGATTGTTGTATTAGAAAGTTTAAACTGAGCTGAGTGATCCTGCAAACAGAACTAAGATATCAGAACAGGATAAAAGTAAAATGAGAGGAGACATTTTTTTCAAAGATGTCATGGTATGGATGTTTATTATATCTGCTTTTTCCACAGACCAATGAAAAGCACTTCAGATATCGCATAGTAAATATATTTTGTTAAAATATTCATGACTGGGAGAGACATGGGAATAAGGTCAGCCAATGAATAGGCATAGCAACTATGTCAGCTAATGGGAGCTTAAACAGATGAGTCTGTGCAGAGAATTGAAACAGAAACTTAAGCAGTCTGCTCCTTTGAGAAGTAAACAAGCAGTCTGTCTGGGCTTGTCTTCTAAAATGAAACTAGCTGCTTGTGTTTGCCTGTAACTCTCCTGCCTTGTGTTTACTTGGAAGAACCACCTGTTGGTATTGTACATTTATTCATCTATTCTTATGTATATAAAAATGCATCCAGTTGAATCAGTTATCTGTATGCGCTTTCTAGATTTAAATTTTGCAACAAACTGACATATTTTATATTTCTAAAGCCCTCTAAAGCTGCTTGTTATAACTAGAAATAACGATGGATAAAAATAGCATACTATTCATATATTGCAATAACACCTTCAGGTGTAAACTATTATTTGCCCTCCTTTTCAATATATGAAATGATTCACAAATGATATATTAAAAAGATTAATTTTTGTACTATATACAAATGTATGCAGGTAGAGCCCAGAAGTGAAAATAATGGTTCCATAGAAGCTGCAGACATACTTATTTCTCTGCTCTGCATTGAGCGCCTATATTCTCCAACCAGTTGTCTAGGTCGAGATGGCACTATTTGGATTATGGGAATTAATCAAACACTTTGATATAACACATCAGGCGTGGTTAGAGCTTTACAAGGTAAAACAGCAACACAAATTTACAGTAGGTCTCACCTAAAGAACAACATTTTTATTATAGCACAAACTTTTATGAATCTTCCAGGAACTCCTGTAATGTCAGATTTTTGCTTTGGATCCAATTTATGTTAAGCCTTCTTGATGTAGAGCTGAGAAATATTTGCATACAATTGACTTATACAAAGGACTTTTCATTTGTTCAGTTGGTATATAACAGCTGTCCAAAGCTTGCTCCTATTTTGGGCTAGGAATTAGCTGTGCCTAAACACTGATAGCTCGTAACACAACTGGATTTTTACCAGTTTTTAGAGAAAAGCACTAGTATGACAACCATTCCCTTTAGTTTTGCAACATTTTGTCCCATAAAGAATTCACCAGGTAAAGTACTCTGAAAGTATAGTTATCAGTGGAATTCACATATTGTTCAGACTTGTTAGTTTTGGCAGCTTTCAGATGGAATTAGTAGCTGGATGATCCTTCAATTTCATGCTTCAAGGTATTTGGTAGAAACTCATGAGCAAAGCCAAAGGAGAAAGGCATGCCTACAAGAAGTCATACAAATTTAGCAGAGGAATAAGGTCAGTTTATTCTGTATAATTTCAAACAGCTGACAAAAGTAATAACTCTCTTAAGTTTCTACTATACATTTTATGAACATCGTAGCAAATTTCTAAAACATTTGTGTATACTTTTAATGCCATAAACCAAATTGATTTTCCTAAGTGCAGACCACAATTTTGAGAACTGAAACTGCAATAGGGATTAATTTCCATTGAGGGAACATATTATGGCTGCAGTAACCAAAAGCAATCAAAGCTTTTCTGAAACTTACCTGAAACCATCTACTTTAGTACAGGGACTTGCAGATGTATAGACCACAAATGTGATTATTAGTCCAATACTAAGACTAATCTAAGGAGATGCAACTTGGTATAAACACTACTAGACAATCCAGAGTCCACATGTTGCCTCAGACCATGTAAAGATGGCAGCACTGAAATTTAGCAGCAAACAAATTAATATTCAAGGATATTTCTTTTTTTTGTTCCCAAAGATAGAAAGTGTGTGTTAAACTGTGGTGTAATAGACCTATTTTTCCCTTCTCCCAACAGCTGAACATTTTCAATTATGTCTCCAGAAACACTCCCTATGTCCTTCAGGAAATAAATTTTTGGAAAAAAGAAAATGTCATCCGCAGTCTCAAAGATTGCTTCTATGTTAAGTTTGCTTTGTAGATTTGAATAATTTTGGATTATTCAAAAAAAAAAATGCCCCAATGTACTAACTGCTTAGTATAATGTGTGAATAAACAGCTCCCAGTGAAAAACCTAGCATGGTGGCTTTAACTGCGAAGTCAGCAGATATTAAAACCGTAAGATTGATACTGCAATTCTTACTTGGAATAAAAAGGGATTTGGTTTCTGGTGCGCTATTTTAAAGCTTTATTGGGTCATGGAATTATGTCAAGCAACTAATGATATTAGTGGGAAACCGATTTATAAGCCAGGGGAAGCCTGTATCATATTTCATGAATCAGCCATGAAATAAAACAAGTCTTGAGGTGACTCCTGGTATATGGCAGAATTCTGCACTTCCCCTAAAAGCCTGCACATTCTATGTATACCTTTGTAGTTTACTCTTTTTCCTAGATGTTTAAAGAAGCAACAAACACTTCAAACCTTTCATTTTAATCTTTTTATTAAAAATTCTAGTCTTTAAAAAACAAAAACAAAATGCTTAATCAATGCTATGGTAACCGTTTGTACATGCACAGTTAAGGTGCTAAAAACAAAATAAAAGTGAGTAGGACACTGGCTTATAGTACATGAGGAATCAAATCTACAAGGAGTTTAGTGCAAGTTGAATTGTTAGCATTGGAGATCAAGTACCATGCTGGTATATTCACTATCTCTTATACTCAAATCACAATTTCAGATAAAGGTAATAAACCTGATTTTTTATAGAAACAGTAACAACACCGCTCCCCTTCACGAAATAACACCATTGATTAGAAGTACTAATTTGGGAAGATTTTTCCTAAAAGAAATTATATAGTTTAAAAAAAACCTTTCCTGATTGAAAATAAAGTAAACAATCTTTTCTTTAATCTGCTACTTCATTTTGGTTTTTCTGCACTGGCAAAAAGTAGCTTATATCCATCAAGTCATTTTATACAAATAACAATATTAAATACAGGTGTTTTGTGCTAAGGCTGAACTATTTCTTTTTCTAGAACGAAGACTTACCTTCTCTGCCTAACTATGCCAGAACTGACAGAAACTGGCTTATTTACTAAATTGTTCAATATTCTATATTTGTTATAGTTGCAACATTACCTGCAACAGTGACATAATCAAATCAAAATTAGGGAATGGGAAAATGATGCTTCTCAGCAAGGGGAACAAATGGGAGCCCAAATGCCATTCTACTAAAACTAGTTTATGTGTCATTTTAAGACAGTTTTCTTTATATATAAAGAGCCACAAGAGTGATCTGCATAACTTGTATTCAAAATTGGACATAGATTTTTACATAACACCATTCCAAGGATGCTTGTCCCAGTCATTAAAAAAAAAAAGCGAAGTAACAAGCTAATGCTAAATATAGCCTGATTTTTTTGCTTAGTATCACTTTGCAAGAGAAAAACAAATTCTTTGTAAAACCAAAGATTAAGTCTATTGCGATTACCCCAAATAAAATAAAATAAAAAAGCCTCCCGCTAACAATAAACTCTAAAACTGTTTGGTTTATGGTGACAGCATTGCTAACCCAGGACACTATTTGTTGTACATGAGAAAGTAAACTGAAGAATTGGTCTAAACAATCTATTTCTACAGCTCCTGAGTAGGGAGGAAAAAATAGATGCTTTGGGACTAGCAGTTTCATGTATGCAAGATGGAGCCCAAAGTGGCAGGAATGCCTTGGAATTTCTAGAGCCACTTGGATTGTTTTATTAATATTCTTTAAAAAGTACTTGAGATTGCAAATTAGTTTTTATTCATTTATATAAACATAGGCTGAATTAAGCCCAGAATTTTCTATTTTGGCCACATCAATCCCAATGAAAAACACATTCTAGTTTTGAGAAATTGTACAGATTAACTGCATGATCACAATATATGATTTTCTGCGCACTGTCTTGAGTATAGCATTTTATAAAAATGCCATGTGAATGTTTTATCCAGCACTACCTAAATATGGTTAACTGAAGTGAAAATAGTTCTTGTGGGCTAGAGGGGTCAGGCAAGCTGCCTAAGGAGGTAGGCAGTATGATGCAAAAAGTGATTTTGAAAACTGCCTGCCTCATTTAACAATGAAGGTGGAAAAATATTAGTTTACAGGCACTTGCCCCAATTTCAACAGTTGAGAAGTGGAGATACCCCAGTACAGTTTTTTTAAGAAGCAGCATTACTTGGCATATAAATCTCAGATTTTAAAAGGTAGGTATCTTAACAGGCAATTAATGGAAAAAAAGAATGTGGCAATTTTTTTGTCTGCTTGCAAGTGGCTTTGAAATATGTAGCTATGGGAACTCTTTTGGCGCCATTCTGCCTTACATTAATAGAAAAAGGCAGCTGATGTGTAAGCTTTGACTAGAATGCAGAAGCAAACTACGTCACTATTTTGTAGGACATTTTTTTGTCTGAGTGAGCTAAATCTATGGGAATCCATGCTTTCTCAAATTGTAAAGACATTAAGAAAAAAAATATTTTACATCTTTTAAAATTTCCTAAAATTCTACAGATATTTTCCCCTACCAGAGATTTTTATTTTTGCCTTATTTTGAATTACGTAGTTTGGGGACTGCTGTATGCCAAGAACAAAGAAAAAACATTGCTGGATATTGAATAATTGTGCTGCCTTAGAGTTAAATCAGATGTTTGTTGCACTGATTGAATCACGTATAGTGTGGGTATGGGTGTGTATGAATGTGTATATATATTTTAATTATATTAAAAAAAACCAAACAAACTCTAAACTCGAGGTTTAACTTGTCTTTCTCCAATTCTGATCTAACAGTCTCGCTTCTCTGAAGTTGGTACAAGTGACCTTTGTTATCTGCAATCGATTAGTTATGGTTGGTAAATATAGATCAGATTTTATTATTTGCAAAAGGATTGGATAGCTTTTATCCTTGATACATTTGGAAGATTTCTAGAATATTTTTTTTAAATTGAGGGAAATATTTAAGTGTGCACAAAATAATGGTGGACTTGCTCATGAATAAAGCACACTTCTTCAAAGTCTTGTTATGCACAATTCTGTTATCAATTGATGTTAGACTGGAATAGAACCATCACAAATAACAAGGGCTACCTACATTATATTTACATTTTATGGAAAACTCCCTTGATATTAATATTTCTCTTGAAATGCAAATACTGCAAATTTTGCTAGAACAAGAACAGAAAAAAAATCCTTGCTTACCATGGTTTGGATGCTGTTCAGGCTTCCTCATAATTATATTCTCATAATTAACATTAGCTTGATCCCAATTGATTTAAAGTACCTAATCAAGTTACAAAGCTGCTGATCTGGCACCTCACAATTTATAAATTAGAATTTAAAATAATACTAAGCCTATTTCTTATAGCTCCAAAGTATTTCAGCATCGGTTACTTTTCTTGATGAACCAAGAATGAAATGATTTGTCATTAAATTCAGATACTTAGCATATTTGTTCTCCATTATATATATAAAAAGTTGATATAAGGGAGGGCGCATTTTAAGAAAAAGAAGCAGAACAATCTTCCAGCAGTAGTATTAGAGCAATAGATGAGGTAGATTTAAACACACACAAGTGCTTCCTTAACTCATGCCAATAGCTGCCTTAGAAAAATCAAGTTCACTGTCCAAGACAAGCATGGGCAATGTTTTAATTAAGAACTGTAGGTTTGCATATTTAAATTGCTCATGTGCATATCATTCGTAAGTGTGAATGAATACAAAACTATAGCTGGTTTACACTGCAGTTAAGAACTCATTGTTTGTACTTTTAACTTGGAGGTAAAACTCATTCTATTTAACTGGTCTTATTGTCTTGTACAATATATTTTGACTTGCATCTTCAAATTAGAAAAATCCCTATTCTGGAATTATAGTCTCACTGCTGTTAATCTTGAATTGGTCCCTAAATATCAAAGAACTTTGAAATAATAAATTGAAAGCTAGTGCTTCGCAATTGGGCAGTTGACTCCAAAAAGCTTCTTACAATATGAACACTGAAGAGTTTGGCTGCATTTGTTCTTCTGGTTTCTATATGCATATCTTGAGTTTGGAACTGAAAATGATCTAATTCAACATTTTCTCCTCAATGGCTAACTGCAGGGCTCAGCAAATATTCTTCATAAACAGGATAAATTCAAAGTACTTATTATTTTATAGATCTTCTTGCCCTTCATTTCTCAAAAAAAGTATCTCAGATTCTTTGAAAGAGGCCATTAACTCTTTCCTCCCAAATTGTCCTAGAATAGATATAGGAAGAACCGTTCAAGGCACTGATGCTGAAAGAATTGAAGCATGTGGGAATTTTCTTAATATTCCTAAAGGCTACATTAATTGCTATATTAAGAAATCAATTTCTCTCCTATTCAGTGAGAATGCTGAAGGTGTTGAATTCAGTTTGATAATTAAGAACCAACTTCACTTTGCTTTTCTTTGAAAACTAGTAGTAAATTGGAATATTTTCTACCAAAACACAAACCATACAAGAAACTTTACACTAAATGTTGATAAACTCCCTCCCTCTCCACCAAGACCAGAATTTAACTTAAGAGCCAACAATATTAAGACTTTTGCTATCCCTCCCCCCTTTGATGTATTTCCAGTGCATTCACTAATAATCTCTGATGCCCTCTATACAGCTTTTAATATGCAGCCTACATTCTGTGCCACTGGAGAATAACTAACTAGTTTATTATTTTATTAGAATGGAAAAAAGCAAAACAGATATCTCCCTCCACAAAAAAGCCAATCCAGTCTTCTATTTTGAGAAACTTTTCATAGAGCCTTCTGACACTTATAGATGCATAGGGATTTTTAGAAAAGATGGGGAAAATATCAACAAATAATTATAGTAGCCAATCTTAAATGCATCCACCGTTAACTTGTAGACTTGATCAACAACAGACTTGCTTAGAGGCAATCTTCCTAAGAAATCTTGAGCTACAGGAAAAAGGTACTGACCGAACTGGGTGCCATTCTGGCTGATAAGAGGAGTAAAAGCTGATATATTATTTTGATAAGAAATGGATGACGTTCATTTAAAAATAAGTGTGAGATGGGAAAAGAAGTGCAGATCAAGCGCTGGTCCCATCCTCTTCAATAACTCGGTTCATGCTGGTGCCATGAGTTATGTGAGTTACTGGATTTCCACTGAGGTCTCTGGTGCTACTGTGACGTGACTGATCATTGAGCCGATGGGAACTGCTATGCCTGGAGTGGTCAGTCAATCGGGACATACTGCCATGAGGTAGTCGATCTTCAATTCCACGGTAACTGCAGGGGGTATATCTAATTCATAAAGACGTATCTGTTTTAGTAATACAGACACATATACCTTGAAAATATTTAAATTATCTCCCAAATATATACATTAGATAAGCAAAATTTAGATGTACTGCAGTTTAATCCAAATATTTTCATTTGTAATACTATCAGTTTTCAGTAAAAATAGTTTATATTTAATAAGCAACTGGGTGGGATATATATATAACTTGCACCCTGGAATGGTTATAAAATGCTCTAGACATGATTGCCCTCATTAATTAGTTATATATCACTGAAAATATTACAGAATGGAATTGCTAAGAATTACAGCATTTGACTTCCTACCATGTTTCCCCAAAAATAAGATAGGGTGTTATTTACTTTTGCCCCATGAAATATGGCCTTGGGCTTATTATAGGGGGAGGGCTTATTGTTTTGATTGTGGGCCGGCTGCCAGAGTGTCTTCCAGACAGAGAGTCTTCCAGCAGCTAACCCACAACCACAGAGCGCACTCCTAGAGCGGCCGCTGCTGGAAGACTCGGCAGCCAAGTTTTGGAGTTTGGAAGCCAGAGAAGAAGTTATGCTCGTGCAACCCCCCCCCCCCTCTCCAGCCAGGTAGAGCTCCATGCACTGACCTAGGGGGTATCCCGAATGTGCCAAGCTGCGGGAGCTGGGGAGAATGGCGCTCTGCCCGGCTGGAGAAGGGGTTTGCCGGGCAGCTGCTCGTGAGCATGGTCACCTCATGGCTGCTTCGCCCGAGGCTGTTCGGGAGCCAGTTTGCAAGGGAGCAGCCGCCCGGTAACTCCCCCCTCCAGGCAGGCAGAACGCCACTCCCCAACCTAGCAGTATCCCGAAGGTGGCAAGCAATGTAAGGGGGGCTTATTTTTGGGGGTGGGCTTGTATTTTTGCCCACGTGAAAAATGTGGCAAGGCATTAGTTTCAGGACAGGTCGTATTTTCAGGGAAACACGGTAATTTGTACTGAATTTCTCTAAATGTGGAGATCTTGTGACAGAAGCTCAACCAAAAACTGACTTCCTCAAATCATGTCCTCTAGATATGTTTCAGACGTTCACAATGAACTTATATTAGGAATATACCAGGTTAGAGAAAGACAATTTAAGCCCTAGAAAACAACTTGCTAAATTTTATTTCAAATTAGCATAGAGTAGGTAGAAGAAAGAATAACTGCATATAACTTTTCATTAGGAACTTTGACTCAATCATTTTCCTTGAATTCATTCTGCCCTGGCTTTGATAAGAATTTTTTATACTCTGCTTATGTATTTACAGGATAATATTTTAATGTTCTCACCTGCCATCTCGTGACCTATGCAAGCTGCCATGGTAGCTACTGACTTTGCTATGCACACTGCCTGCTTTGCTTCGTTGGTCATCCATCATAGCCAATTGTGTCGAGGAGGCATGAGTAGAAGTCCCTTGGGTTGAAGTCCCTCTGGATTTGCGAATTATGGGTGTATTTGGATCTCTCAAGAGAGACTGAGCAAAGTCGGGTTCCTGAAGTACTTGTCGACTCTCATTAACAACCCTGGTAAATATAAATCAGTTTAACACCAAATGATAAATGGAAACAGCAGCATGTAGAAGAAGCCAGGCAACAAAAAGTTCTGACTATACTGAATTCAGAAGTGCATATTTCTGTTACATCTACTGTATATCATTTAAAATGAAGGCAATGTATGACAGAAGGTTGAAAGTGGTTAAAAATTAACACTACAATTACAGCAGTTGCATTGTATCATTCCCAGAATATTGCAACCACCAAACAGATATTAGCTATTATTGGGCACAATTTGGTCATGCCACATGGCTGCTGTATACTAACTGCCATCTAAGCAATATAATAAGCTTTGGGGAGGCATGATATTATGGGTTAGGGTTAGGGTTTAATTGTATCTGACAAATTGGTCCTGGGAAGTAATGCAGACACTTAATATTAACAATATTACAGAGCCAGCATATTGCCCCCAACAATTTGGGTCCTCATTTTACCAACCTTGGAAGGATGGAAGGCTGAGTCATCCTCAAGTACATTAGGATTGAACTCCAGATTGTGGGCAGAGTTAGCCTGCAATATTGCATTCAGTACTGCAATAATGCATCACCATGGTTTTATTGCCCATGTTATTAACATTTATAGCTCATAAAGGAAAGTCACCTTCAGTTTTGGAATGCAATGTCATCAGTATATGGAAACTTGATGCTTTTTTTTACCCATAAATCCAAAACAGATGATTTTGGAACTGAGGAGGGGAAACAAGCTCAGGAACTAAAATCAATGGAAAATGTATTTCCCAGGCAAAAGAGTTCAACTAATGGGGTAGAGCTGCATACCTCCTAAAATCAAGTTTATAGTTAAAAGGTGTTTCTGGCTTCATTTTTAATTCTGAAAGCACAAGTAGTGCAAATAGCCAGGTATGACATTTATGGACTTTGGTTTAACATATCAACTAGAAAAGACAGATTTGGCTTCTCATATATTTCAACCTTCCCCACCTTCCAAGTATATGGACTTCAACTCACTCTTTTTTCCTGCGCCCATGAAAAAAGCTGGCCCATTCAAAGCAAGTCTTTTTACTTCCAACCCAAAAGACTGATGGGATTCCTACTATGAGGGCCATCAGATATTTCATAAGGAAGAGGATCAGGTCCGGTCGACTCATCTGGGTAACCTATAAAAAAGAGGCAAGTGTAACAAGCAGAGAAAGGGCTGCACAGATACAGTTCTAGGTATTAAGTCATTTAAAAATAATTACTATAGACCTAGGTGTACCCAAACTTTTTCCTTTATTACCCAAAGGTGCTTATCGGAAAGTCCTTCTTATCCAGATGTAGATAAATCACTTTAAGTCAATTTAAATGTCCCTATTGTGATTGGGTAATACGTTTATGTATCACTACCCAAAGAAAACCCTATATCCCTAGTACCCCTGCATGAGACATGCTAGGAAAAGGGCTGTTTTCTTGAAATAGTGTTCCCAATACCTTCATTTTTAATTTGTACAATTAATTTAGTAATCACTGCTGGATTGAGAATGGTATTAAATTAGTGAGGAAAAGGCAGTTGTTCTTATGTTCTACAAAAAAATCTACATGGATTTCTTATTTGCAAGCTTCTCATTTATATTAATTATTTTTGTGCTTGAGCAATATTTCGTAAATATATTTCCTCTTCTTGAAGAAGAGGGAGCTGGACTGCCTGCATGTAGAAATCTGGAGTTTTTTCAAACTTCCAGCTTTGTCAACGTTGTCTGAATCTCTTATGGTTCCAGGGCAATGTGGCATTGAAGATATTAGAGAAGGGCATCAAGAAATGGTTAATCAGTGTAGTGACTATTGAACTTTGTTGACATGATGGGATAGGAACTCATCTAAAAATGCAGTGCTATAGTTTGACCTCTATTTCTGCAATTGGTATTGTACAATGTACAAAGACAAACATTCTGTGTAGCCATTAAAAGCTAGGTGGTTTGTTGGATTTTTGATTTCTCAAATTTCAAATTGTAGCTGCTTCCTTTAGCTCCTTTATCAATAATTTAAATGACATAATAGAACAGACCAGATGGTGAGAGAAAGTGAACAATTATAATCTGAGATTCTTTAATTATTTATCCCTGAAGAATAACTCTACATATAAAAAAAGAATGTCTTTGGATCAAATAGTCCCTAATTTAGACTGTGATGCTTCATATCAAGAGAAAAATAATCTGCTAGACTAGGAAGCTTAATTCTTAATATAAAAAGTAAAGCACAAGACAAAAATTTACATGGATGAGATCATCCATCACCATGGAGAGTGGTATCATCTGCATGTAATATACTTTTCTGTCCCCGATGACTTAAAAAACACTATTGATGTTCTATTCCAATGACTGGAGGCTGTGGGGATGAAGAACAAGAGAGTTCAGCTAAACCCTGGCAAAACTGAGTGGCTCTTGGTATTTGCACCCTCTAGCTCAGGGATTATGCCTCTTTGGACTCTATAGGATTCACTTGTCAGCCTCAGTCCAAGAATAACATAGAACAATCCAGCCAAAGTTCAGTTCTTTATTTCTTTATACTCAATACACAGAATTTAGCCAGGTTAAACCTTATCCCATACCCTGACAGATTCTAGGGAGTGGCTATCCTAATTCTCTTCCTCTGTCTCCTATCAAGCTCTATGGTTGTATGGCCTCTTGTCTCATCCCTCTCCTTGGAATGTGCTATACCTCCTTCCTGAAAAATTGCTATTTCACTATAGTCCATCACAACACTATCCCTCCATAGGCACCTTTCTTCCCAGCACTGTCTCAAACAGACCTGGTATGCAATTTGGAGCAAGAAGGGCTTCTGCAAGCTTCATGTTGTTTGCTAATTGTGCCTATTGCTGGACCAGTACGCTCTGCTTACAGTCACTTATGCCCTGATCACCCCTCAAGTGGACTATTAGAATCTCCTCTACATGGAGTTGCCGGTGGATAGCATCTAGAAGATTCAGCTGATGCAAAATGCAGTGGCACAGACAATTATGTCTGCCCCTTAGAACAGCACATTACATTCCTGCTCTTTGAGTGGCATTGGTTGTCAGTTTACTTTTGGGTTCAATTCAAGGTGATGTTTTTTTACCTTTGAATGTTGAATGTTGATTTAATTTATATGCTGCCCTTTTCCCCCGAAGGGGACTCAGGGCGGCTCACAACTCAACCAGGGAAGGGGGATACAAACAAAAAATTAAAACAACACAAAACAATGCATAGTTAAAAACACACAACAGTCATACCAATTCGAGACGGGGGCAACAGTTCTTTAGCCCCAGGCCTGTCGGAACAGCCAGGTTTTAAGGGCTTTGCGGAAGGCCTGGAGGGTGGTGAGGGTTCGAATCTCCACGGGGAGTTCGTTCCAGAGGGTCGGAGCAGCCACAGAGAAGGCTCTCCTCCGGGTAGTCGCCAGTCGACACTGGCCAGCAGATGGAATTCGGAGGAGGCCTAATCTGTGGGATCTGATCGGTCTAGTGGAGGTAATTGGCAGCAGGCGGTCTCTCAAGTACCTAGGTCCAATACCATGAAGGGCTTTATAAGTGACGACTAGCGCCTTGAAGCGTATCCGGAGACCAATAGGCAGCCAGTGCAGCTTGCGGAGGATAGGTGTTACGTGGGTGAACCGAGGTGCACCCACGATCGCTCGCGCGGCTGCATTCTGGACAAGCTGAAGTCGCCGAATGCTCTTTAAAGACTTTCAGGGCATGGACTGGGTTATTTGAGGGATCACTTTCTTCCAGTTATATCTACCTATTTCATCAGGTTCGCAGAATAGATATGATGTGGAACCCATCTGTAAAAGTGTTTCAATCTGGCAGGACCCAAGAGACATGCTTTTTTTTTTTTTGCCATGGCATCCACCCTGTAAAACTTCATCCCACATAAGGTGAGACTGGCTCCATTATCTTATTGTTAATAATACTGTTGATATCTTTTAATTGCAGTTTTTAACAAGCTGCCTATTGTCACTTCATTGTGATATGATTATATAAATGTCATAAATTTAAAAAATCCCCAGGATCGTCATTTACTTATGTGCTATTCTGCATAGTTAAAAGGAGTATGCCCAAGAACTAACCCAGATCTAGTGATCAGAAACATGAAATAGACCAATACAATCTACATTTCAAGCAAGACAGATACTGAGTTTCTAAGTTCTATCCTAAGCCATAGTGTGGTTTGTTTGGTTTTGGCCTGGAGTTCCAGTCCCACCTTAGGCATGAAAGCCAGTTGGGTGATTTTGGGCCAACCGCTCTCTTTCAGACCAACACATCTCACAGGGTTGTTGTTGTGGGGAAAATATGAGGAGAAAGAAGGAGCTGTCTTGAGTTATTTATAAAAATAAAGGAAGAATGATTGACAGATGATAGATAGATAGATAGATAGATAGATAGATAGATAGATAGATAGATAGATAGATAGATAAAACAATCTGCCATTAAGTTGTTTCCAACTACTAGCAACCACATAGATTACTATTGCTTGAATATAATTTCTTTGGATATTATCAAAAGTATTTTTGACACTTTTTTCCCCACAAATTTCAGTCACAAAAGACTACACTACAGCATCATTATATTCAGTTTATTACATTGGAATACCAAACTAGAAGAGGTGGTTGACATGTTTTATGTTAATGAACAGTGAAAGAAAATGCAAATAAAATATGCTATTTATGATTGGAGACTGGAATGCCAAAGTTGGAAATCTATTACACATGACTCTTTTTTCAAATACGACCTAGTGAGATACACACAAAAGAAAGCACTATTATTCTAGAACCTTATTTACCACCTCATAACAGCAGTTTATCAGCTTAAAAGAAAAGGCATTTAATAGCAAAGCAATTGCAATTCATTCTTCTGAATAAACTCTATTCAAGATACTATAATAAAGATTGCTTCTGTTCAATAAACCATCCTCTTCATTTCATACTGGTGTGTATTTCGCCCTAACAGTTACTTAGCATGTTCAGTGTGTACTTCTGATCATTTTTCATGTTTGGCAAGTGCTTAGATGTCTATCTTTACAACATAAACCTACAGAAAAGTACTGTGTGCAATTCTATATGGACATGCTTAGTGCCTAGTGTATTTAAATTATTTTAATATCCCCATTTCTTAACTGAAGGACTTTATATTTCAGGGCATTTAAAATAATAAAAATATATCTTTTTAAAAAAAATATACCAAATGATTCTTTCTCTGAAAATCATACCTTCTAAAAATTCACATTTATGTTCAAATCTCAATTTCAATTTTCAGTTTATAAAACTGGATTTCTTCTGAGTCATATTTCTAGTCAGCTAATTATGCCAGATAGTATGTTTTTACTTGATAAATATATTGCAGGAGACTGGTATCAAAGTTATAGAAAAAACAGCATACTTTCTGCCTTGAGGGACACGAAAGGAATTGACCATAAAGAAATGATTTAAGAGATAGGCTCACTTACCTGATAAGGGCAAGGTATGTGATATTCCTTGCACCTTTCTTGAATCCATGTTGTCTCCCACACACTTCGGTAAGCTTGTTCATAGAAATAGCAGCCAATGACAACCAAGAGTGGCACAAGATACAGTACACTGAAGACGCCAATCCGAATCATAAATTTCACCAACTTGTCCTGGTTTTCCTTCTCTAAGGGAATTTCAATACGAACCCGATTTAAAGAAATGATGCCAGCAAGTAGCAAAGAAACTCCAACCACCACATACAGGCAGAGAGGAGCAAGAACGAAGTATCTCAAGGCATCTACATCGTAAAGGCCAACAAAACACACGCCACTGATGTTATCACCTTCTATTTTATTCATAGCTAGGAGAATGATGGTAAGGGTTCCAGGGATGCCCCATGCACTAGCATGGAAGAGGAGGGCTTTCTTCTCAATAGCTTCACTACCCCATTTTGGGACAGCTGCCAAAAACCAAGTAATGGTAAGAATCACCCACCAAACGCTCCCAGCCATGGTAAAGAAATACAGTACCATGAAAAGCATGGTGCATGCTTTATTGTGAGAGCCCTGTGTCACTGTGGAAGCCTTGTAAGTGGCAGGGCCGGAGGCATTGCAGGCAACCCGGTCCTCTAGCAAAAAGCCAATGAAGAAAATGAGGGACACCATCATATAACAAACAGCATAGAAGATTATGGGTCTTTCTGGATAGCGAAACCTTGTGACATCAATCAGGAAAGTCAAGAAAGTGAACAAGGTAGCGGAAAGGCAGACAATGGAGATCACACCAATGAAGTATCGTGCGAAAGAAAGTTCTTCTTGTCTAAAGTACATATTTGGACAAGGAGGAGAGCAGTCCCGTACCCGCAGGAATGTGTAGCCCAGATCAGGGTCTATTTTCAGTTCTCGAGGGCACCAAAAACCATAGTCTCTTTGCACTTCCACTGTTGCTTTTTCTGTTGGGTCCCCAATTACATTGAGGTCAATGGGGCGAGGGTAAGGCTCATCACAGTCTGGGAACCTAGAAAGCAAGACCAAAGGACTTGTAATAATTTTTAAATATAAGCAAGTATTTCTGCCTGTTCTGGTTCTTTAAAAAATAATTGATTTGAAGGAACAGTCTAAAAAGAAATAAAATTAAATTATAGGGTTCTATGGATAGAAAACAAATTCTTATACAAATTTTAGATTAATAATTTCATATATCCAACTATAAATACCAGCTTCTTTTCAGAGGCTTATATCTGAAGATTTCATATTAACTATGATAGTCAACTGCCTTTATCCTGTACATAATCAAAGAGAATTTTTGTCGCTAACCAAGAAAAACAATCAATCAATCAATCAATCAATCAATTAACCAACCATCTTAAAACATTTAAATGAATAATAGAAAAATGCTACTGCTTTGTGTGTACATTTTTATGGCCAGGTAAGGCTTTGGTATTTGCTATGTCCATGGCAGCTTTTACTGTCTTCAATTTTAGAGTGCAAACACTTCAAAAACAAATCTGGAATGCCTTGCCTTACACAATCTGGGTCCTTCAGCAAAACAGGGTCCTTCAGCAAAACACATTGTTATTAAAAGTCAGCATAATGTATAAATATCTGAAATACTAATATATCACTGTTTATCCAATTATATCTAATCAAGATATATTTCTCCTAATTAAGCATATAAATAGCACAGATGTATTCCTATACTTCTGCTCCTGTATTTTTCATTAATTTACTGCATTCTTTTTTCAGTTTTGTCTTAGTACTTATACAACATCTTTCAACTCTACTAAATATTCTACCCCATAGTTTTCAGATTTTAATTCTGAAATCTAATAACTGGGCTGCAATAGTCTGTAAGTATGATTTCCCTCAGTAATTTGTACTGTGGAAGTTACATATTCCTTTTCATTGAAATAAAGGCCAATGTAATTGGTTTCAAGTTTATATTTGACTTCTATCTGTCACTTTCAAAAGCCAGAAGAGGCTTCTATACAAGTGGTACTCCTATGTAGAAGCTGCTTTCAGTTTTGACAAAGGCAGCCTAGCAGTGCCCTTCGAAAGCATTCACCAGAGTTTGTAATAAGTTCTCTAAAGAAACTGTGCTTAGGATGGGCTGGAAAACATGATTGATTAAAAACTAATGTAAAACTTTTCAAGTTTGAAAATATAGCTTTGTATATATATATGAGAACAGGGAGCTCAGGACTGGTTTTATATCCAAGAAAATATCACAGGCACATGACATGTTGTCTGAAAATATATCTTGAAAAAACATTACATAGTAGGTAATTTTAATGTAATAATAATTTTAAGTAGTAATTTTAATAAACACAAATCTTGAGGATTCACTCACCTGTTGCATTCCATGTCTTCAGGCCAAGACACACCAAACATCTCCATGAGCTTTGAACATTCATTATATGCTCGTTGACAAATTCTGCGACATGGGAGGGTGACTCTACCATATTCCATGCAAACAGGAGCATAGAGAGCACATAGGAATGGTCGAAAGTCTCGGGAACAATCAAGGTTAACCATAGGATGAAATGGCTATAAAAAGAAGTAAAAATAAGTGGTTCTGGGCCAATATTTCAACAACCAAATTCTATATTGTGTACTCTGATTTCTCAGAATCCTTACACAGGTTTGCGAAAACAGGTAAAATAATATACCGTATTTTTCGGACTATAAGATACACCTAAATTTACAGGAGGAAAACAAAACAAAAAAATTTTTTCGCCTCCGTGCATCACATTTTTTGCTCTACCCGCCCCCCCTGGAGCACTCTGTAGGGCTCTGCATGCAAAAACGCACTTGCTTTTGGCCTGCAGAGTTCTTCTGGGGGCCTGGGAGGGCAAAAACGTGACTTGCGGAGGGCATCATGATACATTAGTAATATAATAGGCTTTCATGAGATAAATTGATAAAGCAGCCAGACAGGGAAATGCTACACACTCAGACACAAACCTCCTTTTGTTGATATGTGTGTTTGTATGTGAACTTATTACATTTTGGGCAGTACTGGATTTATACTCCCAACTATTCAATGCTGTATATCCAGTCCAAATTAACTCAAAATGTACACCGAAAATATTGCACACTTAAAATATCAGCTTATTCTAGATAGGAAATAATTTTAACATTACAAAGGATTCTACCCTTCTTTGGCAATATTATATATATATAACCAGAATTCACATTCAGGTTAAGAATTCTTTAGAAAACAGATACAAATATTAAATGTTTAGATAGTGTATTCAGTATCATATTACATAGAGAACTTAGAGAAAAGACGTGAGGAAAAGTAAAAGAAAAACAAGGCAATAATACTGCATTGAATATTGCTTGAAAAACAAATATGATACAACTGCAAACATAGATGAAGAAAATATTGTACTGATAATGGATTAGAATATTGACTGAAATGACTAACAAAAAAACCCATTTGGTGATACTTGAACAAATAATTCCCTGTTAGTTTGGTCATTTCAGAATTTTTGAGGATGTAATAACATGTATGGTATCTAGAATTATTTGGAGGAAAGATGCAAATCAGATGCAGGCAGTATCTCAATTTCATATCCCAATATTATTATACAATGTCTAGACAAAGAAGCACTGGAAGACAAGCTGTCAGCACTCCCAATGACAGCCAATATTCCCAGTGAATGCATATTATTAGAGTAATGCAAATTCTGAATAAGTAACTACCTATATGCAGAAAGTAATTTTATCAGTCTCCTACTCTTTCAGTACTTTAAATGCAAGATTTCAGAAAAGGATTAATTCAATGACCAGATTTTAACTTGAAGCCAGAAGCAATATATTATGAACTAAAATTTCATAAATTATTGCAATAGAGAATCCTTACAAAAACAGCATGGGGTTCACAAGTTTAATGGGGGAGAGGATCAACAATATGAAATACTAGAAGATAAGGGAGAGAAAGAGAAGGAATGTTTTAATAATACCTTTAGCTTGAAATTTAAAAAAATATATCATGCAAAGAAAAGCATTTATATATATAAGCAGCTAGCAGCAAAAGGCTGCTTCTAATAAGAGGGCAAAGGGAGCTTTATTCAAATAGTTTTTCTCTTTAAATTTTTAATTAGTATGCTCCATTATAATCAGTGTCAAGATAGAGTTTATGTACCTCTTCTGCTTTTTTAATAAGAATTGCATTTCAATAGGATTCTTGCCTATGCTTATATTTATTTTAAACAGATTAGAGGGAATATTCATATTATAAATCCAGTAGCATGATGTTCTACTTCCTTTACCCTTCCTCTAAGAGAGAAAATGACAAAATATAGCCCAAAAATACAATCAATTATATAATGTACAAAATATAAATTAATTCACATTTCTTATGGATAATTCCTCTTGAATGCATGGCAACTGCTCATGCCTAGGAAAGCAAAATTTCTCTCCTCCCTCCTTTCAACTGCATGTATTCTGAATTTCAGTTGGAAGTTTCTTTGCAAAATGAGAAACAGAAACTCAGTTTAACACTTGTTTTACTGTTGATCACCGCCTTTGACATGAACAATTTAATCCAAATCAAGAAACAGAAAACATAAATGAGTTTATAACTTGGAAAAGGTTATTTTCTACTAACCAATTACTGAATTTTAAAACCTTAAAGTCTTCCACTTTATTTACATCCAAATTAATAAGATTTGCATGTTCTATTCACAATCTGCCTGCTCCTCTCAGTGTTCCATACCTATTACCATGGGAACATTGCATTTATAGGATTTCAAGCCTACCACAGGCCAAGCTTAGTCTGAAGTGTGAAAAGGGTAGAGTCAAAGGGTATAATTTGGCTCATGGGAATCAGAACACTAACCTTTGTCACACCACAAAAGGCTGGTAACCATAGGAACAGTTATCAAAGAAAAAGGGTCTTGCTAATATACTAAGAGATACCGTATACAGGAGAGGCAAAGATACCATGAAATATGCAATCATGGCAAATACACAAATATTTTCTACTCTGATTTATCAGGGAGTTATGCTGGAATAATAATTCAAAAACCTGCATCTTCACTGCACAGGTCTGCATGCTATGAAATAGCAAAGCTGCCCTTGAAATCAATGGCAACACTTAACACTATGTCTGGATATAACTACTTTTTTCTGCCATTCCAATAACTCATATGTTGGAGCTTTAAAGGGATTAATAACTAAGGAAAAATATAGACAGGGTTTTTATCATAATATTAAAGATTTTCACTGTGGTTCCAGATAATTTAAAAGTCCTCCACTGAAACTCTCACATTTTCACATTTCCAATGTAATAGGGAAAGTTTTGGTTTTTAGGGACATTCTGGATGCATATGTAAAGCTTAAAAGAAAAAGCAATAGAAAAGTATATCCCCATTTCTTAATAGTTTGCTGTTGAAATTCAGCTGTTGGTTACGCAGCGAATTTGAACTGAAAAAATATAGTTTTTTGGGAGGATGTTTGTGGAGGACTCTGTTGGGCTACTTAAAATTGCAGTGCACATTTCTCATGATTTTCAATAAAATAATTATATTCTTATTCAGTGCTCCTACATTTTGAATTGGGCACCACGTGATGGGCTGAGCTTCCATTCTCGCTCCAGCTCCTGCCAACCTAGCAGTCTGAAAGCACACAAATACAAGTAAATAAATAGGTACCACTTCGGTAGGAAGGTAACAGTGCTCCATGATATTATGCTGGTCGCTTGACCATGAAAATGCCTTTGGACTATGCTGGCTCAATGGCCTTGACACACCGCCCTCTAGAGTCTGCAACAACTAGTGGAATACAATCCGCAGGGACTTTTTTTTAACATTTTGAATTAATTCTAATACTAAGAAATTTAACTCATTGATTTTAAAACAAAGCGAACCTTTAAATATAAAATTGCTTCAAAATATAATTATTATGGAAATAAAATCTTCATATTTTATTTACCATCTTCCATTCAGCTTGCTGAGGGAGATGGAAGGTGGAATAAGATATCTCAAGGGCATCAAGTTCTGGAAGCTGATAATAGCATAAGATAGCAAAAACTAAGAAATGATTGAGGAAGGAACCAACTGTTCCAGAAATAATAAAAATACCAAAAACAAACAACAACAACAAAAAAAAACAAGCAGCAACAGAAGCAAAGCAACTGTATAACCAATTAACATATATTCCTAATAAAGGCAATATGCTTAGATCAGACCCAGGCATTTTATGGCCCATGAGCCACATCCAGCCATCCTTGCCTGACTCATGGGAGCAACAGCAGGGGGTAGAGGGGCAGGTTAATTGAACGTTCTTAAATTCTATTTCTGAGAGTCTTTTGAACTTCCAGAATTGATTCTGGGAGTACACAGGAAGAAGAGCAAAAGAAAATAGCACTGGAAGGCAGACATCATTTTACTAAAGTTAAATTATATCAGGATTCATGCCTAGAGCTAGAAGTAAATCACAGATCTCCAGACTTGAAATTTTTAATTCAGCTCCTGTCTAGACTTGGCAGAGGATGCCCAAGCAGTACTAGGAAATACTGCTAACAGTAAAACCTTGAACCTTACATTGGCTACTGCAAGTCAAAGGAATGAGAGACTTTATGCATTTATGCTGTAAAATTTAAAATCTAGGCTTTTTCCAGCCATTTTTATAAATTAATATATATTTTGCAAATATCTGATAGCTTTGGGAAATGGATGAATTATGTTTACATAATCATTTCCTTTAGCTCGGAAACAGATAGCTCTTGCCTTGCTTCTTACAGATTACACCATTCATTTTGTGTAGAAAGAATGCTTATGGAATTGATATACATTATAACAGCTCTAGAAGGATATTAGAAAAAATAATAGATTCCTTCATTTCTCCTTCCTTCTTGGAAAGAATACAGATCTGATTAATGAACTACAAAAAGGGTATATCTTCATTTTTCATTTGGTATAGCTCATTATGTTTTATTTTGTCTCTTTAAACATGTATAATGCTTCCCCTACATTTTTCCCTAATAGCACTTTTATCATCTTATAAGTTAACTTGTCCAGAAGAATCTTTGCAGCCTCAATTACAACCCCCCATGAAAATTTCAAAAAGCTTCATTCTAGTTGCAAATATATTCTTTGAAGAACATTTTTGTAAATATTACCAATCAATTATTAATTACATATGCTCTACCAAAGCATAGAACATACTTGTTTAACTCTATAATGTCTCAAGATAAAAAATTGTTCATGAGCAGTTTACTGAAAGTAAATACAATTGGTTCAAAATCCACTGTTACTGCCCTAATCCATAACAGTCATTTTAATCACATTATATATATTTATTTTAAAGAATTCTCATCACACATAGGGTAATATAAAAATAAATTTTATATATTAATAAAACGCACTGGATCCAGAGAACACAATATCACATGTGATGACCCTTCATGAAGGTTTCATGCTTTGTAAACACCTCCAAATAGCAAAAAAGTAGTAAATACATTTATTGTTCTTTGTTAATAATTGTGAACAACTGAAGTGAAGATCTTGATTTATATTTTGAATGCAAATACTTACTTCCATTGCTAGAGCTGCTGTTTGTTGATCATAATGATTCAAAAGGTTAGGCATAAATGTGGTATTGTACGGAAGATCTTGGCACATCCTCAGGATTATGGGTTCACATGAGAATAGACTGTGGCCACCACTGCATCTTGCTAGAACTGCCAAAAGCCAAAGATAATGGATCATCCAAATCACAGCCATTCTTCTGCAACAGTCATGAGGGTCTCCAAATTATTTATCAGACATTGCTGGATATTTCATCTTTTTATCTTAAAGTTCTTCAGAAACTGAATAACTCTTCACACTAATAGCTTTTAGCATAGTCCAGTAGAATACTTTTATTTCCAAAACACTAATAACATACTTGGTCTTGTTTTTTTCTTCCATGTCACCATGTAAGTTGTACTGTATCATCATAACTTATTGACTAACCGCATTCCCAAGCAGACTCCATGTTGACAGCATTTTTTCTTCTATCAATAATCTAAGGATAAGAACATAAATACTTTATTAAAATTCAAACTAGTACTGGACATAATTAAAAATATATACGCTCAAGTTCTGACACATGGAGCACAAAGAATTGCTTTGGAGAAAACATTCTTTTGTAGCCCAATCTACTCATAGGATTGTCATAGGGATATAATTGATATAAAGGCGAAAGATTTATACAATCTGATATAAAAGAGCCAGTTTGGTGCCTAACCGGTTAAGACAACAAGTTAAAAGACTGTGAATTTAACCCACCTCACAGGGTTGTTATGGGGAAAATAGGATATGTTTGCCACATTGAGTTATTTGTAAAAATAATCAAGGTGGGATACAAATAACTGAAGAGAGGTTCCTGTGCACTGCCATCAACTTCTAAATAAATAAGAGATAGAAATGCAATAAATAAAATTTCATTGCTTATTAGATGTATGCCAAATATATGAAAGATACATTACTTGCAATCGTGGAATGATATCTTTACCACTATCAAACATTTGTCTATTCCAGGTCCTTGGGAAGCACTCATTAAAAATACCAGATCCAGTCTAAACATTGGGTTGACTATATGACAAATCATAAATAAAAGTCCCCTCCAAAGAAATAGTACTTCATCATAGTGGAAGGGCTTGGATGCTTTAGTGATGTCAAGGGCTATGCTGAACAGGTGCAACAATATCAGTTGAAGAATCAGACTAAATCTGTCTGACACACACACACACCCATTCAATGCTGTGAGAATACATAATCTGAATTTCATGCTGGATCAACTATTGCCCAGATTAACAAAAGTCACATTGGATGCTATGGCTCCTAGGTATTCATTGACAAATGCTCAAAGGTTCAATTCCCCCTGCTAGGCAACTAGGTGTGGAGTTGACAGGCTACTACTGGAAGGCAATCAAAAACGAAGAATTTGGTCAAAGGAAGAAAACTAGACAATTATAGAATGATTCTACCAATTGGAATCATTGAAATGCAGATTTCAAAAGTGAATGTACCAGCTTTGGGGAAAAAAGACATTTTCATTTAGTAATTAATAATAATTTATGGTCCAAAAGTGTGTAATTCTGAAACACAAATTTTTATAAACACTGAACTGGAAACAATTGAAAAACAAATTCAGATTTATTCAGAACTATGAATAATATCAATTTGCAGAGTGAGCGACATACAGTAGAAAGTAAAAAGACTATTGATTTCAATGAAGAACAAGGAGAAAAAAATGCTTAAAAAGTGCTAAAGAATTGCAAATACTATTAGCTAATCAAGACCTAGTTGGGAATTCAAAGACCAAATGAAAGAAGCCAAAAGAATATGTTTGGCAAAAATGAATCAAATTAACAAGAAGACTGTGGCTAAAACACTAAAAATATTAATGAAGCTGTTTAAAATGTGACCCAAATGATCCAGCTATTATATGCTATATCTGATGTAACCATAGAAGAATTGGAGCTTAAAATATGAAGCAATAAAGTCATTAAGAAAGGAAAAGCTAAATGGAAAATGCACGGATCTGGATAAAGAAAATGTGCATAGATTTGAGCAATTTGAAGAATTTGAGAAAAGGAAGCTAGAAAACAGCTAGTCCTTGACTTATAACTGATTGCTTACCCTAAGGCCGTGATGGCGAAGCTATGGCACTTGTGTCAGGATGGCACGCAGAGCTCTCTGTGGGCACGCATGTGGAGGCCACCTGCTCTTCCGGGTTCCGTCGCATGCATGTGCACCAGCCCGCTGCTCTTTTCTGGGTTTTGGTGCTCTGGCAAGCGTATGCGCACTCCAGTTTTGGCACGGTGCCGAAAAGGTTGACCATCACTACTGTAAGGTATTATTATGACCTGGATTCAAAGTTGTGATGGTTGTCGTCATCCCCCCCCCCCAAAAAAAAAGTTATGTGACTGTAACTTAGGGTGCTCAGCAACTGGACACCATTTGCAGGCCTTGCAGCCCAAGTTTTATTATGATTTTGCCAAAAACCAATATTTACTTCTGCATTTGGCAAACCGCATGCATAACAAACCATTGGTTTGACTTATCTACTGTGGCATTCACTTAACAACTACAACACTGCTTAACAAGTGCAATGATTTGCTTAAGAACCATAGAAAAAAGGTCATAAAATTGGATTGATCATATGATTGACCTGCTTTCTGGCCATCATAAGTTATGACAGTGATGGGCAGGCTCCATTATGGTCATAACTCAAGGACTATTTGTAATAAGAAAATCAAAAATACAACCTAGAGAGTTAAGGAATTGCAGAGGCTATAGAACAGGGGTGTCAAACTCCCGTTGTCACGTTGTCATCACATGACATATCATGACTTTTTCCCTTTCACTAAAACAAGGGGGCATGGCCAGCATATGACACATCTAACCCACAGGCCATGAGTTTGATAGAACAACTTAAAAAGAGCCATGGCTATTGCAAAGAAGATCAAGCAAAATGCCAAATGAATAATTAATTCAATTCCAGCAGAATTTGCAGGTTGGAACAAATCAGCACGAATTTTACAAAACATGACCAAGATAGCTTTATATAACCGCACACCACATTCTCATCATTTAGTTATGTTTATTTCCCAAGTCTGTAGATTACCCACATATAATCATAATTTCCTCCTTTGAAAGCAAATCTAAAAGTGGAAGAAACAGAATTAAAATACTAAACATAAATTTTGAAGACAGGGGAAACATGAAACATAACTAAATGATAAGAATGTAGTATTTGTTTATATGAAACTATATAATATGGCATTACATTCCATAATTATGTGATACAATGCTTACCTGTCCTGAATCCCTCAGAGTTCAGCTTTATTATAGGAATCCTAGTACAGGAAGATTAAAAATTTACTTTCTGCAAATTCTGCACTATTGGATATCTAATATGAGAAACTGCTTAAGAAGCAAAGGATACATTTCTTCCGAAGCCTCGCTGCATTTTCAAAAACTATCTAGTAAATCAGTACAGGAAACCAGATGCCAGATTAAATGTTAGTTCTTATATTTGCATTTTTCTTACATAACTTTGGAGATAGAATGATGTTCCCCTGAAATTTAGTCCTCAATGCTAAATAGCCCTTCACTATAAATATTACATGTACTAGGCTAATTTTGTTTGTCATGATTAATAGTGATTTTTTAAAATAAAATGTTATGGCAAAAGTATAGTTATTTTATTTACTACATTTACTATATTACTATATCTGGCAGGAAAACTAGGATTTGAGAGTAAGATGTGCAATACCTCAATTAGATAGATAGATAGATAGATAGATAGATAGATAGATAGATAGATAGATAGATAGATAGATAGATAGATAGATAGATAAAGTTTTCAACTAATAATTTACCATTAAAGCAAGAAGTTTATTTCAGATTTACTGAAATAAGAGAATCTTCTCTCTTTAATATATTTTGGTAGTAAACTAGGACATCTTTTTTTTCAGAGAAATATATTGGCCCTTACACATGATTAGAATTAGTGATCATCCAAAAGAATTAACTGTAACAATAAAAACCCAACAATTATTTTCAGGTGAGGTTTATGTTCAAACATAATTAGTACTGTTTAAACAGAAAACTAGTATTTATATATACAGTAAAGATATATGTGGTGAAGGATTCTTGCGCCAGTTTAGAATGTTGTTCTGTTATTAAATACTTATTGGCAAGGTTAGATAGTCTTTCCTTCTTTTTAGGAATCCTTCTAGCTAAGCTGACTTATACTTGACTGCTCTTTAAACAAAGGCCTGCTACATAAAGGCATTATCTGTAAAAAACAACACATGCTTTTACTAATACAGTTATAAAAATTTAAGAATGACAAATATCCTCTCATAATGGTTTTAGCATTTTTCAAACTGCATATAAGGAATGGAATCTATGATTAGAACATCATTTCCTATAGTCAGCCTGATATGGTAATATAAGAATTCTCATATGATGCAAAAAGGGATTATCTAATCTACTATCCTGATTCAGAGACGCCAAGAATGTCCTTACTTCTAACATTTCTTCACGGAAAGTGGTATTTAAGAGCAAAACGAATCTGGAATAGCAGGTAATATTTACCATTATATCTAGTAGCTATTAATAACAAGCATAATATAAAGTTCTCTATATAGGTGAAAACTGATTATTATTTATTGTGAATTTATTCAAGATAATGTACCATCTGCCTTCTACCAATTACAGAAACGTCCAAGAAATCATAGTTTAGAAAAGAGGAAGGTAACATTAGTCTTCACTTTCTAGTTGCATTTACTTTTGCCACAAATGTTAGAATAAAGTTTCTTTAATTTACTATTATTTATATTTATGTTTCTGTAACAAAACTGTTTTTGTTATGTATGGCCATTGCATTTGATTTTACGATTATATCTTGGGAATCAATATACAGACTTCCATAAGAATAAGTGGGAACAAATGAGGAAACATATGTCACATCATCATGATGCAATTCAATTGAAATACTTCTTTACTCAGATTATTACATCCTATACCATGACACAAGTATACAGCATCAGGGTTTGTGTCCTGAACATATTTTATCACTCAAGATATCTATAGCTATATGCCAAAAGTATATAGAATCAAGATAAAAATAGAAGGTATGTTTTTAATTAAAACAGAATTAATATAATTATTTCCAGACCACTTAATAATGTTCATTTTGTCATATTAAACATTTTGGTGATATTTCCTACAAGATCTCTGGTAATTAAATTAAGCTTTCAGACTTTACTGAGAGATTCAGCATTTATGATCTTCAAAAATATACAAGTAAGAAACTTTCATTTTTTTTTATTTACATAACAGTCTTCTCATCTCCAAACAACTGTTTGCACTTCAAAAGCAAATAAATAAATGAAATTAATAAATAGGTGATAATAGTTAAAAAATCAGACCCCCAAATCTTATAGGGGCTTAACAACCACCCTGCCCAATAAATTATATGAACTGATAGCTAAAATAAAACATTCCTACTTCAATTCCAGCAGCACTATCAGCTTTTTAATCTTTTTAATACAACCAGCATGCACATAAACAACTCAGATTATATATGAAAGTACAGATCATGTAATTACTCAGGAAAAAACCTCAATATTTCTGCATATTACTGAAATGATTTATATAATCACTAGCGACCATAATGAAAATGTTATCTCTGCATTCTATCAGTTGTTAGTGGTACAATTTTTAATGTTTCAACAGTAAACTGCCAGCTTTGAAAATTATTTCAGTTGCAATTTAAGTGTGAAAGAATAATCAGTGACATAAGTAGGAAAAAGAAATCAGGCTCTTTAATTGTCAAACTAATCTATCCTAGGCTGTATCAACAAGAGGGATAGAATCGGGATCACATTAAGTGTTGGTACTGCTTTAGAATGCTTTGGTAAGACCATACTTGGAATATTGCATCCAGTTTTGATCACCATAGTACCAAAAAGATAATCAAACTCTAGAATGAGTGCAGAGAAGAGGAACAAAGATGATTCAGGGACTGGAGACTAAAACATATGAAGAACAGTTGCAGGAACTAGGCATATCTAGTCTAGTGAAAAGGACGAGGGATGACATGATAGCAGTCATGAAGAAGTTGTGAGTGCTCCACCATTAGAGGTTTTTAAGAAGAGATTTGGTAGCCATTTGTCTGAAACAGTATATTTCTTGCTTGAGCAGGAGGTTGGACTAGAAGACCTCTAAGGTCCCTTCCAACTCTGTTATTCAGGTTTGTTCTACTCTTATGGTTACTGTCTTGTTTCTAAAAGAAAGCAGAAGCACAAAATAGAGCATAATCTCTTAAAGCACTAAAAATAGTTTAATGATTTCAATATCGGGTTCTTGTCAAATAAGCAGTGGTTTGCAGACTACCAGATTGTCAACTAGAGTTTCCCACCATCTTCAGCATTAATGAGGTGGGGACTGAGATAGTTAGCAGCCTAAACCAAAGTCTGCTAACTATCTCAGTCCCCACCTCCTTATAGTAAATTCTCTGCATGTTCAGCTAGTTCATGAAAATGAATCAGTAGATGAAAAAAGGTTCATTGAAGCATACAGGTGATAAAAGTAGCACTACAAACACCAGAATTCATAAAACAACAGCAAATAGATCTCAAGTGACTATGAGTCTGTAAGTGAATGTTAATTGCAACTGTGATCTTATGTAAATAATTTAAAAAGAAAAATAGAAATAGAAATACATATATGAGTATCTTAATAACATAGAGTGGAGATCAATTTAGGACATTGATTTGTCCACCATTTTAGTATTCAAGAGATTTCTACAGAAGATTTGTGCTAAAATATTATTATGGCTTTGGATATACAAAATAATCTAAGAGTGAAAAGGCATACTGAATTTGGGGATTGAAAATTTAGCTTAAAATAGCTTTCAAACAGGGAGGACAGGGAAGCATACACAAATGTAACTATAATCATGATCTTATTCATTGAAAAATTGGTTTCCATTTTGCAGATAAAAATAGAGAGAGAAGGTGTTCGTTTAACTGGGAATCTATTATTTCCAAATATTTATTTAGGAGTCCACAACTGCCAAAAGTTTACAAAGTAGTGATTTGGGAATCTTTCATTGCATCATTGGAATAAAAATAATAATTCACGCTAAATAATCTTTGCTTAGAGGCTTGTCCCATAATATCTTCTAAAGGATTATCTCATAAACTAAAAAAGAAAACTCACTCTCCATGCTATCATCTACTGAAATGGAAAACTTTCCCATGTATGTTCCTTGGTACTCAATCAATGCCTTGTATGGCAGTCAGTAAAATTTAACTAGTAATTTTCTCCTTTTGCATTAAAACATTAATCTATCTCATTGCATATTCTTTGCATAATTAATATTTTAGTTTTCCTATGAAGCACATTCTTGCTTCTATCATTCCTGGGGGAAAATTAAAGCAGAACAAAAGTGGTTATGTAAAATATATTTGTTGCTAGAATTATGGTGGGGACAATGAAGGGAGCAGCCTTGCAGTATTAAGATATTATAAAAATAGGAAAATTGTTTTATGGGATCAGAGGATTCGCTCTACAATTTCTTTTCCAGCACCAGTAAGACTGAAAGGCAATCCACAGAAAGGGTTTCCCCTGTCTTTCTTCTAGAAAATGAGCAAGCAAAGGGATTATTGCATTTGTTTTTGCAACTCATTGCTTTTCTTTGTGCACTATTGATAATTTGGAATATCAATTTCTCTATGGAGTGTTATTCTCCATCTGAAAAGGTTATTCTAAATCAACTCTGACCCAGGATTACTTCTAGCTCCTGCAAAACACATCTTTGGTGAAAATAATTCAGTAGATATTCCTCCTTATTTCAGTGTCTACATATAGCAAGACAGTAAATCAAAAAGAAGATAGTATTGTTTTTTTAATTGCTCCCTCCCCCCCCCCCATGAGGTTCTGTACAGATAAGCTCAGTTACATTAAAATATTTGACCTTTAATTAAATGTCACTTTAAAAATCTTATTTCACACATTTTGCCTTTTTTTTTTGACAGTCACTTTGGTGGCCTAGGATTGTCAGATCTAAAAAGCTATAAGAAAATTATTGGTCACATAAACAATAACTATTATTTCTTGACAGCTCCCTCATATCCTCTACCGGGGGTGGGGTGGGGACACAAAAAATAACTGGTTAAAACAAAGACCGAAAGACTCCATTAATCCTCCCGCTTTCTTTCCCCATCTAGAAAGATAGAGCATAATCAGGTATGTACTCCATTTGTCTCTCAGTCTTTCAGTGCCAAGCCCACTTTGACCTGAAGATATGGGAGAATACGGGAGACAGAGAAGGGGCCATGAGGACGGGAGAGAAAAAGGAGAGGTACCTGCGGCCCTTTTAACTCCAACCTCCTCGGTCGCGCAAGGAGAGGCTGAGATCACGTTTTTATTGTCCTACGGGAGCGAGCGAGGGAAGGCAACCCGCCCTTGGTTACTGAGACTGAGGATGTTGGGCGCTGTAGTCCAACACAAACGGCCAGGCTGAGGGGAGCGGGGGACGGACAGCTACTATGGGGCGAGAGAAACCGGTCTCCACACAAAAGAAAAAGAAAGCGGAGCGTTCACACTTCTTCCTGGGAGAAAATTAAGGACTCCTCCTTTTCTGAGGAACGAGGAAGAGGGGGAGGATAAAACAAACAAACAAACCCGTCCCTTTTCTCCGCCACCGTTTACTGTACCTGCCTCCGGCTCCTTCTCCTCCTCCTCCTTCAGGTGCCTCCGCCACTCCAGGTCCATCAAGTACAATATGCCGGCGAACAACTTCCTCAACGGCCGCCGCCGCCGCCGCCGCCGCCGCGCCTTTTCTCCTCACACTCTGCCCCGCCCCCTCACGAGTCTTGAATGCGGGGGGGGGGGGAGGGAGTGTTTCTGTCTGTCTGTCTGTGTGTGTATCTGTGTGTGTGTGTGAGAGAGAGAGAGAGAGAGAGAGAGAGGCGAAGAAAGAAGAGAAAAAAATACCCAATGAAATACCGATCCCTACCGCCGCTCTCGCTTGGCTACTAGCTAGAACAAAAGGAGGAGGTGGGAAGGACACTGCGCTTCGGATGGGCCTCTGCAACTAGGCAACGGTTTCCATGGTGAAGAGAATCAACTCGCAGGCGGCGGCGTTGGAGGAAGGAGCGCTGTACAAGAGACTAGGCCGTTGTGTGGAGCGTGAATGGTGGGGGAGTTGTGGAAGAAGACAACTATGTCCTTAATGGCCCCCTCGCCCTCGCCATCGTTAATGTCATTGCTGAAGCTTTAAAGAGTCAAAACAGAACAGGTGAGAGCTTGTGTGGCGGCACACCAGTCATGGTGGTGCTGTTAGAAGAGAATATTTCTAGCTCAGAGTTGAGCCTTGAGTCCTTATGGGGTGGGTCATGTTGCCTAGTTTGGTAATGAAATGTCTGCAAGAAAACAAACTTACCAGAGCACGAAGGACCCCACAGATGCACAGTTCCCTCTACACATCTTGACATATATGATAATAACAATCTTTAATTCAAATCATTATTTTTTTTTGCTTTGCTTGAAATTATACCCTATGTTTGAAAGGTAATTATTACAATGCCTGTTTTTATGTTGTGAAAATATGTGTAGGAAATTATATTATTACTTTTTTTCTTTGTTTGCTGCTTTGGACATCCTGCAAAGAAATATGAGATATCTAGTAGAAAGAAGTAATTAGATTAGGACCTTGGGTTCAAGAGTTGTGATCTTGGAAGGTCCTGTCTTACATCTTTATCTATTTGACAGTGTCAGTGTGCAGGTGGATTGACATCTGCTGCTCTGAGTTGCTAAAAAAAATGGAATAGAAAATGGGAGAGTGGGATAATTTTTAAATATTTATATAGATAGGCATTAGGGTAGTCACTAACAAATCTTCATTATTAGTATTAGCAATATCAGGTTATTTTAAATAGAATCCTTATCCATATATGACTTATTAACATTGAGAAAAGAGTCTGTACACTACAGTATACCCTCCATTTTTTTTAGTGTAAAACAAAATTGGGAAGGAATTTTATACATACAAACTGATGTATGAGATATATGATATATCTCATATATATGATATATGAGAACAGTCTAACTCTTCCTCAAATTTAAATTCAGTAAAATACATATTAAATAACAAAAGATTATAAGCGTAGAGTTTTAATTAATTATTTTCTTTTATTACATCTTCCATTTAGTAAAGAAGACAAATAATATTTTTAGAACAAAAAAGTACCTTTTCTTTATTTGGAAGTAAAGCATCTAGAAAATGTTTTCCACCTTTTATTTGAGGAGTTATGTTTCTAATCTATAGTAGTGTAACTGCTTATATAACAATGCTATTTTTACTATTGTTAATTATGCTAGCATATCATTGCTGACATCGAGTATATGATTGCAATGATCTTTGTTGGAATCCCTATAGGGTGGGGGGGCGACGACAATATAAATACAGATACCAACTTCAACAAATAATGACGACATATCCAAATTAATAGATCTTTTAAAAAATTGTTTTTACTTCTTTTCAGAGGCCTGACCTAGGAGTTCAGAAAACCCAGGCCAGAACATCCTGTTTTCAACTTTCAAGGCCACTTTTATTGTCAATAGAAAACTGACATCAGGTAGGCCTCACATGGTACTGCATGAATTGGGTACGAGCCCAATCTTCAGTTTCAAAGTCAAAGTCATAACCTCTCAAAAGAGGGAACTTTTGTCTAGATTAAGAGATTTGTAATACATTGCATACTCCATAAGAGAGAGCATATTTGTCTGTAACATCTATCAGTGGAATAGATTTCTCTCAAATATGCTTCAGACTGCTTTTCTGGGTTGAGGAACCTGTTGGAGCAGATTTGAAGGGACAGGGAAGGGTTCTGCTTAATTTATTCATGTTAATATTAGATATAGCTGTCTTTAGCTTTCCCACATTAGGTTCTGAAAGCTTAGATACAGGGGTAGGTTTCTGCTGGCATTACTGCCGGTTTGGTGCGTGTGTGATTTGCACGCACGCGTTTGCAGTTGCCTGTAAATAGGGCTGCACATGTGCAGAACATTAAAAATGTCCCAAAAAAAGCATGCTGCGGCAACTGAGGAACTGATTTGGAGGTGTGGCGAGCCTACCGTCCCTACTGGTTTGGTGACCCAGTCACAATTTCCACTACCAGTTCACCCAAACTGGTGCGAATCGATAGCAACTCACTTCTGCTTAGATAACATAATAGCAATAGCACTTAGACTTATATACCGCTTAACAGAGTCAGCTTATTGCCCCCAACAATCTGGGTCCTCATAAGCTTATAACTTCAAATAATCTCACTAAAGAAAACAAAAATCAGCAATACAAAAAAACCCCTAATAATTATATTAATTATATATAATTGTCAAGCTCGCTTTCATTGAGGGCCACATCAGGGTTGTATTTGACCTTGGGGGGCTGGGGTGGGCGTGGCCAGCTCAATGTCACATGTCAGGGGCACCTGTGGCGGCCCCAGTGCTCTGCCAGTGAAAACGGGCTCCCAAGTTCCGTTTTGGCTGCAATGGCCTCCTGCAACCCTCTGCCAGTGAAAATGGAGCTCAGGAGGGCCGCACAGAGCCCTTCCAAGCTCCAATTTCACTGGCAGAGGCACTGCGGGGCAGTCCTTTGCTGTTTACAGGGCTGTCCCGCGGGCCAGATCTAAGCACCCCATCATATGGATCCAGCCCCCAGGTCTTGAGTTTGACACCCTTGTATTAATGGATGCTCAGAAAACAAGTTGATCAGGTGTTTCAAGATTCTCCCTCAATATATATTTTCCATTAATGAAGGAATCAGTATCTTTCTTTCTCTATATATTTTGAAATATATACTGGAAAATTAAGTGCTGTTTTAAAAAAAGATCCTCATATTTGCATAGATTTCCACAATCAAATAATTCTGAAGTTAAGCCCAGAAATGAATTGAATTTAAGCTATTTCTTTCCAGAAAGAAATTTTTCTTTAACTTTCTATAAAGTTATTGATTTTTATAAAGAACCAAAGTTCCACTCTTCCACTGGAAATGTGAAAGATAAACCCCACATTTCTTTATTCTGTAAATCATAACAGTTTTTGTAATTACATTCTTAATTTCTGGATCAGAATAATTGAATAGTGTACAATATTCCCTGAAATGACAGGAAGATTGAAAGAGTAGAGTAATCCCTTAAAATACAGAATTACTAGTTGTATTTATTATGCAAGAGACTTTTAGTGTAGTGTTTAAGATACCAGGCTAGAAACTGGGAGGCAGGGAGTTCTAGTTCCTCCTTAAGCAAAAAGCCTACTTGGTAACTTTGGGCCAGTGTCTGGCTTTCAACCTTAGAAAGGAGGAAATGGCAAACCAATTCTGAAAAACCTTGCCAAGAAAACTGCAAGGAATTGTGCAGATAGTCTCTGAGAATTGAACATGACTGAACATAAGGAAAAATATATATCATGGACCAAATTTAGAAGGAAAGTCTGTTTCCTTCTAAATCATGCTTTATGTACTGTTTTCATAAGGTAGGATAAATTTGAATTAACTATATTTGAAAATTCTTTAGGGACACCTATGTAAAGTAAAAAAAATATTCTAGGTACTACCACCACTTCCAAGCCTTTATTACTTTATTAGTGTTGTTAGAATCCAGTGGCATCCAATTTAAACTGTTTCTTCTATAAAAGCCTAAATTTATATATTATAGAAGTTAGGGACTTAAATTTCAAAAGTATGAATAATACATAAAATAACATCTGGCCATAAAATCAGCCTTGTCTAAACTAATGTCTTGAACATATATAGATATTCTTAATAGCATAAGGGAGCCCTAAATAACATAATTTTAATAGGAATTGAGAATGACTTGTTTATTTATCATGTTAATATGTAATATATTTTGAAGCAGCTTAGAATGTTCCATGAGCTCAGTCTATGTGGTTTATTCAGAAAGCTATAGTAAAGAAAATAAGATCATTCACTATGAGTGTTAAATAATAATTAAGGGACACATATACTTACCCAAATTTCAAAACCTCAAAGTATTTCTGAAAATATTGAGTAATCCCAAGTATATCAAAACCCTTTCCTGTGTACAAGAAATAATTGCAAGTGGAGTGTACTTATTTAATGATAAAACTGCTATATCAATTAGAAGTGAAATATAAACACTGAGGCTAAAATAACGGGGTATGAACTATAAATCAAATCACAAAATTGTTGTTTTGGGGGGAATGTTTGCAAGAAGATACTACAATAGGTGATTTCTCTACTTTCCTAATTCAGAATTAGTTTAGAAATCTTGGATACAACATTTTTGTTTCTTCTGTTTTATATGTTTCAACATTTTTCTTACATTCTTGATTTCACCTGATGTACGCTATCCAGTTAACATTAAAATATAGCTTATAGTGAACTCCAGTTTCTCCTGGCTAGAAAGCTCATACTTAGGTACTGTTTTTTCCTTTCTTAATGGATTTCAGGAAGAAAACAAAATATTTCATTGTTTATGGCCACCCACTAATGGAAGGAGTGAGGAAATTGAAAAAAGGTTGCAATAGAAGACAATATCCTGTACATTACACATACAATTATATTAATGAGCTGAAGTCATTGCTGAAGAAAATCTTCTATTGAAGCCATTCTGCCCTCCCTCTTAGTTCCAATATTTATATACCCTGTTTCCCCCAAAATGAGAACTATCCCGAAAATAAGCCCTAGCATGTTTTTTTAACTCCTGGGTGTAGAGCTTAATATAAATCCTTCCCCCCCCCCCAAATAAGCTGTACTTAAGAGCCTGCACAACTGCCCGCCCATCCATTCTGTCTGGTTCCTCATGGTCCCACAGCCATGAGCAAGGCAGTTGGGTAATGGAGCTGTCCCATGCGTCCTGCACCAGCTTACCCCAGGGTAAGCCAAGCCATAGCCATGCCCTGATACCTGCCTTGTGGTGGCAGCACTAGCAGCCAATGGGTGCCGGTCCATTTCTGCTTGCTCACAGCTGCAATGGAGCAGGAGGCTGAGCAGTGTGTTGATGCCATGGCTGCGAGGCAAGGGTTGGGGCATGGGCGGCCTGGCTGTGGGGGCCCTAAGGTAAGCTGGTGTGGGGTGCATGTGGAGCAGCTCCATCCTCCTGCCTTGCAGTGGCGTGCAGCCACTGCAAGGCAGGAGGATGGAGCTGCTCCACATGCACCCCACACCAGCTTACCTTAGGGCCCCCACAGCCAGGCCGCCCATGCCCCAACCCAGCTCATGCAACGGCAGTTACTCCGTTTTAGTTTACATACTGTATCCTATGTTTTTTCTTATGATTATTTCTTTCGCGTATTTTGAAATCTTACACTAATAAAAAACAATATGAATGAAAAACAAAGATGGAATCAATCTCATGATTACATATTAACTGATAAAATTTCCCGTCTTAAATTAAATACACTGATTTATTCAACCATTTAAAATACAGACTCTTACGTGTAAAGCCTGTATGTCTTGGAAGCCCCAGTTTAGAATTTCTGCTGAGTTAAACCGGGATTAGCACAATGCAAAAAAAAAAACCCTAGTCTAATGACTTTAGTTAATATGATACAAGCATTATAGTAATTAATCTTTCTTAAATATAATTAAATTACGTCTGTGAACAGCTTACCTTGGCTCCTTGCCTTTCTGTGAGGTTTATTGGGACTTCAAATTCCGGTCTTTTTGTGTTATAAAGCGATATAGCTAAAAATACTGTAGATATCTTGTTGTTCCATTCCCTAATTGCTAATCCTTCAAAACAGATACGTCACAACACACAGAAGTACGATTTTGAATTGTTAAAACAGCCTTACAAAGAGGCATCTGCAAATTGCTTATGAAGCAGCCATACTAGCCAGGAGAAAAATGTGGCTGCTTTCATAATTTGAAAAAAAGTATGTGCTGCAATTTACCTCTTTCTAAGGTTTTGCACAACCCCACTATTCATGAGTAGAACAAAACATATATCATCTACCTTACAAAAACTGTAGCGTTCCAGCTCAATTATAACTAATTTGATTACAATTTGTAACATGGATATTTTTATGTTTCTAGGAATCACCATCCAATTTTGTTATGCTTTTGATATTGTAATAAATATCATTGATTTTTTGCACTTCCGAAAAATGTGCTTTAGAGTAATGAGGCAGAAATATTTGTAGGTGGGAATGACCTGAGGAGAACAAAGCAGAATGATAAAATCCTGTAAGAAAAAAACTTAGGAGCAATAGCTGGAAATGTTGGGATATGTTTATCCACGAGAAGATTACCCACCCACCCCTTGAGCCATTAATGTTAATAACATGATGTATTTGAAGCTAACGGAACATTACATCAGATTAGATTTACATTAAGTTGATTGCAACAGTAGAATTGTGATATAGTTAAGACACAGATCATTGTTGCACATCCATTTGGCTCAACCTTGCCCAACTTCTCACCTTTTAGATGTGTTGCACTTGTGACTGCAGCTTCCAGAATTCCCAACCAACATGCTAACTTAGAATTCTGACAACTATAATGCCAACATCTAAGGAGTACCAGATTGAGGGATGTTCATTTATAATCATTGAGCTAGAAAGTAACTTAGAGACCATCTGGTAGCCTTATTCCCTATCCAGTGCAGGAATTCTATACTACAGCATCAGCCTGTGACTAAACGCCTCCAACAAATAACGGTCTATCATCTCCCACTTTGAACAGCTTTTATCATTATGAAATCTATGATGCCCAACTAAAATCTACGTTTGCAAAATAATTCAAATATTGTTATTGCCATTTTTAATTATTTTGGCTCCTTTCTATGTAAAAAGACATGGCATTTGGACCTCCCAAAAACCTGAATGGTCCCAAGATGCAAACAAAGATGAGCACCTGGACACCACTGAATCATCAGCTCATGAATGATAAGGTAAGTTTTAGGAACTTTATAAATTATGAATCATTTGTGTTTTTGCCCACTTTCTTAACAGCTACGTAGGCCTCCAGCATGTTAGGTAACAACAGCATCAAGATCATTCTTGTATGATTCTAATAAGCCCCTTTTCTGCTTGGAGAATTGCCCTGGATAAAACCCAGATAGTTCGTGTTTTAGCAATACTTCAGACTTTCCAGACTTGATATCTTTCACATACGTTGAAACTATAAATTGTCATTCCCTGGCAACCTCACAACATTGCAGAGAGCTCTAATCACATGATCACATTTTCAAACTGCACTGCGTGCTTCCCACAAGCAAACTCAGTGAGGAAACTAGTAGGAAAAGTTGCAAGGCACTCCCTCATTTTTTTCCCATAGGTGCTTTTTCAAGAGGCAACTGGACTTCCTTGTTTTTCTTTTAAGACATTTCGCTTCTCATCCAAGAAGCTTCTTCAGTTTCTTGGATGAGAAGTGAAACATCTTCAAAGAAAAACAAGAAAGTCCAGTTGCCTCTTGAAAAAAGCACTTTTGGGACAACCATGACCTGGATGACTGAGAATCTCCATAGACATCCTTCATTTTTCCCACCACAGCAACCTCCCACCCACGCATAGCCTATATCAGCCCACCCTCAATTCACTTTTGGCCCGCACTGGTTCTCCTCAAGCTCTCCAGTCCTCTATGGCATTCATGCACTTCTTATCTGGGACTTCTGTGTCTTCCTGTGTATTTTGGGGTTACAAAAGCAATCAGGAGATTCCAGGATTCCCATTACTAAATAATGTGGTCATGTGATGTTTTTCGATCATTGTATTGAACTGAAAATTGTATTAAGGTCTTCTGAAGCAGATAGGATTCTGATCATTTCTTAAATTAGAATTGCCTCTTTTATCCTGTTCCTCTGACAGCTTCATTTACTTAATTGTTTCTAATAATGTAATGAGTCATTTCTTATTGAATCTTAGAAAAAGTAATTTTAAAATTAGTTTTATTTCTTTACAGGTATTTGAAGAAAGAAGAAACTTGTTGGGGAAATGGGTAATCATCTTTTATTTCAATTGCTCTGTCAATCTTACAGGCTTCAATATTTATTGTACAATATCTAGACGTCGCTGGGAAATGTAAGCGTATTCCAAAATCCTTACGATCAGCATTTTTTAAACCATAGAACATAGTGTGTGAATATTTTTAAAAAGAGCATAACATTTATCTAAGAGTATTTCCAAAAAGGGACTTTTACAATGTAAAAGATTTTTACTTCCATAGTTCTATAATTCCTCGATTACAGGAATTGTCTGAAGGACATTCATTTGGGAAGGCTGATTTAGAGGTTATTTATTCCTTATACTATACATAAACAATGTATTCTAGGTCTTCAAAAAATAGGTTTCCTAGTGTGTATTCAGTATATAACAGTTTATATCATGCCACTTTTATGAAATTCTTACTTGCACCTAACTTTCTTCTCTTAGGAATAGAGTTTGAAGTAGGTTGCCAGTGATACAGTAAAAAACTTTAGTATCTCACAGTATCCTTCCTTCCTTCTATATAGTGGCTCATACATTACTTTAACTGCTTACAATAACATACATAAAATATATTACAATCAAAGCAGTTGAGGAAAGTTATCATAGACTTATCAGTACCTGAATGACTGTCTTATACAAAATTGCCTGATCTCCATCAAAACACAAAATGCAGAATAATGCTCTTGTTATAGGAAGACATATTCTGATTGAATATTAATAATATTTTAATAGTAAGAGCAATTTGAAAGTGGAACCAATTATGGAGGGAAATGGTGGGCTTTCTTTAGTTGGATGTGTTCTAGTGGGAGGCTGGACAATTATTTGTGGGAAATACTTTAGGGGCTTGACCGTTCCTTTCAACTCTTATGATTCTGTGTTGCTGATTTTAATAAAAAAGTGCAGTCTACTTTTGAATGATGTCCCATGTTGAGGACAAAGCAAAATGTATTCTTTTTTAAATTATGCTTATGAACTGTCCACAAATACCTAGATAATACTTCTAGAGGCAAAATGTGGCCTAAATGAATTCTTGGCGGACATTTGAAACAAGGAAAGGTGCAGAGATCTCTCTCACTTTTGGAATTAGCTTAAGTTCATAATTGGCTTTGCAGTTTATTGCTTGTAAACTATAATGAGGGAAAGTCACTTGTAAATGGCTCCCCCAGAGGTCATGAAAATCACAACTCCGTTTTTTCCCCACAGTTTGACAAGTGGACAGACAGTCAAAGGCGAAGAGTCCTGGCAGACTTCTTGGAGCACTGCTCCCTTTCACAGCTGAAATTCTGTTTCAAACTGCTGCAGGATCGAGTGCCAATTGAAGCACTGGATTTCACCACCCAGCTTCCCCGAGTGTTAACTTTGTACATCTTTTCTTTCCTGGATCCTCGAAGTCTCTCCCAATGTGCCCAGGTAAAACTCAGCATGTTGGAAAGGATGCAGCGGAGAGATACAAAGCTGAACTCATTGGGTAGGTTTAGCCTAGAGAAGGGAAAGCTAAGGGAATTATGTTAACAGATTTCACATTTTCAGAGGTGCTGAGGCAAAACAATAGTTACCTATGCTGCTTTGTAAAAGGCACAAAGAAATGTCTTACTTAATAGGTATTGATTATAGTTTAGGAAATATTTCCTACTGGAAAAGCTCTTCGACAACAAAATGAGCTGAGTAAGGAAGTGCTAATGAATTTCACTTGTGTAGCTTTTCACAGTAAGACTGGTCAATTCTATATACCTTGATGGGGACATGGGAAGTAGATTAATTATCTGAGTCTTTTCCAGCTAGCAATTTTACAACACTTGAACATAATTGCAAGATCAGTTTAGAGTCACACTGGCATTGATGAATTTTCAACTCATTGTTAAGGCTCATCAACATACCTAATTTAGGTCCTAAACTTTATGGTTCTAGTTTCTGGCAAGTTCAGCTAAAAGATTCTCAAAATATATATTTCAGTTGTGACCTTGGAGACCCATTTTACGTCAGAATAAATAATAATGGGCTAGATTTATAGTCTTCCCTCTCCCAAAGTCCTTTGAATGGATACAATTCTAGTAATAGCTGGCCAGAATGACTGCTAATTGTGCTTCCTTGCGATCATGCCAATTTTAGTTTAAAATATGTAAAGCGAATCAGAATGGGTTGTAAAGTAGACTTTATTGGTGACTAAGACGACTCTTAACTCTTTTATAAAACACCTGCTTTTTGTACAGTACTTTGTGTATTTGCAGGAAATACATCTAATCACATACTGCAAATTAGAAGATATACAATTATGAAATGTAGCACTGACATATACTTCAAAAGTCCAGAGTCTAGGTTGGATCAAAGAATATATATTCAAATGAATACTTCCTTGGAATTATCAATTAGAGTTAAAACAACACTGTGTTTTAAAATTGTCAAAATGTGTTTTGTATTTGGAGGATGTGCCCCATATCTCATGGGTTTTTGCTATGATATAGTCCTTTGAAACACAGTAAAGGTATTTTGGCACTTTCAGGTAAATTGGCACTGGAACTACTTAACCCAGCTTGATCAACTCTGGATGCCAAAATGTCTGCGTTTTGAATGGTACATCAATTTCTCTCCAACTCCATTTGAGCAAGGAATCTGGAAGAAACACTATATTAAGAAGATAGAAGAATTTCGAGTGTCCAGACCTAAGGTATTTATTAAGCCTTTGGAAGATGAGTATTTTGGATAATAAATCTGAATGTTATATTATATATTGGATGTTTGAAATTTCCATATGCAAGTATGTTTTAGTAAACATGGGAAACATTCAGGCTTATAATTCCATATTGAAGCAGAACAGTTTTATAAGATTGTACTAGATGCTGTTCTGAAATTCTGAACCGTCTCATAGAATGTATAATCTCCTGAAAATTCATGTGTGGATATCTGAGCTGGTACTTCAAAGTGTTTATGTATAAAAACGTATAGTGATGTAAATTTAAAGGAAGGTCTTTGTTTTGGTGATAGAGCACTTTGCTGGTGCATCTGGGGAATACAGATGGAGATGGCTCCATCTGTATTCCCCAACAAATTTATATAGTGTTGGAAACAACTGTTCTCAGATGATATTGAAAAAGCTGGAGCAGATTTAATACAACTCAGTTATGTTTCTACTGCATCCAATTAAATACAATAACCAGAGATTCTGGCCATACTCAGTTTGTAAAGAATGGATGAAATTTATTTCTGCATGGTATAATGATGGTCATTGACTTGTTTGGCTTTAAAGCCTAAAGACAATTTCACATAAATATATTTGTCATGGCTGGTCATGGTCTCTAAAGAAAATTTATACAATCAGAATTAATGTTCATCAAAATATTGATACCTGACAAGAAAATATAGATCAGTGATGGTGAACCTTTTTATTACGGCGTGCCAAAATTGCGTGTGCGTGCACACACCAATTCAATCCTCCCCGCCCACCTGTGCATGTGCAGGTCTCTCGTCGTCCCCCCCCCCCCCGCACATATATGCACGATCCTTCCCCAGGCTCCGGAGGCTTTCCTAAAGCCTGGGGCTTGTGAAAACAGCCTCCCCCGGCCTTCCGGAAGCTGGAAACGTAACATTTCTGAACTTCTGGTTGGCCCATTGGGGCTGTTTTTCGCCCTCCCCAGACTTCAGGAAAGCCTCCGGAGGCTGGGGAGGGCGAAAAACAGGGACTTCCGATTGGCCTGTTGGCCCTGTTATTCGCCCTCCCCAGCCTCCGGAGGCTTTCCTGAAGCCTGGGGAGGATGAAAATGGCATCCACTGGCTCTCCAGAAGGGTGAAAATCACTGGCCAGCGCGTGCATGCAAACTGGAACCAACAACTTGCGTGCCAGCAAATATGGCTCCACGTGCCACCTGTGGCATGCGTGCCATAGCTTCACCATCACGGATATAGGGGAAAAGGTTTTGTTTTCATCTCTAGTTAAGAAGGGATAATCTTGGATAGTTCATTGATTAATAAACAGTCATTTTACTCAGTTTTTTTGTGCCTTCAGTATCTGTAACAGATTCAGAGAGACTGAGTTATGGTGAACCAGTGCATTACTACCAGTGCACTACTCTTTTCAAGCAATAAATAAAGATACTATGGGGGACATTAGAAGAGGGACTCAGTGTAGTATGGAATATCAATAACAGCTTTGGGGTTACTTTGCTTATGTTTTGCTTTCTTTAGACCCCACCCAAAAATGATTTTGTGGTGGTTGATGTTCAGCCAATAACAAAAGATGTCCCAGAAATAAAGCAGTCTTTGTTGTCAGTCCTTGAATCAGCATCTCTGTTAAGAAGAAAGATAAACAAAGGAAAGAGAGACCTTCCACCTTGGCGTTCATCAGATAAGCATCCAACAGATATCATTCGTTACAACTATTTGGATAACTTTGATCCCATTGAGCAGGCAAGGCAGGCGTAAGAAACCTTTCTCCTACAGTATTTTTTATCTATGTCTTTCTCTGGCAACAAAACCAATGTTATGTTTGATATTACATTGCCCTCTGCATCAGCAGAAGCTGATCAAAGGATTCTCCTATTTTTTCCTCAAAAGCCAAATCTTTTATTCACTATTTCCTTGTGTATCTCCTTTCAAGATTAGTGGCACATCCTACCTAATTGGACTCTAATTCCAGCCAGTAAAATATGAACAGGGGTTCTTGTGGTGGTCAAATATTTTGGCTAAGCCTGGGCTCCACCAGAATTCTGAGAAAGTCATTGAAGAGTTGTGTTGTCATTTTCAGATATGCCTAGAGCAACTCCAGCCCTAAGTATAATCCTGTTGTGCTAGATCTATCTTCATGTCTCTGGCACTGAGCATTGCTAAGAATCTATGATGCAGCCAATTCTTGAATACCCCAAAGGTCTCACCAAGATTTACTGATATTTTAATTGTTTGATATTTTCAGATCAGAATGAGCAAAATAAAGCATTTTGCAGCCAACAGGTAGCAGCACTTTCAAAACAAGCCAACTCCAAGTTATGGATTACAAACTGATTTTTAAAATTCTAGAAACCACAGAACCCTGAACCATCTGCGTATCTGCTCTTAAGCCCTCATGCAATTCAGCTGTGTGCATGCTTTCTCAATTTGGCTGAGATCAGGCTTATTTCAGAGTGAGTGCTTTTGTCCTAACTAGTCTCATTGCAGGTCAGGGTATCATTTGATACAACTCCTTCATCTTGTCTGTCTTAAGAAGCCATTGTAGCGTTGTTTAATATATCCATTTTCTCCACTCTTGCAGTAGAAGAAAAGGAGGAGGTCTCACCCCAGACCTCAGTCAGTCAGCCTTTCAGAAAAAGAGGAAACCAGGCAGTGGAACGTACAAGCTCAGAAAAGCAAAGTCTCTGGCAAGTATTGTGATTGGTTCACTGTGTAAGCCAAGCAACAGACTCTGTGAGGAGTCCAACCCTCGGCTATTGGCAGCTTTCCCAATGCCCCTTTTATTTGTGCCCCACTGCATTTCATTGCTGTTTGAGTATAGCAGCCTACAATTTAACCATCAGACCTCAAAGCTGCTATTTAATCTTTGCATATAAATTGTTATCACTGCTGGCAAGACAGGCTCTTTTCGGACAGAATATTTTTTGCAGAATGGGGCTCACAGGAGGTATCCTTGGGATCAGCTTTTAAAGACATAGGCAATAAGAAGAATATCACTGTGCAGAGTAAAGGCATGAATAAAAAGTTACATGTTCTACCAGACAGTGTAATTAAGTTGTGATTCCCCCCGCTCCCACTCTTCATTAATGATACTTTGCCAGTATGCGAACAGCAGTGCACTCACAAAAGATAACTGATCTCCAATTGATAGATTATCTTAATTTCATTTTATGCATATTTGGAAAGTATTCAAGAAAATCTGATTCCAATCTATGTTCAAATTCCTAGCACTAAATCACGGGTGTCAATGACGCGATGACAACATTTTTTGCCTTTACAGAGCTGGGGTGGGTGTGGCCTGCACGTGATGCATCCAGCCTGCGGGCTGCCAGTTTGACATTTCTGCACTAATCCCTAAGAGATGGATATCTGTGAAGATTTTCAATAATCCAGGTCATGGTTGTCTCAAAGCTGCTTTTCAAAAGACAATTGGACTTTCTTGGGTTTTTTTCCTTGAAAACGTTTTGCTTCTCATCCAAGAAGCTACTTCAGTTCTGGCTGACTGGTGGGGAATGGAAGGATGACTCAGAGCTAGATTCTGACTGGACATTCCTTTTGAGATGACAGAAGCAAGGTGTTTAACTGAGACAGGTTTGAACTTATAGATCCTGAGGAGGTGGACACAGTCCTCAGATGCTAACCTAGCTACCATCCTCTCTCTCTTTTTTAGATCTCTGCCCCTCTTGGTTAGTGTACACTGTCTGGGAGGTGATAGATGATTGGGTTCATGCTGTAGTCATGGATTCACTGAGGAGGAGGGCAGTGATGCACCACTTCCTCAAGAGATCTTAATAGAATTTTTATTCAGTCTCTAACTTTTCTGTTTTAGAGAAATTTGTTGAGAAAGTGATGGATTGTGACTACAAGAGAGTCCTGGAGTTAACTGATTATCTGGACACCTTTCAGTCAGATTTGAGGCCCAGGCATAGTAGAGAGATAGCAATAGTTGTGTTTGTTAATGACTAGAGGAACTACGACCAAGATTCTTACTGATCTCTTTCAGTGCCATCCGCCATAGTGTTGTTCTGGTCTGCCGGAAGTGGAAGAATAGTGCTGAGGTAGTGTCCTGCTTTTTCTGTGTTTGGGTCCAGTCAGTGGTGACAAGAGAAGATAGCCTGAGTCCAAGCCTCTTGGTCTGTGGGGTACCTCTGGGCATTATACTCTTATTCTTTCTGTTAGATACTGCACTATTTAATCATTCAGTTTTTGACTTATTCAGTGTCAGAATCATATAATAAGTCCAGTAAGTCTAAATAAGTCCAATAGGGTTTCTAAATTTTCTGTTGTTAATTTTTGATCAGGTTTCTGAATGTTCCATCTTGATTTAGTAATTGTTTTGAATTATATTATACAGTATATTTGAAGATATTGGAACCAATGAGATATTTCTAATTGTTCTAAGATGAGACGTAAAATTCCTCTTTGTTCTATTAAAAATTTAATATTGAATTTCTTGGAAAAGTATTTCCAAAATAGTCTTCACCTTTCCTGGCTTATCGTCATTATTTCTACTACTATTGTTATCATTACCGGTGTAGCTTCTTATAACTTAAAGCTGAAAATATAAATACCTACATGGTTCCAAGTTGTTCACTATGGAATAATTCCAGTGTAGATATATTTAAAATTTTGGTTCCTGTTTTTGTTGAAGCATCTATCATAACAATTTCATCATTTGTACATATTTGAAGAATAGGTTGTATAGTTAATTATTAATAGCAATAGCAATAGCAGTAGACTTATATACCGCTTCATAGGCCTTTCAGGCCTCTCTAAGCGGTTTACAGAGAGTCAGCATATTGCCCCCAACAATCTGGGTCCTCATTTTACCCACCTCGGAAGGATGGAAGGCTGAGTCAACCCTGAGCCGGTGAGATTTGAACCGCTGACCTGCTGATCTAGCAGTAGCCTGCAGTGCTGCATTTAACCACTGCGCCACCTTGGCTCAGTTATTAAGTTATTCAGTAATGATCTTTGGTTTAACGCTGGAATGAAATCCCCAATATGTGCTTGCTCAAGCCCATGATTAACCTTATAAAACAATACAAAACACTTGAGTTCCAAAAAACACCTTCAAGTGTCTTTTATTATTTTCCTTGTTCTGAGGAGCCTGACTTTGTGAATTAACATATTCTACTTCCTCCTCCTTTAGCAACCTAACAGTGAATTATCGAGAACACCAGATTGTGGGACTCAGGTATATGAAGCCCTTTGGAGCATTTGCTGTCCATTGCTCATTCTGTGCTTCCTCTGTTTCTGGGGGCAGAGAGGCAGTAGCAGGTTCCCATTCTGCCAGCCATCCCATCCTGTCATGCAACATCACTATCTTTGACATTTTAAGCTCTAGCATGCCCATCTGTTGCTCTTTCAATTGCTACCTGCCAATCATATTGCAAATTAATCCCTGTCATTCACAAATTGTTTCTAACTCTAGCTTTTTCAACCAAATGCTACGGAAATGGAAAATGCTGCTATTAGCCTTTCCAGACTTAAACACTGTTGCCAGGCAAGCTTTATCTGCCACAATCTCTTTATAATAAGTGCTAGAGAAGATATTAGATAAATAAATTAAGGCTGCAATCCTAAAGTATGTCTCCTTCTGATTGGAAATCGTAAGTCTTGTTGATTAATGTGCTTTTTTGTTTTGCATTACTAAGCACTAGCTATCATTGGGGTTAATGAATAGTATCCACAAAGTATCACTTCAAATTTCAGGTCTGAAATCACAGGCCATGACAGAATGCCCTGCCGTATAAAGATGAATGACTTCCTGTGGATGTCTCAAAGTAGGATTCTCATAAATAATCAGTGACTCACGTTTTCAGCGTGATGGGTGACATACAGGCTGCATAGAAAAATGCAGCATTTTATAACCTACAAATATCCAAAGTTTGGACTTAATGGCATTTTCAGTCTAATCCCCCCGCTTGTTGGAGCCAGTAGCACTGCAGGAGCCCAAACCAACCATACGTGAAACAATTCTGTCATAGCATGAATGGGACAGATGAGTGAACATTTGGATCACATGCTTTTCTGGCCAAGAGGGACAGATGAACAGAGCATGGACATTTATTTCATGATCTTTTTATGAGATCTGAATTAAGGCCGTGGTGCTGTGAGCCATAGCTTGAGCTTTGTTTCTTAATACAGGGAGGAAACAAGCGAAGGATCCCAATTCAGACAGCACAATAAATTAAGACAGAGCTTCGGTGATCTGTTTATCTGCTCCTGGTAGGAAGAGCGAAGTGTAAGGGTTTGAAAAGAATCCACAGGCACACCAGGACATTCAGGATAAGTTAGAGACTTCTAAAACTTTAATTTGCTTTAACATGTAAAAGTTAATGTGGTAGAGTCAAAGGTGTGCTTTAATAGTTTAAGGATTTTTTGGGTTCCAAATTGTTTCTTTTTTTTGGCTCAAAGAAAGGAGATAGCTGCATTTCTGAAGATGATATTATTTGTAACACTTGTTCCTCATCATTGCTATTATAGAAGTAAGAAATAAATAATAAATGAACAATTAAGGGAAACCTGAACCCAAAACCAAAATACAGTAATAGCCAGAGACCTGTGGACATAAATAATTATGGCTGCCTATTCTGAAAATGCAAAAACTATTAATTTCCAATGAAATTGGAAATTGAAAATTAAATGAGGTGAATACTGTTTTCTAGGATTGTTTTTTAAATTTCTTCTAATAATTTTTAGACCCAGTGTTCCTCGGTGGTCTGCCTTTCAGGTGATAACTAGTTCCAATCCTGCTTAGCTTTCTAGCCTATACCAATATGTCTGGTATAGGTGCTATAATCTAATGAAATCCTGACCTTGAACTGATTAGAATAAACTGGGTTTATATCAGTAAAGCAAACAGTAAAAAAAAAAGGTCTCTTACACGAATCTAGAGTTTATCCAAACTTCTGTAAAAGAAAGAGTCTCCATTCATTCATTGTTTCATTCATTCATTTCATTTCATTCAATTTCTATAGCCATATGACTGGACAGCTTACATTTTTAAAATTACAAAACAATTGAAACAATTAAAAACAAAGAGTAAAAACATTCAAAACCACAGGTATATACAAACATCTAGAAAATATATATAAACAGCAACTGAGTTAATTGCTTCCTCTCATTGTTTCTTTCTTTTGCCTTTTTGTCTATCCTCTTTTCTAGTAACTGGGGCAAAACCCATGGCCTAATTGATTGTAGCGTACTGGGGGGGGGAGGTGGGAACTGTAAGAGGGTTTGAGGAATTATGGAGATCCAGCAGCTTGGACATAAGAAGATTCTGGGTAATGCAGCTGAAACTATGCCTTTCTACTGTTAGCTTTACTTTCTAATTTTTAAACTCCCTTAAAACTAAACACAGCTTTGGGAGCCTCTGGTTCACCAAGGGTTTCGGTAGGGTCAAGGGGAAACAAATGATGAAATGAACATTGCAACACAAATTCTACACATTGTATGTAACTTACAAGAACAAAAAGATGGAGCTTGCATTGTGACATTACAACATGCATTTCATGATTTTGCTATCACTGTGTTTAGAAATGGATGACTAGCATACAGTGAGGCCCAGGATTACATAAAAGCTGAGATTTTCAGGATTCCATATTAAATTTTTGGAGAACATTTTGGTATAATTGTGGCTCTTCATGCTCCAGAGTTTACTACGCCCAAGAGCATTTTACCAGTTAGCATTATTTACTATGCCATACACTCATTCACATCCCTTAGCAGAAAATACTTGGCAATCAACAGCCAAATCTCGGCTCAGTACATGGTACCTCTTGGAGTCCATCTATCTTTTTCAATTTTATCACTAAAACCATGGAAGTCAAAGCTTCATTTTCATGTTTACCAGAAATGTCATCACTTGCTCGGTTCCAAATTTCATGTTTATCCACTTTGTTTCCTAGATGTCCCTCTCGGCAGAACTTGACTCAGAGGCAGAAGTGACAGTTCGCCCAAACTGGGCTCAGCATCAGCCAAACAGCTACCCACTGACTAAATCAACAGCTAAAATGTTTGCTCAGAGTGCTCAGTGGAATGCTGAAATACGTCCTGCGCCCGCTCGAAGCCCCATCCCAAAACTGAGTGAGAAAGGAAAGAAAGCCTTTACCCGAACTAGCAGAAGCTCACCAAGTCAGTAAACGCTTGTTCATTTAAAATAAATATGGGGTGGATGGCTGAAAAGGAGAGAGGGATGAAAAGAAAACAGAAGTGCTGTCTCCTCTGATGTTTGTGCCTCGATTTGAACTTTAGCGAGAGCCCATTTGGATCTCTCTTAAATCTGAATGCTGTAGACCAGAGGTCCCAACCCTCATGCCGTGGCCCACCACTGGCCCATGGCCCGTTCAGATGCAGGCTGTGGAAACGGTGGGTAAGGGTGCGCACATGCACAGCTCCATGTACGTGCGCAGTGTCAAGCAACCACATGCGGCTCCATTTGTATGAGCAGCTTTTGCACGTGTGCCTGCCTGCCTGCCTGCCCTTTGCACAGAGCCATCCCCCGCTCCCAACAGTCCACAAAGGCAGGAAGGTTGGAGGCAGCTGCTGTAGATCAGTGGTCTGCAACCTTGGCAACTTTAAGACCTGTGGACTTTAACTCTCAGAGTTCCTCAGCCAGCTTTGCTGGCTGAGGAACTCTGGGAGTTGAAGTCCACAAGTCTTAAAGTTGCCAAGGTTGCAGACCACTGCTGTAGATGACAGAGAATTTGCTTAGGTTTGCATTCCACTTGATGGCTTCCTAAATTGATTGATCCTTGCAGGAATCCGCGTGCTTGACTAGATAGATCTCTGCTCTGATAGTATGTTCTTAAATGCAATGTATAATATAATTTTCTTAACACTAAACTTAATTATTTTAATCTCCCACTCCCTTCCAGCATCACCACTATTTGAAAGTCAACCCTGGGAAGTTCCATCATCCCTCTATATATCTGATGCAGAGCAAGAAGCTGAAGAAAAGAGAACCTCCACATCACTACTGACTTAGTTTCCCAAAAGAAAAAGTGCTTGTTCAATTATTGTTAAGTGAGATGCCTCTTTCTCAAAGTTGGTGTTTGGACAAGGATTAAGAATCAAGTAGATTAGCTGACAGATTTATCCTGACTCCATTTCCACAGTGAATCAATTAGCGGATATCTTGGTTTTAAAAATTTGTGAAGCCAGGAACTTGCCATGTGGCCTTGGATGGTTTCCCAGCCTCAGTTACTCAGCTGTGGAATGGAAATTGTCTTAATGTATTTCATAGGAATGTTGTGAGGATGAATGTTATAGGGATTGCAACAGCTCAATTCTGCTTAGATTTATTTATGTATTCAGTGAAATTTACATAACTGAGTGAACAATTGCAGCTGAAGGTATTTAGAAACTAAAACAATGCATCTCAATGCAGAATTTTAAAAAAACAAGTTAAAAATGGGGGAATATTTGAAATTGGTGTATATCATACTAAATAATAATAGCTAAATGACTATCATGACCTGTGCCAAATGTAGTTTTCACATCCATTTCTGCATCTTCTTTTCTTTCCGTCTATCATGAATAAATGCTTGAATAAGATAAGTATTTAATATATATAAGGAAAAAGGCAGGGTGTATATTAAATAAAGAATTGTCACCTCTTCAAGGCTGCCATTATTAGCATGGGGTTTGAAAACTCCTTGGAAAGAGGCCAATCATGCTTGGCTGGTGCTGTTTGAAAAAGCATTTTGTAATGTGACAATGTTCACTGTGCACTGGAACATGCTAATTAACTGGGATGTATAATGAGGAAGGTCAAATATAAGACCAGGAATATACGGTAATGTATCAATTCATCAATGTTGGTTATGATGCTGACTTTTTAATGTAATCCAGTGTGCAATAGCTACTAGCACCTGTTCAATAATCAAGCTATAGAAACATGATTTGATTTTTTAAAAAAACTGCAATATGGAATGGGAAAAAGGCATTGGCTTGTCATGTTTTTTTTTTTTTTTAACTATACCCAAATAGACTGACCCAGACTCAAAAGAGCCACACAAGCCCTGGATGAGTAATTTTTTTATAGTTCCCTAAAAGGTTGGAAGATTTGTCAAAATAAAACAAGGTATAAAAGTGAAATATGAAATTTACACATGTATATGTGAGTGTCAGATCTGCCATCACACCACCTCAGCCCTGCTTTGCATTGATGGCGGCCTGCATATGTCAGGAATCAGAAGTGCCGACCAGAAACAGCGGTTGTGTGATCCAAGGACATCAGCATGGTAACGGAAAGCAAACGCCCACCAAAGAGGCACCAAAGATAGACCTGTTACCAGAACAACTAATTTGAACTTCATTGGACAATAGCCAGATGACCAAGGGGGAAGGCCAGGGAGAAGGGAAAAATAGCGGCTTTGCGTGGGAATTTTCAGATTTGGCTTTTCCTATACTGTAACCACTTGGCTTAAGTAAAAGTATACCTTTCGCAACAAATGGAAGCAAGGGTCTTTCTTTCATAAATGTCCAAACAGAGACAGGCCTGACAACAAGTGCTTGCTTTTTGACTCCACCCTATATTATATTACATTTTATTCCTATTATTATATTACTCTGTTAAATAGTACTATTATAACCACCACTATATTCTATTATATTGCTATTCAATAATATTATTATATTACTCTCTTATAATACTACTAGCAATACTTTTTTCTTATATTACTTTCTGTCTTTAATTCCTCTCTGGAATTTCTTCTGCTTTTTCTTTCCCTGTTAATAGCTAACATTTTTCCACATTGTGCTTTGTTGTGCCTCTACACTTCTTTTTCCTTTGGACCATCCACTCCTTTTGAAAGAAAAAACACCTCCTTTTATTTGGCACTGTTCTGTGTTTTCTTTGGTTGCAGAACTTCCAAGACACATACCTCCTCCATTTTCTTCCCCATCTGTTTCAAAGTTGTAGCTTTATTGGCAACACTTGTATTCTGATGCTGGGCGGGGGGGACTCATATGGGAGGGAGGCCAGATGGGTGCCTGCAATTTTTATAAGCAGCCTGCTCTTCCACAGAAGAGGAAGAGGGATCATGGAAAGGGGAACTAATGTAGTCATCAGAAGAACACCAATAGAGCCAGCTTGGTCTAGTGGTTAAGGCACCAGGCTATAAAGCAGGAGACCATGAGTTCAAGTCTTGGCTTAGCCATGAAAGCTGGTTGGGTAACTTTGGGCCAGTCACACACTCTCAGCCCAACCCACCTCACAGGGTTATTGTGAGGAAAATAGGAAGAGGCAGGTGTGTTGGGTATGTTTACCACCTTAAAGGTGAGATATTTGTAAACAAACATTCCTATTGTCAGGGTTCCAAATAGCATCCAAAAGTAAATCAAAGTCCAAGGCAAAGTATTGCTCAAAGTTCCAATTTATTAAGAGAGCCATGTTGGCACATCTGGGGAAAAACGAATCTGAAAGCTTCCCGGTTTTCCCCACCTAGTTGAAAGTTCAAAATCTTGCCCCCACACCCACAAGTCCATCACATGATCCAATCTTCCACTGCCATGCTGGCAGTTCTACCCATCCAGTTCCAATCATGTGCAGAGGTGCAAAGACAAAGGATGACCTTGGCTTTCTAGAAAGAATTTTGTTATGGCTACATCACATCTCACACCTATTTTCACAAAGGCCAAACACATAGCATGAAAAATTTAGATTAAAAGGTTGCTTTCTCCAAAATATTACTGTGGCAAAATCCAGCCTTTGAGGTTCTATAGGAAGGCCTTTACTATTACATATATGTTTTGTTGGGGAAATACTGTTTATATTTAGTATGGAAAACGTTTGTCCCCATGTAACTAAACACCTTCAAAAAACGATCTGTTAGAGTCCAGTTTACATTCCTTGGGGTAAAGTAAATAAAGTAGTGCACATTTCGAGGATTAAGAAGTTTGTTCATTCAAATGAATCAAATGTTGACAAAGTGATAACATAATAGAAAGCAAATATTGATAAAACGTTTCTTATGAACCACCCTTTACTAGATTAATGGCAGTCCAAGAAAAGTTTTCAGGCATCTGAGTTGACTCAAAAGAAATCCAAAAATGATAATTCAGTTTATACAAGACCGAATCAAACATTGCATTTTGCATTGTATTAACCTTTATATTTTGGAAAGATGATATGGTCTTACTTTGTTTCTGTAGCCGCTGATTGAACTTTGAGAAACTTAGATTAAAAAAAAAAAGATTTCCCTTATTAAACAGTATGGAAACAAGGCAAGGTGCATAATGTGGGGCCAATGTAGATGTCAGTGAATGTCGCAACCTCCTTCCAATTCTTCTGCAAATTCCATTATTACACACTTGCCTCAGAAATTTCCTTATTAAGGATTGTAAAAATGAATTTTTCACCTGTTTATGTTGCCTTGTTGAGATCTGCTGATTTGTCAGGCATTAAGTAGAGCTAGTTCCTCTATTGGAATTCCTTATGGCAAGAAAGGAAGGTGCCAGAATCTTCACAAGTAGGGAATAGCCTGCTGGTGTGAAGGAGGATATCAAGCCTCTAGCTATTGCTGTCTATCCCATTTCTCTCTTAATTTGACTATTTTATGTTTGAGGAGTTTTCTCTTACATGCTTTGTTTGGACTGCTAAAAGAGGCCTTTTTGTTTTCAGCCCTTGACCTTGAATGCTTAAGAGTCTGCAGCAGGTTTTCTACCTCCTTGGGAGTCCAGCGTTTGTTTGCTGTTACTCATGAGTCAGATCCCCACCTCTTTCTGCAGGGGAGTTTGCCACATGAATTAACTCTTTTCCTTTCATGCTGAGGGCTAAGGTATCCCTGGATAGAAATGCTGATTATGCCAATAGGCAATAGTGAGAACAATCAAACAATGGAACAGCTTGCCTTTGGAAGTTGTGGGAGCTTCCTCACTGGAGGCTTTCAGGAAAAGATTGGACTGCCATTTGTCAGAAATGGTGTAGGGTCTCCTACTTGGGCAGGGGTTGGTTGGGCTTAATGACCTACAAGGTCCCTTCCAACTCTGTTAATGGGTAATCTGCCAGCCATCTGCTACCTACAGCCCAGCTGGAGAAAAGCAAAGTGAGGTGTTCTTTAAACCATGAAAAAGACAGGAAAAACATGCTGGATTTAAACCACGGTGTGTATAAAAAGGGGTTGCACTTTTGTGTTGAAAGCGCAATCAAATTTCCGAAGTGACCTCCAGGTTCACACTGGGGAGACCAAAGTTTGTGCATGGCATTAAGGCATGGAACATCTTTCCCATAGGGGCTTGAGAAAGCAGCAGCAGCAGAAAGTGAAAAGAAGGATTAAAGAGATTCTCCCTTATGTAGTGGTGATAATGGATACATGGTTAGTGGTTGATTGGAAAAAGAGAGTGTACAAATGTTGAGCTGCTCTACCAATGCTAGTCATATTCACTGGCATACAGTTCTCATTCTACTCCACCATCTACTTTCTTTCAAAAATTGTCCATCCTTTATCTAGCACTCCACCACCAACCCTATTCCATTTACAGTGCACATTTAAAGACTCATTAAGGAAATGTACATTGCTCCTGAGAATCCTTTCCCGCATTTTTATCAAAATGCTTGAATTAGGGAGAGACTGGAGGGGAGGAGTCAGAGCTCCAAAACTGACAAATGTAAGAACAAAGAAGAAAAGAGGTAATCTTGAGGAGTAACCTTAGAAAGACAGGGGAGTAATTAAAAAAATCTAATGCCATCTAAGAAACAAGTGGATCACTTTTGATTTTGATTGTGGACCTTTGTGGATTGTATTTTAGAATAGAAATCTAATATAAACATTCAGACAGAAGATCCATGTTCTAATAAATCATGCATGTGCATAAAAAGGGATATTTCCTTCACCTATGAAATAATAGCAACAATTCTTTATAAGATCAAAGATCAGCTAAACCCAAAATACTAATATGGAATATCTTCTAAACCCAAAATAATTGGCTTTTGTCTCAGTTTTTACCTCATTTTCATTGCAGCCATGCAATTGGCTAGTGTAATAAGTATAACATGGTTGGCGTCTGAAAAAAGAAGGTTGATATGAAAATTGGCTAGTTTGAAGACAACTGCAAATCATGTAATTCTTTCTTCCTAAGCATTGGGGAATAGAATGGAAGCAGCAGCAGTACGGAATTGTCCAGCGGGTCACAACATAATTTTGAATAAAGAATTGGGAAAAGGCAATCATTGTCCAACTATTTATTGTATCTCTCTTAAGAAAATGAGGAACAGTGGACTGCATTTTAATTGCTCCAAAAATGTTCCCCCTTCTGTTACTTTTTTTTTCTATTTATTAAATGGACTTATGGGCAGGATCACCACAGATGGGGAGTGCAGCCAAGAAAGTAAAAGAGGCTTCCTCCTGGGGAGGAAAGCTATGGCAAATCTAGACAGCATAATAAAAAGCAGGAATATCACCCTGCCAACAAAAGTGGCTATGGTTTTCCCAGTTGCAATGTATGGCTGTGAAAGTTAGACCATAAGAAAGGCTGAGCACCAAAGAATTGGGACCTTTAAACTATGATACTAGAGAAGACTCCTGCGAGTCCCTTGGACTGCAAGATGATCAAACCGGTCAGTCCCTGACTGCTCTGTAGAAGGCCAGATTCGGCGTCCCCTTGGGTATATCCAGCCGAAACAGCTTCCATGGATCGCCATGACTTTCCATGGAAGTCGCCTATACCCACGTTGGGTGAAGAGGCGTCGAGTGAGTGAGTGAGTGAGTGAGTGAGGCCAGATCCTGTAGAGGAAACTCAAATACTTTGGCCACCTAATGAGAAAGAAGGACTCACTGGAGAAGAGCCTAATGCTGGGAAAGATTGAGGGCAAAAGAGAACGGGATGACAGAGGATGAGGTGGCTGGATGGAGTCACTGAAGCAGTAGGCATGAGATTAAATGGACTCCAGAGGATGGTAGAGGACAGGAAGGCCTGGAGGAAAGTTGTCCATGGGGTTGCGATGGGTCGAACACGACTTCACAACTAACAACAACAAATGGGCAATATAAAAGCAATGTGCTTGTAGCAGCTCAGTTTGGCATCAGATCCCAGCAAATAAGCGTTTATCCATCCAACAAGAATAACCAATGGAGAACTCCTTAATAAGGGGCTTGTCCATGTCGCGACCACTTCCTCTACTTTATCCTTCAATAGAAGACTCTCTCCAGGTAAGTATTCAGAAACATTCCTCTGGGGTCTAGTTTCTCCCGAATGCAACAGAACTTCTGAAAACCTGGGTACATCTTCTCAAAATCCTTCCGGGTGCATGTATGGGCCTGGTGACAGAAAATATGTTTTATGATACTGGTCTTGAAAATGGGTGTCAACAAGCATAGGATCACAACATCTGCACAGAAATAATTCACCTATTACTCTCTCATGTGATTATATTGGCTATGGGTGCTGCAAGTTGTAACCCAAAACTTTTGGTAAGCATCCTTCAAAAATTCCTGGTAGTAATTACAGATGGATGATACTGTAAAATATATCACTTTGGTTATACATCTATAAATCAGTCTGTCTTCCTACAGTCTGCTTAAAGCACTTAGCCTGAATGGGTTGTAATCTCCCAGTTTCTAAATCAGCTCCTAGGGACACTTAGAAAATCTACCAGTACCTCACTGACATCTGCCATACTTCTGCCCCACCTGATTTTGTTTTGTAAAATCTTTTTAAGCATAAGAAGCTCTCATGATCTGAACCATAATTTATATTTCCAATTGTTGGAAATAAATCCCAGAGGCATTTTAGGAAATAAAAATATTGGCATCTGCAACTCAGTGCTTGCTTTCAAAGTTTATATCTTTGAGTATTTTAAAGCAAGATACTAGATAACAATTGTGAGCTTGTGTAGCTTTCAGTTGGACACACTGAATACATGCATATGAGAAATATAATTTAAGAAATAGAAAATAATCTACTCTACAGTGCAGGTTCCTTCAAACAGGTGGGAGAATCCACCACCTCCCTGGCAGTCTGTTCTATTGCTGAAGAGGTGTTATCAGTTGTTCTTTTCTTGATGTGAAGCCTAAAACTATATCCTAAGATAAGCCAAGAGGCAGAAGTTACCAGAGACATCAGATATATGAGAGATATTGAAAAAGTCAAGATGGTAGCATGCAACACAACATGGAAATGAATGGGTGGGACTTTGGTCTCATGATGCTAGACAGCATTTATTATTTCAAGTCTCACTTTAGACTGTCTGTGTCACAGCATTAGTGCATGCGATGCAAGGGCTGGAAAGGGCATAGAGATATTGTAGTCTTCCTGTGCACATTTTTATTTAAAGACCAATTGTGTTGCAGCCTAGTTTGGGCAAGAGAATTAATCTCTTGAAATTGTATGGCCTTGAAATTTCAAAGCAGTTTTTTAGATCAACTAATTTACATACTCATTTTACTTTTAATTATATTAAAATAATTATTATTATTTAATTCAAATCTATAAGAACGGAAGCAATTGTGGTAGGAACTAAAATGCTACAGAATTGCTACAAAATTGTTATATAGTCCTGAGCAGGTATCTTAGCTTTCCTATTTCAAGGCTGAGAAAAAAATGTCAGAACTCTATTGACTTAAAAAGGTAGAAGAAAATGTTTGGGATTCAAGCCCTGGAGTTGCTGAATTCCGTGCCTTCTTCATGTATATGACTTCTTCAGCAATAAAGCAATTATTCTAAGTTAGGTCCTGTTTTAAAATCTGTAGGATGGTGAGTATGATGCTATGATCAAAGCCCCACTTGTTTTTCATGTATATACAAAAGAGATGGGACTTGAATCGCAACACACCTGTCATTTCGCAAATCTCCATCCATGGAGACCCTTAGAGTTGAGCATATGAAACTTCTGTTGTGAAATCACTACTGAATGTATGGATGAATTCCTGCAGAGATTTATTGCTGTATCTGGTGGGAAGTCTGACAAAGCCCTGTGATACTGTTGGGTTCATCTTATGATGAACAATGATAGAGCAAGGAGTCAACCTTAGTATGGTAGCCAACTATGGGACAGCACATAGGAAATAATTGTATCAGGTCAGGTTGTCTTCTTAATTGATAAAAGACTACAAGGGGCCTCGGTGGCATAGTGGTTAAAATTCGTACTGCAGGTTTCTGCTGCTGATCACTGGCTGCCAGCAGTTTGGCAGTTCGAATCTGACCAGGCTCAAGGTTGACTCAGCCTCCCATCCTTCCTAGGTGGATAAAATGAGGACCTAGATTGCTGGGGGCAATATGCTGACTCTGTAAAACCGCTTAGAGAGGGATGGAAAGCTCTGTGAAACGATATATAAGTCTAAGTGTGATTGCTACATGCTCTTATTTTCATTTTGTGTTTTTTATGTGCAAAAATGATCTGACTCTGCAAGGGGGAAAGTGTCAGTATTTACTAGAAAACCTACTACCTTTGCCCAGTGTGGTCTCCCTCCAAACTTCTTCATGACTCCTTCATAGGCAAGCCAGTAGTTAAGGCGTGGAACATCTTTCCCGTAGGGCCTTGAGAAAGAAGCAGCAGCAGAAAGTCAGAACAAGGAAGAGATTCTCCCTTAAAGAACATACATATGTGTGACATCATTACAGAGGGAATCTTCTGATTTGCCACATCCTGACTATCCCCATCACCCCCATTTGGAGGGCATCCTGAAGGCATCTTAAATGTGGATTTTTCATACTGCCCTCATCATGGGGATTTCAGATACATTCAGCTCACAAGGAGCAACTTCAGCTCATTTATTTGATTTACAGTACCCAGTAGCTTAGTGCTATTTCACCACTAAGGGAGGGAATGGCTTTTGTTTTAACCTGGCTCCTTTCCAACAAGTCAAGATTCTGCAAGCCCGCATGGTTAAACAATCTTTCTTTCTTTTTTTCTTTTAACACACAAAGCCGAGCAGAAGTGGGAGGGTTGTTAGGTCAGGCAAGTAGGCAGTAAGTCGCAGAAAATGCACATGCCACAAACACTGGGTGACTTTGCTCTCTCTGGATTAGGGAAGGGGGAAAATACTGGTTCAAAAGTAGTGGTGAGGAGAGAGGTTGTGCACCTTTTGTAACCCGGTCGTCCTGCTGGATGGCTGTCAGCATGATTGCAAATGCAGAAGATACCTTCAATACTACTAGAGACGGGATAAGATCATTGTGGGGGTAGGACTTCTTGAAGAGCTTCACAGTCACAAAATGTTTCTGGTTATTCAGTCTAACTTTCTGAATTGACATATGTGCAGCCAGCTGGTAGAATGATCTTTAGGCTGGGCCCCTCCAGATACATTTCAACTTCAGGTCTACAAAATCCCCAGGTGGCTGGAAATTCTTGTAGTTGCATTTTCAGTAAATCTGAAGGGCACCATTGGCTGTTCTAAAATGGCTCTTTGTAGGAAGTAGGGTGTTGAGGGATAGAAATCTGTTCCTTTCTTCCCGAGGAACTCTGGGAGTTGAAGTCCACAAGTCTTAAAGTTGCCAAGGTTGGAGACCCCTGACATATCAGTAGTCTGGAACAATGCTTTTCAGATGGCTTTCTGGAGCAGTGGGGTTTGTTGGTGAGATTAATAATTACTGGTCAATTTATGCAGCACTCCTCTAGAAGTGCTGGAATGATCCTGGAGTGCTGCATAAATTGACCAGTAAGTCCACAAGTCTTAAAAGTTGCCAAGGTTGGAGACCTTGATATGTGGTACCGAAAGTGACCACATTGAATGTCACTCTTCTGATCATAACAGGACAAGTGTTGGATCAGAATGTACCACTACTTCTTTGCAGCTAAGGCTCGGCTTAAAAAAGAAATAGGGAGGATAGCAGAGTTTATATATTTTATTAATTTATTTTGGCAAACAGAAAACTCGCTGCAGGAGTGCTGGTTCTTCAGGGTGCTTTTCTGGTGATTGCCAACACCCCCCCCAGGACACCCTCCCTATGGAGCACCGTGAGGGAGGAATCTTCTGGAAATAAAGCAATGCCTATTGGTAGGAAGGGAACTTCCCTTGTTTCCCCAGAAGCTCTCTCTGTGCCAGACTCACAGATGGGAGATTCTGGGAAAGAAAATAGAGGTGTTCTGTTAGAGCCTGCCATTAAAGTTGAATGAAAGGTGTAGACATCATGAGGGGCCAAAACAGGATTCATTCATCCCTTTTGAACCACAAGTCTTTCATGTTTAAAGCTCTGCTTTTTTGGCCCACAGTTAATTAAGCTTCACTTTAGTTTTCATTGGCACCGAAAGAAACACTTGCCTCCAATTACCCAGCTTGTCTTTTCCAGTTATGCCTCCCCCCCCTTCTCACCTGTACATGATAATGTTGATGTAACAGCTATTCCTCTGGAAACAGGGGCTCAGGAGGAAGTCATCCCCTTGGGTGAAGCGCACTTCTACTGGGTAGTGGGCTACCATTTTGGGGTTAGTCTCCAATATCCCCTTTAGCTCCAGAAGAGCATCCTTTGTTTTCTCACTAAAAAAAAAAGACCTCTGTAGTCAAATCAGACAGTATTTTATAATGGACAATATTATCTTTCCACCACTATCCATGCCTTCTCATATGGAACCATGGAGATGACCTTGAAGAAGGAATCCAGATGTTGTTAGGCCAACAAGTACTACTGAAAGATGCATTAAACACAGGAGGGGGGGAGAGTATGAAGAATAGACTCAAACTCCTCATATATAAATAGGAGGGAAAGGAAAACGTAGGTACACTTGCCAAATTCTGTTGCTATATTCAATCTCAATAAAACAAGAGTTTGAGTCATCTTGTAGAGTCAGTTACTTGACCCAGTCTACCTCACAGTAGGCTGATTTAAGTCCATTGGGAGCAACCATTTGCTGTTGTTGTTCAATAAAAGAAGGGAATCCTGTCACCCACAATAGCATCCAGCAACATTTGTGGCTCTATTATTGTCAGTGAACATGGATAGTTACGATTTCCAGATTGTCCAAAGTGATAGCTACTCCGGGGGACTTTAAAAACCACTGTGGACCAACGTCATAGCTGGAAATGTCCATTAAATAAATGAGAGCTAATTAAAGGCATTCTCAAAATCCCTCGTTTCGAAACATTTTTTTTTTAAAAAGTTAGGAAATTATAAATAATAGAATTAACTTTTAAAAAAACAAATGCTATTCTCTTTAGGAAGAAGAAAGAATCAAATACAGATACATGATTACTTAGCTTGCTAGTAATAACCGTGAAAAGAATAGCACTTGAAAGTAGTTGATTGCAGACTGAATAGCTATGGCCCGAAAGAGAAATATAGTTTTAGGTCATAGAAGGATAGGCCATAAAACTAAAGTTTTCAGATGAAAGGGCGAAAAAAGAGTTCCATTATTCTATCCGCATCTTGGGAATGATGTCCCGTTCTGGGCAACAGTGTTTTATGATCAAAGCCAATTAAGTTCAGGGAAGAACAAATGTGATCAAGGGACCAGAAACAACATCATATGAAGAGAGAGTGAAGGAAATGGGAACTTTTAATTTTCAGAGACTAAAGCCATGGAGGAGATGATAGCACTCTTCAATCATTTTTTCTTCAGACACAAACAATTATTGTTTAATTACATCAAAGGCAAAATAGACCACAGAAGAGCAATAGCTATTCATCTGTAACTCTGTGACCTTAAATTAGTAATTCAGTTTAGCTAAGCTATCAGGGTTAGTAAATGTAAAGGGAGCAAGGACTCACTATGTATTTCAGCCTAAATCCTTGAAGGAAAGACAAAATACCATTATAAAAACTGAATTTAAAGATGGGCTTTAAATTCAGTGCCTGCCTTTAAGTGATTTGAAAATGATACCAGAATGGAATCAATTAGCAATTACAAGGCTATACATCCAATGGACAAAGGGGTAGAAATAAATACACTCTGAATTCAAAGGGAATCCAGAGCGTGATCATCATGCCAGACAAGCTTCACAGCCAGGTCTTGTTTCAGCAAACAGTCTGAATTCTGATGTTACATGTGGAACGGATTGAGTGTCTGGGTCCAGATCTGAATGACAAGGGCCAGAAACAGGGGATCCTGATGTCATCTCATCTCAGGTGCTTGGGATGGGTCCTCTAATGGCCTTCTTCTCAGCTGAGGATAAGTCAATGCCTGGAATGCTCTACCTGGCTCCATTGTTACATCCTCTAACCCCCGCAGCTTCAATTTTAAACTGTCTACCATGGATCTCACCCCATCCTAAGAGGTCCATAAAGGGGACGTGCATAAGCGCACCAGCGTGCTCACCGTCCCTAACAGCCCCATTTATTTGTATTCATTTCTTTCGTTCATGTCCATGTCCATATTTATAACTGCTATCTTGTATATGTTTGACAAACTAAGAAATGCAAAATACAAATAAGTCTTCAGCCAGGGGAATAACTAATCTTGTTTCGTATTCCTCAAATGCTTTGGACATCATCTGGTCTACTTTACTTTGGTCTGGTTTCAGTTCTTCACCCTGCTGCACTGGAGCATTATTTATTCTAAGACAATGATTTATATGGTTACTTTTTCCTTGTACGGAACTATAGGCAATATTTACGATGTGCCTCTGATCTCAGAGACCTGTTTCCTTTTCTTCTTCAACCTTTAAGCTCATTGTACAGTGAAGTTCTTTTATTACATATACTATCCTAGATGTTTATTTGTGTGTGTGTGTGTGTGTGTGTGTGAGGGGTGGGCTTCAAAAATTTCAGGAAGGGGTTCTCTGCCTGGTTGATCGGTGGGCGTGGGCATGGCCTAGTTGGCCGCCTACACCACAGTCGGGGGGGGGAGGTCATCTTCCCTGGCTCAGGAGGCCTTCCAGGAGGCTGGTTTTCCCCCTCCCCTATGAGCAGGCCCTGCACTTACCTGGCATCAAAAATGGGCCGTGTGGAGACTCCTGGGAGGGGAGGAGCAGGTGGGCATGGCCAGCCAGGGGTTGGAATTTGGAGGTTTTCCGAACTGGCCATAATTTTAGCTATGGGTTTTCCTGAACATGGGCAAACCTGTAGCAGCCCACTCCTGGGCTCGGGTGAGTTGGCAACCAACCACAGATCTGAAGACCATTTTAAGGTAAGTAACTTGAGATAAAAGTCTTCTCTTACTGTCTCCAACTTTCTACAGTCTGGCGTCTTTCACTGGGTGAGATTTCAGTGTTGACCATGCTATCTTGATGTCATGCAACTGAAGTGCTGAAATCCAACACAACTGAAGGGAGCCAGGTAAATAAAACTGCATGGTTCAGCCAATGACCAGGTGATTCGCTTAACAACCAGAATAACAGAGTTGGAAGGGACCTTGGAGGTCTTCTAGTCCAATCCCCTGCTCAGGTAGGAAACCCTATACCACTTCAGAAAACATTGTTGTTCAATCTCTTCTTTAAAACCTTCCAATATTGGAGGACCCACAATTTCTGAAGGCAAGTCCTTCCACAATTAATTATTCTGTCAGGAAATTTCTTCTAGATTGCTTCTCTCCTTGATTAGTTTCTACCCATTGCTTCTTGTGCTGCCTTCGGGTGCTTTGAAGAATAGTTTGACTCCCTCTTCTTTGTGGCAACCCCTGAGATATTGGAAGACTGCTATCATGTCTCCCTTAGTCCTTCTTTCTATTAAACTAGACATACCCAGTTCCTGCAACCGTTCTTCATATGTTTTAGCCTCCAGACCCCTAATCATCTTTGTTGCTCTTCTCTGCACTCTTTCTCAACATCTTTTTCACATCATGGTGTGTGTGTGTGTATGTGTGGTATTCCTATATTGCCCTGTTATCTTATATGTATATTCAACTCCCTCTCCCTCATTCTGTGTGTGTGTGTGTGTGTGTGTGTGCGCGCACGTGCATGTGTGTGTGTGTGTGTGTGATTCTACATTATCAATTCCAAACAGTGAATATACTCAATACTCCTATTTTCCCCATAACCACCACTTTGGGTACTGGATTAGACTGTGAGAGAGGCAGACTGGCTCAAAGTCACGGAGCTGGCTTCCCTGCCTAATAAAAACCTAGAACTCAGTCTCCTTTCTAGGTCAGCATCTTAACCACTACATCACTCTGACGCGATCTCGAAACAATTCATGAGAATCACCAACACACAGGGAAATAGTTTTAACTTATAATGGTAGAGGTCTGCATGTTGTATGTCAAATATCCTCCAGATATTGTGGAATCTATTGGTTTCTATTGGAGCGAGAGGGGGAGAGAGTCCCAATTGACTTACAGGGGAATGGCCCAATCTTGCACGTGCTGCTTGAATCGGCATTCATAGTTGAAGATTTTGTAGCTCACGTTCACATTTTCCACTTTGCCGGTGAAGAGGAGCCAAAAGAAGAAGCGGTTGATCCAAGATACCAAGAAGGGCAGGAATGCGCTGAAGGTGAAGGAGAAACAACAAGCTGAGAAGGACTAAGTCACTGTTGGAACACTTTGTCTGCAGGCTAAAGCCCTCGGAGGGTATAGTTGGCAGCAGGCATTCTCAAGCTTGGCAAGATGTGTGGACTTCAATTCCCAGAATTCCCCTGACAGCACGGGGAATTGGGATTCCTCTCCTGGCAGTCTGAAGGAAAACCTTTCCCAGTTTGGCACCTCCCAAATCTTTGATTACAACTCTGTGACCTCCTTTCCCCAATCTGATATCATCCAGATGTGGTGAGATTGCTTTGCCCATCATTCTCTGCCCGCCATGGCCAAGTTGAGTGCTCCTAGTCAAACATTCCTGGGCTGGACTGAAAAATATCCTGAGCTGCTGAAATTCTGCTTCCCTTGTTTCTACTTTGCAGAAGCAGCCAGGACGGCGGTGGTGGTGGTGGGGACTGGAGAGTCAATGCTGGAAGTCATCAAAGAGAGCTTTGTAGTGCAAAACTTTCACTGAATGGGCAATAAAAGCCTTCCCCATTGCTGCCTCTAAACAAGCTGTTCATGTCACAGAGATTATTCACGAACACAGCACGGAGTCTTTTTGTAGCTTCCAAAAAGGATGAAAAGGAAGCCATGTGGGAGTGGCAACACATGTCTAGAGCTGTTAGCATTTCTCCATGGCCTCCTTATTTAAGTACAAGGCTAGAAGCCCCAGGAGCTAAACAGCATTCTACAAATAAAGTACTGGGCTTGTAATCAACTTTGACTTGGGCTCACAATCAACTTTGCTATTCATTATTTCCCAGGGTGCATTCTAACAGGCAAAGAAACCTTACTATAACTCTTCATCTCTATCATGCCTCCAGAAGTTGTGAAACACTGGAAGTCTTTAAGAAGATGTTGGATAGACATTTGTCTGAAATGGTATAGGGTTTCCTGCCTAGGCAGGGAGTTGGACTAGAAGACCTCCAAGGTCCCTTCCAACTCTGCTATTGTATTGTATTGCATTCATTGTTACTGTATATATGGCCACTGATTTCAATAGAATAGCACAATTACGGAGCAATCTCTAGCCAATCTTGGCTGATTTTGAAAACCTATGCAAGGCCAGATTTGGTTTGATTTGATGAGAGACCACCAGGAAATATCTGGGCTGTGGTCTAAACTGAAAACCTTTTTAAAAAAGCAATGGCAAATCCCTTCAGTACAGTTGCCAAGAATATTATTTATACTTGTGAACACCATGCAAATGAGAATTTACTTTTCAACAAGTTATGGATGATGAGTGGATGGATGGATGGATTATGTACCATCAAGTTGTTTTCAACTTCTGGCAACCACATAGATTTTTCTCCATTGCAACCCATCCCTAATCTGTTCTTTCAAGTCTCCCAATGGTGTGTTTTGAGTCCATCCATTATGGGTGGAGCAATTTCTTTTTTCCACCAATTTTTTCCACCTCACAAAGGTGCTTTCATCTTCTGCCCACCAGAGGACAGCCTAAGTTCAGCTATCACTCTACTAGAATGAATAGGGAGATTTACAACAGTAGTAGGAGATTCTGCATGCGTCTGTCTGTGAGTAATCTTGCTTGATACATAGTGTGGGATGAAATCCCTTGACTTCCAGGAATAAAAATTAATCAGAATATCAAATAGACTGTCCCGGGTTGATATATTTTAATTCATTTTTGAAGGCTTGGAGAAGGGGCGGATACATTCGTGAGTGACAACTACAAGAACCCACCTCAAGCTAACCTGTATAGTAAACCTCATTGGAAGCAATGAGATATGAACCAGGCAAATGCAGTCCTTCCATCCACCAGGCAATTTTTGTTTTGAAGAGATGTAGAAACTAACCTGATCCAAAGAAGGAACTCCAACAGATAATATCCAATGGCATAATCCCAAAACCAGTTTGCTGAGGAAGAGGGAGACTGCAAAAACAAGAGTATTGGATTTTTATGAACTTGACACAAGGCTGGGGATCTGGCTTTTAAACCCATGGTATTGCGAGAACCACTTAATGCTAAGTTCATCATAAACCCGAGCATGTATCAACATGGAATTGATTGATTGCACTGATATCCCATTTTTTTGTACATTTCAGAGCTCATACAGGGTCTTAAACGGGGTCCTATCATCAATTTATGTGGCACGACAAAACCGCGCTCGACTAAGCCGCGTCCGATTAAACCATGTCGCTGACGTCATCAACAGGGCGACAACAGCGAGCGTGGAGAAAGAAGGGCGCTTTAAATAGCGCTTTGAAAGCAAGCCGATTCAATGTAAGGTAAGGGTTAGGTTTAGGGTTAGGTTTAGGGTTAGGTTTAGGGTTAGGTTTAGGGTTAGGTTTAGGGTTAGGTTAAGGGTTAGGGTTAGGTTTAGGGTTAGGTTAAGGGTTAGGGTTAGGTTTAGGGTTAAGTTAAGGGTTAGGATTAGGGTTAGGGTTAGGTTAAGGGTTAGGTTTAGGGTTACGTTTAGGGTTAGGTTAAGGGTTAGGTTTAGGGTTAGGTTTAGGATTAGGATTAGGTTTAGGGGGGTTAGGTTTAGGTTTAGGGGTTAATTTTAGGTTTAGCGTTTACAGCGTGCTTCTGTCTCCGCACTGTTGTCGCGCTGTTGATGACATCAGCTATGCGGTTTCGTCGAGCGCGGTTTTGTGGTGGAAACTTTTGTCTGAGAGACCGAGTGATTGATCCAAACTTCACATAGCAAATTCCATGGTTGGGTTTCTCTGGTCGAAGCCCAGTGCTTTAACATCTAATTTTAGTAGGACAGACCAGTCTCTTTCAACTGGGCACTTTTGAGATGGTCTGGGAACAGTTGATGGAGATTAGCATATTTGTGTTGTGATTAGATGTAATTTCTTGATCTGTAGAGTGATGACAGTTATGCTTTGCCTAGCAGGGAGGTTGAATGGGGGGAAAATGATAATGGGTAACCCAACAGACGGTTTACCCATTATCATTTTTTCCCCATTCAACCTGTCCTGTTGAAATGAGCAAGACTCAGGTCACCCCATAGCAACTGAAATGTTCTTAATCCCTGCCTTCCTAGTTTTCTTTCTCAAATAAACTTAATGGCAGGTGACTTTCATCAGGGTAGCACGTACTCACCTTGTTGGTATGATCTTGGTAGATGATGCTCACGTTGTCACTGTGAGGGAACCAAAGGAAGCGGAAATACTCAGATTTCTTCAGGTGATTATCTAGGTTGTCAAGAACCTACAAGGTGTTCAAATTGAGAGCGGAACGGACACATCTTTAAATTGGGTGATATTGCTAAAGTTTCTAGTTTGGTGGGTCACTTGTGTGACATGCTGAATAATTCACGTTCAAGAGTGAAATTATGAATTTATTACTTCTCACCTTTCCTCATGAACCTCTAGGAGGAATGCATCATACCCTCTCCTCCATTTATACTTACAACAGCTGTGTGAAATAGTTTTGATTCAACATTAATGACCATCCCTCTCACCCCCAAGAACTTCCATGGTAAGGTTAACCTGCATTTCCCTACTTTTATTCAATATTTTAACCATCACACAGACACTGCGTCTCCTCTACAAGAGCCTGATTTTTCAGCCCATTAATTTGCTGCAAGAAAAGGACACAAACAGATAGTCTACACTCTTCCTAACAGCAAGAACAGTTCAACAGTGGAAACAGTTGTCATCCTTTTCATTGAGTGGACAGTTACGTATCTTCTGGGGATGTTTAACTGGGATTCCTGGCCTGAGTAGAGCAGTGTTTCTCAACCTTGGCAGCTTGAAGATTCACTTGCTGGCTGGGGAACTGTGGAAGTTGTCACGGTTGAGAAATACTGGAGTAGAAGGTTAGATCTGCTGGCTTAAATGTTCCTTCCTGCCCTAGGATGCTCCAGGGAATTCTCATCAATATGAAGATCTCAAAAATAATGCAGAAGAACAAGAACATTCACCTGGGAGTTTCATATAGGGTCTATAAAATGCAATTTTTACACTTTAAAATATTTTGCACTAAAATATTTTGGGATCAAATCTTGGGTGTTTCCCTCTGCCCACCTTCTAAATGTTTTGCTAGCAAAATTTGATAATTGAAACTTCATGCCACCATTGTACAAGATCAGTAATTGTTCTAATTAATTGCTGCTTCCTGCCATGAACCAGTTTAAGGTAGCTTAAAAATAGAAAAAGAGAGTAATCCCAATACTTCCTACGTGAAAGGTTATAAATTTGCTCTGGAGATGGGAGCCAAAATTGCAGAATTAATACATCAGAGGGCCAATTTGGTGTAGTGGTTAAAGTGCTGGCTTAAAAAGCAGGAGACTGTGAATTCTAATCCTACCATAGACATGAAAGCTGGCTGGGTGATTCAGGGTCAGTCATTTTCTCTCAGCCCAACCCAGATTACAGGGTTATTGTTATGGAGAAAATAGAAGGAGGAAGGAGTATTATGTACATTACTTATAATGTAATAAAGATGGGATAAAAATCTAATAAATAAATAATCTAGCAGCAAAACTGACACAATTGAGTGTCAGAGAATTCATGACTGGCAGAGACATGGTACAAGGTCAGCCAATGAATAGGCATAGCAACAGATCAGCCAATGGGAGCTGAAACAGATTGGAGCCTGGGTGTGGTTTAGCCCTGCAGCTCTGTGTGCTGTGCTGAGAATTGAAACTGAAACTAGTCTTGTATGTATTATGCTCTGTGCTGGAAATGAAACTAGTCTGCACCTGCTGCTCTGATCTGAAACTGAAGAACCACTCTTGGTATTGTACATTTACTCCTGTGTTATTATGTATATAAAGAAGTTAATGAATCCAGCTGAATCAGTTATCTGTGTGTGCTTTCTGGATGCGATTTGTGCAACAAACTCTGATATTGAGGACTGTGTTACATCAGGCTTTCTCAACCCTGGAGGAGCCCTTGAAATAATTTTCAGGATCAGGAAACCCTGGCATCTTCTCTAACTGCAAATCATTGCTAAAGAATAGGTTGAATTTTCTCAGTTCCTTTCTGCAGCCAAGGAATTTGATTTACTGTTATATTTTCACCAGCTTTTAGTTATCTTAAAATGGAAAGGTAGCTACTATAGATTTCTTTTGAAAGCCAGGAAAGAAAATGCCCAAAATGAAAGAAGAAAGTAACCACTGATTTTGCCATCCCTCTCACTGAATCCTATGCCTAAGAGACCATGGGAACTAAGAAGCACAAATTAACATGCAGGAACTGAAGGAGGAGTAAAATATATTGGACAAGAATGGTCCAGGGAGAGAAACAAAGAAGGTGAGCAGCCACGGAAGCTCAACAATTCACGTATAAAGAGCATCTGTTTGTACAACCTAATCTGGAAGCCCATGTGCAAAATCAGAAAAATGAGATATATATGTTCCAAAGAAAATCATGGCACAAAGAAAAGGAAAAAAAAAGGTGGGGAGGGGGAATCTTTCTCTTAATTTTGCTCTCTCCAGCTGCTTCAGGGAACAGGAAATGCTTTGAGGACAAACAATGTAATATTGAAGCATATTTAGGGAGATGCTGAAAATCAGTCAAAGAAGAGAAAAGAAAGAGGCCACTCTGATTCAGGTATTACATGAAGACGTGAAACCACTGTCTTCTGCATCACAGGCCAGCATTTCTCAGGGATGTAATGTCTGATCCAGGTCATTCATAAAATTATGGGCTCAGATTTAGGTCTTCTGGACATCTGCATCCCTCTTTTAAAATAGGAAGTGCTGCTCTTTCTGCAACTTGTCCTTGGTGAATTAGAAAGTCCAGTGTCCAGCTTATAGGCCTCTGGAAGCCTATAATCAGAATAGGAAGCTAACAAGTCCCCCTTATTAATGGTCCTGCCTTTGCCAGTATCAGGTATTCAGAGATTCAATTGTTCTGAAGGTTTAATTCCATGTTTGTAGTTAATTGCAATGGATTAATCCACCATACATTCATTTATTGAAGTACTAACACGGAGCACCTTTCAAAATTTGGTGCTTGCCAGATTTATTAGACCATATGGTGGTTCCTAAACATCTAACATGGTTGATTGCTTGGCTGGTTGTGAGTTATGGGAATTATAGTTCTTCTGGGAATGAGATGGGGGGTATCTAAATTAGATAGATCAATGGATGGATAGATGGATGGATGGAGGGATGGATAGATAGATAGATAGATAGATAGATAGATAGATAGATAGATAGATAGGTAGGTAGGTAGGTAGGTAGGTAGGTAGGTAGGTAGATAGATAGATAGATAGATAGATAGATAGATAGATAGATAGATAGATAGATAGATAGTTAGTTAGTTGTGGCTGTAGCTGTAAGGATAGGGATAGGGATAAAGATAGAGAGATATCAAGATAGATATAGGTGTTTGTAAGTTATTAAGTCTTTCAAAGCTGCAGCAACCACAACAAAAAAGCCAATGAGGAGAAGAGGGTGAATTCAATTGTTTGAAAAATTGGCCCATTCACCCCTATTTCTTGTAGGCTACTAGTTTCGGTAAAACTGCCCACTCAAGGTCTCTATATTTCCTGAAAAAATAGTATATGAGAAAATCTATGCTTGATGGTCACATCAAAGACCTATTAAGTCATCCTTAAAGGTGGATAGGAATATAGTAGACTTTTCTTGCAGTTGGTCGCCTGGGTTTGGTATTCAGAGGACTCATTCTAACTTTCTTCTTCTTCTTTTTACGATCCTGCAATCCCCTTTATCCGGATGGAGTTGGGGGTGACTGAATGGAGCTGAGAGTTTACTGGCCAGATGCCTTTCCTTATGCCTAAGCGGAGTTCGCAGCAGATATTTTCTCTTTGCACCCTGATTGAGAAACATCTGTTCCTGCCTAAGATTGATCTCTCAACTTTCCAAATGGGAGGCAAGTGTCTTCACCTCTCGGCCACTTTTTGACTCTTCCTAGCTATTTCTACACATTTTCCTCATCTTTATTGCCATCATTTATCAATTGTCCCCCAAACACAATTCTCTGGGTCAAATATGGATTAAAACATGATAATCAATGGCCAATAAAATCTAAGTATTGAAAACTGCATGAACACTAGACAGTTTGCAATAGTAACAGCATCATCCTTGGAATAAACTTATTCCATATACTTGATTAAATGTCCTTGGAAGCCAGCTCAGGAAATTCCTGTGCGCTGTATCTAAGATAACTTTCCATTAGTCAGATGAATTGGACAATCTCACTTTAAAAAGAGAAAAAATATCTTTGTATTTATTTTCTCTACTCCCTGAATAATTTTACACACCACACCTCACCTTTTAAACTAGAAATGTTCTAAAGTTGTCATTTCTCCTCCGAGGAAAATTGCAGCATGAATTGAGCAAAGTTATGAGGCAAATTGTTCTCATCTGAACCTTCCCCTGCTGTCCCCCTCCAGATGGGTTGGGACAGCACAGTCCCTTTTGACAATGTGGGCTGGGAATTTGGAAAGCAGCCCATCTGCCTACAAAAGGCTGCTGTAAGTTATTTGTAGGTCACAGAGACAGAGAGACCAAAATAGCATAGTTTGAGCCTGGTCATTTAACAGATTAACAGAGTTGGAAGGGACCTTGTAAGTCTTCTAGTACAACCCCACACCCAAGCAGGAGACCCTACACCATTTCTGACAAATGGCAGATTGGACTTCCAGTGATGAAGCTCCCACGACTTCCGAAAGCAAACTGTTCCATTGGTTGATTGCTCTCCCTGTCAGAAAAAGTCTCCTTATTTCCAGGTTGAATCTCTCCTTGGTCAGTTTCCATCCATTATTCCTTGTCTGGCCTTTGGGTGCTTTGGGTAATAGCTTGACCCCCTCCTCTCTGAGGCAGCCCTTCAAATATTGGAACATGTCTCCCCTGGTCCTTCTCTTCACTAGACTAGCCATGCTGATTAACTGCAAGCGTTCATTGCATGATTTAGCCTCCAGACCCCTAATCATCTTGGTTGTTCTTCTCTGCACTTTCTCTAGAGTCTCAACATTTTTTGTATAGTGTGGAGAACCCTGGGTTGATTTATTTGATGATCCATTTGTTGGTTGGCTGTCCGCAATATTCTCAGGAGTCTCCCCCAATACCCTAGGTTAAAAATGTTGATATTCTTCCCATCTTGCTTCTTCAAATTCCAATGTTTGCTTCCATAGATCATCACAAGAATAGCAATAGCAATAGCAGCTAGACTTATATACCGCTTCATATGGCTTTCAGCCCTCTCTAAGTGGTTCACAGAATCAGCATATCGCCCCCACAGTCTGGGTCCTCATTTCACCCACCTCGGAAGGATGGAAGGCTGAGTCAACCTTGAGCCAGTGAGATTAGAACCGCTGAACTGGAGATAACAGTCAGCTGAAGTGGCCTGTAGTACTGCACCCTAACCACTGCGCCACCATACCTAACATGATTTTGATCTTTTGTAGTTATAGATACATCATGACTTTTAAATATCTTTATCAAGGCTTTGGTGGCTGCTCTGCCAAGTCATCATCTACAGTTTATTTCGTGACTGCTTGCTTACTATTAATGCCTGAAAGGCAGAAGTTATCCAACACTCTAATATCTTCGTTGTCAATTCTAGGGAATGAATTCCAGGGTGACTCTGCCCACCGCCGGGAGTTCAATCTTGACCGGCTTAAGGTTGATTCAGCCTTCCCTCCTTCCGAGGTTGGTAAAATGGGGACCCAGATTGTTGGGGGCAATATTCTGACTCTGCCAACTGTTTAGAGAGAGAGCTGTAAAGCACTATGAAGCGGTATATAAGTGCTAAGTATTATTGATAGTTGTTCTACCTGTTGTCGTTAGTTTGGTCTTCTTTAGATTTAATTTTTCATCCCATTTTTCACTATGCTCCTTAACTTTTATTACTGGAGCTTGCATTTTGGGCTACATGTTTAGTGTCATCAGCGTATTGCAAGTTACTGATGTTTCTTCCTCTAATTTTCAATCCATGCTCATGTTCTTCCAATCCATTTTCCCTTAATATATATTCAGCATATAGGTTGAATAAATAAATGGAGAGTGAACAGCTCCCATTTATCTTAGAGGCAAACAAGACAAGAATCTTGATATAAAATAAAGCATTCTTAGACGGGTACATTTGTACTGTAACCAAAGTCTGCCAGAAATTTGTTTTATGGAAGATAACATGAGATGTGAAGTTCTCCAAGTATAAATATATTGAATATACATTGTTCTTTCCTAACGGTGGGAAAAGAAGAGATAAAATATTTGGCACACCTGGGGAATGCACACACACATTTTAGATACTAAGAAATAATTTCCAAAGACCAGATACTCTCTGAAAAGAAACTCAATCTTCCTACTTAGGATCCTCAGCTTAGAAGATTTCCTAACAAATTAGATTAATTGAGACTGCTGTGCATAGAAAAAGAATACTTTGTTAACCAATTACCGTTGCATGCTGGTAGAATTTTTCTAGCAGCTTTGATTCTTCTGAGACATTAAAATATCAAATGGCAACTTGGCCACACAGACACAACACGTGCCTCTCAAAATGGTCTTAAATTATACTTCCCGAACGCAGCATCTGAGCTTACCTCCTTGAGCGTAGAAGGGAAGGTAGTTTCTTGCAAGTAGAATTCTGCGACACATTGGAACGTGATTGTGAGAACGATGCCCAAACAACCCAGATGTACACAGGCCGCTTGGAAGAGTTCAGGATTCACAGTTTCAGAGCACTCCAGGATGTCCCCTGCAGCTGTCAACAATGTCATGGCTACCACCTGCCAGGGGGAAAGCAAAGGATCTGGTTGAATCTGGAAATCAGACAGAGGTGGTATGTATTCAGCCACTTCTGACAGGTTCTAGAGAACCGGTAGCGGAAAGTTTGATTAGTTCGGAGAACCAGCAAATAGGCTGCCCCCATCCCCTGCTGCCTCCCAGCTTTTGTTGCTCTGAACAGGAGAACGAAGCTGGAAAGCAGGTCAGTGGGGTGGGGAGGGAATGTGGATTTTGCAGTATCCTTCCCTTGCCATGCCCACAAAGCCACACCCACAAAGCCACACAACTCCCACAAAGCCATGCCCACAGAACTGGTAGTAACAATTTTTGAATCCCACCACTGGAATCAGCCCACCTATCACAGTACATTTGAAGAGTTCTGCCTTACTGTAATTTGCTTACATCCACCCACCACGAAAGAAGAAACATCTGTCAATCTGCCCAACTGGTAGACCGTGGACCGTGAGTTAAAATTGTCACGCATAGTTCTGTGTTCTGACCCCCCCTCTTCCACACCAAAGCACTTCAAGCCAAAGATACTTTACGGAATTTATTAATAGACAGACAGGTCCTTGGCAGCAAACTGGCACGGACAAGCCTTGGCAGCAATCCAGCACAGATAAGCCTGACAGCAATCCAGCCTGCCAAGCTCACAATACTGTTCTCCAACATTAGTTAATGCGTTGACTTCTGCAAAAGGGGTGTGTGCACAAGCATTCCTTTTATAGTCTGGAGAGGAGCCTAATTACCACCAGCTGAGTGCAATTACCTCCTGTAACTGCGCAATTGTTCCTTACGCCTATTAGCTCTCCAGTGCCGTGGATCTAGGAACAACTCCCTTGGCTCCTCCCCACTGCTGACGTCTGTATCACACTCCCTTGTCTTCTCCCCACTGGTCCAAGGCTCAGGCTCCTCCTGATGGCCAACCAGCCACTCTGCGCCCTGCTCGGAGTCGGAACCCTGTCCAGGGTCCTCCACATCCTCCAGAGCCGACTCATAGGGCCCCTCGCTGTTGGAATCTGGTAGCAGCTCCAACGGCTCCTGCTGGGCCACAACAGTTCTGTGTTCAATTTAACCAAGCTACATTCAGTACAGGTAGTCCTCGACTTACAACAGTTCATTTAATGACTGTTCAAAGTTACAACAGCATTGAAAAAGCTGACTTATGATTGTTTTTCGACATTACAACCTTCGCAGCATCCCCATGATCGTTTGATCAAAATTCAGATGCTTGGAACTGATTCATATTTATGACCGTTGCTGTATCCCAGGGTCATGTGATCACCTTTTGCAACCTTCTGACAAGCAAAGTCAATGGGGAAACCAGGTTCACTTAACAACCATGTTCCTAACTTATCAACTGCAGTGATTCACTTAACATCTGTGGCAAGAAAGGTTGTAAAACAGGGCAAAATTCACTTAAAAATGTCTCACTTAACAACAGAAATGTTGGGCTCAATTGTGGTCGTAAGTCAGCGGCTACCTGTGATTACATATATACAACATACTAAGATAGTTTTTAAAAAAGTTCCCAGATCAACTTTTTTCTTCCTTAATATGTTGCATGAAGTCATATTTCAGGTAGTCCTTGTTTAGTGACCACAGTTGGTATTGGTAACTCAGTCACTAAATGAAGCGGTCATTAAATGAAACTGTCCCTATGCTTACGATCTTACTTCACCTTTACTTGGTTTTACAGATCTGCAAAAGTTGAAAATGTGAGGATTAATCACAGAAATACCTTTTGATCATTATTGTAACAGTCAATGGTTGCTAAATGAGGCAGTCACTTAATGAGGATTACCTGTAGTCTGGGTTTACTGAGTTCTATCAGCCAAGCCAACAATATTTCATTGAAGCTGCAGAAGGCCTGATATCTAGGGGTTGATTTACACATAATTACTTTATTTTATTTTTTTAATGTTTGAAGCTTTTTATGTTGTGCTGTTTTGGGTGTTGATGCTATTTATGATTTTATTTGGCATATTTTCAACATTTATTTTACTCTGAGATTATTGGATGTTATTGATCATGTCATTGTTTTAAGTTCTAAACTGCCACAGGGTGGTTTGCTTGGAGTGTGCAGTAGCAACAGGATAAAAGTTTGTAGAGTTTCTCAGTCATCCATGGTTGTCCCAAAGGTGCTTTTTCAAGAAGCAACTGGACTTTCTTGTTTTTAATTTTGAAGACGTTTCACTTCTCATCCAAGGAGCTTCTTCAGCTCTGACAGGATGGTGAGGTGTTGTGGCCCAGCAGGAGCCGTTGGAGCTGCAAACAGACTCCGACAGCGAGGGGCCCTATGAGTCAGCTCTGGAAGATGTGGAGGACCCTGGACAGGGTTCAGACTCCAAGCAGGGACCAGAGAAGCTGGTTTGCCACCAGGAGGCACCTGAGGCGTGGAGCAGTGGTGAAAGCCAAAGGGAGTTGGTCCTGGACGCCAGGCAAAGGCGGGCAGATAAACGCAGAGAGCAACTACGCAGATACAGAAGATAACTGGACCTAGGTGGTTGCAATTAGGCTCCTCCCAAGAGAGTATATAAGGAGAGACTTTGAGAGGAGGCTGTTTGCAGGATTCAACTAATATACCAACGCTGGAGAAGCTCTCGTGTGTATTTCTTATTTTGGTAGTCTGGATTGCTGCCAAAGTCTTGTCGGTGTGTTTAATTTACTGTGAATAAATTGTCTAGCAGTAATCTTGTCTTGGAGTGCCTCGGAGTACGGGGGGGGTCAGAACAGTGAGGAATGGAAGGATTTATATTCCTTGCAGACATCTGGTAATCTGCACCCTTTTAGAAGGTTGTTGAAGCACTTTATCCATTTATCCATGTCCTCGGGGTCACCTGAGTAGTGCTCCCGGTTCCTGTAGCCTGCAATTTTTCCTCTAGAAATCCATCCCCACTCCCACACCATTCAAAGGGTGTCCATCCCAAATTGTATAGCTAAAAGTCTGTAGAGATTCTCAGTCATCCAGGTCATGGTTATCCCAAAGGTGCTTTTTCAGGAGGCAATTGGGCTTTTTTTTTCTTTTTAAGATGTTTTGAAGAAGTGAAACATCTTCAAAAGGAAAAAAAAACAAGAAAGTCCAGTTGCCTCCCGAAAAAGCACCCTTGGGACTATCAACAGGATAAATCATTCAACAAGATAAATCAACATGATAAATCCTTCGATCAAGTGAAAGCATAATGCGGTGAGTTGGTTGGTTTTGGTACAGCATGTGATGCAAGCATAGATGCTATGTTTTCTTAGCCTAAATGCACTAAGTGAACCTAGCCACCTAGTTTCTAATACCACCCTTACATGCTCATTAACCCTGTTGGTGCCATTGCACTCATCCAAGGCTAACTGAAGACAAACAACTGAATATATGCTCATCCCATTGGAACACATTGCCTTGAGTCAATCTGAAGCACCACAACTTCTACTGCAGCTATCTCCAGCTTGGTGACTTTCAGATTTGTTGGACATCAATTCCCATAAATCTTTGGGAATCCAAGAGCTCTTGAGAGAAGGATATTTTACCTCCCTTGAATCTTATCTTGGTTTTGCTGTCATCATATTGCATAATGGGTTTGCTCATAAAAGAGTTGTCTTCAGCCCCAGTGCTAGCTTCTTTTTTGTTTAGGTTATGAAGTGAGCTTGTCGATTGAAAGGTCGGCAGTTTGGCGGTTCGAATCCCTAGTGCCGTGTAACGGTGTGAGCTCCCGCTACTTGCCCCAACTTCTCCCAACCTAGCAGTTTGATAGCACGTAAAAAATGCAAGTAGAAAAATAGGGACCACCTTGGTGGGAAGGTAACAGCATTCCGTGCACTTTTGGCATTTAGTCATGCCAGCCACATGACCACGGAGACGTCTTTTGGACAGCACTGGCTCTTCAGCTTTGAAACGGAATGAGAACCTCCCCCTAGAGTCAGGAACAACTAGCACATATGTGCGAGGGGAACCTTTACCTTAACCCTTATATTGGGTATTTCTTAACATTTATTGCATACCCAGAGTCACTTTAGAAAGAGGGGTGGTCATATAAATGCAGGACAGGACAACCTTTTGAGAGCAATCTGCATTTTGGATACAGGAGCAATAAAAGGAACAAACAAAGAAGGCTGCAGATTTGTACGCCTGACTTGATTCAGTGCACAGATTTCAAAATAGACATTCATCTGTGAGTTTTTGATGTAATTATTTCTCACAGATAAATGAGGGAGACTTTAAATTGCTGGAATTCATATGCATCATTACTTGATATTGAACTATTTGATTCGGTTAAAAAAAATCTCCCTTATTTGTACGTCACCAGACTCCATACTGATTACCATGAGGGTACTTTGGAGATATTTTAAACAAGATGCCACATTAGAGTCATTACAGTTCAACTTCAGGCTAATTTTACCGTAACATTATATTATTACAGCAAAGTCCAAACTGCTCATATTTTTAACAATGGCTGTGCTTGCTTGCTATGCTTACCCATGGTTATCTGAACAATTTTAATTGAAGAAACCCATTTACTGGAATCTCATGATACACTGAACCATAAATTAACCCCATAAGAAGGGAGCCAAAAGTTAGCCAAAGTTGGTGTCAGCTAGTTTGTGATTTCTTGAGTTATAAAATAGAATTACTTTGTAAATCTGCTTATAAAAATGTCTACTTTCTTATCTTCACTTATTTTGGTTCAGTAAAATCTGATTGGCTATAAAAAAAAAATAACATCAGCTTCATTTACCATAAGATCCCTGGCAGGGTCAGTTCAATCATATGATTGATTTAAGAAATAAAAAGAAGCAAAAAAAAAAATGATGCTCAACAGAATTCTAAACACAAACCATGCTGAAGGTTCATAGCATTGTGTCTTTGAGAAAAGAGAAAGGAAAATTCCATCACTCATAACTGGCTAATTTAAATTCTAAATTAAAAGTATCTAACAAGCACCAGGAAGATTTACTTTGAACTGATAATTCAGTTTTAACATTCATTTAATGTTTTGTTTCCAATGGGATTTATCAAGTATTGATTCAGAGAGAGTCATCCTCAGGAGACAGTATAAAAAAAAAGGTTAGGGTTGTGGTTTTGACTGCAGGATTGAAGTTCTATTGGTTTTTATGCACATTGTATGTGCAAAATACGTAAAAGAGGCCAAAGCTTTAATTGCATAGTCATAGCCATGTGCTTGGCTTATTTTGACCTCAGCATAAATGCTCCTAGTTTCAGGTTTTGTTCAAGTACATCTGCTTCAGCAATATGAACATCTGCAGATCTGAGTCATGACCTTTGATCAACTGCCAAGCTTCTGCAAGGATGTGGAGAATATTGCACTGTTCAATCATTGGCTTTACAGTTTCACTGAGTTGCTAGAGAGGCAAGGTCCCAACCCAAGATAAACTCATCATTGAGTTTACAGTTGCTAGAAAGGCAAGATCCTAAGGTGCCATCCCCTCCGATGATTCATAACTAGCATTCTTCCTGAACTGGATGGGTCCCATAGCTGGAAGATGCTAGATGATGATGTAAGTAACTGTTAGGCAATGTTTTTTGAGATTCCAATTCTTCACACAGTGCGTGATGAAAGCATCCCAGCCATCCATTTTTCCCAACCTAACCCAGTTTTTTTCTCTCTCGGGAGATTTTCTCCAGCAGAGGGCACCAATGGGTTGAAATTCAGGCTACCCTCTGAGTCTCCAGTAGCTCTACAAAGCAAATTTCATCAATCTTCTGATTTGCCTTCCCTACAATCTCACTTGCTGAAAATGACTTCCCAGGGGACAGAAAAAACAAGGGACAGGAAGTAGAGAAAATTAGGAGTCGGAGGCCTTTGGCATGGTACTGCTGCCGTACTAGGTTTTTTTTTTTTTTTAATCTCTAGGCAATCTTCTGAGGTCAAAGTGGTTCAGAGGAGATAACAAGCTCTAGGGAAATCACACTAAAATCAATTGAAACAAACCTGTCTATCATTCTGAAAACTTCACAGCTGAGACTCTGCTGCTATTCTAGATAGCCATTAACGGCTTTGACTAGATACAATAACAAAGATGGACTTCCATTCTAGCAAGCAAAAGAGGCCACAATATGGGCCAACATCATTGCTTTAAAAATCTGCTCTCTGAACAGTTCTACATCATTCAGTAATCTACCAGATTTGGACTACATCTTACTATGAACTTGAGGACCGGTTCACATTTCCTATGTTTCTCTCTTGCACTCATATATACATGTACGGATACAGCAGTGGTGGGTTTCAAATTTTTTTAGAACCTCTTTTGTAGGTGGGACCTGCTTTGTGGGAGTGGCTTGCCAGCCATGTGACCGGGTGGGGGGTGGCTTGCTGGCCATGTGACAGGGGGGAGTGGCCAACTTGTAAAATGTGGTGAAACTCACTTAACAACGCTCTTGTTAGCAACCAAAATGTTGGCTCAGAAACTCTGGCATTTGAAGCACGCAACTCTTAAAGCTGTCAGGTTACAAGACCCTTGTACCCCTAACCCTTTAGAAAAAAAACCCAGGGGTATTCAAACTTGACAGCTTTAAGACTTGTGGACTTCAACTCCCAGAATTCCTCCTCTCGCTCTTCATCTTGATGTGTGGATGGATGGGGAGAGGGAGCTGGAACCGGTTCTAAATGGCACTGTAGATTTGTGGAACCTCTTCTATAGAAGAGGTTAGAACTGGCAGGAACCCACCCCTGGCACACAGACAGAATAGGCTCAACCTCATGCTAAACTATTGCTTAGTTTTGACCTAGTTTACTATTTGAACCCTAACATTGTTGTTATAAGCTAGCATTTAGATTTAGTGTGTCATGTGAAGTAAGCAAACATGGCTAGTTTAAATAACTGTGCTTAAACAAGCAAGGACTGAGCACAAACTCTGACCAATGCTACATCAGAGGTGGTATTGAGCCGGTTCTCTCTGGTTCGAGCGAACCAGTAGTGGCAGCTGCCTCTGCTCACACACATGCGCAGAGCTTGCGCATTATGTCGGAGTGGGTGGGCAGAGCCTCCCGCAGCTGCTACTACCGGTTCATCTGAACCGGAGAGAACCAGCTGAATGCCACCTCTGATATAGCATTGGCATGCCCAGATGAGGTTTGTGTGCTCATATTTGCGAACTGGTAGGGAAGGTAAGTGAATCCCACCTCTGCAGTTACATCCTCTGGCAGTGGATGCTATAATCTAATTTATAATATGATGAATTTCCAGTTTTCTACCCTGCATCTCCTACCATTAATCTTCCAATATCACGTTGTGATATTGAGCTGTGGTGGTGCAGTGGTTAGAATACAGTATTGCATGCTAACTTTGCCCACAGCCAGAAGTTCGATCCTGATTGGCTCAAGGTTAACTCAGTCTTCCAGCCTTCTGAGGTCAGTAAAATGAGGACCCAGACTGTTGGGGGCAATATGCTGACTCTGTAAACTGCTTAGAGCAGACTGTAAAGCACTGTGAAGTGGTATATAAGTGCTATTGCTATGTTCATGTACTTTCTCCAAACCATGCCTTATATGCTTCTATCATGCCCTGCTTACCAAGCTCAAGACTCATCCATGGGTATTTGAAAGTTAGGTTACTTTTGAGTTGATATGCATTATATTACTTGGGCTCACATTGCTCTCTTCCAACTGAAATTTGCATTCTGCATTCTGTATTTTGAGACTCTATTTGGGAATTTACTTTGTTTCTTTTCCTTGCAGCTGCAGAAATTCCTGATTCTGTGCCTGGATCACTGTTAAAGTTGTAAGAGCCCTGTGCTCTTTTGCAACTGGTTACCTAAATATTCCCATTACGCATTTACTTTTGTTCACACATTTGTATGTCACACTCCCGGTCGGTTCCGAGAAGTCGTCTGTATGTCAACATGCACTTATTTATAAGCACTTGCACCAGAAGAAAAACGCGGCCACTGTAAAACTTTCTTCAGAAGTTTTCAGGCAGGAAAATGATGCTCAGAGGCAGAAAGAGACAAGAAGGCAACATTCATCAAATACGTCTTCTTTCTTGACCCCTCATAGCACAGGCTGTCTTGTCTTTGCTGCACTTTCTCCCCATTTCCTAAGGTTTTTCCCCTTTGTTTTTTCCCCTCAGAACTGTTTCTGTCAGCTGCTCGTACATTTTATGCCTTCTTGGTTCTCAAAAAGGCCATTCCATCTTCTCTTTTGTCTCCCAATTGATTACCCGCCCTCTCTTATTAGCTTTCCCTCTCTTTCTTTTCCACAGCCTTCTCTTGTCGGGCCTTACAACTCACAGAGTTTTGTGGGAGAAAAATTATTAGCCACATTCAAACGTAGGTAATCTAGCTAGCCACCATGTCTGAACCAGGGAGAGCAATTTGTCTTACAAGTAGCCATAAATGGCTATTCCTGGGCTACAGATAATTGGAAGAAGGAATCGAAGCTCTGAGTTTCATCTTAGCTCCACCTCATACCATTTCATGGTTACAAATCCTCACACTTACATGGCAGCGAAGAGCATCCTATTCTGCAATGTTATGTCAATATTCATGAATTAATGCAAATGAGCCTTTATATGGATCCTCTATGTTCGCATGCCCATTTGCAAGTATAGGTAGCCCTTGGCTTCAAATAAGACCAGAATTTCTGCTGCTAAACAGGAGGTTAAGTGAGTCACAGCTGATTTTATGACTTTCTTCTTTATTACCACAGTTGTTAAGTGTATCACTCAGTGGTGGGCTCCTGCCAGTTTGGACCACTTCAGGTGAACCAGTAGTTCTGACCAACAGCTGGGCCCACCCACTCGCCCTGCGCTATCTCATCCTATATAATCCCCATTCTTTTGATGCCGCGCATGCTCACATTTTCGGTTCTGGGCAAACTGTTTGTTACCGTCCACCTCTGGAATCACTACAGGTTTTTAGTAACTCATGTAATTGTTAAGTGAATCCAGCTTCCCCTGTTGACATTGACCAAGGGAAGCCAGTTGGGAAGGTCTTAAGTAGCTCTCACATATCCCTGGAATGCTACAGCTGTCATAAAATACACTACCATGGGTAGTACAGTTGCCATGGGTACAGATTTTAATCATGTGACCGTGGATTACTATGACTGTTGTAAGTGTGGACATGTCACTTTTTTCAGTGCCATTGTAACTTTGAGTGGTTGCTAAATAAATGATTGTTAGTTGAGGACTACCTGTACTTGAAATGTATATATCTGTGATGGCGAACCAATGGCACGCGTGCCACAGGTGGCATGTGGAGCCATTTGTTAGGGCAGGTGAGGTATTGCGCGCTGGCCAGCTGACTTCAGCCTTCATTTTCAGCCGTTTTTCTCTCTCCAGAGGCTTCCCTGAAGCCTCCGGAGGGAGAAAAACAACCCAATGCACAAACCGGAAGTTCGGGAACAGATTTCCAGTTAGTGTGTTGGGGAGTTTTTCACCCTCTGGAGTCTTCAGGGAAGCCTCCTGAGGGCAAAAAATGGCTGGGTTGCTCATTGGGCCATTTTTCTCCCTCTGGAGGCTTTAGGGAAGCCTCCTGAAGTCTCTGGAGGGCCTCTGAGGGGGAGGGCAGGGGAGGCCATTTTCACCCTCATCAGGCTTCTAGAAAGCCTCTGGAGCCAAGAGAGGGCGAAAAACGGGTCCATCACATGCCAAAGATGGAAGATTGGACCATGTGATGAACTTGTGGGTGTAGGGGCAAGGTCTTGAACTTTCAACTAGGTGGAAAACCCAGGAAGCTGTCAGGTTTGGGTTTTCCACAGATGTACCAACATGTCTCTCTTATTAAATTGGAACTTTGAGGAAAGCTCTGCCTTGGACTCTGATTTAATTCTGGATGATATTTGGAATGCTGACAATAGTACTACAGGCTATTTCTGCTGCCTGCCAGCTGCCTGCAATTTGTCAGTTCAAATGTCACCAGGCTCAAGGTTGACTCAGCCTTCCATCCTTCCAAGGTGAATAAAATGAGGACCCAGATTGTTGGGGGCAATATGCTGACTCTGTAAACCACTTAGAGAGGGCTTTAAATCACTGTAAAACACTATATAAGTCTAAGTGCTATTTCTATTCCATAATACGTTTGCTTTTAAGTATATAAGTATAATCTTTATTGTCATTGTATGTACTGTATTTTTCGGAGTATAAGACTCAATTTTTTTCCTCAAAAAAAGAGGCTGAAAATCTGGGTGCGTCTTATACACCGAATACAGCATTACTTTGCCTCCTGAAGCCCCGCTCCTTCCCCAAAATGCCCGTGCATACCTTTATGGAGGCTTTCAGAGAGCTCCTGAGGGCTGGGGAGGGCAGAAATGAGCAGAGAATGGACTTTTTTGCCCCCCCAGCCCCCAGCAGCACTTTATAAGCTTCCATAATACTATGCATGCAACTTTTTTGACAAAAAATGGGCCCGTTTTCACAAAAAAACAACCATTTTTTGCTCTTTTTTGGGCCCCCATCTCCCGAGGAGCATTCTGCAAGCTCCCACCCACCCAAGGCTATTCATGCCTTTAAAAAAAAAACAGGCCCGTTTTTGCGAAAAACGGGCTGTTTTTGGGAGGTTTGCAGAGTGCAAAAACTTTTTTTCCCTTTTGGAAAGCTCTTTAACTGATTGATGAGAATTACATAGATCAAGTGCTGTGCCAACAGAAACACCTACCTATCTACTGTATTTCCCTCTCTCTCTCTCTCTCTCTCTCTCTCTCTCTCTCTCTCTCTCTCTCTCTCTCTCTCTCTCCCTCCCTTTACCTACCTACCTACCTACCTACCTACCTACCTACCTAACTAACTAACTAACTAACTAACTAACTCAACTAACTACTCTCTCTCTCTCTCTCCCTACCTACCAACTGTATTTCTCTCTCTTTCTCTCCTTCTCTATCCCTCTATCTACCTACCTACTTTTTTTTTAAAAAAAAAGCCTCTTCAAAACCTTGGTGCATCTTATACTCCGGTGCGTCTTATACTCCAAAAATACGGTAAATACAACGAAATTGGTTTTAACCTCACGGGTGCAAAATTATAGCAGAAACGAAAAAAGAAAGAAAAAGAAAAAAAACTAGCCTGCGCATGGAGTGATTGTGGTTGTATTTAAAAGTCTGACAGCTCAAGGATAGAAACATTCTTCATAATTCAATAAAATCTTCATAATCTTTGTTGGTATTTCCTCCCACACCACAACTGCAAGTCAAAGTGGAGGTTGCCTTTTCAGGAATGAGTTACACAATGCATCCCACATCTACCTAGAGACATATTTTCCTGTTTACTGCATCAGCTTTAGAATGGAATTGTGGGTTTTTCTTTTTAGCAGAGTGGATGAGAATTACGGTGTGGTGTGCTGGCTTGACAGCTGCAGATAGAAAGACACTACAGAGGGTTGTGAGCACAGCACAGAACATCGTGGGCTGTCCCCTGATACTATTAGATGATATTGCTAGGGCTCGCTGGCTTAGAAGAGTGAGGAAAATCCTCAGGGACAACTCACACCCTGGTCAGTCCTTCTTTATTCTCCTACCATCTGGAAGGAGATATAGAAGCATAGGCAGCCTCGCACAAACAGGCTGAAGAACAGTTTTTATCCATGGACTGTCAGATTCCTGAATGAAAACAACCGGCTCGTCCAGCACTGGAAATGTGAGCGCGCCCGTCCGCACATACACGCAGCAGTCCTGTAGTTATGCTAGATATAAATTGAGCTGGATTAGTAGGCTTTCAAGATTTATGTCATTGCACTCTACTTGCAGTAAAGATCTTTGCAGAACATGGAACATCAAACCTGGAAGGACTTTGGAGGTCTTCTAGTCCAATCCCCTGTTCAAGCAGGAGACCCTACATCATTTCAGACAAATGTCTGTCCAGCCTCTTCTTAAAGGCCTCCAGTGATTGAGCACTCATAACTTTCGAAGGAAAGTAATTCCATTGGTTTATTGTTCTCACTGTCAGGAAATTCCTCCTTAGTTCTAGGTTGCTTCTGATCCAACTCATTCTTGTTTCCTGAGTCTGCTCGCCTCAAAGGGCAGAAGACTGGGAATAGGGCAAAGGTTGGCCTCTCACGGTGCCATTCTCAAAAAAACTTATGGGAAATAAAAATGCCAGTCAACCCCTAGAAATACCACCTTTGTTTTTGCTAATAAAGCCTCTGTGTTCCCATTTGGGATCCTTTTATATTCCCATTGTTTCAATCTCTGCCTCCAATCTCACCAAAGCAGGCCAAAGCTGATCAGTAAGAGAGTGCAACAACAACAACAACAACAACAACAACAACAACAACAACAACAACCAGTTGTCAGACCTGAAGGCCATCTTTTACATTGGGCCTTTAGGCCTGCCACATTTTTCTGATGCGGGAAAATGGGAGGGTGGATTATATGGAGTGTGGGTGAGATGTAGTCAAAATAACATTCTTTTCTCAGAGAGTCAAGGACGTCTTGCCCTGCAGATGGGATGGTGTGACTGGGGGGCATCTCCAGTTTTGGATGGTACCTGATTGGACCATGTGATGGACATGTGGGTGCTGGGTAGAGACTTGAACTTTCATTTGGGTGGGGAAAACCTGGAAGCCTTCAGATTCGGGTTTTCCCAGATGTGCCAATATGACATCTCTAAGAAAATGGCGTGACCCGTCAAAACTGCGGTCCACAAAAGCGCGCTCGACGAAAGCGCGCATTTGACATCATCACAGCGCAACGAAAAAAATTAAAAATTGAAATAAAAATAAAATTAAAGCAAGCCAATTCACATAAAGGTAAGGGTTAGGTTTAGGGTTAGGGTTAGGGTTAGGTTAAGGGTTAGGGTTAGGTTTAGAGCGTTAGGGTTATGTTTAGCGTTAGGTTAAGGGTTAGTGTTAGGTTTAGGGTTAGGTTAAGGGTTAGGTTTAGGGTTAGATTTAGGGTTAGGTTAAGGGTTAGGTTTAGGGTTAGGTTTAGGGTTAGGTTTGGGGGGGTTAGGGTAAGGTTTTCGCTTTATTTTTACATTTATCGATCACAGCGTGATGTTTTCGTCGCGCTGTGATGACGTCAAATGCGCGCTTTCGTCGAGCGCGATTTTGTCGTCCGCAGTTTTGTGGTGGAACCGAAAATGGAACTTTGAGGAAACTCAAGCCTCGGCGTCTTCTTCTGTTAGGGGTGTTACTTGGAACCCTGACACCAGTATTTAGATCATACCACTTCCCCTGATCCACTAGAGATCCTGGAGTTACAAAAATTGCCCACATGCCACGCAAAAAGGCATTAAGCAATGAGATCATCCATGCAGCTTCTCCATACATTTGCCTCCCATAACATCAGAATAATGGCTAATGGAAATGGCTGTGAAGCCCCTAAGTTCCCTTTCCTCCACTGCATTTTATGGCCCCCGTGAACTGTGTTGGTGATTATGCTAGGAACTCTTGCAACATCAGGCACGTTTCTCAGTAACCATAACCACCGTTTGTAGGATGCTACTGTGACTGAAGTAGAGAAAAGGGGCCAATAAGCTCAGGAACAGATTGCTGAAATGTAGGGTTGTGAGGTCTACTTGAGTATAGAGGAGAAAACAGGCATTAGGACAGTGTTTCTCAACCTTGGCAACTTGAAGATGTCCGGACTTCAACTCCCAGAATTCCCCAGCCAGCGAATGCTGGCTGGGGAATTCTGAGAGTTGAAGTCCGGACATCTTCAAGTTGCCAAGGTTGAGAAACAATGCATTAGGACAACACCTCTGAGGAAAATTGCACTTCTGCTCCAGCTGCAAGTAAATGGCAGCTGAACCAGGGGCAAAAAAATAACTAAGCTGAACTCTCAAACCTCACAGACAATTTTGACTGCTGGAGTTCAGGAGGCAGCCCTTTTGCTCCTCACTCGCTTTTATTGTTTTTCAACAGAAACAATTCTGATAAGTCCTTGGCTGAGCCTGCCTTCTTCTGTATGTTATTGGTTCCTGGTGATTAATTTGGGGGCAGATCTACGAAGTGCCATACAATATGTCCGTTCGGTGCCAATTTAGATGTGCAAACATTCACCGCAAGCATTTAGAAGCGAGACAAGTGTCTTTTAAAAAGCCTTATTGCTTCAATGCATTTTCATGTCACCTCAATCGAGGAAAAGCTTTTAAAAGTCTTACTTTCTGTCAAACTACCATCTGGTTTATTTTCTTTCCCCTTGTCATATTACCGACTTTATAGGGGCTTTCCCCTCGCTTATTATTTTTAAGAAAGAAATAATGTAAAAACAACGTCTCTTGTGACAAATTTGTTGGCTACATTGGCCATAATAAGTAAGTAAGTAAGTAAGTAAGTAAGTAAGTAAGTAAGTAAGTAAGTAAGTAAGTAAGTAAGTAAGTAAGTAAATAAATAAATAAATAAATAAATAAATAAATAAATAAATAAATAAATACTATTTTTAGAAGCATGAAGATGGAGAAGTTCATTAAAAGAATTAATTGCCTCCACCCCACCAATCACAACTTTTGGATCAGATCTCCATGTGAGTTGCTCTATATGAGTTGCCAGCTTGGGAAGATTCTTGCACTTCTTCTGAACTGGAAGACAAAGGTGATCTGGATCCAGTTCAGAGACCACGTATGTTAGCAAAGTCTAGGGAGCTCTCACCTCTCACCTCTCTCCAGGCCTTCCGAAAAGCCGTTAAAACCTGGCTGTGTCGGCAGGCCTGGGGTTGATGAGTTCCCCTTCCCCTCTCGATTGTGTGTCTGTTGGTTATTTTAAATGCTTGTATTTGTAGTTCTTGTGTTTCCTTTCCCCTCTTTGGTTTGTGAGCCGCCCTGAGTCCCGCTGGGAATAGGACGGCATATAAATAAAACGAAACCTAAACCTAAACCTAAAGTCTGCCGCAGCGTTGGAACATAAAGGAAAAGTTTTGGGCCCAAACAATTCCTTCCAAAGTTATCTAGAGCGAAAGGTGAGGTGGGAGGAGGTAGTAAGTACACTGTGTGAACAGCACATGACTATTTGCCAGATTCTTAACGTGCAAGGAAAATTCTCTTCCAACTCAAATCAGTGACCTCATGGAACCTTTGTCTGTAGTGTTTGGGGCAATAATAAAGGAAGTACTTTGCTAATATATTTCACAGGATGTTTTTCTGCTTCCCAATTTAGTCTATAGCCCTGGGATATCCCAGCCAAGGATCCACTAGGCTTCTGAACTCTAGGCAGGCACTGTCTTTTGAGTAACTGCTCTGCCATGGTGCCTTGCATACAAAGGGACTAATTCTACATTATTCTCATTTATTTTCTCCCACAGGGGAATAAAAGCTGACATAATTAGCATTCTAATAACTTGCTCGTGAGGCATAATGGCTAGGAAATTTTTACATCCCGCCAGTTACAACCCAGGGGTCTTACCTGAGTGGCCAAGATGCCGTGGCTGAAGCCAGTGTTGTGAGTGCCCGTTCCAATGACCCCAGCAGCTGCCACATCTGACACAGCTCCTAAACTGGGCCACGAAACACAGAGAAGGGAGAGATTTAGCTGGGATCCAATCCAAAGGTGACTGTTGAGAGGATGATATTAACAAATGTGACACTGATACAAAAAAGCTAATTAACTGCACCTGCTCTGACTTCAAAACATGCCCCAATGAGTGTTGAGCATATGTCACAACCTATCAAGCCATAGAAATAGGACACTGACTATGAAGGGATGTTGCATGCAGAATTGTATTTCTGATCCTGGAGTGATTCCTTGGATTCGGAACACAACACAACACAACACAACACAACACAACACAACACAACACAACACAACACAACATAACTAACCTAACCTAACCTAATATCAGAGTTGGAAGGGACCTTGGAGGTCTTCTAGTCCAACCCCCTGCTTAGGTAGGAAACCCTACACCACTTCAGACAAATGGTTATCCAACATTTTCTTAAAGACTTCCAGTGTTGGAGCATTCACAACTTCTGGAGGCAAGCTGATTAATTGTTCTAACTGTCCGGAAATTTCTCCTCAGTTCTAAGTTGCTTCTCTCATTGATTAGTCTCCACCCATTGCTTCTTGTCCTGCCGTCAGGTGCTTTGGAGAATAGTTTGACTCCCTCTTCTTTGTGGCAACCCCTGAGATATTGGAACACTGCTATCATGTCTCCCCTAGACCTTCTTTTCATTAAACTAGACATACCCAGTTCCTGCAACCGTTCTTCATATGTTTTAGTCTCCAGTCCCCTAATCAACTTTGTTGCTCTTCTCTGCACTCTTTCTAGAGTCTCCACATCTTTTCTACATCGTGGTGACCAAAACTGAATGCCGTATTCCAAGGGTGGCCTTAACAAGGCTTTATAAAGTGGTATTAACACTTCACGTGTTAACAAGGACATATGTAATCAGGGGTGCATGGATTTCTGATCTTTGTGAAACTGAAATTGTGTTCCTATATGCACTCAACTGACAAGGGAACCACCTCCATCCCAAGAATCCTTCCATGCTTCCTCTAAAATCCTCTCTTAGTTTTGTTGGGGGAGGGGGGGAAGAGAACCAGTTCTGGATGCTCAGGCATTGATAATTACTCTTGGATAACCTTGGCTGTGAAAAAAAGAGTCAGTCTTATTAGATCCTTCTGTGATTATAGTTTTTTTTCATCTTGGTGTCACCACACCTGAGTGCATTTGCATATGCTTCCATAAGCCCATTTCATTTTCCAGTTGGCTTTAAAAGAATTTGTTTGCCACTCCAAAAAAGGGCAATGGGGTGAAGGATTCCCTCTATATGCAATTATAAGGTCTTTGGAGAGAACTATACCTGAGCTTCTGTGGTAAAATCATTCTGCCCGGCCCTAGAAGCAAATTTGTGCCTTGAATCTTAAGTTTGTAATGTATTTGACTAATTTAGATGAGTTGAAACCTGGTCCTAGAGACCTTTACTAGATGGAAGATTCTAAAAAGGTCTTCTCCGCTTCCCAAAATGGTTCGATTCAATTTGCCACTCAGAAGCCCATCACACATCTGGCCACATTTATAGACTGGTGATAATATTTGTCCTTACATGTATCACAACCAGCGGTGGGATTTACTTAGGTTTACCACCGGTTTGCAACTGTGAGCGTTGTAAAAGTTTACTGGAAGCCTTTTGTGCATGCATGCTACCTCCCGCGCATGCACTTTGCACACACGCGGCATACACGCATGTGTGCAGTATCAAAAATGAGGCTACCTAGGACGTTTTGGAGCCGGGGCAGGTGGGCGGAGTCCACCCACAGTTCGCCACTACCAATTCAGGCAAACCAGTCAGAACTGCCTGAATACCACCTCTGCTCACAACCCTCTGAGCATTTTTATAGGGTGTGTCAAATTTTTCAATTTTCAATTTTCGAGCATCTGGGGTGCTCAAAAATTGTGACACGCCTTTGGGGATTGAAAATATATTTTGGTTACTTTAATATAATGTTAGATGTCCTTGGGTAAGTAACTGCATAAATATCATAACTTTTTAAACATTTTGTTTGTTTCAACGAGGGATGTGCCTACCATCTCAGTGAAGGTTTACTTACATAGGTAGAGCTAAGCCATGTTTGCTCAGCTCCACGTTCAGATGAGAGAGCAAAATCCCTGCCTCTACTGTCACTTGCTGCTTCTCTTTGTCCACCTGCGAGGGATAATACATTGTTGTGTTAATCAAAGAAGCAGCCCTGGAGGAAATATGCGATCAGGACTGATTATGTCTGCACATGGGCCAAGCATCATTGGGAAGAAATGCATCAGACATCCCACAAGGATTAAATACTAAATATTTGATTCTAAGGCAGCAGCATCTTTTTCAAGCCTGCATAGAAGTTTTTTTTTTTTTAATATTCATGCTATAATAAGTTGTAAAGGGGTGCTGTGCTTGTTTCTTTGGAATTATTTTCAAAGTGGGCACAAGGAGTTTTAAATACAGAACCAGAGTCAAAGCACCAAAACTCTTTGAGTAATCATATAAAATTGGCACTGTGATCTTCAAACATGATTGATCGATTAAATGATAAAGAGAATTTTACCTTACTGGATCTTTGATAATCAGACTTAATTTAAAAAATGGTTTGGCATGATATGTATAGAATAGAATAATAGAGTTGGAAGGGACCTTGGAGATGTTCTAGTCCAACCCCCTGCCTAGGCAGGAAACCCTGTACCGTTTCAGACAGATGGCTATCCAACATCTTCTTAAAGACTTGCAGTGTTGGGGCATTCACAACTTCTGGAGGCAAGCTGTTCCACTGATTAATTGTTCTAACTGTCAGGAAATTTCTCCTCCGTTCTAAGTTGCTTCTCTCCTTGATTAGTTTCCACCCATTGCTTCTTGTCCTACCCTCAGGTGCTTTGGAGAATAACTTGACTCCAGTGGTGAGTTCTGGATCCCATTGCAACCGGTACAGTGCAACGGGGCCAGGTGTCCACCACATGAACATGTGCAGAACGTGCACAGCTCACGCATGTGTACTTACTGTCTGCGATGCTCTGCATCGCTCTAACTGCTTGGTGGAGCGTTGCGCAGGCACCGTATGCTCCGTGCGCGTGTGCGGAAGCCCCGATCAGCTCAAGTACAGGTAAGGAGGGCGGGTGGGAGGATGGACCCTGTGGAGCACCATACCTGGTGCTCCCAGCAGGCACCGGTATGCCCGTACTGGGGCATACCGATCGTATCCCACCATTGCTTGATTCCCTCTTTTTGTGGCAGCCCCTGAGATATTGGAACACTGCTATCATGTCTCCCCTCGTCCTTCTTGTGAGCCTAGCCAGAACTACTCTCCACTCCTTTACCAACATCTTGGAGCTCTTTACACATTCCTAGCAGCCTTTAGTCTTGTTGGTTCAGCTGCCTCTTTCATAAAAGGAAATAAGCCTTTGGAATTCTGAAGCTGAGCAAGATGAATGGTGAATCTGACCCAGTGCCAGATCCTTTTACCTCAAGGATCTTATTCATCCTTCCCATCTGGATCATGAAATCCTCTGTGCAGGCAATGTCTGATGGGGAGTGTCCACCACCAACCACTTTCACTTTCTTGCTTTTCTGCCTGGCCAGAGCCAAGATCTGCAAAGATGTTAATCGCACATTTAGAATAACACTTAGCAATAGAACTTAGACTTATATACAACTTCATAGTGTTTTACAGCCCTCTCAAAGCAGTTTGCAGAGTCAGCACATTGCACCCAACAATCTGGGTCCTCATTTTACTGACTTTGGATGACTGGAAGGCTGAGTCAACCTTGAGACGGTCAGCATTGAACTCTTGGCAGTGGAATGCAGAGTTAGCCCGCAATACTGCATTCTAACCACTGTGCCACCATGGCTCTTATAAGCAATCCAATAAGCAACCCAATACTTTCCAACAAGAATTCCCATAAGGTGCAGCTGGCACAATAGAGATAGAGGTATATATAAGATATAACAACAGATATAACAACAGGACATATTGTTATATGTAGAGAAGAATGGAATATAGAGAATAGTAAAGAAGTAAAGAAGATAGAGAACAGGTAGCGAACAATCAGTCATAGAGAACATCAAAACAACAGAACACCTGGTTGGATGTTGCTTGCTTACCTCTCTGATCTCATCAACTGTTGTTGGCTGGAAATACATTTCTGGAGAGGATCCATATGTTCGAGCCCAGTTCTGGAATCTGACTCCACCTTCACCATGAACCTAGTGCCCCAAAACATATAATAGAAGTTCAATCCGTTTGAGAATTCATTGTATCAGGTTTCATGAAAACTGCCAGTTTTATCTGTACCCTTCTGGGAAGATTTTTTTTAAAAAAAACATGGATGATAGCTTTACTTGTAGATTACCTTACTGGATCAACTCCACTTAAAATGGTAAACTACATGCACAAAATGAGGTACAGTAAAATAACTCCAAGATTCTAAAATAGAACTCTTCCAACTAATACATCAAGTATTGTGACAGTCTACTTAAAAAAAAATTACAAGACTTTTGAAACAGTTGGATGTATCCCCCTGAACTATGAAAGAATGCTAGCTGGGGAATTCTGAGAGTTAAAGTCCACACATCGTAAAGCTGCTGAGGTTGAGAAACATTGATCTATCTGACCTTGAAGATTGACCAAATTAGCCTCTGTTGCTGATCTTAAAGCTTGGGCAAATTCATACGCTTGCACCATCTCCATGATGAACAAATAACCTGTTCCCAGACTATTTTGGCAGGGGCTCCAGTTGAAGCCATAGGACTGTTTGATATCCTCAGCAGATTGGAATGTCTCACTGCCTACCAACTTTTTACAAAAGTGAATGCCAAATTAATATTCTTAATAGGATAGAAGAGAAAAAAAAATTGAGAGGAGGAATCATATTCATTTATTGAATTAATTTCTTTTTAATTTAGCATTTAAATTCAATTAAATCAAATGTAACTGCTGTCTTGGTCCTACCTATTCTGGTTTTATTTTATTTTTTGGGGGTCTCATTCATTTTCTGGAGGATGGGCCCTTGATCACTACTCAAATGTCATTTTCAGCTTTAAAAAAGGATTTGAAAAACCAGAGCCAGAACTTCAGGGTTGAAAAATCCTCCAATAATCAGTTTAGATGACAAAGAATTGGATAGTGGTTTGTCTGACTCCAAAATAGTTTAGGAGCAGAGCCTTTCTGCACACTCATGATTCTTGGTCAAGTATCTGAACTGCCCCTTTAAAGGATATTGTGTTCCTTTGGTGCAATGAAAATTCATTGATATTTCAGCATGTGACTTGGAAGTTGGAGGTTCCAATTGTAATCTCTCATAATTAACAACTGTTTACTCTATGTATGTAGGCTTAATATTGTACTTGAATAGGAGACCACCAGGAAATCTAGACCTATAGGCCAGATTAGGAAGTTAAAGAAACTGTATTGGAAAAAGGCAATGACAAATCATTTCTGTATTACTGTCAAGAAATTGACATGAGCAAATGTCATGTACCCAGCAGAAGTCAAGTCTGATTCAAGAGAACCCTTTTCTTCATGAAACCCTTGGAGAAAAAAAAAATCAGGACACAGTCCCAACCCCCGAACTGTTATATCCATAGCAAACATAGTTCACAAATATTTAGATTCCAAGCCTTTTCCTGCCACAGGAATTGCAATTTTAATGACAGAAAACATTTTCCACAGGAGACTTGCTAACTATTTACAACAGTTTATGAGAAGATGAATTGTGCTTTGCTTCTAGTGCTCAGTTTATTAACTTCTTTAAAACATTTGTCCTCTATTTCCCATGAGAAAAACCCTTAAAGTAATTGGCGGTGTAGGGTTTCCTGCCTAAGCAGTGGGTTGGACTAGAAGACCTCCAAGGTCCCTTCCAACTCTGTTATTCTATTCTATCTACTGTACTCTATTGTATTCTATTCATTTTCTATTTTGCTAATTTATTTCTTTTTCTTTCTAGTTAGTGGGGATACTTCCAAAGAAAAGATTACATACAAGCCACATATTTTCAGATGCATTCTTAGAAAGATATAATGCAAGGGACTAGCTTTGCTTTGGGGCGCACATGTATATATATGTGTGTGTGTGTGTGTGTGTGTGTGTGTCTGTGTGTGTGTGTGTGTCTGCCTGTCTGTCTGTCTGTATGTATGTATGTATTGTGTCACAACCCCTGGTATGTCCAAATATGGGAGGAAGCATACTGCTTCCTTTCTCTGTCTATCGGCTCATCACAAGAGACCATCCAGACAGAAAGCTATTATTTTTACTGTTGCCTTTGTTACATTTGTGTTGCATTGTATGTATGTATGTATGTATGTATGTATGTATGTATGTATGTATGTATGTATTCTGCATAGGGGAAGGACCTTGGTACCCCAGTATTAAAAGAATTCTGACCCATCTGAGAGGGTGGTTGGCCAAGGTTTCAAACAAACCATGCTGGAAAAGTTTTAAGCAGGTGAGGAATAAATGGAACCTTATTGCTTCTGGGCAGAGTATGGTGCACCATAAAGTAGTATTCTATAGAACCTGCCCCTGAGATGGTTCCTTTTGGAAATGGTGATAAAATAAGTAAGATAAATAACACAAGAACCTCATTTTTCAAATACTATAAAATCATCACTTCTCCTCTGTCGCTTCATTGCCATCAAGATAATTTCAGATGAGGTTATCTTTCCTTCGGCTCCTCAACCCAACTCATTCATCATTCCAAGGGTAGTTTCTCCCACCATTAAATGAAATATTCTTACCATTGTTCTTGGCTTCCGTTGAACCTCAGAGGGAAGATTTGCAGAATGGGAAGTCCTCTATTAAAGAGCCCTAAAAAAAATAAAGGGGGGGGGGGATTTAAAAACTGAAGACAGGAGGCTCAGAAATTCAGTCAAGAGTGCTGAGTTGGGAGAAGCCAAATGATGGAATACTTCTCTGTGCCGTAAGGGCTTTTCTCCAGGGGAAAAAGGGGTTAATGAGTAACAACACCAATGTTGGTTTGGGAGTTAAGAAATTTAGATTTGGGATAAAAGCTAAGCAGCTATCCTATTTAATTAACAGATAGCCCTGAGAAATTATTTAAGAAGAATTGAGTAATAAAGTAAGTGCTGGAGAATAAAGTAAGTCCTGTGAGTCCTTTGGACTGCAAGACGATCAAACCAAGTCGGTGCTAGAGGAGATCAACCCTGACTGCTCTTTAGAAGACCAGATCCTGAAGATGAAACTCAAATACGCTGGCCACCTAATGAGAAGGAAGGACTCACTGGAGAAGAGCCTAATGCTGGGAAAGATTGAGGGCAAAAGAAGAAGGGGATGACAGAGGATGAGGTGGCTGGATGGAGTCACTGAAGCAGTAGGCATGAGATTAAATGGACTCCAGAGGATGGTAGAGGACAGGAAGGCCTGGAGGAGCACTGTCCATGGGGTTGCAATGGGTCAGATATGACTTTGCAACTAACAAAAACAACAATAAAGAAAGGAATATTTTATGATTAAAGATGTTTGGAATAGATGCTTGGAGAAATACTAGAAAATCAAAGAGTATTATATACACACATTTACATGCAGTTTTAGGATTATGCCTACTCATTGGCACTGGGTTTTGTTTCTAACTCTTTTATTTTCGTTAAGTCCTTCCTTATGTTATACATTTATAATTTATATGAATACTTTTTTAAATGGTTAAATGAAAATGCTTGATATCACAAATACTATTTAAAGCAAATCAGAGATTGCCCGAATCAAATGAAAAAGCTTTTTTCATGCTGGATTATTCTTGAACTAAGTCTGTACCAAAGCATGAGACAACCTTTTCTCCCCCACACACCTTTATTAGCAGTTTGCCTCTATCTCAAATCATTGTGTGAAAGGCAGAAACATTTGCCAATGAGGATGCAAGACATGCTTTGTTGATCAGATCCAACCAAAGTCCATCAACTGAACAAGTTGCTCCCAAAAATGGTCATTACTTATTTATTTATTTTCGCATGAACAGCTGCCCCTTCCCTTCCTCAGTTTATGTTTATCTTGTTGGTTTCGTTCTGGTATTTTCCCCAAGCAATACCTTCTAGAATCTTGAATCTGCCTTCTTCTATAGCCTAGCTAGAGTGCGCATAAACTATTCCATACAACTGCCATTAAAGTAAATGAATAAACCCCATCTTGCTTTTCTCTTTGTAGGGAATTCAATAAGAGTGTAGAACAGGGGTGTCAAACTCGATTTCATTGAGAGCCACATCAGGGTTGTGTTTGACCTGGGGCGGGGTGTGTGTGCCCACGATGGACATGCCCAGTTCAACATCACTCATGTTGGGGGCACCTTTGGTGACCTGAGCACTCTGGAAGCAAAAACAGTCTCCTGAGCTCCGTTTTCGCCTGCAACAGACTCCTGCAACCCTCTGCCAGTGAAAATGGAGTTTGGGAGGACCACCCATGGCCCTTGCAAGCTCAATTTCCAGCTGTGATAGCCTCCTGCAACCCTCTGCCAGAGAAAACAGAGCTCAGGAGGACCGGCCATAGCCCTTGCAAACTCCATTTTTGCTGGCAGAGGCACCATGGGCCAGTCCTTCGCTCTTTCCAGAGTGGTCCTGTGGGCCAGATCTAAGCACCCCATGGGCCGATTCTGGTCCCAGGATCTTGAGTTTGACACTTGGCTTAGAACATGTGTCCTTTTTAGATGCATTTCTGCTGATCACTGTATACACCACCTTGCTCTCTGCATGCCAAAAGAGCTAAGAATTTCCTAAACAAATCTTGTCTTCCAACCAGGGGTGGGATTCAGCTGGTTCGGACTGGTTTCAGGGAAGCGATGGCTGTGGCTCATGCTCACTCCTCAGCTGCAGTACAATAGAACTAGAAAAATGGCAACAACTATGGGAAAGGAACTATAAACTGACAATGGCGACAGCATACAAAGAGAATTTATATAAGATGGTTTATAAATGGCACATGACACTGGAAAGATTAGCAAAAACATTTAAGGATAAATCAGCTAAATGTTGCAAATGTCACCAATTACCAGGGACATATTATCATAAGTGGTGGACATGTAGGGAAGCAAAAAGCTATTGGGTTCAAATATAAACATGGTTAGAAAAAATGATACATCAACCCATAGAATTTAAGCCAGAGATATTCTTATTGGGTATTCCACCAGAGAAATATAGTAAAGAAGATTCATATTTGATTGTACAAATAATAACAGCAACTAGAATTGTATTTGCACAAAATTGGAAAGCAGACAAAATCCCATCGGAAGGGGAGGTAATAAAGAAGATATTAGATTGTGCAGAAATGAATAGGTTGACATTGAGAATAAAGCACAAGGAGGAATCAGTGTACTACAGGACATGGGGGTGATTTTATGATTGGCTTGAAAAAAGATACAAATAGAAAGAGAAAGGAACAAAGCATAAAACAAATAACTTAGACGGGAAATAAGAAAGTATAAAAATGTAAATAAACAGGTGGAAAAATGATATGAATTGACCAATGTTAAATAGCAATTATAAGAATGTATATTTAAGAATGAATTTGAAAGGGAAAGTAAAAAAAACTTTTTTGGAAAAAAAGGGAAGCGATGGCTGTGGCTCGTGCTCACTCCTCAACTGCAGGCGTGTCCCCCTTTCCGTTGTACCCTCCTCCTGGATCCCATTCCCATCCTGCCAGCCCTCGTGTTAGCAAGGTTGGCTTCGGCCACAGCCACGTTGGGTCAGTGTCTCAGGGCAGAGAGCAAGTTGCGTGACCAGGTCAGCAAGGAAACACAGGAGGGGGGGGGGGTCAAAGAACCACGTGCGGCTCTGGAGCTGCTGGTTGCTAACATCCGCACTATAGCCATTAGCAAGATGGGAGGAATTGCTTTGAAATATTACATGCAATCCTTATGCTGATACAACAGGGAAACAAGACACAAACCCGAAATGATTTTTTTTGCAACAACTGAGTCAGCTTTCCCTAGTGATTCTTTTAACATCCAGTTGCTGAATAATAGATTAAAAAAAAAACACCTCTTGCCCCATCCCTCTTTTTCAATTCCAGACATAAAGGCTAAAGTTTGACTGGAATAATGACCCTGTTAATCACAGAATGGTTAATAAGAACAGTGTATCAGCAAGTTAGCTATTACCTGGTTCAGAGTCCCATAAATTCTAGAGGCCCTTGGGCACCGCTGAACACATGGAATTCCCTTGGTGGAATGGGGTGTCTGCTACTCATCAACAAAACTGAGGACACTTCAGAAAACTGAAGGTTGATGAAATTACAGTCCAGATTGCATAACATTTGGACATCTATACCTTTGTAGAGCTCACTATGGGTGGTGCCTTACAGAGCTTCTTCCCAAGGGGCCTAAAATCTGCAATAGGCAGGAGTAGGGCTCATCTCCAACTCTCAGCAGAGGAGACCTGTGTTTGGTGGGAGACATTTGTGCCATCATGTAGCCGGCATGAAACACAAAACACAGTAAGCTTCCCATCGTAATGGTACTTATTTATCTATTGGCATTTGCATACTTTTGAACTTTGAGGTTGCCAATCTAACTTTTTTTTTTTACTGAGGGGAATTAATATTCCCAAAATCATTGTGTTGGAAGGGATAATTAAACCAGTGTTTCTTAATTTTTTCCAGAACGAGCAACCTATGGGTATTCTTTTTTCCAAAGAAGAAAGCTGCAAGGTTATTAGGTTATGGCAGAAGCATAGGAGGCCAACTTTCTGTTTTCTACTTGCATCTCTACTGCCATCTGCTGGGAAATGCCAAAGGGAATGCCAACTCTCTTAACCCACTGGAACCACAACATGGTTTCAACCCTGCTCTTTGCAAAGCCTTGAAAAGATGCAGAAGACATATCCTGTTATGTTCTACAACTATATACAATACATACCATATCCAGTGCAGAACAAATGCTGGATACATTACTGAGCCTTTTCCCACTTCAGTTCGAAGGGTTATAGCAATAGCACTTAGACTTATATACCGCTTCACAGTGCTTTACAGCCCTCTTAGTACGGTTTACAGAGTCAGCATATTTTCCCCAACAATCTGGATCCTCATTTTAATGAGCTTGGAAGGATGGAAAACTGAGTCAACCTCAAGCCGATCAGGATCGAATTGCTGGCAGTGGGCGCAGTTAGCCTGCAATACTGCTTTCTAACCACTGTGCCACCATGGTGTATGGTGGAGAAACATTCTCCCCACACAGGCAATCTAGCAATTCAATCAGGGCAATGTATTGAATTACTTTGCAGGAGATTTCCACAGCTGTCTGTGTGTAATAGTGACTAAGCTTCAAAGGTGAAGATATTTAAAAACACAGTATCTGAATGCTTTTTATAGAATACTAGTTTTGCAGAATCTAAGAGATACTGATTCAGGCCATTGATCCCAACCTTCTGTTCAGTGTAGAATCCAAATCAAGGCATCCTTGACAAATATCTATCCATGTTCTGCTTGAAGTCATCCAAAGAGATCTAATTAGAGAATTTGATGTTGGCATTAGAGTAGTTCTGGAAGAAATGCTTTCTCTGGCTCTATATTTATGTCAATATTGAGTGTTCGGCTTCTCCAAGTCAGCCACGGGGAACATCAGCAGAAGGTTAAGATTGCCCAAATAGCTGTTCAGTGTAATCCCTGTGAGATTACAGGATGATCTAGCTTCCCAGATCAAGGGTGGGCAACTCACATTTTGTTGGGACATGCATTGTCATCAGCCCTATTTGTAGCCCTCAGAGCTTATCCTGAATGGGCAGGACATAATTAACATCTTTCCCCCAGCGGATTTATTGTTCCCACTGTGGATAGCTTTTAAGGGACAAAAGAGACATTTCAGCTCTCCAGTCTTAAATCCATCCCACAAAAGGAAGATTTTAAAATTATAGAAATAGATACTTTATTATGCTGTGAACCCAGGGGTGTGGAAAGAAAACATTACAGATGCAGAAAAAAACCTTTAATAGCAAAATAATTAAGAAACTGTAAAAATTAGCATTAAGAGACGAGGCAGAGCATCAAGGAAAAAAAATATATACGAGCTCTCCAAAACCCCACTAAAAGGTTTTTCTCTCCTCTTTTCTCCTCTGTTTTTGAAAGGTTGTCTTTCCTTACAATATTATCCGTACTTTAGGTCTCAAGCTTTAGGTTTCGTATACTCCTATCTGAAAATAATGGGAAAATGCTGTGATTTTTCAACAGTCATAATCTAACTGGACTATTTGGAGAGATGGGGGAGAGAGAGAAAAGAGAGAAAATGATTCTTCTTAGTGTCTGTTCCACATGATTACAGGTACCACTTGTTTTTGCACTCTGCTCTCCTAGTTCTTACAGAAAAGCTTATCAGTTCTTGGTATGGTTTGTGTGTATATGTGTGTGTGTGTGTGTGTTATTTATTACCTGGCTTGTCACAGAGCCCAAAGCTGAGTTATACCTATATTTCCCTCCTGCCCTTGGGCAAGCAAGCTACCTACAGTCTCTGCTAAACCATAAATCAAAGTTTGTAAATCCACATAGCACATTAGATGAAAACTGAATGAATCTCATTTTGAGTTATGGCTTCATGCAAATAAGATCAGTTTGTGTCATTTGCATGTACATCAATATTTGCTTTATGTACAAGAGGATAGAGAACAGTACAGACTCACCTATACCTCTAGGGAAAAGGTGAATTACTCAAACCTGAGAGATGGCAAAACTGCAATTAATGCCACTCTTTCTTTATAGCTCTGCAAGCTAATTTCCTGCTAACTCCAACTGGACAATGCTCCCCCGCTTTTCATTTTGTTAATTGCAAAGATGTTTTTGCTCGCTCGCCCTCCCTCCCTCCCCCCCTCCCTCCCCCCCCTCTCTCTCTCCAACCTACCTCTGAGTTGGAGCAGTATTATCTGAGCTAGAGATCCCATTGAAAAGAACCTGAGAGACAGCCTCAGTTTTCAGGATCTCGTTTTCATTCATTCCCATTGAGGAAACTCCAGCCTTCATGTTTTAGCCACCTGCAACCAACCTAACTCTGAACAGTTAGCAGCTTCCATGATGACACGGTATCCATCGAAGAGGGACAGAATGGAAAACAATGTTACTGGATAAGACGGGAGTGGCCAAATAGCATACAATATATAATGCACATAATAAATACAAATGCAAATCTGCACAATAAAGTATGGACATTTGTGACTGTGGGGCTATAATTATAAATGATGAAGGGTGAGTGTACAGGAACATCTGGTGAGGGGAATGCGGCTATGGCTTGGAATATATATGCTAATTAAAGGCACGGCACTGAATCAATGAAAATGGACCAATTTGCATACACAGGAAGAGCCTGCTGCTACTAAATATTCACAGGTCATTTAATGCCTAGATTTCAGTTCTTGCTGAAGTACAATAAGCAGAAACTAGAAGGGCATCAAGAAAAAAAGAATCTTTCTCTAACACAAACAAACATGAGGACAAACCAAATCCTTATCATGGTCAAAAATTTGCATAAGGAGGGTTGGATTTCTAGAGAGCAGAGAGTAGGTGTTTGCCTTTGTTAGCCCTACAGGAAGAAAAGAGGTTTCCATGGATGGTCTTGGATCCTTGGATTTTGTTGGATGCTCAACAAATTTCCCCTTTGGTTGAGCAGCTCATACTACTGAACTCCTCCAACCCATCTTCTAAGGCCCCTGCTCAAAACTGTAGCTGAGATCAGGGGTGAAATCCAGCAGATTCTGACAGGTTCTGGAGAACCAGTAGCGGAAATTTTGAGTAGTTCGGAGAACTGGCTGGCCCCAGAGTGGAATGGGAATGGAGATTTTGCAATATCCTTCCCCCAGGAGTGGGGAGGGAATGGGGATTTTGCAGTCTCCTGACCCTGCCACGCCCACCAAGCCACACCATGCCCACCAAGCCATGCCCACAGAACTGTTAGTAAAAAAAATTGAATGTCATTACTGGTTGAGATCCACTGTTGTTAGCCTTGGAAGATTTATGACCCTTTTATTATTCCTTTTCATAATGGAGCTGAATTGATTGCTAAGAGGTAAACAGATTTTTCTCCAGAATATATATTTGATTATCTGATTTCTTGTGAGAATCCATTCTGCTGGGAAGGAAACCTCAATAATATACATCCACAGACAAATTGTATAGATCTGTGCCTGATACTTGTACTTTTAATCTTACCTTGCCTTTTGTTTCTAATTCTCAGGGCTGTCAGGAAATATTTGAAAAGGCATGCAGGGCACTGCACCCCCCACCAAAGATAAACATGTATATGTATATGTATATGTATATGTATATGTATATGTATATGTATATGTATATGTATATGTATATGTATATGTATATGTATATGTATATGTATATGTATATGTATATGTATATGTATAACTATGCTAATCTATCCCTGATCAGTCCTCTAAGTTGAATATCCAATCAATGTTCTCCATTCTTGGATCCCCTAAACCAGGGGTGTCAAACTGATGACCTGTGGGATGGATGCATCACGCACAGGCCATGCCCACCCTAGCTCCGCGAAGGGGGAAAACATTGCTAAATGTCACGTGATGGCAACATGACGTGGCGAGATTGGCACCTATGCCCTAAATGTACTTGAATCTTGTTGGCATGAAACCTTTAGTTTAGTGCCAGAATACATTCTTTGCATTGCAGACTGAAATTTCCTTTTTGGTTCTGGTCTAGCAAACCCAGACTTTGGTTAATGTGAGTTTAATAAGTCCACATGAATCCAGAAAAGCAGCAGGAGGAGGAGCCCTACAAAGCTCATGATGACTCAGTGTTGGAAGGATCATCACAAAACCATTTAAAACCTGGGTCAGAGTGAGAAACATTTTTGTACAATCAAAGGAGACTGCTGGAGTTGCCAGGGAGATTGACTGTTGGTACAAAGTGTAAGTAAGAAAAGAGCTTTTGCAAAGACCTGACATTTTTTTCCAAGTGTAAAAGCATTCTGCTAAACACAAAGCATCTGTGGACTTTTCCTCTATCTTCTATGACAGTGATGGCTAACCTTTTTCTAAAGGTGTGCCAAAATTGTGTGCGCACGATCTGGAGGCTTTCCTGAAGCCTGGGGAGGGTGAAAACGCCCCCCCCGGTTCTCTAGAGGCCTCCGGGAGGGTTGGGGGAGGCTGTTTTCACCCTCCCTAGGCTTCAGGAAAGCTTCTGGAGCCTGGGAGGGTGAAAAACAGGTACAATGGGCCAACCGGAACTTCCGGTGGAACTATTGGGCTGGTTTTTCACCATCTCTAGGCTCCAGAGCCTTTCCTAAAGCCTGGGGAAGGGAAAATGGCTTCCCATGGCCCTCCAGAATGCCAAAAATCACCTGGTTGGCTCGCACATGCACACCAGAGCTGAGGGCCGGCAAATATGGCTCCGCGTGACACCTGAGGCATGTGTGCCATAGATTCGCCATCACGGCTCTATGGCCATTCTTGAGTGAGAGATATGAAATCTAAAAAGGCACATGTTCCATATTGTAACAGGTATAAAATTGGATTATGGCTTAGTTCCCTGTGATTTGGATTTTCTTAACATAGGCAGCCCCGTTTTCTTAAATCCATCCATTTGGCTCCTATTACTGAAAACTAAGGGGGGCAAAAGCCGCTGCAAAAACAGGAATCTTATTTTTCTGCAGTAACAGAGTATTTGGACTAATAGAAAAGGCATTGGCAACTTTCCAAGCTAATTAAGGACGGTTGCAATTGGCCAGATAAGAGCATCATCACCTAGAAAGTTCATGGCCCTGAATTTATGAGCTGATCAAAACAGTGAAATCCGTGGTTTAAAGGTATTTCTATTGGAATAATGTTACAGCATCAAGGCTGTGCTTCTTGCTCAGAAATCACTTCTCACTTGCAACTTGTCTCTGACAACGCAATGCTTATTTCTCTTGCATCCTGTATCTCCATGGGCAGACAAATAAAGAACCAAGATAAGCAATCTTGAAGATAAAAACAGTCAAGCTGTGTTCAGAATAAGGTCAGGAAGTCCTAAAAGTCATACATTGTAAAGTTTCTCCTTTGCTTTTGATTCAGGTCAAGGCAATAGCCTTCATACCAAGGAAGGGCACTCCGTCTGAAGTTAAGCCTGATTGAATGCACTCAGTTCAATTGTCTGCAGTTTATTTGTTTTTCCTATTATTTTTAACAACATGATCCGATACACATCTACTGAGTATCCACAGGCTAAGCTATTTGCTTCATAGTATTTTTAAATCTATTTTGGGCATTTAGATCACATTTTTTTCATGAGACTTTAGTGTCGTGGGTTCTTGGGCTCCCCCCTCATTTTATCACAACAAATACTGCCTTGTGATGTTAATTGAACTGAAAGAGAAAATAATCAAAATCCAAAATAATCCAGTTAGCCGTAGGGATATCTAGGGACTTAGGTTTTTTCTGACCCAGGTTCAATCATTTAGCAACTTCACTGATTTTTCTTTGCTGAATTTATAAAGAGTCTAAAAAGGTCATTTCAATAATTAAATGTCCAGACTGGGAGGTTTTTTTAGGGGATAAAACTTTGAGTCCAATGATTAATCCAAGTAAATTGAAATTCAATAGCAATTCCATTGAGAATCAATTTAAATGATTGCCACTGGGATTATAGTTTTAGAGTTCATGGAAAAGTGTCTACTTTGAAATACTTCCAGAAAAAAATACTCACTTTTCTCATTCTATTACTTGTGACCCTTAAGTTGTTGACATCTGGGACTAATCTTGACTTCTTAAATAGTGTAGAACGTATTTAGATCACTTGCGAGATCTATATCCTTCTAAAGCAGTCTATAAAACAAAACATGAATAATACATTACTCAAATAATAAAAACTACTTCAGTACCATCAGTACTGAAATCAGAAAGCTTATAAAACACCACTGAGATTTGCAAAATAATGCCTGTAAAGTAAAAAGGTAAAGGTTCCCCTCGCACATATGTGCTAGTCATTCCTGACTCTAGGGGGTGGTGCTCATCTCCATTTCAAAGCCGAAGAGCCAGCACTGTCCTAAAACATCTCCGTGTTTAAAAAATGTATATTCAATTTTGTTAAAGACGTCATGACTGGGAGAGACGCGGGAACAAGGTCAGCCAATGAATAGGCATAGCAACTAAGTCAGCCAACAGGAGCTTAAACAGATCTGAGTCTGTGCAGAGAATTGAAACAGAAACTTAAGCAGTCTGCTGCCCTGAAAAGTAAACCAGCAGTCAGTCTGGACTTGTCTGCTGAAATGAAACTAGCTGCTTGTGCTTGCCTGTAACTCTCCTGACTTGTGTTTATTTGGAAGAACCACCTCTTGGTATTGTACATTTATTCATCTATTCTTATGTATATAAAGAAGTTGATGAGTCCTGCTGAATCAGTTATCTGTGTGTGCTTTCTGGATTTGATTTTTCTGCAACAAACTCTGATAAATTTAGATGAGAAATCTGTAGATATTCAATGAAGGGTACCTGATTGGCTAACAATAACTAGGAAAAAGATCTTGGGATTATACATGGTGAATGTACAATGCGGAAAAATAAAGGCAAACATAAATTTGGGCTGCATTATGCCACTCTTCCAGTCTCAGGAAATAATAGTCCCATTGTTTCTATACTGACAGTCTTCATCTCAAGTGGATTGGTAGTTCTGAGCATCCTGTATTTATGAAAATTGAGGAAGCTGAAATATACTCAGAGAATAACAATAAGGATTAGGAACCAATTGCAGTGTTTTGAGAAGAGGGATTATGATTATTGAGAAAACTGAGCAGAAAAAACGATATCATCTTACTCTTCAAATTCCTTCTGATATGGCTCAGAAGGAAACCAACTCCTGTCCTTTATTTCTCAGAAAGCCAGACACGGAATAATGAATTTAAGTTACAGGAAGGTAGAATCTGAGTGAATGTTGGGAACAAAGTCCTAATAGTAAGAACAGTTCAATAAAAGACCCATATATTCAGATGGGTGACAGGTTCATTGGATGTGTACAAGCAGAAGCTAGACTGCCATTCATCATTCTCGTATAGCAATGTTTTTCAATCTTGGCAAATTTAAAAAAAGGTGGACTTCAACTACCAGAATTCCCCAGCCAGCACGGATAAAGAGTCTTTGATAGACTTCTAAAAAATTGTCATAGCAGAAGTTTCATAAAATTCTATGGGTTCCATCTGTGATCAGAGTTATATATTTAGTAAATTTATATGGCCGCTCAGGTGGCGCAGTGGTTAGGGTGCAGTACTGCAGGCCACTCCAGCTGACTGTTATCTGCAGTTTAACGGTTCTAATCTCACCGGCCCAGACTGTGGGGGCGATATGCTGACTCTGTAAACCGCTTAGAGAGGGCTGAAAGCCCTATGAAGTGGTATATAAGTGTAACTGCTATTGCTATTGCTATTCTTATACATGATTCAAGGAGGCTAACAGTCTGCCGCCTCCTCCTCCTCCTCCTCCTCCTCCTCTTCCTCCTCCTCAGGTTATCATAATCCACTGAAATCTAGGGGATGTCCCATTATTTACAAGCAAAGTTATGCATGACTGTTCTGTTAGTTTACTTATTAACACAGCAGATGTTAATAATTGGGTGTTGGAGCAAATGAAAATGGCAGGCACTGCATTATAGCCCTGGGTATGTTTGGGAATTGAGAGAAGTTTTATGCATGGCTTCTTGCTGGTTAGCAAAGTTCATAGCAAGCAAACATTCCTGTCTTGGTTTATAGCTTTGGATGCTTTGTTCTCCTTTAAACAATAAACTAAATGGGAGAATGACTAAATGGGCAAATGAAACTCTTTATTTCTGCATGTAAGGTTCAGCGCCACTATCAATCTTCCATTATGTTATAAGCTGTCACTTGATTTCCACCTCCATGCTGGCAGAATTAACTGCCGGCTGAATGTTGCCAGCTGTTTCTAGCAATCACAGCATATTTAATCAGGCGGTTTGGTGGGAAGCAAAGAGATCAAGGATCCTGAATTGAGTCTTGCTGACCTTCAAGATAATGTAGGAAAATAGATAGCTCAAAGGGCATAAAACGATGCCTGATACCAAGAAATGACACATAAAGGCAGCTGTCTTTTTTTATGTTCATTTGGCAAGAATGAGCCATGCAGTTCCCAGGAATCAAGAACACTTGCAAAAGGACAATGTTTCCCTCATTTTCCTTTCCTTGTTGAAAAAAAATGTATAGTTTTGAGCAACAAAGAGGGAAAGGCAGTGGTGGGATTCAATTTTTTTTACTACTGGTTCTGTGAGCGTGGCTTTGTGGGAAGGATACTGCAGGGGAAGGATACTGCAAAATCCCCATTCCCTCCCCACTTTCAAAATTTCCGCTACCTGTTCTCCAGAACCTGTCAGAACTGGTTGAATACCACCTCTGGCGAAAGGCTACTGATCAATTAATTGTGCCAAAATTGTTTATAATGCTTTAAGATCAGAAATCACACAGCTAAAAAGAATTTCTTCCCTTTTGTAACTGGAAAGCGGCCTCATTAATACAATTGAAAGGTTATTTTGTGTTCATTCCTGAAATCTCCAGCCTTTACTTTACTTTACTTTATTGTCATTGTACGTATATACACAGTTTACACATACAATAAAATTCACATAACACCCAGAGACCAAACCCAACACACATAACAATACCCAAACACCCCCACCCACCCACCAAAAGATTCCCCGCCCCTAAACCACCCAAACATCCATGCAACAGACCAAGTAGTGCTGTCCAATAGCTCACTGATGGTGACCCTTTAGTTCATTGTTGAGCGTAATTATAGCTCTGGGATAAAAGCCATTCAGAAGATGTGTGGTCCTAGTTTTAATTGTTCTGTATCTTCTGTCAGAGGCAAAAATCTAAAAAGATTGTAAGCAGGATGGGAAGAGTCTCTGAGAATGCTATGCAACTTCCTCAAACAGCGAGATGCGAAGATGTCATCCAGGATTGGTAGCTGGAGCCCCGTGATATTCTGGGCAGTTTTAATGATTCTCTGTAGAGCTTTTTTGTCCACTGCGGAGATGCTCCCATGCCATTCAAGAATGCCGTATGTCAGGACACTCTCAATAGTGCTGCGATAGTAGGACAGAAGTAGATGCTGAGATAGATTTATCTTCCTTAGCATTCCCAAGAAATATAGCCTCTTCTGTGCCTTCTTCGCAAGCATGTTAGAATTCATGGTCCATGAGAGGTCCTCTGAGATATAAATGCCCAGAAATTTAAAATTACTAATCCTCTCCACCTCCTCACCATTTATGTACAATGATAAATGTACATCTCTCTTCCTCCTGAAGTCAATTATAAGTTCTTTAGTTTTTTGGGTGTTAAGTGTATGATTATTTTCTTTACATCACAATGTCAGCTCTTGTATTTCCTTCCTATAAGCAGACTCCTTGTTCTTATTAATGAGCCCCACCACTGTCATGTCATCACAAATTTAATAATTGTGTTGATGTTATACAATGGGGTACAGTCATGTGTGTACAAAGAATAAAGGAAGGGCTTAGCACACAACCCGGGGGTGGTGGTGGTGGCAGGGAGCTTCTTCACTTCCTTTCTCAGGTCAACTTTGCATTTAGTATGAAACCCACAATTTTGTTCTTGGAGAAGAGAACAAGAGTCATCTCTGAATGGAATAGAGCCTATGTTGCATGCAGAAGAGCCCAGGATCAGGGTCTCAGCTCCTTTACCTCCTCTGGCATTAAGAGAATCTCTAGTCCCATTTTAGAAGGATTATGTAAAAGTAAAAAATTGAGGCTTGATCTTACTATTTTATTTTACTACAATAAAGGTAGTTGGAAGTCAACACTTCCCTCCCCCTTCTTTTCTGCACTTTTCCCTTCCCTTTTCTTTAATTTTTTTTATTCATTTCTTATTAAAATATTGGACACAGTGTGACCATACTGGCATTATCTCCGCCATACATGCTAACATAAAAAAACAGATAATATACAAATAACATTGTTTTCTTACATTACATTGCTAGTTACACACACACACACACACACACACACACACACACACTCTCTCTCTCTCTCTCTACTCAATATACTCATTTATATTTACATATATTACATCACATTCCAAGTTCACAAATCCTAATTATTTCTTGTTCCAACTTCTGCCTCTCATTTCCAACCATTGATAAAATCTCTTCCATGTATCATGCTATTCTGATTCTCCTTTTATTTTTTAATTCTTTCCTTTCCTTTTCTATTCCTATTTTTGTGACCCAACCAAACCCAACCAAGCACATCCTTCTCTCAGAGCCTTCTCTGTTGCAGCTCCAGCCCTTTGGAACGACCTCCCCGTGGAGATCCAGACCCTTACTACCCTCCCGGCCTTCCGCAAAGCTACCAAGTCCTGGCTGCTCCAGCAGGCTGGGGGGCTTGTGAAATATCCAGCCCCACGGTAACTGTGAATTTTGTGTATTTTAAAGTGTTGTTTTGTTTATTTATCCCCTTCCCTTGTTTATTGTAAGCCGCCCGGAGTCCTTCGGGAGTGGGCGGCATACAAGACCAATAAACTCAAACTCAAACTCACACATCCACCGACCATGGTCTCAGCTTTTCACTGAAATCTTCCTTTCTTTCCAGACACTCCAGAGGGAATCTAATATCTTCCTGTGCTGTGCCAAACCTGACAGCAGTTATTCTTTTCTTGCAATCCTCTTGGCTGAATGCTCTTTTCTTGTAAAACAGATGGAACATACACAAGGGCACGGGCATTATCTTCAAATGTGATTGAAAAGCAAAATCAAGGCTGTTTCAAAGTTTCCAATATGCTGCCTTGGTGTTAAGGTTAGCTTTTATGGGATCCTGGCTGCCAGCCAGTCAAAACAGGTGCTTCTTCCCCATTCTCATTTGAAAGCTCCACTTATTCGTTGCAGGTTGAGGCCACATTCCATGCTTGTCTTTCTTTGCTGTCTTGTTGTACATGGACATGATCATGTTAAAGCCGCTGCTTGAACACTCGGTGGGCCTAGCAGCATCCAAGGCGACCAGAAATGCAACGGAAACAGAGATGGAAGTGGTCCAGCAGCTTCCCTAACAATGTAAAATGGGACTGCGATTGTATGACTTGACCTTGTAAGAATGAAAATAACATACAAGGGCTTACTCTGCGACTTAGGAAAATGGTACCGGGGAAGGCAGCCAGTGGTGGGTTTCAAATTTTTTTCGAACCTACTCTGTGGGTGTGGCCTCCTTTGTGGGAGTGGCTTGCCGGCCATGTGACCTGGTGGGAGTGGCTTGCCCGTGACCCGACAAATGCGTGAACGTCAAAAGCGCGCCAACAAAACCGCGGCGCTAAAACCGCGATGTCAAAAGTGAGCCAACAACAGCGCGCCGATAAAAGCGCACCAACAGAAGCGCGATTTAAGTTAAGGTAAGGTTTAGGTTTAGGTTTAGGTTTAGGTTTAGGGTTAGGGTTAGGTTTAGGGTTTGGTTTAGGGTTAGGGTTACAGCGCGCTTCTGTCGGCGCGCTTCAACGCTCATTCGTTGGCGCGGTTTTGTCGGCACGGTTTTGTCGTTCGCGCATTTGTGGTGGAACCGGCTTGCCGGCCATGTGTTCTCTCTCTCTCTCTCTCTCTCTCTCTCTCTTTCCTTCCTTTTGTCTCTCTGTCCCTTTTTCCTTTTTTTCTTTCATCTCTCTCTCACTTTTTCTTTTTTTTCTCTTTTCTGTATTTCTTTCTTCCTTTCTTCCTCTTTCTCTCTCTGTGTGAGTCTCTCTCTCTCTCTCTCTCTCTGTGTGTGTCAGTGGTGGGTTTCAAAATTTTTGGGAACCTCTTCTGCAGGTGTGGCCTGCTTTCCGGGTCCACTGGTGGAACCTCTTCTAACCGGTTCTACCGAACAGGTGCGAACTGGTAGGAACCCACCTCTGAAGACAGCACATATTTAAATTGTTGCAGTATAAGTGCCTACGCCTTGCACATTCTGCAAAGAAAGGTTTCCACTCTTAGGCAGCTTTGACACTGGGAACATACAATCATGAATGTTCCTTATAAAATCTGAGTGTTGAAAAGTGTAAAAGTAACACAGCGTTGGGTACCTAAATCAGAACAAGGGAAAATTATCAGTTGTCTGCTAGCAGGAGCATCCATGCAGAGAAGTTAAAAAATGAGGGGTCCTTCATTGAATGTTTAGCCATTAACATAAATTTACTATGATACTAATAGAGAAATAATAACCCTAGTTAAGATAAATAACCAGGCCACAGAAATGCTAATGTATATTTTGGGTGATTATGAAATAGAAATGTTAATATCTCTTAGATTGTCTTAGATGTCTAATGTTTATTTTCTTAACACGTAATTAACTAATTTGAGATTGAGGGAAGAGTCCTATAAATCTTATTAATAAATCATTGTTTAAAGATGGATATAAAGTTATAATATGGTGTGGCCCTGGAGAGGTCAGATAAACAGTAAATAACCTTTAGTTAACTACAATAATAACAATGAAATGTTAATGGACAATATTTAATGATACATACAGGTGTGTTACGGGAGGGGGCGAAAATGCTTAGATATCTTACTTAACCGAATTAATTTTAGAATATGTTATAAAGATGCAATGTTATTGGAGATCTATTGAAATTGCAAATGAATGCCAGTAGGTGGTTGTGTCTTTTAATATAAATGATTCTAGATAAAAACATGTTTAAACAATGGTAACTAAATGAGAATTATGGTACAGGGATAGTAAAATACATAACTTTTTTTTCCTTGACTTAAAATGTACAACCTGATTTGAATGAAGCATATGTAAGGATTATGGAAGAAACGCACGGAATATATTTGTAACCAATCGATGCGCTTTCAACAAGATGTAACGAAAGATGATTTTTTTTTAATTAAAATTTTCTCAAAAAAAATGTGGGGTCCTTGGTGCTCTCTGAGCTTCCTTGTTTTCTTGTAGATGTTTAGTTGCAGATTAATAATCAAGGAAACAATACCTCATCACGGAATTGCCAAAGAGCCATCAATAAACAGCCCAACTACAGAATCTTTATGATCGCCTTCACCCACACAGACAGGCAAGTCACCAGAATATAAACTGACAACAAACAGCACTCCTTACTAGCACCTAGTTAGGGCAATGAAATGTCTGCAAGAAAACCAGCAAGCTCAGAAGGGCCCCTCATTTCAACACTGAGCTACAAATATTCTCCTGTATTGAAGTTAAACAAGTCAGGATGTTGGCTGTGCCAATGTGATTGAATTCCTGCAAGTAGAGGCAGGGTTCATAGCGCAGATGTGGCTGTCATTTTGACACTTAAGCACACTTGGAAATGCTTTTGCTTGCCAGGTTTTTTGGTCCTGCTCACAAGAAGATCTTCAGCTATGACCCTTCTGTGTCACTAGCCCTTTCCTTTATGCTATAGGACCATGATGTTGAACTTATGGCACATGTGCCACTGGTGGCATGCAGAGACCTCTCTGTGGGCACGCGAACCATTACCCCAGTTCAACTCCACCGTGCATGTGCACATGCCTCCCGCTGGCCAGTTGATTTTTGGGTCACTACCACACATGTATGGGAGGCAGGGTGCATGCAGGTGCACCCATGCATGGGGGCGGGGAGTCATGTGTGCATGTGCGGGCATAGCAAGGGGAGTCATGTGTGCATGCCTGGGGGTCGGGAGAGCATGGGGGCATGTGCAGGGGCATGTGGGGTTTTTCATGTGCATTGTATTATGAGTCGCACATGCTTTCGGCACGAGATGACAAAAAGGTGAACCATCCCTGCTAAAGGAGGCTAATGTAGGAAGCTTTCAGAGAAAGGTTCACAGGGTTGATTTGATTAGCTGGGCAGAGTAGGACACTCTCACTTAGCTGCCCAATCTTCTTCCTAGCCTAGGAGGCTTCAGCAAACATGAGCCTTCTGCCAAGAACTGGAATGTCCAACATATAAAAATGGGGAAAAGATTAAGTTGTACTGATTCTGGATATGGATTTGAATATTTCTCCTAATCCAAATAGGCAGGCATTTTTTTATCCTGAACATTTTCTTAAGGGAGAGATGAAATCCATATCCAAATCTTTCACTTGTCGCCCAATGGTTCCATTTCCCCCAGAATTCGTTCACGATTTATTATTCTCTGGCTGGCTTAAATTCTACGCAAAGTATAGCTTTCAAGATACATCATAAGAAGCACTTTTATAACCAATTCACTGCAGAAGACACATTTATGGATTTAAAAAAAATGTTTTAATCATACACAGAGGCACTTGCCTACCAATGGACCATACAGTGCTTGAAATTATAGTCTCGGTGTCAATGATCATTCAGCAGATTTAGAGGGAAGAAAATGGGCTCAAGAATCTCCTTAGCCATGGGAGGGAGAGATACCAGGAGTATGGGGGAAAGAAGTTGAGTAATAGGAATAAGAAACCTGAAGTCAGGGTGATGAAAGAGGCTTCAAACATTGCAAGATGCGGCTTCAAACCCACACTGAGAGTGTTTGAATCCCCATCGATCAGTGCTGGACATCTTTCATTGTACAAGTCTGGACTTCTGCTTACTTTAATCTTACTAGACATCTACTGTGTTTCCCCGAAAATAACATAGGGTCTTATTTTCGTTTGACCCCAAAATAAGCCCTTGGCCTTATTTTTTGGGGGGTCTTATTATTTTTGAGGTGCAGGAGGTGGCATGCGTGGTCAACTCATGGCTGCTGCTGTATTGCAATATCTTTGGGGAGGGCTTATTTTAGGGGAAACAGGGTAGGACTTAGTAACACTGGTGCTTGGAATTCTCTTCCTATATGAATCTGAAGACAGTTTTCAGGTAAGATCAGAAGCTTTCCACTATGCGAGAGAGATGTTTATAGATCTTTTTCCAATTCTTATTGGAACAGGAAGTTGATGTTTGTACCACTACAGAAATGAATAGCTTGTTATTGAAACACAGTTCTGGGAATCTCTTAGTAAAGATCTGAGTACCTGGACTTGTTGGAAATTGCAGTTTAGCAATGCTTGGAGGGTCATAGATCATCCATTCATTACTTTACAAATAGAAGTACTGACAGTTGTGACCTTAAGACAGAATAATTGAGAGTATATCCATTTAAGACTTGGGCTCAATCTGGGTCTTCTTTTTGATGTTTTGCTTAATACTGTGAATATAATAAAAAAAATCTTATCAGTCAAAATGAAAAGGAATGTTAAGTGGACTTAAAACATTGATGTACATGTATTAAATATGCACTAAAGAGGAAAGGGAATACATTAAACAAACCCATTTTCTTTCACATTTGGTGTTCAATATAAAGGTAAAGGTTCCCCTCGCACATACGTGCTAGTCGTTCCCGATTCTAGGGGGCAGTGCTCATCCCCATTTCAAATCCAAAGAGCCAGTGCTGTCCGAAAATATCTCCATGCTCATGTGGCCAGCATGACTAAATGCCGAAGGTGCAAGCAACGCTGTTACTTTCCCACCAAAGGTGGTTCCTATTTTTCTACTTGCATTTTTACATGCTTTCGAATTGCTAGGTTGGCAGAAGCTGGGACAAGTAATGTGGGGCTCACTCCATTTCGCGGCGCTAGGTGATCAATATAGGTGATGTTTATACTTGCTGATTTGTCACAAGGAGTAGATCTGGATTGAAAAGATGACTATTTATTCGGCCATTTCAAGGTATGCTTTTGTCTGATCCTATTTGAATTAATATCTGAAGACGGATTTTATAAGTTGATCTATTAAATACTGCAATAACATCATGAATAAATACCCCTTTATAATGCCACAATTTGTATGCCATCTTAAAAAAACACAGATTGTGTCAGGTGTGATTTAGAATGCATAAACACAATACTTTGTATTGTTTTATACTTTTGGGGAAATTTAACTCCTGAACCATTTTTCTCACAACATTAATTCACTTTTAAAAGTAAAAAAAATAGATTTTTAATTTAAAGGTAAAGATTTGGTTCACCAGCTCCCAACATTTAGATGGGAGCCATTTTCTCAAATATTAATTCATTATCAAACAACAAAAAGAATTCTGATTTAAAACTAAAGATTTAATTCATCTTCTTCCGTATTAGTTTATCAGAGATGTATCTGCTTGCTCCTGCCCACTTCTTTTTTGAAGCTGAAAAGGCTGCTAGGGGGCAGGGGAAATACAAGGAATGGAAAAGGAGTTATTTTGCATGAGAAAATCTGTACTGACCTCTGAAAAACTGGGTAGCTGTGTCTGCCTTCTAATTCTGTTATGAATTCATTCATATGACACCCTATCAGAACAGAGTTGGAAGGGACCTTAGAGGTCTTCTAGTCCAACCTCCTGCTTAGGCAGGAAACCCTATACTAGTGATGGCTAATGTTTTTCTCTTTGTGTGTGAAACTGCATGTGCGCGCCGGCACCCATAATGCAATGCGGCTGCCCCTGTGCATGCATGCATCACCCCCAATACACTCCCCTCCCCCCACATGTGCACATGACCCCCCATGCTCCCCGTACATGCATTTATGACCCCCCACCCCGTTTTGGGCCTGAGGCCACCCTGCAGCCTCCTGGGCTCAAAAATGGGCCGCTGGGGACACCCCCTGTGCATCCCGAAAATCAGCCGGCTGGCAGGAGGTGCGTGTGTATGTATGGTGCAGCTGAGCTGGGCGACAGCTTGCATGCCACAGAAAGGGCTTCTCATGCCAGCTGTGCCATAGGTTCACCATCACGGCCCTATACATTTCAGACATGTTGTTCCATCTTATTTTAAAAACCTCCAGTGTTGGAGCACCAACAATTTCTAGAGGCAAGTGGTTCCACTGATTAATTGTTCTAACTGTCAGGAAATTACTTCTTAATTCTAGGTTGCTTCTCTCCTTGATTAGTTTCCATCCATTGCTTCTTGTCCTGCCCTCAGGTGATTTGGAGAATAGCTTGACTCCCTCTTCTTCATTCCCTGAGATATTGGAACACTGCTATCATGTCTCCCCTAGTCCTTCGTTTCATTAAAGTAGACATACCCAGTTCCTGCAACCGTTCTTCAGATGTTTTAGCCTCCGGTGACCCTGACTAAAATCAACACAACAACATATTAACTATATAACTTCCATACACGTAACTTATGGTTCAATGAATCTGGCAAACTCAGGAAACTGTGGGCCGGTCCTTCGCTCTTTCCAGGGCGGCCCCACAGGCCAGATCTAAGCACTCCTGGATCTTGAGTTTGACACCCTTGCTCTATAGCTTTGATATCACTGGAGAGATTAAAATTAACATTCTTAGACTTGCTGGTTTTTCTCTTCACTTTTTGTTTAAAGTAACATAGATTTATCAAGCTTATTGGTGGCTTAACATACATGATCTTCATAACAGTTCTTGAAAAATGGTCTATTTCATTGTACAATTTTGTCAGCATAAGTGAGGGTAGGTTACAGAGTCCACAAAATAGAGATTGGATATATTAGAATCTGCGGCTGATGGTCTATTAGAGGCCGGATACTAGGTTAAAAGATTCTAATCAAAAGAATCCTTGTCCTCTTAAAGAGTGCTAGCTTTTAAGGAACGTTTCTCATTTCAGAAGGAATTCAAGAGGAGCAACTGATGAAGAGGTTTTATTCACTAGATGTCAGAATCTAATCACCACCTGACGTCAAATTTTACAAGGATATCGAGAATGACAGTCGTAACAAATGCCCGACAAATGCTCACCAGCAGCAATCTAAAGAATCTGATGGATTCACACATGATTTTAATGTCTCATTTCTTTATGCCCTGAAAACCAATGTTTGAAGTAGCCAGCGCAAGAAGATTCTGCTTACAATGTTCTAAAGAATTTTGATGCATCTTGACATTTATAGCGGCCATCGGTTAACATCTCTCTGTGTGTCCCTTAGTTGACAATGGAGGAATTGAGATGTGGCTAAAGTTAAATTGGGTGACAATGCTGAACTCCTGCTGCCTTATGAAAGATGTCTAATGTTTTTGTTTTGTTATTCCACCATCAACGTTTATTTCAGCATAAGGAGCAAGACAACCAAGATGATATGTGAAAAGTCTATCCACCATATACAATACCTTCTGTAAAATGGGCTTTTAACCTGTGTGCCCTTCACCTGTTTAAACCAGTGGTGGGATTCAGCCTGTTCTGGCTGGTTTGGGCAAACGGTAGTAAAAATTCTGGGTGGCCACACCTAGCCACGCCCACCCAGTCACATGGCCGCCTAGCCACGCCAACCAGTCACATGACCACCTAGCCATCCTCACAGAACTGGTAGTAAAAAAAATTGAATCCCACCTTTGGTTTGAACTGATAGCTGGATAAGGGCCAGAACATAGAACTGCCAACATATGAACTTCAGCACAATTTTTAAATTTTGTATTATGTACTGTATGTATATCTGGTAAATTTTTACCCTGTATCTTTTGATACTATGTTAGTTGTGACCCTTCGCTGAAATAAAATATAATTTAGTGTCAACTCTGGTACTTTCTTGCTCCATTGCTCACTTTATGATTTAAGCATCTTGCATAATAAGTACTCTAGCAGAAAGACAACAGATTGCTACAGACAAGGGAAAAGAACTTTGATTGCAAAAGGAATACTTAATTCAAAATTTTGATTTTGATCCCATATAGTTTGACAGGCAAAAGTTAAGTCAAAAGCAAAGAATCATCACTATGGCTTTGCACCAGAGGATGTAAACTAGAAACTAGACACTGAAGCAAACCAAGAGAGTCAAATATTATGTTCTTAAGTCACCAGTAAATCCCTGGAACCACTTCTAGGAATGAATGTGTTGTAGATTCATTTCTCTCTGCAGCAAACTTTATTCAACAACACAAGAATACTGTTTCCAAAATTTTATTCTATTGAATGGTATTCTACAAGTAATAGCACACAACCACATATCCAAAAATGCACCACTCAAGTGCTGATCAGGCATTTTCTGTGTTGCCTTAGAGCAGGGTGTCAAACTTGCATTGTCACGTTGGCATCACATGACGTATCAAGACTTTCCCACCCTTTGCTAAACCGGGTGTGGCCAGTGCATGATGCATCTAGCCCATGGGCCATGAGTTTGACAGCCCTGCCTTAGAGTAACGCTCAGTGAGACAAGGGGATTTATTCTGTAGGCACATATTGGTATGTAGGCACATATTGGTATGTAAAAAAGAAGATCTCAAATCTATTCCATTATATTTTTGTCCATTATATTTTGCGTTAAATCAGTGTTTCTCAACCTCGGGAACATAAAGATGGGTGTGGTTCAATTTCCAGAATTCCTCAAACAGCATGAAATCTGGGAATTGAAGTCCACCCATCTTAAAGTTGCCAAGGTTAAGAAATACTGCTCTAATCATCCATAAATCCCAACCTATTCAAGAGATCTTTGAGGAGTGAGTATAAAGGACACATTCTTCAACATTTCCTCAAACCCTGGGTGGAAGATATTAAGTTAAGCCTAATCCAAAACGAATAAGAGACTGAAGAGTATCTCCAACCATTCTCATTGCTCATTTAAGGATGGATAGACTTCAGTTCCCAGCATTCCAACCTTCTTAAAATTGCTCAGGTTGAAAAACAGTGCCTTAAGGGCTGCTTCATTTTAAGAAAAAGAAACGGAAGCTGTGCTTCTTCAGAAACTAATCATTTTCTCAGCAGTACCAAAGCCCACCAATATGCAGAAAAAAATCTGATATCGGTACTAAATCCTCCTATTTAAAAGCTGCTGAAAAATACAACCTGAGCTGAAAGAAACAGTATCCATACTTTTTTTTTTTGCAAAGTATGCAAAGAAATATTTTTGTTTATGTTTCCTGTCCTTCTACTTTGTACAAGAAATTCAGAAGGGCTTCGTGTCCTCTAAGTGCTTGTTCAACATATCTACACACATATGTGTAGTGGTTCAGGTTCAATTCACAAAAGGGGGGTTGGAACACGCAAAAGTGCAAATGAGTCTGCAGCTCTTTGATGGGGCCTTTTCTCTTTTCTCCCTGTGATCCCAGGAAAAAATACAGTTGCTTGAATGAATAGTGGACAATATGGCAGGTTAATTTTTTTCAGCCAAAATTTCTTAGTTAAAGGCAAAATATAATCCGAGGAATTTCAGAAATTTAGCCATGTTTGAATGTATTTTTCTCCTCATTCTCTTGCCAAACCCCATCAATTTCTTATGGAATGCTAGGGTTCCAGTGGAACACAATTTGAAAAACTCCAATCAATAGTATCTTTTCAGAAATGAACACAAACTGTTGCAAAACATATACACTTGAAAGTTCATAATCATGAAGTTAAACTGAATTCCGCAGTTAGAAAGTCCACCACAGGGTTATGATTCTCCAGAATTTTCTGAGAAACAACTCCCATCTGCCACACCCCAAAAAGTCTATCATAATAAAACTGATACCAACCTCTAGAGAGCAACCCCATCCCCAATTACAGCATTAATCAAACATTTTTGTCCTGCCTTGTGCCTGCTTCAGATAATGCATCCTGAGTTTGTGAAATCACTTTTAGATTCATCTGAACTGAGAAGCTGTGATTTAAGCTTCCCACAAATTAGAATTGAAACTTGATTCCAATATGTTAGGGAAACTATAATGGACCACAAATCAGCAATAGCAATAGCCCTTAGACCACTTCATAGTGCTTTACAGCCCCCTCTAAGCGGTTTAGAGTCAGCCTATTGCCCCCAACAATCTGGGTCCTCATTTTACCGACCTTGGAAGGATGGAAGGATGAGTCAACCTTGAGCCTGTGGGAATCGAACTCCTGGTAGTGAGCAGAGTTAAACTGCAATACTGCATTCTAACCGCTGCGCCACCACAGCTCTTACCTTGTACTAAAGGGCAGTTCTATTTGGTTTGCATACAGTATGCTACATCAGCCCATCCAATTATGTGATCTCTGCTTAAATAAATCATGGTCCAAACACGGCTGGGCCATTATGAATTTTCTTATATATTTTTTCTTCTCTTTTGACTCAAAAGGATAGCGATCAAAGGATAACATAACCTCAGCATGGTTATGTTTTCAGCATTTGATTTAGGTTATTTTTTAAAACTCCTTTTATGAGGATCATGACTAATTCTTTCCAATGCACTGAAGATACAGTATATATCAAAAGCACTGCAAGAGCTCCATAACCAATTATCTTATGAATTATTTCCCCCTTCCATAAATGAATTGGCTAACAGTTTAGCCAATTTGTGGGCTGAAGTCCTCTTCAAAGCTTGGCGGTTGTTTGCAACGAAGCATTTTTGTGAACCTCTTCCAGCCAGTCGATCAGGATTTTGTTCAGAGCTGCAGGCCTGCAGAGAAAACACATGTTGGCAAGGCAGGTATTTTGCAATGTGTGCACTTGCACGCACAGATACTCATGGGAGGGAAAACAGAATTTAGTGCCCAAAGAACCCAAATTAATGCAAAGTCACATTTTTTTCTGATTCCTTGTAAGCTTATCAGTCTTATTTTCTCATGCATCCAGAGAAATAAAGACGATAACAAGAGATCTGATCCACTGTGGTGACTAAAAACTGAATTATAAACCAACTTTCTGTTTGGATCCTTCCAGATGAATTGACTTCAATTCTCAGAATGCCCCCAGTTAGCCATGATGATTGGAGAAACTGAGAATTGACATTCAGCGCATTTAGAAGGTTACAGGCTGGGAATGCTGCTCTCTAAACCTTTATCAAAGTAAAGCATATGTTTTGCTTAAAATTGCAAAAAAAACTGTCATGTCTACTTTCCTTTCCCAATGTGTGACTAGTATTCAGATTGAATTTGGATTTGCATTACATTTACATCCTGCCTTTCCTCTGGAATATCAATATGGTATAAAAAAAAACGAGCCTTTTCTCATTTGATCCTCAAAAGAAAAACCTGAATGTCAGAATGCAGAGTAGGAATGGAAAATACCTGGCCACACCAATTTTGGAACATTATTTAGATGTTTGCATTTTCTACATATCAACCCATTTAACATAACTTCTACATTAACATGAATATACTAGCTTTTGAGCATCAATGTAAGAAATTGCCCTGGATGTAATCAGACTTTTAGTCTTCTGCTGGCCCTTGCCCTCAAAATTCTGCCCTATTGTCCATTTCCACATAGAATCTATATTTCAGAAAAAACTGGTCTGTAATTCCTTCTCCCTGGATTTCCTCTGAATACTAAAATTGAAGGAGTTAACTATTTTCAGGGTTGGGAATGGGATTTGCTACCAACTGAGAATTTCTAAACCTATAATGATATGGTCAGCACTCTACCTACTATCCAGCAAGCAATAACTAAAAGAAATCCTTGCTCTATTTTTTTTTATTTGTAAAGGTAAAGGTTCTTCTCGCACATATATGCTAGTTGTTCCCAACTCTAGGGGGCTGTTTCAAAGCCAAAGAGCCATCACTGTCCAAAGACGTCTCCGTGATCATGTGGCTAGCAGGACTAAACACTGAAGGCGCATGGAAAGCTATTATCTTCCCACCAAAGGTGGTTCCTATTTTTCTACTTCCATTTTTTTATGTGCTTTCGAACTGCTAGTTTGGCAGAAGCTGGGACAAGTAATGGGAGCTCACTCCATTACACAGTGCTAGGGATTTGAACCACCGGACTGCCGACCTTTCTGATTGACAGTGGTCTTAGCCACTGAGCCACCGCATTCCTTTATTTGTATCCTGCTTTTATTATTTTTACAAATAATTTGCCAAAGCAGCCAAGGAAATCTTTCACATAAATAAAGCAAATTATATGATAGACTTTATTAAACACTTTCAATTAGGACAAGTGGTTGGAACAAGAAGAACTCAAGAGATTTACTAGTTATATTTTCTAAGCTTGAACTATGCATATATAAGACTTTGTAATACTGAAGCCTGCCCAGGTTGTATGAAGACAGATTCTGTTGCTTCTAATAAAATGACCAATTTATCAAAAATTTATCCACACAAATATATCAAAAAGCACCTGATCACTCAACGCACCATAGCACAATCAACAGAAGCTATGAAAGAGATAACACTGCCATCCATCAGAAATTATTAGCAGATGATTGTGTCACAGTGTGACAAAGCAATTTAAGCCCTCCAAAACATTTTAAATAAATGAAAAGACCCATAGCTCAAGAAGAGAAAACAGGACTCATCTACAAAATACAGTGTAACAGCCATTATTTAGGGAAAACAGGCAGAAAACTAGCAGAATTCAACCATGAACATCAAGTAGCTGTTAGGATGAAAGTTGTTTAATTTCACAACACATGGACAGAATCAACCATAGTTTCAACTGGGAAACTGACCACCGTAGACCAAGATAAACCCCAAAATTCCAGAATTCCTAGAAGCTTGGCATTGAGACAAATCAGTCATCAACAGACACATAGAGACAAACCACGTTTGCAAAGCATTCAAAAGAGGCAATAAAAAAGCTAAGAAATAAATAAAAATGACTAGAACACATCTTCTCCAGCAACTGAAACCCAAATAAGCAGAGATTAACACCAGACACTCAAACAGAAATCAAAACACTAATCAAGGCACTGCCAAGGAGAAAGCCACATCTTTACTGACACAGGCAAAGCAAGCTATTATATCATATAAACAGGGAGCAACCCCCCCCCTTCCCAACACACACACTAGCACTAATTATGTTTACTTAGTCAGATAATGAAATATCTGCAAGTAAACAACCAAGGACTCCAAAAAAGTCCCTATCCAAATGTAGGGACTAGAGAAAAGGTGTCAGGTAAGAAGAAGCTAAAAAGAACTACAAGAATAATCCAATCCCCATTTGGTTGAATCTGATTCTAGTCAAATCAACCCATTTTTAAAGGTACCTAAATATACAGCATTTTGGTATTTTGGCCTACAGGCGGCAATACAGCTGCATGCCCTTCACCATTCAGTTTGTCCCTAGTGCTCCCTCACCCACTTTGTACTTTTTAAGTGTATTTTTCCATCCTACTTAACTAGTGATACTAGTGAAACATTTTACAATGTTGTAAAATGTGGGATGTGAGAGAAAGGCACATTTGATTCCTACAAGGGACTAAAATAATTCATCTTCCTACTGCAGTTTATTCATTCTTTACTTGAATTTATCATCCTTTGTGTAGGAATGCTTCCCTAAATGTAATTATGTAATTTCAGCCAGTATCTCAAGGCCCTTTTCATAGTATTTTTCTTTTTTAAAGAAAAGAACTGCCATGACATTACAAAGACAGCAGTTTATAAAAAGCAGGTGAACAATAGAGCAGGAAAGGGGTAGACCGAACAAGAAAAAAGATTTTATGGCATAAATAAAACATCAGTTTGCACACAGGAGCACAGAATGCCTTAACATACAGAAGTCTTTGATAAAAGTTTGGAGTGATCTATAACTCTGCTTACACGCATGTTTGCATATATACACAAACATACACACACATCTCTGTAAGAAAAACCTTGGAGATCTTAATCTTGGATTAGATCAGGAGTCTCAAAACTATGGCCCATGGGCTACAACCGGCTCTCCAGAAGCTTCCTTCAAGTCTGCCAGCTCATCCCATGTGTTGTGCTCCAATCCTTTCCAAACAGCAAAGGAAGAGAGGATTCCCTTGATTTCTGTGATGGTGTGTGTGTGTGTGTGTTATGAGCCAGTGGACGGTTGCTGAATGAGGAAGGGGAAGTTTCTTCCCTTTTAAAATTTGCACCAGCTCTGAGCTGGCCGAACTGGCTTAGGGCTGGGCATATGGGGAAAAGGACGCCTGCCAGTTGGAGGATTGCTTTCTTTACTTGAGGGGGGGAGGAGGGATCTGGACTGATTGGTTACTGGTCTGATCTAGCATAGCTTCTTTCTATTTTTATGTTTGCTAATATGTGACATTTTTCTTATATCATTTCTCCAAACAAGCACAGCCTTGTTTCTTTGTAGTTTCTTTTTTGCTCTTGTTGTGAATCATAGCATATTGAGCAAAATAATGTGCATGTATGTGTACACACACACACACACACCACACACACACACACACACTATATCACAGAAGTGAGTACACCCCCTCACATTTTGTAAGTATATCTTGCCAGCAGTTTAGACATTAATGGCTGCGTGTTGCATTATTTTGAGGAGACAACACATTTACACTGTTATACAAGCTGTATGCTCACTGTTTTACATTGCAGCCAAGTGTCATTTCTTCAGTGTTGTAGAAAAGATATCCTTAAATATCTACAAAATGTGAGGGGGGTGTACTCACTTCTGTGATATACAGAAAAATGGGGGAAAGAAAAGGGAAGTGCATAGGAAAGAAGGGAAAGGGAAAAAGAAAGAAAAGGCATTGGCTTCCAATTCCCTTTGGTGCAGTAAAATAAATAGTAACATCCAACCTCACCTTTTTACTTTTACATAATAGTATTAAACTAGCCATTTCTATATCAACAAATTTATCTAATCGTGAAAACCCAAAATCAAAGTTTCATTTTTTCCCTCTACCTCAAGCACAAAGTCCAGAAGAGGTTTCTAAGAAGAAACAAAAGCAGTTATGCTTTTTTATTCTTTTATCAAAGCAATCAATTTAGTCATCTCTGCTAAATCCTTCAACTTTTGCAGCCATTCGCCCATTGTGGGGATCAAATATATTCATTCGATTAAATTTTATTCATTTATTTATAAAATAGATCCCCCCCCCCATGTTTGCAAAATGTCCAGTGTGGCTCTCAGACTGAAAAGTTTGAAGACACCCCTGGATCAGATGGACCAAGAATCTGAAGTGTTTAGCAACACTAAATGGTTCTCAGCTCTTGAAAGAGGTATCTTTATCCCTGCAGTGTCCCTCCGGTTGGTTGTAAAGACAGATGACTATATTGGTTTGGTTTGGTTTGATTGGACTTATATGCCGCCCTTCTCCCAAAGGACTCAGGGCAGCATACAACATAAAAACACATATGACAAAAGTTAAAAAAGATTAAATAGGAAATCCAATAACCTTCAACTGACAATTTAAATCAAATTTAGGATTAAATTAAAATTAACAATTTAAATTAATAATTTAATTTATTCTATTCAGGCCAGGCCGGCTTGCTGAAAAAGCCAACTTTTTAGGGCACACCGGAAAGATTGGAGGTCGGGGATTATGCGAAGCTCCGGGGGCAGCTCATTCCAAAGGGAAGGCGCTCCCACAGAGAAGGCTCTGCCCCTGGGGGTCGCCAGCCGACACTGCCTGGCCGACGGCACCCTGAGGAGGCCAACTGGGTGCTGCATTGGCCTAACTTCAGGACCAGGCCATAAATAGTTTTTTTTTTTTGGGGGGGGGGGTGTCTGCTGTAACTTCAAATTGTTGCTAAGCAATCGGTCGTAAATCAAGGACTATCTGTAAAGGCTTATCGTTTGTACATAATTCACTTTCCAATTCTGTTTTGTGTTGTTAAATTCCAGATTTCTTATTTTACTTTAAAACTTGTTCTTCAAGATACTGTACATATGAAAACGGTTGGAATTCTTTTTCCATTTCTAACAATCTCTGGTGCCCTTGGCTGGATTTCTGAACTAGTGACATTTGTATTCAGATCCTTTTTAAATTGATGTTTTATTGATTTATTTATAGATGAGGAATGGGATTTGGGAGGAAGAAATATTAATCTGTAATCTTATAGGAGGTGAAGAGTTATACTGGTAATGAATGTTGTAAATCACGTATATGTGTATATGTGTATATGTGTATATGTATATATGTATATCTTTTTTATTATATTCTTTCTTTTCTTTTTCCTCATTTTTCCTGGACTTTTTATTTTTATTCTTTCTTTCCGTTCTTTTTTCTTTCCTTAAGTTTAGTTGGCATTAGTTATTATTGTAATTAAACTTAATAAAATTATATTCATGTTCCTCTATATATGTTCATCCAGTAAATGCATTTCATCCCACTTTAGTTTGTGATATTTTTTTAAATGCAACCCAAAGGTATTTAAACAGTTAAATATATATTTAAAAATGCATTCACATGGGCATTTCTAAATGAAATCTCTCTCAACAATTATAAAAACATTAAGATATGTGTTTTGATTGAATCAGAATATTTAGGAACCAAATGTAAGAGATTACCAGGTTGAACCCGAGGATGGGGTCAAATGCACCATCTGTTTGGAGTCATTATGCCCCCATAAGAGACCTATGTTTTGAAGTCCATTGACACTTCTGGTGCCAATTTTCATTGATGTTTAGTAGATCAGATTCTTGAGAATAGATAGCATGAAATACACTTTCAAGTGATTTTGAATTTTTTTCCTGGCTCTTGATTTCCTCTGCCTGACACCAAAAATACCATGAAATAACGTAAGTTATGATCATTGTATAATTTTGAAGATGCAGATCAAACTAGTTCACGCTAGGAAAACCTGTCCCTGCCAAAACATTTTCTCAGGAATACTTAATTTGAATTTGATGGGAATCTTGATGAAGATTATTTCACAACGAATCTCAAGAACCTATGCAAAACAATAAGCTAATGTGCTTTTTACAGGCATGCATTTTAAAATAAATTATTTGCATCTCTCTCTCCCTCCCTCCCTCTCCCCCCCTTTCTCTTTCAACTTAGCTCTCAACACTACTTACCTCTCCATTTGTGTGAAATGTCCACAGTTTTCAATATGGCCACGAGTCAATTGTGGAATCTAGGGGGAGAAAAAGGTACATGTCATGGCCAACTGAAAGTATTTTGCTATTTTGTGAAACAGGAAAGGTTCCTTGACTATGACAAGATATGTCAGTCAGGAACCATGTCATCCCATGTACAATGAGATCTAAAATAAGATGACAAATAACCCCAATTCAGTGGCATTCTTGAGCTTTTCCCTTGTCTCAAGAAATCTAAGCCTATGTATAATAACTAAGGGAGTCACTATTTAGTTCAGTGTTTTTCAACCTTGTCAACTTGAAGATGTCTGGACTTCAACTCCCATAATTCCCCAGCCAGCATTCGCTGGCTGGGGAATTATGGGAGTTGAAGTCCAGACATCTTCAAGTTGACAAGGTTGAGAAACACTGATTTAGTTGATGATTCTTAAACACAAGATCAAAATTAAAATACATGAAATTAAAATAAATGAAACGTTGGGATGACTTTTATGAGAAGAGAAACCAGGAGGTAAAAGGCACTCTCATATCACCCTGGCTTCCACACTGCAAATTTTTAAAAGCACTGAATGATCTTCAAGTCTGTCAATCTCAAAGCAGAGAGAAAGAAAAATCATTGTTTGACCTTGAACTGCTGTAGCAACCCCAGTAACAAGAATTCCTTCAACCACATTCCATGCAATGAAATAGAATAATTTGGTGTAGATAGACATTGTCCTGCCCTCTGATCTATTGTATTTGTTTAATTATGGAAAGGGTAACACATCTGTTACTCACCCAGTTCTCCATGTGCTTGCTCATTTCTGGACTAAGAACCTTGTCTTTTCCAGCAGTAACCATCAGGGCAGGAACTGTGATCTGTGTATTTAGAGATGAATGGAGATTTGAAGCCATATGCAGTGGCGATCAGCAAACTGAGACATATGAACATGTTAACAGCTATATATTAATATATAGACAAAAATTAGGAGCTTTCTGAGATGGGCAGAGCAGAAGAAAGTTGTTGTGGCCCGCCGGCAGCCAATGGAGCTGGCAGCAGAATCGGACAGTGAGGAGGGTGTAGAGAAACATGGGGCAGTCCTGGGGGTTGAGGAAAGCTCAGATGAGGCCTCTACGTCAGAGGCAGAGAGGGAGCTAGACAGCAGTGAGGCAGAGGAACAGCTGGAGCCTGTTCCCAGTGTACGCCTGAGCAGTGCTCCCAGAAGAAAAGAACAATTTAGAAATCAGGGTAGACTTAAGAGTAAAGCCACACCTTGGAGGTGATTGGCCCCTCCCAGAGGAAACAAAAGAGGAACAAATGGGGAGTAGGCTTTTGCAGGAAACAATAAGTTCATTCGGTCATGTCAAGAGAGAAAAATTATGTTTGTAACTATCAGAGACTCTGTACCAAGTTTGGTCTTGCCCTGTGTTTGGAACTAGTTATTTGGCAGCTCGCCAAATGAAATAAGGATCGTATTTGATAAACAATCCTCTGAAAGATGATAAGCCTTGTGGACTGTGAATGAAAGGAATTCAGTCGTGTAAATAAATGCAGTTTTGCCGGGACCAAGACTCCGCTTGTTGCTTGTTATGGAAGCCTGGGTAAGAACAAAACTGAAGTAAAAGGCAGCTGTCAATTTTGAAAAAATAATTGCTCTTGGGAGGCCAAAGTCACTGTAAAGTTGCTCATAAAGATCTAGAAATGAACATTCATGGTTGTAGTGCAAATTCCCCCCCAAAGAGCTATGTTTGCAGCTGAGGTGTCAGCCCTTCAAGGTAGACCAGACAAAGAAACTAAAATGTAGGCCAATCCTATTTGTATTATACAGCTGTAGTAATAGAATATTGCAAGCCTGAATGCACTTCCCTCTTCCTTCCCTTATCTTCATGAGAATGATCCTTTCTGAGACACTTTCTCGGTTTACCTTTTTGCCCAAGCTTAGCTTTCTTTTATCTGACCCTTGTCTTAATATTGGCTCTTGCTTTGACCTTCAAGGCTATTCCCTCTTCCCTCAACAATAGTCTAGGAATCGTGTGGCACTTTAAAACACTACAATGGTATTGAAGAATAAACTTCATTGGACTTGCATCCCATTTTGTCAGATACAGGATCAAAATACCACATCTGATCAGCAGGGCCATAGACATTTTTTAAGATCCTGAGGCTGGAAAATCTGGAAAAACATGGTAACAGTAGAAGGCTATAGAGTAGGGATGTCAAACTCAATTTCATTGGGGGCTGCATCACGGATGTGTTTGAGCTTGGACCCCCCCCCCCCGGATGGGCCATCGCTCGACGTCACTTGTGTCGGGGGTGCCTGTGGTGGCCCAAGCGCTCTGCCAGATAAAACAGGCTTACAAGCTCCATTTTCGCTGGCAGAGGCACTGTGGGCCAGTCCTTTGCTGTTTCCAGGTCAGCCCTGCGGGCCAGATCGAACCACTCCATGGCCGGATCTGGCCTGTGGAGCTTGAGTTTGACACCCCTGCTATAGAGCCTTTGAAAATTTCAGAAGTGATCTGGATCTCACATGAGCACTGCTCCTCTCAGCTATTTTCTTCAAACACCCCCATCTCTTTTCCGGCTGAGGTGTGACTAAAAAAGTAAACTCTGCTTTAATGAGTCAGTAATCCAAAGGTCAGCAAAATTACATGTCAACATACCTAGTGCTGGGTCTGAAAATATGCCTACCATTTCCAATAAAAGATAAAAGCAAGATGGGGTGCTAAAGATCATTCTGTAGAGTCAGATAGCCCCCTCCCTACTTTCTCTTCACAGAACGTTTTATAACTCACCCAACTTCAATGTAGCACCATTTTGTGAATAAGCAAGCCATGGCAATCATTTCCCCATCATGCTGTCAGCATTTCGACTGCACCCACTAATTCAAAATGATTTCCTATCCCTGCAGGAATCCAATACTGTAACTCTTACATGAATGAAGAATGTTTTCGGCAGAAGGCACGGGCACAAAGCAAGCTCAACTCGTCCCCATGACAGCTTCTTGTCATTCCAAACAATAGCTTAATCTTGTAGCTTGACAAAGAGGGATGCTGATGAGATGATTAAGCGTTTGCTAGGTAGAGAACTTACACTGCTTTTATAACTTCAGAATCCACACATCCCTGGCTATTAAGCTGTGCAACTGATAAAAGCAGCTTTCATTCAATTTTATTGTTTTATTTTTTCTTAACCATTTTATATTTTTGCATTTGCATTTTCAACCAAGACTGGATTCAAAGGGAAAATATGATTCAGAGTAAAGAGAGAGTCCAAATAATAGCATCTGATTAAACTGAATGTGGGACTTTCCAGGAAAAGACATGAGCTTTTAATCTTGATTGATGCACAGCCTAGAGTGAGATTGTTAAAAACAGTCTATAACAGCTTTGAAATGTTTTATGGGAAACAGATACACGCTTTTCATTATTGAACATCAGAAAAACGGTAATAGTACAGACAGTGCAACTCAGGATTGGCTGAAGAACAGGACAGTTGGGATTTGAGCTGGGGTGGCAGAGTGGTTAGAATGTGCAGTATTGCAGGCTACTTCTGCTGGCTGCCAGCTGCCTGCAATTTGGCAGTTTGAATCTCACCAGGCTCAAGGCTCACTCAGCTTTCCATCCTTCCGAGGTGGGTAAAATGAGGACCCAGATTGTTGGGGGCAGTTATGCTGACTCTATAAACTGCTTAGAGAGGGCTGTAAAGTACTGTGAAGCAGTATATAAGTCTAATTGCTATTGAATCTTTCAGTTCACATGAAGATTGCTGGGTGACCTGAACCAAGTTTGACATCTAAGAGTTTGGGAAAGAAACATGTAAAGACCCCATCAAAATTACTTCAAGATTCTTAGAATCTTTCAACAGGCAGGCAAGGAGAGTAAATAGAAAGTTATTAAATATTGGTACATGAAATTAAAAGTCTAAGGGCTACTCTACACCACAGTGGAAAGGAGTGCATTGCCTACAGGATGCATTGAAAGAAAAAAAAACCTTGATTGGAATGAACAAATATTTCCCCAATATAAATCACAGAAATATGTATTAATGTCTACCCATTTGTGTGAATAGCTAGGGGCAATATTTGTGTGTGAAAGCAAAAATAAAACAACACAACAGTGTGGGATGGCCAGATCAATTTTTCATTTCAGCCTTGCTCATTTCTGGCGGGAGCTGTTAACTTATGATCCTTCAGAGAAGGTCAATGTAGCTCTTGAACTGAGCCAGATTTTTAGGTATGTCTTTGTAACATTCTTAGCAATAATATGGAACTGATGTGTCATTAACTACCTTCCAATTTTTGTTTTTCCTTCCCAGCCTATAGTATTGCCTTGGGATTTCCTGGAGTTCCCTCATCCATGTATTAACCATATCTGACTCTACTCAATATCAGTCAATGTTGGCCATGATTAACTCTTTCAGGAGGAGGTGATGGGATCTATTTCAGAATTGGAAGGTTTTTGTGGGAAGTTTCTGAACTCTGTGCAATGCAAAATCCCCCCAAAAACCATTATTGGCGTTTCCTTTCTGAAAGCCCAAATCTGCTTAATACTCCCTTCAACCCTCACCTTTCTGCCCTGGGCAGAAGCACCCCAAGACCAGTTTCTTTCCAGGTTTCGATACCAGTTCAGTGGACACCTGAGAGAGGCAGAAAAAGAAAAAAAGCAGGACTTAGCATACATTTTTCTGGGCCACCACCAAACTTCAAGCATCTACTGTCAGTTTATTTCAGTTTCGATTCTCAGCACAGACTCAGATCTGGTTAAGCTCCCACTGGCTGACTTAGTTGCTATGCCTATTCATTGGCTGACCTTGTTACCATGTCTCTCCCAGTCATGAATATTCTAACATCTATGTCAAATGTGGAGTCCTCCCAATACAAGCATGTATAGCTAAGGCAATTTTCCACCACCTCACTCATGGCCAGTAACACTGGAGGGACACATTTGTAGTTTTCTGACACTGGGAGCAAAGAAAACTTTTCTGGGAGCTGCGGCTATTGAGCCGAGGTGGCACAGTGGTTAGAGTGCAGTACTGCAGGCCACTTCAGCTGACTGCTATCTGCAGTTCGGTGGTTCAAATCTCACTGGCTCAAGGTTGACTCAGCCTTCCATCCTTCTGAGGTGGGTGAAATGAGGACCCAGACTATGGGGGGCAATATGCTGACTCTGTAAACCGCTTAGAGAGGGCTGAAAGCCCTATGAAGCGGTATATAAGTCTAACTGCTATTGCTATTGCTATTGCTGCCTGTCAGTTCCCAGCTCTCCTCTCACCTCTCACCCCCCCCCCCCCCAACAGAACTCCAAAATTCTGCATTGCATTAAAAACGCCTGGTTAGGTCGCCTTCCTGCTTCAAGAAAGTGATAGGCAGAGAAGAGAAAAAAAGTCAGGAGCAAAAATAAAGAGGAAGGAGATCTGAAGGTACATTTAAACAAGCATTGTATGCATTTGCATATACAATCAGTTTTAGTTATCCCTTGCATGGATTAAAACCAGCTGGCATTGAAATTTAAAAGACATTGGTTGAAAATAATTTTATGAGAGCTTTTGAGTTCCTGTTTTTTAAATGTCTCTACCATTTCTCTCTCTTCTCCACAGCTCAACAGTTGTAGATCAGGAGCAGGCTGCTCGGGGCTCGCAGGGGTTCAGGAGAACCTCTAGCTAAGATTCTGTGCGGTTTGGACAACCCCCCCAAATCCCACTCCTGGCTGGCGCTGCCCACCCTGCCCCTCCCAGGAGTTCCTACACGCCCCATTTTGGATGCAGGTATGTGCAGGGCACATGTGGAGGCTTGGGGACTGCAAAAAATGGGCCTACTGGACGTTCAGGAAAGCCAGAAACGGGCCTCCAGAGGATCTCTGGAGCCTGAGGAGGCTGTTTTCTCCCTCCCAGAAGCTTGAGGAAAGCTTCCAGAGCCTGGAGAGGGTATAAAGCCCCCCCCCCCCCCCCCGTGGTGCAGGAGGCCGACTGGGCCATGCCCACCATGGCCATGCCCACTATGGCCATGCCCACCCAGCAACCGGACAGAGAACTCCTTGCTAAAAACTTTGAAGCCCACCCCTGTCAGATATCCCCTCTTTTGAGAATGATGCTTTACCAATCCCTATGGTTTGTTCTCAGCAAATATCTAACAGAACGCTGCCTCTTACATAAATTTGCCCATGTATATTCTAGTGGCCACCACCATTCATTGTCTCCAGCAATGAAACTGGCACATCATTGCTTCAGTGTAAATAATATGGGTATTGAGCACATCAATAAAACCAAAATGAACACACCCAAGGCTACATTACCTGAATCCAGATTTTTTAAATTGTTGTACATAGTACTGGAGGACTGGCTCTGGAAGAAGAGAACTTGGAGGTGTATCTTCAGGAAGTCCCGCAAACAGCCCCCCTGCATCACAGAAAAGATTGGAATGAGAAGTACTTCAGTATTGCTGCCTCAGATGTATGATATCAGATGTATATGAGGCCTTAAATCTTAGCTAGAAAGCTCTTTTTCAATAAACCCCTTCACTTTTTTAAACTTCATGCTTAGTATCAACATTTTTCTCTTCCTGAATCGTTTTAACACTATCTGACATTGATTGTTATTATTAGCTTCCATTTCCTTCCCATCTATTTGCCGGGAATTGAGAGGGCCAGATGCCATGATCTTAGTTTTCTTAATGTTGAGTTTCAAGCCAACGTTTGCACTCTCCTTCTTCATCCGCATCAAGAGGCTCTTTAGTTCCTCTTCACTTTCTGCCATTAGAGTGGGATCATCTGCACATCTGAGGCTGTTGATATTTCTCCCGGCAATCTTAATTCCAACTTCTGGCACTGATACAAAGGCACAAAGCCTTCCAGGCAGAGCTGTCCAACGCGCTTGGCTCTTTAGAACAGAGAAAAGGCTTCCCTGCAAAAGGTAGAAGCCAAAATGCAAGTGCCCTCTCCTAGCACTGGATCAGACTGTCTTGCTACCTATTTCAATGCATGAAATACTCTGATTCAGAGTAAAAACCTGAATTGTTAAGACTTTCTAAGGCAGCATCAGTAAAGTAACATTATTTAAATAAGAAGGCACAACTGTGCTCCCTGAAAGGTTTGATTGCAGCACCTAGAACCTGTACAGAAGTCACTGCTAACTGCGATTTTCAATGTGGTAAGAGAAGAATTTTTTAAATAAAGGGTAAAATATGCTCTCGGGTCAAATCCTTGTATCCATGGGTTTCCTGCCTAAGCAGGGGGTTGGACTAGAAGACCTCCAAGGTCCCTTTCAACTGTTATTCTATTCTATTCTATTCTATTCCATTCCATTCCAGGGTGTGGTTTGCCATTACCATCTTCTCAGATGTTTTTCAACTTCCCAGTCTAGTCTATAGTTCTGGATTTCTAGAATTTTCTCATCCCATTTTTTAAAAAATTGAAATTATTAGCAATTAACCTCCATTGATGTGGCAGTTGCAATGTCTTACCTCGCTTCCTAACTCCCGCTGTACTAAGAGAAGGTCCTTCCATTTTATCCTGTAAAGAAAACGTTTTGAATGAAATGTGGCAAAATTGAGAAACCTCAAGGCAGATCAGAGACGGCTGATAACTGAGCCACAAAGAAACATTGAGCCAGTTTTTATTTCAGTGGTTAAACTGATTTTAATCCAGGAAGTCCTTAATTTTGCATTTGGTGTAATATTGTGCCAATTAAATCAAATTTGTGTAATTCATGCAGCATTAGCAGCCAAATAGCATTACCCTTTATATCAAATTCTCCTGAGCTCACTACTACAGCATTATCTTTCTCTTTCTGTCCTGGCCACTTTTTACAGAGGCACAATTGATAACCTTTTAACAAACTGCATCACTGTTTAGTTTGGTGGCAGCAGTGCCTCAGATAGAAAGTCCATCCTGAGAGTAGTAAGGACAACCAAGAAGATTACAGGAAGCTCCCTTCCTGTCATTCATAAGCACATAGCACTTACAAGCACTATGTGCTTAGAACTCAAAGCATTGTTAGAGATCCCACAAACCACACACTTTACTGTCTGTTTCTGTTGCTCCCTTCTGGGAGGAGGCTTTGAAGTATTTCTAGCAGAACTACCAGACTCTATAACAGCTTCCTTTCCTATGCCATCCATCTGGTAAACTTGCAACATTCATTTTTCTTGTATGTACATGTATACATCTGAACTAGACTGTGTTGTTTCTCGGGGTCATATAATATATGTGGGTATAGGCATAATTTTGTATTTATTTATTTAGTTATGTTTATGTAGTGTATATTGGAAGTGGTGACCCTTTGAGAGCTGTATGCAACAAAAATTCATTTTAATGTATGCCGATTAGTGTACATTTAAAGTGACAATAAAGTCATTCTAAGTTTAAGTCATTTGTTGGAAATAAAAAGAGACACGATGCCACCCACATATGCTAAGCCTAGAAATCTGTTTTCAGTTCCCCAACTCCCCAAATTCTCATTTTGTTTCGGAATCGAATCTTGGTTTACCATTTTATTTTGAAGATTAATTTAAAGAATAAAACATTTTGACTGTTGTTTTTGTTTCGAAATGGAGAAACCAATACCTTCAATGTTCTCTTAACCAGAAATATACCAATCATTCTAGGTTGCTCCTCCTTATTCCCATGCTGGACATCTGAAAAATGTATTTCTGGCTATACTTGTGCTAATCTAAGATAAAGAGCGTAATTAGTCCAAAAACATCATTTCCAATATACTTCTTTACAGAACTTTACCATCCAATACCATCTGAGACCCCTTCTTTTCCTTTGGGACAAAACCATTCATGCAAGAGGACTGACCTCCTTCCTGGTAGATCGGATCATAATCTTCAGAGTTCGGATTATATCTTTCTCCAGTTCAGCCTCTGCGACTCCCTGCAGGGTGGGGGGGGGGGAAGGGAAGGTTATTTGAATCGCTCATTGAGGGCATGCAAGGAGTTGAATATTCCTCCCCCCTCCGGCACCCAGCATCCACTATCAAAGACAGTGTTTCTCAATATTGGTGACTTTAAAACACGTGGCTTTCTGCAGTCAGACCCCAGATACCTTTTACCACATGTGGTGGATGTGCAGTAAAGCAAGAGAATATTGGGAGAAAATACAAAACTGGCTGGAAATGATAATCAAACAGAATATTGAGTTGAAACCAGAAACATGTCTCCTAGGTATACTACCAGAGGACTATGATAAAGGGACCTGATATTTAGTTTTACACATGCTGACAGCAGCAAGGATCATATATGCTAAATACTGGAAAAATGTGAATACCCCACCAGAGGAGGCTGCAATCCGAAAATGTTTTGATTGTGCTGAAATGGTTAGATTAACCTTTAAAATTAAAGTTCAAGAAGATACAGAATATTATATGATTTGGAATAAATTCTATGAATGGATAGAAGCAAGAGGTAGGAATTAGAGAAAAGTAAGATCATAAATGCTAGTACTGAAAACAAGAAGGTAAATAATTACAATACTTTAATGTAAGAAGAAACCTAGCTAAAAGCTTTTTTGTTATATTATTACCATTGTTACTATATCATTATTATTGTTATTAGCTTGTACAACAATGCTTAATACTTCCTTTTTTTGGGGGGTGTCTTTTTTATTTGTGAACGGCATACTCTGACAATGCACTGTTTTTCAAAAAAGTGTCTATGAGTAAACTTTATTAAAAAAGAAAAAAAAAACCATGCAGATTTCAGCTCTTAGAATTCTCCAGCCAGATATGTTGGCAGAGAATTCTGGAAGTTGAAGTCCATAGATCTTAAAAGTTGCCAAGGTTGAGAAACATTGATGTATGAAGATCCCATCACTCCTTATCTTCTCCTACCTCCCACCAACTTGACCGCATCCCTGAAAACCTGCACCATTAACTGAAATACCATGGGTGGAATAATGAAAAAAAAATGTTACTCTTCAGTCATTCCCTTTTTCAGGATATACAGTTCTATTCCTCTTTCATCCCCCCTCCCCAATGCTCAGTTGCCACTAAGTCTTTTGAGAAGATTTTGCATCAAAATACTCCTTCCTGGTATGTTTCCACAAACCTTAAATCTGGGAACACTTGTCCGGTACAGTTAGTTATATAAGTGGCTACATTCAGAAAACTTTGTTGTTAGCTACCATCTATGTGCTATGGCAGGATCTAAGTGGCTTTTTTATTTATTATGTCTATGAGCCAAGTAGAGTTTTCATAATTTGGCAGTATATAAACACTGGGTGATAAACAAATAAACCTATAAAACAAATAAGGAGAAGGCATCTATTAAGACCTCAGAAAGAAGAGAAGCACTGTATCACAGCCTAAGACAAAGGCACAACAAGGAAAAAAGAACATTGGGAGGAGGGCAGGTGGAATTGCTATCACATCAAAATACATATAAGGAGGAATATACAAGGACTCCCAATTTAGGGAATAGTTCTGATAACAGGATATATAGGAATCCTGTTGATTGGAAATGCTTGGATTGGAGGATGTCCTGCAAATGTTTTGTCCTTCAACTTCAATAAATCTCAATCACAGCAAGCCCTTTGGATCAAAAGGGTTGAAATCTAACATACCAGATAGGGACAGGGCTGAATTAGGGCTTTCGCTAGTAGTACCAAGAATTTTGAATGGTGCTCAGAAGGAGTTCAATAGCAATAGCAATAGCAATAGCACTTATATACCGCTTCACAGTGCTTTTACAGTCTTCTCTAAGCCGTTTACAGAATGCCCCCAACAATCTGGATCTTCATTTTACCAACCTCGGAAAGATGGAAGACTGAGTCAATCTTGAGAGGGCTGAAAGCCCTATGAAGCGGTATGTAAGCTTAACTGCTATTGCTATTGCTATTGAGCCCGTGGGACTTGAACTGCCAAACTGCTGGCAATCAGCAGTCAGCAGAAGTAGCCTGCAGTACTGCACTCTAACCACTGCACCACCACGGCTCTGCATCACTGTCAAACCTTGCATTCAGATTAAACTGGTTCCAGCCCAACTTCTCCATTTATTTTAGTAGTATCTCCTATAACCTCCCTTGCTTCTGATTGTCCTCAAAGTGCCAGTAGTTAAATTGGAATCAAATCTTAAAGCAAATCAAATCACATGCACTCATAGGTTACAGGTAGTCCTCGACTTGCAGCCACAATTGAATCCAAAATTGCTGTTGTTAAGTGAGACATTTGTTAAGTGAGTTTTGTCCCATTTTATGACCTTTCTTGCCGCAGTTGTTTAATTGGATCACTGCAGTTGTTAGCAAATCTGACTTCTCCATTGATTTTGCTTCTCAGAAGGTTACAAAAGGTGATCAAATCATCCCAGGATGCTGTAACCATCATAAATATGAGTCGGTTGCCAAGCGTCTGAACCTTGATCACATGGCCATAGGGATGCTGCAATGGTCACAAGTGTGAAAAACAAGTCATAAGTCCCTTTTTTCAATGCCACTGTAACTTTGAAGAGTCACTAAACCAGTGGTAGTCAACCTGGTCCTTACCTCCCACTAGTGGGCATTCTAGCTTTCATGGTGTGTGGTAGGGGTTTGCTGTAACTCTGCTTTATAAATTTTATACAGTAAAGTTACTTCACTACTTTATAAATCACCATTACTGTGGAACCAGTGGGCGGTTAGAAAATTTTACTACTAACAGAGGTACAAAAGTGGGCGGTAGGTATAAAAAGGTTGACTACCCCTGCACTAAACGAACTGTGTATGTCGAGGACTACCTCAACATGTTGGCTAGGATCAGGGGTGGGATTCTACCGGTTCGGACGGATTCGGGCGAATCAGTAGCTCTGGCCATCAGCTGGGGCAAACCGGTTCTCTCTGACGATGAAGTGGGCCCGCCCACCTGCCCCTGCGCTTAACTCCCCTATATCTTCTCAGCTGAGTCACGTGGCAGAACGGGCTGCTGTGCCTCAGCTGTTTTCCTCCCCAGCAGTAATGCGGAAGGTACTTTTTCTCAAAACTGAGCAGGCGCAAAGAAGTACGTGATCACCGAACCGGTTGTTAAATTGGCAGGATCCCACCACTGACTAGCATGATAATTGAAAGACTTTGAATCTTTTTATTTTCCTGCATTTTCCCCTCTCCAAATGGATCTAAACCTATCTACGTCAATTTCTCTCCTTTCCCTTGCCCCATTTAAAGCGCAGGGCTGTTTCTATAGCACAAGACTTTGGAGGCCCCTCTCAGCTCCCTTCACTTTTGTGCTGCTGCCATCTGAGAAAAAAAGGCAGCCTCTACCCTTTTGGCAACTGGCTGCCTTTGTTGATTTCTTTTTACCTAATGTAAAGGAAACAAAGAAGAAAAATGTGCATTTTTGAGATACAAATATCTCCATAAAGCATTTCTGAAGTTATATTTTCTTAGGCCCCTGACAATCTCATTAATCATATAAAAAGACTTCATTGTTTTCTATTCTTGATAGAATTTTGGCCTTTGTAAGTGACTCAGAATTTTGCTCAAATTTGTAATTTGGACCTAGAAAAGAAGAATGCATGCACTTATGTCACATTTATGAACAAGTGTTTCTCTCTATCCAAGAGAAGTGAGCTATTTACAGTCATTTTATTTTATTTCTTGAAATATTTAGGAGCCTTGGTGACATAATGGTTAGAATGCAGTACTGCAGGCTAACTCTGCCGACAGCCAGGAGTTCAATTCTGACTGGTTCAAGGTTGACTCAGCCTTCCATCCTTCTGAGATTGGTAAAATGAGGACCCAGATCATTGGGGGCAATATGTTAACTCTGTAAACTGCTTACAGAACTCTGTCTTAAAGCACTAAGAAGCCGTATATAAGTCTAAATGCTAAATGCTGTTAAAGCTCTACTGTAAGGTACCACACAATGTAAGTGCAAGCATCATCTGTGTCAGTTAAATACAACTAGATTTTACTTGCTGCTCCTGGATTCCATTCCAACCCAGCACACCTTCAGAGTATGGGGAGAAGGAGGAGGACAAAGCCGAAATGGGAAATCAAAATATCTGTTTTTTTGTTGAAACACATATAAAAACCAGGCACACCTTTGATTGTTTTGTTATGGCCATCATCTTAAATTTATTTGACTATACTCTCTATACAAATGAGCCCCAAGTCCCAGACAACCTAGGCAAGACCTATACATATTCTACTAATCAAATCTCTGGTTTCACTCCTGACCTTTGGAATAAATTACAATGATGCTTTTCATCTATTTCTATCTCAGCGGTTTACAGGAACTGTGGTGGCGCAGTAGTTAGAATGCAATATTGCAGGCTAATTTTGCTGACTGCCAGCAGTTCGATCCTCAACAGCTCAAGATTGACTCAGCCCTCCATCCTTCCAAGGTTGGTAAAATAAGGACCGAGATTGTTGGGGGCAATATGCTGATTCTCTAAACTGCTTAGAGAGAGCTGTAAAGCACTGTGAAACGGTATATAAGTCTAAGTGCTATTGCTACATATAAGTAAATGTAAAAAATCCTTTTGAAAAGCCAGATTAAATGTGTCACTATCAAATATATTATATAGCAGATTTCAAAAGTTTCCCATCTCTCAGATATTGTTCCTGTAATGGTATTGACTTTGAAACTGCAGCTCATATTTCATTGTACTTTTTTCAGCACGATTTTTATCTGGCCTATTTTAAAATCAAGACCAAGAGGATGCATTTCTGAATTTAGTTAAATTTAACTATCAGACAAAAATCCTAAAATTACAGTGGTGACAGTAAAAATTTTAACCATGGCTATAAAAACAAGTTATTTACTAAGAAAGTAATGAGTTTGAGTTTTTAAATGTTTTACTATATGCAATATTTATCAATAAATCATTTTAAAAATCCATTTAATTTATTTATTAAACTTCTATCTTCTACCAATATTTAAAACAGTACTTGCTCTTTGTTCTTTGGGTTTTTTGGCCATGCACAAAAATGATTATATATGCGTGTGGAATGCTATTCAGAACAGAGTTTGCCCATTGTCCCCAATCCTCCACTTTATTATTATACGATTGGCTTTGAAACCAAATTCTTGGTATATTTTAAAAGAAGCAGAGGGGGGGAAAGCCAATCAGATTCTTCAATAAATAGACTCTGTCAGGAACAAATTTGTAGTCCCTTGTCTCTTTGGGCCGACAGAACCGTCGGCTTGAATTTTCAATTGCTCGAATGCAGCCATATCGTCATTCTCTGATCTCTGACTAATTGAGCCTTCTCTTGCAAAGCTAAATTAGATTACTCTGTAGCCTAGTGGGGCTATGATTCAGCACTCAGCCTTCCTAACTCTGCAAGCTGAATTGCTGATGAGATGTGACTCTAGGATGCAAGTGAGGACTTAGATTGGCTTTCAATATGGATGGCTGGGGAATTCTGGGAGTTGAAGTCCGTACATCTTAAAAGTTGCCAAGGTTGAGAAACATTGATTTAGACTGTTCATCTCCAAGATTTTCCCTTGGCAGTGATTAGCTCTATGAACTAAGGATCACACTCTGCGTTCATGGTCACCATGTTTTCTTTTGTAAACCACAGTGGTGGGTTACGGCTGATGCGCCCTGGTACTGGCATACCAGTGCCTGCTGGGAGCACCAGGTACTGTTCCAGTATGGTGCTCCGGAGGGCCCACCCGCCCGCCCACCCACCCTCTTTACCTGTATTTGACCCAACTGGGCCATTGGTGCACGTGAATGGAGTGTACAGCACCTGTGTGACGCTCTGCCAAGCAGCTGGAGCGTCGCGGACAGTGGGTGTGCATGCATGCACAGCGCACCTGCACATGCTGGATGCCCAACCCCATTACAATGTACCGGTTGCAACGGGATCCGGAACCCACCACTGATAAACCAGTATGGTGGAGGAGTAGGACAGTATATAACTGTCCTACTGTTTTGGGTTGTGATTGGGGAGATCCAAATTCAAATTGTTACTTGACCATTGAGCTCCTTGGGTGACTTGTAGTCCTACCTTATAGTTTTGCCATTGCTGTGAGGATTAAAGTGAAGGAACACACAAAGCTTGCATGTGCACCAATCATGGTGGCGTAGTGGTTAGAATGCAATATTACAGATTGACTCTGTCCATAGCCAGGAATTCGATTCTGACCAGGTCAAGGTTGATTCAGCCTTCCATCCTTCCGAGGTCGGTTAAATAAGATTGTTGGGAGCAATATGCTGACATTTGTAAACTGCTCAGAAAGAGCTATATAGCATTATATAAGTCTAAGTGCTATTGGTATTACTATTGCTAAAGGAATGGCATGATAAAAGTTTAGTAATTAAAAAAAAACCCAGAATTCAACAGAGGAGGGATTCGTGGCATACAGTACTGTAAGTGAATTAATAGTCTGATCTGGAGAAATGAAGTTATTTAATACCACAACCTGTTCTCAACAATGGCCAAAAGCCAATTCACAACCTTCTCTTAACAAATACAGAAGCAAGCAAACCCAGAAAAATTGTATTCACATGTAACATTAAATTGTGATTTTTCTGAAATTATTTTATGGGCAAGCAAGAATTAATATTTTCCAAGAAACTCAATGTTTTGTTAATTTTTATTTTCTGCTTCCATTTTTTTCTGCTGGACTGTGGAAGAAATAGGCAGATTTGATCTATATGCTGATCATAATGAGGAGGGGAGCATGGCAGGAATAAGACATCTATACAATGTAATGTCACATGTATTATCCATTAAAAAAACTGACGTGACAACTCTCACAAGTGTTAGAAAAAGTTTCCTTTATAACTGAAAACAGAGTTTTACCACAATTGATTATAATTTTAAATTGCTTGGGAAACCAGGAGGCTGGAATCAGACTCATGGGCCATCAGCTGCCTATTCTTAGCTAACATTACTAGCACTTCCCCCAAAACAATGAAGTGGCTAGTAGAGTTGGGCAGTCCCTATAGTGCAGTGGTTCTCCATCTTGGCAACGTTCAAGACACATGTATTCAACCTGCTGGCTGGGGAATTCTGGGAGTTGAAGTCCATGTATCTTAAAGTTGCCAAGGTTGAGAAACCCTGCTAAAGAGATTCAAACCTTTCTTAGATGTCAAACAGTGCTGCAACCATACACACACTAACACAAAGAGGAGGAGCATCTGGGAGCCAAGATCCATTTGCATAAGAAAGCCCTAATAAAAACACTCAAGAAAACTTGAGAAGCAACTGGGCAGTTTCAATAATTCAATAGCAATAGCAATAGCAGTAGACTTATATACCGCTTCATAGGGCTTTCAGCCCTCTCTAAGCGGTTTACAGAGAGTCAGCATATTGCCCCCAACAATCTGGGTCCTCATTTTACCCACCTCGGAAGGATGGAAGGCTGAGTCAACCCTGAGCCGGTGAGATTTGAACCGCTGAACTGCTGATCTAGCAGTAGCCTGCAGTGCTGCATTTAACCACTGCGCCACCTTGGCTCTTATCATTTAATTCATCATTTAAATTAAAATAATGAGCACCGAGAAAAATGACAAGGCAATGCACTTTAGTTGTCTGGAAGTTCCTTCTTATCTCATTGTTTAATACAAGGGAAGATGTACCTGATTCACTACGTATGTCCCCATCCCCCCACCCCGAAACCACCAGGATCTCAACTTCAAATTGGAAGGGGAGGAACCCTCTTTCTTTTCCCCAGGAATAGCCAAGTCTGGCACATGGCTTCTGGGACAGGACTGGCCACTTTGTGCTGGAGAAGCAACTTTACAGTGGTGTGCAAAAATTACAATTAGGCAAAAAAAACCAAACAATTTTATGGCAGCCTTGCAAGTTTGGGCTTGAGTTCTCAGGTCTAAATCTCTCTTTTACAATTTGCCAACACACATTCACTGCCAAGAAAAACCTCCAGCCCAGTGTATGAAAAGTTCTAAATTATGCAAAATACAATTGATTAGCAGTTTCAGTAGAGTGCTGTGGGGACAGGGAGTGTTTTAGTCCCCTCCTTCTTTTTCTATAGGGATTCATTTATAGCTGTACCAATAGAATGATAACATTTAAGTCATTCCACTAATTTAGCAATAGCGATACCACTTGGACTTTTATAATGCTTCACAGTACTTTAGAACCCTCTCTAAGCGGTTCAATGGGGAGAGATATAATAATATTTATGTATTACTAAACAAAGCAAATAAATATTAAAACAGCATCATTCCAGAATTCTCAGCCTTGGCCCCATCCTGAAACTTCCATAATTACATGGTAACCACATTAATAGGTTGGATGGCAAATACGTTAGGACAGATTCGTATGACTTTAAAAAAAACAAAACAATTTGTTCAGTAATAAATAAGTACAGAGCTAACCTTGGCAATATAGAAGGGCCTTCTCTGAGGATAATTTTCTATTTCCTACTCTAGCTTACAACTTTGGAATGTCCTACTATTTTGTTAGGTGAATCTCACCATGAGATTTGAGATTATTTGAGATTAGCCAAGGTCAGCTAGATGCTTCTACAGTAGCAATAACACTTAACAATAGCACTTAAGACTTATATACTGCTTCAGTGCTTTACAGCCCTCTCTAGGCGGTTTATAGAGTCAGCATATTGCTCCCCAAAATCTGAGTCCTCAGTTTACTCACCTTGGAAGGATGGAAGGCTGAGTCAACCTTGAGCTAGTGAGATTTGAACTGCTGAACTGCAGCTAACAGTCAGCTGAAATAGTCTGCAGTACCCAGAGGTGGGTTCCTATCGGTTTGGACCGGTTCAGCTGAACCGGTGGTGGTACGCTGGCCTGGATTGCTGGATCCCGTTGCAGAACCAGCAGTGACCCAGGCTGACCAAGCCCCCAAACTGGTTCCCCGGTCGCTACCGTCGCCATCTTTTGTTTGAGTTCTGTGTATGCACAGAACAATTTCCATTGTTCCACTCTAACCACTGCACCACCTCGGCTCTTCTACAGTATACTTCAATATATATAACATATACTTCTACCAATAACTATATGTTAAAACTGGCTGACTGCTATATAGGATATCTGACTAGGGAGACAAAAAGCCTGTAATTTAAGGATTCCCTTGCAGACTCTATTGCTCTTCCTCTGATCATTTGAAATTAAAATTGAAATTTAATAAATTTGTATGCTGCCGTAGGACTCTGGGCGGCTTACAGAAACAAGATAAAAAAAATTAAAAAAATTAAGAATAAAAATACAGTTATTAAAATTACACACCATCCATTCTGTCTAGGTGGGGCTGGACATTGATCAACAGCCCCAGGCTTGCCGGAACAGCCAGGTTTTGGTGGCTTTTCGGAAGGCCGAGAGAGTGGAAAGGGTCCGGATCTCTACGGGTAGGTCATTCCACAGGGCCGGTGCAGCTACAGAGAAGGCCCTCCCCCGGGGGGCTGCCAGCCGGCATTGTCTGGCCAACGGCACCTGGAGGAGGCCCAACCTGTGAGATCTTGTTGGTTGTTGGGAGGTATGTGGCAGGTAGCCAGGTCCTAAACCATGTAGGGCTTTAAAAGTAATGACTAGCACCTTGAAGCGCATTCGGAGACCAATAGGGAGCCAGTGCTGCTCGCGGAGGATGGGTGTAACATGGGTGTATCTAGGTACACCCAGTATCACTCACGCGGCTGCATTCTGGACCAACTGTAGTCTTCGAACACTCTTCAGGGGCAGCCCCATGTAGAGCACATTACAGTAATCCAGCCTTGAGGTGACGAGGGCATGAGTGACCATTCGAAGTGCCTCCCGGTCCAGGTAGGGCCGCAACTGGTGCACCAGGCAAACCTGGGCAAAAGCCCCCCTGGTCACAGCCGACAGATGGTGTTCTAACGTCAGCTGCGGGTCCAGGAAGACACCCAGGTTGCGGACCCTACCTGACCCTATCATGAGTCATAGTCAGATGTTCCATTTCTTATATGTCAGGATCAATCTCAAACTCATTTTCATCATTCTTTAGAAAGGACACAATTAAGATGGGACAATCATAACTACAAATTTGGATTCCAATACAGCCTAAGTCCTCCACCTATGCAGTACTGTTAGGTAAGCTCCCCATTGGGAGAGAGAGTACGTTCAGAGAAGCGTTGTGAGAGTGTTGTTGGAGAACACACAAACCAGCATAGAGAAATACTGCAATTTAAGTAGGCTTTTACTTTTGTGGAAATAGAGGTATCAGAGTCCATCAAACAGTCCAAGTCATACACGGATAAGACAGTCAGTCATCAATGTCTTTCAGTTAAGGGATAATCCAAATAACATAGTCCAGTATCATATAATCAGTTCAGTACTCAAAGTTTGCTAGCAGTTGCAGAATTTATAATAGCTCACGGCACTTTCTAACAGCCAGCTTCCAAAACACTCTGATCAAATCAGCCCCACATCTAACAGAGAGCTAACAGTCATTCTGGCTCCCTCTTATGGCCGATTGAGGAAGAACAGCAACCAATCACATTTGACAGTATGATTTAAAGAAACAGGTATAGCATTGTTACATGATTTATATATTGCCAACATTCCTAACAAGTACAAATTTGTGTCTTATTATAATACTCACTAGCTCTTGGAAGTACAACTGATAATCAAAAACAGGAATGGCTTCCAGCCTTTTCACAATATTGACTCCAGCCTTTGAAGGTGAATAGGGTGTATTTATTCCAGCCACTGCCCTAAAACAACAGCAAGATATTAGGAAGAGGGGATGAAAAGCGAGGGGAGGGTTCTGATTCAAAAGTGCATAAGTCCAGAGAGGCAGCCCTCTATGCCTGACGCTACAACAACAAAAACAATTAATTTAAAAAGTGTTTTGGTACCTTAAATAGAATTAGCTGTCCTACATTAAACATCAATGATAGTTACAGTATTGAAGAATTTTTTGAAAGTTTTACTTTTCCCCTCATATATACATTCACAAATATACATTCTCATAAGTAACTTAATATTTATGTGTTATCTTTTAACATTTATCACAATTCATTTAAAAGTTTAAAAATATCATCGGGTTACTTTCCTGCCACCCATACATCCATCTTACTGCATTTTTTGGAGTATAAGGCTCACTGCAGTATAAGGCGCATCACGATTTCGAAGAGGCAAACAAAAAAATTTTTTTTGCACTCTGCAGACCTCACAAAAATGACCCATTTTTTGTGAAAACGGCCCCAATCCCACCAAAAAAACAGGGCATGAACAGCCTTTAGGAAGTTTGTAGAGTGCTCCTGGGGGCTGGGGGCAAAACTGAGCAAACATTGGCCCGTTTTTCACTCATTTCTGCCCTTCCCAGCCCCCAAGAGCATTCTGAAAGCTTCCTATAGGCCATTTTGGTGAAGGGGGGCGGGATTCTAGGAGGCAAAAAATGCTATATTCAGTGTATAAGACGAACCTAGATTTTCAGCCTCTTTTTTGAGGGGAAAAGGTGCGCCTTATATTCAGAAAAATACGGTATTTTACAACAACCCTACTTCTTCTTCCGTCGCCTTTCCTCCCAACCTCCCTTCTCTACCTTCTTCTTTCCTCCTCTCCTTTCTCTTTTCTTCTTCCCCTCCCTCTCCCCACTCCTCCTCTCTTCTTCTCCTTCCTACCCTCTCTCCTTCTCTTACTATCCCTTCCTTACTTCCTCTCCTTTTCCCTTTCTTCTTTCTCCCTCCTTCTGTTATTCTATTTATTTTTCTTCTTCTTCACTCTGATGGATTTTTGGGGTGGGGTTCAAGTAAATCCGGTTCTATATTTACATAAAAATAGATTCCCTCTTCCACATTTTATTTTCATTGCAAGTGTTTCACATATGTCATCTTTTGACTGTATATTTGTATATTAATACTTTTCTATTTTTCCCTTCCCCTCCTCTTTGTTTAATAGTGTGTTATCTGGGTTACTTAATCTGTAATCTTTTATTCATATTCCTTTTCTAACCAATCATAAAATCGCCCCCATGCCCTGAAGTACATTCCTCTTTATCCTTATTCTCAGTTAACCTGTTCATTTCTGCACAGTCCAGTATTTTCTTTATTATCTTTATTAACAGACAAAATCCCATCAGAAGGAGAAATATGAATTATCACTTTATGTAGTGTATCCAAAGAATTATTTGAGACAGAAGTGGTGGCAGAAAATATATTAATATAATGCTTCCCAACTCAGTGGCTTTCAGTTGTACAGAATGATATTCTAAGAATTACAGTGTTAGGACATCTGGAGCCACCAGGCTGGGAAAGGCAGGGATTAGTGCATTAAAATTTCCATACAATCATTTTTGTGACAAGAGTATTACAGCAAGGCAATATATTAACTAAACATAGTGGGAAGTGTGATGGAGACAAACAGAAGTGAGAGACCCTGCAGATATCTCTATAAGTTCTAAAAGAATAGAGGGAGAGTCAATATGGACAGTGATTAAAATAACTGGACTAGGCTTAGAAGAAAGTCACAGGCTCAAGTCTATTCCCAGTTTCTTGTTGTGGGATGGGAGAGATTGAGGAAAAGAATGTGGTATACTCCACTTTGAGCTCTTGGAAGAATGTTGGGATATAAATCTCTCTCTATATAAATAACTCTGTGTGTGTATGTTCCAGCATAACCTCAAGCAATTTCAATCAAATTTGGTACATAGATGAGTTACTCTCTGGGAAAAATACTGTGGGGGTAAGTCACCTCCCTAACACCACTCAGGGCGCGTGTTCTGTTAAGATGCAGCCTGTTATGCCTTTAAATGGCTTCTACTGTACTGCTGTAAAATGGCTTCTACTGTACAGTGCAGTGGAGTTGCCATGGTAATGGCTTCACAGAACTCCACAAGGGGGTCTCCCTCTGGTAAGGGGGGAATCCAACATTAGAAATTACATTTGGTCTGGACATTTTCCCCCTTTCAACAACTACCTGGGCAACTCCGGGTTATTAGCTAGTCTAACATATAAATCAATTGCAGATGACTATAATTTCCTTGAGTAAAAGTGGAATACAAATATAATAAAATGTTGATTAGGCAAAAAGAAGTAGATAATAGGACCCAATGAAATGGAATTTTAAAAAATACAATGACTGAGAGACAAACCAAAATGACTAGAAATGTATTATTTAGGCAGCTGAATGATGACAAAATCAAAATGGCTCACAAAGTAATGGACAAAGGAGAAGGAAGGTAAAATCTGACAAGTCATTAACAGGAGACTTATGACATTTTTATGGATTCTTCTAATTAAATTTAAAAAGAAATAAAAATGGAACTTGATGGGAAAAAGGGTGAAAGGTAGCAATTAAGGATAATCTACCCACATATTTAATTTTGTTAAGGTTAATATGTACTATATACTGTAAGACATAGCACTGAATTATGTACTGTACTTCTGCTCACAACTCCAGGTGATGAGCACTGTTTGGTGTTTGTTCCATCACTATCATATATATTGCATGCAAATGTCACAGAAAAATTAACTTACTTGACCCGCTCTGGGTAAAAGAGAGCCATATTCCACACTGTGGAACCACCCCAATCATGACCAATGAATGTCGCCTGAACAATGCTCTAGAAAGAAAGAAAAAAGGATAAATTTAGTGTTATCAACAGTGGGATCACTTACCTTCCCTATCGGTTCACAAATGTGAGTGCGAGCGCCTTCTGCGCATGCGCGGTGCTTGCATATTATGTTGGGGCGGGTGGACGGAGCATCCCACAGCCACCGCTATGGGTTCACCTGAACCAGAGAGAACCAGCTGAATATCACCTCTGGTGTTCATGTCTTCGCATAAGCATAGTTCTTTCTTTCTTTCTTTCTTTCTTTCTTTCTTTCTTTCTTTCTTTCTTTCTTTCTTTCTTTCTTTCTTTCTTTCTTTCTTTCCATCTTCTTTTTTCTTGTCATATGTATATAATGTATATTGCCGGCAGCTGCAGCCCATTTATTTATTTATTGGGAAGATGCCCAGCACCCCCTCCCTCCAAATGATAAAGTTAAGCAATATGATATTCAAATTCCTTAATAAATAAACATTTTCAAATTTTCATTTTCATATTTTTAAACAGGATTTCTTGATTGGCCAGGTACAAGATGACAGCCTGTTTATGAGAGGGCCTGCAATAGGATCTCAACATTTCACATATGGACACAGGCCACCAAAGTTTGAGAACTCAGACAATTTACTGTGCCCAGGACTGCAAATTGCAAATACCAGCAGTTTCTGGTTTGTTAAATTGTGATTAATACCTTATAACTTAAAAATTTCAAGATCCTGTTTTAGTTTGTACGAGGGTGAGTTTCTTCGCTTGCCTCATTCCTTTTTTACTAATGTTTTATTATGATCTTTCCTCCCCAGAAGCTGGAACTTTTGACGATATCATAGCAATTTAACCAATGGTTTCAGCCAGACAAAAAGTGTGATATCCCTTACATAAATGGGGAATTAACATTACTTTGGTGCTATATTTCAATGGAAAAGGGAGGACAAAGCACACAGTTCCAGCTATTAAGCTACTATTTACTTCAAGGAAAAAATGCATTTTTAGATTGAGGTTACTAAATAGGATCGCCTTCACACATTCGTTCAGTCACTTAACTTAATGGAAGCAGCCTGTCAAATTACTTTGAAAAAGAAGAAATGAGAGGGGGGAAAAATCTAATTCTGAGCATCAACCCCTCACTTTACTTGAAAGACAATTTTTTGCTTTTAAGCACCATCTGTTTGTACAAGATACGGGCTCATGCTCAGCTATTCTTCCTCCAATCTCTTTCCTTGCTTATTGCAAAAGGAGATGCGTCAAAGTTCCAAAAGTTCATTACTTGCTCAATAAAGACTTTTCTTTAAGAAACTAGGATGAGCCGAAAGTAGTGGTGGGATCCATTTTTTTTTACTACTGCTTCTGTGGGTGTGGCTTGGTGGGCATGGCTTGGTGGGTGTGGCAGGGGAAGGATACTGCAAAATCCCCATTTCCTCCAGATCAGCTGGGACTCGGGAGGCAGAGAATATATGGAGACGGGGCCAGCCAGAGGTTACCGGTTCTCTGAACTACTCAAAATTTGCACTCCTGGTTCTCCAGAACTGGTCAATATCTGCTGAATACAACCTCAGCCAAAAGGTTAAACTCAGCAGCTGCTCAGGATAGAGAGGAATAACCACCCTGTGGATGAAGCTCATTTCAACCATATCCTAGAAACAACAGACTAATAGATTCCCGGCAAATCCATGATTTTCTGAATCCAAATCTTCTCTAGCCCTCTCTGTCCTTATGTATTCTTCCTGCCCATTTGGAAATCGAGGAATACAGCATGTCTGTATACTGTAGAACAGGGGTGCCAAACTCAAGGCCCGGAGCCCGGATCTAAACACCCCATGAGGTGTTTAGATCTGGCCTGTGGGGCCATCCTAGAAACAGTGAAGGACTGGCCTGCAGTGCCTCTGCCAGCGAAAATAAGCTCCTGAGCTCCATTTTCGGCTGCGACGGTCTCCTGCAGGTCTCCTGCAGCCGAAAACAGAGCTCAGGAGTCAGTTTTTGGTGGCAGAGTGCTTAGGCCACCAGGAGTGACATTGAGCTGGCCACGCCCACCTCGGTCTCCTGAGGTCAAACACAACCCCAATGCGACTCTCAATGAAATCGAGTTTGACACCTGCTGTAGAAGCCATGACATGTCAAAATAATTGTCCACCTTCTAGCCCTGACTCTCAGGGACCTAGGATGTAGGGAGGTCATTCAAATCAAGGTACTGCCAGATCCTAACAGCTTGAGATACCAACAACTGAATTTGGGGATTCTATATGCAAAACATGTGATAGGCCACTGTATCACCCACTCTAGTTGAGAGCAGTGAGAAACGTTTAACCTCTCCCAGTGAAGGAAGCTATACAAAATAAATAAATAAATAAATAGATAGATAGATAGATAGATAGATAGATAGATAGATAGATAGATAGATAAATAAATAAATCACAGCCATCAGAAAATACCTCCCCTCTTTGCTTTTAACAAATTAGCATCTTGCAGGCGAGAAACTGGGTTGGCCTTTTCAGCAATTTATAATTTGGCAGAGAAGTAAAAAGAGTAGAAAGTTCAAAAGATATCAAAGCATTTCAACGTACTGCAGCACTGGAAGGTTTGAAGTTCAGTTTTATAAAAGAACTGCTACTTTTATTCTTTTAACTGTGAGGTAGAACAGATGTCCAACGCAACCTACATAGTGGAATTTGCTCAGGCAGCCAAAATTTACCATGGTGTCAATCTTACACCTTCCATCCGAGCTGTGAGTGCTCTTTTCTTTCCTCTCCTTCTGAGCTATTGTGCATGGAAAAACTATGCCCTAAACTAAGCTGAGCCGTACCTATGGTTAGTCAATATCTATGCCCTAATAAAGATGGTTAATCCTGAAGGCACTACCAAACACCACTACCACCTCTTCTTTCTCCTCCACCTCATCATCATCCTTGCACTGCTTTGTGCTTTGTACAAATTGCATACCAACAAATGAGATGATGCACGCTTTTGTAGCAGCAATAGAAAAAGACAGCACATCAGCTGGAGGGGGTGAATGACAAGCAAAGCAGTTGGAAAATACATAAGATATCTGCGAGACCGCCTCCTGCCACATACCTCCCAACGGCCGATAAGATATCACAGGATGGGCCTTCTCCGGGTGCCGTCGACTGGACAATGCCAGCTGGCGACTCCTCGGGGGAGGGCCTTCTCTGTAGCTGCTCCAGCCCTGTGGAACGATCTACCCCCAGAGATCCGGACCCTTCCCACTCTCTCGGCCTTCCGAAAGGCCACAAAAACCTGGCTATTCCGGCAGGCCTGGGGCTGTTGACCTCACGAATGAGGTCCAGCCCCACCTAGATTGAGTGTGTGATGTGTTGCTTTTTAATCTGTTTCTCTCTTTCCTTATTTTTAACTTTTTATTTTTTTTAGTTCTGTATTTTGTAAGCCGCCCTGAGTCCTTCGGGATTGGGCGGCATATAAATTCATTAAATTTGCAATTTACAATTTAAGATCCACTCGATCAGGGATGTCAAACTGGATTTCCTCGAGGGCCAAATCAACATTGTATTTCTCTTCCGCAGGCCGGGTGGTGGGAAGGGAAGGAGATGGGACGGATGCATCCTGCAGCACACTGCCAGCCAAAATGGGGCAGAGGGGGGCACATGTGGCCCCCTGTGCTCCATTTTCGGCCTGGTTGACCTCCTGCAGCACTTTGCTGGCCAAAAGGGAGTGCAGGGGACCCACGTGCACACCCTGTACCATGTTTTGGCTCGGCAGGGTGCTGCAGGAGGCTGTTTTCGGGCTGGACGGCTTCCTGCAGCACTTTGCCAGCCAAAACAGAGTGCAGGAGCCCACATTCCCCCCCTCCCTGCCCCATTTTGGCTGCCAGAGGCATCATATAAAGGCATATAAATCCAATAAACAAACAAACAAACCATGGGTCATTGCTATTTTCAGGCCAGTCCCGCGAATTTAAGCATCCCGTGGGTCAGTTCTGGCCCACAGGCCTTAAGTTTGACACCCCTGCAGTAGATCCACTATGGCAAGCAGTAAGGACTATTTTAGAAAAAATATCTTCAAGTCCTCCAAACATTCTTCACCTTCTAATCCACAACATGGTTTGGTGCCTAGATTAACAACACGTTTTTCTCATGTTGGAATGTATTATTTTTAGATGTATTTGAGGAATAAATGCAGCAATAAGAAAGCACACGTGAAAGACAAATTTTTACAAATTTTTACACATTTTATTGAGATTTATAGGCCGCCCTTCTCCCTGAGGGGACTCAGGGCGGCTTACAATCACAAGGGGAGGGGGTGCAGTACCAAGAGACAAACAATAGTGAACAAAATAAAATGGTAAACCACAACATGCATTCAACAGTCAGCACTCGGGCGGGTAAATTGGAAACCTATCCCCAGGCCTGCTGGGAGAGCCAGGTCTTGAGGGCTGTGCGGAAGGTCTGGATGGTGGTGAGGGTACGAATCTCAACGGGGAGCTCGTTCCACAGCTCCATAAACGAGTAAAAAGAAAATGGAACAAAGCCATCCATTTCCCTCCTCCCTTCCACTCCCAAGTTAGATCTATTACTGTTTGGAAATTGATGTAGTACTTATGGAATTGATGTGGTTTTTATTTCACCAAAAAACTTATTTTAACACTCCAAGCTGAACATTCATTTTAAAAAATTGTTTAAACAATTTATTCCTCCAGTCCAGTTTGTAGAGTGTTGGCCACTTGTGTATACTCATATACAGCTGGATCCCTGCATTCTGTCAGAAGAGGGTGGGGGTTAAAAAGCAGCTCCAAATTAATAGGGAATAGAATGTATGATATCTGGATCTTTTCTAAAAACTCGTAAGTGCTCTTCAGTCTTTTTTGAGAGCATGAGTGAATGGGGAAGAAAAGCTCTTGGTGAAAAAATTTAACTCACTATGAAGCAAAAATAAAAAAAGATATAAAATGAGAGTAATTTCCACATTATCGGTAATTTGGAAAATGAGCTGAAAAGTACAACAACCCTATTATATAATGTTCTTATTTAAATGGAAGGTGCAGCCTAATCTAAAATAACATGCCTCATTCAATTTACAAATAGTCCTTACAACCACAATTTGGACCGAATTTCGGTTTCTAAGCAATGGGGTCACTAAGAGAATAATCACATGGTTTTGCAGCCATGCTTGTTAAGTGAATAATGTGATTGTTAAGTGAATCACATAGTTGCTAAGCAAATCTGGCTTTCCTATTTTGCTTGTTAGAAGCTGATTGGGGAGATCTCACATCGTGAGGTTATGATGCCAAGATGCTGCAACCAACACAAATGCAAGCTAGCTGGCAAGTCCCCAAATTGTGACCGCAAGGATGGTGTGATCGCTGTAACTTTGAGGACGGTTTGTAAGTTACTTTTTCCAAGTCTGTCATAACTTTAAACTATCTTTAAATGAGTGGATACAACTCAAGAACTACTTGTACCACATTTTAATATAGCGTTATCATAGAGAAAGAAGAACAGTCTGCCTAAATTGGGAGCAGTTTCATTACATGCAAAAGCTGTAAGGTTTAGCATTTCCTACACTGTACTATATAAAGCCACCAGTTGGAGTGACATGACAGATTTACAACATGATGCCTTCTTTAGAGATTATGAGTCAAGATCCTGTGAAGTGTTAATACCACTTTATAATGCCTTGGTAGGGCCACACTTGGAATACTGCATTCAGTTTTGGTCGCCACGATGTAGAAAAGATGTAGAGACTCTAGAAAGAGTGCAGAGAAGAGCAACAAAGATGATTAGGGAACTGGAGACTAAAACTTATGAGGAACGGTTGCAGGAACTGGGTATGTCTAGTTTAATGAAAAGAAGGTCTAGGGGAGACATGATAGCAGTGTTCCAATATCTCAAGGGTTGCCACAAAGAAGAGGGAGTCAAACTATTTCCCAAGACACCTGAGGGTAGAACAAGAAGCAATGGGTGGAAACTAATCAATGAGAGAAGCAACTTAGAACTGAGGAGAAATTTCCTAACAGTTAGAACAATTAATCAGTGGAACAGCTTGCCTCTAGAAGTTGTGAATGCCCCAACACTGGAAGTTTTAAAGAAGATGTTGGATAGCCATGTCTGAAGTGGTATAGAGTTTCTTGCCTAAGCAGGGGATTGGACTAGAAGACTTCCAAGGTCCCTTCCAACTCTGTTATTCTATTCTATTCTATTCTATTCTATTCTATTCTATTCTATTCTATTCTATTCTATTCTATTCTATTCTATTCTTCTTAGCTTTCCAGAGATTGACATAAATACATTTGGCATGCAATCTGGGAGTTTCCCAACTCTCCTTGACACTTAAAGGTGATAGACATGTACCCAAAGACCAAAGAGTTTGTTGTCTACTGTGCAGTCCACAATGCTCTCCGAGGCTGCAGACACTTCATTATTTGATTAGTTAAGCTCAATTGCTGATGATTGCATCAAAATGTAACAACTTGGAAGTGATCCACCACTACCTCCTAATAAGATGACATTTATGTATGTATGTATGTATGTATGATGCATGTATGTATGATGTATGTATGTATGTATGTATTATTTTTTGCATTCCAGTCTAGCCTGGGGCTCTGGGATTTTTTTGTGTGTGTGTGATTTCTGAGCCATATACCAAGTAGGACTGACATATTTCCTTTCAAAATCTAGTAAAGACAATTGGTTACTTCTATCACTTAATTTGGTTCATTACATTTTTAATCCACCTATTCATGAATGTTATCTGGACTGGGTTTCTAAATTAGAAAACTAGGAACACAATTTAAAATCCAGACAAAACAGAATGTAAGCAATAGCCTGCTACACTATTTTCTGCAGATATATTTAAAGCTTAGAGCAGCCCTTAAAACATCACACACTTTTAATTAAAAATAGCAAATGCATTTGCAAGTTATTGAGAACTCTTCAGAAAGGATGGAGGATTGGCTAAGTTATCTTTAGGAGTAGAACAAAGAAACTACATTAATTAGTGTGACACAAAGGACTTTTCCTTTTGTAGGAAAGCTTCCCAAATCAAATATTGTCCAACAAAGCAAGAAAGACAGTTACTGATAACTCTTTAATAGTATCTGTAGACTTCACATGGTCTTTTTTTGAGTTCAAAGCCTTGCTCTGAAAAGTACCATATTTTTCAGACTATAAGATGCACCGGCATATAAGACACACCAAGATTTTGAAGCGGAAAACAAGAAAAAAAAATAGTTTTTGTGCTCCCCAGCCCCCAGGAGCACTCTGAAGGCCTTCCAAACCTTCTGTGCATTCCATTTTTGCAAAAAATAGGTTTGTTTTTGGCCTCCCAAACCCCTCACGAATCCTGTTTTTGTCCTCCCCAGCCCCCAGGAGCACTCTGAAGGCCTCCCCAAACCTCTGCACATCCCATTTTTGAAAGTGAAAGGTGCGTCTTATACTCTGAAACGTATGGTATATTGTTTAAAGCATGCTCTTCCCACGGACACAAGGGAGATGTGGAGGGGTGACAAGTGGGGGGGGGGAGATAAGGAAAGTTTCTGCGAGATCATCTTCTGCCACATATCTCCCTCAGACCAATAAGATCGCACAGGATGGGCCTTCTCCGGGTGCCGTCAGTGGGACAATGCCGGCTGGCGACGCCTAGGAGTAGGGCCTTCTCTGTTGCTGCTCTGGCCCTGTGGAATGAGCTGCCCCCTGAGATCCGGGCCCTACCCACTCTCATGGCCTTTCACAAAGCCATTAAAACCTGGCTTTTCCAGCAGGCTTGGGGCTGTTGACCCCTTAATTGAGGTCCAGCCCCCTCCTGATTGGGTGTTTGTTGTGTTCCCTTTTTAACTTTGTTGTGTCCCATTGTTTTTAATAATTCTTTTTAATTTTTTTCATTTCTGTAAGCCGCCCGGAGTCGTCCAGGATTGGGCGGCATAGAAATTTAATAAATGAAATGAATGAAATGAATGAAATGAAAGAGAGAAAGAGAGCCAAAGACCCAAGATCTAGAGAAGAATAACTGGAAGAATGACTTTCCAACAACTTAATATTAGTGTAGATTTTCTCAAGATTTTCATTATAACATCATTTGGCAAGAAACTCTGAAAAACATACAATTAGTTTTTTCTACTTCCATTCTATCATCACAATCTCCCCATAAAACACTTAGTTTTACTGATAGTGGTGACTAAGGATGTGTGAAATCCATCCATCTGGAACTGGCTCTTGCCAGAGAACACCTGAACATTCTGTTTTCCTTTGGGACATGCAGATCTGGCGGGGGGGGGGGGGGAGGAGAAAGGTATTTTGGAAGTAAAACTTTCAAATAAGAAATGATTTGAAGGGTCCTGGAAATAATGTTCTCGATAAAAGAAGGTTTATTTGGACCTAGAACCTCTCTGTATTATCTCATACCCTTTCTGCTTAGGACAATTTACTTCAAGAAACCATTGCATCCCCCAATCCAGAAGAGGTTCAAAGGGAAATGGGAAACATTTTGGAAATCGCAAGAAGAATCCATATCCAAATCAGCTAATTTTAAACATACCTAGTAGTATCCCAGAAATACGCAATAAGTCTCACAATTAAACAGAGATTTGAATCTGGTCATTCTGATCCAAAGTATTGCATTATCTACTCCCCATCTCATGTTCACACTCATCAATCTTTTGACTGGTGTGAAGACATCAGACTTCTACAAAGATCGACTCAATAGTAATTAGAACATCACAATAATTGTAAACTCATCTTCTCCCTATTCTGGGTTCTCTTTCTACAACTTGACCTTGACCTTTATAGACAAACACAGAAAGGAATTTAAGTCTGATACATAATTAGCTGTGCATGATGTTGCTTTGGGCCTCGAGGCCAGCTGCAATGTTCTATTATTGTGCCCAACATCCTGACACCTACCTCACAAGCTCACAAGGTTGTCTATAATGATCTAGCACTAAAGAATATGCATTACACATTATTGATTGGACTAACAAAGCTCGTCAGAACTGGGGTCATAGGTTCGGAACAAAAGCTACGTGGAACTTTTTTCCCCCATGGGTGCAGGACAAGAAATTCAAATCAACACAGAGGTCAACGACGGCTGAAATTGTGCTGCTGAGGACTGCGGTTGCATATATTGAGGTCAATCTCATCTGCCTCAAGAGTACACCCAGCTACTCTGAAAGCATTATCAGATGTTGTGTAAAGATCTGCCTCCACTTCTCTCCCAAGAAAGCAAAACTCTTAAAATCAGCCACATTTCAAAAGAATGCAATCACTATCTCTTTTAATGAGAGATAGTGATTGCAGAAAAGTCAGGTGGAGTCTGAAATTCAGGCATGAAGCATGTAACTAATTGTGCTCTTCAACCCGCATCCCAATACCCAGTGTCCACCAGTAGCCAATTCATCTGCCGCAAAGGTGTTTTGACTTCGCCAAGGAAGCATGATGGGAAGATGCCATCCTCAGGGCACTGTGGTCTTGAACATCCGGCACGAACCTATAATATGATTTGTAACATCAGAGCCAGTTTTGTCTAGTGGGTAAGTTGCTGGCCTAGAAATCAGGAGTGTGTGAATTCTAGTCCCACCTTAAGACATGAAAAGACATGAGCCTGGGCCGTTAAGGAGAGTGAATGCGGCACCCTAGAGTGGCAATTGTATGTAATGTCAGCTTCCTCTTTGTTGCTTCCTCTGGAAAGCCAGCCGTAACGTTCACCCTCCAGTGGACCAATGAGGAAGAACCTGAGGGTTTTGGGGCAAAGTAGATGGGGATCGTACACAGGGCAGGAAAGAGAAACGCATGGGAGAGGGCAGGGATGATGGGTATGGGAGTAGGGGAAGAAAGTCCCCTCTCAATGGCTCCCTGTCAGACTAATGCTTTGGGGCAAAGCACTAGGATCATAGACAGGGCCAGAAAGAAGAGCGCATGGGAGGGTGACTTTGGGTCACTCACTTTCTCTCTGCCCAATCCATCTCACAGGGTTATTGTTGTGGGGAAAAATAGGACAGGGAGTGTATTTGTCACCTTGAGTTTTATATAAAATCAGGCAGGATAAAAGGATAAATATAATGGCAATGAACCTTGCCCTTCATCCACGCAGCAAAGTTGGCAGACAAGGAGTATAGGCGGGTATGGAATGTGGTAAGTACACCAGATGGTTGAAGAAGGAAAAGGGGCATTGGAAGAATATTTGAAGGACAGTGAAGAAGATGAACTAAAGCTACAAAAGCATGAAGGCTTACTGAATGCTGGAGAGACCAAAGTGGCCAAATCTTCTATATATATAAAAATGACGGTGTGTGTGTATATGTGTGTGTGTGTATGCTCTAGCATAACTCTGGAACACTTCGAGCAATTTCAACCAAACTTGATACACAGATGATTTACTCTCTGGAAAAAATATTGTGGGGGTAGCACACTCCGAACACCCCTCATGGTGTGTGTTCTGTTAAGATACAGCCTGTTGTGCCTTAAAATGGCTTCTACTGTACAGCACAGTTGGAGTTACCATGGTAATGGTTTTACAGTACACAAGGGGGCTCCCTCTGGTAAGGGAAAATCCAACATTAGAAATTATGTTTGGTCTGGACATTTTCAACAATGCTTTCATTATTCTTGAGGACAAATGTATGACCATGATTAATAAAACATTACTGCAACTTGGCCTGCCTGCACCACTACGAGACTGACACAACGTACTTCATGCAGATTACATATGAGAAAAGAACTACAATATCAAACAGCTTAGTGCATATATCGCAGACAAGAAACCACTAACCACTAAACCACTAAATCAAGATCAGAAAAAAAGCATATCAGATGATCGTGGATCAGCTAGCAAAACAACAAGGTGTTATCATTTTTCTTTATGCTTCTGGCGGCACAGGGAAAACATTTTTAACTAATTTAATTGTTGCCGAAATTAGGGTTCAGGGAGAAGTTGATCTTGCCATCACCTTTCAGGAATTGCAGTGACATTAATGGAAGGAGGCAGGACCCTGTGTAATACAGGATTGGAATAAATAAATATCCGAGCAACGCTGGATTATCAGCTAGTGTAGAATAAAAAAAGAGATGTGGCAAGGCAAAATATTATGTGGCCGGCGCGCGCACGCGCGCACGCATGCACGCACACACACACACACACACCTAGTCTGCAAAGCAGATAACAATAAGACCTGGCAGTGTCTAAGAGCAAGAAAGTTGAAGAAAAACACAGAGGGGCTAATTCTGGTTGCAGAAGACCAAATGCGTACAAAGCCAGAAATGAGACTACAGCAACAGACAGCAAATGCTGCCTCTGCAAAGAAAATGAAGACACAGTTAGCTACTGCCAAGGAAATTGCACAAACCGATTATGAACAATGGCATGACAAAGTAGCCATAATGGTGCATTGGAATATCTGCAAGAAATACCACTTGCCTACAAGCAAGAACTGGTGGGATTATAGAATAGACGAAGGATTTTAGAATTCAAATAGACAAATACCTGCCACATAACGCCCTAGACCAGTGCTGGCGAACTTTTTCAGTGCTGAAATGGGAGCACGTATGTGCATGCACGGGTGCCAGAAACCAGAAATGCAGCCCACCGGTGTGCATGTGCGTGTCGGGAAGATGAGCTTCAGGTTTCCAGCGCATGCATGCACACCTAACACCTGGTCTTTGTGTCCACATGCACATCAGACCAGGTGGGTAGTGCGCATATGCGCACCAGAAACCAGAAGATCATCTTCCCGATGTGCACATGCGCACTGGGCGGCTACTGTTCCGGTTTCCGGTGCTCCTGCGCATGTGAAGACCAGCTAACTGACACGGAGGAGCCCAGAAGAGCAACGGGCAATGGCTCACCTGCCAGGAGAGATGGCTGTGCGTGCCACTTCTGGCACACGTGCAGTAGGTTCCCCATCATGGCCCTAGACGTAACAATTGTGGATAAGAAAGACAAAAAAACCTGAACAAAATGTATAGTGGAGATAGTTGGAGATAGCAGAATAGAAGAGAAATAATTGGGAGAAAATCACAAACAATAAAGACCTGCAAAGAGAAGAAGAACCACTGTGGCAAAAGGAAGCAAAGACAGCCCTAATAGTGATAGGCACCCTTGGGTGCAATTCCAAACCTTCTGCACCCACCACTTGAATACCATCAGCAATGACAAAATCACCATCAGTCAACTGCAGAAGGCGTTTTACTAGGAACAGCTTACATCCTGCAACGATACTTTTAACCTTATTCAACCACAGCATCTGCCTATTCCAGGTTCTTGGGAAGGATTTAAAAGGTGGACAAAAATGCCAGATTAAAATGTGACCACCTGGCTGTCCGTGAAATCAAGCATAATTCAACATAAAACGTAAAGCCAGCCACATTTCTGCCAACTAGTAGGACTGGAACAGGAACAGCAGAGGTGCCCTCTGCTTTTATAAAGACACACTACTATTAACTAGGCCACATATTAGAACAGTTTTACAGCATGAAACGAAACATCTGAAGCATGGCAAGATGTTCATTTCCCTTTGGCAAGTTTATTACACTATTTCTTTTTCTATCACCATTGCTGTATCTAATACCATTCCAGTGTTCTTGCTCCACTAATTGCTGAACTTTCATCACTATCCTGAGCAAATTATTTTTTATAGTGATTAGGCCAGCAAGATCTCATTCTTAGGACACCACAAATAGTTGCTAACCTCAGCAAGAAGGCAGCAGGCAGAAGACAAGGACAGTTTGCCATAAAAGAAGAAAGACCATAGCAAGTTTTTGAGTCAATTCAAGTTGGTTGAGACAAGAGGACGAGCAACAGAGACATTTGGAACAGGAGAAGCTCACAGAAATAGGGAAGCTGAATGGATTTTAAAGTGTTGGGATTCCTAAAACAGCCTTCTCCAAAATGCTGCCATTCTGAAGTACTAAGGACTAATATTTCCAGAGGAAAACACACACCAGGGAAGTCTGTTCCTAATCCTTTGGTGCAGCACAAACAAGTCTGAGCACAGAGGCAGGGGTGGGAGATGGGGAGAGACAGGCAATCTGGACGTGTGGCACAGTTGCCTGACTCACAGGATGCTCGTGAGAGGCTTGCGTGGAGACACCGGCAGCTGGCAGAGGAGGCAGAAGCATGGGGGAGAGGGGAGGCAGGGGAACCTGATGCCCCGTGTATGTGCCTGCCCAGCACAGCCAAGCTGAGAGATGGTTGGTGTGTTGGGATCGCCTGTCTCCCCTACTGTGCCTTTGCCTGGGTCTATCGCCCAGAGGAAGACAAAGCTTTGTTTGCATGCAAATGGAGCTAATTGCTCCAAAGATAAAACTTTGAATCTCTGTCATTTCTCTGTTTCTCTGTCCGGGGGGGGGGGGGGGGGAGGAATGTGTTTGGGTGCCTATGAGACACTCGGGAACGGAGCAATTTGCGTGGCAGCAATCAAAACTGCGCAGCAGAGATGATGGAGACAGAGGCATGGGGGGGAGGGGCAGGCGATCCCAATGTGCTTAGCTCCATTTCAAAGTGTCCCATTTGCAAGCAGACAAAGGTTTGAGTCTCTGGCATTTTTCCATCCGGGTGAAAAGTGTGTCTGCCCTGGGAAGCCCTGTAAGCCGTTGCAGCCGTGGGCATGCAGATGGTGGGAGGGAGCTGGAAGGCAGCCGCAAAATAAGACATCCCCCAAAATAAGACCCAGTGAGTCTTTTGGTCTAAAACAGAATATAAGACCAGGTCTTATTTTCAGGGAAACATGGTTATTAACACTTTTTTGGCACCCCCCCTCCCCGTATGTATGGCAAGTCTCTGAGAACAGTTGTTTATCTTAATTTACTCATAGATAATTATTGACCCTTTTACTTCTCATCTTTTCAATGTGTTTATAATTAAGAAGATGCTTTCAATCCTCACTGGCACGTCCTAGATAAAATATGGATCTGGTCCCTTCTTGTCTTTCAATCAGGGAGAGAATTTCAGAGAATTCAGTAGGTACATTTCCATTTTCCTAGCACTGGGTTTCCTTTCTGTCTTTCGAAGCTGAAAGACAGGCAATTGCATCATGGTTAAATTCTCTCACAAATGGGAGGTGCCAGAGAAAAGAGTATAACTAGAAAATGCCAAAAAGACAACTGCTTCTCAGTTTAAAAGAACCTGAGATGACACAGCGACCCTAAGAGGGTGTACAAAACATTCTCAGGAAAGTTATCAACTTCCAGTCTATTATTTGAGTGTAGTGTCCTGACTCCAGATCAAGCATTCCATATTCTAAAGTTCTGTCCTGACTTTAGGACAAAATAGCTTTTACTTTCATGGTGTCTCTCAGTGTTCTTGTTGTTGTTAGTTGCGAAGTCGTGTTCAACCCATCGTGACCCCATGGACAACGTTCCTCCAGGCCTTCTTGTTCTCTACCATCCTCCGAAGTCAATTTAAGCTAACACCACTGCTTCAGTGACTCCATCCACCCACCTCATTCTCTATTCTCCCCTTCTTCTTTTTCCCTCAATCTTTCCCAGCATTAGGCCCTTCTCCAGTGAGTCCTTCCTTCTCATTAGGTGGCCAAAGTATTTGAGTATTTGACGATACTCAGTGTTCTAATGTTCTTATCAATGGTCTTATCATTATTATTTTTTTAATTCCTTCAACTACTGAAACTTGGAAAAGACATTAAGTAATAACAGTCCCAATTCTTCATACCATTGACTAGATTATCCATAGGTTTCCATAAAGTGGCTCCAGCTATTCAGCCTCTGAACCAGACGTTCCCATATAGAAATATGCCTGATTCCTAATATTTTCAAACACTTGTTCCCATTTAAAGCAAATTTGGCCCAGGATGTCTTGCAAGAGCAAACTTCAAGTCCCGCAACACTGTGTGTAAATTTTAACTTTTAAACCTTTTATTATTTAGCTCACAAAATAGACTCTGTCAGCAAAACTACTGACAGTAACCCTGAGCAATTAGAATACTTGATTGCTATTCCAGAGCCACTAAATATTCAGTGAAGAGACTGTCAAAGGAGACAGTTTTTATTAAGGACTCTGAATAAAACACTCTGCATCTATATCAATTATATTATCCACCACTACTTCATACAAATAAAAGACTTTATTCTCTCCAGTGCAAATTATTCTTCCCCCCACCCCTCAAGAATAAAAGCAGCTAGGCACTCAAATAGTATGCCATTACTGAAAAAGCCAAAATTCTACATAAGGTCAATCTTATTTCTCATTGAACACAGGTTTTGCTTGTTTTTGTTCAGAAACAATATAAAATATATAACGATAAATATGCTACAAGGTATTAATATGGCAGCCCTGTAAAAGCCAAGTGCCCTGAGTGTAAACTCATTATACACTAGAATAACTTTAGGCAGCAGGTAGAAACTTCCATGAAAAAAAAAATCAAAAAATCTTTGTAAATAAAAACAATCACAGAGGAAAGATCTCAAGCTTGATTCCTGCCTAATAGACTAAATAAAGGGACTGTTTTTCCTAACGCTTTCAATCATACAATATTGTGTTTCATTACCAAAAAATGAAATACAGACCATGCACAGATGTACAGGTTTTAATATGAGACTTAACTATAAAGAAGCTGAGTTTTAATCAAACAAATATTACTATAAAGCGACACATAAGATAGAACATCCATAAAATCTAAAAATATTCCCAACTGGCATTTGAAATTCAACAGAGTTGACCCTACTTGGATGAACAAATTCTGAACAGGGACACCATCACCAGCCTGTATGTCTGTCTTCAATTGTCTCCTTCTGTATCCAAGATGGGAGCATCTGGTGTAAATTTCTCTCAAACAGACCTTGGTCCTGTGGGGGGCACCTCTATGAAGCCCTAGATCAGGGATGGGGAACAATGGTCCTTTTATGACTTGTGGACTTCAATTCCCAGAATTCCTGAGCCACCTCAGGAATTCTGGCAGTTGAAGTCCACAAATCGTTAAAGGGCCATCATACCCCACCTCTGCTCTAGACTAAGGGCTTGTTTGAAAAGATAACAATTCTGAAGAATTGTAGCAGGGGCAACTGTAAAGTGCTGCGTATGGCTTATTCTTTTAATTTAGAAAAATGGAAATTTGGAGTTGAATCGAGCTTTAAAAAAGCTGCTCTGCATTTTTAAAAAGATGTTAAGCTTCAGCAGGAAAACAAAAATCTGCTGACATTAATGTTTCAGTTAATCAGTTGCCAGCATTTCAGATACTCTTCCTTTATGTACCTATCCCTTTTTAATAAATCCCAAATTGATTCTTTCTCTCCAATCGGGCAATCTGAATTATAATCCTAATTATATTGTCAGGACAGATGAATGCTCCCAGAAAGGTTAAAGGAGGAATTGTTATTTAACATCTTGGTGCTGTTCTGGTGACCTCTCTCTTTAGTTTCCGCTTGAGACAGACCATTTATCAGGGGTAAAAAAAAAAGGAAGCCATTTTGTCAGGAAAGGTCAGTGACACAGGCCTGGAGTGAAAGAATTAATCCACTTCTTAGTTAGAACACATTAGCCCTTTTAATTAAATAGAATTAATACAATACAACAGCAGAGTTGGAGGGGACCTTGGAGGTCTTCTAGTCCAACCCCCTGCCTAGGCAGGAAGCCCTATACCATTTCAGACAAATGGCTATCCAACAACTTCTTAAAGATTTCCAGTGTTGGGGCATTCACAACTTCTGGAGGCAAGCTGTTCCACTGATTAATTGTTCTAACTGTCAGGAAATTTATCCTCAGTTCTAAGTTGCTTCTCTCCTTGATTAGTTTCCACCCATTGCTTCTTGTTCTACCCTCAGGTACCTTGGAGAATAATTTGACTCCCTCTTCTTTGTGACAACCCCTGAGATATTGGAACACTGCTATTATGTCTCCTCTAGTCCTTCTTTTTATTAAACTAGACATACCCAGTTCCTGCAACCATTCTTCATATGTTTTAGTCTTCAGTCCCCTAATCAACTTTGTTGCTCTTCTCTGCACTCTTTCTAGAGTCTCCACATCTTTTCTACATCGTAGTGACCAAAACTGAATGCAGTATTCCAAGTGTGGCCTTACCAAGGCATTATAAAGTGGTATTAACACTCCACGTGATCTTGATTTATGTAGCCTAGAACTGTGTTGGCTTTTTTGGCAGCTGTTGCACACTGCTGGCTCATATTTAAATGGTTGTCCACTAGGACTCCAAAATCCCTCTCAGTTACTACTATTGAGCAAGTTACAACCTATACTGTACCTGTGCATTTCGTTTTCTTGCCTAAATGTAGAACCTTACTCTTTTCACCACTGAATTTCATTTTATTAGATAGTGCCCAATGTTCAAGTTTGTCAAGATCCTTCTGTATCTTAAGCCTGTCTTCTGGAGTGTTGGCTATTCTTGCCAGCTGGTGTCATCTGCAAATTTGATGAGTTCCCCATTTATTCCCTCATCCAAATCATTGATGAAGATGTTGAAGAGTACTGGGCCTAAAACAGAGCCTTGGGGTACTCCACTGTATACTTCCCTCCATGTAGATGCAGTTCCATTGAGGACTACACGTTGAGTGTGGTTGGTCAGCCAGTTACAAATCCATCTGCTGGTGATGCTGTCTAATTACATTACCTAATTATATTAAATTAATTAAATTAAGTTAAATCCAGAACTAGCTCAATCATTATCGAAATCCTATTATCATTACTTCACTAGGTTATGTCTCATTACCTTTTCATAAGGTAAACGTTATTGCGTGGAAAGTCTGTCTGGAAAACAGTTATTACTGTACAACTGTTGCACAATGAGCCCACATCTCAAGACTTGATTTGTGTCATATTTAAGAACTTCAGAAGAGCCTTTGCAACTGGTCTCTCCACAGTTAGTCAAAGGCAATTTTCATATTAGTTTCAGCCAATATGAGCTTTAGTCCTTTACAGTCTTAGTGACAGTTATTCATACCCTGCTCACTGTAAGCCTGCATCACAACAACAAACTTTCATGCCCAGAAACTGTATTTTCTCCAACTGCAAATTGGAGGAGTGCGCAGCAGCCATCTGCCTGGAAATCAGAAAATATTGCATAGTTCTAGCAGCAAAAGCTCACATCTCAAGACCCACCACCTGAATTGCTTCATATTTAGCATCTAAAGAAAAACTTTTGCAACAAATATCTCCACAATTAGTCAGTTCTCATACCAGCATCTGCTGAGATGCATCAGCTTCGGCCATAATATTTTACTACTAACACATAATCACAACATATTTCACTATTCAGAAAATGCAGCTGGTGCAGAATGCAAGCAGCCTGTTTGCTGGTGGGTAAGAGCTGCTTCAGTGATTGATAAAAGTTGTATTTTTTAAAATTCAAAACATAAAATAAAATTCTATGTGTTGGTTTTAACCTATGTAGCCTTTTACATGGCTTGGCTCCCATTTACCAATGAGGCTGTTACCTTCAAACAGAATCCTGTGCATTCGGGATGGGAGAGGAAGCTTGGAATGTATTTCCTTTCACAACAGAACTTGGCTATGAAGTGAGACCAAAAACAGGCCTTGTCGTTATGGAATAGTCTTCCCCCAAGAGGTCAGATCAGCCCCACAGAGTTATCTCTTAAGAAGGCAGTGAAGATTGTTTTATGACAGGGAATGAAAAATGATTTTTTTAGTCTTTTTATTTCTGAATTGAAATGACATTTCATTCTTTATTTTCTTTTAAAATGTGAATTTATGGAAGCATATTATAGTTTTATGGGGCTTAACAGTTCTTTTTTTATGGTGGTTAACTATTTTGTTTGATTTGTATAGTTTTATTATTGTGAACCATCTTTTATCCCACTATTTGAATATGGTGAGATATAAATTATGGAACAACAAACCAAAAAGATTGAACCTATTTGCATAGAATTAAGAAGGTCTCATATTTTCAATACTTCATTGAAAGTCCTACAAACTAGGAAGAAGAGAAAGAGCTTCTTTATAAGGCAGAGAACTCATGCAAAAGTTACAGAAATGGTATTTCTGTTCCCTGTTTTTTCAAGCACTCATTTCCTTGCTACCCCTCATGTATGACAATAACATAATACAGAAAATAGTGTCTTGCTCACAATTAGCTACAAATACCCAAGCAAATAACCATGTAGATCTAAAGCAGCTGGCAAATTAAATATAAAAATGTATGTTCTTACAGAAACTTATTACTTTGTATACTATTACTAGCCTTAAATGCAAAAATGCAGAAAACAAATATTAGCACAAGATAGCAAATCATAGTCCCTCCTCCAATACCAACGGAATTCTTCATTTGCCAGATAAAGCCTTAAGATCTCCCCAAATCTCCACCTTGAAAATCAACATCTCGAAATCCATGGCTGCTATTGGCTGAATAAAGGATTATTAGGCTCATCTAGTCCACCTTGTCTGCATCAGGTCATTTTGTACATGAAGATGAAATCAGGGTAATTTAAATTTGTGAGTCAAAGAAGCCTAGAAGTTAGTTATGGCCCAACTGTGGCGGAAAGCAATAATGCACATATGTTTTATTGGATAGCTGACAGACTCTTCCATCTCCAACATAAAGCACCCATCTCTATTTTGAAAGCAATAAAAAAGAACATAAAGCACCCATCTCTTGACAGAGGGTGCCATTGCTATTAAATTGGTAAGAGATAATATCAGTCACTGAGTAAAAATTAGTTGCTCACACAGGAAAATTGGGGAAAATGTACTATTTTTTCCTGCCACTTTGGCAGTGGACATAGCCGTGCTGATAAATCCCGTTTCAAGGATTCTCTCTTTTCTATAATTAAGGATCTAGGACCACTAAGACACCACTGCATAATACTCAGGGTGAACTTTGGTTATTGAAAATGTAGAGTCATTTTCGCATCTTTAGAATCTCATTTCTTTCATGTGGAGATGACATGATATAACGCAGCTGGTCACCTGTGGTCAGTTGAACACTGGAGACTCAAAATACACTATGGCAGGGGTGTCAAACCTGCGACCCATGGGCTGGATGTGTCACACACTGGCCACGCTTATCCCCATTTTATCAAAGGGGAAAAAAGTCGAGAAACACCACGTGACGAAAACATGACGTCACGAGTTTGACACCCTGCACTATGGCATCCTAGGGGATCAGAGGTGGTATTCAGCCAATTCTGACAGGTTCTGGAGAACCGGTAGCAGAAAATTTGAGTAGTTTGGAGAACCGGAAAATAGGCTGGGCCTTCCCCTGCTACCTCCCAGCTGATCTTCTTTTGTTGCCCTGAACAGAACAGAGCTGGAAAGCAGCTTAGTGGGGTGAGGAGGGAATGCGGATTTTGCAGTATGCTTCCCCCTGCCATGCCCACAAAGCCACACCCACAAAGCCACACCACGTCCACAAAGACACAGAACTGGTAGTAAAAAAATTGGAATCCCACCATTGTAGGGGATGGTACGACCTTGTTGATAATAAATGTTGTAAGATAGAAACTAGCATAACTTACCATTTTGTCCAGAAAGATCACCAAATCCTGAGGTAAATAAGCAAAAAAAAAAAAAGAAAGAAAGAAAAGTCAGGCATTGACAATCAAGTTCTTGAGAAAAACCCTCTTATTTTGTCTTCCACTGCTTAGTCCATCCTGGGCCAGCCCAGGCAGATTCAGACTGAGAGCAGAAGGAACACAACATCATGCATGTTCTCAACGCTATTTGCACTCCATCGGAATTGAATTTTAGCAGATCATAAAAGTGCACTTTGGGCATGCAGCCAATTCAATCTACCTAGGGTAGACACTATCTTATTCATTCAAAACCTGAAACACCCTCAGTATATGAAATGAAATTTTCCTATGTCTCCCACTGGTCACCTTCTGAATCATATTCCACTGTGTTTGACAGAAGTGTGGATGCTTTCCAAGTTGAAGTTTAGCTTTTCTAACTTAGGCTATTTCCTATGTCTATATGGGTTCAGGGTAGGTGGGGACAGTCTTTCAGTAGAAACCTGCATCTTTTACTAACTCTTACACACACACACACCCTACCCCCCAGTGCAATTGTTCCCTGCCCTGTCCTTCTCTGCATGGAGAAAATGACTCTTCCTAATGATGGACTTCACTCAGCGATGGCATTTACTCCTGGGCTGCAGAATGCCAGATACTGTATAAAAGCAAATAGCCCTTTTAGATTCCTTAATACCGGTTTAACAGAAAGCAGATAGATAATTACACGTATAAGCATCGCATCTGCTGCTTTGCCTATCAAATGGCTTAATTGTTCTTGCAACCAAAAGTATAATATAGGAATCTCACTATTAGAATGCTGCCCATGAACATTGTATTCCAAAACCATAATTATAATCCTACAAATTCTCACACAAATCACCACACTTATTTAAAATGTTCAGGAAGTCAATGTTTTAGAGCTGTATGAACTAACAATCCTCAAGTGTGGATTTTTTAGTGGAATTGAAAAAGTGACTTAAGGAAATCACTCTCATTTAGCTTTAAACAGCTTTGGTAATATGGAGGAGAAAAAGCTGGCTAAGTTACAATTCCTGTAGTATAAATTACTAAGAATCCATGTGATGTGATATATTTACCTAGGAAAAACCAGTAACTTTTTTATTTTATAATCCTCAATTCCTAAAAAATAAATGGGCTATGATATATACCAGGGGTGTCAAATTTGATTTCATTGAGGGCCACATCAGGGTTGTTTGACCTCGGGGGGGCCAAGGTAGGAGTGGCCAGGGTAGGCGTGGCCAGGGTGGGTGTAGCCAGGTCGATGTCACTTGTGTAAGGGGTACCTGTGGTGATCAAGTGCTAAAGCAGGACTTCCTTCAGACCATCCCTCATTCTCAAAATCTCCTTCCCTCCATCCTTCTTTCTTCTTTTTCCTTTCATTCCTTGCTCTCTTCCAATCTTTTCTTCTTTTTCTTTGTCTTTCCTCTTTCCCTTTCTCCTTTCCTGTCCCTTCTTGCATGCTCAAATGCAAAAGGGAAAACATTTCTCCTTTTATTTTGTTTTTAGTTTCTTTTGCTAGACCTCTACCAGTGAAAATGGAGCTCAGGGAGGGGTATGTGCGCCCCCCCCCCGGACCCTGTTTTCGGCCTCCTGCAGTCATCTGCCATCCTAAAAAGAGCTCAGAGTTCCATTTTCACTGGCAGAGGGCTGCAGGAGGCCATCCAGGCTGAAAGCGGGGCCCAAGAGGATCGCACGGGGCTCTCCCAAGCTCTGTTTTGACTGGCAGGGGCATTGCAGGCCGGTCCTTTGCTATTTCCCAGATCCGGCCTGCGGGCCTTGAGTTTGACACTCCTGTTATATACATAAGGTAGAAATGTATTCTGAAAATTCTGTCGACTTTTGTCATTCCCATATGTGCCATCTCCTGCTAGAATTGTACTGGATTACCAAAGCCTCAGTTTATCTGATTTTGTCCTTGGAACTCATTGAAATTGCACCAGACTTTTTACCACAATAATAACCACAGTACTGCTGCAATTAAATAACTATAACAGCACCATCATATTAGCATCTTCTTGCTGATTCAACGTAGCCTTATAAGAAGTATGAAATGGTCTGGTTGCTACATTAAACCACTTTAGGCTGAGTTGGATTAGCATACGAATGCTATTCTTTCCTCTCTATTGTGTACAGGTAGTCCTCAATCTACAACCATCCATTGAGCAACTGTTCAAAGCTGAATGAATGGTGATTACATTTGGACCTCGAAGTTCTGCTGTCCCGGCATCCTCATGCTTTATGATTATATTGCTTAGTGATGGAACATCAGGTCCCCCAATTGCTATCATCTTGCATGTAAAAAACTAAGCTATGAGTTATATACAAGTTATACACTTGAAGAGTGTCACATCAGTCATATTCCCATGGCTTTGTTCACTGTTGAACACTCAATTGCCTGAATGTAGTTCTTGCTTACTGATGGCAACTGGGACTAGCAACTCCACTGTAAAGCAACATGGTTGTTAGGTGTGACATTATGTGACCATGATGACTCATAATGGGCAGTTCCAGCAGTCCCAGTTGCTATCAATAGGTAAATCTCACGTGATCTCAGCTTCCTGAAGACAGATGATCACCTTTTGTAACCTCCTACCAGTTTCCCCATTAATTTTGCATGTCAGAAGACAGCAGTGAAGATGATAAATGACATTGTGTGACTGTGAAGATGCTGATATGCTACAATGCAAAGATCATAAGCTCCCCTCTCAATGCCATTTTAACTTCAGATGGTTGCTGAACAACCATTTGTGGGGATCACCTGTATTGATGTTGACCTTCTTTGGTTTAAATACTTCTTTGAACTGTTTTACATATTGATATATCATAAAAGCTCCTGAGTATATCTCAGTCACTACAAGTGAAGGATATGTTATCGAAGATCATGACCTACCTTACAAATTTCTTCCTGAGAATATGCTTCTGTATCTGCAACAAAAACAGGCATTATTAAACCCACTGTAAGCCCATAAATTGATTTTAAAATCCAAGACTTGCCATGGACTTCTTCATGTATGTAATGCCCCTCCAAAAACTTTCAAATTAACACCCTAGATGGGCTTGTTTTCATAGACATGATAAGGAAGAGAAGTTGCTTTCATACAAGACTATAGAAAGAATACTCTATATGGTAGACTAGAAGATGGTTGAATCAAGATTGGAGAAAATCAATTTCAAATATTCAATATACTATAGTACTTTGATTTCTATACTGCTTCACGGTGTTTTACAACCCTCTCTAAGTGCTTTACAGAATCAGCACATTGCCCACAACAATCTGGGTCCTCATTTTACCCACCTTGGAAGGATGGAAGGCTGAGTCAACCTTGAGCCTGGTGAGAATTGAACTGCAGAACTACACCCAGAAGAAGTAGCTTGTACTACTGTATTCTAACCACTGCACCACCATGGCTCATGTTTTTCCATGGAGTGGAAAAACAAAAGTTTTGTCCTATTGAGGATATGAACAACACCCCAAAAGCACTTCAATTTCTTAGTTGTATTAGCAGAAGGCAATGATCCATCCACCAGTCAGCAAGCCTAGACTTTTCTCGGAACACATCACTCCTGGAATTGCTATTACTTTGTATCTACCTCTTTCTCCCGTCCATCCAAAAGTCTACATGCATGAGCAGTTATGTCCCATGACAACTTAGAGAGGAAAAAAAGAAAATTACAAACTCTGGCAAAATAGAGATGCCAATCTTACTACTGAAGTTAGAAGTTTCAGCCAGCAGGACAGTTTCTAACAAAATGTAGAATAAAATCAAACTGAACTATTCAATAACAGAGCAAACATAATGGCCATTTAAATCCCATCTTATCTCTGGGCTATTGAACAGAACTCTGGTTTGGAATCTTGCACCCTGAAACTCTTGAGACCACAATATTATGCTAGAATCTAATTCCTTTTGGGACCATGGATCTTGCATAATGATGACACAACAGCTCCCCTCAGCATATGACATGCAATAAGATGATTCTGAACATAATCATTTAAGGAAGAAAGGGGTGGGGGAGAGAAATGAAGAAGCAAGCTGTCCTTGTATTTCTAACAAGCTTCAAAGGATTTATGTCCACCCTCTGCATCCCTAGTAGCCACCAGAATCCATAAGTAGTCCCTACACTCATCCGCTCAGGGCAATTTAATATCTTATTCCACTCAGGACCCAGTTGTGTCAACCTTCCATTTTAATCTCCCAACTATATCCTTTACATGTCATCACTCTGGCAGTGTGGGAAATGAAATGACAACAATCAGACTGGAACACTCTTGTTTCTTGCCACTGCTGCCAAGACCGTTCATGACCAGAAGTCAGAGGCACCGTGCCAAGAAAATTCTGGAGCAATTTTACATCCAAAAGGAAGGAGGACTCTTACAATTTGTGAAATGTGAAATATAAATATAATCTGACCCTAGATTTTTCTGCAAACAATATAAAAAGAAAAATCAACTACATCTCAATTGTTTGACTACTACTGGGACTTGTTTACTGACACACAGTTGTGTGCCCACACATAATCAGAGAAAATAATGCTTGACATTCCGATAATGAGAGGATTACAAATCTAAATACGATGAGAAAATGTCATGTTTATTTATAAGTTCTTCCTAGCGGTGTCGGCCAACGAAGTGGCACGCGCATATATAAAATGCAAGTAAATCAGTAAAATGTTTTAAAAATCATGTTCAAATGCAGTGTTGATTTGGGCGTTTTGTTGTTTGATATCTCAAAAATGGCAGAATGGAGCAATAAGCTTTTATAGCTAGCATTATGCCAAACGTTAAAGTGGTGCAGTGGCCTAGAGGTGGAGCTCTCGCCTCACATTCAGGAGGCTTGAGTTCGAACCTAGGTAGAAGCAGATATTTCTCTCTCTGGGTGCGATGAGAATATATCTACTGAATATAACTCCATATTGGAGACAGGAAGGGCGTCCAGCCAGTAAACACTCAGCTCCATTCAATTGTCCAGACTCTACCCTGCAAGGGATTATGGGGTCATTAAAAGGAGATGATTAGGCCAAACATTCAGATAGCTGCTTCGTTCTACTTCATGCCACACGGCCTAACATTTGCAAAAGTTATCAGCAGGGCTATGCTCTATATCAGGGGTGTCAAACTCAATGTCATTGAGGGCCGCATCTGTTGTGTTTTATCTTGGGGGGAGCAGGGTGGGTGCAGCCATCTTGACGTCACTCGTGTCGGGAGTGCCTGTGGTAACCCGAGTGCTCTGCCAGTGAAAATGGGCTCCCGAGCTGTTTTCGGCTGTGCCAGCCTCCTGCAACCCCTCCTGCAAGCGAAGACAGAACTTGCAGCCCTCCCGAGCTCCATTTTCACTGGCAGAGGTACCATGGACCAGTCCTTCGCTGTTTCCAAGCGGCCCTGCGGGCCAGATCTAAGCACCCTGCAGGCCAATTCTGGCCCGTGGGCCTTGAGTTTGACATCCCTGCTCTACATAGTGCTGCCCTGGTAGGCTATTCAAAGCTTCAGTTAGTTTAAAATGTGGTGAACCAAGTAAAGACAGGCTCAGTTTGCCACTGTGACAACTCTACTATGGTTGTGTTGACTATCAGCTGGCCATTGAGTGCAATTCAAGAAGCCTTGTTTGACAGTCAAGGCTATTATTTTGGGAAAAGATTCCCAAGATTCTAATGCAGATAACTTACAAATGGTACTGATCATTCGAAGTTATAATAGCACTGAAAAAAGTGACGTATGACTGTTTTTCTCATTTATGACAGTTGTAGCATCCCCATGGCCACATGATCAAAATCCAGATGCTTGGCAATAGACTCATAGTTATGACAGCTGCGGTGTCCTGAGGTCATGGGATCACCTTTTGGGACCTTCTGAAAAAGTCAGTAGAGATTCACTTGACTGTGTTACTAATTTAACATCTGCAGTGATTTACTTAACAACTATGACAGGAAAATAGGGTAAAACACAATAACTGTCTCACTTAGCAACAGAAATTTTCGGCTCAATTGTGTTCATAAGCAGATGACTATCAGTAAGCACTACTCTACATGTATGCCTGTGCATTGAAGAAAGGCAGCAAATGTTACTGAAACACACACACACAAAGTTCAAATTCCAGCTCCTCTATATCTACTGTTTATTAATTTTCCTTAAATAACTCAAGGTGGTTGAGATAGATTGGGCCGAGACAGAATTTCTGCCCAAAGTCACCCAGTGAGTCTCCAAGCGTGAGGGTAGAGAATTTTCTTCCTTTATCAAATTTATATAGCTGCCCATCTTACAACAAGTGACTCTGGGTTGCATATAACAAGGCTTTTGTAGCTAGTTTTCCCAGTCTTAGTCCAACTCATCAACCACTACACCATACTGGCTTTACGGTGGTAGAGTTGGGAAATGCCTATCTTAGCTTGTGACCTTTGAGAGTTGCTATCAGTTACAGACACGTTTACTGCATGAAGCCAATTAATATGTAAGCTTTAAAAATGCAAACATCATTGCAGGGTTTAAACTACAGCAAAGGTGCAAGGATTAGTTAGGGAATATTTAAACTCTTTGCTCATCTTTTGGATCCTGACAAAACAGTTGATTTCAGGGTCTTTAGAGCAGACTTAAATAGATTAAGGGGTCAATGTTACTGTAAGACACTTTCATTCATTTAAAATTATTACCGTGATTTCTTTGCTTTGCAAGGTGTCTCTTGTATTGCTAAAACCCATGAGGAAGTTGTGAGTGAAGAACTAACAAGTGACTTAAATAGCAATGTCATATTTTAAAAGTGGACGATTTCAGTGAATCTGTTTTAAAACACACACACACACACACAAACACACACACACAGAGGGAGGGAGGGAGGGAAGGAGGGAGGGAGGGAGAGAGGGGGGGGACATATACCTGGTGGACCCACAGAATCTCCATAGCCTTTCATTTGCAAGGCAATGACACGGAAGCCAGCATCAGCAAGGGCAGGAATCTAACATGGAAAAAAAGACAAAAGTAACCTTGTTGGGTGCACAAGTAATGTGGGCCCATTTTCCTACAACCCAAAGCTTCCATGTAAACATTGCAGCTGCCATATATTATGTATGAGAAAGGGATATTCCTTTTCCTTCAAGTAAGTTGAACTTATTTCAAAATATGGCATTCATGCAAATTAGGAATAAATATGTTTAAAAATTATGTCACCTGGAACCTCCAAGAAAACCAGGACTCTGGAAATCCGTGGCAGAGGCAAATCACTGGACCACTCCCCATCTCCACAAAGTGCAACTCGGTGTCTGGCTAAAGACATGAAGGAAGGAAGAAAGGCTTGAGTCGGAATTATCAAAGGCAGAAGAAACTGCATCTCTAAACTTCAGAGCAAATTGTTAAAAAGTAGGTCAAGCATAATAACAAAAACAGAAAACAGCTATATGCAAAGCAAAGCAACGGCTTGGAGAGAGCACCTACCTCCGCCCCCTACTTAAAATTGCCGTATGGGAAATGAGAAATAGATAATCAAAACCCACCTTCCTGTAAAGAAACTGGTATTGTCAGTGGCGGAAGTCAAGGAATGAATCCAAGCAAATGGGAGATATTGCTAGCTTTTACAACAGCAGCAAAATGGCATTATTTTCTCTCTCTTATAGTACATTACAGCCCCAGCTAAATGGCACTGTTTACATGTAGAGGGGTTGAAAAAGCATTTGCTGAACTGCAATGAAGAACATGAGAGAGACTGAAAATAAGGCCAGATTTGCTTTCAGCTGGATGCCGCCTGGACAGATGCAAACAAGGTGACTGAAATCATGTCTTGCTAATTATTTGGGATAAATCTGAGCCTGCTGTTTTCATTATATGAAATGACTAAGGCACAATACATGATTCAGAACAGAACAGAATAATAAGATTTGGAAGGGACCTTGGAGGTCTTCTAATCCAACCCTCTGCTCAGGCAGGAAACCCTATATTATTTCAGACAAATCGTTTTCCAATTTCTTCTTGAAAATGATTTTTCATTTTTATATGCTCAAATCACAATAAACAGAATTGCTTTCCCTGTTGTGACCTGTTAGTGGAGCTGGCAGCAGATTCAGGCTGTGAGGAGGTTGGGGAGGAATATGGGCCAGTCCTGGAGTCTGGGAAAGGCACTGTTGAGGGCTCTGTGTCAGAGGCAGAGAGGGGCCTAGGGCCGTATTGGCAATTGGCAATTTAATAAATTTGTATGCCGCCCAATCCCATAGGACTCTGGGCGGCTTACAGAAAGATAAAAATAAAAGTTAAAAAAGTAACGAGATACAATTTAAAAAGAAGCACACACCATACATTCCATTTAAGTGGGGCTGGACCATGTTCAACAACCCCAGGCCTGCCGGAACAGCCAGGTTTTAGTGGCTTTTCGGAAGGCCGGGAGAGTGGGAAAGTTCCGGATCTCTACGGGTAGATCGTTCCACAGGGCCGGAGCAGCTACAGAGAAGGCCCTCCCCCAAGGAGCCACCAGCCGGCATTGTCCGGTCGACAGCACTCGGAGAAGGCCCAACCTGTGAGATCTTATTGGTCGTTGGGAGATATGTGACAGGAGGCGGTCTCTCAAATATCCAGGTCCTAAGCCATGTAGGGCTTTAAAAGTAATAACTAGCACCTTGAGGCACGTTCAGAGACCAATAGGAAGCCAGTGCAGCTCACGGAGGATAGGTGTAACATGGGTGTACCTAGGTACACCCGATATCGCTCGCGCGGCTGCATTCTGTATGCAGTGGTGGGTTTCAATTTATTTTACTATTGGTTCGCTTATGCGTGCTAATGCAATGGGTGGGTGGGCAGAGCCTCCCGCCGCCACCACTACTGGTTCGCCCGATACAGGGTGAACCAGCAGAAACCCACCTCTGGCCGTATGCCAGTTATCAGCTGCCTTCAGAGTCAGAGATTAGTGAGGCAGATGAACAGCTGGAGCCTGTTTCCAGTGTGCGCATGCGTAAAGTTGCCAGACGAAGGGAACAGCTAAAAAACAGGGTCGACTTAGGAGTAAGGCGATGAATGGCCCCTCCCAGAGAAAATAAAAGAGGAGTGAAAGGGGAGTGGAGTTTGCAGGAAACAATTAGCTCGCTTAATTGGTTCATGACTCTCCGAGACTCCTTGCCAAGTTTTGCAGATATCGGCCTGGCAGCTCTCCAAGTCACATAAGGTCTGTGACTATAAATCCTCCCTTGTAAGGCTTTACCGGATGTGAATGAGCAGAATTCACAGTAAATTAATAAAAGGGGTTTTTGTCTGGACAAGGAGTTTGCTTCATGCTCTTGAGAAGCCTACATTAGAACACCCCTACTGAAAGCAATTAAAACATCAATTTTAAATATCATTTCTATCATTACCTTGATTTTTACATATCCATGGGCCACATCTTGGGGCTCACATGCTGAAGGAAGATAGTCTTCCTGGTCAAGAAGCTGTGGAACAGATAATTAAACGAATGAGATTTCAAGCACCAAATCAGTCTGTTCAGGATGGGGATCTATTATGATTAGCAACTGATCTCTACGATGTTTAATAACAGGATTTTTTGCCCCATTCCTGACGTTTTTCCTTTAAAAAAAACATGACGGGAGAGGTCAGGAATTGAACTTGGAAGGTTTCAACATGAAGAGAGCATGCTAATTACTGAACGAAGACCTAGTATCTTTTTATTTTAAATATTCATAACCTGTCTCTATCATTAAAATGATTTTGATGCCACTAATCATTGTAATGCTTGTAAAAAAAGCAATAGTTAGACTTCGTGAATAAAACCTGGCAATAATTTCAGAAGACACATAATAGCTAAATTGAAAGAGGACAAAATGCAACATTTTTAATTTCACATCAAGAGAAGGACCCAGAAGAAAAGAGAGGATCATGTTTTCCATACTGCTCCCAGGAAAATTAAATGAACACCTCAACTTGAAGATTTCACTTACTTACTAGTAACAGCTGAATTAAGTCAATTGCACAAACATAAAATAACCATACTAACTAGGTTCACACAGGACTCTTGAATGCACTGAGAAAATCAATCTATTCCAGCAACAAATCAAAGTTGAAGATGGATGGAGGAATGGACAGATGTGGAGGGAAATGTACAAATATTCAGGCTTGCTCCTCTTGTAATTATAGATAACAGAGAAGTTTTAATTGACGCAAGTATTCAAGAACCTTCTGCTAAAATAATATAATAGTATTTTCCAAATATCTATGATATAACAAAAAGGACTGAAAACCCAATTAAAAAAGTAAAAAGGAAGTAAAAAGCTGAAATTCATTCTGCTCAATTTCTCATAAAAATTCCATTCCTGGAAGATAATGAAATCCAGCTAAAAAATGATTTAAAAGCCCACATTTAAATGGCCTGCTTTTAAAAACAATCTTGCTAAGGGGAAAATGCTCTTCTAAATATTTCAAAATTTTAATGCAACACAAATCCAATAATTTGCTCACTGCAAAGGTAGGAAGAAACCTGGGTCCACAGAGAAATGCAGATCCCTATGTTTTGTTTTTTTTAAAGGGAAAGAAGCAGATCCACTTTCAAGGAATCAGCTGCTACGTGAGTTGGATGAAGTACTTTTGGGTAGACCTAACAAAAGTATTACAGAAAAAAATGTGTCCATTGCAGCACAAAGTAACCAGATCCTGCTGGGCTTTAAACGGCCAACCACTGAGTCAGGTTTACAAGGTTAATATTGTATACCCAGGAATGTGGAAATCAGCCAGTCCTGGGCAGCTGTGTCATTTCCATCACCATAATGCCTTGCCACTAATCTCCTCCCGGGTTCAGCTATTGTTGTCATGTTCATCTTGCAGAATAATAGAGTTGGAGGGGGGAGTGGGATTCAAAATTTTTAGCCTCCTGCACAGGGGTGGGTTTCAACCGGTTCGCGGCGGTCCCTGCGAACCGGTTGGTCGCCGAACCCGGAAGTAAGTAACTTCCGGGAACGGCGAAGGGCCCACCCGCGCCCGCGCTCCTTACCCGGTTTTGACGAATTCTGCGCTTCCACGCATGCGCAGGACGCATACAGCGCCTGCGCGATCCTCCAGGAGCAGCTGGAGCATCGCACAGACGCTAGTACGCATGCGTGTGCCACGCGCGTGTACGCGCGTGCCGCACGTGTGTGCGAGGACGCCGCCGGCCTCGTTCCAACCGAACCAGTTGGAACGGGGCGAGAAACCCACCCCTGCTCCTGCACCATGGGGGGGGGGCTCTTTTGCCTTCCTCAGGCTCCGGAGGATTCCTTAAGCCACTGGGAGGGTGAAAATGGCCTCCCTCGGTCTCCGGAAGGAGGCCATTCCAGATGCTGGAAACGGGCCCATTTCTGGACTTCTGGAAGGCCCGTTCTTTGCCCTTCCCAGGCTCCAGAGGCTTTCCTTGAGCCTCCAGGAGGGCGAAAAGGCCAGAAATGAGTTTGTTTCCAGATTTCCAGAAGGCTCATTTTTTAGCCTCTGCGCGGGCCCTGCACTTACCTGGCATCCAAAATGGGCCACGTGGAGACTCCTGGGAGGGGCGGAGTCAGGCAGTCCTTGCAACTACCTGTTCAGCGAACCAGATGTAAAATTCCGAACCAGTTGAATCCCACCCCTGGTTGGAGGGGATCTTGTAGATTATCTAATCCAACCCCTCGCCCAACAGACCCTACACCATTTTGGACAGATGGCAATCCAGCCTCTTCTTGAAAGCTTCTCACTGTCCGAAAATGCCTCCTTCTTTCCAGGTTGAATCTCTCCTTGATCAGTTTCCAATAGCTTGACCCCTTCCTCTCTGTGGCAGCCCCTCAAATATTGGAACACTGCTATCATGTCAAGATGGCTACAGTTAACACTAACTGTACAGTACTGGCAAAAGAGGCATGTAAGCTTATGAGCTATACAGAACCAACTATCAGTCAGGAAAAATTATAGTAGTTCTTAGCCACACGTATAGTTACCCCATGAGAATGAGCCCCAAAAGAGATGGAAGTAGAAAGGCAGCAGCTATTCCAGAAATTGCCCAGTTGGATTCTTTCCTTCTCTTCCCTCTGCCTGCACTCAACCCTAGCTACTGCCTGCAACAGTCCTAAGGGAAGCATCCTTTTATTTTTTTCATAATTTTTTTCCAATTTTGTGCAAATACAATTCTCGCTGCTGTTGTTACATGTATAATCAAATATGTATCTTCTTTGTTATATTTCTCTGGTAAGATACCTAATAAAAATGTCTCTGGTCTTAACTCTATACTTCAGTGTAACATTTTCTCTAACCATCTTCTTATTTAAATCCAATAATTCCTTGCTTCTGCACATGTCCACCACATGTGCAAACCTGGAAGTTGTTGACATTTCCAACATTTCGCTGATTTATCTTTAAATATCTTTGCTAATCTTTCGGGTGGCATGTGCCATCTATAAAGCATTTTATACAAGTTTTCTTTATACGCTGTTGACATAGTTAATTTTTAATTCCTTTCCCATAGTTGTTGCCATTTTTCTAACTCAATTGTATAACTAAAATTATTTTCCCATGCTATCATTATTTCCTTAACCTTTTCTTCTTCCAATCTGATTCGTAATAGATAGTTGTATAATATTTTAATCATTTTTTTCTTCTGTTCCCATGAGTATCTTCTTATCCAGCTCTGAGCTTCCCAGATTAAAACCATACTCTCTCTTATCTTTTTCATATCTTGATTGTATTTGCAATTGTGAGAACCAACCAACCGTATTTTCCGGCGTATAAGATGACATTTTAACCCAAAAATATTATTTCAAAAGTCGGGGGTTGTCTTATATGCTGGGTATATCCAGCAGCTGTGTTTTGCCTTGAAATTTGCTCTCCCAGCAACCAGAAGGGGACATTCTCCCAGCGGCGTCTCAGGTACAGCAAGTTTCAAGGCAAAACGCAGCTGCTGGAATCGGTGCGCCTGCAACTTAATGCTCTCCGAGAAGCCTGCATTACCAGGAGCAGCAGCAGCGGGCATCACCGCCACCCCTCCCCCCCCCCCCCAGTGTCCAGCATCCTCCTCGGGAGGCTCGCGTCCATTTACACATCTCTCCCAAGCTTCTCTCGGGAGGTTAAATGGGAGGTGCCCCACCAGCAGAGCCTCCGGATGAAAGGCGAGTGAAGGGTGCAGTGACATGAGAGGCTGGCTGGCCGTCCACGAAGGCAGCTCTTGAGGCAGGAGGCAGAGATGAGGCCCAGGGCTTGCTTCCCTGCCTCCTTCCTCTGAGAGCTGTGGGTGGCAGAGAAAACAAACTTCTGGGAAGCTGGCAAAACAGAATTTTTCGCCAACTGGAAGGTGTGTTGGGGGGGGGGGCAAGAGAGAGAGAGAGAGAGAGAGAGAGAGAAAGAGAAAGAAGGAAAGAAAAAGAAAGAGGGAGAGACACAAGAAAGAAGGAAGGAAAGAAGGAATGAATGAATGAAGGAAGGAAAGAAAGAAACAAAGAAAGAAAGAAAAAGAGAACTTATGATCACAATTGAGCCCAAAATTTTGGTTGCTAAGCAACAGCGTTGTTAAATGAGTTTCACCATATTTTACAAGTTGGCCATACAGTAGTATTCTGTCACCGGTTGCCTCCTAGCAAATGGACCTTTTGGTATTGTCATTTATATACGGTGTTTTCGAGCTTAACTTAATACACTATTATAACATTTAGGAGAACCCAGCTCCAGGTGAGCAGTGAATAGTGTGATTTTTGTAGTGGGCCAGAACTGGAATGCTATTAAGATGGTAAAGCATAGCACTTCTCTGACATTTTAACTCTAGGACTTTTTAAAAAATCTGATTGTGAAATCCACATACAGTATATCTCTGAAAACAAGACAGTAGGAAGAATCCTAATTGTTCTTTAATGGAGTTTTAGAAATATTTGCCCACAGGATTCTGAACAAAATAATCTTTTGATCTTATCTAGTGGGGTTCTTGTTTGGATAGTTTAAAGAAATTATTGTATCAGGAGAACAAATAAACTAAATGACTTACATATCACATATGGGTTTTTCTTTCTTACTCTGTGACATCAGCCTATGATATGAAGGGCCATTCTACCCAAAAGAAAATTCAGTTCCTATGTGTCAAAAATATTTAATTTTAAGGAAAGTGTGGTTGATCAGGGCTATTGCATTATTAAGTCATTTATCTTAAACAGTGAGATTAGTGTGGAAAAAGATTTGCAAAGGGGATTGGGGTTGGGATTAATACTCCCTGGCTATTGCTCATCTGATTCTTTCCATTTGGGAGAACTGTCAGCTGAATCCACATAATGAATAAACTACTCCTGGAGAAGTGCAGGGTAAAAGAGGGAGAAAGGAAGACATGGTGAATGAGCTCTCTCTCTATTGTTTCTCATCTTCCCCCTATCATCATCAGTTCCAGTTTGGTTGACAGCTTAAAAAACAAACAGCATGGCACCCCCCTGGGTTTATCATCTTATCCTTCCTTTCAGCTTTAGAGTGAATTAGGAAAAGTTTAATCCACTTGCAATGTTTTATATTACATGTTTGATGATAAACAGTCTTATATTTATAAGTGACAGTTTTCCTGCTAAATACCTGCATGTCATAACCACTTGAATTCAAAATTACCATATTGAAATCAAATCTGATGTTTTTTAATTTTTATTTGGTGTGCATCGGAAGAGGGGTAATCTTATACGGCGAGTATAGCCCAAACCCTATATTTTAACAGGAAAAGTACGGGGTCGTCTTATACACCCAGTCACCTTATACACCAGAAAATATGGTATATCAATCCCTTGTTCTGCTAGTTCTAGTTTTGTTTTAGTTCTCCTCTTTCTGATAAAATATGTTTGTTATCTAATAATATTTCTCATACTACTAATATTCGGGTGTGTCAACGCTTCCATTGTTGAAAGCCACATTGGTATTTCTAAAGAGTGTTTTTCTTTCACTTTTTCCCATACAGTTAACAATCCATTTCTTACATAATGTCTGTGAAAGTAAACATGTACCTTATTTTTACCATACCACAAAAATGCATGCCTGCCTAACTGTAAGCCAAGTCCCTCCAAAGTCAACCTTGTATTTTTGAATAAAATACATTCTTTCATCCAAGTTAATGCTGCCACCTGGTAACATAATTCCCAGTTTGGTAAGCCAAACCCACCTCTGGTTCTTGAATCTTGCAGCATTTTTATATTAATTCCCTTTTTCCCTTGCCATATGTATTTCCACACTATTTTATTCATATTTTCAATAGGTGTATTGGGATGGTAAAAAAAGCAATCTCAATTATATATCTTAATTTTTTTATATGGGAAAATGAATGTTTAAAAGGGTTAAAATATAATAAGAATAATAACTATGAGAACATATACCTATAAATGTATGTATGAGACCACAAATAAAAAAACTTTAAAAAATACTTTGGGTCTAAATTATCTAGAGGACTTCCTACTACTTTACAATAGAAAACTGAGTTCAGTTTTAAGATAATTCTAGAGATACTCTAATTATTCACTTCATTTTCCAAATTAAGGCAATTATTTACTTCATTTTCCAAATCAATACAATGCATCCAAAGAGCTTTGCAGTTGCTCAATGATTCCTAACCTGTGGAATTTGTGCTGAAAAAAAATTATACCAGGCGTTCCTGTTTGCTTTGAAGAAAGCTTTAAAAGTTTGTTCTCTTGACTTGCTTATTTGCCACAACTTTGTAGCAAAGTTTGAAAAAACAAGACCTGTATGAGATCAAAGAAACTGCTAATACCAAAGCCCAGATAAGGACTACTTACCTGAACCCCAGTCAGATCCTGAAGCTGCTTCAAAGCAGAATCAGCTTCTTTCACTAGGATTGTTGTCATCCCCATCTTCTGAGCAGGCTTTAAGTTTGCACCAATGTCATCCAGATAAATAACCTAAAGTGAAGAATGAATCAAGATCTGCTCCAGGTGGAGGGCCCATATTCCAGAAAAAAAAAATTCTTTATTCAGGCAATCTACATGCTGCAATGAGAAAAGTGGAACTTTGCAAAATGTACTAAGTATGCAAAATGAATTTACAGAACAGGAAAGAATAATATATAAAATAATGCACTGCCCTCCCTCAAAATATAGGATCTTATTCATTAATCCCTCTATCTTTAAAAAGATCAATAGCCACTGTGCACAATTTTAAACATATCCTCAACCATTAGGACTAGAATGTTAAAGTAAGGGGAAAGAAGATTTAGAAAGAAAAACTATGCAATACAGTTCTTCAGAGTTTTTTCTTTATAGAAAGCTTTAAGCTTTGGGGTAGGGGAGAATAGGAAAAAATTAAGATTTGCTGCACGGGGAAGCATGTTAATTCCATAATTATCTCACTTATTTAAGGCACATATTATGCACATTATTATTTGCCCTTAATAAAATGTTTAATAGAGCAAATCAGAGTGTATTAGAGAAGAGATGGGAAAATACCTATCACCTTCGTGGAATGCTAGTCAAATTCCCCTCCCTCACAATTACTTTTCAAAGATATTAAAGAGAGAAATAATATCTGATTATAGATCTCCAAGGTCTCATTAATACTCAAAGTACCATCGTGTTTAATAGGCATCAAAGTAAGATTTCATTGAATCACCTCTGAAATCTAAACTAGTGAGAACTAAATCCCAATAAAAATACCTCCAAACCATGACAGTGTCTCTTGGAACATTATCAACTCTACTACACACTACAAGCTGATGTAGTGAGTGATTCAGACAGATAAAGCTGGAAATCTGTTAGAGGAGATGTTGAGACGTCACTAACCTCTTCAGGTGTTACATTCAGCTCATGTAATGCATACTCGTAAATCTTGGGATCTGGTTTCTGCAGGCCAATCCGACAGGACTCAATCACCTTGTCAAAATATTTCCTCAACAGACATAAGGCAAATGCTGTTTGATGCCTGCCAGGAGTATCATCAATCCAGTTGTTTGTCAGAACAGCAATTCTGAAACCTGAAAAGAGGCAGGAAATTGAATAAATGAGGACTATCTGTATTTATTTATTTTAAGATGACAGCCCTTAAAATGTCTTTACACTTTTATTTTCACCACTGGCTTATAAATAGATGGCACATTTTTCATAGCATTTTGGCCAAAGATTTGAGGGTCTGATTATCTGTAAGTATATGCGGGTATTTTGCCTTTTGGTACTGTCCATGGGGTTTTCCATACAAAAGTACTTTGGCCATCTAATGAGAAGAAAGGACTCACTGGAGAAGAACCTAATGCTGGGAAAGATTGAGGGCAAAAGAAGAACGGGAGAATAGAGAATGAGGTGGCTGGATGAAGTCACTGAAGCAGTAGGCGTGAGTTTAAATGGACGCCAGAGGATGGCAGAGGACAGGAAGGCCTGGAGGAACATTGTCCATGGGGTTGCAATGGGTCGGGCACAACTTCACAACTAACAACAACATGGGTATTTTAAAAAAAAATTACCGTATACATATATTGGCAAATAAGCCCATCCACGGATAAGCTAAAACGAAACTTTGAAGTAGTATTTTGCAACCTAAAATGGCTTATCCTTGAGTATATACAGTAATTATTTTTAAAGCTAAATCAAGTATAAAAAGCACAGAGGACATGCACCTTCTTGAAAAAGGCATTTGACTCTTCCCTTTTCATTCTCATGCACAAAAAGGAATGTGTCTTCTAAGAGTTCCTTCTCAAAGAAATAGAGCATTTTCCAGTTTAAAAAGAATTGAATTGATTTGACGATAAATAAAGTGAAATAAATATAGCAGGCATTATGCCCCTGCCCAGAAGTTTTACCATTTTTCTTGAGAAGCGTAGCAGCCTTCAGGAAGGGTATATTCAAGCCACTTTTTGCCATCATTTCGACAAAACTATCGCTCAATGAGAAGTTTTCAGGGAGGGGGATATTAGAAGTAGAAGAAACTTTCTTGCAATCATCTTCAAAGTCAGCAATAAGCTAAAACAGAGATGTTAAAATACAACTATGTTTATTTTAACACAAATAGAGTGAGACAGAACAAAGTGATAAGGACATCCATTGTAAGCATATTAAACATGGAAGATGACTATGTTGGGAATAGAAGAGGGTGCACTTTCTAAGCTATAAAGGAGTTCCTGGTTTGGGTTTTCTGAAAAATCCCCATATGATGGGTCCTGAATATTACATTTCTAAGAAATGAAACTGGTGAGACAGAAAGTAGCTGTTCTCACAGTAGAGAGAGCACTATACCAACATGTATCAGATGTCTCCCAAGGCCATCAATAATCTACCAACTCAGAAACATGGGGAGGGGAGAAAAGCCTAGAATTTAAATGCCAGGTCATCAATAAATATAAGGTATTTGATTTACATGTATTTCAGTTAATAGAATTTCTATGTGTACATTTTTGCCTGCAATGAAGAAACTAATTTTGCTGGGTGATATTTTTGTGAGCTTTTTGTCAAGTAAGCCAATATCTGAATAAGGCTTTACTTTATTTACTTTTTTTTTTCAATTTAGACACTATCTCATTCCATATTGGCTTCAGAGAACAAAATAAAAAATGCAGTATGTAATAAATGAACCAGAGGGGAATCTGCCCAAACAAGAGAAAATATATACAAAACAGAACTATCAAGGGCCACCATGCATGCTTAGCCCAAGATTTGAGAGAACTGTCAGATTTTTTTAAAGGCTTCTGGAATGACACAAAGGTGAGAACCACATGGATCTCAGAGGGAACCACATTTTAGGGGGCGGGAGTTGCAAAACAGAAGGCATGCTTCAGATTCAGATAGATTGTGTTGTTCAAAGAGCCCAGGAATATGGCAAACCTTTACATTTCTACTGGCTGGGCAAAATTACAGAAGACAAGTGGTCCCTCAGATAACCAAGCCTCATAGGGCTATGGAAATCGTCATTTAATACTTGCTATGTTGCCTGTATGGGAAGATTTCTCCACCATAAGCCATGGTGACACAGTGGTTAGAATGCAGTATTGCTGGCTGACTCTGCCTACAGCCAAGAGTTCGATCCTGACTGGCTCAAGGTGTTCTGACCAAGATTTCCCAAGAGCCTGAAGCAAACTCCTGGTCCCAGGAAAAAAACCTTTTATTAATTGACTGTGAATTCTTCTCATTCACATCCAGCAAAGTCTTTCAAGGGAGGATTTACAGTCACAGACCTTATCTGGCTTGGAGAGCTGCCAGGCCGATATCTGCAAAACTTGGCAAGGATTCTCGGAGAGTCATGAACCAATTAAGCGAACTAACTGTCTCCTACAAACTCCACTTCCCTTTCACTCCTCGAGGGGCCATTCATTGTCCACCCGTGGCCTTACTCCCAAGTCAACCCCTGTTCTTTAGCTGTCTCCTTCATCTGGCAATTCTGCGCATGCGCAGACTGGGAACAGGCTCCAGCTGTTTGTCTGCCTCACTGCTGTCTGCCTCTGACAACAGCTGATAACTAGCATATGTCCCTGGCCCTATCTCTGCCTCTGACACAGAGCCCTCATCAGAGCCTTCCCCAGACTCCAGGACTGGCCCATGTTCCTCCCCAAACTCCTCACTGTCCGAATCTGCTGCCAGCTCTGCTGGCTGCTAGCAGGCCACAACACTAGGTTGACTCAGCCTTCTATCCTTCCAAGGTTGGTATGAGGACCCAATGAGGGCCCAGATTGTCGGGAGGAAATATGCTGACTCTGTAAATTGCTTAGAGAGCACTGTGAAGTGGTACATAAGCCTAAGTATTATTGCTATTAAATAGTTTTTGTGGCATCCTGAATAATGTGAGTCAGGCTCATCCATCCCTTTCTGCTCCATGAAATTCTGCTCCTCCTTTCTGCTCCTGGTACCCAGAAACCCTTTGCATAAAAGGAGATGCCAGAAATGGAGCATTGGTGTTTATACAATTTGTTCTTCCCAGAACTATGTTCTCTTCCAAAAGCAACTAATTCTTACCTGAGTTAATCCAATCTGTCCAGTCATCCCTTTGGAGAAAGGTCCATCAGAGCCACCATGTTGAACAACTTTTTGAAAGAAATCTCTGGAAGTTGAAAAACACGTTCACACAAATTAGAGAATAACAGTTCTTTTCAACGGATACAGCAGTTTGGCTTGTTATCACACGAATGGTGGAATACTGTGCATCTAAATATCAAACTATAGTTAATCAGATCTTGCTGCAGGGATATTGGTAGAATGCAAGGCAAATCTGAGAAAAAAACGAATACCGTATTTTTCAGAGTATAAGACACACCTTTTTCCCCCAAAAAAGAAGCTGAAAATCTGGGTGCCTCTTATACCCTGAATACGGCATTTTTTTGCCTCCCAAAACCACACCACCTTCACCAAAATACCCATGCAGAGCCTGTAGGAGGCTTTCAGAGTGTTCCTGGGGGCTGGGGAGGGCAGAAATGAGCAAAAAACGGGCCATTTTTTGTCAAAAAAATTGCATGCATAGCCTTATGGAGGCTTATAGAGTGCTGCTGGAGGCTGGGGGTGGGGGACTGCCCATTGTTTGCTCATTTCAGCCCCCAGGAGCTGTCTGAAAACCTCCATAGGCTATGCATGGCCATTTTGATGAAGGGGCAGGGCTTCAGGAAGCAAAAAAAATGCTGCATTCGGTCTATAAGACGCACCCAGATTTTCAGCCTCTTTTTAGAGGGAAAAATGTGCGTCTTATGCTCCGAAAAACACGGTAGCTTAGCTTTCTGTTAAAGAACTGTCAATCAGTTCACCACAGATCACCACATCTAATTGCAACACACTTCTAAAAAAAGCTGAACTATAAAAGGAAGTTATTTTATTCTGGGATTGGAAGGATATTGCATCATTTGATATGCTTCATCTTTCCTAAAATGCTGCCCTTCGAAATACATAAATGTACAATTTTATGATGATTAGTTTAAACAATCTGATCACAGAGCTATCTCAATCGTAAAGGTCCAATGCAGTGTTTGCAAAACCTGAAACAGACAAAACGTAAATATACTTTAACCTGAAACAAAACACAACTGCAGCAAAAAAGGAGGCATGTCTAAAAATAATTAGAATCAACACATTTGAACATAAGTAGAGTGGTACCTTGGTATTCAACTGCTTTGAAACTTATGGAATTTGGTACTCAATGCATTCTGATGTGAAAATTTTGTCCCGGTACTCATCATGTTTTGGTACTCAACACACAAGCTAAAACCTGTTGGTGTTGGCTGCCTCGTGACTCACTACATTACTCCTTATGGAAAAAAATTGTTTGGAACTTATCATTTTTGGTAGACATTGAGCCTCCCAGAATCAGTTAATGCTGAGTACCAAGGTACCATTGTATGTGGAATGAACCTGACAAAAGCCCTTGCAGACAAAATATGGATAAATGATGGTGAATTCCACATACCGATATATAGATAGTCTTTGATTTCCAACCACAATCAAAATCTCCATTGCTAGGCGAAGTGATTGTTAAGTAAGTAGCACCTGATTTTAGGACCTTTTTGCCAAGATTTTTAAGGAAATCACTGCAGTTGTTAAGCAAATCCAGCTTCCCCCATTAATTTTGACTGTCGGAAGCCGGTTGAAAAGGTTGCAAATGGTGATCATGTACAACCCTAGATCGTTGCAACTTTCATAAATGCATGCCTGTTGCCAAGGGCCCAAATTCTGATCATATCACTATGGGGATATTGTGGTGGTTGTAAGTGTGAGGACTGGTCATAAGTCACTTTTCTCAGTGACGCTCTAACTTTAAGTGACATTGGCGCTCCATCACTGGAGGTTTTTAAGAAGAGACTGGACAGCCACTTATCTGAAATAGTATAGGTTCTCCTGCTTGAACAGAGGACTGGACTAGAAGACTTACAAGTTCCCTCCGAGCTCTATTCTATTCAATTTGAAGAGTTGCTAAACAAATGGTTGTAAATTGAGGACTACCTGTATAAATCCTGCATTCTTGCCAAGATTTTAAAAAGAGGTTGCTTTTTTTTTCAAAAACTGTGGTTTTGAAGGGAAAAGACAGAGTTCCAAGTGTTTCACAGATACCTATTTTGTTCATTCTGAATGTAGAATTGCCACATTAAGTTGCAAATCCTTTACATAAGAAAAAGGTAGTTAGAACTCATTACTGCACTGTTCAGTAGTTCCAACTTTTTTCTGTTCCTCTAGCTGTTCCTCTAGTTCCATATTTTCTTTCTTTTCTTTTTTTTAAAATATATTTTATTCATTTTCACATTCCATTTTACAATCACTTATATACAGGGTATTTGCTATAAGAAAAAAATAAATAAATAAAACAAAATAAAAAAGAAAACACAACTCATCATTCACAACCCCACCTGGCACTTCCATCCTCCATACACCCCATCTACCCCCTCCAACTTTCCTTTCCTCCCTCTAACACTCCCCTCCTACTTCCCTTTCCCCTCAAACCTTCCTTCTCCCCTTACTCCCAACACACCCTCCTTACATTCCCCTTACTCCTTCCTTACTCCTCCCTCTTCTTTCCCTCTACCTCCCTCCTTGGTGTATTCCTTTATTCAAGTGTTGTTTATTATAATCTGATAAAAAGTAAAATAAACCAAGGAAAAAAAAATATAAAGAAAGAAAAGAGAAAAAAACAAAAAACAAAAACCAACCGTATATAAGTGCATTCTTGTTCTTATTGAGACTATGTTAACACCCACCCACCCCCCATAAATCCCCATCCCTAATCCTCCCGACTTCCCAGGGCCCACACCTGGCACTGCCTTCTATCTAAAGTATCTTATGTTCGTATGGATTAAAAATAAAAGTAATATATTAAAGGAAAGAAAAACAAGAAAAAAGAAAGAAAAGAAAAAAGACAAATGTTTCACTTAGCAACATAAATTTTGGACTCAACTGTGGTTGTAACTCGAGGACTATTGTAATTTAAAAATGTGTCTACACATTTAGCCTTACTTTTGATTTAGATTTAGATTTTATTGTCATTTATAGGCCGCCCTTTTCCCTGAAGGGACTCAGGGCGGCTTACAATTCGTGGGAAAGGAGTGCAAGACAAAACATGAAATAATATGTGAATAAAATAAAACAATAAAACACAACATTCATTCAACATTCGGGTGGGGCGGATGAAAATCTTATCCCCAGGCCTGACGGGATAGCCAGATCTTAAGGGCTGCGCGGAAGGTCTGGACGGTGGTGAGGGTGCGAATCTCTACGGGGAGATTGTTCCAAAGGGTCGGAGCTGCTACTGAGAAGGCTCTCCTCCGCGTAGTCGCCAGTCGGCACTGACTGGCGGATGGAACTCGGAGGAGGCCCAATCTGTGCGATCTGATGGGTCGAAGGGAGGTAATCGGCAGAAGGCGGTCTCTCAAGTACTCAGACCCACTACCATGGAGGGCTTTATGGATGGTGAGTAGCACCTTGAAGCGCACCCGGAGATCAACAGGTAGCCAGCGCAGCTCGCGGAGGATAGGTGTTATGTGGGCGAACCGAGGTGCGCCCACTATCACTCACGTGGCCGCATTCTGGACTAGCTGAAGTCGCAGGATGCTCTTCAAGGGCAGCCCCATGTAGAGCACATTGCAGTATTCCAGCCTAGAGATCACAAGGGCTCGAGTGACTGTTGTGAGGGCCTCCCGATTCAGGTAGGGTCGCAACTGGCGCACCAGGCAAACCTGGGCAAATGCCCCCCTGGTCACAGCCGACAGATGATGGTCAAAAGTCAGCTGTGGGTCCAGGAGGACTCCCCAAGTTGCGAACCCTATCTGAGGGGTATAGAATTTGACCCCCCAGCCTGAGCGATGGAACACTGGCCAAATTATTGGGAGGGAAACACAACAGCCACTCGGTCTTGTCCGGGGTGAGTACCAGTTTGTTAGCTCTCATCCAGTTCTTAATGGCCTCAAGACCCTGGCTCATCACGTCCACCGCTTCATTGAGTTGGCACGGGGCGGACAGATACAACTGCGTGTCGTCCGCGTATTGATGGTATTTTATCCTGTGCCTCCGAATGATCTCGCCCAGCGGTTTCATGTATATGTTAAATAGTAGGGGGGATAAGACCGAGCCCTGCAGCACCCCATAAGTTAGGGGCCTCGGGGACGATCTCTGCCCCCCAACCAACACCGACTGCGACCTGTCCGAGAGGTAGGAGGAGAACCACCGTAATACGGTGCCTCCCACTCCCACCTCCCGCAGTCGTCGCAGAAGGATACCATGGTCGATTACTTACTTGTTGTCCTATGAGTTTGCATTGGCCCCTCCAGATTCCTGTTTTGTTTTTTTCTTTTAATCAGTCATCCAGATACAATACAGTATATACGTTTTCAATCTCAAAACCTCAGAGTAATCTTTGATAAGCCATGCCTAAAACTTATTATGTAAGGAATGGAAGATCCTGCAGTGGAAGATTCTTTATAATTTCTATAAACTGCTTCATCCCTTCAGAAAGTATGAGGACTAGTTTAATCTAGCCTAGTCCAGCTTAACTATTTTTCAGACATGCTATTTTTCTGAGGCAAAAGTTAGTACAGGTAGTCCTCGACTTACAACCACAATTAAGCACAAAACGTAAGTGAGACATTTGTTAAGTAGGTTTTGCCCCATTTTACGACCTTTATTGCCACAGTTCTTAAGTGAATCATTGCAGTGGTGAAGTTAGTATCACAGTTGTTAAGTGAAACTGGCTTCCCCATTGATTTTGCTTGTCAGAAGGTCACAAAAATGATCACATGACCCCGGGACATTGCAACCATCATAAATATGAGTCAATTGCCAGGCAGCTAAATTTTGAACACATAACTATGGGGATACTGCCATGGTCATAAGTACCATATTTTTCAGAGCATAAGATGCACCTTTTTTCATCAAAAAAGAGGCTGAAAATCTGAATACAGCATTTTTTGCCTCCCCGAAGCCTCGCCCCTTAACCAAGATGGCCGTGCATAGTCTTATGGAGACTTTTAGAGAGCTTCTGCAGGCTGGGGAGGGCAGAAATGAGCCCCCAGCAGCACTCCATAAGCCTCCATAAGGCTATGCAAGCAATTTTTTTTGACAAAAAAAATGGGCCCGTTTTCGTGAAAAATGGGCCCTTTTTTGCTCGTTTTTGCCCCCCTGCCCCGCCAGGAGCACTCTGGCAGCCCCCCCCCCCAGGCTATTCATGCCTTTTTTAAAAAATGGGCCATTTTTAGGAGCTTTGGAGAGTGCAAAAACATTTTTTCCCTTTCCAAATGCTCTTTAACTGATTGATGAGAATTACGTTGATCAAGTGCTGTGCCAGCAGAAACACCTACCTATCTACTGTATTTCTCTATCTCTATTTCTCTCTATACATCCCTCTACTTACCTTCCTACCTACACACTCTCTCTCCCTACCTATCTCTCTATTTCTCTCTCTCTATCCCTCTACCTACCTACCTCACTACTCTCTCTCCCTATCTACTGTATTTCTCTCTCATTCTCTTTCTCTCTCTCTATCCCTCTACCTACCTACCTACCTACCTACCTACCTACCAAATAACACTGTCCCTATCTATTGTATTTCTCTCTTTCTTTCTCTCTATCCCTCTACCTACCGACACAATCTCTCTCTATTTCTCTCTCTCTATCCCTTTATCTACCTAACTACTCTCCCTCTCTCCCTACCTACTGTATTTCTTTCTTTCCCTCTCTATCCCTCTATCTACGTACCTACTTTTTAAAAATTTGCCTCTTCAAAACCTTGGTGCGTCTTATACTCCGATACATCTTATACTCCGAAAAATACGGTAAGTCATAAGTCATTTTTTCCGGTGCCATTTTAACTTTGAACAGTCACTAAATGGTCTGTTGTAAGTCAAGGACTATCTGTATATGCCAATTTTTGTTATACAAAATGGAGTAGCTTCCTGTGCTCCTTATCAAATATGGGCAAAAAACAAAGAAAATTGACAATTTTGGTGATATTTTTTGGGAACTAATAAAACTATCATAAAACAGGAAGACAGCTTTTGATTCCTCCAGAAGTTTTCATAATTTATTTTCCTCAAGAAGAGGAAATCAAGTGAGATAGGGAGTAAATAAAGTAAAAAAATAAAAAATTCTGAGGGAGATGGGTGGTTAAGAAATATGAAATATAAATAAATAAATGTAATGAATGAATAAATAAAATAAAGTGTTTCTTTACACTTTTTGTGCTATTTTTGGTTGTTCCCAAGAAAACTACTTCTCAACGCCTTCAATTGGCTCTTGCTAATTTGCATTAAAGAGGATCATTAATGTATAACTGCTTTCAACTCTTATTATGGGAACTTTGAATACCCATTACAGCAATGAATTATGGGTTAGTAAAAAACTGCCTAGGTCTTCATGTGATTTACGAATATTTTTATGTTCTTTGAGATAACTTTTTAATAATTTATTTGGCTGACTTATTAATTTACTCTGAAGATCCTACTCTCAATGTGGAACAAGTTCATACACTTCTTTAATATCCTTATGATCACATGCTTTATGTTAAGCTAGAAAAATATATCTTTGATTTGCCTACACTGGGTTATTAAAACGACCATATTTCTTTGGAAGGAATTTAGATAAAGCCAATTAAAGTAAGTCTGTTCTGAATGGGAAATCCTGCCTCCACCTGTACTATGAATGGATTTATTTATTTATTTTGGTTTTAAAGCAGCTTGCAACCATCTAGTTTCAATTTACTTTATTTTTACTTTTTCAGAAGGATAGGAAAGCTGTTCAAAGACCCTCTTGGTAAAAAGAGTCTTCTACATACAGAAACCCTAGTTCTGGTAGAACTTATTGCTTAGTAGGCCAACTTAGGCTCAGGTCATTGAATTTCAAGTCCCAATTTTCAAAGTACAGTTTTTCCCCAAATGCCATCACTCTGCTAAACAACTAATTCCCACAACACTGTCATTTTACCTACTAAGACTGTATTACTATTCTTCTTCTCTTCCTTCCTAGTACCTTCCCATGACTATAACCATGGGAAGATGCTTGCTTTATATGGGAGTGGCAGCAAGTGTTTTGCATTGTTTATGCAACTATTTCTTAACAAATCTTTTTGCTGAGTGAATGTTGTGCTTTTATTGTTAATTATTTTTTACTCACATTTTCTTTTATGTCTTGTCTTGCACTCCCCTCCCTCATTATTGTAAGCCGCCCTGAGTCCCCTCAGGGAAAAGGGCGGCCTATAAGTGTTCAATAAAACTAAAAAAAAACCTAAAAACTAAATCTTACTGGCCCCGGTTAGCAGCCCCTCCCCTCAGACAATTGGACCTAGTATACACCTTTCTGACTTGCTGGCTGTTTGGAAGAACATTTGCTAATCATACTTTGCAGTTGGAGAAATAGGAATCTTAGCATATTTTTGAAAAAAAATCTATGGGCAGCCGTTTATATGTCCGCATATCTGGATTTGGATTAAATGTAAAATATACATTGTTAGTTCCTTCTGCGCATCCCAACCACCTGCATTCTTCAAAGATCCATGTTACTTTTTTCTCTAAATTCTATTCAGTTCAAATCTACAGGGATTATTTTCCTTACACATGTTGCTTGCATCTTTAAAATGTATATTGTTTTATTTGTATCCTAGTATAATTTGATTACTTATTAGTAGCAATAGCAATAGCAATAGCAATTAGACTTATATACCGCTTCATAGGGCTTTCAGCCCTCTCTAAGCGGTTTACAGAGTCAGCATATCGCCCCCACAGTCTGGGTCCTCATTTCACCCACCTCGGAAGGATGGAAGGCTGAGTCAACCTTGAACCGGTGAGATTTGAACCGCTGAACTGCAGATAGCAGTCAGCTGAAGTGGCCTGCAGTACTGCACCCTAACCACTGCGCCACCTCGGCTCTTAGTAACCTATGACTATCACTAAATGTTGTATCTTATGATTCTTGATGAATGTATTCGATTTTATTTTTCTTTATGTACACCGAGAGCATATGCACCAAAGACAGATTCAGTTAACAATAACAGAGTTGGAAGGAACCTTGGAGGTCATCTAGTCCAACCTCTTGCTCACCCAGGAGACCTATCTTAGGGATTCAAACCGCCGAACTACTGACCTTTCTGATCTACAAGCTCAGCTTCTTAGCCACTGAGCCACATAGCCAGGCATTCCTTGTTTCTTGTGTGTCTAATCACACTTGGCCAATAAAGTATTCTATTCTATTCTATTCTATTCTACAGATATCAGTCTCCTATACATTATTATAAGGATAATATTATTCTACCAAACTGAGCTGTTATACATAATATCCATGGGAAAAGTAAATAGTACATTACATATCAAAGAAGTTATTAAGCCAACACCCTAAGTAACCAGTGATTTACCACAATGCTAATAAAATAAGCTGTGGGAATCAATATACAGGAGAAATAGTAATTATTAACTAGCTTATAAAGTTCTGGAACTGGCACCAGATATTTTAAAGTGAATCCTCTATATACCCATGTTTCGTATGGTCCAAGGAACTCTGAGGGTCCCCCTAGAGCAGTGTTTTTCAACCTTTTTTGTGCAAAGGCACACTTTTTTCATGAAAAAAATCACGAGGCACACCACCATTAGAAAATGTTAAAAAAATTTAACTCTGTGCCTATATTGACTATATATAAAGTAATTCTCCCACGGCACACCTTACACTATGTCATGGCACACTAGTGTGCCGCGGCACAGTGGTTGAAAAACACTGCCCTAGAGCCTCTCAGGGGTTCACAAAATCAAAATTATTTGTCAAAATTATATTCCAAAGCAGGAACTTCCAATGTCTTTTCAATCGACTGCTTTTATAATTGTAAACTGCTTTGGTATTTTCTTACAATAAAAAGCAGCATATAAATCTTAAATAAAGTACAGAACAGTCTGTCATAACAAATCACAAGTACAATCATTGTGCATTATTTCCTGGTTTACTTTTCCGTTTCCTTCTCATTTTCCATACATAATTTCTAGTAGCAGTTAAGTTCTCTGATACCTGGATTTGTTTCTCTGTTCTGGATAATGTATCACACACATCAGTTGATGCTATAAAAATATCAATTACTACAACGCCTTTGCTTACAATTATTGAGCATAATAATCCTAACTGCAAGGCGGCATCGGAATTTCTCTCCCCTATTTTAAGACTCCTCAAAATCCCGAAGAACTTGCACACAATTGGTTCTCTCAATGCTGCAGATCAATGGACAAAATGCCAGGCTCTATAAATCTGTATTCCTATAACTCAAAATCGTCAATTCACCCAGAGACTTTGGTGAAGTTCACACCGAACTTGGCAGTGTCTAACTCTTGGAACTTTTGAATAAATACGTTGGAAAACTCAGTGCGTATACGCAGTGAAAGAAAGTGCCACAGGCGTTTATGTTTATGAAGCCAACTGAACTTGCAAAAATTAAGTTTTGCACCATAACTGCGGACGGGCGCAGCACACAAAGTGCTAAAGACGTCGTAGGTAAAGACACAGAAAGAGAATCGGACGGGCACGCAAATCCAGCCCACCCACATCACCACTTCTACTCCCTTCGATTACCCACCCAGGCAAGCCCATTGTCTTCTCCAGATTTCGGAAAACCATCTGAGTGCTACCCAAAAGGACGCCGCCCAGGTCGAACAAGACTACTAGCGGCCGCTTCCCCGCCATGGCTCTCCGAGGCCGCCGACCAGACGCTCTGAAGCAGGTTACAAGTACTGTAACTCTCGCTTAAGAAGAAAAAAAAGGATAACACAAGCCACGCCCTCCGGCAAGCCACACCTCCGCGCTGTGTGGGAACTTATTGGACCACGCCCCCTAAGAATCGCAGCGATCTCTTTCAAATCAGAGACGATAGTTCTGATATTGAAAATATTCTGGGTCCTAGCGCCTACCTGCAATTCAAAACCGGTCTATGGGCGGCGGCGTGGGGCGACCTCATGTTAGACACTGCCAAGTTCGGTGTGAACTTCACCAAAATCTGGGTGAATTGGCGATTTTGAGTATAGGAATCCCAGCTATTTCCTACTCCGGATGAAGTGGATGCCTATAAGCAACGCGTGAAACAAAAAGTTGGTGCTTATCGAGACAGCTACCCATCAGTGGTGCTTTGTCTCTGGGTTGGAAATTCCATAAGTTATCATTGATTGATTGGTTGGCCATGAATCTTCTGCTCAGTGGCAAATGTCCACATTACAGCAAAGGGTTTCAACAGATGGTTACCTAACTTTTTTCCTTAGGCAGTAGTATGGCAAAGGTTCATTCTCCAACTCTGTTCTACTCTTCTGTATCTTAAGAGGCTCTTTTTTTTAACAATCCTCCTCCTGGAAAATTAAACGTATTGTTTCTTTTTCTACATTCTAGGGAATAGAGCAGGTCTTAATCTTCTCTGTGATAGCCTTTTAAAGAGTGCTATATTCCTCAATCCAATCTTTTCAAATAGGAGCCAATAACCCGGCGTTGCCCAGGTATCTATTAATAGTGTAATAATATAATGTCCAGACCAAATGTAATTTCCAATGTTGGATTTTCCCTCTTACCAAAGGGAGCCCCCTTGTGGAGTACTGTGAAGCCATTAACATGGCAACTCCACTGCACTGTGCAGTAGAAGTCAGTAGGCAGTATGGCACAACAGGATGTATCTTAACAGAACATACACCCCGAGAGTGTTAGGGGTGTCTTACCCCCACAGTATTTTTCTCCAGAGAGTAAGTCATCTGTGTACCAAGTTTGGTTGAAATTGCTCCAGGCGTTCCAGAGTTGTTCAACCTGTTCAGAAAAGTCAGGATTTTACTTATTGTTCCATATTGAACACAATGCTCATTATGATCTGATTACTGCATTGTCAATTGAAGCTAATTCCCCCTGTGATTTTACACCTGTATTTCTGTTGACCTAGGAATAAATTGCATTTGCTGTCAAATACTCATTCAAGATCTGTTTCACAATGATTATTACCAAGCTAGGTAACCACGATCTTATATTTCTGGACTTCATTTCTTAAGTGAAGAACTTTGCATTTGTCTTAGTAAAGTTTGATTCTGTGACTTTCAGTTTTATTTTTATTAGTATTATTTAGTATTAGCCAACCTTTTTGTCATTTTAATTTCCCTCCACTTTCTATTCCAAGGCATTAATAAAAACATTAAAGACTCCAAGAACCAGGAATGGCAGCCCATTCAGTATGTTTGTTAGGGAAACACTGATCCATTAATGTTTGTTAGGGAAACACTGATCATGTTTGTTAGGGAAACACTGATCCATTAAATGATATGCCAAACTAGATACAATATCATAAATTACTCTGACAAATGTTTTGCCAAAAATATATAGTATAACTATGTGCATTTCCATCATCTACTGAGGTAATTTATTCATTAAAAAAAAGCTTAACATGGCAATATTTTTTTAAAAATCCACTCTGATCTCTGATAATTACCCAATTATTTTCAATGGTTCAACTTCTGATCTACTTTAGAATTTTCCCAGGTACAAATTTCAGAGTTACTGGTGTTTAATTCCACCAGTACCACTATATTCATTCACTTGGACTTCTGAATAGATTTAACGTATATAGCAAATATTCCTTTATTTCTATTATAACTTTTCCCTTTGAACAAATTCTGTCCTTCAGTGGTTATATTCCAGTCATCAGAATTCTCTCACCAGGTTTCGATTATATTTACTGAATCATATTTTCTTTCCTGTATAAAGAGTTCAGGCTCATCAGTTTTTCATATTCTTACCATTGGTGCTTAGACATAAAGGTCTTGAAACCAATGCTATTTCTGAATTTTCATTAAATGGTCTAGTAGGCCCCATTGGAGAAATGCTTTCTACAGTGTAAGTCTTTTCTGGAATGATTCTCTTAAGATTTTGTCTCCACCCTTCATAGAATTCAGATCAACCTTGTCATGTTTTGTCGAATACATGTTCACTGGAACTTCTGAGGTGAAATCTATCTTGTGCTTACAGTCCATCTTTTAGATGACTCAGACTCATGTCCCGTAAGCTTTCTTCTGATGACACTACTTGTGTAGCTAATATTCTCTTTTTCTTTACCTGAAGACTAACAGCCTGTTGTCTTTGTGGGGGGAGCAAGGGGGGCATTATGTGTATATGAAGGCCTCAAGGCTGTTTTTTATTTCCACCAGCTCAGAATAATTTTTCTGTCTTTTGCTTCGTATATCTTAGTTTTTTATGTTTTTCTTAAATATAGCTGTTTCTTTCCTCAGCATTTATTGTAATGGCTTCTTTGTTTGATCTGGTGAATCTTTAAATCCTCTTTTGCAACCATTTCTTGTTTCAGTGTTTTGCCTTTTTCTACAATTGCAATTGCAGACAATATATGCCAAGTGATCACCCTTCCAACAATGTCTATAAGAGACACTGGGCAAGATGGTAGATGCAACATTGTGATCTGAGTCCTACATGTGTCAACATCACAGGAATGCACAAAACGACTTGGATCATAATGCTACCTTTTGACCTATTCCTGCAGATCCCATTGTTTTCTGCTTAAAAACCAAATACTAGATGAGAACAAAAGCCAACAACTGCAATCCTGTCTATCCTTCTTCTCTCCTATTTCTTAAGGCACTACCAATAGACATGCTTTTGTTTCTACTCATTCCCTTTTTAAGCTCTTATGTCTGCCAAAAGCATACTGTCAATTCAGCAGGAAAATTTATTGTGGATCTGTCTGTCAAACTTTCCTGCTGAACTTTTCGGCCAAGGTTCTGTTACATTTCTCTGGAAACTGGCTGCCTTGTAGTCTTCCTCTGTAACAACATCTGCTTACTCAGCAGCAAGCAGTCAGTTATCTACAATGGAGAATCAGTAATTATCATAATTCATTTCTTGTTTGTTTGCATTTATTTCTATCCATCCCATTGAGTCTGGCTGGTGCTGCTCTTTGTGATACCAACTAAGGTGTGTTGATTAGTGAGGCCCAGGAGAAATACTTTTTCTCTCACAATGCCCATCCTTTGGAACCGTGGCACGACAAAACCGCGCTCCACTAAAGTGCGCCTGATTAAACTGCATCGCTGACGTCATCAGCAGGGCGACAACAGCGAACGCGGAGAAAAAAGGGCGCTTTAAATAGCGCTTTGAAAGCAAGCCGATTCAAGTTAAGGTAAGGGTTAGGTTTAGGGTTAGATTTAGGGTTAGGTTAAGGGTTAGGGTTATGTTTAGGGTTAGGTTAAGGGTTAGGGTTAGGGTTAGGTTAAGGGTTAGGATTAGGTTTAGCGTTAGGTTAAGGGTTAGGTTTAGGGTTAGGTTTAGGGTTAGGTTTAGGGTTAGGTTTAGGATTAGGTTTAGGGGGGTTAGGTTTAGGTTTAGGGGTTAATTTTAGCTTTAGCGTTTACAGCGTGCTTTTTTCGTCGCACTGTGATGACATCAGCTACGCGATTTCGTCGAGCTTTAGTCGAATGCGGTTTTGTGGTGGAACCCTTTGGAACATCATACTACTTGAGAGTAAATTAGTTCTGACTGTGCTGGCCATTTGCAAGGGTCTAAAACCTTGATTTTGTGTTATGGCCTGGCCCCCCAAGAATGTAATAGTTGACATCTCTTGCAGGGGTGGGCTCCAAAATTGCAGCAATCGGTTCACTCCGCCGTTGCTGGGTGGGCATGGCCATGGTAGGCGTGGCGTAGTCAGCCTCCTGTACCACAGTGGGGGGGATTTTTCACCCTCCCTAGGCTCCAGAGATTTTGCTTGAGCCTCCGGGAGGGTGAAAACTGCTTCCCCCAGGCTTCGGAGGCCCTCCGGAGGCTGGAAACAAGCCGGTTTCTGAACTCCCAGAACCTCCTGTAGGCCCATTTCTCCCCCCCCCGACCCTGCACTTACCTGGCATTATGAACAGGCCGTGTGGAGACTCCTGGGACCGGTGGGGCGTGGTGGGAGGGGCGGGCGGCCGTGGCCAGCCAGGGGTGGCATTTGGTGGATTCACCAAACTGGGCAGAAGCCTAGCTAGAACCCCAGCAGCCCACTCTTGGCTTTGTCAACAATTATTTTTTAAAATTATTATATAAGTCACCCAGAGTCACTTATGTGAGACACATAGCTATATAAATAACAGAACAAACAAATAATTTTCTTGCACCCTGTTACTGTTACAGCTACATATAGAACTTTTCTGGTCAGTTTTTTGTTTTCCTGTCTATACCTACCCTTGAACTCTGTTGACAAATGATAATTTCTTACAATCGCTTGCTCAGTGATTGTTCTTCATGGTGTTGTCTAATGATATTTCATAGCCAATGATTATCACTGTAGGCCTCATGAACTGCTTATGCTTTATGTGAACAAGTCTTTCATACCAAACCTTGTTCTATAAATCTTCATGGCAACTTTCTTCACACCTGTAAGTAATTTTATTACCTGTTTTCCAGTAGCCCCTATCTAAACTAAATTTTTTTTAAAAAAACTTTAATTTTCCATCCACAGGGTAGAGAAATCTTGACTATTCTTTTCTGTACAAGTTTAAAGTATTTTTTTTAAAGTAACTGATATTATACTCAATAGTTGTATGCCTACTGCACGGTTCTCCATGGTTAACTAAGGTTTATGGAATTAACTGATTTATGGGTTTGTGCTACACACTGAGATAGAACCTGCCGACTCTCATTTTACCCGGTGTGAATCCAATCAAAACACAGGCTATGTTCAATATGCTTACATGTTAAATATTTAGTTGGGTTTTTTTGGGGGGGAGGATAGTAAGTTGTGTGAACTCAACCATGTGTGGATTTTCAATAAACTGTTAAAATACAACTTAGTCTAGCCCAGTGTTTCTCAACCTTGGCAACTTGAAGATGTCTGGATTTCAACTCCCAGAATTCCCCAGCCAGCTGGCTGAGGAATTCTGGGAGTTGAAGTCCGGACATCTTCAAGTTGCCAAGGTTGAGAAACACTGGTTTAGCCTATAACTGAAACACAACATTTGAAAAGAAAAATCCTGGGTCCGGTCCTTGCATTTTTAGCTATGGATGTGGGGAAACCTTCTGCCTATCCAAGTAGAACCAAGCAAGCCATACACAATTTACTCAAACACATTTTTTTAAAAGCAGTAAAGCAGTTTCACGAGGGATGCGGTGGCTCAGTGGCTAAGATGCTGAGTTTGTTGATCAAAAAGGTCGGCAGTTCGTCGCTTCAAATCCCTAGTGCCACATAACGGAGTGAGCTCCCATTACTTGTCTCAGCTTCTGCCAACCTAGCAGTTCAAAAGCACATAAAAACGCAAGTAGAAAAATAGGAACCACCTTTGGTGGGAAGGTAACAGTGTTATGTGCACCTTTGGTGTTTAGTCATGCCAGCCACATGACCATGGAGACGTCTTTGGACACCGCTGGCTCTTTGGCTTTGAAACGGAGATTAGCACCGCCCCCTAGAGACGGGAACAACTAGCACATATGTGCGATGGGAACCTTTACTTTACTTAAAGCAGTTTCATAAGTAACAGATCACTTTTTTCATATCTCTTTCCCCCCCTTCAGTTTACCTACAACTGGATGCTTGAGCAACACAGTTGGATAGTTGGTTACCTCTATTTATTGGTCCCTAGTTCACAAAGACAATGTTATGAGGCCTGTTGGAAAGGTGGAAATGAAGAGACTGTTTCTTCTGAACGTATCTCTGATCGTTGTTTTTGTTTTCAAAAGAGAAATCGTTTATGGTTCGCCATTAGCATTCTGCTGAAAAAAGAAAAATGAACTCCACTGAACTCCAACCTCACAAAGTTGAAACTGCAGTTCCAAGTCTTAGAATATGTGCCACGGATAAGGTACTCCACCTTCTTCTCTTGGGTGTATGTTAATGGAATTATTGTGTAATAAGTAGGCCCAAATGAATTTAGCAATTTACATAACAGGATTGCAAGGAGATGGTTTGGGGGCAGAAGATCCAAACACTCCTTTGAAAGTACACAATTTTATAAACTGTCTTTGGAAAACAGCTGCATTGAAGTTTTGGCTAGAAGCTGCACTGAAGCTTGTTGAAATTTTTGTCATGGTGAGCTAGGAATTTTAATTTTAATTTTATTTATGGAGACAACTCTGGAGAGAAGGGGAATATTAAGCACATGTGGAATGATCATATTAAATGTGTTTGTATTAAAATAAATCACATCACTTTTTGTCCTATGAAGATCTGCTTTTTTGCCTTGGGTGACTCTAATATACCATTCAAAGCCTAAGCGGGAAATCTCTAGTGTAGGAATTTTTCAGGCTTCATAAGAATAGATTATCTCCCGTCTGTTGATGCAGTTCTAATAACCATGGGTGATTCATATGACATCAACTTTAGCTGATAAATTTTGGTGAGGTTTTTTTGTGTACATTGAATGTTGAAACTGTGGTTATTGGCCTGCAGAAAACTCCAACTATAGTTTGCATTACATGGAAACATTAGATGGATAATTGTTTGGGTGTGCTAAAATAAAGTGCCAATCAGGTTTCTGATTCTTAAGCTAAGGACATTTTCTAATTTAGAGCCAGATTTCTTTTCATCCTTATCTATGCTAGAGTTTTAGTCTGTAAATTATACTCTAACCTTAGACGCATATCCTATTCCAGTTCAATATATATTGAAAAGAAAGAAATCCTTCATACTTTGTTCTTCCATTTTTTCCTTATTGATATGAATGAAAGGTGGAAATCAGATCACAAAAAATTGGATGGGACAGCTAATAATTTAGAATACATAAATCAAAATTAAGACAGTCTTGGTATGCTGGAGAAATGAGCTGAAATTAGCAGAATAAAATTTAACAGGTTAGTGCAAAGTTCTTCACTTAAGGGGGGAAATGCACATGTATATGATAATTGTGTGTGTATACACTCATATGATTTGGGAGGATTGTAAAGAGTTAATTAAAGGCCAATGAAATGCAGAAAGTGCATGCAAGCTAGTAGAAATTGCATAATAATAATATCTCTCTGGATCTCACTACATCTTTCTCTTAGCTGCTGAAGGCAAAAAAATTTACAGTACAAAAATTAGGTCACAAAAACAGCAATCTTAAAATCAGAAGCCATGTCGAACATTTCATGCTGGAAAAGACTATAGTAAAACTCATTTGAATTAGAGATGCTCACTGAATTAGTACAACTTTAGAATTCTCTTAAAAAGTGGCCCTAAATGGATTTGAGTAGAGTCAGACAGAAGGGTAAGTAGTACAGTATTGCAATGGTGGGATTCAAAATTTGTTACTACCAGTTCTGTGGCCGTGGTTTTGTGGCCGTGGCGTGACTTTGTGGGCATGGCAGGGGAAGGATACTGCAAAATCCCCATTCCCTCCCCACCCCACTAACCTGCTTTCCATCTCCATTCTCCTGTTCAGGCAACAAAAGAAGATTTGCTGGGAGGAGACATTGGGGCCGGGGCCAGCCTATTTGCTGGTTCTCTGAACTACTGAAAATTGTTGCTACCAGTTCTCCAGAACCTGTCAGAACTGGCTGAATACCACTTCTGCAGTACTGGCCTTTTCTGGTATTAGCCAGCTCAGATGCTCCCAGAGCTAGGGATGTTGAGGAAATGGTCAATCATCCATCAAGCACTCAGATAGGAAGTGCTGGAATTCTGCCAAGCCTCCCACAATTCAATATGCTGTTTTTCCTAAGACACAGAGGACTTGAGTTCAAGAATTGTATAGTCTACAACAGTTTTTCCCAACTCTAGCCTCTTGAAGATGTGTGAACTTTAACTCTCTGGGGAATTCTGGGAGTTGAAGTCCACATATTCAACCATTTGAGAAACTCTGGTCTACAATATGGAAAAAAACTATGACTGTGGGACCACAAAACTATGGATGATCTTTACACGGCATTGGAGAATTTCAACTTCCTGTATATATTTGCTGCTACCAAGCAGATATCTGGAGCTTTCCAGTCTAGATCTACAGGCTCAGAAAAAGAATAATTTCACTGAACAGATACATGGGAAGCATGTTCATTTGGAAATCTATTCTTAGAATCAGGAGTTTCACAGTAGGTTTCCCAGTCATATTGAAAACCAAGTATTTTCAATGTACAACATAAGCAGCAATTTTATATTGCCAACATCAGCCCCTTTGGCATTATGCTGGAGAGAGCTGGAGGTGAAAAAAGGAAATATGAACATTTGGTTGGTGATTGAAAGCTGATGTTAGCTGATTACCTCCATGGCTTCCAAGTTAACTGCTCAAACCACTGACCCTGGAAATAATACAGAGTCTGAGCCAAACTAGACTAAACTGCCAAATTGCATTGCTTTGGAAGAATGAACAATTAAGACTCCACGTATTTTGACTGCAGTATGTATACTGATTAAGACATGGACAGCCTCTTTTTTGGCAGGCCAGCAAAAAACAGTTCTTCTGGAAATAAAAGGTAAGCTAAAGAATATATAGTTCTGTTAGATCAGGTGAATGGAAGAGCAGACTCAGGCTAACAGTAACAACAGCTCTTTTATTAGTGCAAACTATGTACAATCCAGCAACCTTCTGTTTGACAGCATATCCCTTTTGTAGGGTGCTGTCAAACATCTTAGCTCAGTGATGGCGAACCTTTTTTGGCTTGCGTACCATAAGCGGGGGAGTGCAGGGGGATCGTACGCTGGCATGCCGCACTCATAATGCAACACGCGACCCCCCAGTGTTCATGCGTGCATGAGAGGTGCTCCTCCCATTTTTGCATGCTTTTTTCGCCCTCCCCAGGCTCCAGAGGCTTTAGAGGAGCTTGGGGAGGGTGAAAACAGCCCCTCCTGGAGGCCCTCCAGAGGCTTCAGGGACCTTCAGGAGGCTTCCCTGAAGCCTCTGGAGGGCTTAGGCTGGTTTTAGCACTCTAGAGGCTTCAGGGAAGCCTCCTGAAGGTCTCTCAAACCTCCAGACGCCCTCCAGAGGGCGGGGAAGGCTGTTTTCACCCTCCCAAGGCTCCTATAAAGCCTCTGGAGCCTGGGGAGGGTGAAAAAAGCATGCAAAAAATGGGGGGAGCACCTCTCATTCGCGCATGCGCACTGGGGGTCGCACGTTGCATTCCAGAGCGCAAAAAGGCTGTCTTATTTTTGGGGAAACATGCTATTGGACTGGACTTGAACTATAAAGGATATCTCCTGTTGTCAGAGATCAAGAAGGCATTCAGGATGAAGGTGCAAGTGTGGAAATGGGGCAAGAATAACTTCCTGTTGATCACCTAATTTTGCAATTGAGGTTTTGCAACTCCAAGCAGCGTTGTTGTATCCTTGTGCTAGAGTAGGAAAAGGTCATTCAAGGCAGTAAACGCAGTTTCCAGAAAATCAGTGATTCACTGCCTTAGGTTCTGAATAGTGGACAATGTTCTCATTAAAGGGATTCTGGACTTGCCCACCTTCCAAATCCTGGGATTCCCATCACACTGGCAAGATTAGGTAGAACCTCAATACAAAATTGCTGGCACACCAATAATTAGGAATTGGGTAGGCAACATAGACTGCACCATGATAAGTGCAGAAACACCGGTAAATACCAACACTTGTCTTATTTCTGTAAACTTGGAGAAACTACTTGGAATCTTAGAAGAGCAGTTTCAGTTAACTCAATTTTCTCTTTAAATGAAGAGACCCTTTACTCACAGGCAAGAGGCTGTGTTATCCTTGTAGGGCTAGATGGGCCTAATATCAGAGCCCAGTGTTAGTCTCAGCTACTACTAGTAGAATTCCTCAAAAGGATAATCACAAATAGAAGACTTCATGGTTTCTTAGTAGTTCAAGAATGAATGAAACTGACAAGATGCTTATAATAGCCAATGCAATTCCCCCCCCCTTCTTTTGTATCTAAACCAGGTACATAAGTTTTCTTTACCACCCTCTGCCCATGCCAGCTCCCCCAAGGTCAAACACAACCCCAATGAAATCGAGTTTGACATCCCTGGAGTGGAGGATAAACAAGGAAAGGATAAGAGAGAACAATTTCTTCTTCCTCTTCATCACTGGAGGTTTTTAGGAAGAGACTGGCTGTCCAGTCTCTTCCTTGAGCAGGAGTTTGGACTAGAAGACCTCCAAGGTTTCTTCCAACTCTGTTATTCTATGTTGTAAAGTGAAGGTGTGATGCAATCGAGCCATGCTTACATTCTTAACTAGGGTCACCATAGAGGGCAAGACTTGCTAAAATTGCCATCCAGATCTGTTCGTATTTTTCCAGCAAATGGAGGATCTGCTTTTTTCAGATCAACTCTACTAATTCTTTTAGTATTCTGCTCAGGCATAATACCAGGGAAGGAAGAAGGAGAAGAAGTCATGAAATAGGGAAGGAGGAGGAGCCAGATAACCGCAGAGTTATCAGCTTGACCTCTGTACTGAGCAAAGTGTTCAAACAGATTATCAATGGCATGTTTGTGATGAGTAGATAGGCTTTGTTAGAACAAAGGTTGTGAGTTTCTTCAGTTTCTTTCTTCTCAGCTGTGTAAGTGATGAGGTTTAGGTCCATCCATTTACTCTGTCAAGATACAATTTGTGAAATGTCAAATGTCTTTATTAAGAGTCTGCAGAGTTTGATCAAGCACAAAAAGAACAATTTTGGCAAGGAAATATTGCCCAAGGAATGGTAAAGAAAACTATGTAGCTGGCTTAGATACAAAAAAGGGGGGAAAGAAAGAAATTGCATTGGCTATTATAAGCATCTTGTCAATTTCATTCATTCTCGCAAGCTAGTAGAAATTCTATTTGTGATTATGCTTTTGAAGAATTCTACTAGTAGTAGCAGGGACTCTGATATTAGCCACATCCTAGCCCTGCAAGGATAACACAGCCACTTGCCTGTGAGTAAAGGGTCTCTTCATTTAAAGAGAAAATGGAGTTAACTGAAACTGCTCTTCTAAGATTCCAAGTAGTTTCTCCAAGTTTACAGAAATAAGACAAGTGTTGGTATTTACCGGTGTTTCTGCACTTATCATGGTGCAGCCTCTGTTGCCTACCCAATTCCTAATTATTGGTGTGCCGACAATTTTGTATTGAAGTTCTACCTAATCTTGCCAGTGTGATGGGAATCCCAGGATTTGGAAGGTGGGCAAGTCCAGAATCCCTATAATGAGAACATTGTCCACTATTCAGAACCTAAGGCAGTGAATCACTGATTTTCTGGAAACTGTATTTACTGCCTTGAATGACCTTTCCCTACTCTAGCACAAGGATACAACAACGCTGCTTGGAGTTGCAAAACCTCAATTGCAAAATTAGGTGATCAACAGGAAATTATTCTTGCCCCATTGCCACACTTGCACTTTCATCCTGAATGCCTTCTTGATCTCTGACAACAAGAGATATCTTTTATAGTACTTTATAGATCTGAGTACTTGAGAGACCGCCTCCTGCCAATTACCTCCCTACGACCTATCAGATCGCACAGATTAGGCCTCCTAATTCCATCCGCCAGTCAGTGTCGACTGGCAACTACGCGGAGGAGAGCCTTTTCAGTAGTAGCTCCGACCCTTTGGAACGATCTCCCTGTGGAGATTCGCACCCTCACCACCGTCCAGACCTTCCGCACAGCCCTCAAGACCTGGCTATCCCGTCAGGCCTGGGGATAAAGATTCTAATCCGTCCCCACCCGAATGATGAATGAATGTTGTGTTCTACTTTTACTTATGTACTGTCTCATGTCTCGTCTTGTATTCCCTTCCCCATAAATTGTGAGCCGCCCTGAGTCCCCTCAGGGAAAAGGGCGGCCTATAAATAATAAACAAATACAAATACAAATATAGTTCAAGACCAGTCCAATACCGTGTTTCCCCCAAAATAAGACAGGGTCTTATTTTCTTTTGCCCCACGAAATATGCCTTGGGCTTATTTTAGGGGGAGGGCTTATTATTATTTTCTGGGGCAGGTAAGAAGTGATGTGCGCCTTTTACCTTTCCAGCTCTGTTGCATTCCTTGCCATTGTGTCCAGAGAAGCCACTGGTAAAAAAAAAACACCCTTCTCGCGAGTTTGATCAAACTTCTTGAAGTCGTGAGAAGGTTTTTTTTTAAATCAGGAGCTTCCCTGGACACAATGGCGAGGAACGCGATGGACCTGGAAAGGTAAGAGGTGCGTCTCGCGGCCCAACACCGCCCACCTCGCCCCAATGGTAAAGGCAGCCTGCCTGGTTCCCTTCCTCGCCGTCCCTTTAACAAGGGGTGGCAGGTGTGTGTGGGGGGGAGAAGTGAGGCGTGCCTCTTACCTTTCCAGGTCCATTGCGCCCTTTTGTCCAGTGAATCCCCTTGTAAAAAAAGCCTCATGAGTTCAACTCGCGAGGTTTTTTTTTACAAGGGGCTTCATTGGACGAAAGGGTGAGAAATGCAATGGAGCTGCCAGTCTCTGGTAGCACTAGGATGCGCACCTCGCTTCTCCCCCCCCACCTGCCACCGCTCGCTAAAGGGGCAGCGGGGAAGGGAACCAGGCAGGCTGCCTTTACCATTGGGGTGGGGTGGGCGGTGGTGTTTTTTTTTGCACGAGAAGGAACAGGTAGGAGGGGGCATTGCTGGCCTGCCGCTCTTTTTGCGGCGGGCTTTTTGCGTGGGAGGGAAGGATGGGGGTGGAAGCACTTTGCTTTGCCTGCCGCTGTTTTTGTGGTGGACCCTCTTTTTGCCCCGCAAGCTGTACTGGTAGGTGGTACAGTGGTAATGGCGGGAACCGGTTGCGCATACCTTTCAATAGTTGGGGGTGGGCTTATTTTTGGGGGAGGGCTTATTATGGCATATGCTCTGAAAAGCCGGATTGGGCTTTTTAACAGGGCATGTCTTATTTTCGGGGAAACACGGTACATCTATAACAGTGATGGTAAACTTTTTTGGCACCTAGCGCCCAAACCTAAATGTGCATGCGTGCATGCATGCACTGGAGCACTTGAAACCCAAAAATTAGCTGACCATCATGCACATGCTTGTTTTTAGGCCATTTTTGGCTATTTTCCAAACCATTTTCAGGCTGTTTTTCGGGCTGTTTTGGGCCATTTTGGGGGCTGTTCTCAGGCTGTTTTCCAGTGCTCCGGCACCCATGAAGACTAGTTGGCCAGCACGCATGTGCGCACCAGAAACCAAAAGAGTAGCGTGTTCATGCTCACAGAGAGGACTCTGCGTGCCACCTCTGCCATGCGTGCCATAGCTTTGCCATCACAGATCTAGAAGTTCTAAAACTAGGAAAGCTGGGTTAGAAATTTCAGGGATAGGTGGAGTAACTTCTCTGTTCATAAAGGATTGTTGTATATGTTAAGCATACTGTGTGGACATTTGTGAGAACTGTCAGAAGTTTGCTCTCATGAAATTCAGAAATTGAGAAATACCTTTTTTAAAAAGGGTTGAATAAAATAGCAAGAGGGACAGGGTGGGGGGGGGAGAGGGAGAGGGATAACTTTTACATTTCCCCCATCTTTTTCCTGTTTTTTTTCCTGGATTCCTGGAATAAGTGGAACATAATCAGATTTCAACCTGACATATACTATGGACTTCATTGCAACTAGAGGCTTATCATGGTGGCAACAGACACGTAGATTGTGCCAAAACAGACTATGCTCTAAAAGCCAACCAGTCATAGAAAGGAATCATTTCTCATATTCCTTTACCTTGGGGATGAAAGACTGATGTCAATCAACATAGCCAGTTCTGAAGGATGCTAGGATTCAGCAACATTTGTTAGTCACAGTTTTCCTAACTCAAGTTACAATGAAAATTCTCACATCTTAACATTCACATACACCTAAAATCACACAATGGGAATGAATGGAGCAACCAGGACAACAAACAATCACAGCAGCACAGATGGAGCTAAAGCTCAGAATGACTGTCTATATCTTTAATTGGTGCCAAAAGCTTATTGTCTGTAATCTGTATATAATACTGGGGATTTTTCATTAGTTCTTGATCTAGGGATGTGAAGAGTGCTGTGACATTGACTGAAATCATAACCCCATCTTCATTTGTTTTTTAAGTCTTTGAGTTTCTAAGTTTCTAAGACTACCAGTATATATATTATATTATATTATATTATATTATATTATATTATATTATATTATATTATATTATATTATATTATATTATATTATATTATATTATATTATATTATATTATATTATATTATATTATATTATATTATATTATATTATATTATATTATATTATTATATTATATTATATTATATTATATTATATTATATTATTATATTATATTATATTATATTATTATATTAATTATATTATATTATATTATATTATATTATATTATTATATTATATTATATTATATTATATTATATTATATTATATTATATTATATTATATTATATTATATTATATTATTATATTATTATTATTATTATTATTATTATTATTATTATTATATTATTATTATATTATATTATATTATAATTATATTATATTATGTGTGTGTGTGTGTGTGTATGTGTATGTATGTATGTATGTATGTATGTATGTATATATATATATATATATATATATATATATATATATATGCATATGCATATGCATATGCATATGCATATACATATTTATTTGTTTGTTTGTTTGTTTGTTTGTTTGTTTGTTTATTTATTTATTTATTTATTTATTTATTTATTTATTTATTTATTTATTTATTTATTTATTTATTTATTTATTTATTTATTTATTTATTTATTTATTTATTTATTTATTTAAAGTCACAACCCCTGGTCTGCCCAAATATGGGAGGAAGTTCACAGCTTACATTCTCTGTCCATCGGCTCGTCATAAGAGACCATCCAGACAGAAACCCAATATTTTTACTGTTGCCTTTGTTACATTTGTGTTGTATTTGTGCTGATTTATTTACTTTATTTACTTATCAGCACAAATACAATACATACACACACACACACACACACACACTTACCGACCAGTGGTGGGTTCCAGACGGTATGGTAGTAGTCGAGAGCAGCAGCCACTGTACTGGTATGGCCACCCGCCCTCCCGTGTTCCATACCTGTTTTTAAGACAACCAGTCCAACTGCGCATGCGTGCACAGCATGCGGCGCCTGCACGACCTCTGACAAGCAGCTGGGTGTCGCAGGGGCGGTGGAAGGTAAGAGCAACCCACCACTGTTACAGGCAGACATTATCCCTGAAGGTAAATTAATATGGAGTTAGGAAAATTGTGACTTCCGAATGTTGCTGAACTTACATCTCCTAACGTCCTTTAGAACTGTTAATTGGAGCTCCTTAGAGGTTTGTGGATATATGTCTGCTGATGCTATTGAGTCACTTGATTCCTGTCAACTGTATGAACAAAACCATGAAGTTTTCTTGGCAACGTTAGAATGAATGCTATTTATTCCTTCTAGGGCTGAGAAAGAGTGGCTAGGTCAAAGCCAGCCAGCTGGTTTCTGAGTCTAAGGCAGAATTTGAATTCAAACTTTTAATCCACTGTCTTCAACCATGAGGCCAAATTATCTCTGTCTTGGAATTGTAATTGAGCAATATTGGGAAGGTCTTAGATTGGTTAAATAAGTTGATCCTGAATAGAGAAGGGGGAAGAATGTTACTGTTGGAATATGAGAAAATTTGGTGCAAACAGCAGAAGAAATTAAGGTGAGGAGGTAGTATATAGGGCTGTGCTTTGCTCTAGTATACAGGAGTCCTCAAACTTTTTAAACGGGGCCAATTCACGGTCCCTCAGACTGTTGGGGGGAGCGCGGATCGGCTGGGTGAACATGGTTAGGTCATGGGCCATTGAACAAACATTGCATTTTAATTTGTTTTGCTTCTGGGGGTGTTTTATTTGCTTTTGTTTGCATGTTGCTCTTTTGATTGGCTTTTCTTTTTACTAGATCATTTTTGAGTTGTTTAGGAGTCTAGTGGTCCACTTCAGGAAACTCAGTTTTGCAGCAATTCTTCTCAGCTCCAAGGAGCTTGAGAAATCTCTCTCTGTCTCTCTCTCTGTCTCTCTCTCTCTCTCAGTCTATCAATCTCTCTTGATAGAGGCGGGGGGAGATGAAAAATGGGCAGTTTTCATCCGTTTTTTGGCCTCCTGTGGCGTCTGTGCCCGTTTTTCACCTCCACCTCCAGAATCATTCTGCAGGGTAAAAACAGGCAAAAACGGCCCCTTTTTGGCCCAAAATGGCCCATTTTTTGGCTTCTATGCTCTAGTATATAACTACTCTGCTTTTAGAGGTTCTATTTTGCTTTTGGGTTGAAAAATCATAAAACAATCCTCTGTCCATAAGTTGGTCTAATCAGCTTTCATGATGGGGGAGGGAGGGGCAAGAAAGTCCGGGGAACTTGTCTTCTGTAGTCAGATATCCAAATGCACAAAGTGATCTATGAAATCAGTTAGCCTGATATCCTCTAAATCAGTGGCCTTCATCACCCTTTGTGCAACAGTGAATTCTGTAAATTGGGTGAAGAATTGTTTGCTCTTTTGTATAATTTATAGCTTCTTCGTTATTGCTTATCCACTTTATCCAAGAGTTATTAAGCTATATAGAGCAGGAGGAGTTTCCAAGGACGTGGAACTGCAGGACAAGAGGACCAGGAGAATAAGCACAAGAAAGGGAGGTCATAGATGAAACAGCAAGGGAGTGATTTTGTTCTCGGCCCTCACACTCTAGCAGACTCCAAGAACTCTGAGCCAAATTTCCGCTGAGATATGAAACTGAGCCTCAGCAATGTGATTTCCCCTGGAGAAACCCCTAAGAATCAGCAGAAATCCCATTCAAGTGATCCTGGCTGTAACACTGCAGGCTGAATGTACAAACATCTCTTCTTGCAACACGTATTTCTGAGATTGTGCCACTTGTCAATCAAAGTAGCTTAGGCGAGCAGCAAGAAAGCCTTGCTATGAAGACCTACTTCGGGGCTACACCCCAAAATTTGGGGACTGCCCTGTAGGAAGTTTTCTGGTCCAAGTCAAAACGAGCAGGAACTGTATAGAAAAGCATTTGAAATTCTTGGATGGTTCCCATTTAATTCAACTGGGTTTATGCAGGAAAAGTTCTTGGAAGACAGCTCCCTTTAAATGCTGTCAGGCTCACAGCAATTTACAAGTGAAACCATGAAAGGAGTGGATTTGCTAATTCTAACTTGAGATTCAGTATGGTTGAAAAGCATTTATCTTTTGTTAGCTCCCTCCAGCTATTACCAAGGCCCCTTCTCCTTCTCCCCTTTATTGTTTTCCTATAGGAGGAACTGCCAATTAATTCAGTAAAAAGAAATAGCACATTGTGTGATGGCAACTTTGGATACCATGTACTCAAATGTATCATATCAGAGTATGTGTAGTTTGTAATTGTTGTTATTATTATTAGCATATGGCATTGTTATATTAGCTGGGAGACCACAATGCTATTTTGGCTGCTCTGTTGTAAAATACGCTCGTACATTTCCCAAGTGCACCATAGGAAGACAAGCTGGTTTTGCAACAGAAAGAAAGACAATAGCCCTTCCTGTAGTGTCATCCATGGACCCTCTCTTCCTGGAGCCACCTCACAAACAGGCACCGCAACAGGAAGGTTCGGAGCCAGCAGGAATTTGACTGCCTCTACAGAGCACCAACTTGTTTCCACGCCAACATGGTACGTATTTATCTACTCGCATAGAACATGCCTTCAAACTGTTAGGTGGACAGAAGCTGAAGTTAATGATGGGAGCTCACCCCAATACGCAGTGCTAGGACTCGAATCTCTGGAGCAGAGACCATCTCCAGTGTCATTAAGCCACTGAGCCACCGTGATTCTGTGTAATGGGGAAGACAACTTCTCTGTCTTAAGGCTGTTCTATACAACCTTCTAATCATAGACTGGAGATGCTTTAGCAATCATATTCAGAGGACATGAATAACATCTTTAACTCACATGATCCACCAAACAGGATTCCTGAATTCATATTTTTCTGTTTTAGTTTTCAGGCAGCCTTTTCTAACTTCTCTGCCATGTTGGCTGCAGTTCCCCAAAATTGCCAAGGTTTGGAGACATAGCAAGTGAAGGGTTATGTCTTGGGCAGGGAGTGGTTCTTCAGCCATTGTAGTTCTTCTACCAAGCAGTGGCATTGCATGGGATTGGAGCAGTGGTGGGTTTCAAAATTTTTTGGAACCTACTCTGTGGGTGTGGCCTCCTTTGTGGGAGTGGCTTGCCAGCCATGTGACCTTGTGGGAGTGGCTTGCCAGCCATGTGTTTTCTCTCTCTCTCTCTCCTTCCTTCCTTTTGTCTCTCTGTCCCTTTTTTCTTTTTTTCTATCATCTCTTACTCTTTTTCTTTCTTTTTTCTTTTTTCTTTATTTATTTCTTCCTTTCTTTCTCTTTCTCTCTCTCTCTGTGTCAGTCAGTCTGTCTGTCTGTGTGTGTGGCAGTGGTGGGTTTCAAAAATTTTTGGAACCTCTTCTGTAGGTGTGGCCTGCTTTCTGGGTCCACTGGTGGAACCTCTTCTAACTGGTTCGGTAGATTTGATGAACCAGTTCTACCGAATAGGTGTGAACTGGTAGGAACCCACCTCTGGATTGGAGAAATATTAGGAGAAAGGAAAGTGGGGGGTGGAAGCAGTGAGATGAGGCAGGGCTTTAGCGTTTACCTCCAAGGGCATCTGATTAGTGGGACTGCACTAATTCAATTTTTAATACATGTCCAGTGGTCTTTCGTAAAACCTTCATCTTTCTAGCACATTCCTGCAAGTGCAGGATCCGCTTTTCGGATCATTGAATGTCACTTTGCACAGTAAGCTGCGTCTCTAGGGTGCAGGCCCGTGGCTTGCATATCTTTGTTGATGCTGTCTTGCCATCTCTGTTTTGGATGCCTGTGAGGCTGCTGGTCACTGACTTCTAGTTGGTAGGTAGCAGGGGTGGGTTGCTGCTGGTTTTACTACTGGTTCACAACCTGCACACACCAGACGCATGCTGTGCATGCGTGTGCTGTTCAATGTAAATTGTTCTTCGTGCATGTGCGGAACAAGTTACAGTGAACTGCGCATGTGCAGCCACTAAAAACCAAAATGTCAGCAGCCCGGCGACAGCAAGGGAACCGAGCAAGGGTCACTGCCAGGTCTGCAACCCAGACCTGAATTCCAGTACCAGTTCGACCAAACTGGGAGCAACCCACCTCTGGTAGGCAGTCTTGGAAGGTCGTGGAAGGTGCTGATCTCAGGACATGCCCATAACAGCAGAGCCGGCCTTCTCTCATCTTCTCTATAATTGGTGCCACACCAAAATGTTGTCGAATGGTATCATTTGTGATGTGGTCAAGAAGGGAGATGCCAGATATCCAAAGGAGCATTTGCATTTCCATGGTATGGAGATATATTTCGGTCCCTGTTGTTGCTGCCCAGCATTCAGTGCCACATAGTGCAACAGGGCAGATGGTAATCTTGTAAATCTTAGATTTAAGACAGGTTGGCATTTGTCTGTCACATAACACACCAGTGAGTTCTTGCCAAAGCATCCAAGGTCTTTCGTAAAATGACTGGATAAATTTTTAAATCCTATAAATGAACAAACAAACAAACAATCCCAGAAGTGAATTCCCACCCACAGATAAGGTGCGGCAGTGCTTAATCAGTTGGAAGAATGCAATTTTATTGGAGAGATGGCAGAGAATTAAGTGGGGAGCTGGTCTCTATTCTCCAGGCCAGTGTCAGGCCTGGAAGGCATCTTGGGCATTGGATCTTCAGGCCTGCCACATGTCTGTGGAAACTGGGAGCGGGGATTGTATGGAGCTGGGGAGAGATATAGTCATAATAACATTCCTTTCTCCAAGAGTCAAGGACATTCTGCCCTGCACCTGGAGGGGTGTGACTGGGAGGCATCTCCAGTTGGTGCTTTGGTGCTTGGATTGGACCGTGTGAAGGACATGTGGGTGCTGGGTAGGTGTTTGGACTTTCTTTTGGGTGGGGAAAACCTGGAAGCTCTCAGATTCGGGTTTTCCCAGATGTGCCAATATGACATCTCTAGTTAAATGGAACTTTGAGGAACTTCAAGCCTTGGAGTCTTCTTTCGTTGGGGGTGTTACTTGGAAGGTTCAGAGGATTGCTACCAAAAGAGCCATTCTCCCCACATCTGTCTTTCTCACTTTCCCTGCCACTTAATTGACCCAGGAGTGTCCAGAAGATGTAGTTAAAAAGTCAAGTTGGTGGCAACAACAGTGCAATCGAAGTTGGGTTTTATGTGTGTTGCACAAAATGACACACACAGAGAGAGGGGGGGGGGGAGAGAGATGGCTTTGATTGCACCAATGAACCCATTATTTTGACTTTTTTTTAAAAAAAACTATACCCTGGAGATACCCTTTATAGAGGCAGAAATAGGGGCATGGAAGGGAAGGAGGGAAAAAACCCAATCCCCCATATTTTACCCCATGGGAATGTTGGCTAAGAAGCCTCCTCCCTCTTTTTTCCTCGCCACAGTCAAAGGGAAGTGGGATAAAAGTATTTATTTAGCCCTTTTGCCCCACATTACAGCTGCTGTGCTTCTGTGAGTCTGCTTTGGAGTCCCTGAGGGGAATAGATGTTGGTAGTGCAGTCAGCATTTTTTAAAAAATCTGGCATACTTTTCTGCTGCCTTACAGGGCCCTTTAATGCTGTTAGAGAGAAGAATCCTGATTCAGGAAATCAAAATACCAATCAGACCATTTTTGAATAACATTTCTTCTGCCTTGAGAAACTCTGGCTGGTGTCCAAGATTCTTCTATCTCATCAACTGATCTTCACAGACTCACAGTCCTCTAAAACAAGCTAGGTAAATGTGAATTAATGAATGATTAGCCCAAAGTAAAAAAAAAGGAACCAGTCCTGGTCCAGATCAAAGCTTCCAAGCTTCTATGTCATGCAACATCTAACCAGAATCCTCCAGAAAGTACCCTGGCATACATAGTAAGGCAATAGATGTTTTCTACAATTTTGCCTACCAGTTGATATTTCAGTTTTTTGCCTATAATATTGTAGATATCAGAGGAACAGGGCTGGAAGTGGTAACCAAATCTTCCATGTCACGTGCCCCTCAGAAGGGACATTGGAGGTCTTCTAGTCCAACGCCTTGCTCAAGCAGTAAGCCCTATTCCATTTCAGACAAATGGCTGTCCAATCTCTTCTTAAAAACCTCCAGAGCTGGAGCACCCACAATTTCTACAGGCAAGTTGTTCCACCGATTAAGTGTTCAGGAAATTTCTCCTTAGTTCTAGGTTGGTAGATGGTTTATGCAGACATCAAAACTATTATATTTCAATCCGCCATCCAATTTGTTTTGCTCCTTTGATCATTGCCACACTGAGTGGCAAATTCCACTGGTTAAATATAAGTTGTGCAAATAAAACATTATTTTAATTAATTTTGAATTTCTACAGAAATGCTTCATTTTGGACAAACATATGTAAGCGTATTGCAAGGAAGGCTGCAATATTTTTTTCTGGCACTCAGTTGTTGCTTTTTAAAAAAATACTCTTAAAGAAATACCATATGTTGAATTTGAAGGATTCTGAAAGTGCACAGGAACTGCCTTTAAAAAAAAACCAAAAAAACCCTATATCTGAAGTCAGTTTCAACTGCAGCTTTTCTGTCTTTAAACCACAAATCAAAGGATCCTTTTCATATAAAGTACTTTAAAAAGAATATAGAACATAGAAAAATAGAGTTGGAAGGGATTTTGAAGATCTTCCAGTCCAACCCCCTGCTTCAGCAGGAGATCCTATGCCATTTCAGACAAATGTTTGATCATATCATTTAAAACACCACAATGTAGAAAAGATGTGGAGACTCTAGAAAGAGTGCAGAGAAGAGCAACAAAAATGATTAGGGAGGCTAAAACATGAAGAAAAGTTGCAGGAACTGGGTATGTCTAGTTTAATCAAAAGAAGGACTAGGGGAGACATGATAGAAGTGTTCCAATATCTCAGGGGTTGCCACAAAGAAGAGGGAATCAAATTATTCTCCAAGGCACCTGAGGGTAAAACAAGAAGCAATGGGTGGAAACTAATCAAGGAGAGAAGCAACTTAGAACTGAGGATAAATTTCCTGACAGTTAGAACAATTAATCAGTGGAACAGCTTGCCTCCAGAAGTTGTGAATGTCCCAACACTGGAAGTCTTTAAGAAGATGTTAGCCAAGTCTTTAAGAAGGATAGCCATTTGTCTGAAACGGTATAGGGTTTCCTGCCTAGGCAGGGGGTTGAACTAGAAGACCTCCAAGGTCCCTTCCAACTCTGCTATTGTATTGTATTGTAAAAATTAAAATAAATACTCAACAACAGGAAAGATTATGAGAAGCAAGGTTAAGTTGTACCGCTGTCAACTATGAAATCTCACTAAGCATGTTAGACTTGTTTTTCTCTTAGCTCAATATATTTCTCCCAGCTATCCTGTTTCCCTGAAAATAAGACCTCCACGGATAATAAGCCCAATCTGACTTTTGAGAGTATACACTAAAATGAGCCCCCGAAAATATTGCAACACAGCAGCAGCCAAGAGGTGTCCATGCTCACCGCCTCCTGCACCTCAAAAATTATAAGACCGCCCCAAAAATAAGGCTAAGTGCTTATTTGGGGGGGGGGGGTAAAAAGAAAATAAGACTCTGTCTTATTTTCGGGGAAATGCTGTATTTCTGTGGGGGAAATGTATGAAAGGTTTCCTGATTTCTAAATCAGCACCTTATGCCCGGTTGATTTGGAGTCAATCCAATGATTGTATAATCATTTTTCTCACCATTGTGGTGGAGTGGGTGGATGGCTTCATTGGTTGGTTTTATATTGTTGATTTGTAATGTTGCATGCCACTTGGAATCACTGTGTACGAGCTGAATATAAATCTATTTAATAAATTAAAAATGCACTGATTGTCTTACCTGCCGCTGCTTATACCAATTGGCAGTGGTTCTCCAGAGTTTTAGGTAAAAAAGAAAGTGTCCCTTTAACTGCTGATGTTTACAAATGACTCTCAAGCATTTGGCTTGCAAAACAGGTGTTCCTACCTCCTCTGGCAAAATCAGTTCTGAATGTTTCGAAATAGGTCTGTACCAGTGGAGGGTTCTGGATCCAGGTGCAACTGGTATGGTGCAACGGGGCCCAGCCTCCCACACATGCATGCGAGCAGCATGCATCCGTACCTCCTTTGATGTTCCGCGACGCCTCCACGACTTTCCAGCTGCTCAGTGGAGTGTTGCACACAGGCACTGTATGCTCTGTGTGTGTTCGTAGAAGCGCCGAAGAGCTCAAATACAGGTAAGGAGCTCGGGTGGGCGGGTGGGCTCTCTGCCGCACCGTACTGGATTGGTACCCAGTGCTCCCGGCAGGCACCAGTATGCCTGTACCAGGGCGTACCTCCTGCAACCCACCACTGATCTGTACCCATCCTGGTCTTCTTCTCTCCTTCCCTTTGTACATCTCTCTCTCTCTCTCTCTCATGTAAGCTTGGGCAATTTCCCATTTGGAAACACGTGCAAGATTAATTTCAGAAGAGGCAGGGATATACTGAGGCAACTGTATATTGAATTTGGTTCCTATGATTACTACATCCAAAAGAGCCCTCAAATAGCCTTCCTCCTCCGGGGAAGCAACACAAGGCCTTGCCTAGGCCAAACAATGTCGATGTCAGTGTTCCAAATATCATGCAGAATTAAATCAGAGTCCAAGGCAGAACTATCCTTAAAGTTCCAATTTAATAAGACAGACATGTTGGCACAAACTGTGGTATCCCAAATCTAAAAGCTTCCTGGGATTCCACCCAATTGAAAGTTCATGATCTTATCCCCACACCCATAAATCCATCACATGGTCCAATCTTCTTCGGCCACTCTGGCATCTCCACCCAGCTGGTTCCGGTCAAGTACAGAGGTGCGGAGACAAAAAATGACCTTGGGCTTCTAGAAAGGAATGACAACAACACATTCCACAATTCTACTCCTTTCTAATCCCCCTCTCAATTACTATACTAATGAAACAGCATAATGAAATAATAGAGAGTGTGGCAGGCCAAAGATCCTAAAAAGGAGTATGACTGCAGGCCTGACAGTCGTTCTTAACTGCAGTCTTATCAGAAGAAGAAAGTTAAACCAGGGTTGGATTTCTGAGTAGCCACATTTTAAAAAGTGGAAGCAGAATGGATTTGTAGGAAGTTGGCACCCACCTCTCTCCTAGAAGAATGAAATGTTTTAGGAAATATTAAAAGGGCAGAATATTTCCCCCTAAAAGGGAGGCAGAAACTCAGCCTCTCCACTTTTGTCAATGGGCCATTAAGGCCTGGGTCAGTCTATTCTGCATAACCGCTGCACAGAAACCGCTTTGGTCGCGTTGACCAATGATCTCTGGAGAGCCAGGGATGGAGGCCATGCCTCCATCCTGGTGCTCCTTGACCTCTTGGCGGCTTTCGATACCATCGACCATGGTATCCTTCTGCGACGACTGCGGGAGGTGGGGGTGGGAGGCGCTGTTTTACAGTGGTTCTCCTCTTACCTCTCGGACAGGTCGCAGTCGGTGTTAGTTGGGGGGCAGAGATCGACCCCTAGGCCCCTAACATATGGGGTGCCGCAGGGTTCGGTCCTGTCCCCCCTTCTTTTCAACATCTACATGAAACCGCTGGGTGAGATCATTCGACGGCACAGGATAAAATACCACCAGTATGCGGACGATACTCAGTTGTATCTGTCCGCCCCGTGCCAACTCAACGAAGCGATGGATGTGATGAGCCAGGGTCTCGAGGCTGTTAAAGACTGGATGGGGGTCAACAAACTTGTGCTCAGTCCAGAAAAGACCGAGTGGCTGCTGTGTTTCCCTCCCGCGAATTGGCCAAGTGTTCCATCTCTCAGGCTGGGGGGGGGGGGTCAAACTGTATGCCCCTCAGACAGGGTTCGCAACTTGGGAGTCCTCCTGGACCCACAGCTGACCTTCGAACATCATTTGTCAGCTGTGACCAGGGGGGCATTTGCCCAGGTTCGCCTGGTGCACCAGTTGCGTCCCTACCTGAACCGGGAGGCCCTCACAACAGTCACTCGTGCCCTTGTGACCTCTAGGCTGGAATACTGCAATGTGCTCTACATGGGGCTGCCCTTGAAGAGCATTCGGCGACTTCAGCTAGTCCAGAATGCGGCCGCGCGAGCGATCGTGGGTGCACCTCGCTTCACCCACGTAACACCTATCCTCCGCGAGCTGCACTGGCTGCCTGTTGATCTCCGGGTCCGCTTCAAGGTGCTACTTATCACCTACAAAGCCCTTCATGGTAGTGGACCTGGGTACTTGAGAGACCGCCTGCTGCCAATTACCTCCACTAGACCGGTACGATCGCATCGATTAGGCCTCCTCCGAATTCCATCATCCAGCCAGTGCAGACTGGCAACTACCCGGAGGAGAGCCTTCTCAGTGGCTGCTCCAACCCTCTGGAACGAACTCCCCGTGGAGATTCGGACCCTCACCACCCTCCAGTCCTTCCGCGCCGCTTTAAAGATCTGGCTGTCCCGGCTGGCCTGGGGTTAAGATTCTAACCCCACCCGAATTGTATGACTGTTGTGTTTTCTTTTTAATATGTTGTATTGTCTTCATGTTGGAAAATTGTTTGTCCTTCCCCCCCCCTTTTTTGAACTGTGAGCCGCCCTGAGTCCCCCCAGGGAAAAGGGCGGCATACAAATAAAGGGAAATGAAAAATGAAATGAAATAACAAAGATCTACCCCTTTCAGGCAAAGCCATTTCATTGCCCTTCATTGCATAACCCACCAAGTTTCAACCAAACGCAGCAGGCCGACAACCTACAAAGCTATCTATGACCTCTGACACCAACCAATCAGGATAGTCTTCCTGTGGCCCAGGAAGTTCAAAGCCCAGAGAGGGCATAAAACCCAGGGACTCTCAGCATCTCCTCCCTTTTTCTTCAAGATCTTCAAAGCATGTGACCCCCTTTTCACCCAGGAGCTCCAAGGCATGTGGTCCTTTCCACCATTAAAGCATCTTTCCAAACAGCCTCCATGTTTCCAGTGTCTTCTTCCCCACTTGGAACTGAACCCAGGTGGATGTTTCTTCCAACAGATTCTGAACAAATTATCAGAGTTTAACTGCAGAGTGAAAAAGTGTCTCATAAAGAGAATTTGAAAGATATGAATATGTCTAATCTGAAAAAGACGTGACAAATAGGATATAGAGTAATATGTTGAAATGTCAAAGGTCTGCACACTGAATACAATAAGAAGTGCCAGCATTTCTCAACGTTGACAGCTGCAGATGTATGGACTTCGAACCCCAGAATCTTCAAGCTTGCCAAGGTTGAGAAACACTGCAATAGACCCTTGTCCTAGTCTAAAGAGCTTTGAATGCAAGAGTTCAATTTTTTTGTTGTCAATCAAACCAAGCCAATGCCCTTAAAAGGACCTGTGTCCTCTCTTTTGCTGGAAGTTCTTAGAGAAAGGCTAAGTACTGGTTTCCTGGGCATGCTACCCAATGGGTTTCTTACATTAAATGGGCTGGAAACATTGTACAATATAGCTTTCAGGTCTCTAGAAATTGGTGCCAAGCATATCCATTGGAACTGGTGGAGAATATATCTGCAGTATTGGGTTCTGCTTCTGCCAAGTTAGCTGCCCGTATAAGCACAGGAAACTGGAATTCAGAGAGTTGAAATGGGTGTCCTTCATGTGCATTTATTCTGAGATCACTCAACATGACTATGGGGAAAACTGTGTTATCAATATGGCAAAAAGGGTCTAAAGTTGCCCATTTTAATGACATTGGTGACCTCTGGTTGAATTCCACAATGGTGCCATACTATAACAGAATATCCAACTTGGGACCTCGGAAGGCTTCTTGTCCAACCCCTTCCTATAATATGATTTAATTTGATTTTGGTTGAACATAATGTGTACATCCAGACATATGTTGTTTATTAGGTAAATATATATTTACAGTAGTAGAGTATATATAATTCAGGGTTCTGTTGAGTTCTTGGTGATCTCTGAGCTTTGTGGTTTTCTTGAAGATGTTTCATTACCCAACAAGCTAACATCAACATTGCTAGTGAGTGTGGCAGTTTACTTACTGCTTATATATAGTAGCTTTCCCTGCCAATGGCAACTCCACAATCGTTAGCAGTAGTGAGGATACCTAGTTGAGTAATGAATGTCTGCATGCAAAGAACAAAACTCAGGGAGCTCCAAGGACTCCAAACTATGGTTAACCAAACCATGGCTTAGCATGATGGATTAATTCCATTTGGAAGTTAGAAGCCACAATGTGCCCATCTTTTTTTAAAAAGCATAATTGTCATTTCGCACAATAAATTGCAATAGCATCATCAACAACAACAACAACAACTTAGACTTATATACCACCTCATAGTGCTTTTCAGCCCGCTCTAAGCAATTTACAGAGTCAGCATATTGCCCCCAATCTGGCTCCTCATTTTACTAACCTCGGAAGGATGGAAGGCTGAGTCAACCTTGAGCTGGTCAGGATTGAACTCTTGGCAATGGGCAGAGTTAGCCTGCAATGCTGCATTCTAGCCATTGTGCCACCACGGCTCCTGGGGGTAAAGCAGAGACAATGGATCAGCACACTCCTCTGCCAAGAAGGGTGGTGGTGGCCATACTATGGACTGTAGACACTAGGTTTGTGGAAAGACTGGTGGTAAAATGAGCTGGTGTCATCTGCAGCCTTATTGATTGGTAGTGCAGTGGTTAGAATGCAGCATTGCAGGCTAACTCTGTCTGCAGCCAGGAGTTCAACCCTGTTGGGGCTCAAGATTGACTTGGCCTTCCATCCATCTGCAGTCAGCAAAATGCGGACCCAGATTGTTGGGGGCACTATTCTGATGTTGTAAATTGCCCAGAGTGTCCTGCAAAGCACTATGGAGCAGTATATACAGTAAGTCTAAATGCTATTGCTATGTTGCCATTATTGTCTTTGTTCATGGAGCATTCTTCTTGGGAATCCCATTTAAGGGGTCCTTGGTGATCTGTGAACTTGATTGTTTTCTTGCAGACCTTTCATTACCCAAACGAGGTCTGATGATGTTACCTAGTTTGGGTGATGAAATGTCTGCTAGAAAACAACCAAGTTCAGAGAGCACCAAGGACTCATTTCAACTTTCAACTTTGCACTGAAATATTGAGCTGAAAATAATATCCATTTAAAGGCTCAGTCCTGTTAATATCAAATTGGGTGTAATTCAGTCATCTTCCTCCCACAAGTGTTTCCAGGGAATTCAGCCTATCCTCCTCCTTTATGAATCCAGGATGCTCTGTCTCTTTAGCCCCCAGCAGAAGGAGAAAGATGGATCAATATTAGTTCTGGAACACAGCAGAACAACTCTCGCTGCCATACGCAGGGTAAGCTACCACTGACTCCAGTGCCCTCTTGTGGTGTACATTATTGGCTGCTGTTCTTTTTGTAATAAAAACGGGAAAATCAATTATTCTACAGCTAAAAATCCTGCACTAGGCCCCCAATCTTAGTCTATTGCCAGCTTGTTTAAATCATTTAGCCTTGCCCTGTAAATCTAATGAGATACAGTGAAGTTGTTAACATTCACATTCAAGTACACTTACTGAAAATTCATCAGACTTTGGGCATGATCCAAAATGTGTATCTCCTGTGCCAGAACTAAATGACGAGAAAAACTCTGGTGGCGGTCGGAATAAACATGGGGGTCAGATCCATGTCTGTTCTGTGGCCGATAGAAAGAAGTTCAGCTGCCAGAGAGAATTCTTTATCATTTTTTAAAAAATGGTCTATTTTACAGGGACGTCTTGTGGGTGATCACAATCTCATCAAGACTTTTGTTTATTTAAACCTTTAAATTGAAACAATTTTAAGTTATCGTGCAGAGTTCTGGCTTCTGCTACTGCCAATTTGTTCAGGGACACGCTTCCTGCGCGCTACGTGTGCATGCGCAGTAGTAAAAAATGCTTTTGTGCATGTACAGAAGCAAAAAACAAGGGAGGAGAGAATGAAAGGAAGATGGGGGAAAGAAGAAAGAGGCAAGGAGAGGAGGATGGAAAGGAGAGAAAGAGGAGGAGAGAGGGTAGAAAGGGGAAGAGGAAGAGTGGAGTAGGAGAAAGGCACGGGAAGAAGGAAGGGGAAGGAGAGGAGGAAGGAGGAAAGTAGAGAAGGGAGGGAGAAAGGAAAGGGAAAGGAAGATGGAAGGGAGAGAAAAGGAAGGAGAGAGGGTAGGAAGGGAAAGATGAGTAGGAGCAAAGGAGAGGTAAGGGAAGAAGGAAGAGGAAGGAAAGGAGGAAGGAAGGAAGTAGAGAAGGGAGAGAGGGTGAAAAGAAAGTGGTAAGGAGAGGAGGATGGAAAGGAGAGAAAGAGGAGGAGAGAGGGTAGGAAGGGGATGAGGAAGAGCAGGAGAAAGGTACAGGAAGAAGGAAGGGAAGGGAGAGCAGGAAGGAAGAAAGTAGAGAAGGGAGGAAGGGAGAAAAGAAAGGGAAAATAAGGTGGTGTTATAACAGGAGGAAGGGATGGTAAATAAAGCAACCCAAACTGTATATTATAACCTATTAAATGAAATAATAAATGTATAAGAATGATAAATGCTAAAACACTTGTAACCAAACGACATGCTATATGTGATGATGGTTTTTTTTTCTGTTTTGTTTTTTGTTTTTGTTTTTCTTTTTTTCCTTTTCATTGTTGTGGGTATGTGTTGTCTATGTAACAAAAAAATAATAAAAACATTATAAAAAAAAGAAGCAAAAAACAAGATAGAACCGGTTCAGGGGTGTGGCAGGCCGAGTTAACCGACCAACTTGGTCCGAACCCACCTCTGAACTGATCAGTCGTAATAACTGCAGCATTGAGATAGAAAATCTGAAAGTTATAATTTTCTATTCTATGGGCCAGGTTTAATTTGAATAGATTTAAGTTACAGGAATAACAGAATAAGAGAATTGGAAGGGACCGTGAAGGTTAGAATAGAATAATAGAGTTGGAAGGGACTTTGGAGGTCTTCTAATCCAACTCCCTGCTTAGGCAGGAAACCCTACACCACTTCAGACAAATAGCTGTCAAGTCTATTCTTAAAAGCTTCCAGTGATGGAGCCCTCCCACATTCTGAAAGCAAATCATTCCACTGGTTTATTGACCTCACTATTAGGAAATTTCTCCTTAGTTCTAGGTTGCTACAATGGGACATTTTAAGAAACATCCTGTTAGTAATAGCAGCTCAGCAATGGAGATAAATCTAGAAGGATTATAGAGTTTCCATCATTGGATGCCTTCTAGAAAATATTGGATTTCCTGCACTGAGGAAAACCTTTTGGATTTTTGGAGGAGAAGGGATGATTGCTGCATTAGATAGGCACCATGCAAAGTCCCTTCAAAGTTCAAACCCTTCAATTCAAAGTTACCAATCCTCAGATGCCACTAAAAACTAACTTCCTAGTTCATCCTTTCAATTGACAGTTTTCCCATTCATTCATTGCATTGATCTTTGTAATATAACATTCAAGGTAGCCTGCATATAATACCCAGTGCTTCTCCTAATCTCCACTAGAATATTTACAGTGATGCAATCTCTCTTTCCCCAAAATTTCTTTCAAACCATTCACTTTTCTACAAACTGTTTGGCTCACGTTCTTAGTTGCCTTTGCCAGCCTGTGAAAACTAGGTAGATCTCATTGCATTATTTATTTCTACATGCTCCTTGTAATTCTTTCCTCATCTGTTTCCCATTCTTTCCCACCTGACACATTATAGATTGTAAATTTCTGGAGGAAAAGATGACTCTTGCTTCAGCACTTCTATTCCACCACAGGTTTTTTTTTTTAAACTCCCCAATCACTCCAAAATAGTTTAATCCTGATTTATAGCTGAGCGGGGATCCTTGGTGCTCTGAGCGTGGCTATTTTCTTGAGGACGTTTCATTACCCAAACTAGGTAACATCTTCAGTGTTAACACTGATGATGTTATCTAGTTTGGGTGATCAAATGCCCACAAGAAAACAACCAAACTCAGAGAGCCCCTAGGACCTCCCATTTCAATCCTGAGCTACAAATATTCTCCTTTATTATTCTGTCATCCGCACCTCTATAACTGTCTGGTTTGGTTCTGCAACTAAACCAGACAGACAAAGACTTCAGAGGATAATTACGGTAGAACTGCAGAAAAAACAATTGCTGCTAACCTGCCTTCCATTGAGGACTTGTACATTGCACCAGGCAAAAAGAGGGCTGTGAAAATATCTACAGACCCCTCACGGACATAAATTTTTCAACTCCTACCCTCAAAACGACACTATAGAGCACTGCACACCAGAACAACTAGACACAAGAATAGCTTCCCCCCCCCAAACACCATTACTCTGTTAAATAAATAATTCCATCACCACTGTCAAACTATTTACTAAGGCTGCATTACTATTACTATTAGTCTTCTCATCATTCCTATCACCCATTTTCTCCCACTTATGACTGCATGACAGGGTACTTGAGAGACCGCCTACTGCCAATTACCTCCACTAGACCGATACGATCGCATAGATTAGGCCTCCTCCGAATTCCATCATCCAGCCAGTGTAGACTGGCAACTACCCGGAGGAGAGCCTTCTCGGTGGCTGCTCCGACCCTCTGGAACGAACTCCCTGTGGAGATTCGGACCCTCACCACCCTCCAGTCCTTCCACGCCACTGTAAAGATCTGGCTGTCCCGGCTGGCCTGGGGTTAAGATTCTAACCCCACTCGAATTGTGTGACTGTTGCGTTTTTAATAATGATGTATTGTCTGTATGTTAGAAATTGTTTGTCCTCCCCCCCCCCCTTTTTTTGAACTGTGAGCCGCCCTGAGTCCCCCCAGGGAAAAGGGCGGCATACAAATAAAGGGAAATACAAATACAATACAATGACTGTAACTTTGTTGCTTGTATTCTTACGATTTATATTGATATTGATTGTTCCCTGATGGCTTATTTGTACCCTATGACTATCATTATCTTATGATTCTTGATGAATGTATCTTGTCTTTTTATGTACACTGAGAGCATATGCACCAAAGACAAATTCCTTGTGTGTCCAATCACACTCGACCAATAAAGAATTCTATTCTATTCTTTATTGAATTATAACTGTCTTCACTGCTGCTTCTTTTCTCGAAAAGCACGGAATGTGTCAAACCATCCTGGGCCAAGCAGGATGCCATTCAGCTAATCAGTAAAAGAGTGTAAAAATGTCATCCAATCATTGCTCAGCCCCCTAAACCATTGGGAGTCTTGAATATAAGTCACCTCTCCCACTCGATGCAAAAATGAAAATGGTCCTGACACCCCCTCAAACTATTATGACAGAAAGTTGAACAAAAGATTGTGCCCGTGCGTGTTAGCATTTATTTATTGAATATCTATCCTACTGCAATCTCATAACTCTCAGCACTGTACAAGATACGAGGGATGGGGGAATTAAAATATCCATAGGATGAAAACACAACAATATAAAAAAGAATGAAAATAAATTACCAATCTCATACACTGTAGCAATAAAAAAAGAAAGTTAACGATATTGCAGTGAGTGAAAATCTCTGCAAAGTCATAAAGCGGAGAGGTGGGGGTGGGGCGACCTGATCTCTGTAGAGACCATTCCACATCAGCAGTGGTGCCACTGAAAAGCTGCAACTTCTAGCATTGGCTATTGTGGGATCACAGGGAGTTTCTCACACCTTCTGGTCTTCCCTTAGGTCAGTGTTTCTCAACCTTGGCGACTTTAAGTCCTGTGGACTTCAACTCCCAGAATTCCCCAGCCAGAATTTTGGGAGTTGAAGTCCACAGGACTTAAAGTCGCCAAGGTTGAGAAACACTGGCTTAGGCACATCAGACATTTGCGTAACTTTGGGCCGGTCATTGTTCTGACCCAGGTTTCCCGAGAGCATGAAGCAGATTCCTTGTCCCGACAAAAAACCCTATTCTTAATTTACTGTGAATTCTGCTCATTCATATCCAGTAAAGTCTTTCAAGGGAGCATTTACAGTCACAGACCTTATCTGGCATGGAGAACTGACAAGCTGATATCTGCAGAACTTGGCAAGGAGTCTCAGAGAGTCCTAAGCTAAATTAAGCAGACTAATTGTCTTCTGCAAACTCCACTCCCCTTTTGCTCCTCTTTTATTTCCTCTGGGAGGGGTCATTCATCATCCACCTGTAGCCTTACTCCCAAGTCGACCCTGTTCTTTAGCTGTTCCCTTCATCTGGCAACTCTGCGCATGTGCACACTGGGAACAGGCTCCAGCTGTTTGTCTGCCTCACTGATGTCTGACCCTGAAGGCAGTTGATCACTGGCATATGGCACAGAGCCCTCGTTAGAGCCTTCCCCAGACTCCAGGACTGGTCCATGTTCCTCTCCAACCTCCTCACTGTCTGTATCTGCTGGGAAGTTGGGAAATATCTTTTAAAAAATTTTTTTTATTATTTTATCAATTCCATATATACATTCACAATTATATGATCTCATAACTGTTAATAATATGTATAACAATTTTTCCCTACAGTTGACAATATACTTGAAGATTGCTTTCTTACCATCCCATACATCCATCTTATCTTACAACGGTCCTACTTCTTCTTCCCTCCCTCCCTCTTTCCTTCCCTCGTTTCTTCTCTCCTACTCTCCTTCCTTCCCTCCCTCCTTCCCCCTTCCCTCCTTCTCTCCTTCCTTCCTTCCCTCCTTTCTTCTCTCCTTCTCTTCCCCCTTCCTTTCCTCCTTCCTTCCCCCTTCCTTCTCTCCTACATTCCCTCCTTCCTTCCCTCCTTTCTTCTCTCCTTCTCTCCTTCCTTCCCTCCTTTCTTCTCTCCTTCTCTCCTTCCTTCCCTCCTTAGTTGGGAAATATCTATTTACCAATCTAGATTGGTAAATATATTATGGTCAGCCTATCATACTAATCATCTTTCAGTGAATTGATTTGGACTGATCGTGCAAGCTGAAACTTCCAAGCAGTCTTGTCATCGTCATTATACTTTGGCACTTACAAAGGGAACTCTCTAAACCCTTTTCTTGGAAATGTTACATTAGAATTCCCCACTGCAGGCTGCATGTTAGTTGGCATTGCTATTGGAGGAAGTTGGGTGTTATAATCCAATTTATCTGGAGGGTACCAGGATGGGATAAGCTATTTTAAGAGATAGTTGCAGGTTTGTCCCACTGTAAATATGGAACAGCATTTAAGCAATTGCTGTATCAGTGGGAAATGTCTATATTGATCACTTCAGTTAAACATTCGGGTTATGTTTATATAGTACATTAAGCCAAAAATCCCAGTTTAGGAGAGACTTATTGCTACTGATTGTGCCATCCATCTGGAAGGGCTGCTATTTTGGGTTTATAGAAACTATCTACAGCTAATTAGTAAGCAGCTTCTTCTTCTTCCTCTTCCTCCTCCTCTTCTTCTTCTTCCCTCTTCTTCTTCCCCTTCTCATTCCCCCTCCTCTTCCTCCTCCCCCTCTTTCAAAAGATTTAAATCTGATCATAATAAACAATCCATCAGAAGGATGGCAAAAGTGGAAAGATGAGAATTTACCAAGTCTTAATATCTAGTCAAACAATCTTTGATCACTCTTATATCAAAATGTAATTTATGTCGTGTTTAAAATGCATACTGTATGAAGTACTTCTCTTTCTTGGTCCTCTCTGCTTTCCTCCAATATATGCAGATTTCCTAAGCTGCTGTGACTAATTTCCACCCCAAGAGTTTAACACACAAGGATTTTTCCTTATGTTTAGCTGGAGAAATAGGTGGCTTTTTAGATGTCCATTTCACAGCTGGAGAGGTTGTGGATGGGAGGAAGACCTAAATTTGGGGGTTAAGATTTGGAATGAGCTCAGGATGCTGCCTATTAAGCCATCTTTTGGTCTTCTCTGTTCTTCCGATAGACTGAAAATTAATCAAATTTGTCTGGCTGTTTCACTCCGGCAAGTAATCTTTACAGAAGTGAAGGAGAGGATGAAGGATTTGCACCAAAGGATGAAGAGGCAGCCCGAGAGAACAACAACTGCCCCTTCCCTGAAGCATCCCCCTGTATTTACCCTTCCATGGCCAAGCTCCAAACCTTTCTCTCCTTCTTCTCACCTACAGGCAAACTAGCTGGGAGCCTCTCCTCCTTCCAGCCTCTGTCGTCACTAGACTAGAAAGGCTCTCTCCCTCTTTCATGCAAACACATTGCTGCATTTGGACAGGAAGGTTTCCTGGGACCATTTAGCTTTCAGAGCAGAAAGACGACTGATGCTCACTTGGCAACTTGAGCTGAACTCATAGCCAAGAAATAGCACAGAAGAGAATGAGAGAGAGATGCCCAGAAGGGTGTTTGTGCACATTTTGCTTTTCAGTTTGCCTGCTTCTGCTCTAGTGGATTCTCCACCTTGTTCTTAAGGAGATGCGTCTGGACAACTGCTCTCCAGTGCAGGAGGCTCTGTACTACTTGATACTGGCTAGCACATGTTTCTTCTTTTCTTCTCCCTGAAGGTAAGTCCTTTGGTTTCTAATCTTTGCAGAGTAGCTACTAGACTAGTGCCTATCCAGAGGAACAGAGTAAAAGTAATCCTGGTTTGCTAATTCTGGTGTGCTAGCACGAGTCATTACACAGGCACCTCCATGCATAGTGGTTGGTGCAAAAAAGTTGGCCACACCAACAGCAGAAGGAAGTAAAGTTTCCTCAGGGCAGGATCCTCCAGGAAATCCTTTAACACAAATCCTATTCCAACGAATGGGAAAAAGTGGAAGAACATAAGTTTGCCAACTTATCTTCTTTCCTCAGGAAGATGCAAATTTTACACCTTGAAGCAGAATCATTTCTTTCTATGGCCATATCAATAGAGGCGTGGAACTTCCTGAAATTGAATGGATTGAATGGAACACCAATTTGCTCTTCATACCTGCCTTCTATAGGGCAAGCTAAAGATCTTGAGTTTCTGGGAACAAGGCAGTTGAGGCAGTTAAAGGGACACCGGTGGCTCAGTAGCTAAGATGCTGAGCTTGTCAATCCAAAGGTCGGCAGTTCGAATCCCTAGTGCCGCATAACGGGGTGAGCTCCCATTACTTGTCCCAGCTTCCGCCAACCTAGCAGTTCGAAATCATGTAAAAATGCAAGTAGAAAAATAGGGACAACTTTTGTTGGGAAGGTAACAGAATTCCGTGTGCCTTTGGCGTTTAGTCATTCCGGCCACATGACCACTGAGACGTCTTTGAAAAGCGCTGGCTCTTTGGCTTTGAAACAGAGATGAGCACCGCCCCCTAGAGTTGGGAATGACTAGCACGTATGTGCAAGGGGAACCTTTACCTTTACCTGAACAATGGTTCATATAACATAAGCTAACCTGGGTTTCCTTCCTGAGCTAGTATTTTAGTGCTATTTATGAACTGCTTTACAGACTTGTCAGAGGTAATTTTACCAATCCGGCACTCTGCACATGAGCCATGTAACTGCAAGGACTTCCAGGCAACATCTGGAAGGCATCAACCTAGGAAAGACAGTTGATTGACTTCATAAACATAGAGAATTTAAAGCAGCAGCTGAAATTGCAAAGGCTCCAGTAGTTGTGCTTCCCTGACCCATCAGAACTGTAATGTCAGTGGGGGAAAGGGGGGCACTCACCTGCCTCACCACCACTAGCCAAGGGGCAGAGACACGTGCAAAGTGGTGGGATAGTCTGTAAAGCTTTCCCACATAAGCTGCCCTTAACCATTAACTCCGAAAAGCCCAAACGGGCATGTTACCTAGAGATTAAATTGAGGAAGGGCAAAGGTATTCATTCATTTGTACCCTTAAAGGGACACTCCAGGGACTCATGCTCCTGCGGGATGGATTATAAATGATCTGACTAATGGGATACTTTACCTCTTAAAAAATGAAACAAAACAAAAATAATCGTGATGGCAACGTTATGATACCCGTAACTGTAGGCACAATGTATATGAATATACATATACCAGCCCTATAAGCTGGAAACAGGATGTAGAAGAGCATAAAACTCAGAAATACAAAGTGTTGCGTTTACACCAGCTCGGACAGCGCCTCTACCCGGCCCGCTGCTATTTACTTTGACTTTTCTCGTGATCCGCTCCCCCCTCCCTCCCCCCACCGTCCGCTCGAAAAACTTCAAATAGCACAACGGGAGAAGTTTTCTTTCCCCCAGCAACCTCTAGGAGGCGCTACTAGCGTGCAGGGCAGGCGGGAAAGGCTCCAAGTTAAACCGGCCTCCGGGCGTCCCCTTTGCTTGCTTAGCCCGTTCACCTACGAAGCTAAAATAAGCGTTGCTCTTTTGCTCTCGATTGCTTTCGACACGTTCCAGGCGCTGCTGCCTCACACCCCTTCCCCCTCACCTCCCCGCAAAAAACTTCCCGATTTCCAGGAGTCCATCCTTCACTCCCCTTAAGGCAGGCGGCGGCGGCGGCGGCAGCGGCAAGGGGAGGATCCGACAAGTTGCAACATAGGACGGTTCTCCCGCGTTCAATGCATCTGGGGCCATGGTATCTAGGCTGTAGCAATCCGGACGGCCACCAGATGACAGCAGACAGTTCGGATGTTTGCAACCCGGCCACTTTAACTCCACGTGCGCCTATCTGAGAGTTTTTGGTGTGTGTGTGTGAGAGAGAGAGAGAGAGAGAGAGAGAGTTTTTGGTGTGTGTGTGTGTGTGTGTGTGTGTGTGTGTGTGTGTGTGTGTGTGAGAGAGAGAGAGAGAGAGAGAGAGAGAGAGAGAGAGAGAGAGAGAGAGAGAGATGTATGCAAATGAAGATGTCCCTGTTTGGAAATCTTGGTGACCATTGGTCTTGCAGGGTCCTTGACCAACTACAATGATAGGCATTTTGCTTCTAAGCCGTGACAATCAGCACTAATAGAAGGGTTTTGGGTTTTTGCAATATTTATTGCAGTCCCTGCCCATGTGTCATATCTTGCTCCTTGCGGCCTCAGAGTTTTGAGATCAGTCATCTCTGTCTTATAGGTGGGATGAGGAGGACCATGTCCTAGCTTCACGCTTAGTTTCACAACATTTTAGAACTTTTTATAGACATAGTCAGGACTAGAGAGTTAGATTTGGAGATTGTAGCCCCCATTTGGGGGAGGGGGAATGCAGCTAGTCTGCTGGAGGAATCCTATAAACTCTAAAGCCTCCAAAACCAAGGCTTGCTGAGTGAAAGATATACTCAGGGAAACTCTACGTTACTTTTATGAAGTTGTTAAATGTGCAGGATGTGGGAGTTCCTAGTGCCGGAGATCAGAGATCTCTTGATCTCTTGATTCATCATTTGGGACAGAAGCAGCATCCTTGTTGCAACAAGGATTCCTGTTTATTCTTTCCGACAGAGTTTTAGCCAGATGCTTCCCCAAAACCTGACATGAAAGCAACAATGAGCCCAATGCTTTGTGCCCCCAGCATCTGCCCCAGAGGGGAACATTGCCTTGATACGATTGTGCATGTCCAATTCCCCCTTCCAGCTAAGCCTATGATGAGTGGGTATATCATGTGGCAGCAAGTGCTAGAAGTAATTATGCATCAAGTGAAAAAGTACCTGCCTTTTTTTCCATCTTGAATCTGCTGCTCAAAATGTCATCTTAAAAGTCCGTGTTACGGAGGCGAGAGGGGAAAAAAAACGCCCTACCTCTCTATCCTTTTTTGAACATGGTTATCAAAACATGGTCCCCATTCTCCTACTGTCTCTTTCCTGGGCTAAAAGGAGCGGAGCGTTTTTGTTTTTCCACATTCCAGGAAAGAGGCTTCCCTGCCATTATCATCTATAGTAACACTTTCTTTTTAATTTTTTTTTTTTACTTCTTTTATTTAGATCTTCCTTTGAGGACCATTTCTGCAGTTCAAACTCTGCTGAGGATGCATGCCAAGCAGGCAGTTCTGTGCAGGCATCACACTCTGCCTGTTTTGACTCTGCATAGATTTCTGTGTCGTGCCTCCCCCCCACCCCCAGCAAGCAGCTTCTAATTGGCTCTACCACTTGAACCACAGAAATGATTGTTCTTTGATTCAGTTGTCCCTGCTGCTTTCAACTCTTTTAAACAGCTCAGCGGCAAAGCTGCAAATTTATCATAAATCATATTGGATTTATCTGTATTTTTGGGAGTATAAGACGCACTTTTTCCCTCAAAAAAGAGGCTGAAAATCTGGGTGTATCTTATACACTGAATACAGCATTTTTGGCCACCTGAAACCCTGCCCCTTCACTAAAATGGCCGTGCATAGCTTGTAGGAGGCTTTCAAAGAGCTCCTGGGGGCTGGGGAGGGCAGAAATGAGTGAAAAGCAGGCCATTTTTTGCTCAATTTTGAACCCCCAGCCCTCAGGAGCATTTTATAAGCCTCCTAAAGGCTATGCATGCCCTTTTCCCCCTACAAAAAACAGGCCTGTTTTTGCAAACTGGGCTGTTTTTTGCTCATTTTGGGGGAGGGCATCCCCCAGGAGCACTCTACAAGCCTCCTAAAGGCTATTCATGCCCTTTTTTGGGGGGGGGGAAACAGGCCCATTTTCATGAAAAACGGGCTGTTTTTGGGAGGTCTGCAGAGTGCAAAATTTTTTTTAAAAAAATTTGCCTCTTCAAAATCTTGGTATGTCTTATACTCCGGTGCGTCCTGTACTCTGAAAATTACAGTATTTGCACTCAGTAAATTGCCAGTCAAAATCAGAACTAATAAAGTATTTTAGAAGAAGGAAGGTGCTTCTGTTTCCCGTGGCAACTTTAAGCTGGCTGGGGAATTCTGGGAATTGAAGTCCAGCAGGTTTAAAGTTGTCCAGGTTGGAGACCCCTGGTTTAATAGATTCTTGTCTCAACTGGTGTTTCATTTGCCTCCTACCAGTTATATTGGACCACCCCAGAGAGGGTTGGGAGGCTTTAACTCACCTTCCCAATCTTCTGATAGTTTTGAGAGCTCTCCAGGCTGGGCCCCATATTGGGGTTAGCTGGCTTTTTTTGGGTGGGGGGTTGTGTCCATTTGCCTTATCAATGATACAAGTCCAAACAAACTTTTAGATATTTTTTTAAAGGTGTCCTTGAAATTTGGAAATAAATAAGCAGCATACAGGACTACATCCCTGAGTGTGTCATTACATAGTCTAATAATCTGCACAAAATGGACAAACTTAATGGAATTACTTAGCAATGGAGTAACAGGTCAGGTTAGACTCAAGATGCTATCAGATGGAGCAGCAATTGTGCTATTAAAGAAAACGGACTTGTTGCTAGGACCATCAATCAGTGACTGTTGTGCTTCTTTCCTAGCTTCTTCTGCAATTAGAAAGATTGCTACAGTTTTGAAGACAAGGGATGATGCTGCAGAAGCTACAGTGTTGTGCAAATAGGGGCACTGTGGGCACCCATTGAAGAGAATACTTGACTCAGCTTGGCCAGCCTTCCAGCATTGTGGCAGTAAATTCCCGCATAGCAGCAGACATCAGGGTTATTGGGTAAATAAGCCACAGCAGACAGAATGGAGGTTGCCAAATTGATGGATATTTGACCTGTCTGGGATCTGATGCAAAAGTGAATGGATGAGATGAGGTGCATCGTACTGACCAAATAGCACACTCTCATTTGTCTGTTCCTTGGTTCATTTTTCAAATGTACCCATAACTGTAAATAGTCAGAATATCATGCTCAAGCTCTGATTCCCTTTCCTTGTAAAATGAGGGGACTTGGGTTATAGAAAGGCTGGTTGCCTAGCATTTCTCTAATTTGTTCCATAAAGAATGGTGGGGATTTTTTTTTTTTTTTTTTGACATGGAAGATGTGAGTTTACACTTTACTCAGTCCCTGATTTAGGTTAATTATTATGTTGCCCTGTGGACAGCAAAATAAGTTTGAGAGGGCTGGAGTGGATTATTATAGAGAACTTGATGGAGTATGTTAACTCCACCATACTGGTGAGTATGTTGAAATAGGTGGGAGGTGCAAAAACCAAGGGGTTTGGGGTTTATTGCTTTTCTCCCACACCAAACAGTGTGCTGGTTCCTCACTGAACCAGTCCCACTCCCTATACTTTTCCAAAATATCTCTACTTCTGCCAACATTCACATTTTCCCAAAGTAGTTGATACTTCTTGCTTATGTATGGATGGTGCCCTTTTGGCTTGACAGTTATTGGTGCTCTGGAAACAATAATCTTGCTACTACTAGGGTTTCCTGCCTAAGCAAGGGGTTGAACTAGAAGTCCCCCAAGGTCCCTTCCAACTCTGTTATTCTATTCTATTCCGTTCCATTCTGTTCTGTTCCATTCCATAACTACCATATTTTTCGGAGTATAAGATGCACCGGAGTATAAGATGCACCAAAATTTTGAAGAGGCAAATTAAAAAAAAAGTTCTTGCACTCTGCAGACCTCCCCAAAATGGCCAGTTTTTTTGCTCATTTTGCCCTCCCCAGCCCCCAGGAGCACTCTGGAAGCCTCCTAAAGGCTATGCACAGCCATTTTTGCAAAGTGGGTGGGGTTTCAGGAGGCCAAAAATGCTGTATTCTGTGTATAAGATGCATCCTGATTTTCACCCTCTTTTTTGAGGAAAAAAGGTGCATCTTATACTCTGAGAAATACAGTATAATCTGATGATTAGGATGATACTGATCTTCAAAGGGGTGCTTTGCTTTGGAGAAGGCTCATCTTAAGCCCCCCCCAATAAATCCAGGTGGCCCCCTCTGAAGAGCAAAGTGGTTGCATTGTTACTTTCTGCGTCTCTAGACTGGCAATTGTGATAGCTGGAAGAAAGACCTTCCAACTGGTACAAATGCTGGTCAAGATAGGCCAAATAACACCCAGTGCCTTTTCAGTCTCAACTGTGTCACCTCTTTGCCTTGCCAAGAGAATCGCATGGCCTCCTTGGCACACAGCTCTTCACTGAAGTAGGTCCATATAGGTCCATACATGCTTACGGATGATAATTCTGATAATATTTTTTATCATATTTGGGTTTTTTCTTCTTCCATTTAGAAGTCTAGATGAGATGAAGAACAAAGTCCTGAAAGAGGTACTCTTGTGCTCATCCTTTTGGAAGTAGACACCTGCTTGCCCTGACCACTTGGGTGTTGTGCTGTCTCCTGGGACTGCAAAGAGACAGCTGACATTTTCAATTAGGTAAAACTGGCCCTGAAGTCTTCTGTGTGCCAAATGAAATATATAGGGATTTGCCAAATTGTCAGAAGAATAGTTACCGTATTTTTCCCACTATAAGATACACCGGACCATAAGATGCACATTAGCTTTAGAGGAGGAAAACAAGAAAAAAAAATCTGCCTCTGCCTCCTCGCATCCATCCGGTGTTCATCTGGCTAGCATCCTTGCAGCAAACAGCAAACAGCCTGGGCAGCTTCAGCACGTTATCGCAGCCCTAGCATATGGCTCATCAGGGCTCCGCTCCGTTGCGCCCACCACTAGTCAACTGAGGTGAGCTGCTGCTGCTGACAGGGAATGATGGAGCCTTTGCTGCAAAGTAGCTTATTGGTGGTTGGATCGCCTTCCCTGAGTACCACTGTTCGGAGCTGCTGTTCGCACCGCTGTTCACTGCTGCTGCTCACCACTGCTGTTTGCTGTCGCCGTTCACCACCGCGTTCGCCACCAATAGCTGCCTATTGCTGCTGCTGCCTATTGCCACTGCCACCGCCACCATTCGGCAGTGGCGATTGGCAGTGATTGGCGGTGGAGAATGGGGGGGGCAAATGGCGGCAGTGATCCCCGCTGCCTAGAACAGCTGATTGGCAGTATTCCAGGAGGTCGATCCAACCACCGATCAGGTTCTCGGCAGTGGAGGTTCCAGCATTCCCTGGCGGCTGTGAATGGAGGCAGGGGTGACAGGCGGTGGCAGCAAACACCGCTGCTGCACCAACCCTCCTACCCCCTGTGGCAATATTCGTTCTATAAAATGTACAGACATTTCCACCCACTTTGTTTGGGGGGGGGGACGATACAGCCCAAGTGCGTCTTATAGTGCAAAAAATACGGTAAAAGGATTTATAGATCCGAAAGGAAAAGAACTGCATGCAAATCGTGTTCTTTTTTTCTTTCTTTTGGCCTGGACTCCAATGCTATCAATTTCCCAAGTTTTAAAGAGAACTACATTGTAGCATTGAGGACTGTTTGGGATTCAGACAATTGCTTTGGGCTCCTTTTTATAATAGGATATGCTGACTAGGGCTCAAACATGACTACATACATTTATGGCACCGAAAATTCAGAACATATCCACTTTTTAAAAAAAATTGCAAAGCCTATTAATTTAAGTAGAGAGCCTTGAAGTCTTACTTTCTTGTCATTTTTGTGTGGAAATGGCCTCTTCTTTGATACCTATATGCTGTTCTAACTGAACCAGTCTCTGTGTCCGCAAGGAAGTATAAAAAAATAGCAGGAGATTGAACCAGATGCCCTGAATATTACAAATGGTCTGATGTGATTATAACCAAACACAGAATGTGACTCAGGTCAATTCCTGCAATAGAATAACAGATGGAAAAACTAATGGAAGTAGCAGAGGGCAAAATTAACTTATTTAATTAAAGAAAAGAACCTACACAGTTTGTTTCTGCTTGGTGACCACTTCTAGATTTTGTGCTCAAAATAGAAAAAAAATATATATGCGAAATTTTGATTTTGGGTTTTGCTAATTAGATTAGTTTGTTGTTACAAAAATGACCAATATTTGCTGTGCATGCAAAAGTAAAAAGCCGAGGTTGTAACTGTTTTATATTTTGGAGGTTATTGTTTTATTTTCTCTCCCCTTTACCCCACGCATCTTGTCCCCCTTCTGTTTCTTCCCCTATTATCTTTATTTTCATTTCTATTTTATATTATGATGAACCTCAATAAAAATATATATTATGTAAAGAATGTGAGTTGGGACCTTATGGGGCCTGCCGTTATTGTATTTGTAGCCCTCAGAACTTTCCCAGAATGGATGATGTCAACATTTGAGGTGCTTTTAAAAATGGGAAATAAAGGAGAAAAATAAATGCCTTACATTGTGCACAGAATTTGATGGATCCTGGCCCCACCAACGTCACACCTTTGAATGAAAATTGTGGAGGAACCACAGGGGGAGAAGTATTGGCCTTTCCTTCTGCATTTGACTTTGCCCAAGCACACTTGGTTAGTCGTTATGGAAAACAAATCACTACATTGTACATGTTTGGTCTCATCCTCTTGCTTACGCTGTGCTTTTTGGAACGGCCTATCCTGATCTTACAATGAGTGATTGTCATTCTTATCCCTTCCCATCTGTTTTTCCCCTTCCTTGCTGCTGTTATAGGCGTTAAAAAGGCAAGTAGGAAAGAGAAATCAGAGAATAATGGGCAAGATGTGGGCATATCTGTAGACCTAGCCTTCTAAAAAGCAAATAAGGTGTTATCTCCATTTGCTTCACCCTCTATTACCTGCCAATATCTGCTGGAAGGATCTAATGTGTCACATGTGTATTATATACATGTGCATCACATGTATACAAATGTGTATACAATTTTGTACATGTTTGTGATTTGCAAAATGTATGTAAAATGTGAATGTATGTACAGATATTCATGGGCCCTCCTCCCTCTCTCTGTTATCCCTGTATGTATGTGTGCTTGTTTTGCTTAAGCCCTAATCCATGTATCCTGTTTTAGAAAGGAGCAAAAAACAACTGCCTGAATCCCAGTTTTAGCACTGAAGGTTCAAATCTTTCCCACACTCCTAGCAAGAGGAATTAATCTCACCTTCTCTCTTGTAACCTATGGCATATGTTGTTTAAAACATACTGGATTGTTAACACCAGTCCTACTTCCTTCCTCATGATATCATTCTGTTAGGGGCCTAGGTCCTATTGTCCCTGCCTGCAGATTTGCTTGAGTGTCCTGCCTTAAGCAGCAATCAAACATTTTTCTTCCTTTGTTCCCATGTAAACATGGGACAACATGTTTGAACTGTCTCTACACTGTGAAGGTCCCTGTTGTGAAGCCCTTCATGGTATTGGACCTGGGTACTTGAGAGACCGCCTGCTGCCAATTACCTCCAATAGACTGATTAGATCCCACAGATTAGGCCTCCTCCAAATTCCATCCGCCGGCCAATGCCGACTGGTGACTACCCGGAGGAGAGCCTTCTCTGTGGCTGCTCCGACCCTCTGGAACGAGCTCCCCGCGGAGATTCGAACCCTCACCACCCTCCAGACCTTCCGCAAAGCCCTTAAAACCTGGCTGTTCCGACAGGCCTGGGGCTAAAGAGCTGTTGCCCCCCGTCTCGAATGGTATGACTGTTGTGTGTTTTAAATTATGTATTGTTATGTTTCGTCTTTTATTTCTTGTCCGTACCCCCCTTCCCTGATTTGAATTGTGAGCCGCCCTGAGTCCCCTTTGGGGAAAAGGGCGGCATATAAATGAAATAAAATCAATCAAATCAAATCAATCAAATCTCAGGTGACAAGAAGTTCTTCCAATGATAAGACCGGCTAGCTGTCAACCAGGAAGGAACCCAACCGATGCAGCACTGAGCCCAGCCACCTTCCCTGATGGAATCAAAGAGGATGAACGTGTATATTTATTAACATCCTAGGTATCATTTTGTGAGAGTTTTCCAGTGAAAGAAGCACTGACCAAATTTCCATCCCTGGGCCAAGAATTTCAGGGTCAAGTGATGAACAACAACCTCTGAGAAGATGGAGCTGTTTATGAGTGGATTTCCAGCTTTCTGGATCATCCTATCCTTTTGGTTTGTGCTGTTGTCAGGTAAGGGACAACTATGTTTCCCCCTCCACCACATCAATTGTAAAATTATCTACCTCCCTCTTTAAACAGTGTCTTATTCTGCAAATGAGTGAAGGGAGTGATTAATGGGATGTTGCAAAGGAATGGATAAACTAGAGGGGGGGAAAAGAAGTTTGAAATGTTCCAAATGTCAAATCAGTTAAAGAGATTTATTTTTTATTACCCAGTGGGTATCTTCTGGGCTGTCTATAAGGTATCAGGAATTGAGGGAATGATTTTATACTGATTTTACTCCTACCTGGGTAGATAATACCTGTCAGTAGGGGTAGGGGATAAGTGGTCAAGGTTATAAATCCTTATATATGGGGTGCTGCAGTGTCGATCCTCTCACCTGCCCCATTTAGCATTAATTAAAAGTTACTGGAGGAAATCATCCATTGCTTGGGGGAGAGGTATCATTGATTTATTGGTTGTACTTCTCTATTCAGAGCCAAAGAGGCGATGCTGCAGAAGTCCTTTCCCAGTGTCGGGATTTGAATCCTGATGAGAAAGTTTGGCAGTTTGTTCAGTGATTTTACAGTGGTTAGGTGCCTCCCCTGGTGACTTTAGAAGAGGTTGTCCTCTATCCGGAAGACCATGTCTGTAACTTGGGAGGTTCCTGGATTTACGGCTTTGCTTAGATTTGTAGGTAGAAACTGTGATTATGGGCAAGCAGCTTTGGCTGATGGGTGAATTGCAGTTTTTTAGAGTAGGGAACTCTGGCAACAGTCATTCATGTCATTGTGATCTCTCCAGATGAGGTTACTGCAATTAACTCTATCAGAGACTGCCCTTGATGACTGCTAGGAAATCGCAGTTGGTGTGAAAAGCAGTGGCATATGTGCTGACAAGCTCCAGCTCCGTTAGCAATAGAACATACATTTTGTGACTATTGCATGGGTGCAATTCAAGTGTTGGTTTAACTTATTTAGTGCTAAAGGATATAAGCCCAAGATACCAAGAGGCAATCTCCTTCAGACTGACTTTGGCTAGTCTGTTTGTATTGTTCAGTGGGGTATGATTTATGTTCAGCGCCATCTGTGGGTAGCTCTGTATCAAGTGGAGTCCTTAGAACTGCTTCTTGTCCCATATGTCTGTTCCTGCACTCACAGCAATTCCATACCTTTGATACTTTTCCAGAAGTTTTGTTTCTTCTTGTCATTTCTTGGGGGCATCTTTTCCAACCCTTCAGAAGGTCCAGTTCCATGATTGTCATCCAGGTTCCATTCTGTCTGTTAGAACCTCTGTTTCATTTTATGATTCTTAGCTCCCCTTCCCCACTCTTTTCTCCATCCAGTGAATTACAAACTCAGTGCCATCCAGATTCCTAGCACCCAATTTGCTTCTGATGACCAACCTCAATGGCATTCAGGGGAAGGGAAGTGTCAAAACCAGCACCATGGCAGATAAAGCATGCCTTTTGCCCCTTTTGAACGGTCTGATGCATCTTCAAAAGGGTGGGAGTGCTTATTGATTGCAACCACCTCCTGCCATTTTGACCATTTTAATCTCCTGTCCCTGCTTGGCAAGCCTCTATTCACTTATGGTCCATTCTTCACTTTGAATGAATTCCAGAGGCAAAATTCAGATGCTTGACTTGAGTCCCAACCTGTACGAATATAGCAATACATATATGAACAGCTACAAAACAAGGGAAATGTCTTTCTGCAGTTTGAGTTAACAGATGGGGTTTTTGATGTTGCATGCTTCTGAGAGTATCAATTGCACAAGCTTGTTCTTGTACGATCGCTCTTTCAGTGGTTCCCCAATCAGTCCACTCACACAGATGTAGGGCTGTGTCTGTATTTCAAACCCACTTGCCAATAGCAGGAAAAAAATAATAACCTGGACAGCCAAGGGGCAGATTAAAAAGTCTCAGATGCAAAAACGGCTATTTTTTCTTTGTGTCAATCTGCCCTTGGGGACGAGGAAAGCTGCCTGAGCCAACGCCACCCATTTATTATGTGATTTACTAGCTTTTCCCATTGCTGGATTTGTTTCTACCCTGACAGTTATTTGGCACAGTAGTTTGTCAGTTTATTTATCCAAAGGCATTATCTCATCTTGAAGAACCAGAATACGAATTTGCAAATATATACATAAACCGCATTAAAAGCAAAGAGCCACTTAAAAAAGAAAGCAAGTAGAAGAGCAAGGTTTTACACCTAAAAACCAAAGGTACAAATACAGATCAGGCGAAACCTGGCTCAAAAACAGTAGCTGTGAGAGGGATCTTGGAGTCCTAGTGGACGATCACTTGAACATGAGCCAGCAGTGTGCGACAGCATCCCCAAAAGCTAATGCAATTCTTGGTTGTGTAAACCAGAGGCATAAAATCAGTATCACATGAAATATTAGCATCGGTTTATAAAGCCTTAGTGAGATCACACCTGGAATACTGTATACAGTTTTGGTCGCCACATTACAAAAAAGATGTTGAGACTTTGGGAAAAGTGCAAAGAAGAACAACTAGGATGATGAAAGGCCTGGAGATAAAAACATACGAAGAACAGTTGCAAGAATTGGGTATGGTCAGTCTACTCTAGAGAAACAAAGGACTAGGGGTGACATGATAGCCGTATTCCAGCATTTGAGGGGCTGCCACAAAGAAGAGGAGGGTCAACTTATTTTCCAAAGCATCAGAAGGCAAGAGAAGAAATAACAGATGGAAACTGTTGAAGGAGAGAAACAGCTTGGAATTACGGAGAAACTTCCTAACAGTGAGGACAATTAACCAGTGGAACAGCTTGTCTCTAGAAGTTGTGGGTGCTCCAACACTGGAGCACTTTTAAGAGGAGATGGAACAGTCTTTTGTCTGACATGGTGTAGGGTTTTCTGCTCGAGCGTACAATATTCAGATTAGGTTTTAGACCAGGATACTGTCTTATACTGTCTTATACTCTCATTTTCTGTAAAGCTAGCAAACTCAGGAAACAAGAACTATTTGAATGTCTGGAAATATATTTGTTGCTGGTAAGGTAACACATCAGAATCTTGAAAGCCTACCAAAGCAATTCTCCTACACAACTTATGCTTAGTATAATTAAGGCAGTTTTCCTAAGTCTTTTTTTCAGGTTTTACCCCTCCCTTGGACTTAAGACTCCAACAGCCTTGTTTCCTCCCTTAACTTTCTTTCTGTCTTCTTTATGTTCCCAAAGATAGTTAGGCAATCTATCACATATAGTACGTACATCATGCTGCTGCTTATTCAAGACCTAAGTGTTAGGTATTGTCCCTGATGTTGCCCAAAAGGTATTTTGACTCAGAACGCAAAGAAATTCTGAGCCATTGGTTTTTAAGGATGTCAGCTGTATGAGTCCAAATGAAAGAATTCCTTCAGTACAATGGAGGAGATAAACAAAGAAGCAGAACATCTTTGATGGAGTACAAGTCTCATTAGTTTAAAAGATTCCTATTTCTACTGGCAACTTCACCAGTCCAAAATTTTGTTCTTGAGTGTGCTTCCACCTCAGAATTGGCCTCTGCAATCATATCTTATTTTATCTAGAATTACCTAAAGATTTGCCATCGAAAGATTTGATGCAGAAAGATGTTCCCCATCAGTGGTGTGATTCAGCCAGTTCACACCTATTTGGGAGAACCGGCTGTTAACTTTCTAAGCAGTTTGGAGAACCGGTTGTCGGAAGAAATCTTATCCCCCCCCCCCTACTTTATAGGGCTAATCCTGTAAGGAAGGCAGGAAGGAAACATTCTGGTGTTGTTTCTAGCCTAATCTTTATTGTCCTGCTTACAGAAACTGCCTCTCTGGTTAACCCTTATTACATTGTAACAGCTAAGGCAAAGCGCCCATCAACCTGAGTGATGTTGAGTTGGCCACACCCACATAGTCACATGACCACTGAGTCACTCCTACCCAGCTGGTCATTAGGGCAGGGAACCGGTTGTTAAATTATTTGAATCCCACCACTGGTCCCCATGCCTGTTACCTTTCCAGATTTCGTAGCAAGATGCATTTGTGTGGCATACAAAGTTTCGAGCTTAGAAAGCAGGAGACCCTAAATTCTAGTCCCATCTTAGACACAAAGCCAAAGCCACTGGCCCAAAGCCAGCTAGTGGGCCAGTGATTCTCTCTCAACTCTACAAAGCAAACAATGGCCAACCACTTCTGAAAAGCTTTCCAAGACAAGTGCATGGATTAATCCAGGCAGTCACAGGATTCAAAAAGTAGATAAAGGCATATGCACCCATACCATAATGATGCCGGTTCGTGTAGAATGTTAAAAAACAGTTGAAAATAATATAAACTGGAAAAGGACACCAGATCAACTGTTCATCCGAATCTTTCCTTGGCTGTTCATTTGTCTTCAATAGAAGACAATATTTGTAAGAGTTGAACTGTGGAGTCTTGATACTCCCTGAGCCTGGTTGTTTTCTTCCAGACATTCCATTACCCAATTAGGTGTCATCTCTAGCAGTGCTGATGTTACCTAGGTGGGTAATAAAACCTCTGCAAGAAAATAACCAAGCCCAGGGGGCACCAAGAACCTCACAGCAAAAATCAAATTAGAAAAGTCTTCTTTTACAAGCTACTCCCACAATTCCCATCTCCCTTGGTCGTTTGAGAGGAGCAAGCTTAAAATCTCTTAAGACGTCTTAGAAGAGGCAGCATAGTTGTGAAGGGCTGTGAAGATTTCAATTTAATCTTTCCTCTGAGACAGTTCTGCTCCTTTCATGACCAACCCTATGTCGCTGAAACTCCTTGTAGGATCTTGGCCATCAGATCTAGTCAAGCCTAGCTGTTTTCTTACCACTGTCATCTCACTGGTGCAAACTATGTTTCCTTGCCTCCATCTGCTCCTGTTGTATATCTATTAAACATCATAAAGGGGTGTTACGATGATCCAAGCTACAATTGTCATCTTGACTTGTAAGGCTGCCCTGCAGATATTACTAGATTCAAACCTAGGATTTATAATGAATACATCTAAGCTTCCCTATTTTCTATTATTAATTTGTGGCAACATGAAGCTTATATCCTTTCCTCAAGCTTTGTTTGTCTTCTTGAGCTGGTACATTTCCTTTTTATGCATGCCAACTTCTCCCCGAAAGCTTTGCAGTTTTGAGTTTTTCCTACATATAAATGTGTTTGTGCATAATGCAATACAATAGAGGTGCTCTCTCTCTCTCTCTCTCTCTCTCTCTCTCTCTCTCTCTCTCTCTCTCTCTCTCTCTCTCTCTCTCTCAGTCTCATCCCTCATTTGTTTCCAATGTTTTAATCTGGATGCCTGCGCTGAGCAGAATGAACTCTTCTTCCAGCTTTAGTATTCTAGTGATTGATTGTTTGGTTTCACAAATTTATGTGGCTGCCATTGATCCAAACAACTCTTCATTTCCTTACCTAATAGTCGCTGCAAAAATTACCACAGTCTCATGCGAGTTCACACCAGTATGTAAGACCTTATGGAGTTTGTTATCTTTGCACAGATAACATGAGAAACTCTTGTATAACACAGCAGTCTTGCAAGATCTGGGGTTGGGGGGATTTTTATGTATTTATTTGAGCCACCTAGCCCATTATGAAAAACCATATAAAGATCCTGAAGGCTCAGTAAAGTTGCTGATTTTCACGGGGTTCTCAAAATGATTAATGTAAGAAATGGGGGAGGATTGTTCAGCTTCAGTATTTTTTTAAAAAAATAGCATATGGCCCAGTGGTGGGATTCAATTTTTTTTACAGTTGGTTCTGTGGGCATGGCTTTGTGGGCATGGCAAGGGGAGGTTACTGCAAAAAACCCATTCCCTCCCCACCCCACAAACTGCTTTCCAGCTCCGTTCTCCTGTTCAGGGCAACAAAAGAAGATCAGCTGGGAGGCAGCGGGGCGGGGCCAGCCTATTTGCAAGTTCTCTGAACTACTCAGAATTTCCACTACCAGTTCTCCAGAACCTGTCAGAACTGACTGAATACCACCTCTGAATTCTGGTCATGTTTGAACATTGATCTCAATATTTAATTTCATTGTTCAAACTGATTTGGACATTGACTTTCAATACTTATTTTTTTCAATATTTGAGAATGATATGCCGTTTTTTTAAAAGTTTGGTTAGATTGTCCATAACAGGTTTGCATGTTCCTATTTGTAGAATCTGCATCTCTCCAAGGCCGGACACAGACCCAGGCAGAAGAACGGCTCTTCAGATATCTTTTCCATGCTTACAACCGGTGGTCCAGGCCGGTTCCCAATACTTCGGATGTTGTGATTGTCAAGTTTGGACTCTCCATAGCTCAGCTAATTGATGTGGTATGTATATAAGCTAGCACTTGATCTTTCTGTAGCACTTTCAGTAAAAATATTTGCAGTTGGAGAAAACACATATTAATTCTATTGTCAATATACTATGAAAATAAGAGAAAGGATTCAGATTGAAGCCCTCTTTTGGAATTGGCTTTGTGGTTTCAAAATGCATGTGTTTGGGGATTTCCCCCCCTAGAAAATGATTTGCATTATATGTATCATGGAAGACATATTTGGTGGCAGGGACAGGCAGGGATATATGTTTCTTTAGATGTTTTGGAAAACACGATAGCAATAGACTGTTGCGTCCTCCTGACGCAGCCGGCAGCCAAGCCACGCCTTGCAGGAAGCTGATTGGTCCTGGCGTGGCTGCCTGCTGGCGGGAGAATTGCGGTCCTCCCATTGGCCCGCCGCCTGACAGCTATTCATATAAATAGCTGTCAGGCGGCGCTGTCCAGCGCGCGTGTTCTGAACTGACTGTTCGAGTTACTTCTGTTAAATAAAGTTCAGTTATTTACCTCAGTGCCTCCTCGTATCTAAAATAAACTTAGGCTCATATATATCCCCATAGTGCTTTACAGTACTCTGAGTGGTTTACAACGTCAGCCTATTGCCCTCAACAATCTGGGCCCTCCTTTTACTGACTTTGGAAGGATGGAAAACTGAATCAACCTTGCACTGGTCAGGATCAAACTCCTAGCTGTGGGTAGAATGAGCCTGAAATATTGCATACTAACCACTGCGCCACCACGGCTCTTTCACAACCAGTTATAACACTCATTCTCAGAGGTCAGAGAGAAGGTATTTGTGCTCTTCACTCTGATGAAGAAAGGGGATTGCTATCTTTAAAGTTTCCAGAGGCTGAGTTCATACAACCTGCTTAAATCTAGACAAACAGCAGTTACATTGCTGTATTCATGGAATATGCTATCCCCCCCCAAAAAAATGACTCACCTTATGTTTAGCTCAATGGCTTGGTCCACATAGCCTGCTAAGGGAAATAGCTGAGTTCCTGCTATACGCTGAAAGAGAGGTGGGTTGTTTCTGGTCCAGCCTGGGTCGGGCAAACTGATAGTAGCGGCGGCAGGACGCTCCACCCACCCACCCAGATGCTTCTGCACATGCGAGTGCATGCCCGAGCGAACCAGTAGTAAAAAAATTGGAAACCCACCACTGTGCTGAAACTTCCAATTTTAGCCTTATCTAGCATACTGAAAAAGCCAGCCTTACAAGTACAGACTTTGCCCTGCTTTCTAGGGTTAAATGCAGTGACAGGATTTAATGTGTGTCTTTCCATTCAATCCTAATACCTCTACTTTTTTCTTTGCCCATGAAGGATGAAAAGAATCAAATGATGACCACAAATGTTTGGCTGAAACAGGTAAGCAGGACAGGTACAATCTAGTGAAATTGACACTGGGCGACTCCAAAAATCGATTATCCAAATTCAACAACATTATATGGCTGTGTCCTCCTTTGTTTTTTCACTTCTAATAGGGAATCCAGAGGGCATTATAGCAAACCTGTGTTTTGTTTTTCCAACTTTTACCTATATCTGAATATGGTGGGTGTCTACTGTAGGCTGGCCAATATATTGTATTTTTGAGAGCTATAGTCTATTTAATCCTTTTTAAAAACCAGGAAAGACAATGTCTGAGATGAGCACACCATCATTGTGTTCATACCATCAAGTTCAGTAAAAAGCTAACAGCTGCTTTCCCATGATATGGTCTTGGTTCCTATTAACCATAATTAGATTTTTCTGAGTTAGTGTGTCCTATAAATCTACCTGTTTTGCGGGGGGAAATATTTCTGACTTGGGATGGATATCATTATCCCTTACAGTTCTGGTTTATAATTTGAGGGTCCTCTTGGACTTGTGGCTCCTGATGGAAGAGCACGGGGCAGCTGTGGCCTGGGGAGCCTTTGCACAAATCCATCATATGCACCAATTGAACCAATTTCTAGGCCACCAATTGCTCACAATCATCCATGGCTTAGTCATTTGGATTACTGCAATGTGCTCTCTATGGGGCTGTGCTTGGAGACCATCCAAAAATTGGAAGTGGTCCAGGATGCAGCAGAACACACAGTTTGGGTTCCCTGAATTTGAATTCTGGTATAATTTACACTTCAAAGATCCACATGGCACAGGGCCAGGTTATTCGCAGGACTGCCTCTTTTGAGGGTATCTACCTGTATTACTAGATTAGATAAGATGCGTGTGCTCCAGATCCCCACCCATTCTTGTGGCCCTCCAGTGGGACCTCAGAAGTGCCACCCCTTTGAGCAGTCTCTTACCAGAGATCAGAGGGATTCCTGCTCTTTAAACCTTCTGGAAGGCTGGGAAGACCTGATTCTTGCCCCAGGTATTGATCTAGGACCATGGTTGAGCTATGAGGATGTTTGATCTAGTGCATAGGAGGAACAATATATTTCTTTTTAACTATGTTTTATGAATTGTCATGAGCTGCTTAGAGTCATTGTATGAGATGGGTGGCAGGGGTGAGATTCAGCCGTTCAGACTGGTTCAGGCAAATGGGATGCTAATTTTACATCTGGTATGCTGAACCGGTAGTTGCAAGGACTGGCTGGCCCCACCCATCCCTGCCCTCCCTTTCCAGGAGTCTCCATGCAGCTGGTTTTGGATGCTAAGTAAGTCCAAAGCCCGCACGGAGGCTCTGGGAGGGAAAAAAATGGGCCTCCTGGAAGTCTGGAAAAGGATCAATTTCTGGCCTCCTGAGGGCCTCCGGAGCCCAGGGGTGGCCATTTTCACCCTCCCGGAGGCTCAAAAAAACCCCTGAAGCCTTCCTCCACACAGTGGTGCAGGAGGCCAAGTAGGCCATACCCACCAGGGCCACACCCACCCAGCAACTGGGCAGAGAACCGGTTCGTAAAATTTTTGAATCCCACCCCTGCATATAAGTCTTGTAAATAAACAAATTAACAAATTACGTTTGTTGTGCCCTTGTAAATAATCACATCATCCTTCTAGAAAGGAATGAACGAAGACTTCTTCTTTACCATCAGGAATGGAATGACTACAAGCTTCAGTGGAATCCAACAGATTTTGACAATGTTACTTCTATTCGAGTACCTTCTGAGATGATTTGGATCCCAGATATTGTGCTGTATAACAAGTAGGTGATGGGATTGAACATTTGGATGAATTGGGACAGTGAGAAATACAAATGTAAGGACATATCAACGTTGCACTTCAAAAAAAAATCTTCCTTAAAACCTAACATAGAAAGGACTAATGCAAAAGAACACACAGAGGTAAATTCACTAAATGTCATGAATTGAAGGGGCTGAATGAAATATAGTCCAGAATCATAATACACACTGGGAAATGGAGGTAAGGTTGTTATATATTTTTCTCCTAGGGGGACAAATTTGGAGACAACTTATCTTTGTTAATGGAACTCTGACATCCTGCCTGTTCTGTATCCAAATGGATATTCTCCTTGAAATTGAATTTCCCCACTGAGCACATTGGACCAAACATCTACAAATGAAATGTCTGCATTAACATCAGATGCTAAATGTGGTTCTCTTGACCTTCACTAAAATTTCTTTTGGGGCTTAATGTATGGTGTGAATCAAGGTCATTTTGTGACTTTGTAATTATATATATATAATCACAACCCAGAGAATTAATTAATTCTGTAATTAGATTAGAAATGTTATGTGAAAATGGCCTGAATAGATTTTTGGAGTGGTTGCCAACTGCTCTGACACTAACCTGCTGCAGAGCAAAGTGATGTCAAGGGAAGACAGAGAATTTCAAGGAACAGGTTAGGCTGCCCTTTCTTCTAACTTAATTTCAAAAGTTGGCTTCCAGACAGCTCCGAACCTCATTTGGAATTGATTGGTTTGGAGGGACTTTCCCCTTGTCACGTGAATGAAGATCAACAGCAAATCTGAATTTCAGGGGAGAGAGACTCTTCCATTTCAATGAGCATCCATAAGGAGAAGCAAAAAATCAAGATGACACTCATGACATGTAATCAAAACTCTATTACTGTTTAATGTAAGGATGTCCAACCTTGGCAACTTTAAGACTTATGGACTTCAATTCTCAGAATTCTCCAGCCAGCTATGCTAGATGAGGAATTCTGGGAGTTAAAGTCCATAAGTCTCATGTAATGTGTTGCACAATGCACATAAGAAAGGAGTGGAGTTTCCATCACAGGATCATGACTGCAATGTTGTTGTTGTTGTTGTTGTTGTTGTTGTTGTTCTTCTTCTTCTTCTTCTTCTTCTTCTTCTTCTTCTTCTTCCTCCTCCTCCTCCTCCTCCTCCTCCTCCTCCTTCTTCTTCTTCTTCTTCTTCTTCTTCTAAAAAAAGAAACATTCCATGATGCCTCCATTCATTTTTGCACCTCAATCTTTAGGGATAAAGAGAAGATTGTTTTTGTGGAAAGCATAGCTCTCTGGTACATGTCCTTGGCATTCATCTATCTTCTTGTGTACAATTTGAGAGGATGTTAGAAATGCAAATGAAATAGAGGCATATTGGCAGCATCCTATGTAGGAAAAATAACTACACAGACGTTCATTTTCTTAAACTGAAGATAAGCCAACTTTTCCTGTCAGACTGTGGGAGTTAAGAGGCAGAGTTTATCAGGGCAGAGATATCCTAACTATATGTGTAACCCAGTGGTGGGATTCAAATAATTTAACAAGCGGTTCTCTGTCCTAATGACCATCTGGGTAGGTGGGGTTCGGTGGTCATGTGACTGGGTGGGTGTGGCCAACTCAAGGTCACTCAGGTCGATGGGTGCTTCGCCTTAGCTTTTACAATGTAATAAGGGTTAACCAGAGAGGCAGTTTCGGTAAGCAGGTCAATAAAGTTTAGGCTAGAAACAACACTAGAATGTTTCCTTCTTGCCTTCCTTACAGGATTAGCCCTGTAAAGTGGAAAAAAACAAAAGGAGATTTCTTCCAACAATCGGTTCTCTGAACTACTTAGAAAGTTACCAACCGGTTCTCCCAAATAGGTGTGAACTGGCTGAATCCCACTACTGGTGTAACCACACATACATGCTCAAACATAAATGTACATGTTTAGTACTTTGAGGTTAGTGGATCAAGAAGCAGCAGAAAAAATACTAGAACTCTGTTTTATTGGTATAGATTATAATAACAGAATCTCAAAAGCTTGTCAAGACTTCCTTTCCCTCTCTCCTACATCAAAAAGAGGCTACCCAAAGCAATCTTAAGTTTCTTTTTCATGTTATTTTGTTTGTTTCCCTGGGCTAAACTTATTTCTCATTCCTGGTTGTTCATCACGTACCTTCTCTAAGATCGTCTCTGTGTTCCTCTACATTGTCTCTGTGTGAGACAGAGTGATGGTGTCATATTTACTGCTATAAATTTTACTTCTTTTTTAAAAAAATAAATTTTATTGAACTTATTTAAACATTAAAAACAAAACACAAATTTCCACTCATTACAGCGTTTCCGTATCAGTATCTTTAATATCATTCATATTTACATAAGCTCTATTTCTATATTCTCTAGTGTAATCTATATTATATAGTATTTAGAATATAATAATATTTACATATATATAAAGTGTTGTATTTATTGTAGATAATACTTAATTCTTATACAGTATTTTTGCATCTATCGTCCAGCCATTTATACCATCTACTCCACACTTTATAATACTCTGATTCTTCTCTATCTTTCAGTTCCATGGTCAACTTATCCATCTTTGCACACTCAAGTACCTTTCTAATTTTCATTGCATCTGCAGGGATATTATTCTGTTTCCAATTTTAAGCAAATACAATTCTTGCTGCAGTTAGAATATGTAATATTATATATTGAAAATGTTTACATTTTTACCTAATATGCCCAATAAGAATAGTTCCGGTTGCAGTTCGATCTTTTGTTCTGTAATTTGTTCCAGCCATTCCTTTATTTTAAGCTAATACTTTCTGGATTTGGTGCAGGTCCACCACATATGGTAGAAGATTCCTTGTTTGTAATTTTACTTGTTAATTTTGATGTGAGTGGATCATGTCCAAGTAAGCCACTGAAAGGTGAGCAAAAAACCCAAGAAGACAGAATGTACACACAACCACATCTATACCACTTCATTATGACAAGTTCTACATCTTTCAGTCATAAGATAGATCTTCATTTTGGACAATCTTATGAATATTTACATCTGCGTCCTAAAATAAATGAAAACAAATGAAAAAAACAAAACAAAACAAATGTTAGCTAGTAAGAGGAAGAAGACTTTCAACCATGAATATTTCCAAAAGCATCAGCCACCCTTGCTTTCTTAGTAGAGTAGCAATACATCTCAAATATCAACATATCTATAAGTTGTACCCATCCTGCAGTCATGCCGAATCATGCAGGTACTGTCATTTCAGTAATATACATACAGGGCGGGGCATAACCTTTTCCTAGGGGGTCACAGCAACACTTGTAATAACCACACAAATAATTCATACACCATTCGAAAGCCCATCAAAAACTGAGTTTATTGACACGATTTAATAGTCAGTATGACCACCATTAGCCCTTCGAACAGCATTCAAACGAGGTGGATAAGAACACAACAAATCTTCAAACAGTTCCGTTCGATTTTCCAGATTTTTCAACACAGTTTCCAAATTCATTCTCAAAGTTTCAACCGAATATCGATTTTGACCTTGCTCCTGAATCATCAGAGCTTCCACTTCATCCTTAATTATGGCCCCAATGTTCTCTGCCGGATTGAGATCTGGCGAATTTCCCGGCCAGACGTCATTGCCCCAAAATTTGACATTGTTTTCCTTTAACAATTGCTGAGTCGCATTTGCACGCATGCAAGGAGCTTTGTCATGAAGAAAGACAGCCTCACCAACCACCAAGACATTGTCTGGATCACTGAGAAATGGAATGACATTCTCCAATAAAATTTTCTCACGGAAATAACTGCCATCCCAGGATTCCCCTTTATCCTTCAAAACCCAATGCAGTTTCTTGGCTGTGAAAATGACGAAAATCCCGATGCAAGTCGGATTGCCAACGATTTGGCGATATCGTTCATGTTTGGCGATGTCGTCGACGTCTTTAGCCCAAATTCGATCGTTCTGGAAATTCGGTTTTCGAATGGCATAAACGAAGAATTCGTCAGATGGCGCCAAATGAAGAAAATCTTCCTCGGTCCATTCAGACAACCAATCGCACAACCAAAGCCGATCTTGAACGTGTGTTTGAGTTTTCAATGGTTTGCAAATGACGTGGAATGGCTTCAAACCTTCTCGTTCTCGATATCGGCCGATTGTCCTTTGATCAACTCGTTTTCCACGAATTTGAAGGATTTCTTGGGCCACTTTTCGGTTTCCTTTTCGTTGTTTGCGACTGCCAGTTGCAATGATGGCTTTGCTTTCTTGGGACAGTTGCAGAGGACGCCCTTCTCCAAATTTTGTGAAACATTCTTGGGCTGTTTTGTTCCAATTATCAGTAACCCAATCCGGATGACGTTTCAATTTGTTTGCAATCCATTTTCGATTGATAAACGTCGCTCCAGCATCGCGAGCCTCTCGAAAGGCAATGCATTTTATTCTGTCAATGATCCTTTGTTCTTCCGAATCGAATTTTCCAGCCATTCTTAAAGCAAATTTAACATTTAATAGCTCATTCAATTCAGTTTTTTATGGGCTTTAAAATGAGGTGTCGCGGAAGTTGTAAACTGCTGTCGATCTTGCTGTGACCCCCTAGGAAAAGGTTATGCCCCGCCCTGTATATCTCCGCCAGCTGTAGACATCAATAAATGATATAATAAATGATAAGATCACAGTGGCAAAGTGGTTAGAATGCAGTACTGCAGGCTACTTCTGCTGACTGCCGGCTGCCTGCAATTTGGCAGTTCAAATCTCACTGGCTCAAGGTTGACTCAACCTTCCATCCTTCCGAGGTGGGTAAAATGAGGACCCAGATTGTTGGGGTCAATATGCTGACTCTGTAAACTGCTTAGAGATGGTTGTAAAGCACTGTGAAGTGGTATATAAGTCTAAGTGCTATTGCTATATAAGAGAGTGATGGAATGATACAAAACAGTAAACTCTAAGAGAAATGAAACACAGAAGATGCAGGGAGTAATAATTGTCATTCAAAAAACTAACAGCCATTCTACTTGTACAATATAACAAGAACAATCATTTGTTTATTCCAAGTAAAGAAACAGCTTAATAAGATACTCAATCTTAATACATTCCAGCTCAGCAGTTTTCCAATATGTAATGCAATTTGCTACTTATAACTCATGAGACGTAGTATACTGTTAGGCAAATTGGGCATTCATTTCATCCTCATGGTGAGATTTTTCTATCCAGTGAAATATTTTGTCAGACTATGAGACATTTGGGGTGAGGTGTGCTATTTTTATATCCCAGACATCCTGCTTGTCTTGCTAACTAGAAGCTGCTGTCTTCTGGTGGAAATAGGCTGTTAAGTTAGAATAGAATAACAGAGTTGGAAGGGACCTTGGAGGTCTTCTAGTCCAACCTCCTGCTTAGGCGGGAAACCCTACACCACTTCTGACAAATGGTTATCCAACATTTTCTTAAAAACCTCCAGTGCTGGAGCATTCACAACTTCTGGAGGCAAGTTGTTCCACTGATAAATTGTTCTAATTGTCAGGAAATTTCTCCTTAGTTCTAGGTTGCTTCTCTCCATGATTAGTTTCCACCCATTGCTTCTTGTCCTCCCATCAGATGCTTTCGAAAATAGTTTAACTCTATCTTCTTTGTGGTAGCCCCTGAGATATTTGAACACTGCTATATGTCACCCCTAGTCCTTCTTTTCATTAAACTAGACAAACCCAGTTCCTGCAACCGTTCTTCATATGTTTTAGCCTCCAGTCCCCTGGAGCAATCTTTGTTGCTCTTCTCTGCACTCTTTCTAGAGTCTGATCACTCCAACAAACCATACTTTATCCAGATATGATTTCTCCTGATTCATAGGTGGCCTTGAGCAAAATTTGTGGTCTTTGCAGTTCCAAACTTGTGCTGTGTTTTGGGTTTGTTCTTGAAAACCCAGCAGATTTGGATCTTAATGAATTACTTTCTGCAGTCACACTGCACACACAAGATGATGATGCATTCCACTTTTAAATGCTGCTGAAATGTTGTATTCCCTCAGCAGCAATGCAAACCGGTTCTCCTCCAAGGAATACTGGCAAATATTGTTTCTTTCTGTCTGTGTGCAAATCTTAGTTTACTCCACGAGGAATGGCTTTCTTCAATTGGCTGGTATTATGCTGCCATCAAATGGCCCTCGGGAATAATGACAATTCTGCCTTCAGTGCTAGTCTGTTTGTTTTATGTCTTTGACATTTTCTTAGTTGTGGGCAGAAAGAGGAGTGAGGAGGGAAGCATTTGATGGGAAGGTCAATAGACAGGATTGTCCAGGATATACATAAATATATCAGATTTGGTATATTTAGCACCAGTGATGATAAGGGGCCTGAAGGCTAAATTGTAGGATGACCAGTTAAGGGAACTAGGTAAGGTAAAGGTAAAGGTTCCCCTCACACCTATGTGCTAGTCGTTCCCGACTCTACAGGGCGGTGCTCATCTCCGTTTCAAAGCTGAAGAGCCAGCGCTGTCCAGAGAAATCTCTGTGATCATGTGGCCGGCATAACTAAATGCCAAAGGCGCACAGAACACTGTTACTTTCCCACCAAAAGTGGTCCCTATTTTTGTACTTGCATTTTTACGTGCTTTTGAACTGCTAGTTTGGCAGAAGCTGAAACAAGTAATGGGAGCTCACTCCGCTACACGGCGCTAGGGATTTGAACCACTGAACTGCCGACCTTCTGATCAGCAACCTCAGCGTCTTAGCTACTGAGCCACCGCGTCCCAGTAAGGGAACTAGGTATGACTAGCATATTGAAGAGAAGGATTAGGGGTGACCTGATAGCTGCCTTGTAGTATTTGAAGAGCTGTCACAGAGAAGAGAGAGTCAATTTATTGTCCAAAGCTCCTGAGGGGCAGGACAAGAAATAATAGGTGGAAGATCATTAGAGATCCTACCTAGAACTAAGGAGAAATTTCCTGACAGTGAGAACAATCAATCAGTGGAACGACTTAAGAAGTTATGAGTGTTCCATCACTAGAGGCTTTTAAGAAGAGACAGGACAGCCACTTGTCCAGAATGATATAGGGTCACCTCTTCAAGCTGCAGTTGGACTAGAAGACCTACAATATCCCTTCCAATGCTGTTATTCTGTTTATAATCTATGGAGCTAAGTTGTGGTGGTTCATTTAACTCTTTCCCACATGCTGCTACTATGATCTAGCCAATCCAGCAGTCATCATCAGAAATGATGAAGGGGATCCTTCATCATTTAAGAATTCATGATGAATCTTTCAAATTATGCAAATTGTACATACTTATGTTTGAATTAAAGTAATATTGAGCTGTGAAATGTGCAAACCCATGTGCTTTCTTAGCAAACAGCCACGTCAGCTCTCATTTGCCAATGCTTATACATCAATATATTATTAACCTGCACAAAAGCCTCTCTTAAATATGCATTGCAATTGCTGTGTGGCTGGAATCAGTTATATGTTCTATTCCCCTTTGAAGGTCAAACAGTTTATTGAGATAACTTGACATTTTTGACTTTCTTAAATGCTTTCAGTAGCTCTTTTGTTTGAAAGTTGACAATTATTCAGCTGATTCCCAAAACAAGCACCTTCTAGACACCACTGTCTCTTGGAGATGGGTTTACCATTGGTGTTTGAGGTGGAGGACAGCCTCTGGATGAGGAAGGTCACAGGTTTGGTTAGCAGCATCACCAGATAGAGCTCAGAAATTTGTCTGAAATCCTACAGAATTATTGGTCAGCAGCATAGGACAAATTTTACATTGTCCCTGAAATGAAGGTTCAGACAAAGCTGGTGCCAACAAATCTGAGCTGAATGGTTTGATGAACAGAGCTTGCATGAGGGCTAATAAATACAAATTCTGGCGGCTGCTATTAAAATGAATATTGATTTCCAATCTGATGTTAATCTACCCCATTAATTCTTCTTCTTCTTCTTCTTCACATGTGGCTTTTCAGTTCCAAAGTCATCTTCGAGTAGTTCAGTTGACATTTCTCATGCTTTCTAAAAGGACAACTTTCATGCAGCTAATTGTGGGCGGCAGTGAAACCAAGTTATGCAGTCAGTCCTCCACTTACAACAGTTCATTTAGGGACTGTTCAAAATTACAACGGCACTGAAAAAAGTGACATGACCATTTTTCACACTTGCGACCGTTGCATCATCACGTGATCAAAATATGGACACGTGGCAGCTGACTCGTATTTATGACGGCTGCAGGGAGCCCAGAGCCATGTGATCCCTTTTGCGACCTTCTGACAAGCAAAGTCTTAACAACTGTGTGACTAACTTAAAAACTTCAGTGATTTACTTAACAGGTGTGCCAAGAAAAGTTGTGAAATGGAGCAAAACCCACTTAACATGTCTCGCTTAGCAAAAGAAACTTTGGCTTCAATTGTGGTTGTAAGTTGAAGGCCGCCTATAATTTATTTCATGCTCCTTATTGTACATGATCTAAGCCCGTGATGGCAAACCTATGGCACACATGCCATGGGTGGCACCCAGAGCCATTTCTTAGGGCAAGCGAGGCATTGCTCTGTCAGCTCCAGCACGTATACGCATGTGCATGCTGGCCAGCTGATTTCGGCCTTCATTTTTGGTCATTTTCCCTGAAGCCTCTGGAGAGCGAAAAATAACCCAACACGCAAACGGGAAGTCAGCAAATGGCCCATTTCCAGTCTCTGGAGGGCCTCCAGGGGGTGCCGGGGAGGCCGTTTTCACCTTCCCCAGGCTCCTAGAAAGCCTCTGGAGCCTGGGAAGGAAAAAAATGCGGATTGCACGTATGGGGTGTGTGTGTGTGTTTCACACGTGTATGCACGGCGGGGGTCACGTGCACATTCACGGGGGGTTGCATGCATAGGTGCGGGGAGGGTGCATAGAATTATGGGTGTGGGCATGCACACACAGGACTCTCCCGTTCTCCCCCTGCTTTCGGCACGCGATGGCAAAAAGGTTAGCCATCACTGATCTAAGCCTTAGTAGTTATATTGCCAAGGCCAAATACACTATTAAAGACCCTTCTTCTAAGATTACCAAATGATGACTTATACTTAACCCTTAACCTAGGGTTCAAAATATTGTGTAGATGTACTAGTGTTAGTATGCAATATTTAAGGGACACAGTGGCTAAGACACTGAGCTTGTCGATCAGAAAGGTTGGCAGTTCAGCGGTTTGAATCCCTAGCGCTGCATAACGGAGTGCGCTCTCTTTACTTGTTCCAGCTTCTGCCAACCTAGCAGTTCGAAAGCATGTAAAAAATACAAGTAGAAAAATAGGAACCACCTTTTGTGGGAAGGTAACAGCATTCCATGCACCTTCGGTGTTTAGTTGTGCCAGCCAAATGACCACAGAGACGTCTTTGGATAGCGCTGGCTCTTTGGCTTTGAAACGGAAATGAGCACACTCCCCTAGAGTCAGGAACGACTAGCACATATGTGCGAGGGGAACCTTTACCCTTATGTGAACAGAGAAAAATGTGAGTTTCAAAACAGTCTTGTTTGTAAGGAGAGGACTGTCTGATTTCTCCAGGTTTTTGTCACAATAAATCAATATATTAGAAGTCTTTCTTGACTTCTTTCTTTAACTGAATGGATTATAATGCTGTCCCTATATAATGGCTCAAGACGCAGAAGTTTGTTTAAGGTTAAACAATCTCGTCTTAACTCCTCTCTTCTTTTTCTCTCAAGTGCTGATGGAGAGTTTGCTGTCACCCATATGATAAAGGCTCACCTTTTCTCTAATGGCAGTGTGAAGTGGGTGCCACCAGCCATCTATAAGAGTTCCTGCAGCATTGATGTAACCTTCTTCCCCTTTGATCAACAGAACTGCAAAATGAAATTTGGTTCATGGACTTATGACAAGGCCAAGATTGACTTGGAGAGCATGGAGCACCATGTCGACCTTAAGGACTACTGGGAAAGTGGGGAATGGGCCATTATCAGTGCGGTGGGCACTTATAATACCAAGAAATATGATTGTTGCAGTGAGATCTACCCTGATATCACTTATAGCTTCATCATCCGCCGTTTGCCTCTCTTCTACACCATTAATCTCATTATCCCTTGCCTTCTAATTTCCTGCTTGACCGTGTTGGTCTTCTACCTGCCATCCGACTGTGGTGAGAAGATCACCCTGTGCATCTCTGTCCTTCTGTCCCTCACTGTCTTTCTCCTACTTATCACTGAAATCATCCCATCCACTTCCCTAGTTATCCCACTGATTGGCGAATATTTGCTTTTCACCATGATCTTCGTCACCCTCTCCATTGTCATCACAGTCTTCGTTCTCAACGTCCATCATCGCTCACCCAGTACTCACAAGATGCCACACTGGGTCCAGAATGTTTTTCTGGATTTCATTCCCCGTTGGCTCTTCATGAAACGCCCTCCTGTAATAGCTTCAGGGTTGAGGGTGACCAGTGAAGAGGTCATTGCACAATACGACATGCCCCCGGCAAATCTCAGCACTTCCCAGTGTTGGCTGGAAACAGACGTAGATGATAGGTGGGATGAGGAAGAGGAGAATCAGGAAGAGATGATTCAGGCTGGCCGACTACCCCTGCAAAGCATTTCTCACCACCAATGCCTTCAGTATCGCTACACCAGTGCTCAACATCTGGGAAGAAGATTTGTGGAACTGGTTCATCGCCCAGCCACTATCAAAACAGAAAGTTCAGCTTCGTCTGAGCAGGGCATCCGGCTGTCTCCAAGCATCTTGAAGGCGCTGGAGGGGGTGCACTTCATAGCAAATCACCTGCGGGCTGAGGATGCAGATTTCTCGGTGAGTCGCTAAGTCTGAGTTACTAAAAACTGTTTTTCTGGATTAGAACTTTTGCCTACTCAGTTCATCTTTTTTTTTCATATATCCCCAGCCCTGAGGACTATTGCCCAGTTTCAACTTAAATTGTGTGGAATCACTTAAATTCAGTAGCCTGAAGACCTGTCTGCACGAGTGTTCTTATCCCTTAGACCAAGAACCTAAGATGCAGTTAGAATCTAGATCTAAGAGAGAAATCAGCCTAGAAGGATAGGGAAAGATAGAAGGTAGATAACCTTTTGTGAAAAAAAAGGGGAGCAGAAAGGAATATAATCTGAATTAGTGCAAAATCACAAATCACAATATTAACACAGCAATTCAAGGATAAATATTTTCACGAACCTCTCCCTCTTCAACCCACAATGTATCTTTTGCTTTTGCTGACTCATTTAACTTATTCTACAGCATTTTTATTTGTGCATAAGATCAATTAGGTTTAATGGGCTTATGCTGATTCAGCCTGCATTGGACTGCACTGTTAATTTATGATTCCATTGTCTGCCAGATATGGCATGGAGTCTTCGTTTTAACCTTAGGAGCTCCTTCCAGATGAAACTTCACTGGAATTTTACAAGATGTTCCTTTCTTTTCAGAAAGAATCAACAAATTGAAGTGACCCATTTCATTGAGAAAGGGTTTTCAGGCCACTTGAAAGTGTGTGTGTGTGTGTGTGTGTGTGTGTGTGTGTGTGTGTGTGTGAGAGAGAGAGAGAGAGAGAGAGAGAGAGAGAGAGAGAGAGAGAGAGAGAGAGAGCTGACTGGTGGGCTCATCCAGTTATATGATAAATAGAGCTTTTTTGTTTCCACCCAGCTTCCTGAAGGAAGGAAATATCTTGGCTAGGCTTTTTCTTAATGCTGATTTATGAAAGAGACCCGAGGCTCTTAACAGCCTGATCCAGTTACTCACCTATAACTGGAAACAGCAACAACAACAACAACAATACAACTCTGTAGCATCTTCTCCTAGCTCTAGTTACCAGGCATTCCAACCTTGGCAACTTTAAGACTTGTGGACTTCAACTCCCAGAATTCCCCCAGCCAGCATTCTGGAAGTTGAAGTCCACAAGGTTTGAAGTTGCCAAAGTTGGAGACCCCTCCTCCCAAGGCTGGAGACCCCTGCAAAACCCCATTTAAACTTCCCAAGTTTGGAGACACCTGCAAATAGTTTTGATGTATGCAGTAGCAGTCCTTTTTCCTTCTGATAAGATAAAAACTGAAGCATCAGTTTTATGATTTAAAAGTGAGTTTTATTAACTGTAAGAAAAAGGAAATAGCTAAATGTTCAATTGAAGGCATTTAGTGAGGATAAAATTCTGCCAATAGCTTAAATGTCTCTCCTCTTAAACAGACAAAGCAGAATAGAGGTGAGGTGGCATAGCCAGATATAAAAGTGGAGTATCAGGCACCAAGAATTGACCTCATCAAATTGTTTCTAATCATCTTGGAAGTCTGCTGGATGCAAAGGATGGTATCCTTACCCTGAAGAGGCTCATCTTCATAACCTTCAGTTATGGCATAAACATGCCTCCTAACTAGGAGTGGGCTTCAAAAATTTCAGCAACGTGTTCTCTGCCCAGTTGCTGGGTGGGCATGGCCATAGTAGGTATGACCTAGTCAGCCTCCTGTATCATGATGGGGGGTGGAGGGTGTTTTCATCTTCCCCAGGCTCCGGAGGCTTTCCTCAAGCCACTAGGAGGGTGAAAACTGCCTCCCCAGGCTCCAGAAGCCCTCCAGGAGCCCTCCAGAGCCTGGAAACGAGCCCATTTCTGCCTTTCTGGAACTTCCAGGAGGCCTGTTTCCCCCCTTTCCTGAGCCTCTGCGTGGACCCTGCACTTACCTGGCATCCAAAACAGGCTGTGTGGAGACTCTGGGATGGGCGGGGAAGGATGGGCGGGGTGGGGCAGGGTGATTGGGTGGGTGGGGCCAGCCAAGGGTGGGTTTTGGAGGTGCTCTGAACCAGCCATAATGTTAGCTATGGGTTCTCCCAAACCTGGGTGAACCTGTAGCAGCCCACCCCTGCTCCTAACCATTTTTAAATATCATGCCCTCCTGGTGCTGTTTTAGTCTTATCTCCAGCCGACAGCAGCAGTAGTTTAAATTTGTCCTAAGGGATTCTAGTTTTGAAGTGGTGTTTTCCTTCCTTCCCCAACACAGTTGTTGCTATGGACGCATATTAGGATAGGTCACGTCAGTGGTGGGATTCAGCCAGTTCGCACCTATTCAGGAGAACCGGTTGGTAACTTTCTAAGTAGTTCAGAGAACCGATTGTTGGACAAAATTTCCTTTTGTTTTTTTCCACTTTACAGGGCTAATCCTGTAAGGAAGGCAGGAAGGAAACATTCTAGTGTTGTTTCTAGCCTAATCTTTATTGCCCTGCTTACAGAAACTGCCTCTCCAGTTAACCCTTATGACATTGTAACAGCTAAAGCGAAGCGCCCATCGACCTGAGTGACCTTGAGTTGACCAAGCCCACCCAAACACATGACCACCGAGCCCCACCTACCCAGATAGTCATTAGGGCAGAGAACCGGTTGTTAAATTATTTGAATCCCACCACTGGGTCACGCTCACAGCCAATGTGGTCAGTGATGTTTTCAGTGACCGGGATCGGCCACCCACCATTGTCCACTTTGTCTGGCGTCACCACACCTCTCTCCTTCAACCTTTAGGCATTTCCCTCCATTATTCTGCTTTTGGCTTGAGGACAGCTTGGAAACTTCCCAGCTAGTGGGTTTACACTGGCAAAGCCACAATCCAGTTTAGCCATCTCTCTATTTTTATTGCTGCGAAGTCAGCGAAGTCATCAATTAAGAGAAAGAAGTGGAAAAATGTTGGCGTGAAAGAGGGTGTATGAAGATTTCCTCTCTTGTCCTACCATTTCAGACCATAAGTTCTCCCCTCTTTCACTTGCCATTCCTCACAGTGTTGCCCACTTCTGGAAGCCCAGTAACACATGGAAACTCTTGCTTTTACTAGAAGGTTTCTGCCACCTCAAAGATCATGTGTAGTGGTGGGAAGACTGACTTGTAAAGCAACACACACTCACAGACACTCTCTCTCTCTCTCTCTCTCTCTCACACACACACACACACAGAGAGAGAGAGAGGGAGGGAGGGAGAGAGGGAGAGAGAGTGAGTCCTTCATACTCTCCAGCTCTCTAGCTAGCAAATGACATTGAGAGCAAGAATCCAACTGGCTCCCTCCCGCTCCACTGATACAATCCCGCTCACCCCCAAACAACCTGGCTATTTTGGGGCTTGTTATTCTTTGAATGCATATTGACACCTGCACCACCTTATTGCTTAGGCAATGACAGGAAGTACAGAAATGAACTTCCTTTTGTGTACACAGACACACCACATTAAGGAATAGCTTATCCTGCCAACTAGTTGTTGTGGAAGGCCTCTGGAGACCAGGCTGCTGAAAAAAGATGTGACGCCACGAAGGAAGGTGGTTGGAAGCTATATTACAGTGTTTTACTGCCTTGCCTTTATTAGAGCTATTGTTGGACTGTGAATATCTTAGAGTTGACTGAAACTGCGGCAATTAAAGCCTCATCAATCGATCAGTCAAGCAATAAAACTTGGAGGGCGGTTAAACTTTCTGTTCCAGGGACAGAAGTTGTCTCATTACAAGTTAGGAAGTAGCATCAGCATTGGTAAATATTTTCCAAGCTGCAGGTAATGCTCAGTGGGGAGGGAATCAAAGCCAACAGAATCCAGAACGTACTTTCTTTCATTTGCGTGTCATTAAAAGACCTTGAGGCAGAACAGTTAATGTGGCAGTGCCCTATCTGCTACCATATTTTTCTAGTGGCTGGAGGATTACACATTCACAATTGTGGTAGAAACCTCTCAACCGATCACAGTGGTTAGTATCACCCATAGGCCATCATTCTCCAATATCATGGGTCCAGGTGGAACTTCATCCCTGAAATGTCTTCCTGGGCAAGGTTCACTCTTTGAGCCTGGGGGACGCATTGTGATTTTACATCCTGCCTGAGAGACAGGGTTGCTAACGGTCCAGAGAGGAAATATAGCTGGTTTGTCCCTTCATTCCTCTCTGTACACCCAATGTACAAGAGTAGGGACATGGATCTATATGGCATGTGACACTTGTTTTAGCTCTCCCTCTCTCTCTTTTAAAAGAAGGCCTCCTATTTCAGGTTCACCCAATGTAGATGGCACTGTGGGCTCCAAATGAAGTGTTATACATCTCCCCACCGTTTGCCAAAATCTTTCCCAGGCAATTTTGTTTTTTATGAATGAAGGAGAATAAACTGTACTATATCCCAGGATTAGTAGTGGGTTTCAGCTCCTGTTGCAACTGGTATGCTGTAATGGGAGCTGGGCGTGCACCATGGGCACACACAGTGGGCACACATGTGCACCCACCGCCTGCGATGCTCCAGCTGTTCGGTGGCATCGCACAGGTGCCATATGCTGTGTGTGTGTGCACAAATGGCCCGTTTCCTTCAAATACAGGTAAGGAACGAGGGCTGGTGGGCAGGCCCTCCAAAGCACCATTCCAGTATGGTGACTGCTGCTTCCGGCAGGCACCGGTATGTGCGTAACAGGGCGTACCGCCTACAACCAATCACTGCTAAGGATAATGTTGCAGGATCCAATCTGGACTGGACCAGAGGTTTTGTCTTCTGAGCTTTCAGACTCATGCTGGAGCCCATCTTCAGAGAACGTCTCTCTAGCCAGAGAAATTAGGCTAGAGAGAAGTTCCCTGAAGATGGGCTCCAGCATGAATCCGAAAGCTTGGAAGATTTTGTTTTCCTCAATCAAAGTCTCCCAACTCTGAAGGAACCTAACTAACTGAATAGTTTCATCCAGCACATTGAATTTTCTACTCTATTCTCTGTAAAGCTGCCATATCTGGAATACCAAAATCTTCACAGTAGAAAACTATGGGTTACCATTGCTGCTCTCCAGTGCTCACCTGGATTTTTTCAGCCCAATTCCGTTAGTTTTACTTTCTATCTATTTTAACTCTGATGGATAATTATTCCATGGCATGGCACATTGATATTTACTATGCCTACTTGCTTACTTAACCTGAGCTACAGTGGCGCAGTGGTTAGAATGCAGTACTGCAGGCTACTTCTGCTGGCTGCCTGCAATTTGGCAGTTCAAATCTCACCAGGCTCAAGATTGACTCGGCCTTCCATCCTTCTGAAGTGGGTAAAATGACGACCCAGATTGTTGGGATCAATATGCTGACTCTGTAAACTGCTTAGAGAGGGCTGTAAAGCACTGTGAAGTGCTTTTGCTATTGCTAACCTACTGCACTGGGACTAAGTTACTGAAGCATTTGTAGTATGTTTTTAAGTTTTCTCATCCCAATCATGGTGAATTCCTGTTAACTTGCTAATCAGTCACCCTGGTTATGATTTTTCATTTGTTGCAGGTCAAAGAAGATTGGAAATATGTTGCCATGGTGATTGATCGCATCTTCCTCTGGATGTTTATCTTTGTCTGTTTGCTGGGGACAATTGGACTTTTCCTTCCTCCATTTCTGGCAGGCATGATCTAGCATTGATATGCAGGATGAAGTCGCTGCCTTTCAATATATCAACATCACCAGACAGTCTCCATAAAAATGCCACCCAATCTTCCATTCGACTTCCTAAAGAAGCCAATAGCAGGATTATCCTCTTGACCCAGTGTCTGTTGCCCAGGAATTATTAACATCATATAAAACCCTCAAAACATAAACAAAGAACTATAAGGCAAACTTAAACAAAAAAACAATAATGCAAATTTAAACTTGAGGTTTTGTGTACCCTTTTACATATTTTTGTTTTGCCAAAAATCAAGAGAAAATCATGCCCACCATTATTCAGCCGTATGATGTGGGGCAGCTCAGTGGGACATAAAAGGGGTTTGTGAGCCACATATAGTGCAGTGGCCAGAAATTCTTGATGCTGTGGCTCATTAAGCTTGCCTGCTGTTATTCCAGAAATGCCAAGGGAAAAGTTAAAAAGCTGATTGCAGTGGGGAAATGTCACCATGTGAGCTAGAATAATATCCAAACTGGGAAAGTGCTTTGATTTAACAAAGTCTCTTTGTTACCTGCTATTGAAGCAGCATTTAAATCCTTGTATTTCAAAAAATGTGCTGGGGAGCCTCTGTGTTGAGGATTTATAAATTATGAGAATTTCTGGAGATGCATGGAAAATATTTATTATGCAATCATTTGGTTTATACCTCATCTTCCTGCTCTGGCAAGCAGTCAGGTGGATAATAAATTTTCTATTAAGGGACTTAAGAAATGTTATTAAGATAGTAGCTAGTCATCCATGCCCTCTGAGAACTACTGTTAATGAAAGTAAAAAAAAAAATCTTTCCAACTTATTGCATCTTGAGTTGTGTTCCTCTATTAGGGCACAGCAATGTCTTCCGATGTGATTTTTGTTGAATATATTGGATTGCAACTCCGATCAAAGGTTGTGCTGGCTGGGGATGATGGGAGTTGTAAGATGGCGCGTTTGGAGGGCACCGCATTGGAGAGGGTATGAACAGCAGTGGGATTCACTTAGGTTTACCACTGGTTCGGAACTGTGAGCACACACACAACTTTCACGCATGCATGTGGCCTTTTGCGCATGCGCTTTGCTTGCACGCGACATTGAAAATGAGGCTACATAGGAAGTTTTGGAGCCGGGATTAGTGGGTGGGTGAGCGCACCCGCAGTTCACCGCTACCGGTTCGGGTGTACTGGTCCAAACTGGTTGAATACCACATCTGGGTATATATTTAAAACAAGCTTGGTTTTCAGTATCTCTAATTCATGCCTTGGTTATTTGCTGCCTTCATGCATGAAAATTAGCTGATCCATTTATTGGTGCAGTTTTTCAGTTAGGAGTCCTATTAGATGTGGCCAATTTTTTTGTCAATGAAATACAGAGGCTTCAGGTGTGCATAGTCTCCTATTTAAATCACACCAGCATCGTCTTCTCCTAGGATGTTTAAAAGACAAAGATGTCCTTGCATAATTGGCCTACAGGCTTCCTCTTGTTTTTTACACTCATCTCTTTTAAATCTGAGGGTACAAGAACAAAGTTTTAAAATCTGGTTTTCAGAATATCATATTTTGCCCTTCAAAAAAGTCTATGAGCATGAGAAATGCAAACAGTTGGTTGGTACTTATAGACAATGGAGCAACTCTTGAATAGCATAGAGACTTTTTAGAGATTCCACTTTGAACTTCAAGCAAAAAAATGTTTGCAAATATCATAGGATGGGTGGATGAAGGAGTGGTGCGGTGGCCTAGAAGTGGAGCTTTCACCTCACAATCAGGAGGCTGTGAGTTCAATCCTAGGTAGAGGCAGATATTTCTCTCTCTGGGCACAATGTGAGTATATCTGCTGAATAAAACTCTGCATGGGCGACAGGAAAGGCAACTGGCCAATAAACACTCAGCTCCATTCAGTTGCACCCCGCAAGGGATTATGGGGTCATTAAAAGAAGATGACCGGATGGGCGGATGGATGGAACACCCTTCTTTTTGGCTAGTGGCAATTGATTTTCCTTTTGCTGTGGTTCCTTCTCTTGACAAACTGTCATCCTTGATGGCTCACCAGAAGTCCCACTATCAGCAGCCTCAACTCCTCTTTGTCAGGCAAAGAGGGTAGATTCACAGAGGACAAAGACAAGCAGAGTGTCTGTGTGTCACCTGTGATGGTCTTGAGCCAACCACTGATGATAGAAAGTTTTCAAATCATTTTACTGATTCATCACAGTATTGGGGCTAGAATAACATCTTTGCAATCTGATTTTTAAAATGTTGCTTTTTACAAAACTTCAGAAAGTAGAATTGCTATTTTTGATTGCGTGTCCTGTCCTACTCTCCAATTCAGTGAGTAATCTTGTTTCTGTATCATCATTTTCACTTGGATTGTGTACTTGGTGGCACAACCCTTGATGAAATGCAAGTACATGGGAATCCATACAGCCAATTTAGTCACTTTTTGGGCATGGTTCATCTCTAAGATTAAGCCATAATGCAGGGGCAGGCAATTTTGGAGCCACTTTAAAGGATTAAAAGGGCAGTGGATACAGGTGAACAGTGACTATATGTTGTAATTAAAATCAACACAGCCAAGTGTTTTGCTTGTTTTATGAGGCATCAAGGAACTCTAAATGTTATTCCTTTAATACTTTCCACCCTGGCAAACTTGGAAAAATGCTCAGGGTTTTTTCTTTTTAAGAGGTAATTAAGTCATTGATTTCGCTTTTTAAAACCCCCTTAAGTATTGGAAAAATGCCCACAAACTACCCATTGTGCAGAGTAATGGTAAGAATCAATAATTTGCCAAGGGGTTTCCAACAGCAAGTGAATATACAACATTTTTTAAAAAATACCCAGCCTGGTCAACCTTGTTTTAATTGTTCCCCCCTCACCTTTACATTTTTTTAACATGAAAATGTAATTGACCCTTAATTATCGTTATTTGTATTTTTGTGCAGTTTTGCTAGGTGCTTTGAGAATTTTGCATTGGGGGGGTCATACATAACGCACACACAGCCTTGCATTTTGGCTGGAATACAATGTATGGTCTTCAGAAAAGTTTGAGACAACTTGAATTTGAGACACCTTGAGACTATTAATGCTAGCCCGATGAATAACCAAAAACATGCATATGCTGTAATTCTCTGAATCTTGTGAATATAGCAAAGTATCATAAGCAGTCTACATATGAGATGTTTTAAAGAGAAGTAGCTTGGCTCTGTCAATAGAGTGGAAGTTGTAAAAAGCTGAAGCACCAAGAAAATTCGTGTGCAGTGGCCACTATATTTCTGTAATCATTGTAGCTATTTTACAATTGCATCAGTGGTGGGTTTCAATTTTTTTTAGAACCTCTTCTATAGGTGTGGCCTGCTTTGTGGGAATGGCTTGCTGGCCATGTGACCGGGTGGGAGTGGCTTTCCAGCCATGTGACTGGGTGGGAGTGGCTTGGCAGTCATGTGACTGAGTGGGCATGGCCAACTTTTAAAGTGTGGTGAAACTCACTTAACAACGCTCTTGCTTAGCAACCAAAATGTTGGCTCAGAAACTCTGGCATTTGAAGCACGCAAGTTAAAGCTGTCAAGTTACAAGACCCTCGCACCCCTAACCCTTTAGAAAAAAAACCCCAGGGGTGTTCAAACTTGACAGCTTTAAGACTTGTGGACTTCAGCTCCCAGAATTCCCCCTCCAGTCATGCTGGCTCAGGAACTCTGGCATTAAAGTGTACAAGTCTTAAAGCTGTCACGTTACAAGACCCTTGCACCTCTAACCCTTTAGAAAAAAAATTGAGGGGTGTTCAAACTTGACAGCTTTAAGACTTTAAGGTTTAGATAGAACTCTTAGAGGCGGGTGGGACAATTGGTGAGCCAGCCAATCAGTGAGGGATGGGCGGGGCAAGCGTGGTGCAGATGGGCGGGGGGGAGGGAGCTGGAACTGGTTCTAAATGGCACGCTAGATTTGTGGAACCTCTTCTAAAGAAGAGGTTAGAACTGGCAGGAACCCACCTCTGTGTTGCATATAGATGACATGAGTTTAACACCCCTGAACTATGGTTCTCCAGATTGCAGTCAGAGAGTCCTCCCAGCTGTAGAGGGGTGTCCAACTCGAAGCCCATGGGCCAGATACATCACACGCTGGCCACGCCCATCACCAAAGGGGGGTAAAGTCATGATATATCACGTGATGACAACATGACGATGCAAGTTTGACACCCCTGCTCTTTGTGCAGATAGTAAAACATAACACTGCATTATGGCACCACATCAGGTCTTTAGATAAGAACAAAATGATGATGAAGTGATGAAGAAATGGAAGATCAGCCACTGGAGTTTTATATTTAATTTATCTCAGGCAAAATAAACAACATTGCTTTAATTTTCTGGTCAAAACCCACATAGCAAACAAAGTTTTCTAAACTTGTTTTTTTTTTAAACACATAAAGATAATATGAAGAAGTATGGATAAACTGTGCTGACCTCATGTAGGTCTAGAAATATAAATACCTTGTCAATTTCTTAGGCACCTTTTCCAGCTTCCTCCCTCTCCTCCCCCCCCATCCCTTCCTGTCCCTCAGGAATGAGATACTTGCATTCAAGACAATAGGATTACAAACATATTAATGGCTTCTAATCCTTCAAAACGTGCTTGTTTTCAACAGAAGCGTCAATTTTAGTAGCAAAATGTAAGCCCCATATTTATGAGGCATAATACCAATGCTTACCAGGAAACTTTAATTTCAAATTATAATTCAGTAGCAAATATGGAATCAGATCTGTGTTTGATCTATATTTATAAGAGTAGGGAAGATATGTACAAGCACCCCCCCCCCCAAGCTGTACCAATGTCGTTTACATCTAAACTTGCAACCTTATACCTAAAAACCCAGAAACATTGTGGTGGCTACAAGTAACTTTTCAAGTTAACCAGCTTATAATGGCTGAAACGCTTCCAAATTCTTAAACCCTGATGCCCTTCTGTACTTCTTATGGCTTTATACATTTATTTGAATCTGTATAATTGACAAGAGAGAGATCTATGTTTTAAACTGGTTCAAAAATTCAATAAATGAGGCTATTAAGGGAAGAAGATTTAGGGAGGGTGCACACATTCAGACAGGGCCATTAAATATATGTTTCTATACAACACAGAAAGATGCACAGTCTCTTCTGAGGAACCAGCATCCCCATGGGAACATCTTCAGTCAAAATAGATGTAGCAAGACCTAGCAAACATATTCTCCCTCACTAGGCTTTTTAGAACCCTTGGATCAACCAAGGAGAAATCTTACGTGTCATTTTATTTTATTTTTTGCTTATCCTGAGAACAGTGTAGAGGCTCATAAGCTACCCCACCCATCCCTGCCTGTGATTCCTTTCACCAGTGGGACAAACTGTATCACTTGATGCCAGAGGTACTGTCAAAAGGAAACAGAATATACTCGGAAGTCACTTTCTATGATGGGACGACTGGTGCAGATTCAGAGTTCAAAGTTTGGTTTAGAGAATCCTCACCTTGGGACTAGGATCCTCTCGTGCACACAGTGGCCCTTAGCAGCATTGTCCACAGAACACTGAAGGAAAAAAAAAAAGGTCTCTTCCTTGCCCTGAGCATGGCTTCTCCGTTGCTCTCAGAAGACAGACGTGACAAAATCAAAGACACAAGCAGTTTTTGGTGAGGCAGGATGGGGGACAGGATGTGAAAGTTGTGGAGGGATGGTTAAAAAATCCGTAAGTCAGCCCTCTCGATCACTCAAAAGAGACCTTCACAAGGTTGGCTCGCATCTTGGCTTGGTCTACAGCATCCAGGAGATTCTTTGCATCCACAGCCAGAGTATGCGAAGCCGTTAACATCTGGCGCTTGCACTCCTCGCTCAATGAGGTCATAGAATTTTGCTGAGCCAGACGCATCTTGTTGATCAGTTCCGCAAGGTCCTTATTTAGGAGCTTCTGGGTACCCTCAATCTGCCAATGGGAAACACACAGCAATAGAGGGCCATTAAATTAAATATTATTTCACTTTTAACAGGGAGTTTTAAGGCAACCCCAATTAACTCTTTTGGAGAAAAAAACCATATGATTCCGTATTTATTTGCTCTAAAGGTAAAGGTTCTCCTTGCACATATGTGCTAGTTGCTCATCTCCATTTCAAAGCCAAAGAGCCAGCGTTGACCAAAGACATCTCCGTGGTCATGTGGCTGGTGTGACTAAATGCCAGAGGCGCACAGAACGCTTCCCACCAAAGGTGGTCCCTATTTTTTTACTTGCATTTTTACGTGTTTTCAAACTGCTAGGTTGGCAGAAGCTGGGACAAGTAATGGGAGCTCACTCCGTTATGCGGCGCTAGGGATTCGAACTGCTAAACTGCCAAACTGCCAATCTTCTGATCAACAAGCTCAGCGTCTTAGCCACTGAGCCTCCGCATACCTATTTATTTACTTTAGCTTTTAGTAAAAAAAGTAATACATTCAAAATGCCAAAGGATATTTAATTATATATTTCAAAATAGATTAACAAACAGAACCTCAACTATGAAATACTATCAGCATATTAAAGGCTTCTTTATGCTGAGACAAACGATGTTGTAAAACTGGCAACTGAGTGTTGTCTATTCCGATAAGCATTAGTTTCACATATGCCATCTAATATGTCATCTTCTGGTGTTATTACTGACTCTCAGAATAAGTCCTTTCCAAATCTTGGATAAAAGGTTTTCTCATTTCTTTAAAGAGATGATACCAAGTATTGAATCTTGGACCTTCTGCAGGCGAAGCAAATTCTTTGCCACTGCCTTCGATCTCTGCTCAGTTCTTGCACTGGTAGATAGAGGATTTTAAATAAATTATTCTTATAATTGGCCACAATCCCTTGCCAGGAATTAGCCAAGGTTGGCAGGCCCATTTCTAATCCTTGATTTTTAAGAGGGAAAGTCTCACTTAGAAATCAGAAAGATTGACTGTTGATCAAGACTCACCTCAGTGCGTGAGGATGCAGGTAGAACCGGAAGGATGTCATCCACACTCCCAATGAGTTTTCGGAGAGAAAGACCCACATCCTACAAAAAGGAAAAAGTCAGAATGTAATGTGAAAATTCTTCCAGCTATTTCGGTTCATCGCATAAAGGTCCTAACTATAGAGGGAACTTGCATGAATGGAAGATGCAATCTAGAAAATAATTGCCTAGAGGAGTTTTTATTGCAGAATCCTATGAGACCTTTATGAGTTCTGTGAAAGACTAAACAAACAAATAAATATCCTTTAGGACACCATCAGTTTTTTTATGACTGCAGTTTTGCCTTTTGATTTGGGCTCTAGATTTTTTTTCTGTCATTTGCAGTTATGAGACCTGAGTAGATTTTGACACCCCCCTGCCAAAGTGTATGTCCAGCTTACCTTTGTGGTTTTTCTGAGCTTCTAATAGGCTTCTTATGCTCCCCATTGCCTTAATGATTCTTTTAACTCAGCTGACTCTATCAGGTACTTCCTAAAGAAATACTAATAAAATGATAATACTGACTTTCTAAATCCTAGCACACTACTTTGGCAGCTGCCTGCTACCTTGGTCCCTACAAATGGATCCTTTGTTTGTTCCTTCCTGTTCATTCTGGACTCTCTTACAGGCTTAGATTGGTTTCTACTTGAGGACAGTCTCATGTTTGTGTTATACTTCGCGCTGCTTTCTTTCTTTTCCATATACCATTCTGAGAACTTGTTCAGGGTAGGGTCAAATAAAAGAACATACTTTAACAACTAGAATATATCGCTCAGGTGGATGGTTGCTGACTTCATTCTTCAACCGCAGGACAGCCTTCACCAGCCCCATGACATCACTGTACACAGGATCATCTGTTCGATCGAGATTGGCTGTGGGAGTCGGCTGTAGGGACATCTGAAAAAGAGGGCACACAGTTACTCTCCAATAAGAATTCCCCAACCCAGAGGCATTCCTCTTCATTATTATCATTCTTGTTAATCACCCTTTTTACTTATTTTATTACCATGTAATGTAGAGTTTGGATTTTGGAAGGCTTCCAAAGGGACATAAAATAACAATTAGAAATGCAACAGAACATCTACCAGAATGAAGTTTGTATTTCATTTATAACTGAGATCCATACTGCTACGCATAATCAATAACATCCGCCAAGATTTTTATTTTTTCCCTTTACATGTACAGATTTTTAAAGTTTCTGTTGGACTTCTATCAATTCTGAGGTTCCTCCATGCTAATTTCATTTTTCCTCTGGTAGCCCATTTCAGCACCAGTTTTGTCAGAGTTCATTATGTTTGGGTGAAACACTGGAATGGGCACTTTGCAAGGATTTTGGGCATAAAGAGAGTCCTCCCCCCCCCTCTCTCTGTCTGTGTGTGTATAAATTTTTATTTATTTCCAAGATGAAAGGACAGATTCAAGGAAAAAACCCTACAACCCAAAAACAGAAAATGTGTGTATGGGAGAGAGCTTGATCTCAAAACTTTGGAAGGAGTTGTGTTCTCTGCAAGTGTATGCACAAGACACTTCCTGTGGAACTATCAGCAAAGCTACACCAACATCACACAGAAACAAATATGGACACACACAGGGAAAGCAAGGACAGTAACCATGCTGAGCTTCTCATTGGGATAAGTCCGTCTTACCAGGTAGACCAGAAACGAAACACAATAAAAAACTAATTCTACCTTATTGTACACAGCCAAGGTGTAAGAGCCAAGGTGGCGCAGTGGTTAAATGCAGCACTGCAGGCTACTGCTAGATCAGCAGGTCAGCGGTTCAAATCTCACCGGCTCAGGGTTGACTCAGCCTTCCATCCTTCCGAGGTGGGTAAAATGAGGACCCAGATTGTTGGGGGCAATATGCTGACTCTCTGTAAACCGCTTAGAGAGGCCTGAAAGGCCTATGAAGCGGTATATAAGTCTACTGCTATTGCTATATTGTAAAGCTACATTAACAGAATCTTGTAAATCCGAAAGGAAATCTTCTCCGATCATCAGCTTTACAGCCTTGAAAACTAGGGAGGGCCCTTCTGAAGCCTTTTGCTGTACCCACTATGCATCTTTGCTGTCTCCTAAGCAGCATCTTTTCATCCCGTCTCCTAAGCTCTTTCTCACATACCATTACACTGCTTTTCAACATTTGAAGGAAGGGAGCTTTTTAGAATCAATTCACAGTGCAAGGCTCCTCTCTGAAATCTTTCTGTTATCTGTTATACTTGGTCCCTCAGTGTTAAGTTGATAGAGAAACAAGGCTGGGACTGTAAATGTAATGGTCTGTGAATAACCTGGAGAGAGAGGAGAAAGAGTGGCAGCCCAGACAATGTCTGATCGATGAAATCTGAATCCAAACCAGAAATGCAATTTGAGAAAACATTTCAAAATTAACCTTCTCCAGTTCTCTACAATGTAAAGGCAGGACGTAGGAGGTGACCAGGCTGAACCTGAGGAAGGGGTCAAATGCGTTATCAGTCACGAGTCCCTTCGTGCCCACAAGGGATCCAAGTCCAGACCATCTTGAATTCCTTTGATTCTTATGTATCGCCACATTGCTTGGACTATTAGTTCCGATTCTTGTAGAGAGCTTAACCTTGCAATAAATCTTTATGCTCATTTGAACTGCCTGGATGTCCTGATTTCCCTGAAAATCCTCAGGGATGACTCACACCCTGGTCAGTCCTTTTTTATTCTCCTACCATCTGGAAAGAGATATATAAGCATAGGCAGCCTAGCACAAACAGGCTGAAGAACAGTTTTTATCCATGGGCTGTCAGACTCCTGAATGAAAAATAACTCTACAACAACATAGTACAATTGACTTGGGGGCCAGAGCGATATGCAATAAGCTCGCATATGACTGGGTGTTTGTTAGTAGGATTTTACTGGGTTACGGATTTTTTTTGTCTTTCACTGTGAGTTGTATTGTGTTGGGTGTGTGTGCACGAAGGGTGGCTCAGCCAATCTCATTGTAGACATGTTGTACTCTGACAGTAAAGGTTTGGATTTGAATTTGAATTTCCCTGGGACTTGACATAAGGAGGGGGAAAGCACTTTCCAACTTGCATGTTTGATGTTAACCTTTTGAGATAGTTCAGACTAGGAAACAAAAAACACAAATAATATACTAGTTTTATTGTAAGGTTACAATGACAAAAGGAACCTACCATCCTAGTTACTCACAATTGGAAACTACTTTGGAAAAAAATGTATACTTTTCCAATGGGAATTTTCTCATCTTTCCTCCCAGTATGAGGATAGATCAATTGATGCATGTGGAAAATCACACCAGACCTCTTGCATGAACTACTTGATTTCTGGCTTCAGATGAAGAAGAGATAGATAGTTAAAAATAAAGATCAATTATGTACCTGTGGTCCAAGCCTGGGTGGCTTTTTGGGTGGTCCTGTAAACTCAGCTAAGCCATCAATAAAGAGAAACAAAAGAAATTATTATTATTGTTATATGCTTTATTCATTAAACATGAAACTCAGTCAACTGAACATTCAAAAATGCATCACAAATACCATTGATTGGTGCTAATGATTGACACGGGTTGCTGCCAGCATCCTAGGTACCAACCAAGTACTTTCTTAAAATGTACGATGTTCCAAGTAGCACAGGTTTTTTTTTTTTTTGCATTTCTGCTGGTGTTATTGAAGAAAGCTGCAATTTGTTGATGTATCTTTTAAAATTTTTGGATATGGTACCAAGTGCCCCGATGACAATGGGTATCACTGTTGTTATTATTATTATTTATTGTCAATAACATCGTAGCAGCAGCCATGAAATGATGAAATATTTCTTTAAAAAGAAAACATCCTCATGTTTTTAATCAATCAGATAACAGATTATATATCGGGACCGCCTCCTGCCACATACCTCCCAACGACCTATAAGATCTCACAGATTGGGCCTCCTTCGGGTACCATCGCCCAGGCAATGCCGACTGGCGACTACTCGCGGGAGGTCCTTTTCTGTAGCTGCCCCGGCCTTGTGGAATGACCTACCTGCAGAGATCCAGACCCTTCCCACTCTCTCGGCCTTCCGTAAAGCCACTAAAACCTGGCTGTTCCGGCAGGCCTGGGGCTGTTGACCCCGAAATATGGCCCAGCCCCACTTGGAATGGAGTGCATGGTGTGTTTTTTAAATCTATCTTTTCTTTCCTTCTCTCCTTTTTGATTTATTTGTATTGTTAGCCGCCCGGAGTCTTACGGGATTGGGCGGCATATAAATGTTATTAAACTTTAAACTTTAAAACATTTACACAAATATTAAACTCTACAACCCATAGGATAGTTCACTTCAAATTTGGCAACTTTAAGATGAGTGGGCTTCAACTCTCAGAATCCCCTAGCTTATATTCCCATCTCTTAAAGTTGTCAAATTTGAAAACCACTGGAATAATGGGCAAACATCCTTCATTGTACAGGAGGAGAGGCAAAATACACAGAATCAATGGAAAAATAGATAAAAAAATAGATAACAATAATTTGTGAAGAACAGTCTGCTTGGGTGAGATACTCACTGTAGCTTGTTTCCTTCTCTGGCAGTTTCTGAAAAGAATAAAACAAAACAAAATCAATAAACCCTTTGACACCTGCAGCAAAATGCTACACAAAGGCTTCAACCTCAGAAGGAAGCTCCAGCTTTCCAAGGATTGAAGTTCTAGTCCACCAAGCAGAGAAATCATTTGGAGATTTGATGCATCAGAGGGATAGATCACACACTTCTAGGCAGTTGTCTGGACTCCTCTTTTATTATCGTATGGAACTCTGTTTGGGGAGGCATCAGTAATAACAGCTTTCCTTTTCCTCCATTGGAGAATAAAGCAAGGGTCACACAAACAACTGCAAAGTTGGTGTTGGAGAGAAAGAAGGAAGGAAAGTCAAGCAAAGCCCCACAGCTCCCAAAACAGCAGTATAACAATGATTCAGTAAAGAACTACAATTGTACTGAAGACTCAAGGTCTACCCTCAAAAGAACTGGGGAGTTCTAGGAACTACAGCATTGTTTCTCAATCCTGGGAACTTTTAAGGCAGGGGTGTCCAAACTTGGGAACTTTAAGACTTGTGAACTTTAACTCCCAGAACTCCCCAGCCAGCCATGCTGGCTGGGGAGTTCTGGGAATTGAAGTCCACAAGTCTTAAACCCAAATTTGGATACCCCTGCTTTAAGGGTTGCATGGACTTCAATCCCCCAAAATCATACCAACTGGGGAATTCTGCGAGTTGAAATCCAGGCACCTTTAAGTTGCCAAGGTTAGAAAAACAGAATAACAGCAAAGGGTGGTTTGGCAGTAAAATATGGAGGGATACAGTATAAAGGAGAGTCCATTATTACATGTAACAAGTCTCAGGTGAGATTGTGAACTGTCAATCTAGAAGAAAAAAATGTAGTATGAGGAACAAAAATGAAAGAAAAGGGTATTTAAAAATAAAGTAAATATAGGCAGTCCTCGTCTTGCAACCATCACTGAGCCCAACATTTCTGTTGCTAAGCAAGACAGTTAAGTGAGTTTTGCCCATTTTGTGATTTTTTGTCACAGTTATTAAGAGAATCACTGCAACCTGATTGTAAAACCTAATTCTCCAGAAAGTTTAGAGAGAAAGAGAAAAAAACCAGACTCCATACTGGTCTGGGATGATTGCTCAAAGCATGGTGTTATTTTTTGACCTGTGAGCTAGCAGAAAAATAAACCAATATAAACTATGCTCTGATCATCCCCAATTTCCTATTCTAGCCTTGAAAACTATAGTATAGTTAACCAGTGATCTATCCTTACTGTTCTAATGGGGAACAAGTAAAGGACACCAGTCAGTAGATTTCCCTGTTTTTAATTAAATGAATTAATTTAAAGGCTGCCCAACTCCAAACAACTCTAGGTGTCTTAAAAGCGAGAAATAATAAAAATTGAAAAACAGATCATGGGCATCGTGAAAAGAAAACCACACTGAACAATATTTGCTTCCCATTTAAAACAACTTAGTTTTGTACCTTCCGTCGTAAATTTGCTTCATTGCACTGTACATTAATTTGCAAATTATTTTTGGCAAATTGGCAAAGATGGCACAAAGTGTACACTTTCTCAAACATTTATCTTAAAACCACAATTCTGCATAAAAGCAAGTCTAATATTACTTAATATATTAATGGTTTATTGATATATTTCCAGACCTGCATCCTTCTATTAATTATTTATATACTTCCAGACCTGCAACCTTCTCACCAACCTACTGAAAGAAGTAAGACCTGTGAAAAGGTGCATTTTTTAAAAAAATTAGGTGCTCATAGTTTGGGAAAACATATTTCTAAATCAAGGAAATGCAGAGAAGGAAACCCTGCTGCTGAACCCAAATAATAAACATCCTGTGGCTGTTTTGGGGGGAAAAGAATTTGTTTGGATATTCTGTTGGGTTTTCTCCCCATGGTCATTTGATTCAGTCACTGGCTAATTTCTATGATTGTTTTTCAGACTTTTATCTGGTTTTGAAATTGTCAGCAGAAGAGATAAAGGCTATGAAAGAGTGGAGAGAGCAGAGGTTGTGCCGTGATGCCAGGGAAGGTGACCCTTTGAGTAAACTTACTGGGGGGTTAGAATTGCTCTTCACAGAAGCCATGGGGTCCTGTGATAGAGAAGAGGGGCAAAATCAATAAGAATAATAACACCAAGTATTTTGAGTGATGCACTGAGTGAAGAAATAACTTGCCACCCAAGGTGAAACCTGGAGCACCTAAATTGGCAAAAATCCAGCTTTCAACCCAAGAGAACTCATTTAAAGAAATGTTAAATCTCAGTTTAAATAAGTGGGAAAACCAAGCTTTGCTATTTGGAACCCCTAGCAGGCTGATCTACAAAAAGAAAAGAAAATGCTCTTAAGTAGTTCCACACTGGCTATTTTAAGCTTTTCCATATGGGCCCTTGGGCTGGTTTTTCAGTATTGTATAACTCTCCCATCCAATCCCCTTTGGTTTCTACCACAAGCAACAAAAGGACCGTGTTACGTGAAACAGCCTTCCCTGAATTTAATAAGATAGCTGGAAGGTAACGAATCTTATTATCCCAATGGTTCTGTTCTGCTTCCTTCACTCACTGACCAAAGCTTTTTCTTCCTGCCGAAGCCACTGATAGTCCTCCACCATCTGCTTCTGCTGTTTATCGAGGAGCTGACGCATTTTAGCCCGTTCCATCTCCCACAGCTGCTGGGCTTCTTCCCGGCTACTGGGTCTAAGGAAATCCTCCTCCTTAGAAAAGAAGGAAAAGAATGGAAAGTGAGAGGCTTTCCCCACCCTCTGAGATAGCACTTCCAAATCTCTACCCAGTTACCAGTCCTAACAAATTACCTTAGGAATTGGGACACGTGTGAGCCAGAATTAAAGGTGATATGATATGATGTGGATATGAATTTCAGGGAGGAGTCACCTGAGATAGAAAGATCATTCAGGCTACCATATTTGGGCTGCAACAATGTTGATGACCACTGCATGGTAGCAGACCTACAGATTTTTCTGTATCTCTTCGCTGCTATCTAGTGGTTATCAATATTTTTGCAGCTGAGAGAGAGAGGGGAAGAGGGGGAGAGGGCAGGAGGGCGGGAGAGAGAGAGGGGGGGCTAAGGGTATCTCACTGCAGAGGGTTTGGGCCCTCAGAGGGATGAGGGACAACTTACAGTTCTAGATAGCCATTGTTGAATGTTGATATAAGGGGGAGGAAGAATTTGCTAAGTAGCTTTTATAGGGACCATAACGTGGCTAAGCTTAAGACTGATATGACTTTTGGAGTTTAAGAAAAAAGGGAGAGTTGGTGGGGGGTGGATTTAAAGGATACATTGAAAGTTTAATTAGTCTAAAATCCAAAGAAATTCTGGAACCATACCAAAACAAAAATGGAGCACAACCTTTTATGAGCATTCTGTAGCTCTTTCCTTTGGCAAAATAAATAGCAGAGCCAATTGGCTTCAACAGTACTTCAATAAATAATTCCAATGTACTTCAAATATGTTTGTCAGCGGAAATTGCTAACAGTAAAGCAGATTAAAAGCGTCTGTCATTCCATTTGCAGAGGAAGGATGTTCCAACGTGCAGCTCTGGATCTATTTAATTGCCAAACCATTTTGTCCAACCAAGAAATCTGAAATGCACTGAGGACAAGTTCTCAAATTGTGTTCGTTCCTATGTTTGGTCATATCACTTTTCTTGTTATGGGCACACCCCACTTTTTACTTCTTAAATGAAACCTGGGCTGAAGGTTCTTGGATTCCTCAAACTTTTTCTAGGAAAGTCTCAAAGAGCCACACAATGGCTTCGGCTCAGAGGTAAGTAAGGAATAGAGATGAAAAAAGGAAAAAGGTTGTACTTGGTTAGCATGAATTCACTCATCAGGACTCCTTTTGATTTAATATGTTTTTATCATTGTTTCCTGAACAAAGGAAGATCTTGGCTATGTAAGATTTATTATTATAGGGGTCAACATTACAGGCAAAAAAATAACAATTTCAAGCACAACCATTCCTCCCCCTCCCCGCCCCATATCAACCCTCTAAGGCAATAGAATGTTCTAGAACCTTCCTCAATAGATAGGACTGTAATGAAAGCAGGCTAGGCAGGACTAATCGATAAAAAAGACATGTAAGCGAATTAGGCAAGAACATTTGCATAAGCAGTAAAAGAGTAGCACAAAGAACAATAGCTATAAAACAAAGCAAGATAAAGTCCTCCTTCCGGAGCATAGCTTCTCACATACAGCTGTTGATTTGTTGCCTGTACCTCTAAAAGATGTAGGCCTGCTTCCGATTGTATATTTCAACCCCACAAAGGCTTACGTTGTGGTCCATCTCACCCACCTTCATTATTAGAGGTTTTTTTTTAATATATTGTGGCAATTTGCTGCTAGAGAACCTCAGCCAGACTTTGGGTGAATGAATGGAATCACCTAGCAATATGCATGAAAATAGAACCAACTAGTCTCCTGAACTCATATCTAGTCATCCTTTATTGGAGTGAGTCAGGCTGCTTGTTGCCTAGCAACATATATTAGGAGCTTGGGGAAAGACTGAAACTTTTGTCAATGTGACAAAAGAAACAGGAAAGCTACTTCAGAGTGCTTCCTAAGGTTCTCCATTTAAGGTGGTTTTTTTTTTGCAGTTTTTTATTTAACAATTGGAACCTCTTGGTGAGGAAAGCATGATAATGACCAAGTCTGTTCTCAGGCTTCCACATCTATCTGTACTTGAATGTTTGAATGTTAAAATAAAGTCTACATGCACCTTATTTATGTATTGATTGTATGAATATTTGCTGTTTTTTTCAAGAGGGCTTACATAGGAGAGGATCTCCCAAACAATGACCCTATGAAGTACACTGGGCTGAGAAGAACTTAAACTTGTGTTGCCCTGCCCAAACCCAACACTATACTGGCACCCAATGCATCTGACAACTTTCATAGGGCATCTGGTAATTTGATAACTGACAACCCACCAACAGCAAATGGAGATTCATTCTACCCAAGTTCAGCATATGAAAACTCAAGCTGTGTTTTTGTCATCTTAGTCACAAAATTCAGTTCATAACCCAATCTTGGGATTAATTACTATTTTTTAAATTTAGGAATGGATATGCCTATCTATATCTGTGGTTACACATTGGTGTAGAGTTGTGCATGTTAAAATAATTCAACTGAAGGACATGTTGTTAGGTCTTAGAGCTTCAGAACTTGACCCTGAGGGATTAAATGTGAAAAATGCAGAAAACCAGCAGACCAGGGTCTGAAACTGAGCAATATTTAGGGCCATTCCTCATGATGTTGGCTTGATCTCACCTTCATTCCATAAAGGCAGCTTAAAACTCCCCTTAGCTTTCCTGGTATTAAAGGGTTTTCCCTTTAAGCAGCTGATTATTGATTGTGGTAGAATGGTTGCATGGTGAACTTGGGAAGAGGAACAGATGGTTAAATCCATCCATCTGCCTTCCACCATATTGAGCTGAATGTTCAGTGCATGTTTTTCATCTTGGCTAGTGATATGTGTGTGGAAAGGAAAGTCAGGGGAATGCATCAGTCTCTCTTGTCAACATGCTCTGTCCACTGTAAGTAACAGCAACATCATTTGCCACAACTGTGTGTGTGGTAGGCCAGGCACTGCCAATGGGAGAAGGAATTTTCATGCCACTGTAGCTTTCTGCTGGCTTAAAGGCTGATGGATAGTAATTTATTTCAGTCATGAGAAAAAGTTCTGAATCACTCTATGGTGGAACCTGATGGACAGGGGAGCAAAGGTAATAGCCAATCAGGAAGCCAAGCAACATGTTAATTTGCTTCCTTGGGCATTGTTTTTCACATTGAAGGAAAAATCTGAAATATTTCATGTAAGTAGCCTTAACGTGATTCGTTCCAAAAATAAAATAATCAGCAAATATCCTTCCCTTCTGTCCAGATTAGTCTCCTGGTCGGGAGGAGATAGTTTTAACCATTTCTCCTATAGGCAGTGTCAAATCAGGTTGGAATGGTGGAGGATGGCATCCATTTTTTGATGATTTATTTATTATTATTGTTTTATTGCTGCTGTTAAAGAATATTGTTATTATAAATTTTATCAATTATTCTGGGCAGCTTTGGGAGAAAGAGCAGTCTCAACTGAAATATCCTCATAGAAACAAATGCTCCCATTGGAGCTGTGTGTGCGCCAATTAAGCCATAAAACATTTCATCTAATTTGGCCTTGAGATTTAATTTTTGAGAGTATTGGTGGTGATGTGAGGTAAAACTTGAATTCAAGTAATTTGACCTATCTTCAGAAAACGAGACAACCCAGGATGTCATTAGCACTGTATTATAATCTTAACTTACAATAACTCTGTAAAGTAGATCAGTTAGATGGAAAGCCCAAGGCTAGGAGGGAGAGGACTAAGGAAAGTCTTTTTGAAGTTGAGTGGTCTTCAGAAATCTAATATATAAATCTAAATAAATCAGGTGTGTGTGAGATTCTAAAGTGACACCTTGCCATCTCCCACTGAGCCAAGAGCCAAGCTCTTCTGGATGGTAATTAAGATACTGGTCAGAATGGTGAGACCCATCTCCCAGAATGGGTCCATCTTCAGCCACAGAAATTCACTTAGTTACTCTCAGTCCTATGTACTTCACAATATTGTTGCTGTGAGCACAAATAGAAGGGGGGCTGCTACCCATATCACGTTAAACTTCTGGAGTGAAAGACAGGTTATAAATCTAATAAATAGAATAATTGGGAGACATCTTCTCAGTTCATCAATAAAAAAACCCCGTCTTTTCTCTTATTCCATTTCCTTTTCATTACTGTGCTGACATTGCTCATCAATTTTATCAGGTTGAAAATTACTAACTTGAAGCGAACTCTCTTGAAAATTTATTGAAGGAAATATAAAACATAGAGTGTATGGGAGATTGCAACTCTTGTAGTCTCACAACAATCTACTAAGGTCAGCCAAGGCTTTCCACTCACTCACTCATTCACTCACATCAATGTCTCTCCCCCCCCCGTTGCCTTTTTAGCCTTGAAGGCGCCATCTTGCATTTGTTTTCAGGCTGAATCTCAGGCCAGCTGGCCAGCTTTGTCTTACCCTCATGCTGTGGCGCTTGAAGACATTGTGTCTGTTGAGAGGTGGGGTATGCAGAGAGTTGACAGGTGATGGGTACTCGATGGGGCTGGTGAGCGTTGGTGAGCTGGCACACAGACCCTCGGGCACCTGGAAAGGTGGAAGGAAAAGGCAGCGGGCACAAAACAATAGACACAGCATAAGCAGTAGGCACACAAACTGAGCAGAGAAAGCACTCCAGAAACACTTATATAAGACATTGTTCCATATTTTAGCAAGCAATACTAGATATTTTTGCCAGAGAAGCTTTTTAAGATTTTTGGAACAGATTTTAGAATCCACATGAAGAAGCACTAGAAATTATCAGGTCTGGTGTCTTTATTTTACTTCAGAAAAAGGAAGTCGCCTTAAAGTTTTAATTTGCCGTCAGTTCCTCTCAATTGTGAAAGCCTCTTTTAAAACTTCACATACGTATATTGACATTTTAAATGTTTAAAACTGAGATTCCCAAGTACAGGACAGTACATTTTGTTAACTGTCTTGAAAAATATGTGCCATCCTTTTATAGTGAAAAGAAAACATCAAAATATCAGCAAACAATACCAGCAGGTTTAAGGATGTCCATGTTTGAAATCTCTTCACACAAAAAAACATGGGCAAAATTAATAGACCAAATTATATAAGGTAAAGGTAAAGTTTCCCCTGCTGGTTATGTTCAACTCTAGGGGGTGATGTTGATATCTGTTTTCTGGAGGGAGCCCAAAGATATTTTCACTGTTACCTTACCACAAAAGTGGTACCTATTTATCTACTTGAATTTGCATGCTTTCAACTATAAACACACAAATACGGTAAATAAACAGATGGGTGGGGGGGTCATTACAGAAATGGAAATGGGGATATGAATGAAATAAATTATCTTTAAAATTGGCATAACTAGCCCATAGGGTGCAATGCAGGACAAGAATAATACAAGAATACAACATTCTGATTAGATTTTTACAAGTGCATCTTAAGCAAAGTGATATATTTGCAGAAATGCAAGCTCTCCTTTCAAAAGTAAATGTCAGGTAAACAAACCAAATGCAATACAATAAAGTGGTAAGATCAGTCAATGTGGTGAACTTTTCAATTAAATTAAAACAGAGATGTAATTGCAGGTGAAGATTTTGAAAGTTTATATGCAAACACAGAAGGATCACGTTGATTACTTGGTTTAGAAATGCAGAGAGTTACAAGACCATGCTTTTATTTTGAAATGATGCTCTCATGCTGGAAGGTGAAAAAAGTTAAGATGGTGGCTATGATCATGTGATTATAAATTATGTGATTGATAAACATGCGTCACAGAAAGGGGCCTAACCCTAAACCTTGCCTACCCCATTGTCAAAGTTTTGCAGAGGACCTATACATAATTGTCTTTCTTATATGCTTTCCCTCCTCTAGGTGCACTTCAACAAAACTTTTAAGGAAAGAGGACAGAATAAGTGAATGGTATTTCTTAATCAGAATTTGTAGGGGAGGCCATCCCTCTGGAATCACCTCTGGAGGAAAACATCAAGCAGCTACTGCATATCCAACAGGGAATGGGAATGAGGGAAGGAAAGTGGTACTCACCAACAACTCAGAAGAAATGAATAAACATAAGCCAAGAAAAAGCCAATTGCAAAAGAGATGCTTTAGTTCTGAAAAGCATGAATAGAACAAAAGTAGCATTCAGAAACCTCTTGGATCTTACCTGGAATTGAAGTTTGGGGGCCAGTAAATTGGTCTGAGGAGGTGGTTTGTACTTTGGTCTGCTGGGCTGAGAGGAATAAGAAAAACAACTACATAGCAAGGCTGCTAACAGAGGAGGATTGACTCACATATCTGGAAATAATTGCTATATTTGCCTATTTCAATATCTTAACTTTTTAAACAGCAAATCTATAAATATTTGTAAATATGCACAAACATACGCTTCATGCACACTGCAGAAATGTATAGAATAAAAGGAGCTGGAAGGGACCCTGGAGGTCTTCTGGTCCAGCCCCCTGTTCAAGCAGGCTAACCTATACCATTTCAGATAAGTGACTGTCTAGACCAGGGTGTCACACTCAAGGCCCAGGTTGCAGAAGGCAGTGGCAGCCAAAAACGGAGCTCAGGAGCCCGTTTTCATTGGCAGAGCATTTGGGCCTCCATAGGCACCCCTGACACAAGTGATGTCGAGCTGGCCACACCCACCCTGGCCCCTGGAGGTCAAACACAACCCTGATGCAGCCCTCAATGAAATTGAGTTTGAAACCCCTTGCCTAGACTCTTAGAAGCATCCAGTAATGGAGTGCCCACGATTTCTGGAGTGTAACAGTACAACATCTCCATTAAATCAATGAAACAAAAATGACCACTCTCAATAATAATACTTATTATGTTCTAAACCCTTAATGAAAACCAGTTTGTGTAGTGCATAAGGCATCAGGCTAGAAACCAGGAGTTTTTGAGTTCTAGTCCAGCCTTAGGCACAAAACCACCTCGGTGATCTTGGCCAGTCACATTCTCCTAACCCTAGGATGTAGGCAATGGCAAATCACTTCCAAAATCTTGCCGAGAAAACTACAGGGATTAGTCCATGCAGTTGTAGGAATAAGACATATTTGAAGGCTTAAAAATATTTTTAAAACAGGCATGATGAATTAAGATGTTAGTTATGTTAATCACATAATTTTATTACAATGGTCATCCCAGATGGTCAAAGAAAAAGAGGAAATAAAAGAAATGGAGTTAGGGTTTTATTCCTGCAGAAATTTCAACCGACTGTCTTCTATTGACATTGAGAAATGTTTTTCATCATAATGCAGCTCAAATATATCTTCCGATGAAGTTTATGTTGTTTACTGTATAATGTATTGAATGCAGAACTATTGGCTTTCATTCCTAAACCTTTGCAATGTCCAAATGTTTCTTTCCTCTTGTTTTATTACCATGACAATATTTGAGAGAATAATAACATGTGGACAATGACTTTCTGACTATCAGAATCAGGAGCTTTTAGCCAAACAGCCTGCCACCCACCACACATATGTCTAAGTTAGTCTCCTTTTATTGTCTTCCATCTTCTTATGAAATGTAGTCAGTAATCATGACATTTTCACATTTTTTACTGGATGACACAGAGAATGTAACTTACTTTATTATCAGTCATGAGTTTTGTTTTGCCTTTCCAATTATTCTGCTGTATATAACAACAGTGAAAACATTTTTAAAATATTGCCTGGGAGGACAGATTATGATGATCAGACGCTGAAAATAAAATTATTCAGAACTCAAGAGTTGGTGGTGGATTAGTAACTGATGTAATTGGGGGTATATTCTCTGCAAACGTTAATATTGAATTGGTGACATTTTAAGAAGTATGGATTTTTATTCATTTTGTATTGAACTGATTGTGGCTGATAATCAACAAAAAAGCCTGAAGATCAGCTCAGGAGTGAAATATATATTACCGTTGCTTTTTTAAAAGGGTGAATCCCGAGGAATCACAGAAATGGCAACTACAGTGCAGTGGTGGGATTCATTTTTTTTTACTACCGGTTCTATGGGTGTGGCTTGGTGGGTGTGGCATGGCTTGATGGGCATGGCAGGGGAAGGATACTGTAAAATCTCCATTCCTACCCCACTCCAGGGGAAGGGTAGTGCAAAATCCCCATTCTGAGGACAAAACCTGTATGATTCTTCCCAAAACCAATAGTGGGTGCCACATCTTTTTCACATCCAAGCTAAAAAATATATGTCCATATTTGCAGAACATTTCCAGCAAAATCACACCTTTGGAGGGGGCTCTTGGAAAGAGGTAGGCTCCATAATTTTGGGGGGGCGACGGCGATTATTCTTCTCTTGTTCCCGTGCAATCTCCTTCTCCATCTGGTAAATGTCACTGAAATTCAGAAACGGAAGGGAAAAAGAAGAGCACCATTTAGCTTATCCATGAGCTCCATCTGCTGCCTATAGAGTGCTCTGTAGGCCTTTTCTTTCTTTCTCTCGGTGGTTTGTAAATATTTTACAAGACCATATCATTTAATTTATGCAAAGGGATTAGAGCACCTTTTTTTTTTATCTATCGATCATGCTAGCTGGGACTGAAGGGATACTGAATCCAATATAATTGTCCTCCTGCTCCGTCTCCCTGCAGCATTTAAGATTCAGTGAAATCTCACAAATTACTGGCTGATTGGAGTTTTTGTTACTGTGTGAATGCCTTTGCATGTGAAACTTATTGACAAACGAAACCAGAATACATTTTGCCCGATAAAAAAAAATTCTGAAGATTTGCTTATATAACCTATTCAAGTTGCAGAACATTCCTTTTTCTTTGTACAATTTTTTTTTGGAAGATAAGGCTCACTCACCTTAAACTACAGACCAATTCTTTGAACTTGGGCCTGTCATTGGGGTCATAATCCCAACAGCGGGTCATCAGAGCATAAAGGATAGGTGGACAGGCATCTGGCTTGGGGAGACGGTCTCCTTTCTCCAGCACCCCAATGACATCTTTGTTCTCCAACCAGAAGAAAGGCTGCTTGCCATAGCTAAGGATCTCCCACATGCAAACAGCTGTGCACAAAAGGAAATGTTTTAGAAACTGGATTGCATATACAGCTCGGGATAAACTGGCAGTGCCTGCTGATAGAGTCCATTTTTCAACCACCAATTTAGAGGGTGGACTTGGATATTTAAACAATGCCACTTGTTTCTAAAGAGGTTTGGGGAAAGTGGCAGGGCTTGAATATTAAACAATTTCTTGTTGGCATGCAGGTACAGATAAGCTCTTCATCTGAAGGATGTAGACATGGCTGTTCCTGTCCAACCTTCTACTCACCAAACATCCAAACATCACTGGCAGAGGTGAAACGGCGAAAGTTGATTGACTCTGGAGCCATCCACTTGATGGGTAGGCGAGTCACTGATGCTGAGTTGTAGGAAGAAGAATTAGGGTGAAATGTATTAACTTTATAGCTAGATACATTTTCTCAGTTTTGTGAACCAGAAAGCATTTCCAGACAGGCACAAACCATTCATTTCTCAAGCCTTACAACACAAGTTTAAATGCATCCAGATTGGCTTTATGGGGTCCTTGGTGCTCCCTGAGCTTGATTGTGTTCTCACACAAGTTTCATTACCCAACTAGGTAACACCATCAGTGACCTAAATTGTTTTTATCCTTTTCTGATCATGTTGGAGTTTACAGCATCTCAAGCATGGGCACATCTATATTTTTTTCAGTGTAAAACTTACAGAAATTAGCCAGTGTTCACTGTTGCTGCCTTCAAGCTGGTCAATGGCTGACTGTCCTTTGTGCCCAACCCAAAGTCCTGCCACTGTGCATATGATTTAATAGAGGTAAAGATTTCTCTGAAACTACAAACCTCCCTTCATTTCCCAGAACTTCCCCATCTCACTGGATCTACATAAGTCATACTTCATGCAGTAAAATAACAGAATTGGACATTTAATCCAGAAAGCCCAGCGCCCTATTTTCTGCAGGAATCTGTAGGAAATAATTTCTGACACACGGCTGTCGGATGGATCCTTTTTGAGAGGATTCTTAAGAAGATCAGTTGTAGACTGTTAATGAATATCCCAGGTTAACTAAGATAGCAGTAAGCTTTATACAGTAGCCCTCTTGAATATCTAGGTCTGGCAAAGGGTTTATGACAATCCGCCACAGCCAACTCACCAAGGCCAACTCGCCACAGCCAACTTGCCATTGGACATTTTGCCAAGGCCAACTTGCCATGGGAAAAGAATTACACTAATTTCAAAGAAATAGTGGAATACAATCATTAGAGAAAGCCTGATGAAAGAGGGGCAAAATGAACTATGGATGACAAAAATTAAAATATTTTTAAACTACAGTATTTTAAATAATTAAATTGATTTGTTGAATTGTCCTGCAGTGAATTGTCCTATGGCAAGTTGGCCACGGTGAGTTATCCCACATTAAGTTGGCCATGGCGAGTTGGCTGCAGCGAGTTGTTCCATTCTGGCTGGGGCAAAACAGCAAGCTTTTAGGTATTGCAGTATGCCTGCATTACAGCAATTACTCTGAGCTGTGGTTAGGGTTCTATGATAACTCACTGTGGCCAACCTGCCACAGGAAAACTCACTGCAGAACAATTTGCCATGGACAACTCATCATGGGACAATTCGCTGTGGGACAAGAGTTACAGTACGATTGAAGAAATAGTGAAATAGAATCATTAAAGAAAGGATGCCAAAGGATGCCAATGAAATGTGAATGATGTGACCTCCATATCCAAATTTATAAATATATAAAACTTCCAAATCAGATGCTGTCTTTTATCTAATCAACAGGCTATTGATGTGTTTTGGGGGGTTATTTCCAACCCTGCTTTCTCCCATATGTATATCTGGAAATGCTGACGACTGAACCTAAAACATATTTTTTTATGTTTTATTATTAAGCATTTATAGGCCGCCCTTTTCCCTGAGGGGACTCAGGGCGGCTTACAATAATAGGGGAGGGGAGTGCGGGACAAAACGCAAAAAGAAAATGTGAATAGAAATAATTAGCAATAAAAAAAAAACGAAATGAAAGTTATATTCCAAAGCACTTATACAAGAGCCATTGTGCCCAACCTTTTCACTACTTCTCTTTACATGTGCTGCCAGTGAATTGTGAGGATGAGAAGATGCATTGACAGAAAAAAAAAACCAGAAGTAGGGATTCTTCAGCTCCAAACACTTGTTATTCCCAGTTTCTGTGTCAGAGAGTGGGTTTTCAACTACTCAATAGTCATTGTTGTGCTATCCACCTTCTCCCACTCACATCTCTCTCTCTCTCTCTCTCTCTCTCTCTCTCTCTCTCTCTCTCTCCCTCCCTCCCTCCCTCTCTCTGTTGTCTAAGAGTAAACAAGACTTTCACAGTGGAGTTTAATTGAGCAGAGAGAAGAAACAAAAGAGGAGGAGGAAGAAGAGGAAAGGTGGGAGGAAAACAGACTCGGCCTTATTGCCTTTTTTCAGATTGCTGTTGTTTCTTGAACAATGCTGCTCCTGCACATTGTGTGTGAATGACCCATTGCTTGCTGTTGATCTAGCTAAGGTAGCTTCTGGGAATACATAGGGAAGCTAGGTCCCAAGAATTCAATGACTGAATGAATAGGGGCAGGACAAGAGTTTGACAGAGAAGGCCAAGTGGGAGAGTCTTGTTTTGTTTGACACTTTTGCCAGTGCTTCATAGGGTTTTTACAGCCCTCTCTAAGTGGTTTACAGAGTCAGTCACTTGCCCCCAACAATCTGAGCCCTCATTTTACCAACCTGGGAAGGCTGGAAGGCTGAGTCAACCTTGAGCCTGGTGAGATTTGAACTGCCAAATTGCAGGCAGCTAGCAGTCAGCAGAAGTAGCCTGCAGTACCCTTCATTAGCATTCCAAATAATCCCAAAATATTGGAACTTCCTGGGTATAGTTAGGGGTATAACTGCCTTACAAGGTCAAAGCACTGACCTATTTATAGATAACCACATAATATTTGTGGAGAAAAGAGTTGTGTTTAGCCTTTGAGTGTCACGCCAGTAGCAATGAAGAAATAAGGCTGGGATAGAAGAGCAATTTATTTTAAATTTAATATAATAACATAATTACTTCTTATGCATTTAACAATTTTCTACTTCAACTCATTAAAAATTAAATTTGCAGTAATTCTGCAGGGCTTCCAAAAGCTTTTGGGATTGTCTGTTGCCCTGGACAACATTGTCTCTTCTTACTAGTAGTAATTCCTCAAGATCTTAATCAAATCTTTATGATGGTCATAGACCAGTATAAGAGATACTTCCATACTTTTTTTCAGCTCAGCTACCTCAGAGCTTGGCCAGTGGAGATGTAGAAGAGAGAGAGAGAGAGAGACACTTGAATTCTTCCATATATTCTACTGAGAAGCTAATGGTGCATGTGCAATAACAGCCAAATAAAAATATTTTAATGCATATAATATAAAGTTAACCCTCAAAGTTTGGGTTTTTCCATGCTCCTTTCCATTACCTTTGTAATATTCGTCATCCTCAATGTATCTGGAAAGTCCAAAATCTCCTAGTTTGACACACTCAGGCAAAGCTACCAGCACATTACGGACAGCAATGTCCCTGCAGATAATAAAATGAGCTAGTTATTCTCTTCTGTGAAGATTTGAATAGCTGCAGAACAAAATACATGTATAACAGGAAATATGAGCAAAAACATGAGTTCAGGAGATTCTAAGTCACCATTGATCTGGCCATATTTTCATTTTTTTACACCACAGTGTAACATAGATCCATACAAGTGATAGGCTTAGTATTTCAGTATGTCAGTGCTCACTGGTTCTCTCATAATCAGGAGACCAGTGAAAAAGCAGGAGAAATTAACAGCAAATGAATCTTTTACTTGTTTCACCCCTGACTGCCATCACAACTGCTGAAAACGGGGTGGGTTTATGAATGTGTGGAGAATGTTGCTTGGAGGTAGCAATAGCACTTAGACTTATATACCACTTTACAGTGCTTTACAGCTTTCTCTAAGTGGTTTACAGAGTCAGCATATTTCCCCCAATAATCTGGCTCCTCATTTTACCGAGCTCAGAAGGATGGAAGGCCGAGTCAAACTTGAGCCTGGTGAGGTTTGAACTGCCAAATTGCAGTCAGCAGAAGTAGCCTGCAGTACTGCACTCTAACCACTGCACCACCAAGGCAACTACTATAGGGATCATGAGGTCCCACACTGACCTTAAAGCATGTCCCAAAAGTATCCTACCAACTATTGAACATGATCCTATGACTTCTCTCAACAGAGAAGACTAAGGAAGTCTCCTACTTACTTAGATTAACGGATTCTTATGAATGTAAGATTCATAATTCATAATAAGGATTCACTGCTCCTTATTAATTTTGAAGATCCCTTTTGTGCATTTGCTTGCACAATCTTCAAATATTATTTCTAATTTACCCCTGATTCTTACAAAACAAACATTGTGAAAAGATTAGATTGGATGCCTTTCAGCATTGACTTGGCTATAATGCTAATTTATTAGGCTTTTAAAATGACACTGAATTTCCCGAGAACCTCAATTTTCATCATTTACTGGTAATGCCACATGAGGTTAACTTGAAGCTCTTTTGTAAAAGGTCAGAATATACTGCAATGTGTGATATTCTAGCTCTATTTGCAATATGCTTCTGCTCCATCTGGCACATAGCATTCCATTCCAATTCTAATGGAGAACAATTAAGGAGCATCCCTTCCTCCAAAGGCCAATTCTCAGTCATTCCATATGTTCCTCAAACATTTTCAACACCAAAAAGCCAACTGCCATGTCCTTGTGCATTCTACAAGGGCTGAGAATCTATTTTTGATGATTGTAAAGAGCAATGATGGGCAACCTATGGCTTGTGAGCTACATGAAACTCTAGCACCCTATTTGCAGCACTCATAGTCCTCATAGAATAGGTAAGACGGAGTTTTTGATAACTTTTTTGTGTTTTAAGAGTCTGGAATAAGATAAAGGTGACAAACCAGGTTTCTTAAACCTTCTAAGAAGTTAAGTTATTCACTGACTCCTTTAGAACAGTGGTCTCCAACCTTGGCAACTTTAAGACTTGTGGAGTTGAACTCTGGGAGTTGAAGTCCACAGGTCTTAAAGTTGCCAAGGTTGGAGACCACTGCTTTAGAACATCTGATGAAACCAAGTAATGGCACTATTTTTTCCCAGTTTGGGGAGGGGGGATTTAAAAAGTGAAATGGGTCCCTTAAGACTGCGTGGTTTATGCCTCCACTTCTGCCACTGAATTTCCCTCTTCAAAAAGAATTCCAGAATTGAAGTTCCTTCCTCACTAATATTTAGGCACCACAGAAAGACAATGGTAAAAAGTTGCCCATTCTGGCTTAGAAGCTACATTATAGAGGAGGCCGGATTCCATTTAGCCCTGGATGTGGTGAGTTGGTGCAAGAATATTTGCAGAGAAAACTCTGTCTGACTATGTATATATCTTTACATGCCATTTATTATTTTACATTAAAATAAAAAGCCCTTGTACCTGTGCACACAGTTGATAGCCTCCAGGTAAGCCATGGCTTTGCAAATCTGCAAGGTATACAGGATAAGGGTCTGCACCTTCAGGTTGGCCTTGTTCTGCTCCAGGTAGTGTCCCAACTGCAAAGGGAAGATGAAAAATCTGGATAAAAATCTATTTAGAATTTAGAATAGCAGAGTTGGAAGGGACCTTGGAGATCTTCTAGTCCAACCCCCTGCCTAGGCAGGAAACCCTATACCACTTCAGACAAATGGTTATCCAACATCTTGACACTTCCAATGTTGGAGCATTTATAACTTCTGGAGGCAAGTTGTTCCACTGATTGATTGTTCTAACTGTCAGGAAATTTCTCCTTAGATCTAAGTTGCTTCTCTCCTTGATTAGTTTCCACCCATTGCTTCTTGTTCTGCCCTCAGGTGCTTTGGAAAATAGCCTGACTCCCTCTTCTTTGTGGCAACCCCTGAGATATTGGAACACTGCTATCATGTCTCCCCCAGTCCTTCTTTTCATTAAACTAGATGTATCCAGTTCCTGCAACCGTTCTTCATATGTTTTCGCCTTTAGTCCCCTAATCATATTTGTTGCTCTTCTCTGCACTTTTTCTAGAGTCTCCACATCTTTTCAACATGGTGGCGACCAAAACTGAATGCAGTATTCCAAGTGTGGCCTTACCAAGGCATTATAAAGTGGTATTAACATTTCCCGTGATCTTGATTCTATCCCTCTGTTTATGTAGCCTAGAACTGTGTTGGCTTTTTCTAAAACTTTCTTTCCAAAGAAGCTTAGACTCAAAAGGTTCCTTTCATTTTCTTGCTTCTTTGCTTTCTTAGTTTTTTTTTTAAGATTCAACTTCCCACCTCCCATTGCTTTGGGTACCATCAGCTCACCTCTCCATAAGGATAGAGTTCCATAACAATCCATGTTGGTTCCTCCTCCGTGATACCAATCAGTTTCACAATGTGGGGATGGTCCATCTTTTTCATGAGCACTGTAGGTACATTGGAGTTAATCTTGACACACAGCCCATTTTCATTTTCAGCCCTGATTTCAGAGATCCTCCGAGAACATATCGTATTCTTAAGAGATGTGCTAGCTTCAGTTTACCTCCACAGCATGAATAATGCTCTCCTCCCTTCTATCTAATTAAAAATTATTTTGGAATCCTTCGTTTCACATTAACGACCATTGCCAAGCTTCTTTCCTTTTCTTCTATTTGTCGAAGTTGCTATAATCAATCAATTCAATTAATAGCATTTTTATGATGCCCGGTAATATTACTCTCTTATTTAGTTTGAAAAGCCTATTTTCACTGATTTAAAAATCAAGGGCACTTATCCAATTAAGCATTTACTTGAAAATAAAATTGTTCTACAGTTGGTGCGATAGAACAGACCTTAGGGAAGCAGAGGATGGAACATGACAATTACAAATTGAAGCAAGCCCAGCAAAGCTCGGCAAGTTCAGGAAACAAGAACTGCTAAATTTGTGGAAAGGTTCTTATTACCAGTATTGTAACAGAATCTTGAAAGCCTGTCAAAGCAGTTGTCCAGCTCAACTTATGCCAGCATAATTAAGGAATAACTCTTTCTTGTATCTTCCCCCACCCCCTCTGGACTTGGGAATCTTTTCTATAACTGCTTTGTTTTCTCTTGTAACTGTTGTGCTGCCTCCTCTGCTTTTTCTTGCGAGCTGTAGAATTGCAGATTTGGTGCACACTGTTTGTTACTTTGACAGGCAAGTACACTGAACCTAAGATAAACTCATTCCTCACTAGACATTTAATTTGGAGACTGCATGGGGAAGAAAGCAAAATTTTTAAATATGGCAACTCTAAAAGCTCATCCTGAGAAAATTTGAAGAAATCACATCCAGAGAAGCTGCCTCTTCCCACAACTACTGCCAATGCACCATTCAGTCACTGCTGTTGTGGCACCGCACCAGATGTGGGAGGAAATGGCATGTTAGTGCACGTTTTCACAGAAAGAGGGAGTCTACGTACTTGCTTCACTCATGAATTTCTCCTTGTTCTCAGCAGTGCAATCTTTCTTGCAGGTTTTCACAGCAACACTAACCCGCTCTCCACTCTGAAAGAAGAGGGTGATCCCAATATTAAAAAGGGAAGGGAGAAGGAGGAGAAGGAGAAGAAGAAGAAGAACAAGAACAACAACAACAACAAGAAGAACAAGAACAAGAAGAAGAAAGGGAGGAGGTGGAGGAGGAGGAAGAAGAGGAAGGGGAAGAAGAAGAAGAAGAAGAAGAAGAAGAAGAAGAAGAAGAAGAAGAAGAAGAAGAAGAAGAAGAAGAAGAAGAAGGGGAGGAAGCAGAGGAGGAGAAAGAGGAAGAAGAGAAAGAAGAAGAAGGGGAGGAGGAGGAGGAGGAGGAAAAAAAGGGGAAGAAAAGGACAAGGAAAAGGAAGAAGGAGGAGGAGGAAGAGGAAGAAGAGGAGGAGGAGGAAAAGGAGGAAGAAGAGGAAGAAGAAGAAGGAGAGGAGGAAGAGGAAGAAGAAGAAGAAGAAGAAGAAGAAGAAGAAGAGGAGGAGGAAGTGGAAGAGAAAGGGGAAGAAGAAGAAGAGGAAGAGGAAGAGAGGAAGGAGAAGGAGAAGGAGAAGGAGAAGAAGAAGAAGGGGAGGAGGCGGAGGAGGAGGAAGAGGAAGAAGAGGAAGAGGAAGAAGAAAAAGAGGAGGAGGAAGAAGAAGAGGAAGAGGAAGAAGAAGAAGGGGAGGAGGAAGAAGAAGGAGGAGGAGGAGGGGCGGAGGAAGAGGAAGAAGAGGAAGAAGAAGGGGAGGAAGAGGAAGTGAAGGAAGAGGAAGAAGAGGAAGAAGAATAAGAATAAGAGCAACAACAGCAGCAGCAGCAGCAGCAGCAGTAGGAGGTCTGCTTAACTTCAGCTCTTTTGGACAAATCACAAATAGCTGGAGTTCAGGTATGTCAATCTTTTCCATAGGAACTAGTGCCTCTATTGGCTTTTTAAAACCGTAGAAATAGCTCTGGGGTCAGACCAATAATCCCAAAACCAAAAGAAACCAACAAGCAGAATATTTCCACCTACTTTCAAATTTTAATGGTCCTACACCACAACTAAACAATGTGCATGTTTTCCATGTAGTTTGGCACCAGGGATAGGTTTCTCTCAGTCTTAAGGTCTTTCTAATGTTCAAATAACAAAATAGGCATATAAATGTCTGTCTGTCTAAATGTTTCTCTATCAACAAGCATTGATGACACATTTCCCTTGATTGTTTTTCATTAAGAAGTTGAATGTACTCTCTTCTTTGGCAAGTGATCTCTCATACTTCTTCTTGGGCCATTTATGATTCATGCTACACCGCTCCATTCTAGTCTACAGACCAAAGGCAGTCGAGTAAACTGCTCTTCACAAAAGTTGCGCTAGACTTGTCATAAAGCCAGCTGGACCCTGGCGCATAATGGAATTGCAGCCCATCACATTTGATGCTTATCTGGTTAGGGAAGACTAGGATAAAGTCCTACTGCTCCAGACTCACCTCATTGAGGAAGACACCTTCATAGACTTCTCCAAAGAAACCTTCTCCCAGGATCCTGCCCAGGGAAACATCTTCTCGAGAAATCACAAACTGTTGGGCTGTGCAAGGAAAAGAATGGCAAGACATATCGACTTGTCAGTTGTGAACAACAACAACAACGTGTAACTCCTCAACAACACCCCATAATTTAGAAAGGAAGAAAGACTCCCATTTTTCAGGCTGGCCATGTTTTCATCAAACTATAACTTACAGGCAGGAGGAGAGTAACATTCTGCAGAGATTGCAGTAATGAAAATACATCTCATCTGTCCATAAATAGTGGTCTTCAACTTGTTCAGGAGCTCAGCAGCAATTTGGGAATGTAGCATTGGCTACAATTTTTCATGGTTGCTTTTAGAAGTGTGGCTCCCCCCACAACTGATATTAAGAGACAATATTTACCACAAAGATATAGAATTCATCATGTAAAAAGGCTTCCACCTCCCCTCCACCCAGGATTGGATTCAAATCTACCACTATGAATCTTTTGCCAACTTTCAAATTAAGAAAATTAAGGAAAATTAATCAAGATTGATGTGATGGAAGGTAGTCGGGGTTCCCAGGAGGAAAGGAAAAGATTCCAGAGAAGCAAGAACCAACTCAGTTCAGATAGTTTGTGGGAGAGAAAGAGGTTGAAGATGGCTTCTTTCTAATAGTAAATGCATTATGGGGGTGAGGCAGAGGTGGTATTCTGCCAGTTTGCCCCGGTTCAGGTGAACTGGTAGTGGCAGTTGCAGGCTCCGCCCACCCACCCAGATGTCATCACCGATGCTCTGCACATGCGAAGTGCCCTACGTGCGCTCCCAGTTCTGAATCAGTAGTGAAGTTAAGAGAAAACCATTACATGGGATGATAGTCTGTTTTACTTTGGCAAGATTATGTCTGTAGGTGAGGATCAATAAAGAAATCTGATGGGGAGAATCACAATGCGTCTTTTGTAATTTTTGCAACCTGATATTAAATATATTGTGGAAAGGCAGCTGCTGTTTAAGCGCATTATGTGAATGCAGAAAATGGCTGCATCTGCATGAGTCACTTTAATTCAAATGGCTGCCACCTGCAGAAAACTGCATACAGAGTGATTTAAGAGAGGATGAAAAGCCTGCAGATTAATCCCCATTCAATGAAGTGCATTTACCTTGACAAGTAATCAGTCCACACCCCCACACCCCAAGAGCTTAATAATAAGGAAAAGTCTGCCATGATTTGATTAGAGTTGCAGCCACTACCTGGGGTGGGGGAGTGGGCATAGGAGGAGGTTGGGCCACACTAAGCCTCCTTGTATGTCAACAGAGTACTTAAAAGAAATCATGAAATAGAAAAGGGCTGTTTAGTGCGCATATGTATGTAAACAAGGCCTTGTTGGATTGGATCTGGTCCATCCAATCCGGCAGTCTGTTTTCATAATGGCCAATCAACTACCTCCCAACAGATGACCCTCTGAGACAGACACATTCCCATCAAGAGTACTAGTCATTGATCCCCATAACTTCCATGAATTGGTCCAACCTTCTTTTGAAACCAGCTAAATTGGTAGTCAGCATTGTATCTTGTGGTAAAATATTCAAAGTTGAATTATATGTTGTGTAATAAAATATTTCCTTTTACATGTTCTTCCAGGACTCAATTTCACTGAGTAACATTTTGGGAACATCTAGCATTTTGAGAAGAGGAAATGGTTTCTTCTTGTCCATGCATGATTTCATTTACTTGAAATAAATCCACTCTCATTTGCCCACTTTCTGGACTAAAAATCTCCAAATGTCTCAATCATTCCTTATAGGGGAATTGCTCTAACCTCTTGATCATCTTGGTTGTCCTTTTGTGAACTGTCTCTAGCTTCACTGTATCCTTTTTGAGGTATGGCAATCAGAACTGGTCATAACATACCAGATGCATTCATACCACTGACTTATATAAAAGCATTACACTATTGGCATCTTTATTTTCAGTACAATTTCTTTTTATCCCCCATATTCCGCCTTTTTAAAAAAACAGCAGATGCACAGTGTGTACACATTCATTACTCCAAGATTTCTCACTTCATCAGTCACTGATAACTCTGGTTCAATTAGTCTATGCAAGTAGTTAGGACTTGTGACACCAATGTGTGTTGGTTATACTTTATTTTTTGTAAGGCTGTTCTAAGCTTTTGTTTCCATTAATGGTAGCCAGAGGCAAAGTGTGATTCTCTTCTGGAATTACACAACATGGCTGATTTAGGAAGGGTAATTTCTGAAATGTTTAATTAAATTGAATTACTGCTGTTTGGCTTTTATTCACATAACATGACTACCATGATTCCATTAAGCATATTTTAGAAATCAGTCATGGGATAATGGGGTTAGTGTGTTTAAATGCTCAGGTTTAAATTCTAAAACTTATTATTAATTCTTTGAAGCACCTATTTTGTTAAAAAAAAAACACCTTTCTTTTACATTGGTACATCACATTATTCTGGGTACCATTCAGGCATGAAATCCTCTTATTTTTGCTACTGGTTCAGAACCGGAAGCGTTTCTGTATGATTGCTTCGCTCGAGTGCGGCACTTCTGCGCATGCACAGAACGTCCGTGATGACATCTGGGTGGATGGGCGGAGCCTCCCACCACTGCCACCTCCACTACCGGTTCGCCCAAACTGGGACAAACTAGTAGAACACCACTTCTGGTACCATTTCCACATAATAATTCAGCTATCTAATCCCTTCTATATGTCAATCCAGTCTAAAAGTACAGTTGAAGAAGCCCTAACACTACATGATTTTAGAAAAGGGGACCAAGGTCTGAACAAACCTCCAGATATGGGTCTGGATGCTTCATCCGGAATCTCAGCATAAATGTCAGAATCTGGAATAAAACATGATCTGTTACTTCAGTATATATAACCTTTCCCACAAAGATATTCCATGATCTTGTTCATAAAGATATAACATGGAATGCTCCCAGTGGATTTCACTGTGTTCTCTAACTTAGCTTTTCTTTCACAGAAGAAAATAAAAACAAACACAAGGAAGGGAAAGAAGGAATTTCCAAATGATCTTTTATGACCAGCATTAAAAGCTAGTGACTTGGATGAACTAAACCTGGCTGGAGAAAGAAGCTGGTATTTCTTAAATTTTCACCATCCTTTTAGGACAGTTGAATAATTTATGTTAGACATTACTTGTGGATAGAACATTCAATTTTATATTTCATTTTTGACTTTCATCATAGAAGCATGGCATGATTTTGTATGTTTCAGAAATCTATTTGATTAGGAATGATAGGACAACAAAAATAATTATACCCCAGCCTACTCTCATGTACACTCCATCATCCCATGACTTCTGTTAAAAATGGCAATGCCAGAGATTAAAACAGATCAAAACTCCCGAGTACAGAGTTCATATACCTGAGCCCTACATGGTATTGGACCTGGCTACCTGAGAGACCGCCTCCTGCCATTCACCTCCCAACGACCAATAAGATCACACAGGTTGGGCCTCCTCCGGGTGCCGTCGACCGGACAATGCCGGCTCCCCTAGGGAGGGCCTTCTCTGTAGCTGCACCGGCCCTGTGGAACGAGCTACCCGCAGAGATCCAGACCCTCACCACTCTTCCGGCCTTCCGTAAAGCGATCAAGACCTGGCTGTTCCGGCAGGCCTGGGGTTGTTGATTAAGTACCAGCCCCACCTGATGGTATGGATGTTGTATTAATTTTTAACATTGTATTTTTAATATTTTAAATGTTTTTACTTTGTTGTGAGCCGCCCAGAGTCCCAATGGGAGTGGGCAGCATACAAATCTTATTAGAGTAAAGTAAAGTAAAGGTCATGAATTCTCATTGATCTGATAGTGGTGAGGTAAAATTCAACTTACCTCCGCTGAAGCTCTCCCTCAGCGTGGACCTCTTTTCTTCTATATGCCTGTGGCAGAAAGATAATCAGGAACAGAACTGGGTTTGCTCATTTCTTTTTACTGAGATTCGATTTGTACAAAGAAAAGTGAAATTCAAAAATTTTAGCAAGGGGTTCTCTGTCTGGTTGCTGGGTGGGCATGGCCATGGTGGGCATGGCCTAGTTGGCCACCTGCACCATGGTGGGAGGCAGGGCATTTTTGCCCTTCCAGGCTCTGGAGCCTTTCCTCTAGCCTCCGGGGAGGGCGAAAAGGCCTCCCCAGGCTCTGGAGACCCTCTGGAGGCCAGAAACGGGGCCGTTTCCAGCTTTCCCAAACTCTCGGTAGGCGCGTTTTTCGCCCTCCTCGAGCCTCCGTGCACGCCCTGCACTTACCTTCATCCAAAACAGGCTGCATGGGGACTCCTGGGAGGGCCAGGGTGGAGTGAGCAGGGCCAGCCAGGAGTGGGATTTGGGGGTTCTCCGAACTGCACAGAATTTTAGCTAGAGGTTTTCCCGAACCCCTGCGAACCCCCAGCAGTCCACCCCTGGTGAGCATTAAGTATTCTATAAATATAATCAATCAACATGAAGGCACTTCTTCCAGTAATGATGAAGGGCTTCACCTGTTTATGTCCTCTCGATTTAGGATAATGTTTGTGTCTGCAATTATATTCCTTTTAGAATTTTGGCCTGCCACACTTTCTCTTATTTCATTATGCTGTTTCTTTAGTATAGTTGATGGGAGGGGGGAATAGACAGGAGTGAGATTGTGGAATGTATTGTTTTCATTCTTTACTAGAAGCCAAGGTCATCCTTTGTCTCCGCACCATTACACCTGACCGGAAGCAGCTGGGTGTGAATGCCAGCGTGGAAGAAGAAGATTGGACCATGTGATGGATTGTGGGTGTGGGGACAAGATCATGAACTTTTAACTGGGTGGAATTCTGATGTCATTTCCAGTATTGGGATTAACACAGATGTGCCTAAGATGTCTGATTTATTAAATTGGAGCTTTAAGGATAGTTTTGCCTTTAATTCTACATGATACTTGGAACGCTGACAGTTTGGGCACCTAAGAGAGGACTGGAGAGCCAGTTTGGTATAATAGTTAAGGCACTAAGCTAAGACCATGAATTCTAGTCCTTTCTTAGGCAGAGCTGGGTGGCCTGGGTTAGTCACTCTTTTTTAGACATAAAAAGAAGGCAGGGGCAATCCACGTCTGAACACCTGGCTGGAAAAATTGCAGGGATTAGTCCAGGCAGTTGCCAAGAGTCAAGAAGGAGAAATGTCAGGCCTGGAAACCATCTTTTGCATTGGGCCTTCAGGCCTGCCACACTTAATGCTGTGGGAAAATGGGAAGGATTACATGGAGTACGGGAGATATATAGTCTAAATAACGTTCTTTCTCAAAGAGTCAAGGACATCTTGCCCTGCACCTGGAGTGGTGTGACTGGGAGGCATCTCCAGTTGGGATGGGGTCTGATTGAGCCATGTGATGGACATGTGGGTGCTGGGCAGGGATTTGAACTATCATTTGGGTGGGGAAAACCTGGTAGCTTTCAGATTAGGTTTTTCCCAGATGTTCCAATATGACATCTCTAATAAAATGGAACTTTGAAAACTCAAGCCTCGGAGTCTTCTTTTGTTAGACGTGTTACTCGAAACCCTGACAAGGAGGAGAAGGAGGAGTGGCGGCTATGGAAAATCAAAATGCACGAAAAATTCTGATAGAACAGATTACTGGCAATCTGTAATAATTCAGCATCCTCTCTTCTACACTGCTGTCAAATCCCATTAGAAAGCATATGAGTGGAACAGTGAACCTACTGTTGATATCCCAGCAATGCCTATAGTACAATTCTATTTTGTTATCAGCATTCATAATTATTGATAGGTGTTCTCTCCATCAACTTGGTCAACATTTTTCTGTGTATGTGGAACACACGCTATTCTACTACCTATAATATTTCCAGACAGCAATAGTTGTGCTGAATAAAGCAGAGCTCAGGGAGCCCTGAGGTAATTTTATCACTAGTGCAAAACTGGTTTGTTCTCCTACTGTCCTCTGGTGCTCAGTATTACATACAAGCACAACTTCCAGGGGTAGGTCGACCATCTTACTTACTGTATTGGGACCTGAGGCAGACTGATCCTCTTCTCATTCTCTGCAAGGGAAAAAGAGATAAAGCATGTCAGTAAACTCACAGCTCAATTCTAACTCTCCATTTTTGCTGTGAATGATATCCCTTCCCTCTTCTGTTTTTTTCCCTGTCTCCAAATAACTAGGTGTGGGTGGACTTCCCTAGTTCTGTTCTATTATTCTCTTAAGCTTTGCTAATTCCATTTTACCAACTGAACATGGAGAAATTCTAAAATGAATTGTAGAACCGGGATGCAAAGTTTTTTGTAGCATCCATTATCACTAATAAATTACAAACATGGGCCAGAACATTATTTAAAAAATCTCTTCTCTTAACTGGAAACTTTGATAATGGTGGCTTCAGGAGTGAGTAAATCAGGCAATTGCCTTCAATTGAGGGAGCCTTCAATTCTGACATATTTTCAATAAATAAAATATATGAAACCTATAGCAAGATAAGATGAAGAGTTCATCACGAAGACCTCTCCATGTCATAAGAAGAAGAGGTAAGATTTTAATTTGGTGTTGTTTGCTTTCATTTATGAATTATGATACCTGTACTTTTACAAATGAATGATGGGTTAAGAAATCATACAATAAAAACATACATAGCAACCTAATAATTTTTAAAGTGTGTGTGTGTGGAGGGGGATCCAGTTAACACTTGTATCCAGAATCACAAACACTCTAAGGCTAAGAAAGCAAATGAATTATCTATAAACAAATAATGCAGTGTTGTGTGTCAACATGAATATTAATACGACTTTTAGAATTCTTTTCTCAAATCTAAAATTTACTACCCAAAATAGTTTCATGTGTTGCCTTGATTTCTAAAACAAGATTCTGATTTTAAGGTTTAAGATTTGATGGAAAATACATTAAATACCATGAGATGAACATATTTTGTCATTTTTGCTTATATATAGTCGATTAAATCTGTAATCAATGCTATAAGGCTATAACACAAAGTTGGGTCTAACATTGCCTCACTTTCTAGTCAACACACCCAATATCATGTCTGTCTGTCTGTCTGTCTGTCTGTCTGCCTGCCTTCCTTCCTTCCTTCCTTCCTTCCTTCCTTCCTTCCTTCCTTCCTTCCTTCCTTCCTTTCTCTCATCTCTCATCTATCTATCTGACAAAGGTACATGGCCACCCAACTCACATATAGATGACTCTGGGTAATTTACAACAATAAAAACACACAAGATAAAATCCCATAAAAAAACCTTATCCATTTCAAAGAAATATCTTACACAGCTCAAGGCAATATATGAATGGTATGATCCTGTGAACAGACTAAACATATAGATATTTCCCAGGAAATCAGAATTTCACTAGAAAAGAATTGGATAAGTCCACATATTAGGTCAGTAAGAACCTCCCACAAATAACTTAATATTGTTTTAAGAAACAAAGTACATCAGCCACATTCTCCTACAAGAAAGTATGTGAGATAGACCAATTCAGTCTGCCCTATTACATTTCCGCTGTGCTTCTTCAAATCAGATAAGACCCACCCTTACCATATGCAAAAGATCACTTGATTGCTTTCTCACCTCGGTTGGGTCGGATGATGAGGGAGATATCCAAGCATCCCTGCAGCCTGCAGTAGCCATCTATTAAATCAGCCATGTTCTCTGCCTCAGCCAGGGAGGATGTCTTAATAGTCAAGGACTGCCAAGTAAAAAAAAAGCCATATAAGGTTCCTATGCCAACCATATAGATAGAGATTTCATTGTCAGTGCTCACATGTTTGCCCATCAAGATGGTAACTACATTGGTGTAAAGCCCTTGGTTGGAACCAAAATACATGTTGGTGGCAGAGGTGGGTTACTAATTTGTTGGGTGCACTCGCGTGCATGCTCGACACTTCTGCGCATGCGCAGAAGCTTCTGCACATGCACATAAGTGTCTGAGCAGGTGGGTGGAGCCTCCCGGCGCCGCTACTAACAGTTCGGCTGATCTAGGCCGAACCAGGCTAGATCAGCTCTGGTTGGTGGCAAAACTGAGAAAGGGATAAACCAAAGCAAACTATCAGCACCAGAAAGACCCAAGAAAATATCAAAAGTATAACCTTTTATTTTTAAACGTATGTATGTTTTCTCAGACTTCTTTTATTGTCTGACAAAGTTGCTTCTAGCAAAAGTTTGATAATTTGCAAACCTAGTTGAGCGCAACCTGTGTGTTTGTAAAGGGAAGTCTCCCTCAAGTTGAACCTGACTCTTGGTGGACATGCCTATACAATTGCCATGGCAACAGTCCAGAGTTAGTTTGTATGTGCGTATAGGTAGGCACGACACAGTTTAGCGTAGTGAATAAAGGAATTGGCTAGAAACTGTGAGACTATGAGTTATAATCTCATTTAACGCAAGAAGTTGGCTGGATGACCTTGGGCTAATCATTTTCTTTCAGCTCCAGGAAGCAGACAACAGCAAACTACTTCCCAAAAAAAATTCCCAAGAAAGTTTCATAGCATAGATTTATCTATGTAGCTGCCATGAGTTAAGGCTGACCGGAAGGCAAATAAATTCTCATACTATGAAATCTATGGATAGAAACAAGTTTTTCTCCCCTCACAATGTTAGCACGTAGACATCACCCACTCAAAAATAATATAGAGAGATTTGAGACTGCTGAAAGGAAGAAGACCCTCTTTATGAATCGTGGTGGAGAAGTGGTTAGAGTGCAGTAGTGCAGGCTATTCTGCTGACTGCCGGCTGCCTGCAATTTGGCAGTTCAGATCTCACCAGGCTCAAGGTTGACTCAGCCTTCCATCCTTCCGAAGTGGGTAAAATGAGGACCCAGATTGTTGGGGGCAATATGCTGACTCTGTAAACTGCTTAGAGAGGACTGTAAACCACTGTGAAGTGGTATATAAGTCTAAGTGCTATTGCTATGTATCCAGTTATATATGGAATTTGCTGCCATCAAATGTGTTGATGGCCATCAATCCAGGCAGGGTTAAAATGGCCCTGAGTCTTGATAAAGACCATGTCAGGCCTGCAGACATCTTTCTTTTGGATCTTTGGCCTGCCACACTTTGTATTATTCTACTATGCATTTTCTATTGGGGGAAAATGGGAGGGGGGATTGTTGGAGTTAGATGCTATGTAGCCATAACAAAATTCTTTCTAGAAAGCCAAGGTCATCATTTGTCTTTGCACCTCTGCTCCTGACCGGAACTGGATGGGTAGAAGCTGCCAGCATGGCAGTGGAAGATTGGACCATGTGATGGACTTGTGGGTGTGGGGGCAAGTTCTTGAACTTTCAACTGGGTGGGGAAAACTGGGAAGCTTTCAGATTCAGGTTTCCCCAGATGTGCCAACATGGCTCTCTTAATAAATTGGAACTTTGAGCAATATTTTGCCTTGGACTATGATTTACTTTTGGATGCTATTTGGAACCCTGACAGACCTGGCACACCTTGATTCCTAACAGCTAAGGAGAAAAAATGGAGCAGGGATACTGAATTCTGGTCCATGCTTGTGTGCTTTGTGATTGCATTTGACTGTCTATCACAGAAAGCTGAACTGCACCAGCTCTTGGCTCTGATCCTGTTCTTACTTTCTCTCTCTCAAAAAGAGTGTTGGAAGACTGGAACAGGGAGACAACTGAGATACGATGCAAGCTACCTTTGCACTTCTTCCTTACCTGGGGGTTCCCAGTAAGACCAAGCTGCAGCAATGCTCTGCCTTCCTCCACAGTAGTACATTTGATGGATTTGATCTGCTTGAATTCAGCCAAGCAAGTGGGCTGCAACAGAGCAACATTAATGTTTTATGAAAGGTTCACTCGCATTACGATCAAGAAATCTTTCTGCTTTCCACATCCTGTAGTGTGGGGTGGGATGCTATGCCAGATCCATACATGCAGAACAGCAGCATTCTGATTCATGTATCTTTATTTTTTCAATTTCTCACATGCGCGTGCGCGCGCACACACACACACACACAAACAAACAAAGATTTCCAGTGACACAAATTTCATTACATTTTCAGGTTACTGTTAATATTATTGTAATTTCGGCTCCAGGGTAAAACAGCCTTGGCTAACCCATAGGTTGTGTTTCACTAAAGCAGGAGTGTCAAACTCGCAGTCCAAGGGCTGGATGAGTCACATTCTGGCCACCCCCACCCCCATTTTAGCAAAGGGGGAAAAGTTGCAATATGTCACGTGACGACAACGTGACAATGCAAATTTGATACCCCTGCAGTAAAGGATGTGCTTCAGTCTAGGAAGCTGGTCAGTTTCACTTGTGAGACTCTCTTGTAAAGAAAATCAGCTCTGCCACCTTGGAGCTAATACGCATATGTAAAATTTTAGCATAATCTCTACTTAGGTGATGCTGAAAGTAAAGCACAATGGAATTATCTACAAGCTTGGTAATGCTGAACCAGGAGTTCTCTTTAAATAGCCTTGTCTAAAATGAACAAGGGACACGGTGGCTCCATGGCTAAGACGCTGAGCTTGTCGATCAGAAAGTTTGGCAGTTCAGAGGTTCGAATCCCTAATGCTGCATAAAGGAGTGAGCTCCCATTACTTGCCCCAGATTCTGCCGTCCTAGCAGTTCGAAAGCATATAAAAATGCAAGTAGAAAAATAGGAACCACCCTCAGTGGGAAGGTAACAGCATTCCATGCGCCTTCGGTGTTTAGTCAGGCTGGCCATGTGACCACAGAGATGTCTTTGGACAGTGTTGACTCTTCGGCTTTGTAATGGAGATGAGCACTCCCCCTAGATTTGGGAAGGACTAGCACATATGTGCAAGGGAAACCTTTACCTTACCTAAAATGAACAAGATATTCTTTGACAGGAGCAGCAATGGCCATAGTGCTTCTATACTTGCTTGCTTTTGCGCGAGCGATCGTGGGTGCACCGCGTTTCACCCACGTAACATCTATCCTCCGCGAGCTGCGCTGGCTACCTGTCGATCTCCGGATACGCTTCAAGGTGCTACTTACCACCTACAAAGCCCTTCATGGTAGTGGATCTGGGTACTTGAGAGACCGCCTACTGCTGATCACCTCCATACGACCCATTAGATCTCATCGTTTAGGCCTCCTCCGAGTTCCATCCTCTGGCCAATGCCGACTGGCCACCACGCGGAGGAGAGCCTTCTCGGTGGTAGCCCCAACCCAATGGAACGATCTCCCTGTGGAGCTTCGTACCCTCACCACCCTCCAGTCCTTCCGCACAGCCCTTAGAATCTGGCTATCCCATCAGGCCTGGGGCTAAAGATTGTTACCCGCCCGAATGGTATGAATATTGCGTTTTTAATCATGTACTGTCTTATATCTAAAAGTCTGTCCCCCTTTCCCTTTTGATTGTGAGCCGCCCTGAGTCCCCCCAGGGAAAAGGGCGGCATATAAATAAACTATCTATCTATCTATCTCCCTCTCTCTCTCTCTCTCTCTCTCTCTCTCTCTCTCTCTCTCTCTCTCTATCTCTATCTATCTATCATCTATCTATCTATCTATCTATCTATCTATCTATCTATCTATCTATCTATCTATCTATCTATCTATCTATTTAGTTATCCATACTTCCATAAAAAGAAGTATCCAGTTGAAAAGGATTTTGGGGGTCATCTAGTCTAACATTCTACCCAGTGCAGGAATTTTTATACCATCCTGAACGTATGCATATGTATGTTTTATATGGGGTGGCCCAGTTGACAATTTGAAATTCTGGATGGTTTACATGGGGTACAAAAAACAAACAACCCATAACCAAAATAGAAGTAACCATGAGCACAATGCAACCAAGGCCAAAACCACCCTCATAATCACAAGATAAGCTTATCTAGTGCTCTGGTCCAACCACTCAAGGAAGAGTCAAGTTTTCAAGACCTCACAGAAGGTCAAGGCAATCAAGGCTATTTGAATCTTAGCTATTGTGGTCCTCCGGTTGCTTGCGGAGCTGGCAGCAGCGTCAGACAGTGAGGAGGTTGGGGAGGAACAAGGGCCAGTCCTGGAGTCTGGGGAAAGCTTGGATGCGGGCTCTGTGTTGGAGGCAGAGAGGGGCCAGGGCCATCTGGGAGTTATGTGCTGCCTTTGGAGCCTCCAGAATCGGACATCAGTGAGGCAGTGGATCAGGGGGAGCCTGCTCCCAGCGCGCACATGCACAGAGCTGCCAGAAGGCAAAAACAGTTAAGACAAAAGGGATGACTTGGGAGTAAGGCTTGGAGATGATTAGCTCCTCCCATAAGACATAATAAAGGAGGAGCAAAGGCACATGAGCCTTTGCAGGAAGCAACTTTGTTCGTTCCGGTCAGTTTAAACTCTGAAGCTCCGTTTTGACTCTGCTCCATGTGGACTTGCAAAGCTAATTGGCAATTAGGTCTTTGACAGCATTTCAAGGGAGATAAAAGTGGGTGCTTATCAGCCTTATCCCGAAGGACTGTAGCAGACTTCTGTTGGACTCTTTACAAACTATTTGTGACTCATTATGGGCTGTGAATGAACATAATTGAAATAAAAACAGGGTTTTTGGCACTAAGTGTGTGCTTTTAACTGTCTCAGAAAGCCTAGGTCAGAACATTAGCATGCCTTTTGGAAGAAGTCACATGACAGAGAAGGCATACTTCACTAGATGACAAAAGCAAATCAGAGCAAGCCAATTCTGTCAGCATTTATGGAAAAAGAAGGAACAGATGGAGATAGCTGTACTTCCTTTACCAAGAAGAAGGTTCAAGTGGTAACCAGAAGCTTGATTGAGAACCAGTCACAGAAGACATTCATTATGAGAGCCCATGCTGCTGTATTCTGAATCAGTTTCTGGATGGTGTTCAAGGGCAGTCCCATATAGAATGTGTTGAAATAGTCTAGGTGTGAGGGTACCAAGGCATGAGTGATTATATTTGGAGGAACTAAGCTAGATAATTCATTCCATCTACAGGCACATAAACTTGAATTATCTAGTAGAGAGATAATATCCTGAGTTTCATGATCATGCTCTTTACAAGACCCTTTGCCTTAAGTCTTACCTCTTGGATTTTACTGCTTGAAAAGGCATAGTCCAACTAGTCTTACACCTTATTAGATTTTTACTCATCGAAAGATACAGGAATCCTGCGTTAAAAAATGTGTTATTCAATTGTACCAGTGGCCTTCAGAGAAGATGATTGTATGGCACAAAAACAACCCCGAAGTTACCATGGAAACACTCCTGTTCTCTGGCTTTCTGCAAAATAGCTTAACTTGTATTCAAGTAACAACAACGACAAAAAAGGGAACAATAGATTGCATCAAAAATCCGATTTTGATAGATTATGAAACCCCTTCTTCACAAGATCTCTGAGGAACTCACTTTTGCTTCTTTACTTGTCATCTGCCGGATGCCTTTTGGGCCAATCACCAGGTCCACAGTGATATTCCATCCTTGCTGAAAAGGGAAGAGAGGAAAGAAATTTGTGTTCCAGCTAAAACAAGACTCTCCTAATTTTTGCAGCCCCTGACATTCTGGATATTTGGGGCAGCTGAAGAATTCTAGAACAGGAGTGATAGAAGATTGTGGAAAAATTCTAGAGCAGGAGATGATGCAAATGACAATTAATACTATATCAGTCTGGAGGTGGAAAGTTAGAGATGCCGCAAAGTTTGAAGCAAAATGGTAAACTCCACATAAGCTGAAATTACTGTGAATATGATGCATGGCCTAAGTAAGCAATGTGGAAACCTTTTGGAATGAAATCCAGTAAGGATACATAGGCCCAGTGAAATCAGGTACCGGTAATCAGGGAGGAGCCAAAAGTAAGATATGTGTAAATTTGGATAGAAGCCTCCATTAACAGTGGAGAATGACTATCATATGACAAGTATTTTAAAATATTTGCTTATCTTTGTTACTTAGAAAGTCTGAGGTTTAGAGATTTGGCCTTTTTTCTAAACATGATAATATCATGCTAATGAACTGTATCACACAGTTCATTGGATCACACACCTTGACCTGTTTGATTCCCATATGCAAACACTATCCTTTATCTTACACAGTGGTGGGATTCAGCTGGTTAGGGCCGGTTCAAGCGAACCAGTTGTTAAATTGGTGGCTGGCCTTTTCTCTTTCTGCCCCAACCCTTCCAGGAGTTTCCATGCGCCCTATTTTGGCTCCCAGGTAAATCCAGAGACACCTACTAGGCCCAAAATGGGGCATTGGGGGGGGGGGGGTACAGCGTGCCCCAAAGCCTGTTTTTGCTCCCAGGAGGCTGCAGGAGCCCTACTAGGCCCAAGGTGGAGTACGAGGTGTGTGCCCCCCCATGGCCCATTTTTGCTCCCAGGAGGCTGCAGGAGGCAGAGTGCTGTCTGTCACACCCCCTGGCCACACCCACCATGGCCAAAACCACCCAGCCAGTCATTAGGGCAGAAAACCGGTTGTTAAATGATTTGAATCCTACCACTGATGTTACAAGTTCCAATCCCCTGGATTTCAGCTTCAGAAGTTCTAAAATTCCAAATGTTGGTGCCTATGCATCTTGTCAGAACACCTCTCCATACTGCATTGGTAGAGAAGATGCCAATCACACCATCTATTATGATATCATTCCTGAAGAGATTATGTTTACAAGGTCAGCCTTGCTTAATATGCCTATATCTAAACTGTGATTGGAACCACAATTAGGCCACACAGACTCTGGGAAATATTTCCTTTGCCCGCCCAATACTTACAATCAATTCACAGCGATAGTTTTCTTGATCGATGTTGGCGAAGGTAGAGAGGGTGCCAAGGAACTTCATGATGCATTCTTCCTCTCTCAAGAGTGCATACTGCTGGAAAGTCTGCTGGATCATCTTGCGGAACTGCTTTGGCTGTGAATGGGAAGCAGGGAGGAATTAAAAAGGAGAAGGGGGAAAAACCTTAAAAGTTCTTAATAAATGCAGACAGAAACCTAAGATGGAATGAAATATTTTTTTTCTGAAACTTTCACATTACATCTTGGAAACCCAAGACAAGCAGATTATTTCAGGCAGTAGAATGCTGTGAGATGACTGCAATTTTCAAATGGCCATTTTTGTTGTTTAATCCTGTTGTAATTAAAGAAAAATACTGCAGTACTTTGCTGAGCTGTTTTTCGGTAGGGAGAGAAATGTTTGGAGCAGTAACAAATATTTTGACCCAATCCTTCAGTATGAAAGTGATTGCATAATTCAGGGGTCACCAACTTTTTGGACCTCAGGGACCACTAATTTCATAATTTTAAATCCTGTGGACCACTAATATGAATTAGTGATGGGATGGGGTCCTTCAGGTACTTAGCTTGGCCGCCTATTAGCGGAGAGAAGTACCTGGGGTCAACCCTAGCATTGCTGTCCTTTGCAGTTAGGAATCTCAAATATGGCCAAGAATGAATGTTTGTCTTGTAGCCAGCCCAGATGTTAGATTGGTCGCCTGCAAACATTGTCTTTTGAGCAGCCCTGCTGAAGTTTTGCACACCACTTATTGAAGCGCCTGGACTCCCAGGGAGGGAGGGAGGGAGTGCCTGAAGGACCCAATCCCATCAGCGAGTAGGAGTAATTGCTTTGGCAAGCCATATCTGGTCCAGAGGCCATAGTTTGAGGACCCCTGATTTAGTGCAATATAAAAAGGTGCAAAAATGCAAAGATTTTTCTGCAGACCACCAAAATTTTCCCACGGACCACCAGTGGTCCATGGACCACCAGTTGGTGACCACTGGCATAATTCATTCAGCCATGTCAGATTCTGAAGCTTTTTTCTGCCATTGATACAGATCAGATTTTCACCGAGCAGCATCTGTAGCAAACCACGGTGACGCCAACATGGTACAGCGTGCAGTGTTGTCATCATGCAAATGCTACTATTGCACACTTATGTTCCAAGATTTGCCACAAATATTTTGGTTGCATCATTTGAGTGATGATATTGTCATGCATATTTTGTCACTTCCCGACTCTCATGGATGTTTATGCTTTAAACATTAAGTTGTGGGTTTTTGTTTATCTAACTTATGGGTCCATGTTTGGTTGGATACCAAACAGTTACTTTTCCCCTCTGATATCAGGCTAGAAAGTACTTTTTACTACAGTAATTCCTAAGATAGATAAAGGGTGGGCAAAGAGAAAAATCCATTCAGAATAATTCTAGGAAAGCTAGAAGCTCTGCTAGACTTTCTCAGACATACTAGAACTCCCAACTCCAGAGAGCCCGACTAATGGCTTATTCCCACCTTAGTTGAACATGTATATATGGAGCTAAAACATTTCTCACCTTCAAGCTTTCTTGCATTTGCTTAGGAAAGAACAAGTCCAGTCCCACTTCCTTCCTTAAAGAGAAAGAAAATGCTGCTTTACACGTCTGTAGGTATGCAACCTCTGACCATTTTAACTTATGGTGTTTCTATTTAGATTTGGTTTTTTTTTTTTAAGAGCCAGTTTGGTCTAGTGGTTAAGGCACCAGGTTAGAATGCAGGAGAATGTGACTTGCTGTCAAGCAAGTATCCTTTTTCAATAATCCGTGACCATAAACAATGTCCTCTGGGCAAGGTGACCAGGGACGAATTCTTTCAACGAGAACTGAGGTATTTGTGGACTGGATGAGGAGGCCTCTGGTAACCTTACTTAGACTGTAGTGTGGAATCATATATGGTCATAAACTCCTTCCAATTCAATTAAGTTGACTGATATCAGTACAGAACCTGGGACCAAAACTAATATTAATTGGTGTCTTGACCCTCCATCATTCCACTTCCCCACCCCAGTGGTGGTTCCTACAAGTTTGGACTGGTGCAGCTGAACTGGTAATGGTTTGGCGGCCTGGATCGCTGGAACTGGCAGCAACCCAGGCCTGCCACACCCCTGAAATGGTTCTCCTATGGTGACGCCATCTTGATTTTAGGTTCTGCACATGCGCAGAACAATTTTCATTGAATTTATTCCCCACTTTTTAACATTTTGCGCATGCGCAAACCTACTTATGTGCAATTTTTTTTCTGCGCACCAAACTGGCAGTAATGCTGGCAGCAGCCCATGCCTGCCCCACCCCATGTGATTTCCTCCTCACTGATTCTTTTCCCAGCTCCACCTTCTTCAAGCAAATAAATGTTGCAATTTCAACTATGGTAAGATGCATTGGGGATGCCATTCTGTTTTCCCAGATGAAATAGAATGTAATGTTTCGTGTGTAGGAACTGGACTGAGAGAGAAGGCAGCAATTAGCTGTTAAGCCTTAGATGTTACTGTGAATTTGGGGGTGGGTTTTAGGAGATCCTGTCTCTGTCTCTCTTCTCCACACATACATATTCTTTCTTCTTCATACACAAACACACACACACACATTTGAAACATTTTGTCTGGTTATGTAAGCAGGGCTGCGTATTATAGGAAAGAAAGAAATCTATCAGGCAAAGATCACTACAACTAATGAGAAACTTTTTAAAACTTCAACCAGCATAGTTAAAAATGTTGTATACATACTCCAGGAATTCAAAGTTGGACTTCTTGTCTAAAGCATTGTGGGGCATATCCTTGTAGAATCTCCTGCAAAAAAAATTGGATATTAACATTTGCATGACTCCTAATTCACCACAAAACTCACACCAGTGTTTTTAAATGGAAGTTTCCCATCTCATCATCAACGGAATATCAGTCAGTATTATCGTCTGATTCAGGCAAGAAGCACAAGCATTGTGGTTTGTTTTGATACAGCTGAATGTGAAAACTCACCTATTAAGAAGAGTTAATGCCTCATGCAAACCAACCCAGTATAGATTGGCTTGATGTGAATGCTCGTTCATCAGTTTGTTCAGTAAATTGCAGTTAACAATACCCTGCTTTATTATTATGCAGGAGCTCACCAATTTCTTATAATATTCCTCCCTAATTGCATCCTTTCAGATTTCTGCCTTTGCTTGTGTTTCTTAAACTCAGGATTCCTCAGATCATTCTTCTCGCTAATGTCCCAGCTTCAGGATTTCGGTTCCTGTTTTGCAAGGATCACTGTGCAAGCCACAAGAGTTTGACCCTGCTCACATGTTTTCCAAACATGCTTGTGTCAGGTGCAATCTTGTGCCTAGCAAGTACATACCGAAGCTCCAGGCAGCCTAGTTGTAGGGCCATCCCTTCGCTTACTTTGCTCGCGTAAAGTTGCATGTATTCACTCCGGAGCTGAAAGGCACAAATAAGATGGTCAGTTAAGGATCCCAGGTCCCTACCGGTGCTCACTACTCTTTCCAAAAACAAAGATAACTGGGTATCCTTGCACAGGGACAAAACACTAAAGGCTTTAAATGAAATGCATTTAAATAACAAATATTTATTCATTTAAATTACATCTTTAGCTAAAGTGTGCTGGCAGGACAATTCTTGGAGTTGAAGTCTACACATTGTAAAGTTACCAAATTTGAAAAACTTTAACAGACTAACAGAGTTAGAAGGGATCCTGTAGATCATCTAGTGCAGTGATGGCGAACCTTTTTTTGTTCGGGTGTCAAAAGGGCATGCGCATGATAGCATGTGCGTGCATGTCCACACCCATAATGCAATGCCCTCACCCCTGCACAAACCCCATGCGCTGTCCCCGTCCCCCCCGCGCAAGCAGGCAGGCCTCACTGAAGCCTTCAGACTTCCATTGGGCCCGTTTTTCGCCATCCACAGGCTCTGGAGGCTTTCCTGAAGCCTGGGGAGGGTGAAAACAGCCTCCCCCAGCCCTCCAGAAGGCCAAAAATCACCTGGCCAGCATGCATGTTTGCACTGAAGCTGACATAGGGCAATACCTTGATGCCCTCAGATATGGCTCTGGGTGCCACCTGTGGCATGTGTGCAGTGGTGGGTTTCAAAAATTTTTGGAACCTCTTCTGTAGGTGTGGCTTGCTTTCCGGGTCCACTGGTGGAACCTCTTCTAACCGGTTTGGTAGATTTGACGAACCGGTTCTACCGAATAGGTGCGAACTGGTAGGAACCCCCCTCTGCACGTGTGCCATAGGTTCGCCATCACGGATCTATTCCAACCCTCCGCCCAAGCAGGAGACCTTACAACATTTCTAACAAATGACAGTCCAGTCTCTTCTTGAAAGCTTCCAGTGATGAAATTCCCACAACTTCTGAAGGCAAGCTGTTGAAGTAGAACAGGGGTCCCCAATCTTTGGGCTGTAGACCACTACCGATTCATGGCCTGTTAGGAACCAGGCTGCACAGCTGGAGGTGAGTGGTGGGTAAGAGAAACTGTACATGCACGGGATCTAGGTTACGTGCACCCCACCCCAGTCTGTTGAATAACTGTCTTCCACAAAACCAATCCTTTTAGCACCAAAATGGTTGGAGACTGCTGAATTAGAGGATGTGATGAAGTTGCATTAGGAAGCACAATGGAGGGTGCAGCCTCACACATTCAACACAGTTACACCAGGGACAGCTCTTTAAATAGGGATTGCAGTCCTCGGAAACCAACCTGTTGGTAGAAGTACAGAAGCGTTGTCCGGTCCTCTTGGAAGCGTTCAATATAATCTTCAGGGAGGTAGCGGACCTGGAGGTCATACCTTAAACAGCACACCAAACTTTAAGTTAAACCAGCATTCTGTTTAGTGCTCAGATTTAGCAGACTACAAAATCTGGCTTCCCCAACTAGCAATGTCTTATTGCGGTTCTTCTTTCCATAACGCCACTTCTACTGTCAGTACAACTTGCATTAATTGTATATTAGTATTATATGGATATTTTCCCTTAGTTTCCTCCCCTATCAAGTTTTATTTTATCACTGTATCGTAGTCTCATTGATGCATTGTGTTTGTTTCATTGCACTAATAAAATTAAAACAAATGAGACTTGCTGGGAGAAAACAAGCACAATAAGATATCCCAGCGAAACTGGACTTCGACCCTGTTTCTCTCCTCCCTTAGTACCCAAGAATGAAGCTAATCTGGAAAGATTGGTCTGAACAATCATTTCTGAATTGAGGTCAAGAGGGTTGGTGAGAACAGCATGGATACAAAAGGGGCTCCATACCTCCATTCAGCCTCAAGGTGCAAACATTCATATTTGTCCTGGACTTCCCCGACTGTCATGTCTGGATGAAGCCAGTGGATCTCGTCTGATTTCACATGCTTCAGGCGTAATCCATAGCACTCAGCAAGCTGGATATCAGGACCAATTCTTCCACTCTGTAGGATTGACTTTATTACTTCCTATAAAGGAAAAATCCAGCAAAATGGCAGGAAGGGGAGAAAACCATAACAAGGTTGTGAGAAACTTGTGAACTCAAAAGACATTCTGAACAGAACAATCTGATAATTTATATGACCAATACTTTAAAAAGAAATCAGATATCTACCCACTATTTGAATTTAATCTGGAGGAGTGCAAGAAGCATTTCTAATTAAAAAGAAGAGTCAAAGGGGACAAAAAAATTTGACCAGCGAATTCTGGGAATTGAAATCAACATATTTTCAAGTTGCCAAGGAAGACTGTAATATATACACCTCACTAGCAACACACCAAGTGACATTTTAGCAATCCACTAATGTCACTTTGGATGTCATCTATAATGTTTCATGTATACAATCATTTTGCACATTCCTCCTTGGACCCAAGAATTAATGTCTGAATGAGAGGGAAAAAGTGTGGAGATCTCACAATTGTTTATTTTGTTTTTCTGGGAGAAAGATGGTAACTGGCTTTGTAACCCTATGAAAGGGGCCCCTAAAGTCTTACAAAACCTACGAAGTGAGACAATATACTCAGAGGATGCTTAGTAGAATGTATTTTGAATTTAAGAAATGCTTTGTTATAATGCACCCAAAACACTAGTTCAGCATTTTATTCTCAAGTATAGTTTACTCTCTAGAACAGGGGTGTCAAACTCAATTTCATTGAGGGCCACATCAGGATTGTGTTTGACACTGCAGGGCCAGGATGGGTATGGCCAGGATGGACATCACCTGCTTGATGTCATTCGTGTTGGGGGTGCCTGTGGCGGCTCCTGAGATCCCATTTACAGCTGCAACAGCTTCCTACAACTTTCTGCCAGAGAAAACACAGCTCGGTAGGGTCCCCTGCAGCCCTCCCATGCTCTGTTTCACTGGCAGAGGCACTGCGGGCCGGTCCTTTTGGTTCCACCACAAAACCGTGCTCAACTAAACCGCGTCCGACTAAACCGCGTAGCTGATGTCATCAACAGGGCGACAACAGCGCGGAGACAGAAGCACGCTGTAAACCCTAAACCTAAAATTAACCCCTAAACCTAAACCTAACCCCCCTAAACCTAATCCTAAACCTAACCCTAAACCTAACCCTTAACCTAAATCTAACCCTAATCCTAACCTTTAACCTAACCCTAAACCTAATCCTAACGCTTAACCTAACCCTAACCCTAACCCTAACCCTTAACCTAACCCTAACCCTAACCCTAACCCTAACCCTTAACCTAACCCTAACCCTAAAGCTAACCCTAAACCTAACCCTTACCTTAAGTTGAATTGGCTTACTTTCAAAGTGCTATTTAAAGCGCCCTTCTTTCTCCGCGCTGGCTGTTGTCGCCCTGTTGTTGACGTCAGCGACGCGGTTTAATCGGGTGCGGCTTAGTCAAGCGCGGTTTTGACGGGTCACGGTCCTTTGCTGTTTCCAGGGCAGCCCCCCAGGCCAGATTTAAGCACCCCGTGGGCCGGATCCGGGCCCGCCCCAGGTTTTGAGTTTGACACCCCTGCTTTAGAATATTCACAAAGCATACAGACAATACATCTTCTTTGCTTTGTCCCAACAGCTAAATTCAGAAGTAGACTGCTTCTAAACAGGTATGTTCCACTTAGCTACATTCTAATGTTTTCTGTATATTGAAACTTATTTCACCAAAACGTCATTATTCATGTACAAGAGGGAGAGTGGCAGGTTTAGATTTAACCCTACAATTGGCAAAATACCAGAAATATTACAAAAACTAGGCTATATAAATTAAACAAACATACATTCCAAAATTTGTATGTTTGATTATTCATGTGTGTGTATAACAATCCAGTAAGGACAAGGATATCTAAGAATTTCACTGATTCCACTTCTCCTTCATGGCTAATCTTTGGACAACCCTGCTTTTCTCAATGCCTAGTTTGCCTAGGGTTAACATAGGGTTAAATTAAACCCCAAAATGGTTTAGTCTGTAAGTCACCAACCTTGGCTGCTGGGTTATGTGCAGTCTCAGCCCCTTTTTCTTAATAGCCCTAAAGATTACTCTGCCCCAATCACCAATTTTTAGTTGCACACTTTTTCCAAATAAAATGTTAGCCTTGTTCATTTTGATATTGTCACAGCGTCACTAGCCTGTTTTCTATGGCTTTGGGAAATTAAGGAAAATATGGAACACAAAAAGTTCCTCGCTCCTATTTTTTAGCCCTTGGCCATTAAAAATTTGTCTGTTTTAATTCATTCTGATGGGGGTGAGGAGAGGTGTGGCAGACTGTTTTAAAAGAGATCTTTTGTAAAAAGTCAATTCCTTGAACTCTAGCAGTCCTTGGTCAAGGATAATAAATCAAAAGCCTTTAGAACAGTGTTTCTCAACCTTGGCAACTTGAAGATGTCTGGACTTCAACTCCCAGAATTCCCCAGCCAGCAATTCTGGGAGTTGAAGTCCGGACATCTTCAAGTTGCCAAGGTTGAGAAACACTGCTTTAGAAGCCTGAGACTCTGTTGCTAAATGTTGGTGATGCAATTTTGGCCTGTTTTTCAGGATTTGGTCCAATATTAAGGATGGGAAAACAAGTTCAAAAGGAAGGACTGCTTCCACTCTGGTTCCCTCCTCCCCATTGCCCCAAAGACTGAAGTAATCATCTACCCTCTGGCCCTCAATGACTGGGAATCGGCAGAGGAGGGGATGCAATTTACACATTGCACCTTGAACCCATACCTTGGTGATATATACACTTGTGCATCTTTTAATAAGGGGCATTCTGTTCATTTAAATCAGTGTTTTTCAAACATGGCAACTTTTTAAGATACGTGGACTTCAATTCCCAGATATCCCCAGCCAGCATTCTGAGGAATTCTGGAAGTTTGAAGTCCACCCAGGTTAAAACTGCTAAATTTGCTTGTTTTCTTCTGTCTGGTTCTCAGAGACTGCTGGACAAGAACCTGCAGGATTTGTCATTGCCTCCTTCCTAGGGCTGAGAGACAGTGATTGGCTCAAGGTCACCCAGCTGGCTTTATGCCTAAGGTGGGACAAGAACTCATGCCTCCTGGTTTCTAGTCTGATATCTTAACCCCACCCTAAAGTAGCTCTCATCAAATAGGAGGAACACTGGTGTAAACCAGAAGGACATGGATCCCAGCCCATTGCAAGAAGCCACCAATCAATGAGTCTGATTCACGAAACTCACCCGTATCTCCGTCATGACTGTACATTTCACCAGTTTGAAGTTCTTGCCCATGTTGAAGCTGTTGCTGTGGAAACAAACCTTGAGGATCCGAACTTCATCCTTGTCAATATCGATGGGTACAGCCACCATGGTGGATTCTGAGGGCCCTGCCAGGCTGAAGCAACTGCGGAGAGAATTTGCTCTCAGCCGGCTCAAGGCTTCCGGCAGTCCGGACATCATCATGAGCAATGCAATGCTAACGCTGGATCATTACCTCCTGACAACCAGAAAGAAAATAGTACAGGAGTCAGCAAGAAAATAGATCTGTGCGTATCAATCGGGGTGGGATTCAGCCGGTTCACACCAGTTCAGGCAAACCGGATGCTATTTTTGCATCTGGTTTGCCGAACCGGTTGTTGAAAGAACTGGCTGGCCTCACCCCACCAACCCTGCCCCTCCCAGGAGTTTCTACACAGCCCATTCATCATGCCAGGTAAGTACAAGGCTCGCACAGAGGCTCTGGGAGGGAGAAAAACAGGCCTACTGGAAGTTCCAGAAGTGCAGAAACAGGCCCATTTCCAGATTCAGGAGGGTCTCTGGAGCCTGGTGAGGTCATTTTTGCCCTCCAGGAAGCTCAGGGAAAACCTCCGGAGCCTGGGGAGGGCAAAAAATGGGCCTACCAGAAGTTCCGGGAGTCCAGAAACAAGTCCGTTTCTGGCCTTCGGAGGGCCTCTGAAGCCTGGGGGGAGGCCGTTCCGACCTCCTGGACCCTTGAACTCCACCCACCATGAGGAGGCTCAGTAGACCACACTCCCATGGTCACGGCTACACAGCCACTGAGCAGAGAATCGGTTGCTAACATTTTTCAATCCCACCCCAGGTACCAATGCACAAATTTCTTGATCCTACAAGACTTTTTATACATTAAAATAGCCTTTCCATTAAAAAAAAACAGTTAGCCTGCTGAAAACCAAAGCATCAGGTCGAGAAGTATATTTATTTCTAAAAGCATTTTAGGGTCCAAAAGATTGTTTTGAAAATAAAAGCAGGGGATGGCTCTAGCTAAGTATTTTGTCTGGAGACATACCTGCCTGCTCTGAAAAAGACAAAACCCCAATAGTTGGGTTCTGTGGCCGAGCATCCTACAGACTGGGGATAATAGAGGGGCTGTCAAAGAACCTTCTCTTCTACAGAGCTACCAACATCCTCCCCGGCTACCGGTTTGAAATGAGGCAAGTCCTCCTCCAGCACTTATTTTCAGGAAATGCCTGCAACTTGCTCCTAAAATCTCAAAGGTACCCATCAGAAGAATGTAGCACAGAACATCTGCAGTCTCTCTCATCTGGAAGAAAAGACTTGGCTGAAACGGCCTTCTTGTGGACGTCAAAGGAAGTCCACATTTCCCCATTATTAACGTTTCCCTCAAAACCTCAGAAACCAATTTTGGAAGAAAAGAAAAGAGGCTGTGGTTCTAGACACTGTATTATACATTTTTTTGAAGCTCGGTGCAAAGGAGCAGATGATACTGAAGTAATGGGCACTAAAGATGAAATGTGTTGGTATAAAACCTTTTTTTAGCACTTAGCAATAACACTTAGACTTATATACCGTGTCACAGTGCTTTTTTTACAGAGTCAGCATATTGCCCCCAACAATCTGGGTCCTCATTTTACCCACTTCGGAAGGTGGAAAGCTGAATCAACCTTGAGCCTGGTGAGATTAGAACTGCCGAACTACCGCTAGCAATCAACTGAAATAGCCTGCAGTACTGCACTCTAATCACTGCGCCATCTCGGCTCTTAACCATTTATATAAGGGAAAGTCGGGGGGCTAAGCACAGAATTTGAGGAAGCATATCTCAAGCAGCACTTCAGGATGAATCTCCCAGAACTTACACCTATAAAGTTGGTATAATCCAATCAGAATAACAGAGTTGGAAGGGACCGTGGAGGTCTTCTAGTCCAACCCTCTGCATAAGCAGGAGATCCTACACCATTCTGGACAAATGGCTGTCCAATCTCTTCTTTCAAACTTCCAGTGATGGAGCACCCATGATTTCTGAAGGCAACCCCCATTCCATTGGTTAATTGTTCTCACAACGGCCACACATGACTGGCAACACCATAGCAATGACACCTCCACCCCACCCCAGGGCTTTGGGCATGGCAGGTCTGTAACAATCCAAAGGATACCCCCTGTCTCAGGGCCACCTTTAAGCATTCTTTCCTTTCCTTGGTTTCCAGCCATTGACCAGGAGGTGGGTCTAAGGATCATTTTAATATTCTACACCATCCCAATAAGTTATAAATGGTCCTTAGACTGGCTTGATTTGGATAACTTTGGGTGCCTTTAAGAATTGAGTATTTGAGTATTTTATTAAATTTATATGCCGCCCTTTTCCCTGGGGGGACTCAGGGCGGCTCACAACTCAAGAGGGGAGGGGGGAAAAACAAACTTTAGACATATAGAACAATACAAATTTAAAAAACACAACATTCATACCATTCAGGCGGGTTACAATCTTAGTCCCAGGCCTGACGGGATAGCCAGGTTTTGAGGGCTGTGCGGAAGGTCTGGAGGGTGGTGAGGGTACGAATCTCCACGGGGAGATCGTTCCATAGGGTCGGAGCTGCCACCGAGAAGGCTCTCCTCTGCGTGGTTGCCAGTCGGCATTGACCGGCAGATGGAACTCGGAGGAGGCCTAATCGGTGAGATCTAATAGGTCGCGTGGAGGTGATCGGCAGTAGGCGGTCTCTCAAGTACCCAGATCCACTACCATGAAGGGCTTTATGGGTGACAAGTAGCACCTTGAAGCGTACCCGGAGATTGACAGGTAGCCAGTGCAGCTCGCGGAGGATAGGTGTTATGTGGGTGAAGCGAGGTGCACCCACAATCGCTCGCGCGGCCGCATTCTGGACTAGCTGAAGTCGCCGAATACTCTTCAAGGGCAGCCCCATGTAGAGCACATTGCAGTACTCCAGCCTAGAGGTCACAGAACCCAACAAACCCCCCAAATTGAGGAAGGGGCTATACGGAAGGGCATTTTTGCTACCCCCCTGACCCTCTCCTGTTAAATATACCATAGATGTTAACTTTTTATGCTTTCCAGGGAGAAATTGTCCTTTCTGCCTTGCTTGGATCCTTTGTCATAACGTTACGAGCCTGTGCACATGTCTGTGCCCTGAAAAACATGTGTTTTCCTTCCGCTCTTGCTTTCACATAGCCCCCCCCCTCTCCAGAGAGTCAACGCTACTGAATTACAAATTGTTCTAAAATAAGGGCAACGCAACCCACGGAAAAAAAGTAAATGTTCTTCAGTTATCCTTAACAAGGAGACTGCCGCGGTCCATGGATCAACATGCTCACTGCAGAGGAAGCCAAATATTAGATAGCGGTATTAGAGGAGAATGAGACAAAGAACTGCAGCAGCCTGCCAAAAACGTGATTTCTGCTTCAGGGTTGATTTCCCCGAGCCCAACTAAAAGTATGCACAGTGAACCTGGACTACCTTTATTCCAACACAGAAGAGCCTCAAGCAGCAGACAAGAATGTAAGATGGGAAGTTCAAGCAGAGGAACTGGACACACACACACAGAGACACCTCTACAAAGAGCTGTTTTCAGTTCTGAAATGTCATATCCCAAAGATGCCTTTGTTTACATTCGTCTTTACACACAATTCTGCAGGGCAAGAATTTGGTCAATCCACTTGCAGATGGCTAGCAAGAGTCACACTCCAGCGGGGACTCACTGCTGTTACAGGGCCCTCCTTTGCTTCCCCCCACTTCTCCCTACCGTCCCTTTATCGTCTACGATCTGACCTAAGCTAAGTACACAAAATTGTCTGCTACAACGTCCTACCTGTCAACGACTACTTCAGCTTCAACCACAATAATACATGGGCAAACAATAGATTCAAACTTAAGGTAAACCGCTCCAAACTCGATTGCAGAAAATACGACTTTAGCAACAGAGTGGCCAATGCCTGGAATGCACTACCTGACTCTGTTGTTACATCCACGAACCCTCAAAACTTTAACCTTAAACAGACTTCTGTGGCGCTCACTCCATTCCTAAGAGATCTGTAAGGGAGTGTGCAGAAGCGCACCAGCATGTCTACCGTTCGAGTCCTACTGTTCCCATTTACTTGTATTCACTTCTTATGTATATACATATACCTGCTTATACTTACTTGTTTATATGTTATATTCATACTTATACTTATTTTCTCATACATGCTTGACAAACCAAAAATAAATAAATAACCACCCTCGTACTCCTCTGGCTTGGTCCAATCTTCTGGGGCACATTTGTCTCAGAGGAACGGATGTTAGGGAAACAGTCTCATTTAGGACCTCCTGAACATTGGATTTATTTCAAGCAGGGTAATTCTTAGCTGAATGTTAAGGCATTTCAATGCAACAATAAAGCATTTCCTTAAGAGGTTTCCTGCACTGAGCTAGATCTGAGCCTCCCCTCCACACCTCCAGTTTTTGGGGCTTTTTTTTTGCTACTCTAGCACCTCCTCTTCCTCCTCCTTCACCATCTGTACCACTTCTCTGCATTAGTAGCATCCAAAGTATCTGATCAGGCCCTGTGCAGGGATGTGTTGTTATTATTCATCTCTTGCAGAGTTAGGCAGGAGAGGGCAGCTCCAAAAATAATCCAAGCTTGCAAGGTGGAAGCGTCCATATATATCTGGACTTCCTTCCTCCCCCACCCCTCCCTGCTTGGGGAATAAACACAGCACTCTCACACAACAACACACCTCACAATGATCAATTTCTTGATATGAAGAAATGTTGCACTTTTTGCATTTCCTCCTGATAAAACAGCCACCCAAGCAGCAGGAGCTTTGCCGGAAGGAAATGGGTACTTTCACATACTGCGCTTGCTCCAAGTGGGCGCTAGAGGGTGTCAAAGCCTCACAAACCTGACCTTTGAGCACCACATCAAGGTGGGAGGCATCTGATCTGCAAGAAAGTGTGATTCTCACAAGTACAGACACTTCCCAGGGGAGCTGGAGTGGGATGGCTGAGTTTCTCCAAACTGCTGCCACTAACTGATCTTTGCCAATTTCAACTCTCCATCTGGTACCCAGAGCAGTTCTGCTTCTTGTTTATCAGGACTCTAAGCAGGAGCTCCGGGAGAAGAAAGGGAGACCTGCTCCATTATCTGCTTTCACACGTTCCTTTTTCATTCTTCAAAATGTTTGCAGCTTCCTGGGGAAGGAAAGAGACAACAAATGCAGCTGGCTTGTGAAGAGCTTCTCAAGGAGGGACCTTCAGGAAATGGAGAAGAACTGCAAAAGATCTCCCATTACCCCTCTTCATCACTCAGCTGAGGAAAAATACATCGTCATCTGCATGTAATGACCCCATAATCCCTTGTGGAGTGGAGTCTGGGCAACTGAATGGAGCTTACTGGCCAGATGCCCTTCCTGTTGCCAATGCAGAGTTATATTCACATCATGAATAGCAGATATATTCACATTGTGCCCAGAGAGAGAAATATCGGCCTCTACCTAGAATCAAACTCACAGCCTCCTAGTTATGAGGTGAGAGCTTTACCTCTAGGCCCCTGATGGTGAACCTATGGCACGCATGCCACAAGTAGTACATGGAGCCATTTCTTAGGGCACGTGAAGTGTTGCCTTGTCAGCTCCAGCGCACATGTGTGTGCTGGCCAGCTGATTTAGATTTTCATTTCTGAAGCCCCCAGAGGGGGAAAAAATGGTTCTACGGGCAACCTAGAAGTCATTCCCGAACTTCCAGTTTCTGCATTGGGCTGTTTTTCGCCCTTCGGAGGCTTTAGGAGGATTCCCTGAAGCCTCCGGAGGGTGAAAAATGGCCCAACACACAAACCAGAAGTTGGAAAACGGACTGTTTCTGGCCTCCAGAGGGCCTCCGGGGTGGGTGGGTGGAGGAGGCTATTTTTGCTCTCCCCAGGCTCCAAGAAAGCTGTGTGCACATGCGGGGGGGCAGCGTGTGGTGGTGGTATCATGCGTGCATGCACAGGGGGTGTGGCATGGGTGTGGGCATGCACACGTGTGTGCTTTTGACATCTGAGCCAAAAAAAGGTTCGCCATCACTGCTCTTGGCCATTGTACCACTCAGCTATAGAAAAATACATTCCAGGATGAAATCTGGTTTAGTGGAGCATACCGTTCTTTGGAGCGTAATTACAATTTTAATCTTAGAGCAATCAAGATTTGCTAGGCTGGACTGAGCCAATACAGAGAGCTCAGCTTGATTTTCCCAACATCCCAACCTACACTCAGTACAATTATATTCCTTGCAGACATCTGGTCATTTGTATTCTTTTAGATAGTTGTTGAGGTCACTTGGAGGTTTGTCTGTGTCCTCAGGGTCACCTGAGTTGTGCAAATGGATATGGAGCCTTCTTGGAACTGCTGAAAGGACTGTGTTATAGACTGGAGACAGATGATGTTGTAGGATACTGGATTACTCAGGTGGCCCTGAGGATACAGATAAAACCTCCAAGTGGCCTCAATAACTCTCTAAACGAATGCAAATGACCAGCTGTCTGCAAGGAATATAATTCCTTCCATTCCCCACCATCCTGTCAGAGCTGAAGAATATTCTTGGATAAGAAGTGAAGTGTCTTCGAAGAAAAACAAGAAACTCCAGTTGCCTCTTGAAATAGCACCTTTGGGACAACCACGACCTGGATGACTGAGAATCGCTATAAACAGCTCTAGTCAAAATTCTACAAGCCAGCTGAAAGTGTCAGCACAAATTTAGACCTCTTCACATGTGGTCTAACTCCACATTCAGGTTCATGCCTGTTGGAGCTATAAAGGTTTCTATAAAGGCTAAGGAAGAAAAATGTTCCAAGGCTTTGAGAGTTCAGGTTATCAGCAAATTCCATCCTGCTTGATTTTTAAAAACTTTTTCTCACTGAAATCTAGAACAGTGATTGCTATGCTCTTTCTTCTTTCTCTTTCTCTTTCGTTTAATCTTGGCATTTCTTGCAACGCCACTTTCAGCTTCCCTGCCTTGTAGTTGCATCATTTTCTTCTATGACCAGAGAGGAAGCAAAAAAAACAACAACCCAACCCCTTATTTGACAGCAAGCCAAATCCTGAATTGCTTAAGAGCAGACTTGCTGTGTTAATGGACTTGCTGAGGAATTGGCTGACCTAATCCACTCTACACCTTCTCTCTAAAGAGAAAGCTTAAAAGTGCATGTGCATATGAAAAACCCATCCTGGGTTTAGATCAGTGGTGGGTTCCGGGCAGTATGCCTCAGTACAGGCATACCAGAGGCAGCTGGAAGCAGCGGCCACTGTACTGGAACGGTGTTTTATTGGGCCCACCTGCCCGCCATGTTCCTTACCTCTTTTTAAGCTAACTGGGCCATTTGTGCACACGCGCGCAGCATACAGCACCTGCACGACCTCCTCCGAGCTCCTGGAACATCGCAGGGCAGTGGATGCACATGTGTGCACAGGGTGCATGCCTGAGGTAGATGCCGGCCCCGTTGCAACGTACCGGTTGCGGCGGGATCCGGAACCCACCACTGGTTTAGATAGTGTAGCTAAGCTGTCATCGGGCACCTGATGTCATGTGAATAAACTGTACTAGATCAGGCCAAAGTTCCATTTAACCCAGCAGAGGCCAGACATCACGGCTACCGTCTTTAAGCTGAAAACAGAACACCCTAACCAGGGGTGGGTTCTAGCCGGCATTACTGACAGTTTGCTCATGCGCGTTGGATGCATGCTGCACATGCTTGCACAGTTCAATGGGGGGGAGATGCCGGTGGTGACGGCAGCGACTGTGGAACCAGTTCGGGGGCGTGGCCAGCCTGGGTGGCTGCCAGTTCTGCAACCAAGGCCAGCATACGCCTGAACCGGTAGGAACCCACCTCTGATCCTAACACTATACTACCATTTGATGATTGTCCGAATGTATGCAAATTAATATTGTAGCCTATTCGCCCTTTGAGGTTGACCAGGTCAGAAAACACACCATAAGGATAACTGGAACTCTATTTTATTGTTGTGGAACAGTGATTCTCAACTGTGGCGACTTTCAGATGTGCGGACTTCAATTCCCAGCATGCTGGCTGGGGAATTCTGGGAATTGAAGTCCACATATCTGAAAGGCACCACAGTTGAGAAACATTGTAGGATATAATAAGAAAACCTGGAAAGTCTGCCAGTATTTCCTCTCCCCCTTCTTTATACCATACGGAAATAAAGAAGGGTTCTTTGGATTCCTTTCTCAGGCTTCCATCTCTCCCAGAGCTGAGATCTTATTTACTCTCTCATTTATTTGCTAATGGCTTGTGCATTCTTTCCCCCATCTCTCCACCACATAGCCCTATTAAGCAGGTGCCTCTGTAGGGAAGTACAGCTGTGTGATTGTCAATGGGACATCATATTAAAAAAAAACCCCAAGACCCCAAAAATAGCTTTAGCAGTCACCTTGACAGGCAAATCCACAGTACTGCTGGGCTGATAGAAGCTGGGATGGAGGCATCTGAGGCCTAAAGATTCCATGATTTTATTTTAATTTATTTATTTAATAGATTTATAAAGTGTAGCCACCCATCTCCGATAAGTACCATATCTTTTGGACTATAAGATACACCAGAGCATAAGACACCCCAAGATTTCGAAGAGGTAAACAAGAAAAAAGGTTTGCCTACCCCAGTAGCACTCTGCAGATCTCCTAAACCCTCTGTGTGTCCTGTTTTTTGCAAAAATGGGACACACAGAGGGTTTGGGAGGCCTGCAGAGTGCTCCTGGGGGCTGGGGAGGGCAAAAACATGATGTATGAGGGGTTTGGAAGGCGAACAACAGGCTTGTTTTTCGTAAAACCGGTGCACATAGAGGGTTTGGGAAAGAGGTGGGTTCTTCCCTATATGGTCTGGTATGCCACAAGAGGTAGTGAAAATCTGGCATACCGGATAGGACTGGTAGTAAAAATGGTGGCTTGGCCACACCCTCGAACCTGTTCTCCCGTCAGAAACTTCGTCAGAAACTTTTTTTAAAAAAATATTTTTTTCTTCTGCCGATTCAGGCAAGGGGAAAAAAAGCTTTAAAATGTAAGAGAGGGAGGGAGGGAGGGAGGGAGGGAGGGAGGGAGGGAGGGAGGAAGGAAGGAAGGAAGGAAAGGGAGAAAGAAAGAGAAAAAAAGAAAGAAAGAAAAAACAAAACTCACTTTTCAGCCAGGAGATCCAGCAAAGGAGAAAAACAAATGCTGTCACTTTAAATCAGAACTGAGCATGCCTGGCTTTGGAATTCTGGGAGTTGAAGTCCACAAGTCTTAAAGCTGCAAACTTTTGGAGTCCTGCTTTAAATTGAAAAGCTGCTCAGGTTTGCAAAGTGACATTCAGCAGTTATATTTTTTTTGGGGGGGGGGGTTTCCCACAGAGGAAAAAAAGAAAAAAAGAAAAACAGTGCAGCAATTTAGGGCTAGAAGGCTACTCAGAGATCATCTAGTCCAACCTCCTGCTGCAGCAGGAAACCTTACATTGTCTGGATTATTTTAGGGCCTCTAACAGAGAGAAAAATTGCCAGAAAGGAGAAGGAGTTTATTAGGACAAGACTGCCATGCAGAAGAAGGCAGAGATAGTCCTTGACTTATGACTACAATTGAGTCCAAAATTTTGGTTGCTAAGCAAGAGCATTGTTAAGTGAGCTTCACCACATTTTACCCAATCCATGACATCTCATGGTGAGTGACATCAAGTTGACTATGCCCACCCAGCCACATGACCCCCACAAACCACACCCACAAAATAGGCCACACACACAGAATAGGTAGTAAAAAGTTTTGAAACCTACCCCTGGTTTGGGAGACCTACAGAGTGCTCCTGGGGCTGAAGAGAGCAAAAACGGCATTCCTGAAGGGTTTGGGAGCCCTAAAATGGGCCTGTTTTTCACCCATTTTTCACAACAGGCCGCATAGAGGGTTGGGAGGCCTGTAGAGTGCTCCTGAGGGAGGGCAAAAGCACCACTGTTTTCTGAAAAATGGGCCCATTTTTTGCCTTTCAAATGCCCCATGCATTGCATTTTTGCCCTCCCCAGCCCCAAGGAGCACTCATCAGGCCTCCCAAATCCTTTGTGCATCCCGTTTTTGCGAAAACAAGTGTCAGCCTCTGCTTCGCTGCTGCTTTTCGGCTGCCATTGAAACGGGGAGGGGGGGCATAGTATTTGGGAGGGGAATCGTTATGTACTGGAGGATTGTTATTAGGAGTTGTTCTGACCATCTATTTGCACATGTGGAAGAAGGGAGTTTCCCGCCAAGGCCAACTGTCCAGCATTCCAACCTGATGATGCTTTTTGAAGACATCTCCCACCTGACAGTTGGGTGAATTATTATTGGACTATGAACTGGGGTGCCAGGGAAGAGGATTGAATCTTACATGATATCTATTGCTTTCGCGCCTTTTTGCTCAGACTCAGCTTTGCTTTGCTTCTATTCGTTTGTAATTAGTAAAAGTACACTTAATTCTGAGGCATGGAGTTCAGTGGTTTCTTTCTTGATTATTAAATGAAGATGCACCTGACAACAAGCCTGTTTTTGGCGAAAATGAGATGCATGCAGCCGGGTTTCCTGAGGCCAAAAATGGCTGCATTCGATGTATAAGATGCACCAACATTTCCATCCTCTTTTGGTGGGGGGAGAGTATGTCTTATACTCCAAAAAGTATGGTAACACTGGGCAGTTTACAACATCCCTTTGAGGAAGATGGGTGGTTCAGAAATGTGTAAAATATATTTTAAAAAACCTTAAAATGATAAAAAAGAACAGGTCGTTCTCAACTTACAGCAGTTCATTCAGTGACCAAAGTTCCAATGGCAATGAAAAATGTGTCTTTTGATTGTTTTTCACACTTACAACTGTTGCAGTATTCCATGGTCATGTGATCAAAATTCAGAGTTGCTTGGCAACTCACCCATATTTGTGACCCTTGCTGTATCCTGGGTCATGTGATCACTTTTTGCAACCTTTTAATAAGCGAAGTCAATGAGAAAGCCAGGTTCGCTTAACCAATGGGTTACTAACTTAACAAATGGAGTGATTCACTCAACAACTGTGGCAAGAAACGTCGTATAAGGGGGCAAAATTCACTTAACAATTGCCTTGCTTAGCAAAGAAATCTTGGGATAAACTGTGGCCGTAAATCAAGGAATGTACCTGTATATAAAGATTTATAGCAGGACAGAATCATAACCACAGTGATCAACATCATCAAGAAATGGTTTTCCTCATACATCTGGGGCTCCGGACTCAAGCCCAGAAACACATCTTTGGGGTTTATGGAATGCCAACATGGTGGGGCAAATGTGACTTTTGGAGAAATGATGTTTCAGAGGCCAGGGGCCACAATTGAAAAGATCCTTCTCCTGCCCCCCCCCCCATCTTTGGTGGATGGGGCCCATAGCATGTACCTCTTGTCTGATGGGATAGGAAGTGTAAAAAACTGGAGAGAGACAGTATCATAAGTTATCTGGCCCTACGTTATGATGGGTTTTTTAAAAAACAGATCAATATAGTTGGAAAGGACCTTGTAGATCATCTAGTCCAACCCCACACCAAAGCAGGAGACCCTACACTATTTGTGACAAATGGTTATCCAGTCTCTTCTTGAAAGCTTCCAGTGATGAAGCTCCCACAACTTCTGAAGGAAAGCTGTTCCATTGGTTGATTGTTCTTACTGTCAGAAAATTTCTCCTCATTTCTAGATTGAATCTGTCCTTGATCAGTTTCCATCTATTACCTTGTCTGGCCTTCGGGTGCTTTGGAAAATAGCTTGACCCCTTCTTCTCTGTGGCAGCCCCTCAAATATTGGAACACTGCTATCATGTCTCTGCTGGTCCTTCTCTTCATTAGGCTAGCCATACCTAGTTCCCGTAACTATTCTTCATATCTAGAAGTCATTAGGGTATGAATGACTGTGAGTTGGGCATCTCAATCCAGGAAAGGACACAACTGAAAAACAACTCAAAACTGTGCAAATGACATCCTAGCCACAGCTACCTCCTGCTCGTTGAGCAGAAATTGTGAGTCCATCTCACCCTTAGCCATTTTAACTGCCTCCCTCCATCTCACTCCCAAGAGCAAGCTGTGTTAAAGCCTAAAATACCAAGCAAGTTTCAAGGTTCACAAAGATTGGTCTGGTAATAACAATTTTTCAGCTTTTATAAAAGCCCCTGATTTTAGTTTTAAAAAGCATGGCATATACAACTATTCAGTTGAATAGATATTTGATTATAACTACCGATGCCAATTTCTTTTCAAAATCATGGGCCAAGGGACAAGACTGAAAGTTATTTTATAGATGTATAAAAAGTACATAATTGGACCAAAAGTAACAAGATACTTATTTTTAATATGCTGATGTGATCTGAACTAGGAGTGACTAACTAAGAAATGGTCTTGATACATAATTCATAAAAACCCTTAACATAAAGCTGTCATGGAAAAAGAATTTTATCCATCCATCCATCCATCCATCCATCCATCCATCCATCCATCCATTTAGTTTCTATAGCCAACTGACAAATCCTTTAGGAAAACAACATCTCATAAAATGGCGGATGCCCTTGAGGGGTTATCTCAAATGAGTCTGAGCCTGTGACACTTGATGAAATAAATAAGGATTTTTGTATTGTGAACTTGGCTACCTCATTTTTTGATCCAGATCCCTCCTGGGTTGTTAAGACAACCTGGGAGGTGAACCCCTAGTTGGGTCCATGCAGTGATATCAACCTTGTGGTTGGATCCATGCAGTGATGTCAACCTCTCTGAAAAAGAGTGCATATTCCCTCCAGCCTGGAAGGAGGTGGTGGCATGCCCTCTTCTCAAGAGGCCATTGTTGCACCCAATTTATCTGGTCTGTTATTGCCCAATCTTCCATCTTCCCTTTCTTGGGAAGTTGTTGAGCAGGTGATTGAACAGCAGTTCAGAGGAAACTAATTAACTGGACCTGTTTCAGGCTAAAGATTGCATTGGTTGTGCTTATTGATGATTTTTGGTGGGAGCCAGGATATGGGTGGTGCATCCATTTTAATTGTCCTTCATCTCAGGAGCCCAGGTGGTGCAGTGGTTAGGGTGCAGTACTGCAGGCCACTTCAGCTGACTGTTATCTGCAGTTCAGCGGTTCTAATCTCACCGGCTCAAGGTTGACTCAGCCTTCCATCCTTCCGAGGTGGGTGAAATGAGGACCCAGACTGTGGGGGCAATATGCTGACTCTGTAAACTGCTTAGAGAGGGCTGAAAGCCCTATGAAGCGGTATTTAAGTCTAACTTAAGTCTAACTATTGCTATTGCTATCTCCCAATGATGGTATCAATTATGGTATTCTTCTGGACCAATTGTAAGGTTTAGGAAATGGAGATACTATGTTATACTGGTTCTCCTCGCTTTTTAACAGTCAGTCCCAGTCAATTGCTGATTGTGTCTCTCTGTGTGTGAGATTAAATTCTGGGGATTCTCAGGATGTGCCTAGAGCTTCATGTTCTCACCCCTTTTGTTTAACATAATTAATTGCAAGGTGAGCTCATCAGTTGGTTCGGAGTCAAATTGCATTAGCACACTGACGGTACCCAACACTACATCCTGGCCACAGTCTGATCCTGTCAAGGAGCTGTCCCAGTGCCTGAAGTCTGTGCGTGTCTGTATGCAAAGGAGCAGATTCAGGGCCAATCCTGCCCAAACTGACTGGCTGTGGATATTTGGCTTCCCTGATTCTAAGGACTTTGGATCTTTGAAGGGCGTCTTCAAAGCTGCTGCACAATCTGGGAGTCTTGCTGGACCTATAGATGCTACTCAAAGGATAGGGGGCAGCTGTGGCCTTTGCAGATTCATCTAGTGCAGGGGTGTCAAACTTGTGGCCTGTGGGCCAGATGCATCACATGCTGGCCACACCCTCCCCCAGTTTAGTGAAGGGGAAAAGTCACGATATCATGTGACATTGCAGGTTTCACACCCCGATCTAGTGTATCAGTTGCCCTCATTCCTGGATTGGGAAACCTTTCAAATAGTCATTCACGAATCAATCAACTCATAAATGAACTCCTGCAATTCATGCTGCATGGTTCTTCCTTGAAGACCATTTGGAAGCTATAATTGTTCCAGAAAGCAGCAGTATGGGCATGCTATGCTTTGTCCATACTGGTGCCACTATAGCACAGGTTAGCTGTTGTCTTCTGGGTACAATTCAATATGCTGGTGGTTACCTTTAAAGTCCTTCATGTCATGGGCCTGGGTACCTGGAGGACCACCTATCTTCTACTGTTTCTGCAGAGCCAACAAGATTGAGTACAGTGGGTGCACCCCAGCTCCCATCAACAAAACAGTAGCCTCTATCAGGACTCAGGAACATACCTTCTCTGCCACAGCACCTATCCTCTTGAAAGCATCCCCTAAGTACCCCTACAGCTCCCACTCTGATGATATTCAAAAAGTCATTAAAATAGCAATAGCAATAGCAATAGTAGTTAGACTTATATACCGCTTCATAGGGCTTTCAGCCCTCTCTAAGCGGTTTACAGAGTCAGCATATTGCCCCCAACAACAATCCGGGTTCTCATTTTACCCACCTCGGAAGGATGGAAGCCTGAGTCAACCCTGAGCCGGTGAGATTTGAACAGCCGAACTGCAGAACTGCAGTCAGCTGAAGTAGCCTGCAGTGCTGCATTTAACCACTGTGCCATCTCGGCTCCTTTTTAAAAACCTGGCTATTGTCTTAGATCTGGAGGCAGAGTAGTGGATAAGCCCCATAGGTAATTTTATTGTTATTTAGAACTTGTCTTCTTGGTGTTTTTCTTTTCTTTTTAAATTGTTCTTACTTTTTTCATGCAAGCATTGTACAGAATCGGACAGACAATGAATGAATGAATGAATGAATGAATGAATGAATGAATGAATGAATGAATGAATGAATGAATGAATGGGGAAACACAATGAAGGAGATCTAATAGATGTACAAATCTATTTTTTCTTGCTTTAACAGAAAGGCACACAACACTGGAGCTTAAGAAACCAATGGTGGGAGATTCAGGACTGATGAAAACTTTTAATACTTTGGATTTCCCCATCACAAGCTTGACTGATAGCTTTAAAGAGGGGACCAAATTAGACACATTCATAGAGAATGAGATTATCCATGGTAAACAATCATCATGAATGAATATATTACCTCCAGTGTTAGAGGTAGAAAGGATCAAAAATGTAATTTGGTGGAAGGCATTTCCTTACATCTCGTTGCTTTTTTTATATTTGCTGAATTATTATATTTTTTGATATATGAGCACTCTGCTCAATTTTGCAGCTTGTCAACATCCTCTAGAGTCTAGAATCTTGAAGCTGTTCTTTAAGAGGCTTGCTATCCCTTTATCATTATGTCACCTACAAATGTGATAATTATATTTTACCATCTCTCATCCAAGTCATTTCTAAAAACAAATTAAACAGCTCAGCAGCTAGAACAAAGCCTTGCAATATGCCATTTGACATTTGACGGGTAGTTGATTATAGATAGTTGTGGGTTACAATTATTTGAAGAGTTACATATTATATTTACATTTTGCCCTCTTCCATGCAAGAGTCTCATGGGAGATTTGAAGTGAAGATACATCTCTCGCACCATATCCCATGGTCTGATAAACTGATAACGTTAGCAAAAACAGGAATTTGGGTGGTTTGGTATGATTTATTCTTGATGAACTCATGCATCTTCTGCTGAGCAATGTATTTATTTCCCCAAATACTAACCAAACAACAACTTAATAATCTGTTCCAGAGCTTTGTCTAGTATCAATATTAAGCTGAACAATCTGTAATTACCCAGATCTTTGTTTCTTCTCTTTTGAAGATATATACAGCATCCCCATCTCTCCATCTCCATCTCCATCTCCCTCTTCCTCTCTCTCTCTCTCCCCCTCTCCCAGCACCCCTTGTGATTTCTCAAAGAGTTTGGAGATGACATTCACAAGGGTCCTCAAGCTGCCCTTTGTAATGGAAGTAAGAAAAAAAAATATCTAAGGAAAACCACAGAATTAAGTATATTTCTGCAAGGGACCTTAGAGGTAACCTAGTTCAATTTACTGCTCACAAACAAGATTCACTATTGCATTTTTAAGAAATGACTTTCAGGACTCTGAAAACTATCAAAGATGAAGAATTTTTCTTAACTCAATTATAAAGGAGATGGCCAAAGATCTTAGGCTCAGTTGCCAGCACAACTGGAATGACAGAATCAAAAAGCTGGAAGGGATCTCGGAGATCTCCTAGACAACATCCCCACCCCCTGCCCAGGGAAGGAATGTTTACAAATCCCAAATAAATTGCTGCCCAAACTTTGAAAATTTTCAGTGATGGGTCATCTACAACTCAAGAAATTGTTTTGCTGGTTAATAACACTCATGGTAAGGCGATTCCTCCTTACTTCAAGTTGGACTTTCCTATAAAGCTTCCATCCATTTGGATTTTGCTCTAACCCTATGCACAAGTGGACATAAAACACATCCCTTTCCCAGTGTATTTGCCCTTCAAGTATCCTTTGCAAAGGTGGCGCAGTGGTTAAATGCAGCACTGCAGGCTACTTCAGCTGACTGCAGTTCTGCAGTTTGGCTGTTCAAATCTCACCGGCTCAGGGTTGACTCAGCCTTCCATCCTTCCGAGGTGGGTAAAATGAGGACCAGGATTGTTGTTGGGGGCAATATGCTAACTCTGTAAACCGCTTAGAGGGGGCTGAAAGCCCTATGAAGCGGTATATAAGTCTAACTGCTATTGCTATTGCTATTGCCCTTCAAGTATTAGAATACTTATATATATCACATCTCCTCTTTAGACCATACATGTCCACTTTATAAGATTTGACCTCCACATCCCTCACACTCTTTCTTGCTCTTCTCAGCCCTCTTTCCCATTCCTCAGCATTCTTCACCTACTGTGGAAAATTAAACACAATATTCCAGATATGGTCTTGCCAGTAGAGCCTAGAGCAGAATTATCACTTCCATGATCTCAGTATTAACTCTAGTTAAAGAATAAGCCTTGAAGAACCCTCCATCTGATCGAGGCTTGTTGAAAGATCATTGGCAGGCAGATCAAATATTTTGCTAAGATTTTTTTTTTTGCACTCTATCATTCTGCCCAAAGGGAACATACTACAGGTATAGTTGAGCCAACAATCAAACTGAATTAAATGCCAAAAGATATTTTATCCATTGAAGTGAAACAGCAGAGAGGAAACTCAGAGCAGTGAAAATACGTGGTTGCTTTGTACTTTCACCTCCATTACCTTTCTTTCTCTGTATCATGGTACAGCCAACCTGCTTACATTCCCCATAAAATGAGTTCACCTGCACAGGCAAGCTAAGTGGCTTACATAGAGAAGGCCTGAGGTTCAATATGTGGTTAAAAATCTATTTGGAGATCAAGGATGCCGTCCAGGGGTGGGCTTCAAAATTTTTAGCAAGGGGTTCTCTGCCCGGTTGCTGGGTGGGTGTGGCCATGGTGGGCATGGCCTAGTCGGCCTCCTGCACCATCGTGGGGAGGGCATTTTTGCGTTCCCCGAGCTCCAGAGGCTTTCCTCGAGTCTCTATGAGGGCAAAAATGGCCTCCCCAGGCTCCAGAGGCCGGAAACACGCCCATGTCTCCCTTCCCGAACTTCCAGTGGGCCTGTTTTTCACCCTCCCCAGGCCTCCATGTGTGCCCCAAATTTACCTGCATCCAAAACAGGCTACTTGGGGACTCCTGGGAGGGGCAGGGTGTATTGGGCGTGGCCAGCCAGGAGTGGGATTGGGGGATTCTCCGAACTGCACATAATCTTAGCTAGAGGTTCTCCCAAACCACTGCGAACCCCCAGCAGCCCATCCCTGGTGCCGTCAGATGGCAGAAACTCCCATGATAGTCAAGGTTGAGCTAAATGACCCATGAAGCTGGGCAAGAGGCCGAGTGCCTATTTCCAGGGAACAAGCACTAAGAGCCTTTCACATGCTGTACTTTCTCAAGCAGGATGGCTATTATTAATCATGCTTCACCATATTACTGGTTTCTGATGCCAGGGATTGGCACCGTGTCACCACCTCCATCCCACAAAGAGTTGACACTGCTAGCAAGCGAGATGAGGAGCAATTGGTTTCCCTGGGAGACTCCTTAAATGGCCCTGATGAGTGAATGAAAGACTTAAGCCCGTGGGAGGAATGCAGTGGTTAAGCCAGCAAAACACAGCGTGCTGTTGCTTTTGTGTGGCTCTCTCCTACCTGCTAAAGAACAGCAACTGCAGGTGGCCCTGGCTGGAATCATCCCCAGATTTAATTCACACGCACAGAATTAAAATCATTGCACATTCTGCAGAGTCCTAAGAACAATCAAGGAATGATTTGGCTAGCTGTGGATGAGCCCTCCCAGCTCTGGCGTCAAAAGACCCTCCAGTTGCATTTGCTCTGGAGCCATTTCTACCTGCAACACCTGCTCCGCAAGCAAGGCTGCCTTCATCTACTCAGAGACACTTGTTTCACAGCTGCTGTTCTCTAGCCCTTATATTGTGGAATAGCTTCTGCACATATCACAGCTGGATTAATCGTTTTCTGACGTTGAAGAGCAATCAAATACCCCGTGGGATTCTATGGATGGAAAGGACAGAGAAAATGAAAGGGGATTCTTTATTATTTCTTTGTTTATTTAAACAAGTTATATCTTTCCATCTTGAATAATAAATTCAAGATGGTGAAGATTGCAATAAGAATGCAATCAACGTTGGGAAAAGCAAAAAGAAAACAGCAGATTTAAGAACAAATAATAAAGCATTGACTCATAACTCATAAATGAGTTGCGGCAATCTTTTAAATTGTAATTCCCATCCTCCCGGGTACCATAGATTTTGGAGGGGAAAGATGAGTTTAATCTCATTTTATGCAGAAGGAGGTTCCACGGGTTCAGTGCAGTAAGAGAGGTTAATTCATAAGAGCCTGGCAAACTAAACCACCAATGGAGCTGGAAGGAAGGCCAAATCCTCCTTCAGGAACTTGCATGGGAAATCAGGATTCTTTGTGGGGGTATGGTGACAGTGGTGATAGAAAACAGTCTTTTTACCGTGATCAGATGGGCATCTCCAACCCCTTTAAAGAGTCTTTTCTACTCTCCTTAATTAACATGATGTATAGCTCAGGATGGGGGATTTCTAAGCAAGAGGCAACCCTGGTGTTAATTACATGTTGTCCTGTCTGCTCCTCTGAGGAATATTGAAAAATCCTGATTGCTCAGCAGTGTAACTGGATGTCGGGCTTCATTTTGTCTCTCAACCTTTGGATGTGGGTATGATAGTGCAGTGTTTTTCAAACTTGGCAACTTTAAGATCTGTGGATTTCAACTCCCAGAATTCCAGGGATTCTGGCTGGGAAATTCTAAGAGCTGAACCACATATTTTAAAGATGCCAAGTGTGGTGGGGGGAAACACTAGAGGGGTATAGGCAGTTTCTTCTCAAACATTATCTGCCTAACATATATCAATATATAGAATATATAGTTACCATTATGGTCCTTTGCAATCTTGCCCATTCCTAGGTGACAGACTCGATAGGGCTTTCCAGGGGTGGGCTGCTGGGGTTCCCAGGGGTTCAGGAGAACCTCTAGCTAAGAGTCTATGTAGTTTGAAGAACCCCCAAATCCCACTCCTGGCTGGCCCTGCCCCCCCACCCCACCCTTACCTTCCCAGGAGTCCCCACACAGCCCATTTTGGATGCAGATAAGTTCAGGGCATGCGTGGAGGCTCAGGGAGGCTGAAAAATGGGCCCACCAGAAGTTCAGGAAGGCAGAAATAGGCTGTTTCTGGCCCCTAGATGGCCTCCAGAACCTGGGGAAGCCATTTTCATGCTCCTGGAGGCTTGAGGAAGCCTCCAGAGTCCGGGGAGGGTAAAAACGCCCCCACCAGCCATGGTGCAGGAGGCCAACTAGGCCATGCCCACCATGGCCCACCCAGAAACCAGGCAGAAAACCCTTTGCTAAAATTTTTGAAAGTCACCCTTGGCTTTACTTACCTCTATTTGCTTTGAAGGGAAGAGTTGGAAAAGCTCTTTAAAAAAGGGGGACAGAAAGCTCTAAATTCCTCCAAGGACTGGAGGTCCCAATAGATCAACTACTACAGTAAAGTGTTGGGAAACTTGAGTTTTCTTTTAGCTTAAAAAAATCATTGCTCTCCTGTAATGTGGCCAGTAGGGTCAAAGCAGGCTAGATTGAAGAAGACAATATCAGACAATTCATGAAGGATGAGGAGACTATCAGTGCTCCTAAATGGCATTTTGTATTAGAGCAACAACTGCTCAGAGCTGCACAATCTGTGGCTTGCCTCTCAGCCAAAAACTATCCAGTGCTTTCTTAAGAACCCTCCCTGAATCACCCACATTCCTCCTGCCAGTAGGAACTGATAACCAATCCCCCATGAGTTCCCAACGTTTTCACTCCTTCTTCCCTTCCCTTTGCTTCTCTGTAGCATATTTTCTGGCTGTGACTTTAGGATAGCTAATTCCTCAATGGTAGGGAAATTACTGTGGGGATGAGATGAACTCCACTCCACTGGAAATATTCAAGTTGAGGTTATAGAGCGACCAACCAAATATACCTTAACCAAGCAGAGGATTGGACCCAAATGGTCCTCAATTCTTCTACTGTAATAGTCAATCAGTTCTAGATTTACAGGAATTATCCCTAAGAAACAAATATCCATAGAAAGTAGTACACAGGAGAATTTCTTCTTGTGAAGAAAGACACTTTAGTCTGGATCAAAATACATGTCGAGATCCAAATTTGGGAGATTATTAGCAAGATATTCCTATCGACCAAGGTAACTTAAGATCCTGTAAGTCTACAGAACATCCTAGACACAAGGATTTTTTTCTTTTGGTTGACCAGGTGAATTATTGACTGATGCTCTTGTAAGGCTGCAATGTAGAACAAATCCAGTTTGTTTCTTGGCCCAGCCAGTGATTTCATTGATGTATTTAGAACTACTTGAAATTCTTTGGACATCTTTGAAGGGATAGCAAGCACTGTACTAGTCCTGTCTTCCCTAGCCAGTTACTCTAATCTAACCCTCCAGATGTATTGGACCATAATTCCAAGAACAAATGAGGTAGCTTCCTCACACAGCAGTAAGATAATGGAGAACAACATCATTTGGACAACATCATTTGACCTGCCTTGCACCTTATGCTAGCCTCTTGCCCTCATGCCCAATGGAGAATGTAGTTGCATTCCCTGACCTTAAGCAAGCTTCTATCATCAGCCTAGCACAAAAATGAAAAAGTGCCCCCCCCCAGTTCTAAGATGTTCCCATCCTCCTCCACACAGCATAGACAAATGGGACCTGTTATCTAACCCAGAATACCTCAGACTGGAGACAGCTGCAATACTGGAACTGGATGTGACTGGAGGATGAAAGCAACGTGGGTTGCAATACGGATTGCAAAGATTACTCAGCATGGAAGAAGAAGAAAGAATGCAGAGGCAAATTTCAAAGTGGGAAATGGAAACAGTGTAAACATTCCCCCCTAAAACGTATCTTGACAATCAGGTAGAATTCCCACCCCTGAGTTTGGAATTTTGAACATTTGCCATTTTGATTATTTGAATATTTCTAGAGCTGGAGACAGAATGAGTCAATTTTGTTTTTTCTTCTAGATTGCTGGAAGAGGCATGAGATAGGCATCATTGTGCTGGAAATTGTTAACTCAAGGTCATCTCTAACCACAAGTTCTGAAGGGTTCTTGGTGGGCTTCAGGACGACCACAGAAACTTTTAGAGCAGGTATTACAGTAGGACAAAACATGTCCATGCAACATGTCTACACAACAGGAAACAACTATTGTCTGTCTAGGCTTTCCCTAGCTAGGCTAAAGTACCTATCAAATACAGTTATCTCCCACTGACATGGATGGGTGATAAGTTTAATAAACCAGTATACCAGGAGAGGGAGACGAGGGGAAGGCTGAGTTATCTCCAGCTCATTCAGCAGTGTTTCTCAACCTTGGCAACTTGAAAATGTGTGGACTTCAATTCCCAGGATTCCCCAGCCATCAAGCAGCCAGCATTACAGAACTACTTCTTCCAACTGATTGTTGACCAACCCAGCACATATATTGCCAAGTGATGGGACTGGAGGTCCATACAATACATGCTGTTTTTCAGGAAACGGACTTGTGCTTGGAATTCCTTGTGTGCATGAACATCTCTGCTGAAGATGTTAGCTAGCCTGGTTACGAAAAATTTGAAAACAAACTCACAAGCTCAGAGAAGCTACAGATATTCGCCACTATTGCATTCCTTGGATGTGTCTGTTGTGTTTGCTTTCTTAAGGTATTAAAAATAGAAGTACTTAGGAAAGCCTTTGCTAGATGATATATGAGTCGGCCTTCTCTGTTATAGCACTGGGTATGTTCAGTATTTTAAAATCTTATTCTGATGTCTTGTTGTACAACTGATGTTTTATCATTTACATTGATAGATATTGTAAACTGCCACAGATGTCTTCAATTGAGATAAATACAATCAATCCATTTCCAGTTCATGGTTCTTTAGCCTGTATCTGTTCATATGGCCAGTCCACCAGAGGTGGGTTGCTAATTTTTTTACTAACGGTTCGGGTGTACTTCTGCGAGTGCGTGACGCTTCTGCGCATGTGCAGAAGTGTCTGGGTGGGTGAGCAAAGCCTCCCACCGCCACTACTACCAGTTTGGCCAATCCGGACCGAACCAGCAGCAACCCACCTCTTCAGTCCATCCTATTTCAACAATAATCTGAATTACATATATTTATTACATGTATTTAAGTATAAGTATAATCTTTATTGTCATTGTACTTAAATACAACGAAATTTATTTATTGCATTTATATCCCACTGCAATTCAAACCAACTCTTAATCATTTTCAACAGTCCAAACTAAAAATGTCATTGAATTTGTTACTTCTAAGCATATATATTTTTCTTTCCAAGTGTGCCTCTAATGTTTTTATTTAAATATTTGTTTGTTTGATACGAAAAGAGTCAAAATACTGGAAAAGGAGAAAGTCAGGAGCTCTCTATATTCTGGTCTGCATGTTGATTTAGAAAGTACAGATAAGGGTCAGCTTGTTTTGGAATTCTCAGAGATGAAGTTCTGAGTCATCAAATCTCTAGGAGTGATCATCTGGACAGAATGATGTGAGAAATGAAACATTGCTCTCTCCTTTTTTGCCGGTGGGGCAATCTGATCAGCGTGAAGGAGAGGGGGATATCTCAGCTGTCTGATCTTTTGCTTTGAAATGCTGAAAAGAAGAGGCAACCACTTATTACTCCCCTCCCTCTCTTCAAGACTTAACCATGGCTAGACTCTTTCTGTTGCCTCAAGCAAATGATAATAGCTCAGTTATGCACAGCTCATTATATTCTAGCAGAGTTTTATACTACAAGATGAAGCAATGGGTCAGTGGCCTTGATACAAAGAGAAGCTGTGTATCAATGACTATTAGCCATGACTGCTAGTCCTCTGAGGGAGGTGGGTGGTTCAAAAATGAGAAAATAAAATGACAGTAGCCACAGTATCTCTGGCTACCTATTAAAGAAAGGTTAAAGGTTCCCCTTGCTCATATGTGCTAATCATTCCCAACTCTAGGAGGTGGTGCTCATCTCCATTACAAAGCCAAAGAGCCAGCGCTGTCCGAAGACGTCTCTCTGGTCATGTGGCCGGTATGACTAAACGCTGAAGGTGCATGGAACGCTGTTACCTTCCCATCAAAAGTGGTTCCTATTTTTCTACTTGCATTTTTACGTGTTTTCGAACTGCTAGGTTGGTAGAAGCTGGGACAAGTAACGGGAGCTCACTCTGTTATGCGGCACTAGGGATTCGAACCGCCGAACTGCCGACCTTTCTGATTGACAAGCAGCGTCTTAGCCACTGAGCCATCGCGTCCCATATTAATCGCCCTTTTATTAGTTTATTGGTAACTCAAGGCAGCAAACATACATATCAGTAGTACTCTTTCTTCCTCTTATTTTCACCACCATAATAAACCTGAGGGGAATTGGGCTGAGAGAGAGAGTGACTGGCTCAAAGTTACTCAGCTGGCTTTCATGCCTAAGGTAGAGCTAGAACTTATTGTACTAGAACCTATTGATGATAAAACTCAAGAGATTCACTAGTGGCACCTTAAATGGTCCTATGTTTTAGTCATTCATCTTAAAATAAATTTAATGTGGTCTCACCACTTCTAGAAAAAGAAGTAAAATGGAGAGTGGCTAAAATAAGAGATGTTAAGTGGTCAAGGATTTAAAGAAGCTTTCTCCTGGGGAGGAAAGCAATAGCAAATCTAGAAAGTATACAAAAAAGCAGAGACATCACTCTGCCAACAAAAGTGTGTATAGTGAAGGCTATGGTTTTTCCAGTTGCAATGTGTGGCTGTGAAGGTTGGACCATAAGAAAGGCTGGGTGCCAAAGAACTGAGACCTTTATACTATGGTGCTGGAGAAGACTCGTGTGAGTCCTTTGGACTGCAAGGCTATCCTAGAGGAGATCAACTCTGACTACTCTTTAGAGGGCCAGATCCTGAAGACAAAACTCAAATACTTTGGCCACCTAATGAAATGGAAGGACTCACTGGAGAAGAGCCTAATGCTGGGAAAGATTAAGGACAAAAGAAGAAGGGGACAACCAAGAATGAGGTGGCTGGAGGGAGTCACTGAAGCAGTAGGCATGAGCTTAAATGGACTCCATAGGATGGTAGGGGACAGGAAGGCCTTTAGGAACATTGTCCATTGGGTTGCGATGGGTTGGACCTGACTTTGCAACTAACAACATCAACATCAACAAAAGCTAGAGCAACCTGATGTCCTCCAAGCACATTGTACTAAAATGTCCAGCCTTGTATGAGTTGTCCAAACTGGCTGGAAATTAGGAAAGTTCAATAATCTGGAAGCCACAAAATTTCATACAACTGTTATTTATTGTTTACATTTTTGTTATTACTTTATAACTTCTGTGGTTTCTCCTCCAAAGAGTCATGGGAATTATAGGTTAGCATTAGTTTTCAAAACTATACCTTGGGGAAAGGGGGAGTTTCTTAAGGTAATTTGATGGCCCAACTGGATGTTCCTGAAGATGGTCCCAATTTAGAGAGGACAACAGGAGATTAATTATATGACCTTTCTCTTTTTGGGGAAAACAAATAGAAAAAAGGAGGATGAAGAACTGGTTCGTGTTAGGGCAGCCTCCCAATCCTGAAGCTCTTCAGAGCAACTAGACGTCAATTGCTGCAATTCCTAACCAAAATGGCCAATTGACGAGGGCTGAATTAGAGCCAAGGCACTGGTCAGGAAATTTTAATGAATTTTCTCCTTGCCATTTTCCTGGAATAAATAGCCCCTCCTCAGTTATTACAGTTTCCCAAAGGGATAGGTTTCCTAATTGACGTTGTTTGTAATATTTTTCTCTTTCCATTCTTGCGTTTGTCCTTCAAAAGCTATAGAAGACTGCTTTATAGACCTTCTGCCTTTGATGGCACAGTGAGAGATGTAAATATGCCTTGAGATCGATATTTATTGCAAAGTCAATTTCCCAGCAAATTATGGATGGACCAACACAGGGCCTTAGCTGTACCAGGAAGTGAGATGAAGCAAAGGAAGACATAAGGAGAGTAACATCTTTTCTTCTCACCCAGTTTCACAGTTCTGTTTATTTTAGGTTATGACCAGCTGCCTTCTACAAATTGGAGCTTTGCATCTGGAGCAATGCTACATAACTGAGATGCCCAGAACTGTCCCCCCCCCCAGGGGAATGACACCTCTATCCATTTTTCCCATCTGGATTTCCATGGACTTTGCACTTTCAAATCTTGAGAAGTTGAGATCTTCCTTGTAGGTCCAAAATTAACCAACTCTGTAATTCCTTTATATACATAGTGTTAAAGCTTGGAGTCTAAAGAGTGGTAATTAAATTACAAGTCTTTCTAGCCCAGAAATAAAGATTTATTTTCTGGGCCAGGAGCACATTTGGAAAGTGTATGCTTTGAATGATTGTATGAGAATTCTCCCTTAGGAAGGGCCTGTCCATTCATAAAAAGATTTTATCATGGTGGTAATGGCTAGTCACAAAACATCCATTGAACAGAAAATAAATTGGTGAAGCTGCCCCCTAGTCCCATTTGCTTACTTACTTACTTTTGTCTTTTCTCTGAAGGTGGGCTACTTCAGTTACCCTCCCTTTTTTATTTTCTAGTGATCCAGAGACATTCTTTTATTTAAGAATGCTGCTAGGATCTGGTACTTGGTTTTGTAGCATGTCAGCATCATGTTTAACTTTCTAAAATAACTTGGAGGAAAATAAAAGTCAGATGGAGTAAGGAATCTGCTGGGTATCTGCTGCACTTTGTCCTATCACCAAATTGTTTCCTTTTCTCCCCTCTCTGAGTAACAAGACTATTTCTACCTTCTCCCCTGAATGAAACTCATAAAGTTGAAATTGAATCTCTTTCCTGATGGAAGGCGTCTTACACTATCAAAAACCATGGCGAAAGTATTCCCAAGCCAAAAGTATTCAAATTACATAAGCCAAAAAAGAGTTTTCTATTCCACCCAGATGCTGATCTCTTGTTCTGCTTTTCTAAGCACTTCCATGAAGCCAATGATCTCCTGTTGCATCTATGATACTCCTCCATCCCCAGTCTGAATATTAAGACTGCATCTTCTGCCTTACTACCTTACTACTTTGTCTAAATCCATTTCTCCCAAATATTTGGGCTTAATTCCTTGGTCTTCACTGCAGTTGTATGTAAAATCCCCAATGTACATACAGTTATCAGACACTTTCTAGCAGTCAAGACATATGCTGCAGATTAGGACTTGATGGAGCAGCCATGAAGGTTTTGGAAATGATTCAAATGTCACGGAATGTCTATATCTACAAAGATCAGAATCATGCAAGCCATGTTATTTCCTGTGACACTCTATAGAGCAAAAGTTGGACTTTGAAGAAATAGGACAGGGAGACCATTGACATTGTTGAACTCTGGTGAACTCTGGAGAAGACTTCTGGGACGATCATAGACAGCTAAGAAAAGAAACTAATGGATCATCAAATAAATCAACCCAGAGTTCTTAGTTCAGGCACAAATGATCAGGCTCAAATTATCCTACTTCATGGTATACCATGCAAAGAGCTGTCCGGAAAAGCTCTAATGTTGGGAAAGATGAAAGGAAAGGGAAGAAGAGACTTGCAGTAAAGTGGATAGAAGGTGGATAGTTACAGTGACAAAGATACACCACTGGAAACCAGGCTAGGGACGTATTGTTATGGAGAAAATTTGTCTATATAGTCACTAGGCATAAAAAATAATTGATGGTTTTAATGCCTATATATATAGCTCTGTGTGTGTGTGTGTGTGTGTGTGTGTGTGTGTGTGTGTGCGTTCCAGCATAACTCTGGAATGCCTCGAGTGATTTCAACTAAACTTGGTACACAGATGACTTACTCTCTGGGAAAAATACTGTAGGGGTAAGATACCCCTAGCACCCCTCAGAGTGTGTGTTCTGTTAAGATACAGCCTGTTGTGCCTTAAATGGCTTCTACTGTCTGCCGTAAAATGGTAAAATGTACAGTGCAATAGAGTTGCCATGGTAATGGCTTCACAGTACTCTACAAGGGGGATCCCTCTGGTAAGGGGGAGAATCCAACATTAGAAATTACGTTACATAACACGAGACAGGAACAGCAAATGTTACATTTTTTTTTAGTTTTCTGTCAACTCAAAGGAAAGTAAGTAGCCGTTTAGTTCATCATTCTGTTAACATTTTTTTTGGGGGGGGGGAGGAATGGAAGCAGCAGGCAACATATGGCTTCAGTTTAATAGTGGGGTATGACCAATATGCCCCGGTACGGGCATACTGGTGCCTGCTGGGAGCACCAGGTACCGTTCCTGGCATTCTGACCCACCCGCCCACCCTCCTTACCTGTATTTGAGCCAATCGAGGCTTAACTCAAGGTCATCTCTAACCACAAGTTCTGAAGGGTTCTTGGTGGGCTTCAGGACGACCACAGAAACTTTTAGAGCAAGTATTACAGTAGGACAAAACGGTGCAGGGAGCATACGGTGCCTGCGTGACACTCCGCCAAGCAGCTAGAGCATCGCGAGTGGTAAGTATGCATGCGCGCACTGCGCATGTGCTATAAACATGCATGTGGTGGACACCCGGCCCCACTGCACCGTGCCAGTTGCAACGGGATCCGGAACCCACTACTGTTTCAGTTGAGACTGAAATAAGTACTGTGACAAAAATAAAAATAAATGTTTTTTTTCTGTAAGGGCCGCTTAGTGAACTCCTGCACCTTCGGGCATCTCCCTGATCTCAACACACTAATGCTGTCCAGTACAGCTGGGTGTTGTAATTCCTTCGTAGTAGGCCTCCTGGGAGATCCCTGCTCTGCACCTTCTACCTCTTTTCTGGTTTTCTAGCATAGTTTCGTTGCTGCCGTAGGCACATTCCTAAAGACTTCCGCATTCAAGAGGCACCAAACACTCACAAGCACAATACTAGCTTGTATGTTGTCAACTGCAGGTTACACTGTTAGCAAAAAGAAGTCCAAGAATCTCAAGAGAGGAGCTGCAGCACTGTTCCTCTATTAGAATTCACTCAAATTGAGTCCCCTTCGGGGAAAAGGGCGGCATATAAATGTAATAAATCCAATCCAATCCAAATACCACTGAACAATCTGTTGCATTTCACAGAGCTATCCCTCAATGTTAATCGTAGACAAAAGAGAATAGAGAGTATGACACAGGCATTTTAAATCTCCAAATGGTGATTAATGATCAGGCACGGTTCCTGGTTGATAAAGGATAAGACAACCCCTGAGTAGCTTCACATCATCGCCAGCATCGGAGACCATGAGCTTCCAAATACCAGTTGTACAAGTCAGAGGATTTTAATGTCCTAAAATCGATACTGTGGTATGATCTGAACTGTCTGGAGCATGGCTAAGACATTATCAATAGTTATTACAGAGGAGAGATATGAAATATTCCCCAGCTGAGTTATGCTTATCTCCTGAGTGGTATACTAAGGGATAGACTCCAAAAATGTAAGGAAGACCCTGCCAAAATGCAATTGGCTTTTGTTCAATTTCATTAAAATTAAACATTTGTTTGTCTCCTTGATAAAAGGCCTCTTAGGTGCTGAGTTAGCAAACTTGGATGTTCAGCTGAGACACCAATGTGTGAATTGAAACTTTTTGACGGGCCATTTCTGCCCAGACAGATTATTTCAAATCACTCTCCAGATCGTTCATAAAAACATCAGTGTTGCAATTTGAAAAAACAAAACATTGAGCTGGTTCAGACAGTTAAATGAGTCATTTATATGTAATTCATGTTGCTTCCTTGCTAGCTTTGGACGATCTATGGTAATACAATTTCTCTGTCTTCACCAGAAACCACAGCACACTCATGCACCGTAGCTTGATTATAATTTTCCCCGTCTTCAACAGAAACCACAATACGCTCACACAACATAGCTTTATTATGCCTTTGCTTCTAAATAGAGCACATACAACTTTAGCAGAAAGAATGTGGTTGCTTAGCGACAATTGCACCTAGCGACCAAAGAGCTTGGAGACTAATGAAGGACCTGTGCTCTCCCCCACCCCCATCAACATGAGTTTTCTATGGTACAAGTGCCTCCCTACTCCAGCTCCTTACACTTCCTTTCTAGCTTTCTCCTGGCACATAAAGGTTACCGAGAAACCCACCCATACCTTCTCCTGGGGGTTGGGATTTTTCAATCACATCCAGTCCAATTTGTGGGGGAGGATTTGCAACAGCACTCCACTTACTTTCAATGCCACTTTTTTGTCGGGAGATTGCTGCTCTTAAACAAGGGAGGCACAGAGGAAACAGTATGAATTTCTATTTTGGAGCAAGCTTGAAATGCTGGGGAACCAGCAGATTAGCTGAGGGAAGCTGTCCATACCAAATCAGTTCACTGGCCCAAGTATTGGCTACCCTGATTGGCAATTCTCTATTATCTAATAACTGCAGGGACTTCAGACAAAGGAAGGTCTTCTCCATTGCTTTAATTCTGGTGCTGGGTAGGACCTTTGTCATGTCTAGCAACTGTGCTGTGTCACTAAGCAAAGACAGTCTGTGTTCTAGGAAACAAAAGTATATATAAGTTGTTTTTTTTTGCTTATTTGTATGCCGCCCTTCTCCAGGAGGGACTCAGGGCGGCGAACAACTCAAAGGGGAAAGGGAACATAAACAACAGTACACATAATTAAAATACACGAAAATCACACAGCCATACCAGTCGAGAGGGGAGGGGAACTCATCAACCCCAGGCCTGCCGGCACAGCCAGGTTTTGACGGCTTTCCGGAAGGCCTGGAGAGAGGTGAGGGTCCGGATCTCCGCGGGGAGTTCATTCCAACTCATGTGAACTCATGTTAACTCATGTGAAAAACTAGGATACCCATTTGAAATGTTTGACATTTTCAACATATTTCAACACATATAGCTACAGGTAGTTCTCGTTTAGAGACCCACTCATTCAGTGACCATTTGAAGTTATGACAGTGATGAATGAGGAGACTTTGAACTAGTCCTCTAAGATGCACTGTTGCAACATCCCTACAGCTGCATTAGGAACCGTGACCCGTCAAAAGCGCGGACGGCAAAAGCGCGATCGACAAAATCGCGCCTTTGAGGTCATCACAGCGCGACGAAAAAGATCGAAAAATTCAAATAAAAATTAATAAAAATTAAATTAAAGCAAGCCGATTCACATAAAGGTAAGGGTTAGGGTTAGGGTTAGGGTTAGGTTAAGGGTTAGGGTTAGCTTTAGAGCATTAGCGTTAGCGTTAGGGTTAGGATAAGGGTTAGCGTTACGTTTTTCGTTACTTTAACAGTTAGGTTTAGGGTTAGGTTTAGGGTTAGGTTAAGAGTTAGGTTTAGGGTTAGGTTTAGGGTTAGGTTTGGGGGGCTTAGGGTAAGGTTTTCGCTTTATTTTTACATTTTTCGATCTTTTTCGTTGCGCTGTGATGACGTCACAGCGCGCTTTTGTCGAGCGCGATTTTGTCCTACGCGCTTTTGTGGTGGAACCATTAGGAACGGGGGGCTTGCCAACTGGCACAGATTACAATGGTTGCGGTATCCCACAGTCATCATAAATTGGCATGGTCAAGTGATCAAAGACTGGTAAACTGTTACAAGTAACGTATACTTGAGGTTGTTCCTGCTAAATGGGACAATGTCAGGTAGCAGAGCCAAGACTGCACTTGCTTTTTCCACAGAAAACCATGACATATCTGTTATTTTGTTGTTGTTGAATGAATGATTGTAAAGTTTTTCAGTTTTTCATTTGTTCAGTGACATCATCTTTATCTTTCTATACTGTTTTAATGAAGATAAAATATTGGTTAGGTAAGCTCCCCATTGGGAGAGCAAGTACATTCAGTGAAGCATTGCGAGAATGTTGTTGGAGAACACACAAACCAGCATACAGAGACACTGCAGTTTAAATAGGTTTTTACTTTCATGGAAATAGAGGTATCAGAGTCCATCAAACAGTCCAAGTCATACACGGATAAGACAGTCAGTCATCAACGTATTTCAGTTAAGGGATAATCCAAATAACATAGTCCAATATCATATAATCAGTTCAGTACTCAAAGTTTGCTAGCAGTTGCAAAACTTACAATAGCTCATGGCACTTTCTAACAGCCAGCTTCCAAAACACTCAGATCAGATCAACCCAGCATCTAACAAACAGAGAGCTAACAGTCATTCTGGCTCCCTCTTATGGCTGATTGAGGAAAACAGCAACCAATCACATTTTTCAGTATGATTTAAAGAAACAGGTATAGCATTGCTATATGATTTATATATTGCCAACCCAACCGTTAGAATTATATTCCTAACAGGTATGTCCAATCAAGATATGAAAAAGATGAAAGGGAGTATGGATTTAACTTAGGAAGTTCAGAGTTGGATAAGATACTTATGGGAAAGAAAGAAAGAATAATCAAGGAACTATATTAAGAACTATGCTACAAGAAGAAGTGGTTAAAGACACAATGTTAACTTGGGCAAAGAATTTTGGCCATACGATTGAATTAGAAAAGTGGCAACAACTATGGGAAAGGAATTATAAATGAACCATGTCAACAGCTTACAAAGAAAACTTATACAAAATGTTTTACAGATGGCACATGTCACCCGGAAAACTAGCAAAGATGTTTAAAGACAAGTCAGCAAAATGTTGAAAATGTCAACAAGCAATAGGTTCATACTATCATATGTGGTGGACATGCGCAGAAGCAAGGAAATATTGGACTAAAATAAGAGTATGGTTAAAGAAAATGTTACAACAAGAAATAGAATTTAGACTAGAGGTATTTCTACTAGGTATCATCCCAGAGAAATTCAAGAAAGAGGATATTTATTTGATTATACATGTAATTACAGCAGCGAGAATCGTATTTGCTCAAAATTGGAAATTAAATAAGCTACGAACAGATGAAGCGATAATAAAAAAGATATTAGATTGTGCAAAGATGAATAGGTTGACAATGAAAATAAAGGATAAAGAGGAATTAGAGTACTTCAAGACATGGAGAAGATTTTATGATTGGCTAGAGAAAACAAGCTAGAAAAGAAAATAGGGAGAAGATAAAGTACCCAGACGACACACTATTAAATGGAAAAAAAAGGGGGGGGAGAAGGGGAAAACAGAAAAGAAATATTAAATATATATGTATATATTCCACAGCGAGATATAAATGGGGGGGAAACATAACTAGGGTAGACTAGCAAAGGTAAGGGAATAAGAAATAATACTAAATTATATTTGGGTTGGCGGAAATACCATCCCAAGGAAACATAATCTGAGATTTGAAACATACACCAACAATAATAGAAAAAGAAAGGGAGAGAGGAGGAAAGAAAGAAAGTAAGATGGGGGAAAGAAGAAAGAGGTAAGGAGAGGAGAATGGAAGGAAGAGAAAGAGAAGGAGAGAAGGTAGGAGGGGGAAGAGGAAACAGTAGGAGAAAGGTAAGCAAAGAAGAAAGGAGAAGGAGAGGAGGAAGGAAGGAAGAAAGTAGAGAAGGGAGGGAGAAAAGAAAGGGAAAACAAGGAGGAAGGAGGTGTTACAAAAGGAGGAAGGGATGGCAAATAAAACAACCCAAACTGTACACTAGAACCTATTAAATGGAATAATAAATGTATAAGAATGATAAATATAAAGAAGAACAACAATTATGTGAATATATACTTCATATATACTACAATGGTGTGTAAGAGAATAAAAATAAATAAATAATTAAATAAATAAATAATTATTTGGATAAAAAAATATTGGTATGTCCACCTATGTTGAACAAGGAAAAAAAAATCACAGGAAGGGTACTTATTGTTTCATATGACTGTGTGCAAACATAATAATAACCATCCAAAACTGTCATACAAATTGAACCATAAAATTGATGAATAGCAAGAGTCAGGTTGGACCAAAGGAAGTATTTATTCACAATCTTCAAAAATGAACTCACAGACTATGTATACTGCAGCTTAATGTGGAGACAAGATCTTAAAAACCCATCAGGAAAATTCATGGTGCCCACCACAGACCTTTGTACTTGGTCATAACAATCAATGGAATCTATGTGTCCAAAAACATTGCACCTCCAAGTACCACTTGGAATCAGCATGGAAGGGTACTTTTAAGTACTTCTCAGTACTTAGGATCAACAAAATCAACGATCAATGTCAACAAAAGAGCATACACGCATTAGAAGGTCAGGTTGGATACAACGTTATTGGCAAAGCCAAGGAAGCTAAGACAATGATCTGCACTGGGAGATCATGACTAGAAACCTAAAGGTCAAAGTACAGGTATGTATGTAGTACAGATGTAGGGAATAATACTCTAGGACAGGGGTGTTCTGACCTAGGCTTCCCCAATAAGCAGGAAACAAATCCTAGTCCCGACAAAAACCCGTTTATTAGATGAATGCGAATTCCTCTCATTCACATTCAGCAAAGGCTTGGTAAACAGTCTTTCAAAGGTGAATGTATGACCACAGACCTTATCTAGCTTAGAAAGCTTCCATGTAAATATTTTACAAATCCAGCGCTGTGCAAGGAAAGACTTGGCACAGAGCAGGGCTGGGTTTCAACCGGTTCGCACCGGTCCCTGCGATCCGGTTGGTCGCCGAACCCAGAAGTAAGTAACTTCCGGGAACGGCGAAGCCCCCCCCGCGCCCGCGCGCGCCCGCACACCCGCGCCCGCTCCTTACCCGGTTTTTTTGAATTTCGCGCTTTCCACGCATGCGCAGAACGCCTCGCGATCCTCCAGGAGCAGCTGGAGCATCGCGCAGACGCTAATACGCACGCGTGCGCCATGTGCGTGCGCGAGGACGTCGCGTGCATGCGCGAGGACGTCGCGTGCGTGCACGCGCGCGTCGCATGCGTGCACACGCGCGCCGCGTGCGTGCGCGAGGACGCCGCCGGCCTCGTTCCAACCGATCCGGTTGGAACGGGGCGAGAAACCCACCCCTGGCACAGAGTCTCTGAGATTCACGGACAGATCTTCACACTCCTGAAACGAATGAACAAACGAATTGTTTCCTCCAAAAGTCCACTCTTCCCTTTCGCTCTTCTTTTGTTTCCTATGGGAGGGGCCATTCACTGTCCACCTGTGCCCTTTCTCCCAAGTCAACTCTGATTTCTTAGCTGTTCTTTTCTTCTGGCAGCTCTGTGCATGCGCACACTGGGAACAGGCTCCAGCTGTTCCTCTGCCTCACTGCTGTCTAGCTCCGAAGGCAGATAAGAACTGCCAGACAGTCTTGGCCCCATCTCTGCCTCCGATGCAGAGCCCTCGTCCGAGCCTTCCCCAGCCTCCAGGACTGGCATATGTTCCTCCCCAACCTCCTCACTGTCCGACTCTGCTGCCAGTTCTGCTGGCTGCTGGAGGACCACAACAAGGGGTGTCAAACTCGTGGCATCACGTGATATATCACAACTTTTCCCCCCTTCGCTAAACCGGACATGGGTGTGGGCAGCATGTGACATATCCGGCCCACAGGCTGTGAGTTTGACAACCCTGATCTAGCACAATTGTTTTAAACCAGGAATGACACTTGTGGAGAAGCTCCTCGTTTCAAATATCCTTTCTCTTCTTACAACATTCTCCAAACCTCTCACTACCACGGAATTTAAATTTAAATGTTTCGAGATTGGCCATGGTTCTACAGCTTGTACAAAATGAATCCAAAGACATGGGAAGCAATACAAGATCCACTTCAAATGTGAACATTCTCTTGTTTAGCTCCCACATTTTTTTCTTTGCGGATGAATGCCAAATAGATAGGATTTCTCACTTGCACATATTTTTTCCCTCCTGACTCAATTTCATATCACATAAATTAAAAATGCCTTGAGTGAACAGCCAACCTTCACTTTCCATTCCTGGGAGCAGGAGAGAGAATTTGCATCTTCAATCACTGAAAATACTGCAAAACCCTATACAAATTGCATACAATCTGGACATGACTGAAAATGTTTACGAATACTTCTTAAGATTCTCAGGTTGTTCTTTTGGTTCTCCTTCCTTCCTTCCTTCTTTCTAGGTAGCATGCAATTGCAAACCCATTAATTTATTTTAAAAAACACACACATACAGCTTCTTAATGGCAAGCAGTGAGTCACCGCCACCTCCCTCTATAATTCCTCTCTAACCCCTGATGATACTTTGTGCTGTATCTGAGAAGAAACTTGGGGGGGGGGGGGTAGGGAGAGAAACAGCTTCCAACTTTGGCACCAGGAGTTTCTTTCAGAGCTTCTTATGCAATGTGTTATGAATCCAGGTGTGGGAGGAAAAGCAGAACTAGGAATTTAAGAGTCTGTGTGCGGGTGTGTGTCTGTGCATGCGAAGGAAAGAATGCTGTTTAGATTAATTTAGCCAGCTGGATTTGAAAGCCTACTGTTCTTCTCGATGCTCAGAACAGACAGTTTAAAAGGGAAAAAAAATAATTAGAGCGGCTGAACATGATAGACAAAAAAAATAAAATAAAAAGGATCAGCAACTTTGCCTATTCTAAAACACTCTCAATTATTGCATTACTGAAGCAACATTTATTTCCGAGCTTCTTCCTACCGATTTCATGTTTTCAACAGATCAATTCTTGCATTGTTTTTAAAATCAAATAATGTCTCTGAAGATGAATCTTGTGCCATGCAAACTATGATTAGGGGGCATGGTGTAAGTATGGTATGCTATTTTTTTTTTTAAAAAAGCAAGATTTAAAAGAATGAATTCTGCGAAAGATTTTTTTTAAACAAATGGAGACTTAGTACAAAGCGGCCAGGAATTATGCTGCTCTAAATAGAATAATGAAGATATTAATTCAAATCTCATTCATTTGAAATGTAGCCATTATGAGTTTGTAAACCTCTTCAAAATGATTAATATCATATATAAAATATATGATATTTTATATCATATCATATAATTTTTTTTTAACATACCCACACATATCTCAAAGGTGGGTTTCTGCCGGCATTACTGCCTGTTCGCTGCAAGTAAAATTTTGTGTGCATGTGCAGAACATTTAAAAAGGTCAAAAAAAGATGTCACGGTGACTGGGGAACCAGTTTGGGGGCGTAGTAAGCATGCCATCCCTACCGGTTCGGAGACCCAGTCGTCATTTCCACTACCGGTTCCACCAGATCGGTGTGAACTGGTAGAAACCCACCTCCAATATATATATATATGTATATACCAGTCTAATATACGTACACAAATTCACACACACACACACACACACACACACACACACACACACACAAACAAAAATTTCAAATGGGAAGATAAAGAAACTAATAAATGGCTTCTAATCATCTTCACAGCATTTATAAGTACAATTGTAAATTTATCTCTTATTCTAATCTATGGTTATAACAGGACTCTCTTTTTCCCCGTAATCTATGCTGCCTAATCATCAATATCACAAACCTTTTTTGTCTGTTAATTCAAAAAAGGTTTCCGGTCAACAATAAACGTAAGTATTGTCTTTTTTTGATGAAAGAAGCCAATTTGGACATCTTAGCAAGTTCCATCATTTTCTTCCTCCATTGTAGGTAAAGCCAAATTTTTCCATCTTTTTGCACACAATAATCTGTCTGTAGTTATCATATAAAAAAACAAACTTCCATGTCAATTATACATTAATCTTTAAAAGACTATCCGAATCAGTATATGTACTTGAATCTAAAATTTTCTAGCTTTTTTATACATCCATGAAGCATGATAAAATACTCCTTCTTGTTGTTCACATTTGTAAGATAACTTTGAAATGCCTTTATACATTTTAGATAATGTATTTGATGACATATACCAATGGTAAAATCATTAGTTTCCTCTGTGAATAACAAAAAACAAAAACTGGAATGTTACTACATGTATACTTATAAAAATCAGCTGTATTGCTTAAGAAAAAAGCAATAGAGGATACTTTGACAAAAACTATTCATAATGAATAACAAATAGCATTTTGAATTCTCTAAATACTACAAAATACTTTAAATATGAAGTTCCTTGGAGTTAATCTAGATTTGAAGGAGACCTTATTTACATAGAGTATGTTACGTAAGGTCTCCTTCAAATCCAGATTAACTCCAAGGGACTTCATTGTCTCAGGCACATCATTTTCTTGGAACAAAAAAGAAGTGTTTGTTCCTGAAATGTTTTTTTCCAGTTCTGTTCCTACTATGCATCCCTTAGATTTCTTAGTGGTCTCCCATCCAAGTACTAAGTCTAACCAGCTTTCCAAAATCAGTCAGATCTAAGTAGTTTCTATGTACTACTAAAACTCCCCCGCTGTGTTTATCTATTTGTATCCTCACATTGGCTGAAATAGTGATTACAGCACAACAATTTTTTGAATTAATATACTTAAAAACCGCTGACCTAAAGAATTTCTAAAAATTTGCAGGAACATTTGTGGAGTTCAAAGCACAGAAGAGTTTATTATTGCTACTTGTACTCAAGAATCCAGTCAACTAATGATCAAAGCCAGTGGTGGGTTCCTAACCAGTTTACTACCGGCTTGCTTCGTTGGTGTGCCTGCCGCGCATTGCTGCACATGCACAGTTGACTGAAAATTGTTCTGCGCATGTGCAGAAACATGCTGGTGATGGCAGAAGAGCCCGAGGAACCAGTTTGGGGGCGTAGCAGGCCTGGGTCACTGCCCGTTCCAGCGACCCAGGCTGCCATACTACTACCAGTTTGGCCGAACTGGTCTGAACTGGTAGAAACCCAGCACTGGTCAAAGCTAAATTGGCACTAGATAAGGATCAAGAGAATTCACAGGGGACTTGGTCTCATGACAATGCAATGATTCCAAACTGATGAGATGTTTAACTCTGCCTTCCAGCTCAGCCTGCTCTTCTCTCTATCTACTTCTAGATAAGTAAATATTGATTTATTATTGATGTTCTTTTATCACTACAATTAGATGACCACACAACTCTCCAGCATTGTGATAAAAAATTTGATCAGCCTAAAATTTAATGTTAATTCTGGTTACATCAAATGGCACTACATTTTTCTTAAAAGGTGACCTAATAGGTCACTGAGTTGTCTAATATATCTAAACTTACCAAATTAACAGATGGAGACAAAAATTCCCTTAATCAAATTGTAATAGAAAATGAAATTACGTAATGTAATAATTTTTATTCTTGAATATTATAAACATTACACACACACACACACACACACACACACACACACACACACACACAGACAGACAGACAGACAGACAGACAGACTTAGATATTTAGAAACTGGCACAAAAAATCCTGAAAACAGTATTCTGGATTCTGCTAAATCCTACTGGACCTTGAATCAGGTGAATTGTTATTTGGAGAAATTATTACAAAGGATTGGCACCGTAAACATGATTAAAGAAACATGAATAGTACTGTGTCTTGTGAAAGCTTAAAAGAGAATTCATGGTAACACATTTGTAAGTGCTTGACAAACAACTGCAACAAAAATGACTGCTTTCCCTAAAATTTTATTTATGTTTAAATAATCCTAACTCCCTTGTTTATTACTTGGTTTCCTACATAATTATATATGATTATAAAAAAACAAATGTTTGGTGGAAATTTAGTATACTACACCTGAAATATACAAATAGGCATTGATGCTTGTTATTTAAGACAAACAAGTAATCAAATAACTAAAAAACAACTGCATCCAATTCTGGTCATCACAATATAAAAAAAGAGGTTGAGACTCTGGAAAAAGTGCAGAGAAGAGCAACAAGAATGATTAGGGGGCTGGAGGCTAAAACATACAAAGAATGGTTACAGGGCTATGTCTAGTCTAATGAAAGGGCTAGGGGAAACATGTACTAGAAATGATCCAACATTTGAAGGGCTCCTACAAAGACAAGGGGATCAGCTGTTTTCCAAAGCACCAAAAGCCAAGACAAGAAAAACTAACTAAAGAGAGAAGCAACCTAGAATTAAGGAGAAAATTCCTAACCTTTAGAACAATCAACAATTGGAATAGCTTGTCTTCAAAAGTTGTGAATGCTTCATCACTGGCAGCTTTCAAACAAAAACTGGAAAACTGTTTGTCTGAATAGCAATAGCAATAGCAGTAGACTTATATACCGCTTCATAGGGCTTTCAGGCCTCTCTAAGCGGTTTACAGAGAGTCAGCATATTGCCCCCAACAATCTGGGTCCTCATTTTACCCACCTCGGAAGGATGGAAGGCTGAGTCAACCCTGAGCCGGTGAGATTTGAACCGCTGAACTGCTGATCTAGCAGTAGCCTGCAGTGCTGCATTTAACCACTGCGCCACCTTGGCTCTGAATGGTTGAGCAGAAAGTTGGACTAGAACCCAACTTTCCAAAGTCCCTCCCAACTCTATTATTCAATGTTCTGTTCAGCTCAGCACTCAAAAGACATACATTAGGTCATGTTGAATCACAGATAGACTGTCAGAATGATAGCTACAATTGTGAATCAATGTTTTAAAATTGTCATTGAAGTCTGGAAATAAGTTCTTCTCCTGAACCATCCCCTGATTTCCTGTTCCTTAATGACCTATATTTTAAAAATAAATGTGATCCATTCAACTTATGGGAAAGTATAGGACTCTGCAAAAAAAAAAAAAATGGTTCTGTTTTTGTCCAGACAGCATTAGCTCCTGATGACAGTCTGCATGAGTCCCTGCAGTGTTCTTGGCAAGATTTCCAAGGTGTTTGCCACTGACTCCTTCCTAACGGTGAAAGAAAAGGTTCTGTGTCTTAACCACTGTCAAACTTGCTCTCTGTTCTCTGTACTAACAACACAGCATTCCTGTAGGATAGGATAGGATAGGATAGGATAGGATAGGATAGGAGAGGAGAGGAGAGGAGAGGAGAGGATAGGGTAGAGTAGGGTAGGGTAGGGTAGGGTAGAATGGAATGGGATAGGATAGGATAAAATCTTTATTGATTTAATTATTTAGCCAAAGCAAAAGCATAAAACTAATAAGCAAGTAGCTGCAGTGAAAACAACAGGATGTATTCATAGTAAATTGTATAGTTAATCCCAATCTGCTATAAATGTTCTGCTCCCTTTGAGATGGCATTTGATATGAAAAGGGTGAGTGATATGGAGATTTGTTCCCTGCAAAAAGTTACGCAGTTTTTCCTGGGGCCCCAGCATTTTTTAGTTTTTAAATAAGACTCTAAATAAGCAGCCTTTTCTGCAGCGTACAGTCAGTAATCAAAAAGAATATACCCAATATCATCAATGTTAGATGCTCCACAAATACACAGCCTTTCTTCAAATGGAACTCCATGAAATCTCCCATATCTTACTATAGAGTCTAATTGTTTGAAGCTCTTTTGAAATGCCGAGACATCTAAGTTGTTAAATACTTTTCTGACTGTGAGGGTGATGAATGCATACTGGATGCATTGTCAGAAGACTGGATCATAAGTTCCAAGTTTCAAATGAGACAAACATAGTAGAGATTTTTTTTCTCAAGCTTATCAAAACTTACTAATCAAAAATGTTAAGTTATAAAGAAAGATACAAGTCCACTTCACTTTAGATCAGTGGTTCCCAAACTTGGCAACTTTAAGACTTGTGGACTTCAACTCCCAGAATTCTCCAGCCAGCTCCTATGCCACCTGGAATCAAGAATTCATTGCATCTAATAATGGGTTTGGCCTCCTATGACCAGTTCGCCTGAACTGGTAGCAGAAATCACGGGTGGGCTTGCCCACCAACCCAGGTTCTATGCCATGCTATTTAGGCATGTTTTTGAGGCTGGATGCATGCGCAGAAGGCACAAACACGAGCAAAGAGCATGCACGGAAGGCCGGGTGCATGCACAGAAGGGGCAAGCATGTGCACGGAGAACCAATGGTAACAAAATGTGAAAACCACCACTGGGTTCCAAGCTTGTTTCAATTTAGTTTCTGGACGTTTTGTTACCCTACCAGGGAACATCATTAGCAGGATTTTCTTGTCCTATTCTCCCTAGCTTATATGTAAATGTCTTGTGTGCCAGTGTGGTCTGCCAGTGTGGTCTGCCAGTGTGGTCTGCTGGCTGGAGAATTCTGGGAGTTGAAGTCCACAAGTCTTAAAGTTGCCAAATTTGAGAACCACTGCTTTAGATGAAAGAAATTATTTCAGTAATATACAGAACGTCTATATAAAGGCGGTCTTATAGGTCTTTAAATAGTGTCAGAAGAGGACCTGAACTGGATGAGTCAGCTGGACAAAGTATAAACTTCCTTTTCAATCTATTTTAGCAAGTCATCAGAAGCCAAGTATAAAAATAAGTCATAGATGGTACTTTGAAAACTGCTTTACATTAACCATTCTAGATTGTATCGGAGAGTTTATAATGACATAGATGCATACTGTTATCTCTGACTGCAATAGCCCTTTAATTACTCTCTTTATTTTGATTATTAGTTTATAAAATTTGGAAAAATTACACAATATTAACATTTATATTAACATTACCAAGACAAGCCAAAGAGATGCTGCACAAGGAAGCCACACAATTTCTGAAGCGAGATGCTAAATTTAAAATAGCAAAACATTGGAAAACTGAAGTACATTTTTCTTTGATTGGCAAAATGTGAAGACAACAGGGGACAGTCTAAAAAAACACCTCTAATTATTATTTCATTCCATTTCGATTTCAAGGTTTTTAGTTCTATCAATAAAGTAATCCTGATAAATTTCCTCTATCTATGCAAGAGATACCATATTTATTGATATTGTTGGTTTTCCATTCCAGACGCCCAATGCTACATACACAGCAGACTCCATTTTTCCCTCATAACCCCTGTGTAGTATGTCAGAGTGAGAGAGAATGACTCGCTCAAATTATGCACAAAATTTCCATGGCTAATGATGGATTGAACTTGCCAGGCTCTGGTCTAAATCCAACACATCTACTTAGATTTCCTGAATCCAAAAAGGAACATCTTGAATATTGGTTGCTAGGGAGCAACAGTGGAGAAAGACTTTTATAGCTCATCTTGTACAAGGTGAACTTCTCTTGACCACTGGGTGACTCTGGATGCTGGATGAGGAGGCCCTCCAACCTGATTCCACAAGACTCTCTTTATGTTTCTATGTTCATGCCCCATGTTATCAAATGTTTCTTTATACACTAATGTGTTCTGACCCCCCTCTGTGCTCGTTCACAAACGACAGCCAGACAGAACTTCAAAGGAAATATCTTTATCAGTCCCGGCTCAAGCTGGCTGTGAGCCCAAAATAAACATAGATAAAGTCTCTGGCAAAACGTTACACAGCAAATGCAAAAACAAAACTCTTACAGCAAACCAGGTTTACAGAAAGCAAATCACTTATCCAAGTGCCTCTTTGAATCATGAACACAAACTCAAACAGGAACGGAACTGAACTCACGAACAAACGAACGACGAAGGAACGACGTTGACTTCTGCAACTAAGGCGTGGCACCATCAGTCTTTTATCTGCAGGAGAAGACCCTAACGAGCAACAGCGGCTCAATCCTGCATCCCGAAACAACTCACAGGTTTCTGCTGAGTCATAACACTATCCCCCACCGCAGGGCCCTTCCCCCGGGTCTGACAGTCCGGATGCAGTCGGAATGGATTGTCCATAAAATGGCCCGCACTCATTTCCTGTGTTTCCTCCTTCGTGATTCCCAAATACCTGCAGGAACCTTCCCCTTGATCCAATGTTCCCCAGGTATCCGGTGGCCACCACGTCTCCTCCTGCCTTTGCGGCGTCGACGCCCATCCAGGGTCCTCCACCCTCTCCAAGGCCAAACCACCAGCCCCCGTACTGTCGGAGTCTGGCTGCAGCTCTAACAGCTCCGGTCGGGCCCTAACACCCTGTCCAGGGTTCTCCACCCTCTCCAAGGCTGACCCACCAGCCCCGTACTGTCGGAGTCTGGCGGCAGCTCTAACAGCTAAAAATGAGGATCCAGATTGTTGGGGGCAATATGCTGACTCTGTAGACTGCTTAGAGAGAGCTATAAGGCACTGTGAAGTGGTTTTATAAGTCTAAGTACTATTTCTATTGTTATCTTGGGAGATGGCCCAGAGATGCTGCCTACTTGATGGTAGGTGGGGCAAGAAGAAACCCTCCCTAATTCTTAGGAATAAAGGGGATGGGGATTTGTCCACGTAGTTCATAACTTATGACTACAATTGAGCAGAAAATTCCTGTTGCTAAGTGAGACATTTGTTAAATGATTTTTGGCACATTTTACAACCTTTCTTGACAGTGGTTAAGTGAATCACTACAGTTGCAAAGTTAGTACACGGTCGTTAAGTGAATTTTGCTTCCCTATTGACTTTACTTGTCAGAAGATTGTAAAAAAGTGGTCACATGACCCCGGGACACTGCAACTGTCATAAATATGAATCAGTTGCTGAACATTCAAAGTTTGATTATGTGACTGTGGGGATGTTGCCATGATTGCATGAAAAACAGTCATGAGTCACTTTTTTCAGTGCCATTGTAACTTTGAATGGTCGCTAAATGAATGGTTGTAAGTCAAGGACTGCCTGTACTTTCAAACTTGCAAATTTCTGTGACTGTAACCTTACAATAAAGTAGAATGAGCTAATCTGGTCATATTTCCTGACTGGGTTATCTGATAAGGCTGACATGAAGTCACTGGGATTTTGGTTGGTTCTATCAGGCAGGTTTTCTTTTATTGTATTATGCTGCCCAGAGTGAATTTTTAACAGTTCATATCCTAAAGAAGCCCTGTTTCTCAACCTGAAGTGCACACATCAGAACGTTGCCAAGGTTGAGAAACTGCCCTAAAGCACCGAGAAATAAGATTTGGCTACCCAAGTTCATATTTTGGAGAACTTCCTCTGACTGTTGGCTGTTCCTCTTCATTCTGAGAGCAGTTATAACAGAACAGAATATAACAGAATAACAGAGTTAGAAGGGACTTTGGAAGTCTTTTAGTCCAACCCCCAACTGCTCAAATAGGAAAATCTATACAATTTCAGACAAATGGTTGTCCCATCTCTTCTTAAAAACCTCCTGTGTTGGAGCATTCACAACCTCTGGAGACAAATCATTCCACTGATTAATTGTTCTCATTGTTAGGAAATTCCATCTTAGTTCGAGGTTGCTTCTCTCCTTGATTAGTTTCCATCCATTGCTTCTTGTCCTGCCTTTAGGCGCTTTGGAGAATATCTTGACTCCCTCTTCTTTTTGGCAGCCCCATATAGATTTGAACTGAAAGGCCAGTGATTAAAATGGCACATCATCATTTCAAAAAGCAAAAGACTTTCCAGAATTGCCTACAAATGGCACCCACACCCACCTGCGCGTGATGTGCTTACCACCCAGTTGGTGACCTTCACCCTAACCCCTTCTCCCAAATATTGTGTAGCCTTTGGCTATATGCTTCGTGTAAAGCTCTTATTTTATTTTACTCTATGCTTCGCTACAAGAGGAAAAGATCTCCATATGCTGATCAGTGGGATAGGAACTGAATAATGTTTTTGCTTTTAGTCCTGGATCAGAACAATTTGCAATGTAAAATAAAATATGTGAGAAGACGTTCCTCCTTGCCCCTTTGTTAATTCTGTCACAATCTCGCTTATGTTGCTCGAAGTATCTGCCAAAAAATAGTCTGTTATGAGTTGGTATTGCATATTCACATATTTAAATTCAATTAACTATTGAGTGCTTTGTGGGCAATTTCCTCCCCATTCTCTTAAATGTTATGTAAACCTACATTGACTAACAAAACACTGAAAATAAAAATCAGGATTAGAACAAATGAAGCAAGCATATGTAAAGGATATCTGAGATAAAGGATATAATAATAAATTTGATATCTTAAAGGAAGTACTGTACATTATAGGGGAATGCAGCCATCTAGTACCCATTCATGACAGCACATAACACCTCCCACTCATGTTCACCAGCAACTGCTACTGAGAGACATGACACCTCTGTTACTGGAAGAAATAGAGGGCTATTATCATTGCTAGCCATTATGGATTTGTCTTACTCCCTCTAAAGAAATTCAGGTTTAGCATTGCTGGTAGAAAGTACTCCAATTTAACTGGGGACTGATGAAAAAGAAAAGTATTTCCTTTCATTAGCTCTGAACCTCCCACCATTCAGCTTCCTTAGATGACCTTGGATTCTGTGTGATGTAGATGGAAAAAAAAAAGAAAAAAAAGAGGGGGGGGAATCAAGAATAGGATGTTGTGCAGGGGATTTTCCAAGTGAATTAAACCCTGTGTTGATTTATCTATAGACTTCATTGAAGCTCAACACTTTCATCTATTTATTTCAGTTTTGAACCAACTCAATGCAACATGAATGTGTTACTATGTGCAGATAGCATGAAAAGACAGGACAATAATCACTGAGTGTGTTAGGTGTGCAAAGCAGAGATAGAAGTGGAGACGTAAGATAATAAAACTACTAACTAAAACAGTTGTTTGATCATCTCAGCTACTTTTGAAGGTGGTAGCATGGATAACTTATAGTTCTGGGGGACTTTAACTTGCCTTCGCTCGGTGAACACTCTGATAGAGCGCAGGAGTTCATGGCTTCCATGACAGCCATGGGCTTGACTCAAGTAATTCAAGGCCCAACTCACTCAGCGGGTCACACGCTTGACCTCGTATTCCTCTCGGAGCAGTGGAGTTACGATCTTGGTCTGAGGGGTAATGAGATCATACCCCTGTCGTGGTCAGACCACTACCTACTGAGGCTAGACTTCCGGAGGCCAAACCCCCACCGTAGGGAGGAGGAACCGACCAGCTGGTTCCGCCCCAAGCGACTGATGGATCCTGTTAGGTTCCAGACGGAGCTTGGGGTTATTCCTGATACCCTCGCCCACAGTTCGGCGGAGACCCTCGTCGCTGCCTGGCACTCAGCAGCTTCGGAGTCTCTAGACCGGATTGCGCCGCTACGGCCCCTCCGGGTCAGCGGCCCCCGGAGGCCTCCTTGGTTCACTGAGGAGCTCCGGGAGGTAAAGCGCTGGAGGAGACGCCTAGAGCACTCGTGGAGGTCCGATAGGTCCGAGTCGAAACGGGCACTTTTAACAGCATGCACCAAGGAGTATATTCGGACCTTAAGAACAACAAAAAGAACATACATTGCCTCCTTGGTAGCGTCCGCCGAGTCCCGCCCAGCCGCCCTGTTTAGGATAACCCGCTCCCTCCTAAATAGGAGGGAGACGGGGGACTCCTTACAGGGTAAGGCTGAGGAGTATGTCCAGTTCTTGGCGGACAAAGTTGCCCGGTTTCGAGCGGACCTGGACTCCACCCCAGTAGATCCAGCCGAGACACAAGGAGAAAACTTGGCAAACCATCTCTGGGTTGAGTTTCAGGAAGTTGCCTCTGGGGATGTGGACAAGGCTATGCGAGCTGTGAGTGCCTCCACCTGCATACTGGACCCGTGTCCCTCCTGGCTGGTTGCCAACAGCAGTGAGGTGACACGAGGCTGGATCCAGGCGGTTGTTACCGCTTCTCTTCGGGAGGGGTACTTTCCCACCGCGCTCAAGACAGCGGTGGTAAGACCCCTCCTGAAGAAGCCGTCTCTGGATCCAGCTGTTCTTAATAACTATCGTCCAGTCTCCAACCTCCCCTTTGTAGGGAAGGTTGTTGAGAAGGTGGTGGCTCTCCAGCTTCAGCGTACCTTGGAGGAAGCTAACTATCTTGACCCCTTCCAGTCTGGCTTCAGACCCGGTTACAGCACAGAAACCGCTTTGGTCGCATTGACTGATGATCTCTGGAGAGCTAGGGATGGAGGCCATGCTTCCATCCTAGTTCTCCTGGACCTCTCAGCGGCTTTCGATACCATCGACCATGGTATCCTTCTGCGACGACTGCGGGAGATAGGGGTGGGCGGCACTGTCTTGCAGTGGTTCTCCTCCTATCTCTCGGACAGGTCTCAGTCGGTGTTAGTGGGGGGGCAGAGATCGTCCCTGAGGCCCCTAACCTATGGGGTGCCGCAGGGGTCGGTCCTATCCCCCCTACTATTTAACATTTACATGAAACCGCTGGGCGAGATCATCCGAAGGCACGGGATAAAATACCACCAATATGCGGATGATACACAGTTGTATCTGTCCGCCCCGTGCCAACTCAATGAAGCGGTGGACGTGATGAACCGGGGACTGGAAGCCGTTAAAGACTGGATGAGAGCAAACAAGCTGATACTCAACCCAGACAAGACCGAGTGGCTGTTGTGTTTCCCTCCCAAAAATTTGACCAACATACCATCACTCAGGCTGGGGGGACAAAATTTATACCCCTCAGAAAGGGCCCGCAACTTGGGAGTCCTCCTGGATTCACAGCTAACTTTTGACCACCATCTCTCAGCTGTGACCAGGGGGGCATTTGCCCAGGTTCGCCTGGTGCGCCAGTTGCGGCCCTACCTGAATCGGGAGGCCCTCACAACAGTCACTCGAGCCCTTGTGATCTTTAGGCTGGAATACTGTAATGTGCTCTACATGGGGCTGCCCTTGAAGAGCATCCGAAGACTTCAGCTAGTCCAGAATGCGGCCGCGCGAGTGATCGTGGGCGCACCACGGTTCGCCCACATAACACCGATCCTCCGTGAGCTGCACTGGCTACCTGTTGGTCTCCGGGTGCACTTCAAGGTCCTACTCACCACCTATAAAGCGCTCCATGGTAGTGGATCTGGCTATTTGAGAGACCGCCTTCTGCCAATTACCTCCCTGCGTCCCATCAGATCGCATAGAGTTGGCCTCCTCCGTATTCCATCTGCCAGTCAGTGCCGACTGGCGACTACTCGGAGGAGAGCCTTCTCTGTTGCGGCTCCGACACTATGGAACAATCTCCCCGTGGAGATTCGTACCCTCACCACCGTCCAGGCCTTCCGCACAGCCCTCAAGAACTGGCTAGCCCGTCAGGCCTGGGGATAATCTTATTTTCGCCCCTCCCGAATGCTGAGTGAATGTTGAGTTTTATTGTCTAATTTACTTTGTGCACATTTCTTTTTGGTATTGTCCTACACTCCCCTTCCTTTTTTGATTGTAAGCCGCCCTGAGTCCCCTCAGGGAAAAGGGCGGCCTATAAATAAATAAATCTACAAATCTACAAATCTATAACATCCAGGAGAAGATCCAGGAGAAAGTACTGTATCAGTGGTGGGTTGCAGGCAATACGCCCCAGTACGGGCGTATTGGAGCCTGCTTGGAGCACCGGAAACCGTTCCGGTACGGTGCTATGGAGGGCCCACCGGTCCGCCCGAGATCCTTACATGTCTTTTAAGTCTTCGGTGCTTCTGTGCACGCACATGAGGTGTAAAGTGCCTGCGCAACACTCCACTGAGCAGCTGGAGCATCGTAGAGGCTCATAAAGGCGCTAAGATGCATGCCAGCGCTGTGCACGTCCATGTGGATGCCAACGGGCCTGTTCCAACCATACCGGTTGGAACAGGATCTGGAACCCACCACTGTACTGTATTAACATTTTTTTAGAGCAGTGTTGACTTTTCGGACTCCTCACAGAAATAAATAAATCATGCAAAATTGAGAAAAGAGATTTTTTCCCCCACAAGGTGAAAAACTGTACAAGGCGACCTTCTTTTAGGCTCACCCAAGACTCAGGATGGGCAGAAATCTCTCCCCAGCACACCAGCCCTCCTCAGTCTTAGCTCAGTCTTGTACCCAGACAGACACGGGAGATCTTTAACTTACGTAACATCCTCTTACAAGATGTAGAGAATGCTGTTATATTTCCCCCAGAGGTATCATGTATGTATTTTTTTTTGCCCAGAATGATACTCTTAAAAGGAGTAAAATACATGTGAGGAATGTAGCAATGTCTTTTACCCAGAAAAAACAAAACCCATCATATGCACTGGCAGCTTATCTCTAACAATCAGCAGTTTGCGGTTAAGGATGTAGCTGAAACAGGATTTCAAGTCCTATCAGGAGTTTGCAAGGCATCTGAGTGGTTGCTCAGAACAAATCTTGATTCAGATGATGCCTTCTTGTCTCAGTGAAGCTGAAGGGGGCACTTTAGAACTGCCTCTAGTTTTGCCTTCTGCCGTTTGCTGCCTTAGCTTTCCCTCACCCTCATGATTCACGCCACCACAGATGGTCTCCATATTTGTCATTTCACAGCCTCCAAGCAAAAAAGAATTATCCTGCATCCGGAACAACAAGTCCTGACTGCCCGCCCTTTTTTTTTCTTCCTTCCCCCTTTTTTCCTTTCACTTTCTTTTTATAGTCATCTCCACTCTTTATGTTAAGCATCAAATGAAACTCACCAAATGGTTCTGATGGAAAGCACATTTAAATTCTTTCTGAGCTCCTCAGTTATTACCCAAGAATGATTCATTACTGCACACAGCCAACATTTCCTGTCAGGCTGCAAACCACTTCTCCGGAAGTAAACAGAAAAAAAAAAAGTACCATGCAACTGGAGCACAGCCACTGGGTGAGAGTTGCAAGCTGGACACTCATGTTGTGGCCAGATGGGTTACGGTGTGACTTCCAGATTTGGAGTCCTTTGACAGAAGGCTAAAAGTATTTCTGCTGTTGCTTCATAAAACTGCATTCCCTATTTCCAATTCATCATATTTCTTACGCGGTGTCTTGGAAAAGTTCAAAATAGCCATCCCAAACTGCATAGATAAATGTCTATGGGGATTCTCAGTCATCCAGGTTATGATTGCCCCAGTGGTGGTTTTTCGAAAGGCAAATAGGCTTTCTTTGTTTTTCTTTGAAGACATTTCGCTTCTCCTCCAAGAAGCTTCTTCAGTTCAGAACTGAAGAAGCGAAGAAGCTTCTTGGATGAGAAGCAAAATGTCTTCAAGGAAAAACAAAGTCCAGGTTCCTTTTGAAAAAGCACTTTTGTTCAAAATCGTCACTTTTAATCCATCTTCCTCATATCATGCCTTGTAGTTGTGTTTGACTGCAAATTCTCTCATCCGTATCTAGCATGTGAACAGCCATGTCAGCTAAAAATAAAGGATGCTGTGGTTCATTTTCTTTGCAGATGATACATTGAAGAAAGCTCACTCAAATTATAATTCTGAGCAAACATAAGCATGCTTTAAAATTTAAAATATTTAAAGATTATTCAAAATCTTTTTATAGAAAAAATCCTGTCCCAACCTTCTTATGTTGATGAGGTATTACTGCAGGCAACTAACAATAGCTTAATATGACACTATTATAAAATTAAGTTTAAATTACATTAAAGCAGAATGTTGTAAATAATGCATAGCCTTCATACAAAGCCTAGGGGGAAACACTTATTTTCTTACAGGTGGGCAAACTGCCCAGTCTGATTTGTCATAATAATAGAATAGCTCCTGAGAAGGCCCCACCTTTCCTCATCTCCATCCATCCATCCATCCATCCATCCATCCATCCATCCATCCATCCATCCATCCAAAATGGGATTACAGAAAAGACTATCCTAATTTTATCCTAGATTGTAACTGTTTAGGATTTAAATTGCTAGCATTAATAACAAGTGCAGCAATTGCAAGCTTGGAATGAAACTTTCAGACTTCACACATACTGTATATGGCAGGAATAAGAACTAATTTTAGACAGGCCTTTATCTAAAAACAAAACAATGTTATTTATCCCTTGAGAAGTACTGTATTTGACTTATACGGAAACATGGGTTTTTCATTCATTAATAAAGTAGAACACATAATTAACTGCATAATCTTTTCTTAAAAGCATTAAGAGGGAATATTACTTTCAGACAAGAGGCTGCATTTATAATGTTTTATTAGCTATTGGACTGCAAAAGGAATTATTTAAAATATATTCCCCCAATCCATCATCTAACACCATATGCTGAGATGGTCTTGGCTTATAGTTCACCACTTTTAGAATGAGGAACTGAGGTGATTAGCTCTTTTAAAAAGTGCTGGGATAGCAACAGCAATAGCACATAGACTTATGTGCCCCTTCACAATGCTTTACACCCCTTTCTAAGCAGTTTACAGAGTCAACATATTGCCCCCTGGGTCCTCATTTTACCCATCTCAGAAGAATGGAAGGCTGAGTCCCACCTTGAGCTGGTCATTCGAATTGCCAAACTGCTGGCAGCCGTCAGTCAGCAGAAGTAGCTTGCAGTACCGCATTCTATCCACTGCATCACCATAGCGCAGTGACGGTGAGTTCAAGGGGTCAGAACTATTGCATTAGTATGAAATAGCAAAGGTGTGCATGCCACTTGCATGCCTGTGCATAAAGACAGACAGACAGACAGACAGACACACACACACACACACACACACACACACACACACACACACACAGAGAGAGAGAGAGAGAGAGAGAGAGAGAATTTTCTGCTGACTCAGAAGGTATGCCAATTGATAAATCCTGACCAGCTTGCAACATGATCATTTAGGAGATAACTATAAGAAAATAAAACTCCCAGCTTTCATGCAACCACTGGTGCTTTGCTTCCCCTCTACAAACTTCCTAAACTCTTCCTCTCTGCAGAGACGCCTTATTCATTTTATTTGTATCTTGCCTTTTTATTGTTTTTATAAATAATTCAAACTCCTGGGGGCTTGGAATCCATGCTCCCTCCCAACACACATAGTTTTGTGAGTATTTTCAGCCTCTAAGAAACATAGACTTCTTGGAGGGATATTAAAGGCATGGCTAATTCTTTTTCCTTTGGGGATGGTTGGCTCATTTTTATTTGAAGAGTTTTCATTTTTAATTGATTTTTTTTTAAACAGAAAATGATTGTCTTCCAGAAAGAAGGAAGGAAGGAAGGAAGAAAATTAGTTAACTGTTCTGAATATTTCCATTTTGCAACCATGTTTTCCTGACAAATTTTGGGAGAGCAGGGACTGTAAAAATGGGACTCGGGCCACCTTCTGAGTTGCTTATCCTGTTTTGGGGGAGGGGAAACGGAATAGGCCCTCTTTAATAACGACTCATTTCTTGCTCAAAAACAGGCCAAGCAGAAGGAAGCCACACTGCATTATCATCATCACTGTTATTTTGAAGCCACCAATCTTGGACTGGAATATAAAGTTGCTGGAAACATTATGAACACTAAATACAAGGAAGCACCTTCAATAATAAAATACATTAATATCTGTAACATGATGGGATGGACAAAGCATCCTGATCACCACTTTTAATAATTTACTGAGCAAAAACAAAACAGACCCATATTTGGAGCTAGGGAAGTACCTTCAGAGTCCAGTAAGTTCATGAACAGCTTCTCTCTATGCCTCAGGGTCATGGACATCTCTTTCTAAAAGAGATTCAGAAACTGAATGTTCCCAAATGACTCTATTAAGAAGAGATTGGACAACCATTTGTCTGAAATGGTATAAAGCACGGTTGTCAAATTCAAGGCCTGAGGGCTGGATGCAGCCCATGGGGTGCTCAGATTTGGCCCACGGGATTGCCCTGGAAACAGCAAAAGACCGGCCCGCAGTGCCTCAGCCAGGAAAAATGGACCTCAGGAGGACCGCATGGCTCTATTTTCGCTGGCACAGGGCTGCAGGAGGCCATCATGGCTGGAAACAGAGCTCAAGAACCCGTTTTCGCTGGCAGAGTGCTCGGGTCAACATAGGCACCCGCGACACGAGTGACATCAAGCTAGCCAGGTCCACCCTGGCCACACCCAGCCTGGCCCCGCTGAGGTCAAACACAACCCTGATGCAGCCCTCAATGAAATTGAGTTTGACATCCCTGATATAGGATCTCCTGCTTGAGCAGGGGGTTGGACTAAAACACCTCCCAGGTCCCTTCCAACTCTGTTATTCTATTCTTCTGTTATTCTGTATGTATTCTGGCTAAACCTCTGAAAAAGATGCCTATTTAATCATACAGGAAATGCTTTTGAGGGAATCTGGATGCCTGCCTCATCACCAACATCTCTACTCTCCTTGTTCTTCTGGCAACATGACTAAACACCAAAACTATGCCAGACTGGAGTTAAGATGCCCCAGGGAATAAACTCATTTTAAATATTCTATATGAACATGTGCGTGGTAGGGGAGTGTTGGCTGAATATTCATGCTTCACACATGACACAGCGCCAAAAAAAATAAGTTTTCTTTCCAAGTATATGCGAAGTAGTAAGAAGCCAATCCTGGCTTCCTAAAATATCTAATTCCATCACATAATTTATTGCATCCATACACTGCAACGTCTTGTCAATGCTCTGTCATATTAGGGCAATATTTTGCTTTGTCCAATTCAGTTATCAAAAACTGGAAAGCAATCAGTGCGGGTCCCCAGAAACATTAAGCAAAATCATATTGAGTTTGGCAATCTTATAGATCTAATAAATACACACTGTAAATAAGTAAATAAGTAGGTAGGTATGTAAGTAGGTAGGTAAGTAAGTAAGTAAATAAATATTTTTTTTGCCCAGGGTAAGATTAGGAACCTTGGCTGATTTTGAAATCATGGATTCATTGATGGAGTTTACACTTAGTCATAAAATTATAGGACAGATGTGGAAGAAGCTAGAATCTGTATTGGCATTATGCAGATTCCTCTACAACTGTACAAAGTCCAAGCATTTTTCCCTCATCACCACTTAGAAGAGCAAATGGTGAATTGTTTAAAGGTGTGGGGCAAATATCGGATACAAACTTGAAAAGGTCCAAAAGACGAATAGACAATAGAACCAGCTTAAACCACTTAAACTGACATTCCAAAGAGGTTAGCTGAAGTAAAACAGCTTTCAAACAGAATTAAGTAACAATCTATCACCCGAGGTTTGAACAATGGGAGACGTCTTTATGTATTTGCCCTTGCTTGTCTTCAATGGGAAAATAACTCAGCATCTCCATGTGCAGGACTTTGATTTCTGGCAGTAAACATGAAAGCGTAGTGGAAAACATAAGGCACAAACAGGGGATAGTATTTACGTTGGTTCTACCTAATGGATTGATTGATTATACTAGTCCAGGAGTTTCCATTTATTGTTTTGAAAAGGAAAAAAAAACGGATATTCTTTCCCCTGTAGTCGCTGAGAATTGTTTAATTATCCCCCTCCCCCCCGCAAAAAAAACCCCCTTCAATTCCAAGCTATTCCAAATTGAAGCTTGTATGAATTCTGTTCTCCAAATGGGCTGCATTCACACAACATGCTTAATCTGGTTACTTGAATTAAGCTATATAGCGCAACTATAATTAACTAAATGGACTCAGTTTATGCAATATGTGAAGCTACAAAACAAAACCAAATTTAACACTAACCAAGCATAGACTGCTGTATGACGGACTCTGCTAAGACTTTACTCAATCTGGTTAAGTGTGTAGTATGAATGGTGTCCTCTGTTGTCCTTAACTGCTTACTTAAGCCTCTTGCAACATGACTCCCTTCTCACTCCCTTTACGTAGGATTCTCTGTTATTCTTCTGCATGTGCTATTTTAACCTTTAAAAAGAGGAAGACGTTGCTTAATCCCACAGAGGATTCCACATTTATACTGCATTGATAAGAAAGAACGCATGACTCATAGAATCACAGAATCATAGAAACATAGGGCTGGAAGGAACCTTGGAGGTCTTTTAGTCAAATCCCCAGCTCAAGGCAGAAGTTCTTCTTCCATCCCAGACAAATGGCTGTCCAGTCTTTTCTTGAAGACCTCCAGCAATGGAGTACCCACCAGTCTGGGATGCAAGCTGTTCCATTGATTAATTGTTCTTACTGGCAGGAAATTTCCCCCTAGTTCTTGTTGGACTCAGTGCTTTGGAGAATAAATTGATTTCTTCTTTCCTATGTTAGCCCTTCAAATATCGAAAGACAGTTATTATGTCTTCTCTAGAAACCTTCTTTCCTTAGCCAATCATCATATGGTTTAGCCTCCAGACCTTTAATTATCTTTGTTGCTCTTCTCTGCACTTTTTCTAGGACCTCAGCACCTTTTTTTTGTATCATGGTGACTAGAACTATATGTAGTATTCCAAGAGTGGCCTTAACTAGTGCAGTATAAAGTGGTGTTTTCACTTCTCATGATCTCGATTCTATCCCTCTGTTGATGAAGCCTATCACTGCTCTGGCTTTTTTTGGCAGCTGGCTCATATTTAACCAGTGATCTACTAGGATTCCTACATCCCTTTCACAAGTGCCACTGTTACACCAAATATTGTCTATTCTGTACCTGTGCATTTGGTTCTTCCTGCCTAAGTGCAGGAGTTTACTTTTTTCACTATTGAACTGTATCTTATTGGATAGAATAGAATAGAATTCTTTACTGAGTGTGATTAGACATACAAGGAATTTGTTTCTGGTACGTAAGCTCCCAATGTACATACAACAATAGTGATAAGCAACAAAGTTATAGTTATAAGAAGATAGGGAATAGGGAAGATGAGAGTAATGATAGTAATGAACAAGTCTCTATTGGACATATAGGCCCCTGGTGTTAACCCATGCACACTCAAATAACTAGCCTTCAGTCTGCCATTGGAGCTAACCAGCCAGTATTAGGCCTGCCATCATTTTTTTACAAGCTCTGTTCTCAGCAGATGCCCACCGTAGAGACTGCAGCAAGTAGAATCGATTTCTGCCAATGAAGGTCACTGGTTAGGAAAAGCTTCTTCTCTTGGATTAGATGGTATGACTGGTTTGCACATTATGCTAAGCCAAACTGTGGTTGGTTTGATGCTTTAGCATGACCTTGCATGAACCCAGACACTCTGGTGAATAAATTACAGCTTACAACATGATAGGATGGGTAAGCCCAGTCAAACCCACTGTGGTTAAGCACATTATGGCTTGGTGATCATATTTAGATGGAATCAAAAGAAAGGGGAACAGAAGTGCTAATAGTAATAGCAATAGCACTTAGACTTATATACTGCTTCACAGTGCTTTTATAGCTCTCTCTAAGCAGTTTACAGAGTCAGAATATTGCCCCCAGCAATCTGGGTCCTCATTTTACTAACCTCGGAAGGATGGAATGCTGAGTCAACCTAAAAGGGAAAAGCGGCAGTTATCGTGAATCTTCTAATTACGGTTCTGATTTATTTTGATGATTTGTTATGTGACTATTATATTACTAATTATATAAGGGACGTAGTGTCTCGGTGGCTAAGACGCTGAGCTTGTCGATCAAAAAGGTTGGCAGTTCGGTGGTTCGAATCCCTAGTGCCGCATAACGGAGTGAGCTCCCGTTACTTGTCCCAGCTTCTGCCAACCTAGCAGTTTGAAAGCATGTAAAAATGCAAGTAGAAAATTAGGGACCCCCTTGGTGGGCAAGGTAACCGCGTTCCATGCACCTTTGGTAGTCATGCCGGCCATATGACCATGGAGATTCGGACCCTCACCTCTCTCCAGGCCTTCTGGAAAGCCGTCAAAACCTGGCTGTGCCGGCAGGCCTGGGGTTGATGAGTTCCCCTCCCCTCTCAACCTGTACGGCTGTATGATTCTTGTTTATTTTAATCATGTGTATTGTGTATTGTGTTCTATGTTCCCTTTCCCCCTTTTGAGTTGTCCGCTGTCCTGAGTCCCTCCCGGAGAAGGGCGGCATACAAATAAACTAAATCTGAATCTGAGATGTCTTTGGACAGCGCTGGCTCTTCAGCTTTGAAACGGAGATGAGCACCGCCCCCTAGAGTCGGGAACGACTAGCACATATGTGCGAGGGGAACCTTTACCTTTTATTACGAATTATTATATTATATTACTAATACAATACTTGTTGTTGCATTTGTATCTTACTACTTGGAGCTACTTAGAGTCACAATGGTTGATATGACCCAAAAGCATGTGCAACTTATACAAATAAATGTTGTTGCTTGAAAACATTGCAACAAACTCTGGTCCAGAAGACGTACCAGCTAGCCGGATTCCTTGCAATATGAACAAAGGCCAGTGCCCTCCTTTCCCGTTTACCTGTGTGAGTCTGGGGCTCACTATGAACCTTGCACCGACTGCTGATAGTGAAAGGGAAGAGAGCTAATGCCGATTTAAAAGAAAAACAAGCTTCCCAGCACGGTTACTGCTCAGTCACTCACGCCTGCAGTTACACTTGCAGATAGGTAAAACACTCAGCATGGAAAGGATGAGGAAGTAGGAGTTTCTCCCATAGAAAAAGAAAAGAAGGAACACAGTGTTCACGAACAGCAGCTGTTCTGCAAGAACACTGTAGAAAGTGGAAGCGTGCCCAAGAATCAAAGAACAGAAAATGCATTATCTCCATTTCGGTGATGCCACCCAGAGCCTATCTCAGAAGCTACCTTATACAGGGAGAAATGATTGCTTCATCTCAATCCAATATTGTATAAGCTGTTGGCTACGTGTTTAGCCTATTTCATCCCCAACTAGCCCAGATCTCTGTTGAGATAAACAAGCTCAGGAACTTCTACATGCAAAAAATAATAATAAAAAAAAATCATGCATTTCATTTCATTCTTTTTTTAACTGTACTTAATACGATTATTTATATATAGCTTTTACAAAGGAGGTGGCCAGTTTCTAAATGCAATATATAAATAAACATCCAGAAATAAAGCAATTTTATAGACTTAAAACCAAAGGTGCTTCCAAACATGTGGGAGCACTCATATAGCACACACTGTTTGCAACTCGTTACAGAAGCTGCACTTTTTCCAAAATTGTGCATCTGCCCTCCACCTTGTAGCATGACCCCTAGAAAATAAATGTTTAGTTTATGGAGTTGCAGGGAGATGCTATCCCTGCATACTCCTTAGCAGCTTTTTCCCTTTGAATGTGAAATATTACACATTCCTAGTGTTACAGTATGTGACTGTGTCAGGGAGCTGCAGTTCTTCCTCTTAAGCAGAGTGCACCGTTCTCATTCCTGAGGCTGGTAAGTATACCAAACCCTGCTCGCATCTAAATAAATAAATAAGGGAAGTGTGCTTGTGAGACTTTTTCTAGAATAGAAGAACATTGTCACATGTCACAGCAACAAATAATTGTTCTAGCAAGTCAAAGGGATGATAACAAGGCTTTCACACTTGATGAATAGGGTTTTTTTTTTTAAATGTGGTAAGTAAACATTCTTATACTCCATTTGCAGGATGCCATTTGAACAAAGAAGATGCCACTAGGCACAAAAGGCTAGTAGGACCATCTGAAGAATTTCCAGAACTGTAACTTCTTCCATGAAAAATCAGATTTGGTCCTTCCTTCCATAGTGATTGATTAATGTGCCATCAAATGGTTTTTAATTCCTAGCAACCCCATGGATTTTCTCCATGATGATTTATTTATTTAGTTCGTCAAACATGGACAAGAGAACAGGTATAAGTATAAACATGGACATACACAAAGAAAATAAGTACAAATAAATGGGGACAGTAGGACAGGGACAGTAGGCATACTTATGCATGCCCCCTTTACAGACCTCTTAGGAATAGTGTGAGGTCCATGCTAGACAGTTTCAGGTTAAAGTTATGGGGCTTTGAGGATGTAACAACAGAGTCGGGTAGAGCATTCCAGGCATTGACCACTCTGTTGCTGGTCCTATTTTCTGCAATCGAGTTTGGAGTGGTTTACCTTGAGTTTGTATCTATTGATATGATCTATGTGTCCCTAGCAGAGTCTTTCAGATCTTCCAACACTGCATCCATTGTTGCCATAACTGAGCCCATTCACCTTGCTATGGGTCATCTTCTCCTCCTCCTCTTTGCTTCCACCTTTCCCAGCATTAGACCCTTCCCCAGAAATTTGGGGGTTTGCGTAAAGTGTTGGAAGCCGGATCATTTGAGTTTAGTCATTTGGGCCCTGAGTGAGAACTCTGTGTTGATTTGCTTGATGATCCAACAAAGTTCAAATATTTCAATATTCTACCTATCCTGCTTCTTCAAGGTAAACTTTTACTTCCATAGCATGTCACAGGAATACTTTGGCTTGCACAATTCTGGTCTTTATAGGTATAAAAACATCACAGCAATTAAATTTTGCCAAGGCCTTCATGATTGTTCTACCAAGTGCTAGTCTCTGGCATATTTCATGACTGCTTGTTTCTTTACTATTGTTGGTTGATCCTAAAAGGTAGAAGCTATCCAACACCTTGATATCTTTATCAATTAGTAATTCTAAGGCCAATTGTTCTGCTTATTGTCATTACTGCATTAAGAATCAGTACTTTTCTCTATATTTAATTTTAGTCCCATTTTACAGTTAGTTCCTTACTTCAGTTACCGTAAGTCATTACGGGCAACACTGGAATATATGGAGATATATGGATTACACCAACCAATATGAAGGCTGTAGTTGATGGGGCTGGCAACCTACAATGGCCATAAACACGAATGCTTACATAAAGGCTGACATCTTTTCATACAGCCTTTTCTCATAAGGCTTTAGCAAGTGATTTATCTTGGACTCAAAAACTTCAGTAACCTCCATACACCCCATCTACCCCCTCCAACTTCCCTTGTTGAGGATGGAAGGTGTCAGGTGGAGGATGGAAGTGTCAGGTGGGGTTGTGAATGATGAGTTGTGTTCTCTTTTTTATTTTATTTTTTTTATTTTCTTTTATTATTTTTTTCTTATAGTAAATACCCTGTATATAAGTGATTGTAAAATGGAATGTGAAAATGAATAAAATATATTTTAAAAAAAAAACTTCAGTAACCCATAATGTGGTTTGTTTGGTCTGGGTTTAGTTTAGAGTTATTAACACATAAAGGTTTAGGGAACTATGGGTTAGAGCAAGGCCAAAATGCTGATTTTCAAAGGTTTTGAAGATTGAATGGTTGAAGAATGAAGAGCCAAAGTGGTGCAGTGGTTAGAGTGCAGTACTGCAGGCTACTTCTGCTGATTGCTAGCTGCAGTTTGTCAGTTCAAATCTCACCGGCTCAAGGTTGACTCAGCCTTCCAGCCTTCCAAGGTGGGTAAAACGAGGACCCACACTGTTGGGGGTAATATGCTGACTCTGTAAACTGCTTAAGAGAGGGCTGTAAAAGCACTATGGAGTGGTACGTAAGTCTAAGTGCTAAGATCCAAATGCTATTTGGTACACAGAAGCTGAGGGAAGTTAAAATTTGGCAACCCAGAATTACAATCCTTAACTTCCTTCATCATAAGCAAACACCCTACTCTTACACATATATAAATGAGGCCCCGGGTCTTCTTTTGTGCTATTTTATATTAACATTTTATTTCATTAATGAAATACATTAGATTTCCCCCTAAGCAAAAGGAAGAGCTTTGGAATGGCCAATTGCCATTCTGTCCATCAGAGATCTTTACCTTCATGTAACAACAAGGCAGGAGTGATCCAGAGCTGATATACTCCTTGAGGCCCTCAAATAACTTCCCTAGGAAAAAGAACTACGGGAATATACAAATTTGAGCTACTGTGGAGACCTGTTTTGATACATTTTTGATTTTATGAACATTACCAGCTGGATATTGGATAACACATTTCTAATCCTTACAATTCTAATCCTCACCATTTTCAATATAGATAGAATATAGATATATCTGTCTGTAATTCTTCTGGGTGGAACAAATGAGATGACTTGAACCAAGAAACTTAGATAGTATGAAAGGGTTAAATTGACTTTAGTTTCTGTGGATCATTATCACTTTCAATCTTTTAAAAAAAAATTGAGAAAAGTCTGACTGCAGTTTTTCATATTATTTTCAGCTATATCTTTAGATTACAGTATATCTGTTCAACTTACTCAGCCCTTGAAAAGTCTATAAACATGTATTTAATTTAGCAATAAGCAACTTAATTAAATTTGCACATACGCACTCCATTGCATAATTGAAGTTGATGACAGTCATTTGCAGAGAACAAATCTCATTTTTAGCACAGATATGAAAAAGAGAATGGAAATTTCTCTTTAAAAATCCCTAAACATTGCAACTTAAAAAAAAAAACTTAAATATATCTGCAACTCTAGGTGTTCATTCTGCCTCTCCTGCCACACAGAAAGCAACTTAGATTCAGAACCGCTCTCAAAAACCAATAAACAAAGAGTGAATGTCAAGCTATTTGTAATACATAGATGTACGCATTGCAAAATTAAGAAAAAAACCATTATCAACATGAATGCTGAATATAATTCTTTTTTTGCTCAAATACTTCGGTTATTGGAATTCTGAATTTAAATCCACACCTCTGGAGATTTTGCACATACAGCTGCAGGCAATGCAACAAGATCCTAATTCACAGTCAGTGTTAAATACCGTATGTCTATTTGGAAGTTCCAAGGTTTTCAAGGGGATGCTGAAGGAGGTAGAATTTCAATTTTGGAAACTCACATTTGACATGAAGGAGTTGTTAATAAAAGCTGACCTTTATTTGAGAATTTTCAGTATGATGATCATATTAAACTTCCAAAATTCAATAGGAAAGCTAGTGCAAAATTTATACATTTTGTACCATGAGCAATCACCGATTGTTAGCTGGCACATCAAAAGGACAGGCTTACACTCACATAGCATTTGTCTCTTCTCCCCCCGCCCCACTCCCTCAACCTCCCCCAGTTTGGCTAACTAGTGGCCAGTTTAATTCATTCTGTTGATCTACAACTGTATTATGGCAGAATACAGTAAGTGGTTGATACAACTTTTAAAGAGTACTGAAGAAATTCTATGATGGCATATCAGCAATTATTAATTGTGATGGCAAAACCAGACCTCCGTGTTCAGAAAATGTCTACCTGAATTCCAAATGCTGACAGCAAGCAAGTGGACAAATGCCATAATAGTCCTTTTGCTGGCCACTGCTAGAAATGCATTCTCATCCAGTAATCAAAAATAAACTTCTTCCTTGTTTAAAAAAAAACAAAACCAAAACCAAAACCTGGGTTGATTTCATCACAATGAAGCACAAAATTTCACATCAGAATGTTGTTGTTGTTTTTTTGGCTAGGATGTTAACCTGACTCTGGACTACACCATTACATATTATGGGGGTCTTTCAAGAACCAGTTCCAGACACCATTGTTGCTTTTGCAGTTAATTAACCTGTCAAGGATAAGCATTCTAACCCCTTCTCCTTGGTACTTGCTCATTTTCTACATGTACAGATGGTACTTTTTCTGATTCTCTGGCTGGGTCCCACGTGCTAAGCCAATGGCTGGGTTTCCACAAAATGATGAGCATGTTGTGTGAACCCACCTTCTATGATCCTCATCTCTATCCATAAGCAATTCTGTCCTAAGACAAGATGTACGTGTGTCTTATTTGCTCCTTTTTTTCTGTTTTTGGTTTTCACCAATGTGTGAAAAGCTAATTTACAAACAGGAAGCTTAATACATTTGCACTGAAAGCTTGCAGTAGGTTTTGGGGGCCCAAATAGACAACAAATGCTTTACATGACATATGCATATTTACATCCTTTATTCAGACTGCAGTCTTTCTAGATTTTGACAGAACAAACATTGGAAAGAGAGAGAGATCCCACATTTACATATTCTGTAAATTTGTTGCAAAAATCAAATCCAGAAAGCACACCCATATAAGTGATTCAGCAGGATTCAGAAGTTAACTTCTTTATATATATAACACATGAATAAATGTACAATACCAACAGCAGATTCTTCCAAGGTAGTAGAGAGGAGAGATTGGTTTCCAGTTTCAATTCAGAGAGCAGACTAGATTAGTTTTCTTGCACAGACTCAGAGCTACATAGGTAAGCCATGCCCAGGCTCCGAGCCATCTGGCATGGCTCTCAGTCACCAAATAGTTCCCATTGGCTGACCCAGTTGCCACACCTATACATTGGCTGACCTTGTTACCATGTCCTATTCCAGCCAGTCCTCAATGGCTGACCTGTTGCTATGTCCTCTTCCAGTTCATGAATATTCTGACATATTTCCCCTCCCCAACCCTTCACATTAAATACATTCCTTATGCAAATACAGCTTATGGGGGCTCTTCCAGAGAATAATTTAGAGGCTAACTTTCCTTCTGAAGATTGTGGTGAAGAGGAAAGAGAGGGTTCTCAGAGTATGAATTAGCTCTGTGATTCTCAATAGACACAATAATCACTCATATACACCCATGTAAATTCATAACAACATTCTATTTAAAATTTGCAAATCAAACACAGCCATCTGTTCTGGTTTTGGGGGGGAGTGGGAGAAAAAGAAATAAAACCACTTAGAAGTGAGAACTTCAGCATATAGTTGTTGACAACTACAAAAGGCAGAACTTTCTACTTTGTGACCTGACTCAAATATTGAACTTAGCCATGGTTTGCTTTCTTAAGAAGTTAGCAAGTTAACGGGCTAGAATAGTGAAGGAAGAAACTTTGCTGAATGTCACTCGTCTTGGTTTCTTGCCATTAAAAGACTTCTTTCGGGCAGCTCTGCTTCGCTATTCCATTTATTCTTCAAAGCATTGTTTCCCGGCTGGAAGAATCCTCATCGGGAGGCATTTTCCTCCCAACAGTAGTTAACAGTGGGCAAGATTATTTCCAGCTTCTCCTCCGTGATTTCTACTTCTTCTCCATGACCCTGGGACATTTTTAAAACTGTGGCTCTAATTGTAGCAAATAGCTAGAAAGTATATTGGAACATATACGGAATATCCTTTCCCCTCCAAAAACAGGTAATCACAACTAAAGAAGACTAGAAAAGTCTTTCCTAAAAATCACAGAGTCCAGGCAGTTTTGTATCCAATGCTTGTTCTTTCAAGGGACATCTTTTTACCATTACAAATCTATATTGCTCCTATTGTGATTAGGAAGTTTCACTTGTTTCTTTGCAATATGACCCCCCCCACCACCAAAAGTTTCTAAATTTTACATATTAAAAAACAAAACGCCAGCAAACTCAGAAAGCATTAGCCTTCAGTGATAAAATCTGAGTTTTCACCCAGAAGAGCAGGACATACGCAATTCTCTAAACATGAATACTTTTATTCATTTTATGTTATACATGAATACTGTTATTCATGTTTTATTCAGCACTTTCTTTTTTTCCATTTTTTTTAAAAAATGCAACAATATTTGTAGGGCCGGAGAAAAGCAAGCCCCACTGGGCACCCGGATGCAAAGCAAGGAATGAAGTAAAATCCAAGCTCTACAAAGGAAGCCACATAGATCTGGTGTGCCAAAAGGAAAAAAATAATGTCTATGACATCTTAAAAATAGTTTTATTATTACCACTGTAGGTCACAGCCCACCTCAAGAAGTCTGCCATTTCCCCTTCTTATTTCTCAAAAGCATCAATTAGCTTTTAAAAGACTCTCGTCCCTTTTATATTGCAAACCATCTACTCAGCAGAGCAACTTGCCATGTTTGACAGATCTACTGATTAGAAATGACCCCTTTCCAGAAGAAAGATTCTCTGAATTCAGAGGCACTTAATTCTAAAGAGATACAGTGCAGTAAATAAGGTGGCACTGATGCATAGACATCCATTACAGCCTGGTCCTCCCGCTAGAATATAATCAGTCTTATCAAATCACATGTCAACTCACTTAACAAGTACAATAGTCACGTTATAATTGCTGGGAATTAACTGTCTGGCTATCCACTTTGTTGCCAATGTTTTGCCCGCCCCCCCCTCCAAATTCTAAGTTAGCAAAAAAAAGAAAGAACTAAGAACTAAGAAAAAGAAATGCCGTCCAACCAGCTACCCCTTCAGCAATCAACTTCAAAGTGTGGATGAATCCAGACAACACATCAAACCCAAAAGTTAACAAACCCGAAAACAAAATGGTATCGGGTCTCCTGCCGGAGCAGAGGGTTGGACTAAAAGACCTCCAAAGTCCCTTCCAACTCTATTCTGATTGATTGGATCCAAACCGGTATATTTATTTATACACCACTGCGAAATGGACCCAAATAAACATCTAAAGGAGATAAGATTGAATCATTCATACAATGTATTTAGACGGCAGCTCGGTTTCCAATAACACGCTAAGCCTAAACTATTGCCCGGTCCATTTTAACGGTAGTTAAAAATGTTGCGCGAACCCAAACTAAGAGTTAGCGCAGCGCTAGTCGGGCGCGCTTTCATCATTCCGCCCGGGGGAGTCTGTGATTCTCCACCTGGAGCCCCCCCCTCTCTTCCCTTTCCTAAGGACACGCCTAGCCCGAAGTCCCGTCGGAGCAGAAATCCCCTTCTCCTGCGCGCCCGGACCCTGGGAAAAGCCGGCTCGAAAGGGCGACCCAGCCCTAAATAGCCGCCTTGGGGCAGGGGGGGGGGGGCTCCCAGATCAGCTGGAAGGAGCCGCGTAGCAGACCCCAAAGCGAGCCCGAAAGTGCGCGCTGGGCTGGCGGGCCACGCTGCCTCCTCTCCCCCGCCTGCTTCCACCCAGGGTCAAGCCTGGCTAGAAAAAAAGTAGGGCTGGCATTTCTCAGGCAGGTACCACCACCTGCCTTCGGAGCCTAAGCCAAAAAGAGAAAGAAGGGGAAAGAAGGGGTGGGGGAGAGAAGTGGAGACAAGTATCCCGGTTCGCCTCGCCTACCTTTCCAGCCCACCTTCCAAGCCGAAAGCCGTTGAGACGGGATCAAGAGCAACCTCGCGCCAGTTTGCTTCTTGGATCCAAAGGAGGGAGCAGGGAAGAGGGGGGGGGGGAAAGCCGTTTCCGACGAAGCGCCCCCTCCTTCCTTCCTTCCCTCCCTCCCTCTTTCTTTCTCTTTCTTTTGGCCTGCCCGTCTGCTAAAAGCACCCTCGCGCCCACTTCCTGGTTGCGTCTTTACTTCTCCCTGCCTGCAGTTACGTGTGTCAGACTCCCAGCGCGGTGCCAACGCTTTTAACTCGCCTCTCTTAAACCAAGCAGGAACCTGCCTCGGCACGCAAAAGCGGACATGCTGGGCTCTTGCGCAGCGTTTTCCTTTGCTCCGCAGGTCAGGAAACTCACCTGAGGTCGATCTAGGCTCCTTTTTTGAGGCAGGGGTCGGCCTCGATCCTTCCAAGAAGGATGCCAAGGGTGGTAAGGGGCTTGCCCGTGCAGGGGAAGCAAACTTTTGCACGTGTTCACTTACTACTCTCCTTCACAGCTATGTATTTTTTTTAAAAAAGTGAAGCCACTCCCCTGGGTCTGGCTGCCCACTTCCTTCAACAGCTCAGAGAAGAGGAGAGGGGTGTGAAACTGGGGCATGAGTGTTTGGGGAGCAAAAGGCCTCCAGTCACTTGAGACCCAGGGAGCAAAAAAGCAAGTGAACCAAGCCAGGAGAGTCTGCTATAGTCTGGATCCAAGAGGCAGCTGCTGGCCCTCGGATCTGCCTGCTGTTAGAGGCACCCCCTGATTGTCAAAAGTCAGTCTAATATTCAAGCTTGCCTCCTGCACGATATTCCAGTGCTGTCAAATTTCCCAGCAATGCCTGTGAAAATGAAAGCCCTCAAGCCACAGCAGGGTGGAAAACAATGGAGGAGGATTTGTGCTGAGCTAACAGCCTCCGGGCTCTACAAAGAGTAAAGATACACAATATGTAGGGGGCATGGAAAATACGTGATCTTCTTTCTCATGATTGCTCACCCAATGCAAAGGAATGGAATAGGAAAAATGGCTTACAGTGGTCACAATGAATCAAACCTTTCTAGAAGCTTGTTCTTTCTGGAATAAGAAACTTGCAAAACGTTTAACCCGAGAGAGATGGAAAAAATATAAAAGAAGAAAGAAGCAGCAGCAAAGGAATGTCTCCTCCGCATATAACCCAAAAGTCTACATCCTGCCCGAAACCTGGATCTTCAGATTTCTAGCAGAAGGAGAGCCAAGCATGTTCACAATAGCACTCAACTTCTGGTTCCATCGTTTGATGTGATGTTGCCAGCGCTTGCTTAGCCTCATCTCATCTTACAAAAGATAAACTGGGCTGGACCTGGACATCTTTTGGATGGGAGAGCACCAGGAACACCCAGAGATTCATACAAGAGTGGCAAATGGTGGGGAGGAATATCCTGGAAGACCACAGTGGCAAACTATTTTGCAGAAAATGGTAGGGTCTTGTCCTTGTAATCACCAGCATTGAATCTTGGCAGCTGCTTCTTCTTCTTCTTCTTCTTCTTCTTCTTCTTCTTCTTCTTCTTCTTCTTCTTCTTCTTCTTCTTCTTCTTCTTCTTCTTCTTCTTCTTCTTCTTTTAACCAATGAGATGGGACAGGGATAGACAGTGGCAACAACATGGCACTGAAAGAGTGGCAAAAGCATTGGCCTGGTTGACCATAGCAGTGCCAAAGAAAGCCTCTGTTCTCACCCAGACATTCCACAAACTCCCCCAGGCTGTGTTCACGTCATATACTTAGCCTGGTCACTCTATAGCCCATTTGCACAATACTGTACATTCAAACAAACTATTCAAACACTTTGAATCTGAACAATACATTTTATCTCCCCCCCCCAACCAAGGCTGAACCCAGTTGCCTCTTTACCTGACCCACTTATGTGAACATAGTCATAGAAACTGCACTTTGCTGGTTCTGCAGCATCAGGCTGATGGATCCGTCTCCCAAAATAGCATAGATTCAGCAATACCTCTGTTCCATTATGCCTCTCAGATAATTCAGCACGAGTAAGCAAAGCCACCCCATGGCAGGGGAATTTTTGCTAAACCTACTCTCTTCAGAAAATAAAACTAGGAAGTGAAGCATGCTACATACCAATTCTGGTTACAGAGTGGTGGTTGTGGATATTTTATTTCCTCTAAAGTAGCATAAACTTACTTTCACAAGTATGTGGCCATCTGTAAAATAAACCGAGGCATGCCAAGTGAAAGGAACACCCATAGAAAGAAGTAGATAAATATTAAGAGAAAGGCTGAACAATTTTAAAAGGATTAAAAATAGCAAACCCAACAAGAGGCGCCCGCCCACACAACAAAAAATCATTTTGCTCATACTGCCCCTGTGTGGCCATCCCTTGCAGGATACAAATCGTTCTTCAGAAATTATGGCTGTATCCAAGCTGGTATCAGAGTAGCAACAGTACTTAGACTTATAACTTCACAATGCTTTACAGCTCTCTCTAAGGCAGTTGACAGAGACAGCATATTGCCTCCCAACAATAAGCCATAGGACACACTTTTTTTCACTTGCTGCAATTCTAATAACTGTGTAAACATCTTTGTAAACATCAAGGAGAAAAGCAATCTAGAACCAAGGAGAAATTTCCTATCAGTTACAACAATTAATCAGTGGAACAACTTGCCTCCAGAAGCTGTGAATTCTCCAAAACTTTTGTTTTAAAGTTTTAAAGAAGAGATTGGACAACCATTTGTCTGAAATAGTACAGGTAGTCCTCAATTTATGACCGCAATTGAGCCCAAAATTTCTGTTGCTAAGTGAGACATTTGATAAGTGAGTTTTGTCCCATTTTACAACCTTTCTTGCCATAGTTGTTCAGTGAATCACTGCAGCTGATAAGTTAGTAACCTGGTTGTTAAGTGAATCTGGCTTCCCCATTGACTTTGCTGGTCAGAAGGTCGCAAAAGGGGATCACATGACCTTAGGACACAGCAATGGTCATAACTACGAACCAGTTGCTGAATTTTGATCATATGATCACGGGGCTGCTGCAAAGATCATAACTGTGAAAAACTGTCATCTCATCAGTGCGGTTGTAACTTTGAACAGTTACTAAAGGAACTGTTGTAAGTCAAGGACTACCTGTATGGGATTTCCTGCCTGAGCAGGGGGTTGGACTAGAAGACCTCCAAGTCCACCTCTGTTATTCTGTTCGGTTATTCAGTTATCTAAAGTCATAACCTGTAATAATTTACAAAATTATTACTATTGCCCTCACATCACTTTGATCATGCACTGTTGTCTCTTAGTGTTGACTCTTTGTGACCACAAAGACAGATTTTCCCTATGACAATCTGTGCCTAACCTGGTCTTTTAGGTCTTCCGATGGTGTCCCCATTGCCAATGTATCTGAGTTCATCCAGCTTGCTACTGTTTGTCCCTTTCTCTTTCCTTCCACTGTACAGGTTTCTCAAAAAGTCTGTTCACATAACAAGTCCAGAATATAACAATTTCAGCTCGATCATTTGTGCTTTGAGAGAAAACCTTGAATTTATTTGCTCAGTCCATTTTGTTTATTAGTATTCTAAGGAGGCTTTTCAAGGGTTTAAAAGTATCAATACTCTTTCTATTCCATTGGTTTAATGTAATGGTCTGGTTCATACTTTGTAGGAGAATTCTTCTGTATCCGCAGCCACAGAATCAGAGTTCAATCTCATTTAGTCCAATAAAGCCAATCGTCATAAGACAGTTCTTTGACCACAAATATTTTAAATCCATTTCTAGCTGGTGGAATGGGTGGAGATTGTGAATAGCAATAGCACTTAGACTTATATATCACTTCGCAGTGCTTTACAGCCCTCTCTAAGCGGTTTACAGAGTCAGCATATTGGCCCCAATCACAGCAAGCTAACTCTGGGAGATGGAAATGGATTTATATTCCAGGAGTGGAATACTCCATTCATAGAGGATCTTGAATTCAGTATGACCCATGCTTTCATAGCAAAAGGCATCAGCTCATGCTTTGGAATTCCCATGGCATATTTAAGCATAGAATAGTCTCTCCCAGTCTGATCTCCAGCAGCTACAGTGTTGTAATGCAACTTTCATGAGAGCTAGCAAGATGAAAGTTATAATATAAAGGTGAAAGTTATAATTCCACCAAAGATTAGTCCTCAACCTACAATCACAATTGAGCCCAACATTTCTGTTGTTACCAAGTTACATGAGTTTTGCCCCGTTTTATGACCTTTCTTGCCACCATTGTTAAGTGAACCACTGCATGATGACATGACCCTGGGACACTGCAATGTGAGCCAGTTGCCAAGCAGCTGAAATTTGATCACATGACCATGGAGATGCTGCAATGGTCATAAATGTGGAAAATGGTCATAAGTCATTTTTTTTCAGTACTGTTGTAACTTTGAATGGTCGCTAAGCAAACTGTTGCGTGTAGAAGACTACATGCTATTTGTGGATAATAACAGATTGAGAAGCCTTCTGATGACTATATTTTGATTAAAATTGATGGAAACTTTCTTACTGGATGTCCAGAAAGTAGATTTAAATATGGCTTTCCGGGTAATTAAAAATATGAAGACTCTTCTGGTTTGCTTGCTTGCTTAGTCCACTTTTCTTCTAGGAGTTCAGAGAAATATAGGATGGAATTTCATCTCTCCCCCCCCTCACAATTTTGTAAGTTGGTTTGAATTGATGAATAATGGCTATATTCATAAAACTCTTAACTTAATGGTTAGCAAATAACTTCCTAAAGGCTATGCATGCCCTCTTTTTTTGACAAAAAACTGCCCATTTTTGGGAGGTCTACAGATGAAAAAACTTTTTAAAAAAATTTGCCTCTTTAAAATCTTGGTGCATCTTATACTCTGAAAAATACGGTACTTGGAAAGATACCTGATCCCCACTGCTTCCTTAGAGGAAGTATAGAATTTGGTAGTTGACAGTGACTATATATAGAAAGTCAATGCTGTCAGCTACATGACCCTAAGATTGTCAGACTCCAAAAACCAAGAAAGACACACTATGATTCTTCCATGCAGATTCTGTTATTGTTCCTTGTCAGTAGACAGAATCTTGCCAAACGAAAAGTATGCTAACACCTTCATAAGACATATACTCTGGGAACTATATTGGAAAGAGCTGTCTTTATCCTCTTTCTCTCACGCAGGGGATACGGTGGTGCAGAGGTTTAATGATGCTGGATGTGCTGAGCAATTGACAGCACTTGGGTGATTTGAGTCCAACTCCGCAGGACAGGATGAGCTCCCGTCTCTTGTCCCTAACTCCTGCCCACACAGCGGTTTGAAAGCATTGTTTGTGAGTAGATAGATACCATCATTTTGATGGTGGAAAACTGCTGGCTGTGTTCTACGCGGGGAGTTGGTATTGGCACTGGATCTGCCTGCATGTGATTGGCAGAGGAATGGTGGAGAGAAGTCCTGGATGAATTTGACTTTGTCTGAGAAGCTGCTGGCCAGTTGGTGTGAAGCTAGTTCGCCCTCTTCTGGTGTATCAGTGCAACAACCGGACTAGTGACTGTGGGCTGCCAGGATGTCTGTGGTGTGCATAACATTGTAGCCTCCCTGACCTTGTATGCCATACGCTAAACAAACAAATAAATAATTCTCTCACACAGACTATTTGAACATATTTTGTCTCTTGCTCCTCTGGAATGCACCCCCCTCTCCTCTCCTCTCCTCAGAATCTGGACCATCACAAAAGATGGAGCCTGAGATTCAGTATTGTTCAGGTAGAGTTTTTATATTGTAAAGATTTTGTTTGGATTGAGACAAATATTTTGTTAAGTCGTTCCAGCAGCACATCACATTATTTGATCAGATTTTGACTGAAGACTCCCTTGCTCCACTACCTTACTCCAGAATACACTGGTTTATAAAACTGAGGTTTGATTTGGCATTTCTCCCTCCCTCCCTCCCTCCCTCCCTCCCTCCCTCCCTCCCTCCCTCCCTCCCTCAATGAATGTCAGGGGTGAAATCCACCCGATTGTCCCTGGTTCTGTGAACTTGTTAAAAAAAAAGCTTCCAAGCATTGCGCAGCTTAGCTGTGAGCTGCACGATCGTGGAAAGCTTATTCCCCCCCACGCCGCTTTTTAAAGCATTTTTTCCCTGCCAGTTTGGGCAAATAGGCAGGAAAGAAAATGCTTTAAAAAGTGAAAAAAGAGCTTTGATCAGCTGTGAGTCACATGATTGCCAGAAGCTTCCCCCCCCACTTTTTAAAGCATTTTTTCCCTTGCCTATTAGCCCAAACTGGCAGGAAAAAAATGCTTTACAAAATGAAAAAAAGTTGGCCATACCCACCCAGTCACATGACACCCCCCAACCAAAACACACCCACAGAACTGCTGGGCAAATAAATTAGATTTCACCACTGATGTGGGAGGTTTTTTTTTAGGTGTGTGTGTTAGGCTTAGAGGCAAAAATAAAATAACATATTGGTGAGAACTGTATGAATGATGGATCCATTTATTCAGGTTGGTAATAAAATATGAAGTGTCATTTACAGTCCCAGAGGAAAGTAATATTGAATTATCAAGTAATTCAACATTAAAAGAATTATTGAAGAATTTGCCTTTAGGCATTTTCTGACATAAAGTGTAGACAGAATAAGAAGTATTTATAGGGGAATTTTTTTTTAAATTAGTTATATGAACAAATTTCCTTTGCTATGGGACTCTAGAAACAAAACCTGGTAAGTTGGCTGTGGCGAGTGTCAGTAGATTTCCCAAGGTAGATGGTGCTAGGGGACTTCAACATGTCATCTTTATGGCCAGTGGTGAAATCTATTTTTTTTTTACTACAATTCTGTGGGCGTGGCTTGGTGGGCGTGGCAGGGGAAGGATACTGCAAAATCTCCTTTCCCACCCCACTCAGGGGCCAGCCAGAGGTGGTATTTGCTGGTTCTCTAAACTACTCAAAATTTCCACTACCGGTTCTCCAGAACCTTTCAGAACCTGCTGAATTTCATCCCTGCTTAGGAGTGGCATCTAAGGTGACCTGCTAACCATGAATTTATCCAGGATTATCAAGGTTCCAATACATGTTTGATCTGGATCAGGGTAGAGATGGTATGATCAGAGATTCAGTGGGCTGTAACATCCACTGATAGATAGATAGATCATTCTCTAATTGCTTTAAGGTTGACTTGCGACATCAATCTATGGGGGGCAGGAAGGATCTATTTGATTGGTCTGCCTATGGTTTCCAGAGGGCCCTCGGGGAGTTTCCTGAGCCTGTGCTTGGCTTTAGGTGCCTGGTGAAATGAGGGGATGGGTAAGATTGTGCCTGAGTGATCTCTCCCTGATATTGATATAGGGGAGTTCCTGAGCTTACCGGGGGAGCTGTAGGAAATGGAGTGGCACAGAAGACTCCTAGAGTGTTGCTGATGGAAAACAAACATGGATAACAGCTGATATCTGAGCTTATTCCATTACAGTAAGAGTGGCAAAATATTAACATTTCTCCACTCTTGTTGTGGCCTGTAAGCAGCCAGCGGAGCTAGCAGTAGATTCAGGCAATGAGGAGGTTGGGAAGCAACATGAGCCAGTCCTGGAATCTGGGGAAGGCTCTGATGAGGGCTCTGTGTCAGAGGCAGAGAGTGGGCCAGAGCCTCATGTCAGTTATCAGCTGCCCTCAGAATCAGACATCAATGAGGGAGACGAACAAATGGAGCCTGTTCCCAGTGTGCACATGTGCAGAGTTGCCAGACGAAGGGAACAGAGGAAATAAAAGAGGAGCAAAAGGGGTTTGGAGTATGCAGGAGACAATTACTTCACTTAATTTGGTTCGTGACTCTCTGAGACTCCTTGCTACGTTTTGCAGATATCGGCCTGGCAAGCAAGATAAGGTCTATGACTGTAAATCCTCCCTTGAAAGATTTTGCTGGATGTGAATGAGCAGAATTCAGAGTCAGTTAATAAAAGAGCTTTTTGTCGAGACCAAGAGGTTGCTTCATGATCTTGGGAAGCCTGGGTCAGAACAACTCTGTATTTGGGACCTAGACTCTTGTTGGAGAATGGTGAAGTAGATAAACAATTACATAATCACTGTGTTGAATCTTCCAGGCAATTGGAGATTAAAACCATTGAGGTCAGCTCAGAACTAGATGCCAACTGGACAACTTTTGCAGATGTGACTGAATCGGTCTCTGTGATTGTCTGATATCTGAGATGGTGACTCTCAAGGAAATGATCATAGTTCTGTCATACGTATATGGCCATAGGCTGTATTTCCTATACAATATGTGGAAGTTGTTGCTTTTAAAATAAAATAGTCCCTGTTAGGGCTATAATCCTATATATATATAAGCCATGATTGAAATAATGTATCTGTCACTTTAAATGCTCAAATGAGATGTGATTGGATGCTGTTGCTTTAATCGGCCATAAGAGGGAGTAGGAACTACTACTGATTGTTCCTGTATGTTCTCCCTGCTTGTTATTGGAGTTGAATACTGTATATTGGATGGTGGCTACTCTGTATGTTAGTTACCTGTCTACATGGTGAATCGTGAGTTGAGCATCTGTAAACCAACGTGTTGTATCATATAGACTGTGTATATAATTCAAGACTACTTATCGCTTGTTTTGGAGAATGTTTTTCCTACTTTATTTTTGTCAACACAAGTAAAGTTATCCTTGTTTTAACTTCGGCGGCTGTGATTGGTAGTGTGACTATTCAGCGGCACATTCCTTGCTACCTTCTGCTACTCAACTCTAGTCTCCTAAAGGAGATATACTTAACAGCCCCACAATCTATCCCTATACGAAAAGGCAGAAATGGGGAAGACGGGAGCCAGTATAAACAGAATCCCTTTTGCAATCTTTCTGCTTCCTTTGTAGATAGAACAAGAGACAGAAGAGCTTTCCCCTGTTGCTCATAACCACAAAGCAAAACATGCCCCAGTTATGTATTTTTTTCCTGTTGTGGTCTACTTAAGGTTACCTTCATCTCTGCCCCGGCCCATGAGAAAGACACACTTAAGTAATACAGTTAAAAGTCATAGTTTCCCCTTTATTCTGAAACTCTTGAAAAGAAGTCAACTGACTATAGTGGTGGTAACAGAAGTGACAGAGAATGGATTTTGCTGTTGTTCAATTAGTCATTTCCAATTCACTGGGCCCTGATGGATGTAATTCCACCAGGCTTGTAAACTGTTTCGTTCATCAATGATTATATTTAGCCACTTTTTCTTCTCTTGGACTTTTTTTTTAGAAAAATAATGGCTACCACCACCACTCCTGTGAATTTTTGAGCTTAGGAATATCTGCTCTCTTACTCTTCAGCTCCTTCCTTGACATTTTCCATTGGTTGGCATTGCCTATTCAGACAATCATATGTCTGTCTGCCTGCCTGTCTGTCTGTCTCTTTGTCTGTCTCTCTGTCTGTCTCCATCTGTCCATCCATCCATCCATCATCTACTATCTATCATCTATCTATCTCCTATAACAGGGATGTCAAACTCATGACCAGTCGGCAAATGTGTCAGGTGCTGGCCATGGTCACACTGGTTTAGTGAAGAGGAAATAAGTTGTGATATGTCACGTGACGACAACATGATGCTGCGGGTTTGACACCCCTGTCCTATAGCTACCTATATTTATATAGCCATCCATCTCATGAAAAGCAACCCTGGGCAGCATTTATTATTTATTTATTTCTAAAATTTATTGGCATACAAAATTAAAGCCATCAAATGGTCCTTGCACTTTCCTCTTTCATCTTCAGGTCAAGATTCCTTAAGTCTTCCTTGTTCCCAATCATCACAGAGGTATATAAGCATAACTTGTGTTGATGTTTCTCCAATAAATTTTGTTTCCATTTTCTATTTTTTTCTACATTCAGGATTTAAGATATATTTTGCATATCTCTATATATGTGTGTGTGTGTGTGTTCCAGCATTACTCTGGAATGCCTCGAGCAATTTCAACCAACTTGGTACACAGATGACTTACTCTCTGAAAACAAATACTGTGGGGGCAAGACACCCCTAAAACCCCTCGGTGTGTGTGTTCTGTTAAGATACAGCCGTGCCTTAAAATGGCTTCTACTGTACTGCTATAAAATGGCTTCTACTGTACAGTGCAGTGGAGTTGCTATGGTAACGGCTTCACAGTACTCCACAAGGAGGCTCCCTCTGCTAAGGGGAAAAATCCAACATTAGAAATTATGTTTGGTCCGGGCATTTCCCCCCTATAAATAAATACCCGAGCAACGCCAGGTTATCGGCTAGTGTTAAATAAAGAAGCAGTGTAGAATTTAGAAGCATGATAGTTTGGGTTTACCTGTAGCTTTTTGTTCCAGCTGTACCAGAAGATGGTGCAGCCCTCACCTATTCTCAGTACAATCCATAAATCACGTTTTTGAAAATTGCAGGTAAGGTTACAAGAGACCTTGTTCCCTACAGATGAAGAACTATTGCTCTATTATCTAAACTATTGTTTAGCCAGGATTTCTGTGTCACTGCAATGGCACTCTTAAGTTTCTGCTAATGTAATCGATGCAAATATTAGCAGCACCAGACATAAAAACCTCATTCCAGCATAATATTTTCTACCTAGAAAATTGCTTTAGAAAGTGTTGGTGGAATGACTACGTATATGAATAATACATGAGGATTGGACAGCTTTTCAACATTACCCAGAATTGAGTTCTGAAAAAAAAAAAAAAAAAGATACCGCAGGAAACATGATACCTTATTCACAGCTCTGTCTGGAAAATATTGAAATTGCATACTCTTTCTGCATGGCAGTCTGTTTAAGAAGTTCATTCTGTGATGATGAAGTAATCTATAAGGAAGCAAATTTATTTCCATCCTGCCCCTTTCTTAATATTTGTTGCTTCAGTGACTATGGAACTGTTCTGTGAAATTTTTGTCTTGCCCTTATCTTAGATTACTAGGAACTTTACCCCCACATACGTATCACTCACATATCACATGAACCAGAGGTGGATTTCAGCAGGAGAACCGGTAATGGAAATTTTGAGTAGTTCAGAGAACTGGTAAATACCACCTCTGACTGGCCCCGCCCTCATCTATTCTCTGCCTCCCGAGTCCCAGCTGATGGGAAGAAAATGGGGATTTTGCAGCATCCTTCCCCTGGAGTGGGGAGGGAGCGGAGATTTTACAGTATCCTTCCCCTGCCTCGCCCACCAAGTCACACCCATTAAGCCATGCCATGCTCACCAAGCCATGGCCACAGAACCAGTAGTAAAAAAAAATGAAACCCACCACAGACATGAACTCCCAAACGTGGATCTACGTATTTCAACTGATCACAATTTGCTGTGGCATAAATTGACATTTCTAATGGGTCAAAGAGACAATAAGCATGAGCCACAAGTTCTCTAAAAGTTGTTTTTTTTCTTGGCTGCAACAACGTGCATTTCTTCTGTCCTTGATCGGGCAGAAAATTATGCCAACATAAGTGGCTCTATCCCAGCAGCCATGTTGTATTCCCAGTAGTGAAGCTGGCAATGGAGGACGTCTTTAAAGTTTTAATGTAGGAGAACTGAAGGGCAGTGCAAATGATCATACTGTAAGATGCCCGGAGTCACTTGAGAGTGGGATGGGTGGCATATAAATGAAATGAAATAAAATAAATAAATAAATGCCAAAATACTACTTTTAAACTGAAACAGTTTATTAATTTAGAAACCTCCATGACAGACATAAAGGTGATGTCATGAGACTATATCCTTTAAAAATTGTTAGCAGCACAGTTTTGTACCATGATGAGTGGGGTATGAGTTCCTTTTCTAATTTGCTCATAATCACAATACAATTATATTCCAACAACCACGTTTTTTTCCTGCTTTGTTCCCTCAATGCTGCCTTTACCTTTCTCCATAGGCCATAGTGAGACAGGATTACTATTAGTCATCTTCAGTTATACTTGTGTTAAAGTAGTATTTTCTCTTTTCTTCTGACAATATCTGGGGGCGCCTTAATCTTTAGGCTTGGCTGCTCATTATATTGGAGGGAAATCGGGTGTTTTACATGACTACAAACAGAGCAGCAGAGATATTGGGAATGGAAACAGCAAATTTAAGGTTGGTATTCTTTTCTGCCAAAATTAGGTGGACAACATTTCAACTCAGCAGTGTGAAAAGACCCTAAAATGAGACAATTGCAGTACTAGGGAACATCAGAGCTTTAGACAACCGTAGAAAAATATACTGAAAAGCAGCAGTAAATCATCTCCATGTTATTATCTAGGAACTGCAAGTTTCCTTAATAGTACTGAGATTTTCTGAACACCTTTAGTGGGCTCTAATGTTTCCTGTTGTTCATATTCTAGCCTTCTCTGCTAAGACATGTAAAATTGGAGGCAACCTCTTTAGTCCAAAGTTAAACCATACATACTGTTTTGCTACAACTACTAATCACACTTTTAGATATACTGTACTTGTTTTTCTCATATATTAACAAATAGAATAGAATAGAATAGAATAGAAAAGAGCAAGCGGACACGCTGTGAACTGGTGGTAACAAAATATGAAACCCACCGCTGGGGATAGCCCACACATCTGTATATGATATACAGATGTGTGGGCTATCCAGCTCCAACGGTCCTTGGAGGAAGCAGACTACCTAGACCCCTTCCAGTCAGGCTTCAGACCCGGTTACAGCACTGAAACCGCCTTGGTCGCATTGATGGATGATCTCTGGAGAGCCAGAGATGAAGGATATCCCTCCATCCTGGTCCTCCTTGACCTCTCAGCGGCTTTCGATACCATCGACCATGGTATCCTTCTGCGAAGACTGCGGGAGGTGGGAGTGGGAGGCACCGTGTTACGGTGGTTCTCCTCCTACCTCTCGGACAGGTCGCAGTCGGTGTTAGTGGGAGGGCAGAGATCGTCCCCAAGGCCCCTGAAATATGGGGTGCCGCAGGGTTCGGTCTTATCCCCCCTACTATTTAACATTTACATGAAACCGCTGGGAGAGATCATCCGTAGGCACGGGATTAGATACCATCAATACGCGGACGATACTCAATTGTATCTGTCCGCCCCGTGCCAAATCAATGAAGCGGTTGACGTGATGGACCGGGGGCTTGAAGCCGTCATGGACTGGATGAGGATTAACAAGCTTGTGCTCAACCCGGAAAAGACCGAGTGGCTGTTGTGTTTTCCTCCCAAAAATTTGGCCACTAATCCAACACTCAGGCTGGGGGGTCAAATTTTACACCCCTCAGAGAGGGTTCGCAACTTGGGAGTCCTCCTGGATCCACAGCTGTCATTCGACCACCATATAACGGCTGTGACCAGGGGGGCATTCGCCCAGGTACGCCTGGTGCGCCAGTTGCGACCCTACCTGAACCGGGAGGCCCTCACAACAGTCACTCGGGCCCTCGTGATTTCTAGGCTGGAATACTGCAACGTGCTCTACATGGGGCTGCCCTTGAGGTGCATCCGGAGACTTCAGCTAGTGCAGAACGCAGCCGCGCGAGTGATCGCGGGTGCACCCCGATTCACCCGCATTACACCTATCCTCCGCGAGCTGCGCTGGCTACCTGTCGATCTCCGGATGCGCTTCAAGGTGCTACTGATCACCCATAAAGCCCTACATGGCAGTGGATCTGGATACTTGAGAGACCGCCTTCTGCCAATTACCTCCCTACGACCTATAAGATCTCATAGATTAGGCCTCCTCCGTACTCCATCGGCCAGCCAGTGTCGGCTGGCAACTACAAGGAGGAGGGCCTTCTCAGCAGCGGCCCCGACCCTTTGGAACGAGCTCCCCGTAGAGATTCGTACCCTCTCCACCGTCCAGGCCTTCCGCATAGCCTTGAAGAACTGGCTCGCCCGTCAGGCCTGGGGATAAGGACCATTACCCCGCCCGAATGTTGTATGCATGTTGCCTATTATTTTATTATGTGTTGTCGTCTTAGCGTTGTATTCCCCCCTCCCTGGTTTTCTGTGAGCCGCCCTGAGTCCCCTCAGGGAAAAGGGCGGCCTACAAATAAAATCAATTCTCAATTCTCAATTCTCAAATGTTTGCAATAGGTACAGTATCATGACACAAGAGACATAATTTCACTGTGTACATTATGTGATTATGTTTTCATGCATAATATCTATGGAAATTCTCAGTTGTCCAGGTCATGGTTGTCTCAAAGGTGCTTTTTAAAAAGGCAACTGGACTTTCTTTGTTTTTCCTTTGTATTTTGGTTCACATCCAAGAAGCTTCTTCAGGTCTGACTGAATGAAAGAGAATAGAAGAATCTATAAATGCAGTCCACTTGTATTTGAAAGACAAAAGTCACTTTTTTGAAGACAGCGAAGTCCACATTCTGGACAGAGAAAATTGCTGGTTTAAAAGAGGGGTCAAAAGAGGCCATCTACATTAAGATTGAACAGCCCTCTCTCAATAGAGAGGGAGGGATGTGACATCACTATCTCCTGTTCCAAGAAACTTCTGCACCCATTTGCACTATTCAGGTGACCCTGAGGCAACAGATAAATGTCCAAGTGGCTTCAACAACTCTCAGAAAGAGTGCTAATGACTAGCACTCACTGCAAGGAATATAAATCCTTCCATTCCCCACCATTCAATCAGAATTGAAGAAGGTTTTTGGATAAGAAGCAAAATGTCTTCAAGAAAACAAAGAAAGTCCAGTTGCCTTTTGAAAAAGCACCTTTGGATTTTCATGTACATGTCACCATCATAGTAGTTTGCTTTGGATACTGCTCGTAGGGAAGCTGGCCCTATAGATTTTTGTTTATCTTTCTTCTTAAGATAGTTTTAAATTCAGGGTTGTCGTACTGTCAGATAAATGTTTTTCAAAAGAACTCCGTTGAAAAGCTCTGAAAATATATATTTAAACCTCTTATAACTAACCCTAGAGAACCTAAGCATCAGAACAAAAGGTTAAAAAAACACAAATTTAATAAAAGCCTGGATAGGAATGTGCAGATTGAGGTACTTATGTGGCAAACCATTAATTTTTATGTGACACAACAGTGCATCTAAACTGACAAGTTCTAGAGAGGCCCAGATAGGCATAATTCATCTTTTGTTATCCCCACTTCTGCAAAAATAAATATAAAAATGAGACTCTCCCATATAAAACTTTTATACAATAGCATAATTATTGATGTGGTTGATGCCTTTATCATTCTGTGACAGGGTCATTACAAAGGTGGGCATTGCCGCAGATAATTGCCTGCTTTGTTGCTAGATCCCAGATATCAGAAAAGGATTATTTTGATTAATTTGACAAAGCAACTGTCAATCTCCCAAAGAGAGTAGTTTTCAATGCTGAAAACAATGTTGAGGAGCAGCAGTACTCGTTAGAATCTCCCCAACAACATACAGATAGAAGATCTAGATCAGGGCTATCAAACTCTCCCCCCCCCGCCCCAGACCAGATGTGCCATGCTCTGGCCACACCCATGTCTAGTTTAGCAAAGGGGGAAAAAGTCCCGATATGCTATGTGATGATGCTGTGATGCCATATGACACCCCTAATCTACATTATCTTTCTCTAGCCATTCTCTTTGAAGCGAATTCCGAATATCTGCCAAAACCTAAGAGCCTATTCAAAAAAATAATAATGAATAACTAGCTAGGTTGCACTGGTTTTATTTGGAGCTGTTTGTTTATGGTTTTTGAATCCCTTTTTCTTCCTACATTTGCTTTTCTGATTAGGACAGTTTTCCTTTGTGGCTAATCGGTTGGGGTCTTTATGCCAAGTGAAGGGGTGGGTGGGACTGCAATTCCGTCTCTATATCCTCTCTTTTTTCTTTCTTTCTCTCCTTGTTCTGTCCATTTTATGCCTCTTTCCCCCCCAGGAAGCCGTTTGGTGGCAAGGAACATGGAGCAGGTGGCTGGCTCTGAATGTTTGCATTTTGGTTTTAGCTAAGAGATGCATAGAGTGAATCTGAAGGCTGAAGGTGTAGAAACTGGTGTGGTTACACTAAGAAAAATACAGAATTCCCTCCTGTGCTGTTGCAGGTGTACTGTAACTACTGTTTTAGTCCACTTTTCTGAGTTCAAAGACATGGTTCACTTAAGATCCCTTCAGCCAGTGGCTAAGGTTCCAGTTGCTCTCTTTAGAATGTTCTCCTGCTATATTCTACTACTCTCAAATTCTTCTTCCTACTTCTAATTCTCCTGCAGTTCTGAGGCTTTTGGGGAAGTGGTGGGGAGGACTCTCCCTAAGTTCCCTGTTCCAGATCCTCTGTAAACTGCAGCTTTTATCTTCTTTCACCTTCCTTCTTTTGGTTCCTATTTCCAATCTCTTTTTCTTCCCATATAGTATGGTCCCTTTCTTTTCCTTCCTATTATTCCTTTGCTATGTGGACAGGAAGTGCTGAAACTTCTCCACTTCAGTTTTACACGTTATTTTTCCACTGCTGGTGGTTGGGAAGAGTGTCTTAAAAGCTTGACCTTCCTTTCTTCTTCTTTTCACTAAGGATTTGAAAGCTTAGGAAAGGATGGAAGTCTGAGTCAACCTTGAGCCAGTGAGAATCAAACTGCTAGTAGTTGGCAGAATTAGCCTGCAAAACTGCATTCTAACCACTCTGCTACCATGGCTCCTACAAATACTAGATCATAAAAATATTAGATCATTGCAAATATTAAGACAGTTGTGGGAATATCAGACAGCAACATGTTTTTATGCTGCTGCTAAAGTTAAAAAAAAGATATTCGGAATAATCAAATAAGGCTAGCAATGTTAAAAAAATAGCACAACAATTTTTTTGCACAGTTGATTCTCTTCCTGGGGTAATTGTAAGTTCCTTCTATAAAGCATTTACAACAAACAATGTTCAGTCTAAGCTTATCATAGGCAACCTTTAGATATTTTATCAGGGACATCAGTAAGTAATTGGAAAAGCTGATATATATCTTAAATTAAATTTGCTCAGATTATATGTATCATTGATCATTTTGCTAAAATATTAGAACATACCCAACTGCTTTTCTTGGTATTAAAAACAAACTTGCTTGGGATAATAGATCATCCAAATATGTTAAGTGTAAAAAGAATTTTACTGCAGAAATTTTGTATTTTTTTTCCATATGAAGCAAAAGCTGAATTATCCTTTGCCCTATTGATCCTTGCTGTTGACAAGGTAGAGAAGTAGAGCTGACCATAGAATTTTCATCTATTCATTTTTTTTCCTGTCTATTCTGCCTTTTGTGAGGAATCTTCATTTATTCAATGCCATCTTCCTCTCAGATAAATGCAAGGAAATATTCAGAAGGAGTGTTTCGGAGCCACCAAATCCTGCGTTGACATTATCAACATATGGCCTATTAATGTAGATATCTTGCCTATTTTCTGCTTTAGTTGTAAGGAACCTTTTAACAATTTCAAAAATATCAAGTGGGAGCTAGTATGTCCAAAGCACATACAGTATATGAAGAGGAAGAAGCTGTTGGTGAAAGTTTATATGATGAAATGTTGAGCATTCACATTTTTCTTGAAAGCTTTTGCCCTAGATATGGTAGGCGCAAGACAAACACCGTGCCCCAAAGTCCCTGTTCATATTTTAAATGTTCTTAATAAAAGATAATCATTCAGGAAAAAGACTGAAAACCGATTTTAGATAAAATGTCTCTATGACGGTGCTATGGAAGTTGTTATCTGCCCAGAGCCTTTTGAGATTGGCCAGTATACACATAGAATAAATAAGCATTTAGAGCCAGTTTGGACTAGGAGTTAAGGCACCAGGCTAGAAACCAATAATATTGTTAGATATACAACTGCTGTTTCAAGGAATCAATATATAACATTTAGCAAGGTGCATATACTATACCTATAGAATATCATTTTGTCTCTTTTTTCCAACAGTTCCTGCTTCCAGGCCTCCAATCTCTTTTTATTTATTGTTTTCTTCAGAAGAAAGTTTTCTCTGTAAGTGATGTTCAAGGATTTATGAAACATTAATTCATTCAGGAAAAAAAACTGAAAACTGCTTTGAAAAGATAAATAGTGTTTTGAAAGTCAAGAAGTACAAAACAATTAAGGATGATATGATTACAGCAATAAAAAAATAATCTTTGTCCTTGTTTTTGATCCTTAGGCTATGTAATTTGATAATCCACTAGTGTAGGAAAAAGCAAAACATTTTGTTGAATCTTGAGTTCATAAAGACAGCAGTTCTTTTGGAAAATTGGAGCTTCGGTTACTTATAGTACCAAATTAATTAAACGTCTCTGACCTTTTTTATTACATGAAGAATTTTGGAAAATATCTCTTTGTTTAGAAAAAGGGATGCAAATAGTACTGAACAGAATTGGATTACGGCTCATGCTGTAAAGCTACTAACACACACAAACACACAAAAATGAATTTTTAGACTTACAGTATCTATAGTGCTCTAATATACCCTGAACTGTTTGAAACCTTTTAACATCTTTCTTTAATCTTTTACTTTATATATTAATTTTTTTCCATTTGAAAAGTTATTAGCCCGTTTATTAAAGCTATAATTTGCAATATTTCAAGGAAAAATGGACTAAAACCCAAAGTGTTCATAGCAGAATGGAAGAATGATATAGTGTACAATTTCTCTAAGACAATGGGACATTTCAATTTGAGGAAATTTGAGACACCTTATAAGTGCATTCAAATAAGGGAATCTTTAAACCTTTCCTTGTGTCATTTTATTTATTTTGGTTTACATGGGTCCCCATCTCACCCTTGGTGACTCTGGGTGGTTAACAAAGTAAAACCAACCAACAAACAAAGCCCTATTTTAGCCACAAAGTGGTTCTGGGGAGCTTATAATTAGATGTTTTTAGTCATAGACCTATACCATAAGTTTGTGCATCAAAACATCAGTAGACAAATATACAGCTTTACCTTTGTGATTCCAAAGTTGCTTAGCAAAGAAGGCATAAAAGAGACCTTTGGGTATTTGACCTGGTCAATTGTATTTGGTTTACCCCAGATGATCTTGACTGATTTTGAAAGTTATGCAGGATTGGGCCGATGAATAATTGGATGAGGAAATTCCTGGGTTATAAACTAAGATGGGCAGTTGAAAAAAATTACAGAAGCAAGTATTAGCAAGACATTTCCGTACTGTCTCCAAGAAAATTACATGTATATGAAAATGCCAAGAAACAAGCTCAAATCTAAATAGACTTAAATTTATTTTGGTCACCCCACTAGAAATAGATTGTTGTTTCGCTAGGAGCTAACCAAATTACACCCAGTATGTATTAATTCATGCCTTTATGTCCTAATACATGTTTATTAATGTACCTATTATGTTCTTTTTTATGCATTTTTGTTAGTTTTTATTTTTCTCATTTGTTGATACATTGTTTTAGAAGGAGATTAATAACTGCCCAGAGCTTTTTAAGATTGAGAAGCATACACATAGAATAAACAAACTTTTAGAGCCAGTTTGGGCTACTGGTTAAGGCAACAGGCTGGAAACCAGTAAACTGTGTTGTAGTCACATTTTAGGCATAAAAGCCAGGCTGGGGGGGGGGGGGGAACGGGACTTTGAGTCAGTCACTCTCTCTCTCTCTCTCCACCTAACTCATCTAACCAGATTGCTGTTTGTCTTCCTTGGTAAGGATCTGGGATAGGCAAATCTGGATGTTTGACAGTGTTACAGAAATCATCGCAGGTTGAAAGAGTTGCAAGTAAAGCTGCCTTCTGCAATTGACTGATGGTAAATTTGTCAATGCCTATGGTATTTAAGTGGTGCTCCAGTTGTTTTGGGACTGCACCCAAGGTGCCTATTACTATTGGTAATAGACCCCCTTGCTTGCCTTTGCCATAGTCGTTCTAATTCTATTTGTAGGTCTTTGTATTTTATTATCTTCTCCAGTTCTTTCTCTTCTATTCTGCTGTTTCCAGGCACTGCCACATCCACTATCCAGACTTTTTTGTCTTTCTTATCAACAACTGTTACGTCTGGGGTGTTGTATGGCAGGTGCCTGTCTGTCTGGATTCTGAAGTCCCAAAGCACTTTAACTTCTTCATTTTCTATGACTTTTTCTACTTTATGGTCCCACCAGTTCTTGCTTACAGGCAAATGATATTTCTTGCAGATCTTCCAATGCACCATTGTTGCTACTTTGTCATGCCACTGCTTGTAGTCAGTTTGTGCAATCTTCTTGCAGCTTACCAGGTGGTCCACTGTTATTTCAGCTTCTTTCCCCCCCAAGTTTTTATTTTTGTTTTTATTTTTTAGAAATATATCGAATCAATGTGTAAATAATGTGGTACCTGGGTATCATATATTCTAATACAAGTAAAACTGAAAAGTTAAAAGTTAATCATAATTATTACATTCAATCAACTTATGTTTTAATGATGATGATGATAATAATAATATACACCAATGTCTTGGCTAAATTCTTCTGTGTGAAAGCCCAAAAGAATTTAGCCAAGACATTGGTATGCAGTTTGGAATTGACAAATGTACAACAATGGCAACCAAAGCAGGCAAGGTCATAGAAGATGATGGAATAGAACTTGAGAATGAAGAAATGATAAAGGCAGTAAAACAGAAGAAGGCTACAAGTACTTGGGAATTTTAGAGGCCTCTGACTTAATGCATAATAAAGTCAAGGAATTAACTTCAGCCAAGTACATTCAACGAATTCGCAAGATATTAAAGTCCAAACTGAGTGGAGAAAACATCATAAAAGCCATAAATACCTGGGCTATACCTGTGATTTGATACTCTGCAGGAATAATTGACTGGACCTAGATGGAGTTGGACAATTTGGACAGAAAAACAAGGAAGCTTATGACAATGAATCATGCTTTGCTCCCTAAAAGTGATGTTGACTGATTATATCTACCAAGAGCAGAGGATGGTCGAGGACTCCTACAAGTAAAACAGATTGTGGAAGAAGAAAAACACTGCTTGAATGATTACATCCAGAAAAGTGAAGAACCAATGATTAAGGAAGTAAATAAAGGAGGCCTTTTAAAGACAACTAAGTCAAAAGCTGAATATAAGAAAGAAGTAATTGAGAAGCGAGCTGAAAATTGGAAAAACGAAGCTATGCATAGCAAATACTTGAAAAGTATTGAAGGCAAAGCTGACCAAAAGCTAACCTGGAACTGGTTAAGATCAGGAGCGCTGAAAAAAGAAACAGAAGGCTTTATTTTGGCAGCTCAAGAACAAGCCTTAGCCACAAACTACATGAAGGCAAAAATTCAACATGTTACCACCAACAGCAAATGTCGCCTCTGTAATGAGAAAGACAAGACAGTCGACCACTTGATCAGTGGGTGCAGCAAAATTTCACAAACTGACTACCTACAATGCCATGACCATGTTGCTAAGATCATTCACTGGAAATTGTGCCAAAGGTTTGGATTTAAGTACAGCAAAAACCACTGGGAACATCAGGTTTAGAAGGTTTTCGAGAATGAGAAAGTCAAGATCTTGTGGGACTTCAGAATTCAGACTGACAGACACTTGGCCCACAACACACCTGACATAACAATAGTTGAAAAGAAAAAAAGCATGGTTCATTGACATTGCAATTGAGATGCACGAATTGAAGATAAACAGGAAGAAAAAATCAGAAAGTACCGGGACTTGCAAATTGAAGTTGAACGACTGTGAAAAAGAAATTGTGTGTTGTCCCGATTGTAATTGGAGCTCTTGGAGCAATACCTAAAGGGCTACCTCGCTATTTGGAAATTTTAAATTTATCAGACTTGAACATTCTGATTCTACAAAAAAACACCCTACTTGGAAGGGCTTATATCCTCCAACGTTACCTTAACAGTTCCTAGGTCCTTGGTTAGGACTCGAGCTGTTGAGCTACCAACCAGCCCCAAAGGCTGTGAATCTCACCAAAGATTAACATAACAACAACAACAACAACAACAACAATAATTGCATAGGCAGCACTTACTGTCTGTTGCTGTCTTCTCAATTCTGGTTTTGTATATCTTTGTCCTTAAGGCTTGGTCTTGTGCATCCAGAATTTCTTCAACTTTCCTCTCTTAGCCATTGCCACGTCTTGTTATTATCTGCTTTCCCTGCTATTTTTTTTTAATGTACTGGCTTGTATGTAGTGCTTTGTCTTCCCATGGCTCCATTCTGTTCTTCATTTGGTCTTTCCTGTAGGCCAGTTTGGTCTCTCCAGTAGCCTTCCAGCAAGCCTTCCTGGCATACTAACTTCCGTGCATCTTCTTCATTGTCCTTCAGATATTCTTCCAAAGCACTTTTCTTCTTCTTCAACTATCTTGTGTACTTGCAACATTCCGCACCGAACTATTTGTCTTGGTAGGTAGAATAACAATAACAACAACAACAACAACAATGATAATAATAAATTCCGTTGCTTTGCAAGTACACTGAGTGCTTCTATGCTGGAGACAATTTCCTTGTGTGTCTAATCACACTTGGCTAAATAAAATATCCAATTCAATCCTTACTTACTTTTTCACATGTCCTCTTTTCAAGTATTGGAAATTCAAATTTCCATACTGCCCCAAAAGGAATTCTAAGCAATTAGTTTTGTTGTAGCAAAGAGAAAAGGGTTTCTCTCTCCCCCCCCCCAAACAAACACACACATACACAACTCCACATTAGCTGCCCTTGGGAAGCATTCTTTTCCTAAGTATTTGCATATAGAATATGGATTGGTCCATAGGGCCCAACAATAATACTTATTTTTAAATTTCAAATGGGCGAATGTTCCTTGGTGCCAGCCCTAATTAGCTGTGTAGATTGTTCCTTGGGGTAACCCTCCTCCTCTTTATTTCCTGACAGTTCAAAGATCAGCTCTTTAGTGAGGTATCAGGAGATTATCATTATAAAAGAATATTGTATCAGATAACTCTTTAAGAAAAGGGATATAGTTCAATTAGCTTGTACAAATGTGCTTTTCGTATATGATGTTGTTAGCAGTCTCTGATAACTAGCAATTATCAGATTAGCCCAAACTTGAACATGGAGCCATGCAGTAAGGTGTTTTTTTTTTAAAAAAAAGTTTAAGGTAGGAGCCCATAGGGAGTTTTCTTGTACAACTCAAGCTAGGACTTTTATGAGCAAAGTCCTCTAAAGAATGTTTGTGTTAAATGCTTTATACTAATTATTTGTATGCACATATTTTACAAGGAGTTCTTTTTAGTTAACACCTAGTAAAAAAAAAACCAGGTAGTCCTCAACTTACAACAATTAGTGACTGTTCAAAGTTACAATGGCACTGAAAAAACCTGACTTATGACTATTTTTCACATTTACAACCATTGTGGTCTCTCCATGGACATGCGATCAAAATACAGATACTTGGCAATTGACTCATATTTATGACATTTGCAGTGTCCTGGGATCATATGATCCCCTTTTTCTGATCTTTTGACAAGCAAAGTCCATGGGGAAGCCAGATTCACTTAACAACCATGTTATTAACTTAACAACTACAGCGATTCACTTAACAACTGTGGCAGGAAAGGTAAAATGGGGCATAACTCACAAATATCACACTTAGTATATAGTGAGTATACCGTATATAGCGATACAAGAGCAGCAGTATGGATATTTTGGGCTCCCCTAATATCCTGGCTCTAATGTTTGGAGGAAAGCCCAGGCCATAGCTGTCTTTGGAAAGCCAAATTGGTTGGGGGGCCTTCTGAATTGGGTGTCCAGTGTGGTCTATGCTAGATATGAATGTGCACCAGCTTCAACCAATTCTAAGTCCTAGCTGGGCTGTTTCAGAGGGTTTTTCTGATTTTCCAAGGCAAAATTGGGTTTCCTCCAAAATAACTACGACTACAAAATCTTGTTATTTATCACTTCAAAAGGTTACAGAAAGGCAAAGTACTTTCATTTTTAAAAACTTTTTTCTATTTAAATATCCTGGCTGGCTAACCATTAAATAAAGGACCATTCCTCACAGTCAAGTTAAAGCATTATCCAACTACTTCTGAGCTAGCAAAAGAAAGAAAGAAAGAAAGAAAGAAAGTAAGTAAGTAAGAAAGAAAGAAAGAAAGAAAGAAAGAAAGAAAGAAAGAAAGAAAGAAAGAAAGAATCTGGTATAACAATGTGCTGTTCCATGGTTCATCCCTACTGTACAACAATAACAAAAAAGATAAATTGTGCTTTCCACTACCATTGAGGGTCAAGTTAACAACAACAAAAAAAAGATTGGTGGATTCCTGATACTTAATTTACCATCTCACCAAACATTATTTATTTGCAGAAAAAAACAATCATTTCTCCTTAATGGTGGGATGAGGGAGTTTAGATGCTCATAAAGTGGCTTTAGCTCCATGTCAACTTGCTCAAATAATAGGTGATGGCTGCATCTCACAAGCATCATTCACAAGAATGCTAAACCTGAATGTATAAGATGCCCATGTAAGGAAATACCTTACAGTAATTGTTAAGAGTCAGATGCCTCTGTAGAAGCCAGGTATACAATTTGGTGTCGTGCCTAAGGCAGTGAAGGCTAACCATTTTGTCCTCCCGTGCCGAAATCGCATGCCCATGCGTGGCAGTGCGTGTGTGCATGCCCATACCCATAATGCAATGTGCCCTGCACACTGCACATGCATGCATGACCCCCCCCCATACTCCCTCCATCCCCACACATGCATGTGACTTCCTCCCAGAGCCCCGTTATGGGACTAGCAGGCCTTCCTGAAGCCTCTTGAAACCAAAAATGGGTCACGGGGGCGCTGCACCCCCCCAACCCATTTTGGGTTTAGCAGGCCTCCCTGAATCCACCTGAAACAAAAAACAGGGTGCGGGGGCACACCGCCCTGTGTTCCACTCCACCCCATGCATGTGTGTGTGACCCCCCCCATCCCCTGTGCATTTGTGTGCGTCTCCCGCATGTGTGGCAGAGTCCCCAAAATTGGCTCGCTGGCAGAAGGCGCATGTGGAGGAGCTGAGCTGGACGACAGTTCGTGTGCCCACAGAGAGGGCTCCATCTGCCACCTGTGGCACACTTGCCATAGGTTCACCATCATGGGCCTATGGCGCTGGCCTAGAAACCAGGATATTGTGAGTTCTAGGCTTCACTTAGGCATGAAAACAAGCTGGAGCGAGTCATACTTTTTCAACTCAGCCCACCTAACAGAGTGGCTTATTGTAGAGAAAATGCAATCAAATGATTGATGAAACATACTGAATCATATTCATAGCAAACATTTAATTTATTGTATTTAATTGTCATGTCAGAATGTAAAAGTTCTTTTGAAAATGATGCCAGAGTTGTCGAGATAAGACAGAAAACAATATTTAAATGCTATTGGAAACAGGAATGACTTTAAGCTGGGTCAGGTATAGGTTTGGGAGGTGAAGAAAACAATGACGGGATGATTGGTCATGCTATGATTAGGTAGAGATAAGTGGGACTGAACTTTAAATCCCTCTCAGGTGAGTCAGACAGTAGCATGTAAATTTTCAGTGACAGCTCACCATGAAAGCAGGGAGCAGACTGTCTGCTGCATAGTAATAAGTAAAACAATCATTCTGCCATTGCTGTGGACACAGCCCAGAAGGAAGTTCCACCTTTCAAACCTGAATTTGGACTAATTAAATTAATCTCCCAAATCACCCGTTCTGAAATTTTTCTCCTTCATTTCACCAGCAGATGGCAGGGTTGCACAGCACAGTTGATAATTCCTAGAAATCAGACCCCCCCCTCTTTTAAAATAAAAATTTAAAATTTTATTTCTTTTAAAATGAAATTGAAAAAAAAGGAAGAGATGCTAATTAAACTACTGTACATCTATGAGGGAAGTTCGATTGAAAATCTGTCTTCGCTGATCAAACTATATCCACTTTTGCAGTTGTGATGTATTACATCCCCCTCTTTCTGCCTTTGAAAAAGTTGTTGAGATACATCTTTTAACCTGGCATTTAAAATTATGTTAAGGAATTATATTAATATAATATAATCTATGTTAATTATATTAATATAATATGTGTTAATTAATTATAGTAATAATTATAGAAACATTATTGATGTTGTGGGGGATCATTTTTGGCAGAATAGCAGGAATCGAAACTAATAAATATATAAGTAATGTTCTATGTCTTCTGTTGGTATACAATTTTAATATTATATTGTATTTCACCCACATATTTTTCAAAGCTAAATATTTTGAATAAATGAATGGAGATTCTTGTAGTGTATTGGGCTATTATTGATTATTCCAGTAAACTTATACTGTTGCATTGAATTTGGATTCCTGGTGTATGCTGTAATTCTTGCAGATTCACTTGAGTTAGTTCTGTAAGTTTCCATAAAGCAAGCAGAAGAAAAAACTAAATCATCTGTAGTTTGATGAATAGAAAAGTAGAAAGTGTCCCCTTCCTGGATTAAACCTTTGAGATGATGAATATATCCTCATAAATTGTTGTAGAATTTAGCCATATTAGATCTTACTGAAAGTATCCAACTGTAACTTAGCCAAGGGTATAATTAATTGTAAGGTAGGCTTCTAAAGATAACTGCGTTTACTTAGAAATTTAATAATTTATAACCTCTTTGTGCAATGCAGGAGGTCAACCATCATCGTTATCCTCAGAATAACAAGACAGGATCTTTTCTTCTTAATTCACCTCCACTTCTGAATCCGAAGACAACAGTGATATTGCAGAGATTATTATTCACACTTATCCAGGTGAAATATCTGGCAAAATTTTTGAGATATTGAATGTGGCAGTCTTTGTAGTAAATTGGATGCACTAACTGAAAACACTATGAAATATGAACAGAAATTTATAAATACTTCTACTATTTACTAGTGGTATTATTAAATTTATGTATGAATTTGAACACCTTAAGTCCTCTTTTAAAACTTTACTCCAATCAAAATAGATATCAGATTGAAATCTTAGGAATGCATTTAAAGATATAAACTTGAAAAAGGCAAATTGGGTCAGTATTGTAAGCTGCGAGGTGAAAGGATGATTGTTGCTGGTCCTAAAAAAAAAATGGAGTACATGTAGTAATTATTTTCTCCATTAATGCAGTTTGAAGAAATCTGCTCCTCTGAAAGCTGCAAGAAACAATAATACAAAATGGAAAACTAACATGTCACAAAAGAAAACCTACAGAATGTGCAGATTGATTGTTTCACAGGGCATGATTTTACGATTATAGCATCTGTAAACATTGTAGGAGTTGTTTAGAGGATTTGATGCTTTCATCACCATAATGAAAACCACTGCAAGCTCTGCTTTTTTGGACAAATGGGTAGGATCTATGCCTTCCAGCAAAGGAGAACCTGCTACAGCCTGAGCAGTCTACCTTACTATTGAGCAGTGCCATTAGAAAGTTACTTCTAATGTTTATCTACATCTTTGTAGTTTCCCACCCAAAGCTGTCCAATGAGTACAATGATTTATTTATTTTTTTGAAAACTCAAATTTGTCCCTTAATTTGATTATGTATTATGGCACGGCACAGGCATTGAAAATTGTTCCAGAGGGTCGGAGCAGCCACAGAGAAGGCCCTCCTCCGGGTAGTCGCCAGTCGACACTGGCCAGCTGATGGAATTCGGAGGAGGCCTAGTCTGTGGGATCTAATTGGTCTAGTGGAGGTAATTGGCAACAGGCGGTCTCTCAAGTACCCAGATCCAATACCATGAAGGGCTTTGTAGGTGACAACTAGCACCTTGAAGCATACCCGGAGATCAACAGGCAGCCAGTGCAGCTTGTGGAGGATAGGTGTTACGTGGGTGAACCGAGGCGCACCCACGATCACTCGCGCGGCTGCATTCTGGACAAGCTGAAGTCGCCGAATACTCTTCAAGGGCAGCCCCATGTAGAGCACGTTGCAGTATTCCAGTCTAGAGGTCACAAGGGCACGAGTGACTGTTGTGAGAGCCTCCCGGTTCAGGTAGGGACGCAACTGGTTAACTGGTTAAGTTATTGTGGCAGGCTAATTCTACCTTTGTTATGTAGAATAGACTAGCTCAGGCCTTTTAATGGCCCATTGACAAAGGTGGGGGCTATTAAGTCTGTTTCTTACCTAAAAACATGTTTCTCCATTTCTTATCCAGGAAAATATATTATGCCTTTTCAATATTTCCTAGGATATTTCATTCTTCTAGGAGAGAGGTGGGCGCTAACTTCCTATGGTTTGAAGCCTGCGACAGTGACTGACTGGCCCTGGTATCTTCCTCTACTCCTGGGGACAACCCTTGCCTCCTTTCCTGTTCTTTTCCCTTCTAGCCACCCTCTTGTCCCCTGTCTGCCTCCCTGCTCCCTTCTAGGCCTGCTGCCAGTGGGAGTCCTCCTCCTCCTCCTCCTCCTGGAGTGACAGCCCGAGTGCCAGGGTCGCCTCCCAGGCCAGAGGCTGCTTTTGCACCACCTGGAGTGGAGTTTTCCAGCCAAACCTAGCGGCTTTCTTGCCCTCACCCTGCATCCTCCCCCCACCCCAGGCCCACTGGGAGATAAATGGTTTTTCCATCCAACATCAGCCTCTCTGAGCCGTGACCCATGGGAGGCCAGGAGGGGAGGCGGAAAAAAAAAAGATGGAAAAACACTAAAAGTGCTTTGCCAAGGCTATTTTCAAACCTGCCTTTTATCAGCAAGGCCTGAATGCTGGTGTTTGAAGGAGGGGGGGGGAGCGTGCATTAACCCTTTCTATTGCATGACAAAAGGCAGGCGCCTTTTTAGTTGAAGTAACTTCTGTATTATTGCATGGCAAAATAAATGTCTTTTGGAAAGCTGCAGCTGTTCAGCCTGCTGAGTGGCTGCTGTAGTGAGATCCCAGCTTGAGCCTTAGCCTTGATTTTGAATGCCGGAACTTTAGCCCCAGCAAGTTATTTTGTTGACTTACACGTGCCTTCTTATTGAAAGGCATGCATTCATTCATCTGGGTGACACATGATGCTTAGTGCATTCTAATCAAGTGTACCGGTTAAACGCAAGGATGTAAGGAAGCCAGTTTGATGTAGTGTTTAAGGTGGTGGCCTAGGAAGCAGGAGATTGTGAGTTCTAGTCCTACCTCAGGTGTGAAAGCCAACTGGGTGATCTTGGACCAATCACATTTTCTCAGCCCAACCTACCTCACAGGATTGTTGTCGTGGGAAAAATAGGAGGAAGCAGGAGGATTATGTATGATCACCACTTTGAGTGACTTATCAAACAATTAAAGAAGCGATAAAAACCCAGTAATTAGAGGTGTTCTTGAACAGACCAGAATAAAAACAAAAAAAAACAGTCCCTTTCTAGTCCCTCATTCTGCATCACCCAGTGGGCAAAAGCCTGTGGCTATATGGGTAGTCTTTAGTTAGTGACCACAATTGGAAACAGCAACTTATCCGTAAAGCAAAGCGGTTTGTTGAGTAAAACTGCAACAATGCTTACATTCTTACTTCAGCTTTCCTTTGGCCTACACAGGTCATAAATGTGAGGTTTGGTTATAAAATTATTTTTAATCACTGTTAATGGTTGCTAAATGAGAATTCCATGTATGTACAACCATGGAGGCGATGAGCATATCCTGACCCTCCATTAATTTTTCCAGTTCCTTATTAAAAAATCTATACTGGAGCCATGTCCTCACCATATCTAATGGCAGTAAATTCTACGGTTTAACTATTAGAGTTTAGGTTCATGATTATTGTTAAGCTATAAACAGTGGTGGGTTTCAAATTTTTTTAGAAGCTCTTCTGTAGGTGTGGCCTGCTTTGTGGGAGTGGCTTACTGGCCATGTGACTGGGTGGGAGTGGCTTGCCAGCCATGCGACTGGGTGGGCATGGCCAACTTGTAAAATGTGGTGAAACTCACTTAACAACGCTCTTGCTTAGCAACCAAAATGTTGGCTCAGAAACTCTGGCATTTGAACTACGCAAGTTTAAAGCTGTCAAGTTACAAGACCCTTGCACCCTAACCCTTTAGAAAAAAAACTCTCAGAGGTGTTCAAACCTGACAGCTTTAAGGCTTGTGGACTTCAACTCCCAGAATTCCTCCTCCAGTCATGTTGGCTCAGGAACTCTGGCATTGAAGTGTGCAAGTCTTAAAGCTGTCAAGTTACAAGACCCTTTCACCCCTAACCCTTTAGAAAAAAAAACCCTGGGGGTGTTCAAACTTGACAGCTTTAAGGCTTGTGGACTTCAACTCCCAAAATTCCTCCTCCAGTCATGTTGGCTCAGAAACTCTGGCATTGAAGTGTGCAAGTCTTAAAGCTGTCAAGTTACAAGACCCTTACCCTTTAGAACAAAAAAACCCAGGGGTGTTCAAACTTGACAGCTTTAAGACTTGTGGACTTCAACTCCCAGAATTCCTCCTCTCGCTCTTCATCTTGATGATGTGCGGACGGGCGGGGGGAGGGAACTGGAACCGGTTCTAAACGGCACTGTAGATTTGTGGAACCTCTTCTATAGAAGAGGTTAGAACTGGCAGAAACCATAATGAATGGATTCATTCAACCCATTAAGCCAAAAATATGACTTACGTTTTTCCTTAATGAGAAGATGAGTAACTACCTAAACCTGACAAAGCCCATATTACATACATTGGTAGGGCTGGAGGTTCTTGTTTCCTTTGTTTTGGGGGTATTTTTTTAATGGTATTGTGTCAATTTTACGATTTACATCAGACTATGAAATATATTTTTTGCCCATAAATAATAGAAAATCGAGCTTATGGGGGCTTTTGGGGTCATAAAAGGGCAACTGGGAGGCCATTCAAAGTCTGCTGGATCACCCTTTCCTAATTTTGCCTTAATGAACTGTAATAATCTAGCCCAGTGTTTCTCAACCTTGGCAACTTGAAGATGTCCGGACTTCAACTCCCAGAATTTCCCAGCCAGCATTTGCTGGCTGGGGAATTCTGGGAGTTGAAGTCCGGACATCTTCAAGTTGCCAAGGTTGAGAAACACTGATCTAGCCTCTCTGTCTCTTGACTTCCACTGAATAGCTCTGACCTGTAATGACAATCTCCGTGTTCTAGTTGCAGTGTTTGAGCTGTGTTGGCCCAGCTAAGGCTCTCATGGCACTTTAAAATAAAATTAATGGGCATAGCTCCAGACCTTTTACAGCTCAAACACTCTTCTCCTTCTCTCCCCCCCTCCCCCAAGTTTTTTTTTTCTTGGTGAACAGATGCTTTTCTGTGTATAAAAATTCCAGGCTACTGTGTTCGTCATTTTCAATGCCTGTGGGGCTAGAGTCCACAGGGAAGGGAAGATGTTGTGGCATCTATTGCAATTGCTACTACATTTTATCATTTAAGGGGAGCATTTGTTTAAAAAATGTGTTTCTTCACTGAAATGCTGTAACGTGCAGGGGAAGAAAATAAGGACCCTCATTTTCTTTTTATATGGTATTTAGAAGTGAAGCAACTGCAGTCTACAACTGGAGAATCTCTATGGCCAAAGGATATCTGTCCCAAGGCTGCTTTAATCATGTCAATGCCACTGCCTGCACTGTCATAAAGAGTCCTGTGTGACACTAAAAAGTGGATATAGTCCTTTCGATGTTATAAATCTGTCTTTTTTTCTACATTACTACAACTAGGCTCAAAATCCAGCGTGCATCCTCTGCAGAGAGATTAGAACTTTATACCTGCCTAAAAGATTCCCATTTTCTCTCTTGGAAACCTTTCCCTGTATCTGAAATTTCCAGTAGGACCTTTTACTCTCCAAGACTAAAACATACAACAGATTTCACCAGATCAATACAACAAAATTAGAAGGGATGTACTTACCTCTCCAGAGTTTTATTCTCAATGTATCATATATCAATTTGCAAACTATTTCTTTATTAGCAAAATTATTTGTCTTCCACTCCTAAACAAAGAGAATAGTTCTATATTGATCGACAGGAAGGCATCTTTAAAAGTGTCCTTGAATCCAAGTGAACGGAATTAGACTTAGTTGATCTGGAGTGCAAAAGAAAAAAATGAAAAGAGGGAGAAGAAGGGTAGCAAAGCCAGAAAAATTATTTGCATTATAATGGTTTCACCTGGTATAGAATCTTGGTATGAAAAATAGGAGCAAGCTATAACTTATAGTAAGCTTCATGGCTGGGTTCTACAGGTGTTTAACAGGTTCTAAACAGCTGGAAGGATGTGGAATTTTAATCCCTCGTAATAGGCCTCTCTTGTCTGTTATTTGGTGTTTCTATAATAAATTGGTACAATTGAGGGAATTAGAACTGGACCTTGGAATTAGAAGTGCCCCTGCCATCCTTTTGGCTTCTCATGTTGCTGGGTGCCTTGAGACTTTATCACTTTCTCCTTCTTTGGTGACACACAGAATATATTCATTTTTCATAATCCCTCATCCAAGATGCAACGACAAACATATGCAGAGCAGAGATTTATAACCAGTGGAAAATAACAAGATGATAAGATCAGCTCCAGGCCAAGCCAGCAGGATACTTGGGGGACGGGAGAGGGGGAGCAAAAGAGAGGGAAGGGGGAAGGAAGGAGAGAGAGAGAGAGAGAGAGAGGTGTATTTCCTTCCACCCATGAAGGGAAAATAAGGAAATGAAACACGCATGAGTTTGCAGATTGTATGTTGTATTTAGGTTTACATGTAAGCTTTGCAAAACTCCTTACATAGAAAATATAGTTAGAAGGAATAAGAAAAAAGGAGGTCAGTTTGACAGCATCTGGTTAAAAAAAAAAGATACAGCTTCAGACTATTAGGAATAAAGGAGCTGAACTTTTCTAGTACTTCCAAGAGCTGCACTCTTGGGACTGATCATATTGCAAACAACTCATTCAAGCCAGAGGGCCTAACTGCAGCCAAAAAGAAAAAAAAAGAAAGAAAACTCATCTTTTGTGTATTGAAGACATGATATATAAAAACACATTGCAGTGGCTCTCTGGATAGGTTGGAGAGCCCTCAGGAATCAGATTTATCCCACTTTGGTAATTTAGGCATTAGCCTTGTCATCATCCTGACATAGAAATTATTTAGTTACAGATGTGCAACTTAAATAGGTAGAAAGCAAGTATAGAGGCAGTGCTGTAGTACTATTTTCCAAGTGACAAGACTCTAACCCAGTAATGATTAAACTTTTACTAAAGGTGCACCAAAACTGTGGGTGCATGCGCTATCGCTCGCATGTGTCCACCCACCTGCATATGCGCAAGCGACCCCAACCTGCGCACACGCGAGAGACCCCTGTGCACGAGGGGGGGATCTTCACCTTCTCCAGGTTCAGGAGGATTTTTTGAAGACTGGGGAGGACAAAAATGGCCTCGGGAGGGCTGGGGCGGCTGGGTGAGGCCATTTTTGCCCTCCCTAGGCTTCAGGAAAGCCTCCGGAGTCTGGGGAGGATGGAAAACAGGTCCAATGGGCCAACTGGAAGTTCGTAAACAAACTTCCGGTTGTCCTGTTGAGTCTGTTTTTTGCTCTCTCTAGGCTTTGGAGGCTTTCCTGAAGCTTGGGAAGGGTGAAAATGGCCTCCCCTGCCCCTCCCCCCCGGAAGCCCAAAAATCAGCTGGCTGGCGCATACACATGCACCGGAGCTGAGAGCTTTCATGATGGCAAATATGGCACAGGTGGTACATGAGCCATAGGTTCACCATCACAGCACTAGCCTATCCTTATCTACCCAGCGATGGAGGGATCTAAGTCTCTATGTATGAATTTACTTATAATTTATCCTAAACCCAAGGACTCTATATAATATGCACCCTCAGATAAAGAGGGCCCCTTCCCTATATTAGAAATAGTTAAATCATGAAAATAGCAAGGGCAAAACAATGATAAAAGTCTCAATAAACCTAAGAAATACACCTCCAATTAGACAGGTGGAACCAAAAAAATGTGTTGAAATAAAACAGCTTTCACCTCTTTTCAGCAAGGTGTGGCTTCACAGGCTTCTGGGAGGAGAGTATTCCATCAGGTGAGGGCTGTTGCAGAGAAGGCCTGCCGTCCCACTCATACCCCCTTGGTCATGGTGAAGAGAAGGACCTTTCCATTTTGTAAAGGCACATTGTGCTTGATGTACCTTGGGGCTATTCGGTTTAGTTCTTTAGAGGTAATGACTAGCGCTTTCAGCTGGATCTGGAAGTCTCCTGGCTACCAGTTTAGCCACTTTGATATCGGTTATAATCAGTGGTGGGATTCAAATAATTTAACAACTGGTTCTCTGCCCTAATGACCAGCTGGATAGGGGTGACTTGGTGGTCATATGACTGGGTGGGTGTGGCCAACTCAACATCACTCACATTGATGGGTGCTTCTCCTTAGCTGTTACAATGTAACTGGAGAGGCAGTTTCTGTAAGCAGGGCAATAAAGATTAGGCTAGAAACAACACTAGAATGTTTCCTTCCTGCCTTCCTTACAGGATTAGCCCTGTAAAGTGGAAAAAAAACAAAATGAGATTTCTTCCAACAACCGGTTCTCCAAAGTGCTTGGAAAGTTAACAACCGGTTCTCCCGAATAGGTGCGGACTGGCTGAATCCCACCATTGGTATACTAATATATTGGCAGAGTTATCTTGCCAATAATCTTGCTACTGCATTTTGAACCAGTTGCAGATGCTGAGTTGCCTTCAAAGGCAGCCCCACAAAGGGCAAGTTACAGTAGTTCATCATGTGATCAAGGCATGAATTGAGCTTACAGCTTCTAGAATTGTCAGTGAAAAACTTGTGTGAAAGCATAGCATGACAAAATTACTCAGGATGTTCTAGCAAGAGTAGATATAGTATTTTAAAGTATGTGGGATGAACCCACTCATTTGTTTGACCCATCGCTTTTTTCTGTCTCTTTTTTTATATAAAGTTTTTTTTAATTTTTTGTTCTGTATATATACATTCACATAATTATTATTCTTTTTTTACATTCATAATTCTAATACATTTGTCATTCCATTTATAGAATTGTAATATTCCATTCGGGTTGTTTTGTTTACGATCCCTCGCCTATTTTGACACCATCTTCTTCTCCTTTCCTTTTCTCCCCCCCTCCCTTCTCTACTTCCTTCCTTCCTCTTTTCCTTTCCTTCTTGCATTACCTCTCCCCTCCTCCTCTCTTCCTCTTCCCCTTCCTACCCTCCCCTTCTCTCCTTCTCCCTTCCATCTTCCTCTCCTCCTCACTATCTTCCTTCCCTCCTCTTCTTCTTATCTGCTCTCCTCTCTTCAATTTTAATTTAGTTTGAATTTTCTTTGGGTAATCTCTTTTCTAATAATAAAATTTCCTCACCAATCCGACACACTATTCTCTTCCATTTCCTTTCCTTTCCGGAGCTGTCCCAACTTCAGCAGCTTCAGGGCTAGGTTTCTGTCATCAGGCAAAAGAGCTTATCCTGGATCAATCAGAGATTTTGTGGTGTCCCTGAGATCAGCAGGACGTACTCTTCTCTGTCACCAACTCTTTGGGACGGAGCTTGGAGATCGCACGTTGTATCGTCGTGATGTCAGATATCCCCTCTCTCTTTTTTCTGTCTCTTGATTTTAGATAGCAAGTCTCTTTGCTTGGATTGTGGGATATATTTGGAACTAAATATATGGAAATTCATTGCTAGACTTCCCTTTTATTAAAATGTTCTACCAATCATAGGTAGTCAGGATCTTTGGCATCTAAACTGAACTTTAAAAAACACCCAGAAAAAGTATTAGTTGGTGGAACCCAAACATACTATAAAATTTGTATTAGGAAACAACTTTGTTAAGGGTGCAATCTTGTAATTCTTGGGTGGATATCCTGAAAACCACACATGAGATCAGATTTCACCCTCCTGGGATGGAGAAATGCCCCACCTGCAGTGGAAGAGAGACAGTCTTAACTCCTTTGCTTTGATCTATGAAAATTTCAAAGACCTTTTCCTTTCCAACATTGCCCTCTGGTAACATCATAGGCAAAATAAAAGAGTATCAGAGATACTCAGGAGCTGCCAAAAAGAAAAGGGAGTCAAGATAGTCTCCAAAGCTGAGGGCAGGACTAGAAGCAACGGATGGAAACTAATCAAGGAGAGAAGCAACCTAGAATTAAGGAGAAATTTCCTGACTGTTAGAACAGTTAATCAGTGGAACAACTTGCCTCCAGAAGTGTAAATGCTCCAACACTGGAAGTTTTTAAGAAGAGATTGGATAACCATTTGTCTGAAATGCTATAGGATTTCCTGCCTAAGCAGAGGGTTGGACTAGAAGACCTCCAAGGTCCCTTCCAACTCTGTTACTCTATTCTATTCTTTGTAGGTAAATCAGGCAAATTTTCAGGGTAGAAATATGTCCCAGGCCCCAATCATATAAGTGGCACCAGGTGTTATACGCCAGGGCTGGAAACGCTGGACATCATTTTCCTCTCATTGATTGCAGTGGGAGGGAAATTGTCAAAATAATATTTTAAGGTAAAAAGAAGAAAAGATAGATAGATAGAAAAATAAATGCGTGTCTTTTTCTCCTTCCCTTCCAATCTGCTGCTAAGTATAGTTTTGGATTGCTTTGTTATACATCTGCAGGATTCCTCTCTTGCTTTACACTGCTATGCAACAAAAGCTCTAAGATCTTGGAAAATTGAGTGATGAGAACCTTGATTTAAACCAGCATCCTAGACTTGGCAGTAATCATGAGCAGAGAGAGTTGAGGTAGAATCAATAGAGAAAAGTTTCACAAGGTTTTCTTTTTATTCACAACAGTTTTTAAAGGTGCTTCATATTTTTCAGAATTAGCAAAGAAAAACCCTCTTCTGAATATTTATTCATCAACATTTTAATCCTGTTTTGATAATGTCATCCAAGAGTTGAGTCAAAGGAGGGAGAACCCTGGTTTGGTTTTGTGAATATGTAATCATGCAGTTATACAGGTAGTCCTTAATTTACAACCACAATTGAGCCCAACATTTATGTTGTTAAGCAAGACAGGGTTAAATGAGTTTTCCCTCAATTTACGATATTTCTTCCACAGTTGCTCAGTGAATCAGTGCAACTGATAAGTTAGCAATCTGATTGTTAAGTGAATGTCGGGGTTCCAAATAACATCCAAAATTAAATCAGCGTCCAAGGCAAAGTATTGCTCGAAGTTCCAATTTATCAAGAGAGTCATTTTGGCACATTTGGAAAAAGCCGGACCTGAAAGCTTCCTGGTTTTTCCCACCCAGTTGAAAGTTCAGGATCTTGCCCCCACACCCACAAGTTCATCACATGGTCCAATCTTCCACTGCCATGCTGGCAGTTCTACCCATCCCGTTCCAGTCAGTGGAGAGGTGCAGAGAGAAAGGATGACCTTGGCTTTATAGAAAGAATTTTGTTATGGCTACATAGCATCTTAACTCCGTACAATCCCCCTCCCATTTCCCCACTATAGAAACAGCATAGTAGATAGAAGTATGGCAGGCCAAAAATCCTAAAAGGAACCTGGCTGCAGGGCTGAGAGTGTAATCTGGCTTCCCCATTGACTTCACTTGTCAGAAGGTTGCAAAATGCCTGACATTGGGGCGCTGCAACGGTCATAAGTATGAACCACTTGCCAAGCACCTGCATTTTGATCACATGATCATGGGGATGCCGCAAAGGTTCTAATTGAAAAATGGTCATGTCACTTTTTTCACTGCCGTTGTAACTTTGAATGGACACTAAAGGAACTGTTGTAAGTCGAGGACTAACCTGCAATGGATGGGAAATTATTTATCTAAGAATTATTTGTCAATCTACAGTTTAAATTTCCATGCATAAATCTGTGTTACTTTGAACATATTTGCTTTAGCTTACTTTTTAAACTTATTGTAATTGACCCTGGGACATGGCATATTGTCTACACTCTGTTCTAATGTATCCTTCCTAATCCATTTTAATTGGATTTTTTGAACCATGAATTGTACTGCAAAATACAAAGCAGTGAGAAATCCAACAATAATTACATTCACAACCAAAACTACAAATTTGATTTATTTGGTTTCTTCAAAAAAACACAGACCAAGGGTCCCTAGTTTAAGGCTTTTCCAGAATAAAGTCTGCTGCTTGCTGTCAGCTCAGCCATTCAAGCTATTCAGAGATGACACTTTTTTTTTTTAATCCAAGTATCTAAATCCCTTTTTAATCCCCAAAAGAAGCTGTGGGCAATAGGCTAGAGCCTGACGAACAGAGGTCTGACTTTCTCCTCCTTTTTCTATGGCTTCTTCTTCCCCTATGCATCCTGAATCACCTGTTTGGAGGCTGGGGAAGGCTGAAACGGTTTATGCACTACCTTCCGTGGAATAGAAAGAATCAATTGAATTGAAAGAATCAATTTTATTCAGATCTTAAGCCAAGGCAGGCAATTTCTGAAACATTGGAGACCGAAAGTGTATTTATAGCTTAGGATTCCTCTCTCCTAGCCTTGTGGTTAAGATGCTGGGCTGTCAAACTGAAAGGTTGTCAGTTCGAGATTCAAGTACCATGTGATGAGGTGAGCTCCTGTTCTTGCCGCAGCTCCTGCCAACCTAGCAGTTTGAAAGCATGCAAATGCAAGCAGACAAATAGGTACCACTTCTGTGGAAAGGTAACAGTGTTCCATGCACCTCAGTGAATATAATTGGACCGGCCATATGATCACAGAAATGTCTTTGGATAATGCTGGCTTCCTCGTCTAGGAAACAGACAAGAGCACTATCTCCTACATTCAGGCATGACTGGGCAGGGGAAATTTTACCATTACCCCAAGTAGTACTCAGAAAGAGTACTAACGACCAGATGACTGCAAGGAATATACATCCTTCCATTCTCCATCATTCAGACAGAACTGAAGAAGCTTCTTGGATGAGAAGCAAACATTTGGAAGCAAAACGAAGAAAGTACATTTCCTTTTTTGAAAAAAGCACCTTTGGGACAGCCATGACCTGGATGACTGAGAATCTTCGTAGACATCAAGAGAATAGAAGATTCCTCATGTAAGAAAAAAAATCTGTCTCTAACAGAAATTCTAAGCTACTGCCTCTATTTTGTTTTTTGTTATTTGGTTGGAGTGTCAGCTCATAGCAAGAGATTGGCACACCCAGTTCACAAGAACTCATGCAAGTTGCTCTACAATTGCTAAAGAACACAAACAGCAACTGAAGAAAGTGCCCCAAGAGGGAGTAATTCTATTTCCATTCCTTTAGGTCAGAAGTTTAAAAAGTGTAGCCTACAGCCACACACACAGCCTATTTAAACAATCCTTTTGTAGTTTCCAGAGGTCTGGGCCAAAAGTTTCCTCCCCCCCCTTCTCACTTTGAAAGTATTTTTTTTCCAAAAGTAAAACATAGATCAAAGTTTATCTAATAATCCTTGCAGCGTCTCCCTCTTACCCCTCCCCTCAAAATATCTTGCCCCTTTGATTTTTGCAGTAAAGTTATTGTCATCATGACCAAATATCACGTACTATAATTTGGGGGATAAGAATTGAAGAAGCCATGTAGCTCCTCTACTGTGCCGGGGTCTCCAGCAGGAGATTCTGTTTTCCCAACATTTATCGTATAAGGAAAACACAACATTGTGAGCATCCTGCTTTCTTCATAAGGTTTAATATGAGCTTTCTCCCAAGTGACGATGCCTTAAGTAGAATCTTAAAATGGGCTAGAAAATAATGACGTAGAAATGGGGAAGACAGTGGCCAATCCTAAGAGTAACCTGCTGTTTTCCTCCTAGATTGAGGGTGAGGAATGATGGCCCTTTTATGACTTGTGGACTTCAGCTCCCAGAATTCCTGAGCCACCCATGTTGGCTCAGGAATTCTGGGATTTGACCCCTTATGAGTTCAAATCATAAAGGGGTCATCATTCCCTATCTCTGTACCTAGATGAAGTATCCTTTTTAAAAAAAAAAGTCCTATAAGTTTGGTCTGGGCAGTGCTTTATGAGGACATTGTTCCAACCAATGACAGCTTCTTCAAGGCAAATATCCTTTGCAACATACTCCAGAGTCCCTCCTTGAAGAAGATGGAGAGTCTAAAAATATGATAGATGGATGGATGGATGGATGGATGGATGGATGGATGGATGGATGGACGGACGGACGGACGGACGGACAGGCAGGCAGGCAGGCAGGCAGGCAGGCAGATACTAGAAGTGGTAGAAGTATCTTTTTGTATTAGTTATTCACAGTGGAACTCTTATATTAATGGTAGCAATTTGGTAAGATTCACAGGCCACGAAACTGGCCAAACTATAGAGGTCATTGAGTGGTTTGCAGACATCCCACTCACAGAAGCAAAAGATTGAAATCTGGGGAAAAGCAAGCTATTTTACAATCATAATTAAGGGTTCAAGACTTGCAGTTAAACAGAGGCAGTCGGAACTGTCATGAAACTATTGAGACTCTAGGACAAAATATTGAATATGTTTTGATCTTGGTGAATGCCATTAAATTTGTAGGTGCTGTGTTCCCGATATTTCTCTGCAAGCCATACATAGATCATTGAAAGATTCTGAACAAGGTTCAGAGGTGGATATTATACTACTTTCTCATATTTATTTTCCATGTCTGAGAAGAAAAAAAATAGCAGGCCTATATTTTTCAGATAAGGGGTAAAAATAAGGGTTTGGCTAATCTAGCTTCCAAATCTGTCAAAATCTTGGGCATAAATATCTTAGAGGATTACAATAATAATGTACCCATATCTTGTCTTTCCTCCAAGGAGTTTAAAACAGCATATCTAATTATTTCTAGTTGATCCTTACAATGGGTTAAGCTAAATTTTGGTCACCACGGTGTAAAAAAGATGCCGAGATTCTAGAAAGAGTGCAGAGAAGAGCAACAAAGATGATTAGGGGAATAAGATTAGATAGAATAAGAAGCAATGGGTGGAAACTAATCAAGGAGAGAAGCAACTTAGAACTGAGGAGAAATTTCCTGACAGTTAGAACAATTAATCAGTGGAACAGCTTGCCTCCAGAAGTTGTGAATGCCCCAACACTGGAAGTCTTTAAGAAGATGTTGGATAACCATTTGTCTGAAGTGGTGTAAGGTTTGCTGCCTAAGCAGGGGGTTGGACTAGAAGACCTCCAAGGTCCCTTCCAACACTGTTATTCTATTCTAAATTGAGAGAAGATACCCAGTTCTCTAAACTACCCTTCCTTAATATGGCTTTCTGCAAATATCTACAACTCTCACCATCACTTGCTATTACCATGAATGCAAGAGGACGAAGAGAAGCTGGATATCAGGCTGAAGAATAGGTTTTAGCTATTACACCTGTGTGATTTTAGCATCTTATCCCTGACGTTTTTCTCACTAGATTCTGGAAAATTATCTTCCATTTTATCTTCAACACCTTGAAGCAAATAATGAGGGTACACTAGTAAAGATACAGAGAAAAGGCAATGAACAGGTCAGAGTCTAGTTGACATGTCTTTGAAAACTCTTCTCTTCCCCCTTTCTGTCATTGTGGATGCCTGCTGTTTCTGGAACCTGATTGTTTTTCTGAAAAGGAAATTATTCCTGTCTAGGGCAGATTCTGGGTGATGGCAACCAGGACTACTCTGACACACCAGTTTGCGCTACAAAATTAGAGTTAAAAGCTTTGCTATCCCCTTGATGTCTGGGGCTGTTTGTAATTGGAGAAGGTGGTTCCGTTGCTGTCATAATTAATCAGCACATGTGGCCACGGCTTCTTAATTAATGGAATATCCAATTCTTTTTATCTCTGCACCTTTCCTTAGTCCAGGAAACAGACTTCCCTCGTAATTGGATTTGCCAGTTCAGAGCAGCTAATACTTGCCGTTAAGATGAACAGATACCTGGAGATTTTCCATAACACCTATTTTGGGCAAGTTTCTCTTTTTTGCTTAAAATATAAACAGTTTATTCTCTTTATTGGGAGGGACATAATCAAGAGTAAAGAGAGGACAAAGGGCTTGGTTTGTCATCTTAAAAAAAATAATGCTGGGAGGATGGGATTGAAAAGTAGCAGTTAACCTAAATTGGATCAGCTTTCAACTCATCAATCCCTGTGTTTCCATCTATTTTTTCCCCTGGAAAATAGTTCCACGCCTCTTTCTTGAAGTGAAAGACAGAAAAGATACAAAGGAGGAGTTTTCTGGACACTTAGCACACCCATTTGCCTTTATAGTTTGGTGTTTTTCTGACCCAAATTGGACTTTCAGCGGTATGATTTCAGGATCCTTCAAAGGCCCAAGTGGGATACTGGATCATCCATAACCTACAGGTTACTGATTTTCCGTTTCTGCTTGAATATTCTCTAAACAATTATAGTCAAATGAAAATGGAGATATGATGATGGTAACATGTATAAATATCTGAGTTAAAATAACTTGAGTTAATATGAATTATGTTTGTTGACTGTGGAAGAGATGCATGAAAGTCTTTTTGTAACCAACTGATACACTTTCTACAGCATGTCAAGAAGGATGTGTTGTCTTTGTTTTGGAAATTAAAAATAATTTTTTTATTGAATATTCTCTATGTAAGATTTTAGAGATCAGAACAGACAGTCCTGCTCTGGTGACCCATTCACTAAATTTAAACAATACAGTGAAGAAACGAACCGTGGTAGATGCAAGCATTACATTTTGACTTGTCAGTACCTATCTTTCAATAACACGGTTAAAAAAAACATAGAACATAGGGTTTAAATCATTAAAGGGGACTAGCTGTTTTAAATTTCACCAAATTTAAGTCATGAGCAGAATTAACATGATGTGCAAACACCATAACCCATACAATGGGGATCTGAATTAGTGAGGATAAAGCCTTGGTACTAAACAATTCAAATTTAGATTTGAATTAGCCTTCACTGGTCAGCCTTTTTTCTAGAGAAGTCTGGCCTTTATTTTCCCACTGTTGACAGAGACCATCTACAATGGCCTCTCACTTGCAAGTCTTCTCAAGGAGCTCCCATGTCTCAATTTTACTCCTGTCTCCTAATTTACAGATGGAGTTGTGTGTGAAACAAGGGCAGAAAGAGATGGCATGGGTAAGTATTCCCCAACTCTGTCTGATCAGGCTACAGTTTGATTAATTTTAATATGTTAAAAAGAATATACAGATAGTATATCCTTCTAGAATAGCCAGTCAGGTTCCTTTGAGAAATCTGAAATCAGGATTTTACTTAGCATTGTAGTTTGCAGGCATTTGTCAGGATACTGGAATACAGTGACGTGTGGTGAGGTTTATGGCTGGTGACGAGGCAGTGACACAGGGGTTTCAAATTTTTTTAGACTTGTGGACTTCAACTCCCAGAATTCCACAGCCAGGCATGCTCAGTTCTGATTTAAAGTGACAGCATTTGTTTTTCTCCTTTGCGAAAAAGTTTTCCATCATTCTTTTTCTTCTCCCTCCCCCTCCTTCTTCCATCTCTCCCTCCCTCCCTCCCCCCTCGCTCAAACAGACACATGCACACAGAGAAGTTGGATCCCTCTCTCACTCACTCAATCTCAAACAAACATAAACACAGAAGTTGGATTGGATATATTTTCCAATGGCTTGAAAGCAGCTCCTCTGCCATACCCGCCCCCCATTCCCCTGCTGCCTTCCAATCCGAGCCTTTGATTGCAGGTGGAGCCACGTTGCCTTTTCAAACTTGTAATCAGTGAAGCTGGGCTTATATACTTTTATCCAGGTGTGTGTGTGTGTGTGTGTGTGTGTGTGTGTGTGTGTGTGTGTGTGTGTAAAGGCAACATAGCTCTGGATGCAATCACATGCCTTTTCCATCTGTTTCAGAGAGGATTTCAACTCTGCTCTTGCCTGAAAAGAAAAAAAATGTAAAAGGAAAAAGACAAGAGCTGAAGGCTGAGCTAGTTGCTGGCAGAGTCACCATGTGGATGACTCTGCTTAACTGTTTAAAAAAGCCTCTAAAAAACGCCCTTTACAGGAGGCAGGAGAACGACGTGCCTCATTACGTCAGGAATTTTTAGGCTTTTAACCCTTGCTTAGCTCTGCTTGAGTGATCGTAAAGTCAGACTAGATGAGGCACCTCATTCTCCCGCCTCCTCCTGTAGTTTTTTATAGGCTTTTTTAAACAGTTAAGCACTAAGGAGAGTCATCCACTGACTCTGGCAGCAACTAGCTCAGCCTTTTTCCTTTTACATTTTTTTTCTTTTCATGATGACAGTGGTGAGGCCCTGCCTCCCCTGTCTCCCCTGACTGCACGTCCCTGCTGGAATAAGTTGAGCCCACACATATTCATATTTCAAGTGAGTACATCTGAATGCCAATGTAGTCCATCTCATTTTAACTAAAGTGATTGCAGTGCAAAGCAAGCAGATTTTTGCAAATAAGCAGAATAAAGTCTAGGTGCAAGAACTTTTAAGTATTTTTGAGAATATAATTCATCATCTTCTTTTAACGACCCCATAATCCCATGCAGGATGAAGTCTGGGCAACTGAATAGAACTGAGCGATTATATCATCCATATCATCAATGCAGAATTTTATTCAGCAGATACTTTCTCATTGTACATTCTCATACATTATGAGAGCCATTGCGTTGAAAGAGAATGATTGTCCAAATTGCTGTGCTTGAGCAGGGACTTGAACCCAGGTCTTTCAAAAGAGCCGATGTGGCGCAGTGGTTAGGGTGCAGCACTGCAGGCCACTTCAGCTGACTGTTATCTGCAGTTCAGCGGTTCAAATCTCACCGGCTCAAGGTTGACTCAGCCTTCCATCCTTCCGAGGTGGGTGAAATGAGGACCCAGACTGTGGGGGCGATATGCTGACTCTGTAAACCGCTTAGAGAGGGCTGAAAGCCCTATGAAGCGGTATATAAGTCTAACTGCTATTGCTTTCTGGTCCAAGTCCAATTTCTTAATTATCCTATACTCGCTCTTAAGTTGGTTGTGCTTTTGCTCAAACTTTGATGGCTTCTTTTGTACTGTGCACTAAGCAAAGCTAAAAACTTTTTTCTTGGGAGAGTAAACTGTAGATCTAAATTAATATTTTGAAAAATTGGCAGTCCCGTTTTTTTAAAAATGAACTTTACCCTAGAGCCATGATGGTGAACCTATGGCATGTGGTTCCCCGACAAATGTGCGCTCAACAAATGCGCGCCGAGAAAACCGCGCCAACGAAACCGTGCCTGCCATCAACAAACAACATAATGGGACGCAAAAACAATGTTATAACCCTAACCCTAATCCTTTATAACGTTGTTTTCGCATCCCACTATGTTGTTTGTTGATGGCGGGCGCGGTTTCATTGGCGCAGTTTTGTCAGCGCGCATTTGTTGGGCGCGCATTTGACGGGTCACGATGGCATGCATGCCACAGATGGCACATGGAGCCATTTCTGAGAGCACACGAGGCGTTGCCCTGTCAGCTCCAGTGTGCATACATGTGCTGGAGAGCTGATTTTCAGCCTTGATTTTGCGGCTGTTTTGCTCCCTCCAGAGGCTTCAGGGAAGCCTCTTGAAGCCTCCGGAGGGAGAAAAATGCCCCAACAGGCAACCCAGAAGTCCACTCCCGAACTTTTGGTTTGCATGTTGGGCCATTTTCACTCTCTCCAGGCTCCTAGAAAGCCTTTGGACTCTGGGGAGGGCAAAAAATGGACCTACTGGACCCACCAGATGTCTGAAAACGGGCCGTTTCCAGCCTCCCAAGGGTCTCCCGGGGGGGGAGGCCGTTTTTGCCCTCCCCAGGCTCCAAAAAAGCCAAGCACACTTGCGCAGGGCAGCAGGGGGAGGGGTCATGCACACATGCACAGGGGGAACAGTGCGGGGGGCATTAAATTACGGAGGTGGGCATGCGAGCTTTTGGCATCTGAGGAGAAAAAGGGTTGCTATCACTGTCCTAGAGACTGAGTTTCTTCATAGCATCTGTGTCCTTGGGCAGTTTTTCCTTTGAGCAATCCACTATAATAATATTTATATCCTTTTCCAAGAGAGTCATCAGTGACAACAGCCCGTGTGTGTGTGTGTGTGTGTGTGTGTGTGTGTGTGTGTGTGTGTAATTATGTTTTTCACCAGTGTGATTTAATTTATTCTTGTATACATCAAAATATATTCATTGTGAAAAGTCTATTCTCCAACTCTGGAGTGATAAATTTAGATCTATTAAGCATTGCTTTTATTTATTCCTTAGCTAGGTGGCAGCATCTAACTATTCTAGGCTAATCTCATAAAGGTGGCTAGTGTCAGATCTGGCAATCACTTGGTTAGAGAACAAAACGTCCTGGTCTCCTGTGTATCATAGAGTCATAGGGTTGGAAGGGACCTCCGAGGTCTTTTAGCCCAACCCCCTTCTCAAGGCAGAAACTTTATACAAAACCAGCAGAAAAATAAACAACTGAGGTCTAGAGTGGATAAGAATGAAAAACATTCTAGGAAAAGACAAGCTACTTCCAAATTATTGCCAAGAAAACTATATTGGACATGTCCTGGAAGTTAGCAGGATTTATGCTCTTTTTTCCCATTGACGAATAGCTCCAAAAAGTCTCCTTTTAGACTAGATGTTTGACTAATGGACACATGGGAAGGAAGACTTTGACTCAACTTAATAAAGCCATATCCAGATACCACCAAGGGCTGTGGTGGCGCAGTGGTTAGAATGCAATATTGCAGGCTAACTCTGCCCACAGCCAGATAGTTCGATCCTGACCGGCTCAAGGTTGACTCAGCCTTCTGTCCTTCCAAGGTGGGTAAAATGAGGACATAGATTGTTGGGGACAATATGCTGACATTGTAACCCACTCAAAGAGTGCTGTAAAGCACAATGGAGCAGTATATAAGTCTAAATTGCTATTGCTACCATTTAAGATATATTAATTAGGCATCTTGAGATATACTGAGAAGTATCTGAAAGAGAAGTGAGGGATCTAAAGATAATCTTGCTCTCTTTTGGCAGGGGCAGAAGTAATCAAAAATCTCCTTTTCTGCATTATTGTTTTCCTAACGGTGCAAATCAAGACACCATTGATGTGAAACATTTCTCCTATTGACAGAAGCAAGAAGGACTGAGCTTTAATGACAATAAAATATTCTTGTTGGATTTTGAATGCTCAGGTAGATACTGAATGGGATGGCTTAAATAGAGAGCCAGTTTGGCGTAGCTTTTAAGGTGCTGGCTTAGAAACCAGGCAACTGTGAGTTCTAGATGGCTGGTGGACTCTGGGCTAGTCACTTTCTCTCTCTCAATCCAAGTTACCTCGCAGGGTTGTTGTTGTGGTGAAAATAGGAGTAGGAAAGAGTATAATGTATGTTCATTGCTTTCAATTATGTATTGAAGTAATAAAGATGGAGTAAAACCAGAGAGGGTATTCAGCAGGTTCTGACCAGTTTTGGAGAACTGGTAGCAGAAATTTTGAGTAGATCGGGGAAGCGCTAAATACCACCTCTGACTGGCCCCACCCCCATCTATTCTCTGCCTCCTGAGTCCCAGCTGATTGGGAGGGAATGGGGTTTTTGCAGTATCCTTCCCCTGGAGAGGGGAGGGAATGGAGCTTTTACAGTATCCTTCCCCTGCCATGCCCACCAAGCCACACCCACCAAGCCATGCCACGCCCACCAAGCCACACCCATAGAACCGGTAGTAAAAAAAATTGAATCCCATCACTGGGTAAAACATCTAAAAAACTAATAAAATAATGGCCAGCGATGGTTTTGGAGAAGCCCATAAATACAGTGTGGCAGTCATAGCCTTCTCCTTTTGTATTTCAAACTATTATCTCAGGTTGTGTTTTTCAAAAACCATTGAAGTTCAAGAAAGGGTTATAGTCCCTGACAATGGAAACTGGCCTGCATACAAGCCCTCCAGAGGTTTGCTGTAGCAAAATGGTTTCAAGTGTGATTTCAGAGGCCTCATCACAGCACAGCTGGAAATAAAAGCAGCACAGTTTACAACCGCTGCTGCCATTGCGGAATTAATAGATCCCTTGAAATGGGCTTCAGAATTCTTAAATAGTGGTCATTGCCCTATCAGCCACCGTGGCACTTCACTCTTCTTTTCTTTCATTTGATTTATGCAGATCTGAAAATTCTAGGCTAGATTTCAATTTTTCATTTCCCCCCCCTTTTACCCATAGCCTCACTGGGGGCAGGGAGTATGTCTCATAGATTTCTGGATTTATGACTCCCCTTGTCTTTCAAGGTTGCTCATTTTCTTTCAACTGCAAGATGAGTATCAGGGCTGGAAAGTTTAAAATTCTCCTTTGTACCTACCTGGTGTTCTCATGAGTCACCTAGGCTATATTAAAGAGCAGTAAATGTACCAATGCTCTTAGCCTCAACAGGGAAGCACGACGCCTTAAAGCCATTGAAACAGACTGCAAAATTTTATTTGTACCAAACAGCCTTTAAATTCAGGCATTATATTGACTTTATAACATTTACCAAGCAGTGCAGGTAGACTGAATGAAGTCTTCAGACTTCATTTCCTGATATAACAACTGGGCAACATTTGTTTCAACATAGCTATGTTTCTTTCTCCCTGGAAAGGGACAGTTTATTGGTTAGGTTACCAGTGTTAACAGATGGTAGCTATGACACCAATTTTATTGGTTTTTTTAAATGCAGAGAATATAGCATGCTAAAATGCTGGTATGATTCCCTCCCAGCCAATAGTTAGGGGCATACTGAGTTATCTTTCCACCAAGAAATGTTGTTCATAAGAATAGAATAGAATAGAATAGAATAGAATAGAATAGAATTCTTTATTGGCCAAGTATGATTGGACACACAAGGAATTTGTCTTTGGTGCTTATGCTCTCAGTGTACATAAAGAAAAATAAAATACATTCAACAGGAATCATAAGATACAATACTTAGTGATAGTCACAGGATACAAATAAGCAATCACGAAACAATCAATATCAATATAAATCGTAAGGATACAAGCAACAAAGTTACAGTCATGCAGTCATAAGTGGGAGGAGATGGGTGATAGGAACGAAAACTGTTCTTGTGTCTAATTTTCTTGGTGTGCAGTGCTCTATAGCCTCGTTTTGAGGGTAGGAGTTGAAACAATTTAGACTGAATAATTGCCAGGAAGACTACTAAATTCTTTAATAGGATAATAAATTATAATACATACAAAAGTTGTCATATCTTTTCTTCAAAAACTCAAATGATCATCAAATGGCAGAAAAGGACTAGACTTTTCTGAGTCTCTCTGTTGCCATGGAATGATCTTTCAGATTTTTGTATACCATAGATATTGCTGTCATAACTCAGACACAACTCTCCCAGTGGTTTAATGAGATTTATTTTCTGGTACACATATACAGGATTACGATTTAAAATAAGTAATGGAGTTTGCCCTGGTGTTTGCAAAAATTAGATGTTTTGCCATTGCTGATGGGATGAAATAGGGACTAAAATAACATCTCCGGATGTGGCCATAGTTTCCATTTGGAACCTCATCAAGGAAAAATTACATGGATAATCTGTGTTCTCTCTTGTAATTGTAATTGTAATTGTAATTGATTTTATTTGTAGGCCGCCCTTTTCCCTGAGGGGACTCAGGGCGGCTCACAGAAAACCAGGGAGGGGGGAATACAATACTAAGACGACAACACATAATAACATAATACGCAACATGCATACAACATTCGGGCGGGGTAATGGTCCTTATCCCCAGGCCTGACGGGCGAGCCAGTTCTTCAAGGCTGTGCGGAAGGCCTGGACGGTGGAGAGGGTACGAATCTCTACGGGGAGCTCGTTCCAAAGGGTCGGGGCCGCTGCTGAGAAGGCCCTCCTCCTTGTGGTTGCCAGCCGACATTGGCTGGCCGATGGGATGCGGAGAAGGCCTAACCTATGAGATCTTATAGGTCGTAGGGAGGTAATTGGCAGAAGGCGGTCTCTCAAGTATCCAGATCCACTGCCATGTAGGGCTTTATGGGTGATCAATAGCACCTTGAAGCGCATCCGGAGATCGACAGGTAGCCAGCGCAGCTCGCGGAGGATAGGTGTAATGCGGGTGAATCGGGGTGCACCCGCAATCACTCGCGCGGCTGCGTTCTGCACTAGCTGAAGTCGCCGGATGCTCTTCAAGGGCAGCCCCATGTAGAGCACATTGCAGTATTCCAGCCTAGAAATCACGAGGGCCCGAGTGACTGTTGTGAGGGCCTCCCGATTCAGGTAGGGTCGCAACTGGCGCACCAGGCGTACCTGGGCAAATGCCCCCCTGGTCACAGCCGCTATATGATGGTCGAATGACAGCTGTGGATCCAGGAGGACTCCCAAGTTGCGAACCCTCTCTGAGGGGTGTAGAATTTGACCCCCCAGCCTGAGTGTTGGATTAGTAGCCGAATTTTTGGGAGGAAAACACAACAGCCACTCGGTCTTTTCTGGGTTGAGCACAAGCTTGTTAATCCTCATCCAGTCCATGACGGCTTCAAGCCCCCGGTCCATTACGTCAACCGCTTCATTGATTTGGCACGGGGCGGACAGATACAATTGAGTATCATCCGCGTATTGATGGTATCTAATCCCGTGCCTACGGATGATCTCTCCCAGCGGTTTCATGTAAATGTTAAATAGTAGGGGGGATAAGACCGAACCCTGCGGCACCCCATATTTCAGGGGCCTTGGGGACGATCTCTGCCCTCCCACTAACACCGACTGCGACCTGTCCGAGAGGTAGGAGGAGAACCACCGTAGCACGGTGCCTCCCACTCCCACCTCCCGCAGTCTTCGCAGAAGGATACCATGGTCGATGGTATCGAAAGCCGCTGAGAGGTCAAGGAGGACCAGGATGGAGGGATGTCCTTCATCTCTGGCTCTCCAAAGATCATCCATCAATGCGACCAAGGCGGTTTCAGTGCTGTAACCGGGTCTGAAGCCTGACTGGAAGGGGTCTAGATAGTCTGCTTCCTCCAAGGACCGTTGGAGCTGGAAGGCCACCACCTTCTCAACAACCTTCCCCAGAAAGGGGAGGTTGGAGACCGGGCGGTAGTTATTAAGGACAGCTGGATCTAGGGATGGCTTCTTCAGGAGGGGTCTCACCACCGCCGCCTTCAGTGCGGCGGGGAAGTTCCCCTCCCGAAGGGAGGCGGTTACAACCGCCTGGATCCAGCCTCGTGTCACCTCACTGCAGTTAGAAACCAGCCATGAGGGACACGGATCCAGAGCACAGGTGGAGGAACTCACAGCTCTCATGGCCTTGTCCACATCCCCGGGGGTAACCTCCTGAAACTCAACCCAGAGCTGTTGAACTTGGTCCCCCTGAGTCTCGGCTGGAACTGCAGGTGTGGAGTCCAAGTCCGTCCGAAACCGAGCAATTTTGTCCGCTAAGAATTGGGCATATTCTTCAGCTCTGCCCTGCAAGGGTTCCCCCGCCTCCCTTTTGTTCAACAGGGAGCGGGTTATCCTAAACAGGGCGGCTGGGCGGGACTCAGCGGACGCAACCAGGGAGGCTATATGTGATCTTTTAGCTGTCCTAAGTGCCCTAGTGTATTCCCTGGTGCAGGTGGTTACCATTGCTCGGTTCGCTGCGGACTTATCGGACCTCCAACGGTGCTCTAGGCATCTCCTCCGGCGCTTCATCTCCCGGAGCTCCTCGGTGAACCAAGGTGGTCTCCGGGATCCGCCGCCTCGGAGGGGCCGCAGTGGCGCAATCCGGTCGAGGGCCTCTGACGCTGCCGAGTGCCACGCAGCAGCCAGAGTCTCTGCCGGACTGTGGGTGAAAGTATCAGGAATAACCCCAAGCTCTGTCTGGAACCTTACTGGCTCCATAAGACGCCTGGGGCGGAACCACCTGGTCGGTTCCTCCTCCCTACAGTGGGGGTTTGGCCTCCGGAAGTCGAGCCTCAGTAGGCAATGGTCTGACCACGACAGGGGTATGATGTCACTCCCCCTCAGACCAAGATCACACATCCACTGCTCCGAGAGAAATACAAGGTCAAGCATGTGTCCCGCCGAATGGGTTGGGCCTCGGATTACTTGAGTCAAGCCCATGGCTGTCATGGAAGCCATGAACTCCTGCGCCCCATCAGAGTTTTCACCGAGCGTCGGCAAATTAAAGTCCCCCAGGACCATCAACCTAGGGAACTCAACTGCCAGCTCGGCTACTGACTCGAGGAGCGAGGGGAGGGCTGCTGCAACGCTGTTGGGAGGCAGGTACGTTAGCAGCAAACCCACTTGACCCTTGAGGTCCAACTTTAACAGCAAAGACTCACACCCGACAATCTCCGGAGCAGGGACCCTACGAGGAACTAACGACTCCCGGATAACAACGGCCACACCCCCACCCCTTCTCTGGGCTCTCGGCTGATGCAGCACCTGAAATCCTTCTGGGCACAGTTCTACAAGGGGGACTCCTCCCTCTGGGCCCAGCCAGGTCTCAGTAATACATGCCAGGTCTGCCCTCTCGTCTAAAATTAAGTCCCGGACGAGAGGTGCTTTATGTACAACAGACCTGGCATTTAGCGACAACAGCCTGAGACCAGGGTCCTGATTACTTACGCCATCTGGTCTTGGAGTGGGGCTCCTAGGGCCGGAAGGAGGGATCTCTGTGATGTAGCGAACCCTCCTTCCCCGGTAATGGCCTGCCCTAGAGTCCCCGCCGTATCTGCCCCTCCCTGTCACGACCGCAATACCCCGACCCTCTCCCGTGTCTTTAGTCCCCTCAGCCACCCCCATAGCCCCCGCAACTCCCGGCAGGTCCTCCGAATCAAGCACACTCATTTATACACTATACAATATGCCTATTCCCATATATCTGGTTAAATTCTCCAGGATGTCTGCTTAACTTAGTTGATATCATTTCAGACAGGGTCTATTCTGTGACAAAAATACAAAAGGCACAGGCAGAAAAGAAGAAAGAAAAGGGTTTTTTGTGAGCATGTACAAAGTTTCTTCACTTTATTAAGCATATAGTTGTAAAGTTACATTTCAGCCTAACTTTAAGCTAGTGAGGAGTCAGAGACTGCTCCACTGAGCAAAGTAAAATTTGCTTCTGATTTAATATGCACAAAGTGTGTTATAAAAATGCACCTTTAACTGGAAATGTCACATTGCACTCAACTGGATTTTGGTTGCAAGTAAACATGCTTAGACTGGATTATGGTGCGAGATAGAAAAATAATTTCCTTTGTGCATACTAGTCTTCTACAGTCTGGTGCTCTCTATAATGTTTGCCTTCAAGTTCCAGAATTCCTTGGGCTATGAGATTCTAAAGCTTGCAGTTTAACCCACCTGGACAACATCAAGTTCAGAGAGAGAGGAGGGGGAGGGGGAGGGAGGGAGGGAGGGAGAGGGAGAGAGAGGGAGAGAGGGAGAGAGAGGGAGAGAGAGGGAGAGACAGAAAGAGAGAGAGACAGAAAGAATGAGAGAGAAAGAGAGAGAGAAAAAGAGAGAAATACAGATAGAGACAGAAAGGGAGAGGGAGAGAGAGCAGAAAGAGAGAGAGAGACAGATAGACAGACAGACAGAAAGAAAGAAAGAGAGAGAGAGAGAAACAGAAAGAGAACAAAAAGAGAGAGAGAGAGGCAGGAAGGGAGAGGGAGAGGGGGAGAGAGGCAGAAAGAGAGAGACAGGAAGAGAGAGAGAGAGAGGTGGAAAGAGAGAGTCAGAAAGAGAGAGAGTCAGAAATAGAGACACAAAGAGCATGTGAGAGAGAAAAAGATAGACAGAAAGAAAAGGGGGGAGAGAATAATTACATACTATCACTATATTTGGGTTTTATTTGGGAACATATTCTTTTGAAGAACCTGTGGGGGCGCAGGCCTTTCCTTTCTTTTATCTCTTTGTAAGAGTTACGTGATTGCCTTTATAGTACCGGATGGCTTGTCATCTTCTCATCTTTCTTTGCAGATTTAGGAAAAATGGATATTGGACTTCTCTGTGCAGTTATCTGGCTGTTCTTGCATCTGTTATGATTCATGTTCACATCTGCTGACAGCCAGATTTCTTTGCAAGGAGGGAGGGAAGGGAGGGAGGGAGGGACAGAGAGATGGATGGAGATGGAGATGTTAGAAGGTACCTCAACCATGGGTGCAAGCATTATTTTTTTCCCCTCCAGTGACAGGCAGCCTGAAAGCCCTTCAGATATGAAAAACTAAACCAGCCTGGATGAGATGCAATCACATCTCCTTTCCCTTCTAATAATATGGGGAATAATGATACACTTTGCTTGCATAGGCATCTGGCAGCAAAACCTCATCTATTACTCCTGGCACCAGGCGGTGGGAGGCAATTTGTCTAGAGAAAACCCCCCCACACCCCCAATTCCCACCTCTCTAGCTAATGACCAAGACTAATGAGGTGGCAAGGAGCCCTATCCTTTTAGCTTTCTACACTGGAAAGCTTTTTCAACTAACTCTGTGCCAAGGTGCCAATATGACCATTGATTTATCTACGGAATAAGGTAGGGAAACAGTCAAAGGAAAATTGTGCTTCAAACCAATACTCTCAGGTTTAGGGGGGAGGTGAGCAAAATGTCCCCTGGGGGGTCATTCATAAAGCCAAGCTCAGATTCTTTAAAATGAAAGATCAGATAACATGTGGGGAAGTGGGCTGCAATAAAAGCGATGTGGGATATGCGTGTGTGTTAATCCATATTTCTGACACACACATTTTTCTCCAAGGCTCTTATTTTCCTTTATGTCGGTGATTCTTTCCCAACTTGTAGTCACGTTTGCTGCCAATTAGCCCTCCTTGGTACCACTTGGGATTAGCTGTGTTGTGCAAGGAGAGAGGATTAACTGCCTGTGTACATAATCAGAGTCCATTTATGTTTATATGAAAGGGTTCAGAATCAGACATCAAACCAGAATGGCTTCAGAGCAGCTGGTGCTGCCCTAGTTCCTCTACTTAACGGAGAGGCTTGACTGGACCAAGCGTGATCTGGGCTTCCCTACCCTTCCCTCCTCTACCCCCCCCCCCTGAGGCTGTTCTTCCCATAGAGTCGCTAGTCTTAAGAGTTGGAGGACGGCCAGATTTTCGTGAGCTCTTTTGCTTCTACAAATCAGGAGATTAGCAGGATAACATGAAAGCAAAAGGAATGGGGTCAAATGCTTAAGTCTGAAAAGAAATGCACACAGAGGGTAGAAGTGAGGCTGGTGTGATTTATTCATAGATTTATTAGGTTTCATATCTGTCTGCTAGCCACAGCTCACTAGGTTGATAAGATCATACTTAAAACATTAAAACTTCTTTTTTTTTTTAAAAAAAAAAAACCTTTTTCAAAAAGCAGAAAAACAAGTAAAACAATTTACTTGTTACACTTATAAATCGTTACATTTATAAATAGCCCCGGGAACATATAAACTATAAACCCCCTGGCATTTCAATATAAGGAATTTAATCACTCAAAGATTTGGAAGTATCCACTCAGGCACTAGATGTATTTGGCTGATTTGGAAAACTAAGCAGGGTCAGAGACAAGGAAATAAATACCACTTCTGTGCTGTTGCCAGGAAAGCTATATGGATGCTCCCCGAAGTCACAAGGGACAGAATTCAGCAGATTTCTGATAAAGCAGATTTTACTTTACTTAGGAGAAATGGACAATCTGGAATTATCAAGAAAATCTGGATTTATCATTTATTAGAAGATTGCTTACATCAGAATGTTGAATAGTCTTTCTCCTTGATATACAACATGGGTGTCAAACTCAATTTCATTGAGGGCTGCATCAGGGTTGTGTTTGACCTCGAGGGGCCAGGGTGGGTATGGCCAGCTTGACACTCGTGTCTGGGGTCCCTGTGGTGGCTTGAGTGCTCTGCCAGTGAAAACAGGCTCCCAAGTTCTGTTTTCAGCTGCCATGGCCTCCTGCAACCCTCTGCCAGTGAAAATGGAGCATTGTTTTTGGTGGCAGAAGCATTGTGGGCCAGTCCTTTGCTATTTCCAGGGCGGCCCCATGGGCCATATCTAAGTACCCCATGGGCTGAATCCGGTCCCCGGGCCTTGAGTTTGACACCCCTTATATAGAACTTCCTGATAGCAAAAAAAGGTGAAGGAAATTGGAATTTGGGATTTCACTTTTACAACTCCCTCATTGCATGAATGGATAATTGGCTGATTGACTGATTATGGATCAGACCCAAGGATCCTCTTGCCCAACATCCTTAAAACCTGAGTAAAGAAGCTGCCTTTTGCTCACTGTCAGTCACTGCACCCTCAGGGCAAGCACCTTCCTAAGAAAATTGCCTATATTGTATCCCATTTAACATTGGCTTAAACATAAATTGGTGTGCAAGTCTACAGCACACTTGGAATATTGCATCCAGCTTTGGTCGGCCAAGGTGGCGCAGTGGTTAAATGCAGCACTGCAGGCTACTGCTAGATCAGCAGTTCAGCGGTTCAAATCTCACCGGCTCAGGGTTGACTCAGCCTTCCATCCTTCTGAGGTGGGTAAAATGAGGACCCAGATTGTTGGGGGCAATATGCTGACTCTCTGTAAACCGCTTAGAGAGGGCTGAAAGCCCTATGAAGCGGTATATAAGTCTACTGCTATATAAATAAGATGTTGAAACTCTAGAAAGAGTGCAAAGAAGAGCAACAAAGATGATTAGCGGCCTGGAGGCTAAAACATATGAAGAATGTTGCAGGAATTGGGTCTGTCTAGTTTAACGAAAAGAAGGACCAGAGGTGACATGATAGCAGTGTTTCAATATTAGAGGTGCTATCGCAAAAAAAGGGGTGGGGCAACCTATTCTCCAAAGCACCTGAATGCAGGACCCAAAGCAATGGATGGAAACTAATCAAGGAGAGAAGCAACATAGAGCTAAGGAGAAATTTCCTGACATGGAGAACAATTAATTAGCAGAATGACTTGCCTCCAGAAATTGTGGGTTCTCCGTCACTGGAGTTTTTAAGAAGAGACTAAACAGCCATTCATCTGAAATGGTATATAGGGTCTCCTGTTTGTGCAGGAGGATCTCCAAGGTCCCTTCCAACCCTGTTTACTATTATTCTGCTATTGGCCATTTCATATTCTTATAATGTATCAAACCAGCACTATGTTGGAGGGCATGATGGGGTGGGGTTGTTAAGTGTTAACTCTCTGTTTTTGTCTCACGTGGCCCACAACACTTTTGAAAGGTTGATTACACTCAGGGTCAAAATCAATAGAGAACCTTAAAAGTTCAAGTTCATAGGCTGTCTCAGTCATCTCTGAGCACAGTTCTTTCAGCAATCAGGATTTAGTGTACATAGCAGAAACCGATTCCAGGGAAGGCAAACAGCTGGAACAAACCATGGAAGCGCATGACGTCAGGCTGTCACAAAAATTATTTTTGCTTTGACTATTTCCGAGGTTAAAGCCCTTTATGCTGCAGGCTTCCAGCATCCATCTACAGCTATGCAGAGCTGGAGGTTGAGAATGCAGATCAGGGTCAAAAACTACAGATGCAGAGCCAGAGGCATCAGGGCAAGATTCTGCGCCATGCGTGATGCTGGGTCTGGTTTTTTCAGAGTCAGAACTACCTGACGTTTCAATGTAATCCTTCCATTCCTCCTCGGGTGAGGATTGGCATGACATTGGCCCTCTTCAATGGCTCATGGGCAGGTTGTTAAAGGAATGCTAGGAGCTGGTTTTAAAGCAAAACAAAACACCATGAAATCCCCTGCTGTGGTAGACAACAGAGAAATGGTGTTGTAGTTGTGAACTGCAAAAGTTTTTGCATTCCAGAGATTAGATCCATCCAACTCTAACAGCAGCTTCTTTTTTTTTTTTTTTTTTTTTTTTTTAGGAAATATATTTTATTCAATTTTCACATTCCATTTGCAATCATTTATATACAGGGTATTTACTATAAGAAAAGAAAAAAAAAAGAAAAAGGGAATAAAACGAACAAGTAAAAAGGAAACACAACTCATCATTCACAACCCCACCTAACCCTTGCGTCCTCCATACACCCCATCTACCCCCTCCAACTTTCCTTTCTCCCTCTAACACTCCCCTCCTACTTCCCTTTCCCCTCAAGCCTTCCTTCTCCCCTTACTCCCCAGACACCCTCCTTACATTCCCCTTACTCCTTACATTCCCCTTACTCCTTCCTTACTCCTCCCTCTTCCTTCCCTCTACCTCCCTCCTTGGTGTATGCCTTTATTCGAGTGTTGTTTGATCTGATAAAAGTAAAGTAAACCAAGGAAAATAATAATAATAATAATAATAATTAAAAAAAAAAAGGAACCACCGTATATAAATACATTCTTGTTCTTATTAAAACTATATTAACACCCCCCCACCCCACCCCCCACAATCCCCATCCCTAATCCTCCCGACTTCCCAGGGTCCACACCTGGCACTACCTTCTATCTAAGATATCTTGTATACATATGGATTAAAAAATAAAAGTAATATATCAAAAAAAAAAAAAAAAAAAAAAAAAGGAAAAGCAGAGAAAGAAAAAAAAAAAAAGGAAAAAAAGAAAAGAGAAAAGAGAAAAAAGAAAAAAAGAAACCACTCTTTGTGTTGATCTCAGCCCCCCATCTTTATCTATGCTTAAATAGTATAAATCATTCTATCTATATTTTATTCTCATCTCTTACTTCTTTGCTATTTACCCCGACCTTCTGTAGACTCTCCCGTTCCCTTCCTAAACCTCATGATCCCTTCCAGTAAGATTTAAGCAGCGTAGTTTATGCCATATATTCAAATATAACTTTACAGACAAATAATCAAACTTTCCCATCTAATAAAATTTAAACAACGTAAATGATCTTTCTTTACCCCTTTTTCAAACAGTAATTCAAAATAATCTAACCCGATTTCCCCTTCTTAGTAAAGTTAAGCAGCGTAGATCAGATATTACTTTACACAGGAATCAATTTCTGTAATTCCAACCGACTTCCCCTTCTAATAGAATTTAAATAACTTAGTTCATTCCACATGTATTTTACCCTCATCCCCCACTTGTCTGATATTTACCACTATCAAATTTATACTACCATTTGTTTAAAATATAACTCAGAGCGATTTGTAGCATGAATCCTTCCACATATTCCAATAATACTTTCAGCAAAATTCAGTTAACCTTCTATTTTAAGGTAGTCGCTTCTAACAAAATTTAAACAACATAAATCATTCCACATTCTTTTTACAGTTATCTTAAGATAATCCCAAGCGGCTTCCTGTTCTAATAAGCTTTAAACAACGTAAATTTTGCCCTCATCCCTTGCTTGTCTAATATTTATCACAAATAACGTAGTACTACCATTTGTTTAAAATATAACTCAGAGCGATTTGTAGCATGAATCATTCCACATATTCCAATAATACTTTCAGCAAGATTCAGTTAACCTTCTATTTTAAGGTAGTCGCTTCTAACAAAGTTTAAACAACATAAATCATTCCACATTCTTTTTACAGTTATCTTAAGATAATCCCAAGCGGCTTCCTGTTCTAATAAGCTTTAAACAACGTAAATTTTGCCCTCATCCCTTGCTTGTCTGATATTTACCACAAATAACGTAGTTCATTCCACATGCATTTTACCCTCATCTCTTGCTTGTCTAATATTTACCACTATCAAATTTATACTAGCGTTTATTTGAAAAATAACTCAGAACTATTACAACCAACTTTCCCTTCAAATAAAAGTTAAATAGCATGGATCATATTCAAATAATGCTTTCAGCAAGAGTCAGTTAACCTTCTATTTTAAAATAGTCCCATCTAACAAAGTTTAAACAACATAAATCATTCCGCATTCTTTTAACCACTATCAGATTTATGCTAACGTTACTTTAGAATCTAGCTCAAAGTAGTTTCACCCAGCTTTCCCTTCTGATAAAAATTAGTCCACTTTTTCTACCGGAGAGAGGTCTCAAACCCCCATTCAGTCCTCAACTTTAGGAAGTCTTTTGAAGTATCTAAATTCTCGATCTGCGTTCTTCTGCTTCTCCGAGGGAGGAGGGGCTACCCCCTCCATCTTGCAGCCGCATGGCCAGCCGTTTGCTTTCTCCTTCCGCTTGTCTCTCCTCTCTTCCAAGCGCGTCAGGAAGTCCCGCCTTCAGAATCCTACAATAGAAATCTTGAGCTTCCGAAACAGAGTTAAGACGAAATCTTTGATTCTCAAATGTAACCGTGATGCCGGCAGGGGCCTCCCATCTGTATCGAATCTGTTGACTCCTAAGCTCTTTAGTTAAAAAGGCGTAGTCCCTTCTTGCTCTCAACATTTGGAAAGGTATATCTTTGAAGACAATCACGTCCTGGTCATCAACTCGGAGACTGTTATTATGGAACTTTTGCACAATCGCGTTTCTAGATTCTTTTGTAGAGAAATGTATAATTATGTCCCTCGGGAGCTGTCGCTGTTCCGCTATCAATGAGTTCTGGCGATAGATTTTCCGAATCTGCCAATCAAAGTTAAGTCCCGGGCTTCCCAGCGCATGGCTGAAGGCTTCAGCAAATGTCTGTTTCAAATTCTCTTGCTCCTTTTCACGGAATCCTCTGACTCTTATTGAAAATGCCTTCCTATCAAAATTTAGCGTCATAAGCTGTTCTTCGTTATTTCTAATTTTTTCTTGTAAAATTTGAATATTGGTAGTCAAATCAAAATTAGCCTTCTCCAGACTTTCCAATCTGTTCTCTATTTCAGCAGAGTAATCTGACAGGGCAGACACGGCTGCAAACGTATTCGCCTTCATTTGATTAACTTTAGATTTTAGATCCTCATAAAGTTGCAATACAAATTCCTTAAGTTCTTGCTTAAGGGCATTAAATATTTTAAAGAGATATTCCTGTGTTAAAACTTCTCCAGTAGAGGGCGTAGGAGACAAAGGCTGAGTTTCCAAAAAAGATTGTTTAAATTCTTTAGACACATTTGTAGCAAGACGTTTCTTTGATCTGGGTGCCATAATAGATAAACAAGTAAGCAGTGCTTCGCTCCCCTCTATTTCCAAAGAAAAAGAGTTTATTTTGTTAAGGAGCGGTCTGCAGGAAGATAAGCCCGGCTAAGTACATCCAGTAATCATCCACGGAGAGAAATCGCCATTTTAAAGTCTATTTAAACAAAGAAGTCTTTAAGACAAATGGTGCTGGTATTTAAGATAGTAATAAAAGCATAAATCTCACAGGGGTGGTACCCTCCCGTATCAACTCTAGCTTGAAAAAAAACTTTGTTTTGTCCTGGGGGGGGCTAGCCTGTCTGGGGCTGCCAAAAAAAAAAAAGGCAGCTGAGAAGAACTGGCCGGAGATAAAGGCTCCGCTTCGGCTGGATCTAATCTCTTCCACAGCCAAAAAAAGAAAAAGGCTGTGGCTTACGAATAGACCCTAACCTACGGAGCTATCCTCCCTGCCCCTTTCTTAGCCAAAAAGGGGTGCTATCTATGATCTTATTTAGATATACAGACCAGATCTCTGAGGAGCTCGGTGGAGCCCTCCTCGGCAACAGGCCACGCCCACAGGAAGTCCTAACAGCAGCTTCTAACGGTTAGCATTGAGAAGGTAGTCATTACTTCCTGTCCCAAGGGAAGCATCCCTGCTAGCTGCGCTCTACAGCCACTTGCTGTGTCTCATCTCTCCAGAGTGGCCAGTCATATATGAAGCTTTCAGATGGGTTAAATTAAGATTAGTACGCAGGAATCAAAACAATCTGGGTGGGTGAGTTTCTATTCAAAAGTAATCTTTTGAAAAAACACAAAAGGTTTTCTTAGCTGTTTCTGAAAATTTCTCTTCGAGTCAGTTTGCAGCATGCCCAATTTATCCAATATGTTGCCTCTTTCCTTCTCCTTTCTCTAAAAGGTGCCCATTTGGAGAAGGGAAGTTTTTTATCTTTATAAGCTGTATGTTGTTTGATAAAATGAAATTGCTCACTGACTGTCCTGTCCCAAAGGAGATTTGGAATGCTGTTACTCAATGATGACGTCTTTTTAGAGCAAACTGTTCAACTTGAAAATTACACAATTACATTGTCAAAACTACAGTATATATACACAATAGCTTAACTAAATTTAACCAAAATTAGTTCTCATATACATTACCCAGGACAGCTAATCTAATCGCCTACAGTTTAGTTTTTAGGGGGCCTAAATGTGTTTAATATGTGTATGTATAGAAAGGGGAAAATCAAAAACTTATCTATTTTTTTATTTTTCCTTTCCTTTCCTTTCCTTTCCTTTCCTTTCCTTTCCTTTCCTTTCCTTTCCTTTCCTTTCCTTTCCTTTCCTTTCCCTTCCTTCCTTCCTTCTTTCTTTCCTTCCTTCCTGCCTTCCTTCCTTCTTTCTTTCTTCCTTTCTTTTTCTTCCTTCCTTCCTTCCCTCCTTCCTTTCTTTTCCTCTTTCTTTCTTTCTTTCTTCCTTTCTTCCTTTCTTTCTTCCTTTTCTTTCTTCCTTCCCTTCCGTTCCTTCCTTCCTTCCTTCCTTCCTTCCTTCCTTCCTTCCTTCCTTCCTTCCTTCCTTCCTTCCTTCCTTCCTTCCTTCCTCTTTTTGTTAAATTTGCTTTTTTCATCTATTTTTTTTCCTTTCATTAACATTGATAATGATGTTGTCCATTCAGTCCACATCTTTCAATCTTGCACTGTTTTTTTTTTTCCTGTGTTGTGGCTGGTGTCAGCTTTGATGGTGTCCAGCAATTGTGTTCTATTATGGCTTGGTTTCTTTTTACCACTAACTCTTCCAAATATAATTGCTTTCTCCAGTGAATCCCCACCCCCCATCTAACATGGTCAAAATACACAGTTTTGTGATTTTGCCTTCCAGTGACATGTCTGGTGTTATCACTCCTGTACTTGCTTCTTAATCACTTTGCTGTCCAAGGAATATGCAGGAACATTCTCCCTCACCATAGCTCATTGACATTATACACACATAAACCCTTCCCTGAGTAACAATACAATAGAAATTTTAAGGTGAAGTCATTTAGCTTAAGACTTCTCATCCAAGAAGCTTCTTCAGTTCTGAGTAGCACCAGGTTGACAAAAGAACTGTAACCATGACAGGTTTACCTAGCATATCATACCCAAACAAATAAATAATATTATGGCTTAATTGACAGCCTGGTTTATATACCATGCAAAGCAATGGTCGAAGTCCTACGTACTTTCATCCACAAATTATGCAATCTGATATTAACTTAGGACATCTGAAATGTGATTTTTTTCAAGAGGCAACTGGACTTTCTTGTTTTTCTTTGAAGGTGTTTTGCTTCTCATCCAAGAAGCTTCTTCAGCTCTGTCAGGATAGTGGGGAATGGAAAGATTTAAATTCCTTGCAGACATTTGCCCATTTGCATCTTTTTGCTGTCTGCAAGGAATATAAATTCTTCCATTCCCCACCATCCAGTCAGAGCTGAAGAAGCTTTTTGGATGAGAAGCGAAACATCTTCAAAGAAAAAACAAGAAAGTCCAGTTACCTCCTGAAAAAAGCACCTTTGGGACAACGATGACCTGGATGACCGAGAATCTCTACAGACTCCTAACTTAGGACATGTAAGAAATGCAAAGAAGAAAATTTCTTTTCCCACAGCATCTCCAAATCATAAAATATTCAGAATAGACAGTATTTTTATTATTCCCGAAGAGCACTAGTATCTCAAACAGCTCCCTGGATATTTTATTATAAACAGCTAATTGGGTGTGGGTACTGAAGATTCCCATGCAAGATGCATATTTTGCTGAAATTAATATTCCAACATTTCGCAGGCAAAATATAGAAACTCTTGTGCTTTTTTTTTTGGCACCACAGTATCCCAAGAATCATAGTTAGACTCCATCTTACAGTCATTTCACTTCACTCAGCAATAAGAAGGTCCAGAGTGTACTGCAGAATTTTTCAGGTTTAATTCCCTTTGAAGAAGATCACTGGAGGGATTGTGGTATTTTGTAATACATGCATTCATTTACAACAGTACAGACAGAGTAAAGGACAGCTTAACATCCCAGGAGATAATGAAAATCCACCTCTTCTGCCTCAGAGCTCTGAGAGGCCGTGCAGTAACTGCATTTACACAGCATATAATAACCTGATTCTTAAATTAACCCATTTTTATGGGTTTGCACAACGCATTGTGTCACAAAGTAAACAAATGAACTGGATTTATGCAGTGCACTAAGCCATAAAAAACAAATTAAGGTTCACCTTCATCAGTTTCAACAGGCTAGCAATTTTTTTTAATATTAGAATATTTAGGAACACAATCATTTTAAATCATCCCAAAGATGCTTTTTGCAAGGAGCAACTGGACTTTCTGTTTTTTTTTATTTATTTGAAGATGTTTTGCTTCTCATCCAAGAAGCTCCTTCAGCTCTGACTGGATGGTGGGGAATGGAAGGATTTATCCAGTCAGAGCTGAAGAAGCTTCTTGGATGAGAAGCGAAACATCTTCAAAGAAAAAACAAGAAAGTCCAGTTACTTCTTGAAAAAAGCATCTTTGGAATAATCATGACTTGGATGACTGAGAATCTCTATAGACAATCATTTAGATCAGGGGTGTCAAACTTGCAGCATGCGGGCCAGATGTGTCTCGTGCTGGCCCTGCCCCCACCGGGTTTAGCAAAGGGGGAAAAGGTCCTCATACGTCATGTGACACCGCCATGACGATGTGAGTTTGACCCCCTTGAGTTAGATGCTAACTGAGCCCAATTTTAACTATTTGCCTTTGGGCCTTTTCTAGCCTCTGATTCAATTCTGATTGTGCTTCTCTCTTCTTATTATATCATCTCCAGCTAGGATTGTGGCAGAGGTGGGTGGATGAAAAGTAACCACCTCTCAGATCATTCACAATTTCTACCTCGTGACAATAGCTCCTATAAGAGGGCTATTAGCTAGCTCCTCTAAAGCAGGGGTCTCCTCCAACCTTGGCAACTTTAAGCCTGGAGGACTTCAACTCCCAGAATTCCCCAGCCAGCTTTGCTGGGAGTTGCTGAGAATTTGGTAAGAATTCTGGGAGTTGAAGTCCGCCAAGCTTAAAGTTGCCAAGGTTGGAGACCCCTGCTCTAAAGGAACAGAAATTGAAAAACAGTTTCTCTCTCAATAATTTAGAAACCATTAATCTTCTCCTTCCTAGTCTTATAGCAATACATTGCTGGTACTATTGGTCTGGCAGAGGTATATACACTCTTCCGCCTCTTCTTTCAGAATGTTATTTTGTTGTAAAAATAATAATAATCCTTGATCGGGCATATCCTGTTCCTCTCCTGCCCTTCAACACCAACGGTTTGATATCCTTGAAAAGTCTGAACTCTTTTGCTTCCCAGATGGCCTAATTAAATCACCTCTCTCTCTACCTCCCCTATATACTGAATTATAGCTGGGCACAACCTTGGATCAGGGCTGCTGCTGTGGATAATGAAATCTGATTTCTTCTATTAAAGCTAGGAAATCAAACCAGAGGAACACAATGCAATCCGCTCCTCAGCTGTTCCTTCCCAAGAACACACACTGCCTTGTTTCATTCATGGTCCTTTGATCAATAATCAAAGAATGACTGCTTCTCTGTCAGCCCTGGGTCACAAGAAATATAGAGCTGCAAAACAAGTTGAGCAAGATATATTCAGAATGAACTTTGGGCAGTGGTGGGCTTCAAAAAGTTTAGCAAGGGGTTCTCTGCCCAGTTGCTGGGTGGGCGTGGCCATGGTGGGTGTAGCCTAGTTGGCCTCTTGCAACACAGTGAGGGGGGCATTTGGAGGCTTTCTTTGAGACTCTGGGAGGACGAAAATGGCCTCGCCAGGCTCCGGAGGCCCTCGAACTTCCGGTAGGCCTGTTTTTCATCCTCTCCGAGCCTCCTTGCATGCCCTGCACTTACCTGCATCCAAAACAGGCTGTGTGGTGAATCCTGGGAGGGGAGGGACTGGGTGAATAGGGCCAGCTAGGAGTCGGATTTGCGGGTTCTCTGAATTGCACAGAATCCTAGCTAGAGGTTCTCCCGAACCCAGGGGTGGGTTCCAAATTCTTTTACTGCCGGTTCACTCAGGGATGCACTTCAGGGATGCACACGCTTGATGTGCGCTACGTGTGCATGCGCAGTAGTGAAAAAATAGCTTCTGTGCATGTGCAGAAGCAAAAAACAAGGTAGTGGCGCCTATTATACCACCAATAGAACTGGTTCAGAGGTGTGGGCAACCAAGTTACTACCTACTCGGCCGAACCGGTCCAAACTGGTAGGAACCCACCTCTGCCCGATCCCCTACAAAGCACCAGCAGCCCGCCCCTGGTTTTGGGATAAAAAATAGAGAAGGCAAATTTGGTAGCTAAAAGAATCTTGGAGAAAAGGCTACATTGATACAAGTACTCCTCAAATTACAACAGTTTGTTCGATGATCGTTCAGGCACTGAAAAAAGTGAGTTATGACCTTGTTTCTCCATCATGACCTTTGAAGCATCCCCATGATCCCTGTGATCAAAATCCAGACACTTGGCAACTGATTCATACTTTATGACCATTGCTGTGTCCCAAGGTCATGTGATCCCCTTTTGCGACCTTTCGACAAGCAAAGCCAAGGGGGAAGACAAAGTTACTTAACAACCCAGGTTATTGACTTATCAACTGCAGTGATTCACTTAACATCCGTGGCAAAATGGGGCAAAGCTCACTTAACAAATGTCTCACTGTCAGAGTGCACACAGCGCGATTACTATTTTGAGACAACCCAGGAGCAAAAATACAGTACAGAGGTTTTGTCTTTCAAACAGTGGTTTATATACAAGACCTGTAAATACATACATACACATGTTAGGCAAATGCCAGGCAATCAATCAATCTTCAGCTCTACACTGGGAACCACAATGGAGATAGAATACGAGGAGAGAGAGAGAGAGAGATGCCCTCACATGGCCTCCCTTATATATACAGCTTCTTAAAGTGGCAGTGACCCTGCTGACTCATCCACGTGTCATCATCTCGGTTTACAGCCTTACAGCAGCTGGTCAGCTATTAAATCGTCATTACCCTGACACTCACTTAACAACAGAAATGTTGGGCTCAATTGTAGTCGTAGGTCGGGGACTATTTGTATTTTGGGTCTTTAATCAGAGGAAGGAAAAAGAGAGAAGAGACCTAATTGCAAGGCCAGGTTTATCAAATGAAGCAAAATTGGAGAAACTGAAGTTTTTCTCTCCCAATCATGAATCTGAGTTCTGGCTTACTAGATTTACCAAAGATACAATGATAGGCTTTAAAAAGATATTATACAAATGCTAGTTTAGAAGAGAAGTTTAACTTATGATGAAAACTACACAGCATGTCAAGTCTGATAGACCTGATATCTCGGAATATTTTTCAAAAAATAGATATGGGACAGTGCTTTGGCAATCACTTAAATTTGATTGACTGCACAGCTATCTGATGGCCAGAAAATTCTCCTTAGTTCTAAGTTGCTTCTCTCCTTGATTAGTTTCCATCCATTGCTTCTTGTTCTGCCCTCAGGTGCCTTGGAGAATAGTTTGACTCCCTCTTCTTTGTGGCAGCCCCTGAGATATTGGAACACTGCTATCATGTCTCCCCTAGTCCTTCTTTTCATTAAACTAGACATACCCAGTTCTTGCAACCATTCTTCATATGTTTTAGTCTCCAGTCCCCTAATCATCTTTGTTGTTCTTCTCTTCTAGAGTCTCCACATCTTTTTTTACATTGTGGCAACCAATGAATTCCAAGTGTGGCCTTACCAAGGCATTATAAAGTGGTATTAACACTTCATGTGATCTTGATTCTATCCCTCTGTTTATGTAGCCTAGAACTGTGTTGGCTTTTTTGGTAGCTGCTGCACACTGCTGGCTCATATTTAAATAGTTGTCCACTAGAACTCCAAGATCCCTCTCACAGTTACTATTGAGCAAGGTACCACCTATACTGTACTGCACATTTAGTTTTTCTTGCCTAAATGTAGAACCTTACTTTTTTCATCATTGAATTTCATTTTATTAGATAGCATCCAATGTTCAAGTCTGTCAAGATCTTTCTATATCTTAAGCCTATCTTCTGGAGTCCTGCCAGCTCGGTGTTGTCTGCAAATTTGATGAGCTCCCCATCTATCCCTATATATAAACTACATATAAGCAATTTATCTAGTACAAAATAAGTGTTTAAAAGAGTAATAGATTTTTGGACTTCACATAGCAAACAGAAGGTGCCTAATGGTTTAGGCAGCTAAACAACAGCTATACTTTTTAGAAATTCAAAGCAGGAGTAACAGCCATCCTGAGGGATTCACGACTCTGCTTGTTCTTTCAGATATTCTCCAGTTCAATATTCTTCAAGAAATGGAAATTCTGAAGTAACTGTTTCCATTCTCTCATTCATTTCCCACTTCAGAGCAGCACCCCAGGAATTTCTCACATGAACAAATAAAGAGGACAACTTTTTCCATAATGAAATGTCAGTCTTGCAGTAACACAACCAGAGAGCTGAGCAGAGATGATAAAGCTGATGCCTTCAAGTTGTGTATGTGTGTGTGTGTGTGTGTGTGTGCGCGCGCGCGCGTTTGTGTGTGTGTATACACATGCAAGTTAACTGTGATTTCAACAGATCATATAAATAGATCCCTCCAGGGGCACAATGTAAATGCATTTAAGATCCTCAGTCAAGCAAAATCCCCCTTCTGCTCTGGTCTCTCCTAGCAAGACTTCTGAAGATGGAAAATTGCCCCCAGTGATTACTAATAACTCTTATTTCTATCTATATATGGCAAAAGTGCCATTTAAAAACAAGAAGGAGGCAGTTAAAGCAATGGAAATAGATGTGGGTGGGGGCTGGGTTTATTTTGTGTCAAACTAATCAGTCCAGGTTTAAAGCTTTCCAAGGCCAACTAGCCATGTGGCAGCAGTTATTCCAGACACAACTAGTGTCTGTGAAGAAACAGGATATAAATCAGAGCCTGAAGTTTATCCTTGTCTACCAGGATACAGGACACCCTAGCACATCTCTCAGGTGTTAAGCTGATCAGGAAGTCTGGAAGCATCTTAGTACTGTATGGCCTTAAAAAGTTTAATTGCTTTAACCTAAGTGGGAGGTAATGAGATAAAGATAGAGCAAAAATTCTCTGACTGCCTCATGGATTTTCATTGCTTTATATTGCAATGAAAACTGGGCTTCTTAATGATTTATAGATTTGCCTATGGATAAGTGATGGATTATAGGAAGAAGATATATTTCTTTATAGCCCTATAGGAGGTGAAGGTTATTATTTATACTTGTTCTGATGAGTATCAAAAGTCATTTCTTTAAATACTTTTTCTCTTTTTTTCTCTTTTCTTTCTTTGCATCTTTTATTTTATCTCTCTTTTTCTCTTAGAGTTTAATTTGTATTTGCTTGTACAATTGTGATTGACATTTTCAAACACACACACACACACACACACACACACACACGCACCTCAACTTGCAACTATTTATTTAGTAACTATTTGAAGTTGCAATAGCACTGAAAAATGTAACTTATGACCCATTTACGCACTAATATTGCATGGTTGCCCTACATGGTATTGGACCTGGGTACTTGAGAGACCGCCTCCTGCCAAAGACCCATTAGATCCCACAGACTAGGCCTCCTCCGAATTCCATCTGCCGGCCAATGCCAGCTGTCAACTACCCAGAGGAGGGCCTTCTCTGTGGCTGCTCCAGCCCTCTGGAACGAGCTCCCCGTGGAGATTCGGACCCCCACCACCCTTCAGGCTTTCCGTAAAGCCGTTAAGACCTGGCTGTTCCAGCAGGCCTGGGGCTGTTGAGTTCCATCCCCACTCGAACTGGTGTGCTTGTTGAGACCTTTTAAATTGGTTTTGTATTGTTGTTGGTTTTTGTTGCCTTCCCTTTTGTATTGTCCCCCCCCCCCTTCCCTTCGGTTTTGTTAGCCACCCTGAGTCTCTCGGGAATAGGGCGGCATACAAGTTGAATAAAACCTCAAACCTCAAACCTCAAACCGTCACATGGTCTAAATTTGGTCGCTTGGCAACTGGCATGTAATGGTTGCAGGGTCCCAGGGTCATGTGATCACCTTTTGTGGCTTTTTAAATGTTACTTAATAACTGTGGCAGGAAAGGTTGTGAAAAGAGGCAAAACTCAACAACTGTCTTGCTTAGCAACAGAAATGGGCTCAATTGTGGTCATAAGTAAAAGACTACATAGAATGTGTGTGTGTGTGATTGTGTATGTGTTTGCACGTGCATATGTGTGTTTGAAAATTGTGACACACGCACACACCACTTTTGCATTGCCATTTTAGTTCTGGATAGTTCTGGCACTACCTTAGACAGACCTGGTTCTCAACTTGGGGGTTCTCTTGGACTCAAAGACCAAGTGGCAGTTGCAATTAGGAGAGCCTTTGTACAACTTTGGGTTGTGTGGCAGGTTATTATCTTTAAAGCCCTACATGGCTTAGGACCAGCCTATCTGTGAGACCGCCTACTGTCATACACCTCCCAACGGCCAATAAGATCCCATAGGGTGGGCCTCCTTCGGACAGTGTTGGCTGGCGGGCCCCTGGAGGAGAGCCTTTTCTGTGGCTGCTCCGACCCTGTGGAATCAGCTACCCCCAGAGGTCCGGACCTTACCCACTCTCATGGCCTTCAGGAAAGTTGTTAAAACCTGGCTGTTCCGGCAGGCCTGGGGTTGTTGACCTTAGTGTTAAAGTCCAGCCCCGATTAGAACGTATGTGTGTTGTGAATTTTAAACTATTTCTTTACTTATTTTGCTTTTCTTTTTTTCTTCTTTTGTTGTAAGCCACCTGGAATCCTACGGGATTGGGCAGCCTATAAATTTAATAAATGAAATGAATGAATGAATGTGTCCCCTTCAGGATAAGAAGTCCCTGCACTCAGTCTTTCAAGTCCTCATGCTTGGATGACTGCAATGTGCTCTACATACAGTAGACCACACTTGAGTGTTCAGAAACTCCAACTGTGCATAGTATGGTGGGATGGGCAGTTTTTGGAGTACCTAGAGTGGCCCATCTTACACTTGCTGTTCTACAAGCTACATTGGCTGTCAGTTTGCTTCCTGGAACAATTCAATCAGTGGTGGGTTGCAGGAAGCCCTGGTACAGGTGTACCGGAGCCTGCCTGGAGCACCAGGTACCATTCTGGTACGGTGCTCTGGAGGGCCCACCTGCCCATCTGAGCTCCTTACCTGTCCTTTAAATCCTGCACGACACTCTGCTGAGCAGCTGGAACATTGCAGAGGCTTGCAGAGGCATCACTGGAAGGCATGATGCATGCGTGTGCTGTGCGTGTGTGTGCGTGCATCACACGCGTTCATGTGGATGACACCGGGCCCCGTTGCAACCGTACTGGTTGCATTGGGATCCAGAACCCATCACTGAATTCAATATTTATTATTTTTAAAGCGCTGCAAGTCATGGGTCAAAGTTATCTGAGAAACCTTCCCACCAGTGGTGGGATTCAATTTTTTTTTACTACCGGTTCTTTGGGCATGGCTTGATGGGCATGACATGGGTTGGTGGGCGTGGCTTGGTGGGCATGGCAGTGGAAGGTTACTGTAAAATCCCCATTCCCTCCCCATCAGCTGGGATTCAGGAAGCAGAGAATAGATGGGGGCGGGGCCAGTCAGAGGTGGTATTTACCGGTTCTCTGAACTACTCAAAATTTCCGCTACCGGTTCTCCAGAACTGGTCAGAACCTGCTGAATGCCACCTCTGCATCTCACCCTTATGGGACAGGTCAGCCCCACCCATGCTGGCAGAGGAGGCATGCTGTGAATCTCATCGGTCAAGAAATTCTGGCCAGTGGAGTCTAGGAGAAGAGCTTTTCCTGGCATGATGGGCAGCAAGCAAATTTATTAAATAAAGAATGCCCCAAAGAATGTCATACAAAAAAGGAAATGAGACGCCAGTAGGCAGGATACAAAATAATTGTCTTAAACTACAGGAATGCATATTGTGTATGTGTGTGAATTAATCCAATTCAGGTAGTATTGTCTGTTGAATTGTAGATTCAATCTAAAATGAATGGTCAATTCAGAGTGGAAAATCCAGGTGATTCAGAAATTAGTTCAAACCATGCTACCAGATTAAATAGAATTCCGTTTAACACTCTTTTAATGATAATTGGAACAAATTACCTAGAAAGACTGTGGCTGTCACTCACTGAATATTTCCAAACAGAGGGTAGAGACAGATTTGTTGGGATGGGTTTTGATAGGATTAACAGGAATTAGGAGAGGTGAAATTGTTCCCAGCAGTCCAAATCTTTTCCCCCTGTGATATTTGTCACACCCCACAGGCTCTGATAAAGGACCCTGTGTTCGCATGATGTCCCACCACACAGGGGAAGAAAAATCTTGGCCCAGAGAGGATCCCTGTGCACCAGGAAACTTGACACATATAGGTTAGTGCATGCATTGGGGTCCTTTTCAAGCTTAACAAAAGTGTCAGGAATGGATGTTAGATGAGGGTGCCATTGTAGAAGTGGTATTCATCTTGTTCTGGAGAACCGGTAGTGGAAATTTTGAGTAGCTCGGAGAACTGGCAAATACCATCTATATCTGACTGGCCCCACCCCCCTCTATTTGCTGCCTCCCGAGTCCCAGCTGATTGAAGCTCCAGCTAATCGGCTGGGTCTTCTTTTGTTGCCCTGCACAGAACAGAGCTGGAAAGCAGGTTAGTGGGTTAGCAATAGCAATAGCAGTAAGACTTATATACTGCTTCATAGGGCTTTCACCCTCTCTAAGCGGTTTACAGAGTCAGCATATTGCCCCCAACAACAATCCGGGTCCTCATTTTACCCACCTCGGAAGGACAGAAGGCTGAGTCAACCCTGAGCCGGTGAGATTTGAACAGCCAAACTGCAGAACTGCAGTCAGCTGAAGTAGCCTTCAGTAGTTGGGGAGGGAATGGGGATTTTACAGTATCCTTCCCCCAGGAGCGCGCAAGGAATGGAGATTTTGCAATATTGTTCCTCCAGCCATTCCCACCAAGCCAAACCACACCCACCAGGCCACACCCACAGAACCGGTAGTAAAAATTTTTGAATCCCACTACTGTGCCACTGGGCAAAGCAGCAGCATCCAATGGGAAGAACTCTGTGCAACTACCATCATTTTCTAGGCATCCAAGAATGTGCCAAAAGTTTGACTCATGGCTGTCATGCTGTCAGTCATCAATCATCATCCAAAAGCAGCGCTGTTCAGGATAACTTCAGTTTTCCCTGTTGCTAGTGTTCTCATGAGTTGTAAGCTAGGAAAAATCTAACAGCATTTCAGTTTATATTGCCTGAAACAACATGTAGTTTGGTAGTACAGTGGTACCTCGGTACTCAACTGCTTTGAAAGTCATTGAATTTGGTACTCAATGCATTTTTGTCCTGATATTTGTTTCTTTGATACTCAATGCACAAGTTAAAACTTGTTGATGTCAGCTGCCTTGTGACTCACTATATTATTCCTTATGGGGAAAATGGTTTTGTAATCATTGTTTTTGATACTCATCGCACAACCCGGAACCAATTGAGAACGGAAGTATCAGTGTACTATATATTATTTATTCAAAGCATTTTTAAGCTGTTGGTTCAAAAAGGGCTCCAAGAATCTTTTCATAGATAATAATAGATATGGCATGTCATAGAAGCTGCACTTGTAAAAAGCATCGATATTCCTTCTTGTATCTGGAAGGGAGTAAAAAAGATTGCTCAGTGTAACTGCCTCACTGCAGCAGATATTCATCTTGTTGGTTGATAATTTCTGAAATTTCCTTCCTTGGTTTCTGTAGATCCAACCACACATGCAGCAACTTTCTTTCAGAGAGAAAAATAAAAATAAAGTAAGGCACCTGGGTCAGTTTACACCATATATATTTGTATTGTTTACACACAATGTAGGGTCATTTAAAGGTATTGTTGTTGCAGAAGAAATATGCTTTTTGAAATCTTTGCTAGTCTGGGAAAATCTTGGATTGGTTAGTTGGTTAGTTCTGGACCAGGCTATCTGAAAGAATGCGCGAAACATTTTGGTTGTTTCCAAGCCCTCAAATGACTCTTTCCATTAAGATTGGGCTTTAAAGAAAACAAGCCAACAAGCAAGCATGTAAAGACAGCTGGTTCCCACTGGTTTTGAACTGAAATGATTATAAGGAACGGTGTGGTTAAATTTGGTGCAATCTGACCATTTGGAACTGCATTTCATGCTGTCCACCTTTTTGGAAATGCTGATATTTGCAAATTGGGTTTCAGCTTGTGGGTAAAGTTGTGAGAACTGTGTGATGTGATTTTTGTGCTGTAAATTGCTTTGAGACAGCAAAATGTCCAAAATCAGGTGGCTTCAAAACAGTGCACCCTCTCTCTCTCTTTCTTTCTCTCTTTCTCTCTCCTCCCCCCCACTCTCTGTGTTGAAGCTTCAAATGAAACATCCTTCTGAGCAAGCAGGAGGAGAAACTGTGAACAGGAGATGACTCTGGGAATACCTTTTATGTGGGTAGTGTGTGACTTTTCACGTGCATTTCTTTGCATTTTTTATAGCTCAAAGGTGATACTGGCACAACCTCAAATCAATCAGGAGAAATTCAGGAGTGTGTTTCCAGCTCAGGGTGGCAGGAAAACACTGTAAGATCTGACTCTATGTTCAAGATGAGGAAAAGCTATCCTTTCTCAACAGCAGAAGGAAAAGCAGGATGGTGGAATTTATTGCCAGTTTTCTTTCATAAGCCTTGTCCTGTGTGAGTCTACCTTTAAAGAAACGATAAATTTTGAGTAACATTTTAGCAATTCATTATTGTTGCTTGTAGCAGGAACATTTGGCTGGGTTATGTGTTTAGTTAGCCAAGCCAGATAAAGATCTAATGGCTGCCTTTGAATAACATGTTAAACTTGTTTAATTGAAGCAGCACAGCAAAGCTTAAATATCCTGAATCAGGCTACATTTTCAATGGATGCCTCTTCATAGCACCAATTAAAGACATCTTTATGCAAATCTGAATGCATATTTACTATTTATATGTAATTATTTATAGATAAGCAGCAAATGTAGCACGGGCAGAGATTCAGCTATTCTTTCAGACAGTTCTTGATAACGCTTCCTTTGGCAAAAATTATGTTTTCTGCAGCCACTTAAAGATCTTCCTGTTCTTGATTTTGGAATTTTTCCCCACTCTTTCTTACATAACTTTTTTTTTTGCTCAGAAATATTCTTAAGTCTTCTTGCATGAACTGGGTTGAGATCAGTGGTGGGTTCCTACCGGTTCTGACTGGTTTGGCAACCCAGCCCTGCCACACCCCCAAACCAATTCTCTGGCCACCATTTTTTTTTTGCTTCTGCGCATGTGTAGAACAATTTTAGCACACATCAAGTGTGCACGCGCACCCACAAGCAAACCGGCAGGAGTTCCTGCCGGAACCCACCCCTGGTTGAAATCTCCTCATAGATTTTTTAGTAATATTCAAGATTGAAAACTGTGAATGTTAATCACAGTCATATATAAGTTGGGTTGACAAAATAAAAAAATGAGGAGGTGATCAGCCGCCTGGGAAAGCCAAGGGAAATCATCCAAACCATAAAAACTGAAAGTTAGATTTTGGACATGAGATGCGACACCCGGAAAGATATGGCATCTTTCACTTAATCCTCCAAGGAAAGACTGAAGGCAAATGAGGTCCAGGCAGCAGAAGAACATCATGGCTTCAAAATCTAAGGATTTGGTTTGGACAAAACTCGGCAGCACTTTTTCATGCAGCTGTTGATAAAAATAGGATCATCAACATGATTGCCAACACAAGATGTTCTATAGATGGCATTTAGATCCTAAAAAGTTGGCTTCTATGTATCCGAATTTACAACCCAAATGTTGGAGATGTGGTTCTCTCGATGCTACATATTTCCACATATGGTGGACTTGCCAAAAGGTTAAGGCATTTTGGATAAAAATATGGTGGATTATGCAAAATGTTCTTTAAAAAAGGATAAAGTTTACTCCTCAGTTATTTTTTTTAGGTATAATTACTGACTGTACAACAGTAGAGATTAACTTGATTCTGCACTTAATAATGGCAGCAAGACAGTTGGTGGCGCAATACTGGAAGAAGGAAGACTTGCCTACAATGATTGCCAACATCCGATGACGGATATGGCACAAGAAGAAGAAGAAGGCCTTAGGCCCAGGGTACCTGCGAAACCACCTACTGCCACCAGTAACCTCCCACCATCCAGTGCGATCCCACAGAGTTGGTCTTCTCACGGTGCTGTTGGCCAGACATTGTCGGCTAGCGACCCCCAGGGGGAGAGCCTTCTCTGTGGGAGCGTCTTCCCTCTGGAATGAGCTGCCCCTGGAGCTTCGCATAATCCCCGACCTTTGGTCCTTCCGACGCGCCCTAAAAAGTTGGCTTTTCCAGCAAGCTGGCCTGTCCTGAATAGAATAAAATATAGGATTAATTTGGTTGTTAATTTTCATTTAGTTTTTAAATTTTTATTGTAGATATCAATTGGGTTTTTTTGGATACTTTATTTAATGTCCCTTTTGATTTTTGTAATATGTGTTTTCTTTTATCTTGTATGCTGCCCCGAGTCCTTGGGAGAAGCACAGCATATAAATCCAATAAACCTCAAACTTCAAGAATGTCAATCCAAAATCAGGAAATCCTTGATTTATGACCAGAATTGAGATCAACATTTACATTGCTAAGTGAGACATTAAGTGAGTTTTGCCCCATTTCTTACTACAGTTGTTAAGTGACTCACTGCAGTTGTTAGGTTGGTAAGTGAATCTGGCTTCCCCATTGTCTTTGCTTATCAGAAGGTCACAAAAGGTGATCACATGACCTTGGAACACTGCAAACATCATAAATATGAGTCAGTTGCCAAGCAACTGAAATTTGGTCATGTGACCATGGGGATGCTTCAATGGTGGTAGGTGTGAAAAAAGTTCATAAGTCCCTTTTTTAGTGCTGGTGTAACTTTGAACAGTCACTAAATGAACTGTTGTAAGTTGAGGACTACTTGTCTTTTCTTTCCTATAATTACTTGGTAATTGATTTGGAGACATTTTGGGAAACATTGTCCTGCTGAAATAGCTGACCTTTTTTTCAGCTTCACTGCAGGACATTAGCTTCTAGGATATATTGATATTTTGTTAAACTCACTCTCCTACCCATTTGCACAATACTGTCTGTGCCATTGTCTGCTACACCTCCCTGAAGTATACCAGTCACCTTTAGGCATAATAGATGGTGAGGTATCCCCCCTGCCCCCAATACTGGCGACTACCCGGAGGAGAGCCTTCTCTGTGGCTGCTCCGACCCTCTGGAACGAACTCCCCGTGGAGATTTGCACCCTCACCACCTTCCAGGCCTTCCGCAAAGCCCTTAAAACCTGGCTGTTCCGACAGGCTTGGGGCTAAAGAACCGTGCCCCTATCTCGAATGGTATGATTGTTGCGCTTTTAAATTATGTATTGTTTTGTGTTGTTGTCAAATTGTTTGTATCCCCCCTTCCCTTGTTTTGAGCTGTGAGCCGCCCTGAGTCCCCCTCGGGGGAAAAGGGCGGCATACAAATGAAATAAACAGTTAAACAGTTAAACAGTTAATACTTCACCCATTTTTCTCCAAATGTGTCCTATTTGGCTGAAACAGAAAGCATGTTGTTCCAAAAAAAGTTGGGTGGCAACTTTTCTGTGATGAGATTGGAGAAAACTGTCCCTCCTCACATCTTTTCCAAGCAAATCATTGCAGCATAAATAATGCTGTTCTATCATTTGCAGTGACTTGTCATTTCTGTTTTGGAGATCTGACTAATTTTCAGGTAGTTCTAATAAAGATTTTTCTTGCTATGACAGATTTTGCTTTAAAGTTCTGTGTAACCTCAATTTCTTAAAAACATTTCCTCTACTAGCTAAAAGCACTTAGATATTTCTTTTTAATTGCTTCCCCTACTTTGGTAGAGTGGATTACGATCATTTTCAAATAATTAAAAGAGCTCAGGATAGCTGAAGCGCAACAGAACAATAACCGGAATGGTTAGAAGGTTCAGAGTATTTAGTCATGTAACTGTCTACTCCTGGCTAATTGTAGACTAACAAACTAATCTCCTTGAGAATCTAACTTGATGTAAGATTTACTTCGGTAATAATCATAACTCTGTCATAAAATCCGTATCCTGCGATCTCTATGATTGGCAAATCCAATTTTTCAAAAACTGTGGATAACTCATAATGTTCAAGTGATGTATCTTAGTAGAAGCCAAGATATTTCAAGATATTTCATTGGTCATTGGAGAGGACTGGTTTTATTTAATTATTCATTAGTTTCCTATTTAGCTTTTACTTCAAAACAAAGGTGGTATTCAGCAGGTTCTGACCAGTTCTGGAGAACCGGTAGCAGAAATTTTGAGTAGTTCGGAGAACCGGTCAATACCATCTCTGACTGGCCCCTCCCTCATCTATTCTCTGCCTCCTGAGTCCCAGCTTATCTGGAGGAAATGGGGATTTTACAGTAACCTTCCCCTGGAGTGGGAAGGAAATGGAGATTTTACAGTAGCCTTCCTGTCACACCCACCAAGCCACACCATGACACGTCACGCCCACCACACCACACCCACCAAGCCACGCCCACAGAACGAGTAGTAAAAAAAATTGAATCCCACCACTGCTTCAAAAGCTTAGTCAACTTTTGTTATTCTCATAACAAAAACTCTATAAAGATAGTGGAGCTGAGAAGGGTATGATCAAAAGTCAGTAAGTTTTAGATGCCTGAGTGCATACTTAAATATAGGTCTATTCAGTCATATAAGTCTAATGTAGTTCCCATTGATTACAGTAAGAAAACTAAATGCGTGGTGTGCATATCATAAAATAAAATAATGGCCTTCAAGTTGTCACTCAATTGTCACTTTAGTGGTAGGGGAATATTCTTTCTGAGTCCTGGAAGAGGTGGAAACATTCCCAAAAGAAACATTTATCTTTCTAAATAGAATGATCAATTACAAAAAATTATCATTGTTATTCTTCTTCCTCCATCCACCCACTCACAGAAGCATTCCTAGTCATATTTAGTGGCACAAAATGAATAATATCTTCCTCTTTGTAAAAATGAGAAAATCCCATTTTCTCCTATTTTTATCTTTGTTCTTAAAAAAGACAGAACTGCATTTGACTTAAATTATGTAAGATTAATGCTCCAATACTGATAATGATGATAATTATTATTTTTCATTCTATCAGGTTAAAAATATAGTTCAGCAGCCACTGAGAAGGGGATTGGACTACAAGACCTTCAAGGTCCCTTCTAACCAGAGGTGGGTTCCTACCAGTTCGCACTTATTTGGTAGAACCGGTTCGTCAAATCTACCGAACCGGTTAGAAGAGGTTCCACCAATGGACCTGGAAAGCAGGCCACATCTACAGAAGAGGTTCCAAATTTTTTTGAAACCCACCACTGGTCCTTGGATATGATTATTCTACACTATCATGCTCATATTCATAAAACTCAGTGCCTCTGTGAAAGATAAGGATGACTACTGCGTTTGTGGTGCAATCAGAACATTGCGTGTGTTGAAGTTGTTTTAACGCAAACCAAAGATGCCTTTTAAAAAACAAGTTTACATCATATTCTTATGCATGCCAGTGCTGTGTGTGAGGTAATTTAAGGTGGTTCTGACAAGTGTCGTCGGCATCTTCATATCCGGTCACATGGGCGGCAAGCCACTCCCATCCGGTCACATGGGCGGCAAGCCACTCCCACAAAGGAGGCCACACCCACAGAGTAGGTTCGAACAATTTTTGAAACCCACCACTGCTTCCAACTCTATTATTCTGTAATTCTGTAACCATACCCAGCAGGCAGCAAAGTCATAGTCCCATTCCCTTTTTGAGCTTTTGTAGCCTCTCTAGGAGACACATTCCAGATTTGGGAAGAGTCCTCCAACTCTTGAAGTTCCTGATTGAATACTTCAATGGTAGGTCAGGGGAGATTATAACAGATATCATTGATTTCAGTTGGCCAAAGGTTTATCTGACATTTCAAGCTGACATTTGCACACAACAAAACCTTAAATTTTTCTGTTTGTTTGTTTATTACCATAATTAAATGTCCTTACCTAAACCAAGAAACAGAATGACAATCAGTGAGCATAAGAAGCACTGAAATGGGAGTGACTTCCTACTTCCAACCGGCTTTCCCACTGAGTTTTCTTATGGGAAGCTGGCAGGGAGCATTGGAAATCTCCCTTCCCTTCCCTTATTTCCCTTCCCCTTCCAACAGGTAAGAGACTGCTGCTGAGTGGGGAGAGAGACAGTTATTGTGAAAGTGGCTAGGAAACTGTTGTGGAGCATTGAAAGTGAAGATCACATAATCACAACAAAGCCCAGATGCCCGGAAACAGCCATAATGTCCTCAAATTTTATTCCTTCAGGGGTCACAGATCTGAGACTTTGGATGCATTTGGCAATTTAGCCCATTTTGAAGTACCTTGGTTCAAAATGATGCACTGTCTTGCCCAGCTAAATGAGAGTTTTAGTAACATGGGGACTATAAATGGACAGCATTTTTGAAATGAACAAAATAATGGTGATATGTTTTTGCCAGGCATAATCTTACACATTTCTCTTCACAGCTTCAGGGACCTCTCTGTGCAAGTCCTGTGCACATATGGTGATCTGAAGAGGGCAGGCTGGATCTGCCTTAGGGTTTCTAATGGGACACCAGGAAGGATGTGGAGTCTAAGACAGCTGGGAGATATACAAAAGCATCTGAAATTTTACCCCAAAGATAAGGGGCTCTTAAAGTCTGTTCAGTCTCTCCCGCGACTAAATGGTAAAGTCTTTGTTAGAAAACAAAGCCAGCAAATGATTTCTAACCTACCTGGGAAAAGTAATTACTTTCTGCAGGAAGGACATTGTAATCTGGAGTATATTTTGTCAATCTCTGGGGAATTGGACTATATGACATTGCTGCCTGCTGGGTATGGCTACAGAATTACAGAATAATAGAGTTGGAAGGGACCTTGAAGGTCTTCTAGTCCAACCCCCTGCTCAGGCAGGAGACCCTATGCCAGTAGTCCCCAGCATCTGTGCCTTGGCAGTCCAGCTGAGGGGGGAGAGAGGAACTGGGCTGCATAGGCAGTGGGCTGGTGTGCTGGCTTCTGGATCACTCTCCCTTGTCTCCTCCCCACTGGTCCAAGGCTCAGGTGCCACCTGGTGGCCAACCAGTCTCTCTGCGCCCTGCTCAGAGTCAGAACCCAGTCCAGGGTCCTCCACATCCTCCAGAGCTGACTCATAGGGCCCCTCGCTGTCGGAGTCTGGTGGCAGCTCCAACGGCTCCTGCTGGGCCACAACACTTTATATACTTGAAGGGCTACCCTTAGAAACTCTTGAAATAATAGAGGGAGGGAAAAGAACCTAAGTTTAATGTTGGTACAGTTAAGGATGAAAACGCCTGTCTAAAATCAAAGGTTTGGGATGAGATGAAAATATCATGTGGATCTTGGCGGGGGGAAAAAAAGATGATGCCAAGTCAGGTTTGTGCCAAAATGAAATGCAGGTGAGGAAAGGCCTTTGGTGATTTAATCTATTTTCCAAGTTTGTCACAATGTCTTGAAACACAATCTAACCTAGGATTCAGACATAAAAGCACTTGGGCACAAAGGTGTAATCAAGGTCGATGCTAACCAAGTGAACTTTGTGAAATGCATTAACGGTAATGAAATCTTCAATAAATTTGATTTGGTTTTCATTGCCACTCACTGGAGTTTTAATGTCCTTTTATATGGTTTTCCAGTGTTATTTTTTCAGTCTCTCTCCCTCATCACACTGTTCAAAGGTCTGTGCAGAATTTGGTCTAAAGAAAACTTAATACCTGGCTTAGCTGTTCTCACAGACCTCATAAAATACTGAATGAGGCCCATATTTTCTGGAAAGCAGATGGCATAATTTACTAGGGGACTCAGTGGTTTTTAATTAAGTTTCTACTTCCTTGAGCTTCAGATGCTAAACCAGTCCCTTGCTCTTCCTGCTCTTTTGCATTACGGTAAATAACATGTTGGGTATTGAGGGTTCCTCCCCCTTGATATAGTTGATTCATGGACCGAATGTGAGTGAGAGATTGGAAGTCATTAAAAAGAAAACGCTCAGCAATGATTTTAGTGGCAACATTCAATTCCTGATAGTATGAATTAATAATAAAGAAGATATGGTCTTTCTGTGTGTATACGGAAGAGAATTAATGAATATTTAAAGGGGAGTCTGGCTTCAACATCAGATTTCAAATGTAGTGAATCTCTTGTTCTTTGCCATAAACAATTTGGGAATGAAAGAATTAAAAGGCTTGTGTATTGAGATTGTCAGAGAAATTCTTGCTTGGGGTTTCCTTGCCCACAAAACTCAAAGGCAAATATTTTCTCCCTCTCCACCCTAGTCAAATGCTTCTCTTGTGGCCAAGATGCTGCTAGTATGGGGCAGACAGTAAAGGGAAAAAACTTAGGTAAGTCTTCTCAATTTTGGTGAAACAAGTATTGTAATTTTTGGAGTATAAGACATATCGGAGTATAAGACGAAGAGGTAAATTTTTTAAAAAAGTTTTTGCACTCTGCAGACCTCCCAAACCCTCTGCATGCCTCATTTTTTGTGAAAAATGGGGCATGCAGAGTGTTTGAGAGGCCTGCAAAGTGCTCCTGGAGGCTGGGGGGAGACACAAAAACGAGCCAAAAAAAAAATAGCCCATTTTTCACAAAAAACAGGCACACTTAGCCTTTAGGAGGCTTGTGGAGTACTCCTGGGGCTGGGGCCAAAAATGAGCAGAAAATGCTCATTTTTGCCCTCCCAAGCAGCCAGGAACACTATGCAGGCCTCCCAAACTCTCTGCACGTCCATTTTTGTGGAGGGGGCGGGGTTTCAGGAGGCCAAAAAAATGCTGTATTCCGTGTATAAGATGCACCAAGATTTTTACCCTCTTTTACTCCGAAAAATACGGTAGTTTTCGACTTGCAACAGGCCATGTAGTGACTGTTCAAAGTCATGATGGCAATGAAAAAAGTGACTCGTGACCCCTTTTTCACACTTATGACCATTGGGACATCCCCAGGAGATGAAGATGAAATTTCACACGCTTGGCAACTGATTTGTATTTATGATGGTTGCAGTGTTCACGTGGTCATCAATGGCCAGTGGTCACATGATCACATTTTGCAACCTTCTGGCCAGCAAAGTCAATGGGGAAGCCAGATTCACTTAACAATCTGTGTTACTTTCAAAAGACCTTCATTTTGCCGTGCCGTGATACATAACCAAGTGAAGGGACAAATGTGAGTTTTCGAAAAATAAATACATCTCTGTCACTGCACTCATTGGGCAGCTTTGTGTGGGAAACTACAAAGAGGTAGATTTAGGGTAAACATTAGGAGTAACTTTCTAATGGCAATGCTCAAGAGTGGGGTAGACTGCTCAGGCTGGGATCATGTCAGCCCCTTTTGCGACTTCAATGGGGAAAGCTGAAAGCCAAGTCAATGGGAAAATCAGATTCCTTTAACAACCGTGTTGCTAACATAACAACTGCAGTGATTCCCTTAACAACTGTGGCAAGAAAGGTCGTAAAAACTGGGTACAATTCACTCAGTGGTGGGTTTCAAAAAAATTTCGAACCTACTCTGTGGGTGTGGCCTCCTTTGTGGGAGTGGCTTGCCACCCATGTGACCGGATGGGAGTGGCTTGCCACCCATGTGACCGGATATGAAGATGCCGACGACACTTGTCAGAACCACCTTAAATTGCCTCACACACAACACTGGCATGCATAAGTATATGATGTAAACTTCTTTTTTAAAAGGCATCTTTGGTTTGCGTTAAAACAACTTCAACACACGCAATGTTCTGATTGCACCACAAATGCAGTAGTCATCCTTACCTTTCACAGAGGCACTGAGTTTTATAAACATGAGCATGATAGTGTAGAATAATCATATCCAAGGACCAGTGGTGGGTTACAAAAATTTTTGGAACCTCTTCTGTAGGTGTGGCCTGCTTTCCGGGTCCACTGGTGGAACCTCTTCTAACCGGTTCGGTAGATTTGACAAACCGGTTCTACCGAATAGGTGCGAACTGGTGGGAACCCACCTCTGCATCTCTGTCACTGTACATTGGGCAGCTTTGTGTGAGAAACTACAAAGAAGTCGATTTAGGATAAACATTAGGAGTAACTTTCTAATGGCAATGCTCAAGAGTGGGGTAGACTCAGAGGTGGGTTCCTACCAGTTCGCACCTATTCGGTAGAACCGGTTTGTCAAAATCTACCGAACCGGTTAGAAGAGGTTCCACCAGTGGACCCGGAAAGCAGGCCACACCTACAGAAGAGGTTCCAAATTTTTTTGGAAACCCACCACTGGCAAGCATCTTGTAACTTGACAGCTTTAAGACTTGCATGCTTCAATGCCAGAGTTTCTGAATAGCTACTTGGACCAACCTAAGTACTAATTCATAATTTCATATCCGGTCACATGGGCAGCAAGTCACTCTTATCCGGTCACATGGGCGGCAAGCCACTCTTATCCGGTCACATGGGTGGCAAGCCACTCCCACAAAGGAGGCAACACCCACAGAGTAGGTTCCAACAATTTTTGAAACCCACCACTGGGTAGACTGCTCAGGCTGGGATCATGTCAGCCCCTTTTGCGACTTCAATGGGGAAAGCTGAAAGCCAAGTCAATAGGAAAATCAGATTGCTTTAACAACCGTGTTGCTAACTAAACAACTGCAGTGATTCCCTTAACAACTGTGGCAAGAAAGGTCGCAAAACCAGATCCAATTCACTTAAATCTCTCACTGAGCAACAGAAGTTTCAGGCTCCATTTGACTATCACTATTATTCCTTCATTTTAAACGAGATATTCTAGGTATTGGATTCATTGATATTATAACCATTCATCACATCATTTTAAATCTGTCCAATAATAGTCAAATAAATGGGGTACAATGATAACAATGTAAGCAAATATATTTGATTTGACAATATGTGATTTCATATAAATTGTAAGTGATGATTATGGAAAGGATGCACAAAAACCTTGTAACCAATCGACACGCTGTATGTACTTGAAGATGGCTTTATGTTTTATGTTTTGTTTGCCTATGTCTGTTTAAAAATAAAAACTTTTTTTTAAACAAAAAAAAGAGGAAATTTCAGGCTCCATTGTGGTTGTACGTCAAGGACTACCTGTATTCCGGTTTTGAAATTTCTTTCTTGGGAAAAGTGGTCCCTCCCAGATTTTAGATACAACTAAAACATGCCCACCCAAACATTTGTGACAGGCATCACAACATATGACGATACTAATAATAGAAAAAGGACTCAATGCCCCAAAGAGGCAATAACAACTATCTTGTCCCACTTCCTATTTGGTTTGTAGACCATTCTGGGACTTTCACATCGAGAGATAGTAGATTTAATCATAGATCATCATACCATATCTCTAGATTTGTATAGAAGTTGAAATCTAGATAGATCTAGAAGGAGGTAGCTGTGTTAAGCTTCTTCACTGGGCAGCACTGAAATATCTCACACTGGCCTTGGCATCCAGAAGTGGTGCTATTGCAAACCAGGGTCCAATAAACTCACAGCCTCTGCCCCCCCTCCCAAAAGCACAACTCTTAACAACAGCCACAGGAACAAAAGTGCTTATTTTTGTGACAGGTGCTCTTTTCCAGTTACCATTCCTGCCTGGAGGCAGCCTAGGCTTGTTTCACTGAACTTTTGGGAGATAGCCAAAATGCAGAAAGCCCAAAGTTCGAGTGGCAGATATTTTTGCTCCTCTCCACCCTAGCCAGCTGCTCTTCTTTTGGCCAGGAAGCTGCTGGCAAGCGATAGACAATTCTCAGCCTGTTTGCGTCCCCGTTTTCCAGAGGAAATCTGAGCTGGGCAGGTCAGAGCCTGCCAATAAAAAGCAATAATTGCCAGCCGGGGTCTATATTTAGACATTTCACAGGTGGCAAATGCAGAAACAACACAAAGGCTGTTTGGGGAGGTAGAAATCTACCCCCTAAGGGAAACCATATTGCCTCTGCCACACAATGCTAGGGAGGACTCTAATGTAGGGAAAATACGGTTTGCATTCAGGTTGGTGCAAATATCAAATAACCACCTGAGGATGGATCAATCGTGGAACCTCATTCTGTGCCAAGATGGTGGACAATTTCTGCCTTCTGAATAAATTTTCTATTTATTTCGAGAGTGAAAGAGTAGGGGTATCCTAAGAGTTTCTTTCCATGTTATGAGAAATCTATTTCTGGCTCTATCTATAGAGAGAGCTCTGCCTGCCTGTCTGTCTATCTAGTGTATCTTCACCTTTCTACCTATTTATCTACCTAACTATTTCAGCTTTCAGTTTTCTGACAGAAATCTTCAGGATAAGGTGAGACTTACTTCAATCATTTTTTCTCAGATTATTTAATAGAGACTCTTTTAAATTATTACTTCTGGCTCAAGAAGGATAAAAGAGGATTGAAGGCCTAAGGGAAAGAGTCTCATTAGCCTGTTGGAAGACCTCATGTAAGGAATGTAATTTATGTAGGTATATGTACATGGGGAGAGAGAGAGGGAGAGAGAAGGAGGGAGGGAGGAACAGGTGGGTTTCAGCCGGCGTTACTGCTGGTTCGCTCGTGTCCGTACTGCAAGCACATGTGCAATTCAATGAAAATTGTTCTGCACATGTGCAGAACTAAAAAAAATGACGGCGGCGATTGGGGTACTAGTTCAGGGGCATGGCCAGCCTGGATCGCTGCTGGTTCTGCGACCCAGGCCAGCATGCCATTACCAGTTCAGTTGAATTGGGCCGAACCGGTAGGAACCCACCTCTGGAGAGGAACCAGTGTGGACTAACGGTTAAGGACTGAGAAAGCCCAGGCTCAAATCCACCCTCAGACAGGGATGTTTGTGGGGATACTTGATGATGAGCCGAGGTGGCGCAGTGGTTAGAGTGCAGTACTGCAGGCCACTTCAGCCGACTGTTATCTGCAGTTCAGCGGTTCAAATCTCACCGGCTCAAGGTTGACTCAGCCTTCCATCCTTCCGAGGTGGGTGAAATGAGGACCCAGACTGTGGGGGCAATTTGCTGACTCAATTTGCTAAAAATCTGTAAACCGCTTAGAGAGGGCTGAAAGTCCTATGAAGTGGTATATAAGTCTAATAAATAAATAAATAAAATAAATACTGAATCATAGAGTTTAAGCATTGAAAGGAAGACCTCCAAAGAAGGAGTATTCATTCTCTTGAAATAGTCTCTTCCATGGTTTCAAGCTGACCATTACATTTTTTTTTCTGATGCCCAACTGAAATCTACTTCCTGGTACTTCCCCTGTTTCTTTTCTGAGACAAGACTAAGAGTTCGGTTCTCTCTTGCATGACAGTTCTGCATAGCTCTCTATAGTCTTCTCTTCTCCAGTAAAACATAACTAATTGCTATGACCATTTTAATAATGTAAAGAGATCTTTTTCTGCTTTAAGATGCTAAAGAAAAAAAAGGAATGTAAATCTAAATCTGATTTGATTCTGTCTGAAGACGTCTAGTGAATGATAACTCTCCATTTGACAGCTGACAGCTTGTACAGTAAGGAAATTCCTCTAGATTTCTAGGTTACAACTCCTTCCTTGCAGTTTCTATTCTGGGCTTGTCCTCTGGGGCAATGAGAAAATTCTACTTCCTCTTTGGTCTGACCATCATAGAATCATGGAGTTGGAAGGACTTTCTGATCCCTAAAGGTATTATTTATCCATCATGGTTAGTAATCACTAATAGGGTTGATCCATTGGTCTGACATGGTCTAAGACAACTTCTATGTTTCTAAAAAAAAACCTTGGCCCAATTCTGTTATTCCCTGATTTCAATTTACTTTTGCTTTAGATCACCTACAGAAGTTTGTCACCTTCCCAAGACCTGAAGAACATAGAATAATAAGATTCGAAGGAATTATGGAGTCTTCTAGTCTAACCCTCTGCTCAAGCAGGAGACCCTATGCTCTTCCAGTCGGTTCACCCACAAAACCGCGCTCGATGAAACCGCGCCTGACTAAACCGCGTCGCTGATGTCATCAACAGGGCGACAACAGTGTGGAGACAGAAGCACGCTGTAAACCCTAAACCCAAAATTAACCCCTAAACCTAAACCTAATCCCCCTAAACCTAACCCTAAACCTAACCCTAAACCTAACCCTAAACCTAACCCTAAACCTAACCCTAAACCTAACCCTAAACCTAACCCTAAACCTAATCCTAACCCTTAACCTAACCCTAAACCTAACCCTAACCCTAACCCTTAACCTAACCCTAACCCTAACCCTAACCCTAAACCTAACACTAACCCTTAACCTAACCCTAAAGCTAACCCTAAAGCTAACCCTAAACCTAACCCTTACCTTAAGTTGAATCGGCTTGCTTTCAAAGCGCTATTTAAAGAGCCCTTCTTTCTCCACACTGGCTGTTGTCGCCCTGTTGATGATGTCAGCAACGCGATTTAATCGGGCGCGGTTTAGTCGAGCGCGGTTTTGACGGGTCACGCTTTCAGTCTCTTCTTAAAACTCTCCAGTGATGGAGCACTCAATATTTCTGGAGGTAAGTTGTTCTACAGAATCAAGGCAATGATATAAAGAAAACTGCTTCATTGGAATGAGAAACTGAATAATTCTTAGGCTTCCAAACTGTGGGATTTTGTTGACCTGAAAGAGCTACATTTTTTAAGGTCAGGAAAGTCAATCTTTTTGGTCCATGCATTCTAATGCAGCAGAACAAGAAATAGCCGGACGTTCTAGTAAATATTGACAGCTTTATATTGTGTTGTTCCATTCAATCTGATCATTCAACAACTCTTTTAAAGCAATCTGTATATTCTGCTATCCCTTGCTTCCTCAGATACTTTTTTTCATTCATGGAGGTGCCACATTTCACATTGCAGAAGCATTTGTCTTACATGCTGAATATTGCAGTTTGTATTTTGAATTAAAGGGAGGAAAACCGTATTTCTTCCTGCAATAGAAAATTTCTTCTTGTCCACAGCGCTCCAAGTGCAAGTTCTGAAGGTCTGATTAAATGTAACTGAGCAGCGAGTTTTGGAAGATGTGAACTAAAATATTGTCCTCTACCAAAAAAACCACGGCCAACACCAAATCATTGTTCTAGAAACTGCTACATTAAGCAGGATGGAAAAGAAATATAGGTAATAAGAATAAGCTAGATATTCTACAGATACTGTAAGTATTGGGTCCTTATGTAAAAGAACCCACTGGATTTTGTTGAAAATAGAACATTTTCTTTCCTATTATTGATAGAGAAATTGTATACCAATTGCTCGGAGGAATTCTGAGTACTGTAGTAGAGAAATGCTCTTTAATTAGAAGACTCCTGACTCACAACTCTAAATTGATAAGTTTTCCTCAGATCTTCACATGGCAGTGGGGAGACTCTCTTCATAAGGGGACATCCAGTTATTAGACAGATGTGCTGGTGACTCATGTTCCTCTACGCAGGAACCAGTTATTGTCAATATGTTCTGCTGTGTAGTAGAATATTTAAATCATGAGTAAGAGGCTTTTTTCAACTGGGTCTGAGCCCTTGGTGGCATAGTAGTTAGAATGTGAACTACTCTGCCCACAGCCAGGAGTTCGATTCTGATGGGCTCATGGTTGACACAGCCTTCCAGCCTTCCAAGGTTGGTAAAATGAGGACCCAAATTGTTGGGGGAAATATGCTAACATTTGTAAACCGCTCAGAGAATGCTATAAAGCACTATGGAGCAGTATAGAAGTTTAAGTGTTATTGCTGTTAAGTACAATAGATTTATATCAAACTTACTTGGAATCAAATTACTCAGGATTTTAAAAAAGCACCAATGTGTTTCCTGTTCAGGACCTCCAAAAAGTGATTTAAAAATAAATTCTTAACTGTCTGAATCTAAAAAAAGTTATTATTATACTGTATGCTATATATGTTTTATGATAAAAGATCTTTATAGTATGGTATTACAATTAATTGCAATGTATTATTGTTTCAATGGGTATTTCATTCTGTGACTGCGCTATATTTTGTTATAAGTCAGGGGTGTCGAACTCGCATCATCACTGTGGTGTCACGTGACACATCAGGATTTCTCCCCCTTTGCTAAACTGGGAAGGGGCGGGGCCAGTACGTGACGCATCCGGCCCACGGCCCACGAGTTTGACAGCCCTGTTATAAGTGCATAATAAATAAAAATATCCACTTCTTATCCAACTTAGGGTTCTTCAGGCATCATCAGGCAACAGGAAATGCCATATTATATTTGTTAGAGATATATGTTATACTCCAACATCTCTGGAAGGCAACATGTCACTTCCCCCGATGGGCACTAAGAAACTCATCTGCTAAATTCAGGGAGTATTTAGGATGAAACTAGAGTAAACTTATTGATGTGCGAAGGGGACAAGACAAAATATTTAAAAACAATTGTTTATTTGAATGTTGTAAGTTGATCTGTGGAGTGGTGCCATTTAGGATTACAGCCATTCTGTTCTAAAACGGTCATGATTTCCATTGCTACATTAGGGAGTCATTTGTATAGGTGTTTGCACATTTCATTTAACAGGATCAGTTATGACTGAGTAGTTTAGGGAAACCTCCATTACAGACACTTCATATTTCTTTAAAATTTGTAATTTTATAAAGCATGCAGAAGCCAATCTATTGGGCTATTTCTCTGATGTTGTTGTAAGCAACAACAGGCAGGCCACCACATATGTCACCCTTATTTCATGGAGCTCCCCCCCCCAAAAAATGTTAAGAGGATTATGCAACAGTTGACTTTTTCCATGGCTGCCTATAAATTGAAGGTCCAAGCCATAGGCAATGAAACTTAAGTAGGCTTCTTAGAATCATAGAGGATGCTCTCCATGTTCTTCACACTACAGAGGCAAAAGGACATGAAGCAAACAGTGGAGGATTACAAGAATCTAGCTTCTCAATATTTTCAGGCAGGGACGAGTTTTGTATAAGAAACGGCATGTAAGTTTAGCCTTGAGGCAGAAAACAACCTGCTGTACGTTGACTTTAGTACAGGGCAATGGACTAGATCAGGGGTCTCCAACCTTGGCAACTTTAAGTTTTGCTGGCTGGGGAATTCTGGGAGTTGAAGTCCACCAGACTTAAAGTTGCCAAGGTTGGAGACCCCTGGACTAGATAGCAGCTGCCCTAATCAACTGGTTCTATAGTTTCCTAGCCAGCCAAAATACTTTGCATGGCAAATAAATGAAGCAAAGTAGAGATTTATTCAGTAATAAAAAGTGGATTCATATGCCAAAGGAAATAAATTATTCCTGCATCAGTTACATCTCACTCAGGTTACTGTAATGCATTTATGGTGCATCTGTCTGATAAATTAACTGCTTATAGTCTGCTCATTAGCGGCCTCTACTATCCTGGATTTTCCTCTGAAGGGGTATGTAGTTGACTCTACTAGTCTTTCCTTTGGATTTGAACTATATAGAGTTTGGTAGTTTTATTTTTTTGGCACATCCTGCTTTTAATATTTTAGTTCTGAACTAGACTTTTATTAAATAAATAAATTGCATCTCTAAATAAAAGTTTATGAGCACCAAGGGCCATCTATTATCATTACTGTACTTTATATCAAATACATATGATAGTTAATGGTTGAGGACTAATACATAATAGTTAAATACCATTACAGGGGAAATGCAATGAAATTCTTTTACCATAGAACGTAATTGCCAAACTGAAATTCATGGCTTTCAAACTCTAGCATATGTCTGAGTTTGAAAGCAGTGGCAGGCAAAACACCTTGTCTAAAAAAACAAATGAATGTTTATGCTGAGGGTGTCAATATCCCCCCCCCCCAGTATTTAGCCTAATCTATTGTGTATTGTAGTTTCAGAATTGGAAAAAAAATCTGAATTGCCTTTAGAAACTGCTCTGATCCTGGTATCCCTGAAATGTCTGATTGTTTTATGATGCTTTCCCCTGCCGAGAGTGAAAGTACAGTCATCATGTTTGTGTCCAAGTCATTGGACTTTCATTTGATCATAAACCCCCCCCCACACACACTTTTAGAACTTTTATGATTAGTCAAGGCTTGTCTTCTGACCCTAAGCCTCAAGGGGTCTGGAAACTGCTGGTAAGACTTTTATGTTATTGGAGAGAGAAAGTTATTAGTTACTTCCATTCTCACATGCCATGAGGGGAACTTCTTGGGCAAGGAGCAATGTTAATTGGTTAATTTATAGGATAGCAACAACTATCATTGGCTAGTTGGATCAGCCAACCACCCAACATTCCCTACTCAATGAACTGTTTAGAGCAGAGTATTGCTATTGGAATAGCCTCAAAGCTACAACTTTTCAAAGCTAAGCCAATGGTGTTTTATGTCACATTAAGAGGGATTCGATAATGATATTGGATTGTACGAAACATATCAGGGTCTCACAAAACACTCAAAAAGTTCATTATCTGAAACCTGAGAAGAGCCGCAGAAATACGAACAAAGGAATCAGAGCAATTTAAAAGCTTTTTGTAAGAAGTTGATGCAGCCAAATCTCTGAAAATTGATAGAAAAGACGCGAGGTTCTATAGGAAGAAAATTCTGCAGATTTGATGCTGCCATGGAGAAGGCTTTGCAGCAAATAGTCCCTTTTCTTCCTTCAGAGAGTGGCATAGGGAGTAAACAAAGCTGACTATTCAGGCTATTAATGCATGGATAAGTCCATGTGAGACTTATTATCATGGCCAGATCCCTTTGCCCTTGTAAGGTCCAAAATAGGCTGCGTAAACGGAATACATCCATATCCATTCCCTGATCTTGTTCACATAAAATGTTCAATCCAGCCAATGGGGTGCTATCGCCATATAACTCTTTCCATCAGGGGAATACTGGCAAGACTTTATTGCATCACATTGCATTGCCCCCTTCCTCATTGACAGAAGTGACAGTGCCTTGATCATAGCAGCCACCTATTTCAGGCACTGTATTTGGTGTGGTTAAGCTTTGGTATGAATACCAAATGAGGAATGGGGAAGCCGGGTGACATGATAGCAATGTTCCAATATTAGAGGGGCTGCCACAAAGAAGAAGGAGTTGAAGTCCACAAGTCTTAAAGTTGCCAAGTTTGAAGACCTCTGGTCTAGTCTATTCCATAGGGCCGACACAACAATATAAATTACAAATATGAACAAATATTTGTCACTTCCTTAGGATCTGAGATGCGATGGCAGTGTAGTTTGGCTGCTGCCTGATTATGCAAACCACAGAGGCACAGAAAATATGAATGAACTCCATCAATACGAATTGACAATCAGGGGATTAAAACCAGAGCTTTCTATCCATGTGATGAACCCAGCCAAACAAAACAAAACAAAACAAAAACCCTCAACCTTACAATTTTTAACACAGATGAAATATATGACTGATGTGGTCTGGAATCATTTGCTAGATAAGTCATTTAATTGCCAACTGATTGCATTTGAGCAATATTCTAAGCTTAGTTAGTATTGATCTTGGTTAAAGGTTTTGGGTGTATTGTGTAAAATAAACCACTTGATTAATGTATGATTTAATGTGGCATATAGCACCAGAAAATTGGGCTTATCTAACAACCAATTTATGGAGGTGGTGGTGTAGCAGTTAAAACATTGGACTTGTTGACTGGAAGTTTGGTAGTATGAGACCCAAGTATCACATGACCGGATGAGCTCCCTGTTTCTTGTCCCAACTCCTGCCCACCTAGCTGTTCAAAAGCATGCAAATGCAAGTAGATTAATAGGTACCACTTCAGTGGGAAAGTAACAACACTCCATGCACTTTGGTGTATAGTCATGCTGGCCAAATGACCACGGAAGCATCTTCGGACAACACTAATAGTCTTGGTTAGGAAACAGAGATGAGCATCCTCTTGAGTTGGTCACAACTTGGAAAGGGAAACCTTTACCTTTTTAAAAAATAACCAAGTTGATTTTCAGGGTTTTTACAAGACTTTCTATAGCTGAATACCAATATTTCTGCCCCTAATAGGAAGTGGAAAGATTCTAAAAAGAAGAAATGTTTATCTCTTGTTCCTTTTTAGTTCATCACTAATATTAAAATCTCTCTTCACTGAAGAAAATAAGCATAAGCAATTACTGTGATGTCCTTGTTGTGCTTTGTGATAGTTAAATTTGCAGTGTTAACTATCCACTATCAAATCCAACACTAACTTAAAGCAAGTTTGGCAGGGGGGGGAAAGGCAAGACACCCAGCATAAGCAAATGCAATTGGCGTGTGAAACTCATTGGCAAGCAAACCCTTTTTGGTGTACAACGAAAGGAACAAAAGCTTTTTAAAACAAACACTTGGAACAATATTTTGAATTTTATTTGTAGATTTAAAAAAATGCTCTGCTCCTTGATAATTATCTTGGCCTATTAAAAATGACCAGGCGGAGGCATAGTTAGCTAGATTTTAGCTAACTGCCTGGAAATTGAATTCATCTGTTCTGAACTGAGTAACAATTCTTCTGAGAGCAATAGCCAAGAACCTTTTGTCCCCATGTCTCAGTGGGATTGAAGCAACAGGCTACAAGGTGATAAATGACTCTTGAGCATTTAAGCAAACCAGCACCAGATGTTACTTTAATGAAATCCTCATCTTGCTGTTTTAAACTGTATTACAAATTAAGGTCTGGATTGTAGGAGCTGCTGCAAGAGGTAGCAACAGATGCCTTGGAGTGAGAGAGTTGCATGGAGTTCTCAGTTTGAAAGCTTCTAACTATCCCGGATACATCATTCTCTCATCTGTCCTCTGTGAAAGGAGAAAAAACTTTCCAAAGGCAGAAGAGGGCTCACCCTGTGAATTTCTGTAGGGTTTTCTTAAGCAACCCCCCCTAGCAATAGCACTTTGAATTAACTTCAAAGAATGATTTTGGAGGTGGGGAGGGCTTTTTCTTAGGCATCACGCATAATGATTAGAAAAGTATAAATTGTATGGCTTGAAAACTGTTTTTTTGCACTCCTTTAGTCAAGCCATTGGGAAGAGTTTGGGAGGCCATGCTTTCAACCACTATTTCATTTCTTTGCAATAAACCTTTGAATTTTGAACCAGACTTGTCTTTCAAATTGTGAGTATAAGAATTGGGTTTTAATATCTCACAATCTTTATAGTTCTTCACAGCCATCTCTAAGCAGTTTACAGAGTCAGCATATTGGCCCCAACAATTTCATCCACCTTGTAAGGATGGAAGGAAGAATCAACCTTTGAGCTGGTGAGATTTGAATTGAATTTGAATTTATTGACATTTGTATGCCACCCACTCCCTTGGGAATTGCCAAAGTGCAGACAGTCGGTAGTCAGCAGAAGTGGCCTGCAGTACTGCATTTTAACCACTGCGCCACCGAGGCTCATAATTTCATTAAGTGTTATTTTAATCAGATAAAACTTAAAAAAGAACCCTAATACAAAAAATATATCTCAAAACGTGGGGAAAAATTCCATCCAAAAGATAAAGTTAAAAAGAAAAATACAAAAATAAAATAAAATAGAAGATCTTACAAAGCTGAAAAAAATGTAGTTTCCTTTCTTCGGATGAAAGGGAATCTTAGTAGCTTATAGTTCCAAGGGTATTTTTTTTTCAATCTTAAGCAGTAGAACAAAAGAAACCAAAGTGATTAAAAAGATGAGATTTCGATAAGAACTGAGTCCAGTTTTACAGCTCAGAGCATTATGGAACCAGCCATTCCCAGCTGATTGCAGGTAGCTGCAAAATTGAGTTTCTGATGCCTGCTCATGAAAATCAGCAAAATCAAGACAAGTCAGAAGTACCTGTGGGCAATCTCCAGATCTCTTTTCTTCCAGAGAGAATTTGACAATCTGGATCTCATATCCAGATTTTGCCTTTTTAGCCAAAAAAGGGACCCTTCAATCCAGGTGGAATAGAGAAGATGTGGGCACCAGCTTGCCTCACCTCACCGAAAACCCTCATAAGCAAAAGTGCTTCCTCCCCCTCAAACAACAACTAGACTGTTTTTGAGGAAGAAGACATTTCAATTCTCATCCAAAAGGCTTCTTCAATTGGGCCTGGAATGGTGGTGGAGGGATGGAAGGAAAGGTACTTCCATCTTCTTCCTCAAAAACAGTTCAGTTTGAAAAAGGCACTTTTGAGACAGCTATGACCTAGATGACTGAGAATCTCCATAGACCTCATAAGCAAAACATTCTTGAGAATTATGACTCAGATACAAGAAGATGCAATTGCAGAATACTGTTACAAGTTGTCCTTGTTTAGTGACTGACTCATTCAGTGATTATTTGCAATTACCATAATAATGAAAAAAAAAACAACTTTGTGACCAGTCTTCACATTTATGACTTTTGCAAGTCTGTAAACCTAAGGGAAGCTGAGGTAAGACCCTCAGCATAACTCATGGTTTCACTTAGAGAATGCTCCACTTAATAACTAAATTGTTGCAATTATGGTTGCTAAATGAGGACTATCTGTATTATCATATCAAGTCAAATGAAGATATTCTATTGGATTTCCTTACAGACAGAAATTACTCATGTGGTTATCAAAGGAAGCAATCCTTCTGCTTTACATTAGCTGTCAATGAAATAACTCCTTGTAAAACTGGATTGCCTACAAAAACATAGTACATGATCTCTGATTGACTGAGAACGTCATATAAAAATACCCCTAGTTTTAGTGCCAAATAATGATTCAGGAGTCAGAGAAAAGGAATAATGGGCAGAGAACATAATAATCATCCACCATCACCATCTATTCTGTCATCTCTTGGATAAGTTTTCCAGGAAATGTTTTAGAATTACTGAAAACATGACTTATGTTTTCCAAAATCACAGTGAGTGAACTTCTGTGTTGTTTGCAGGAGTGCACAGTTCTTGGGATTTACCAGCAAATAACATGAAAGTATACAACAAAGTTTAATTTTGACATTTTCTAGTTTATCATAAAACTATTAAAAACTTTCATGACATTTTATCACTACTTACATATCTGTGCTTTTATTTCTCAGGAATGGGACAAATTAAAACATACTCGGGCGCAATAGTTCAGTAATTTCACTGAAAACCAATTTTTGTTTTGATTTGGCTTCTGTTATTTTTAAAACTTGAAGCCAGGACAGAAAAGAGGGAGCCGGATTTATTGGAAACAATGGACTCATTCAAGTAGGCCTGCCATTCATGGCCAGCAGCAAAATTATGGAGAGCCATCTGATGGCAGCAAAGATGAACAAGCATTCTGCCTGTTATCATATAATGGTATCTGGATCATTGCAACCTAGATAACGGTGGCCCTACCCAAGCCATTGTTGCCAAACATGTACCTACATCCCAGGCAATCTGAAACTCACATCTGATTAGAATATGAATCTTTTCTGTCATCAGCAGCTATATTTTAGGCCTTGCCTATCTTCAGGACTAAAACATTTAGCCAACAGATGCAGCTGACTAGAGATCAGATTGCAAACAAATGGACCCTTTAGTGAAGAGCCAGTTAGGATGCTTAGAAACACTGGCAGCAGCAAACAATATTTAATCAACAGTGATACTTGTCAACGGGACTGTAATATGTACTAACTTGGCTTGTTGAAATGAACTTTGGACTAGACCCAAATGAGCATCATTCAGTAAAGGTAATTCGGGAGCAGCAGTTATTTTTTGTTTATGTCTGTTTATTGTTCCCAGAACTATCTTGTTTGGGTTTGCATTGGCTTTTGTGGTATTATGTTGTGAGTCAGCTGGTGTTGGGAAGTGCCCCAATGGAAATTAAATTAAAAAGTAAACCATGTGAATATGAAAAGACCAGAAGTGGATGGCATGTATTATGTAGAAAATAGAATGCACCCTAATGGACTTTGATAACCAAGAGCAACCATCTGCTTCAGGTACATAGATAATCAGCAGTGAATTGTCCTATTAATTAATTTCCCAACAAGAGTCCTCTAGTCTTGATGGATTTCATAACCCATAATCCTCAGGAGAGCAATTTTGAAAGGAGAGGGGAGACCTAGCTTGGCAGTAGTTTATGTGAACTTGGCTACTATAGTCAATCACATGCAGAACATGAGTCAACAGTGTGAAGCAGAGGCTAAAAGGCAAGTGCTATTTTGGGCTATCTGAAACTGAGCATAGAATCCAGAACGTGGGAAGCATTGATCTAGATTAGGCTCCACTACTGTGTCCAGTAATTCCTAAAAAGAACATTGACAAATTGAAGCAAGTTTAGAGGAAAACTGCTAGGACTGGAAACCAAGTATTATGAGGAACAATTAAATGAACTAACTAGCTTTGGGGGAAAAAGAGGAAATATGATAGCACTCCTAGATTGGATGGCAAATAAATGAAATGAAATGAAAGGCTTGTTATATAGGAGATGGATAACATGTCCAATGTTGCCCTGGAGTGGAGACCAAAAGCAAAGCAAGTAGATTGAGGTTGAACTTTAGGAAGAATTTCCTGAGGGTGAAACTGTCATTCGGTGAAATAGTTTCTTTGGCAAAGTAGCATTTTCCCCTTCACTGAACATCGCCAAACAGAAGCTGGATAACCAGCCATCAAAAAGGCGTTAGGAAACCTGGCACTGAGCAGGATTGGACTAGATGACTTCTGAAGTAATTCCAAATATGATTCAGTGATTCCATAATTATTCAGTACTTTAGACTGCCTCTGTCCAGTGTGTAAGTGATAAATGCAAGCCATTAAGGAATGTAAAGTTCCCTATACATGCGTTCTATCACTTGAGCCTGTATTAGATGGATATTGGATAGTACACGTTTCATGTCCTGTGTGGGTTTTGCTATAAAACCAAGTAGGACCTTTAGTGAGGTAGCTATGTGGGGATGTGTCCAAAGAAATGGAAGAGTATGTGACAGGACAAGGGAATAATAAGTATAATCAATACAGAATAAGAATCAGACCGTACATAACATCTGTAGCCAACCACAACAACACCAAAATGGCAACATGTGTGGTGACATTATGCAAATGCCACCATTATGTACTTGTATCATGATGTCTGATGAAACATACATTTTAACATTTTATTGATTTATAATACATTCTTTTGTTTCTCCTCCATTGATTTCCAATCCCATTTCAGTCTCAGTTTCTTTAGCACTAAAGTGAAATTTCAATTTATCCCAAATCTGCATCATCTAAAGAAAACCCTGAGCATAAACAAAATTTGGCTTCAGGACATGTATTTCTACTGCAACTCTTATTTGATGGCCCCTTCATGAGTATAGACCAACATTTCAGAACTTCGACACCCTCTACATGTCCAGCTGGATCTCAACCTCCTGAATTTTAATAATGGCTATTGTTAATCTTGAGATAGATGTTCACATGTCTGGAAAGACTCCAACTTGATGATGGTTTGTATAGATAATGTCTCTCTTTTCCAAGTTCTCCATTGTACTAACTATTTTGTGAAGTCATCCAGTGAGTATTTTCTTGTTTTCCCTTTTAGGATGAATAGAGCATAACAAGCATTCTTATTCAAGATCTGATTATGGTTCCATCTGGTCCAATATTATTTACATAAGTGACTTTCCTATAGTATGGTGGCATTGGTTTAGCTCATTGGCAACCTATTTTGTTAATTTATGGTGCAACATATTGTGAAGCTGGGCTTGCCAAATAAATGGACACAGCCAAAGATAGTGCTGTGGATTTCAAACAAGGTTGTTGCCCATCTCCACCCAACTACACCTGGGTTCTATAGATTGCAAATATGTGGGTTTTTTTAAACATGGAACCCAGATGCTTTTTTTAAGATCAGAAAACAAAAGATAAAATATTAACTCTCTCCACCTGAACTTCACCCCCCCTTTATTAAAACATTGATGGACATGTGGGTCAGGTTGTTTTTTTTTAATTTTCTTGCCTTTCCCCCTTGTTCTGGTTTTATTATTGTTGTGAGCTGTCCAGAATTATGTTTTACAAAATGAGTACACACATATATCTAATCAATCAATCATGGAAATAGGATTGTGGATATCTAATCCACTAATGTAGTTGACAATTCTCACCAATGTTACAATAAGCAGATATTGACACAATGCCATAATAATGACATCACAATCCTGATGACAACTATTGATGTTTTTGGAAATGGAAACAAGTCTGATATTAAATACTGCCTTAGTGTCCATTTTCAGATATTGTGCTGGAATAAAAGTCAATGCTTAAATAGATAGAAACTTTTATTCATGATCACTGATCAATACAAGACTAACCAATCTGGACTTCACCCATTTTATTTGAACTGTCCTGGGTCCTGAACTATTACTGTATTTTCTGCCTGATCCTTCTTATTAGAACTAAAGTCCTATCACCCTATTTTACTCCACTGACTGTTGGCATCTTCTGCTATCTTGCCCATATACTACATGACAGAAGCCTATCTGATTTCATTTTATGCAGAATTCAAGATAATCAAGGTGACTTGCAGTGACACAATACTCAACTGACATTAGACAAGAAGACAATATAAATCGGTAGCATTCTTCAAGTGGAATTGTTGATTAGATTGTTCTAATTCTTCAGAGAAACATATCTCATAGGAGCCAACCCTACTAATTTGTTACAGATACATTGATCTTCTATTGCTCATTGTAAAAGTTGGAGAGAGTTCTTGGAGGCATCATATGTTTCTATTTTCATTGTTGATGAGCCTGGGATGCTGACCCTTGACCTTGAATTCCTAATAAAAAAACAAGCAAGGCCCCATTGTAAGGCGGTAGCGTTTCCTGCATCAAATGTTCTGAGAGATTCAAGCATAATACTCTACCTTGAGGAATTATATATCTTTTTTCATTGATTTATTAAATCAGAATAAAATTAAAACTCTGTGAAAGAAGAAATGTAAAACTTAGAGAAGGAATAGAAACTTAAAAAATGTTGTAATAATATATTGCAACTAGATCAATAATAAATAAAATAATGTATTTGTTGTCATATAACTCCTTGTGTAGGTGTGGCAGTCACCCATGGCCCAGTGCTTAACAGGGCATGCGCAGCCACGCTGAACCACACAGGAAAAAACAAACTCCATAACATCCTGATAGTTCATAACATAACATCCTGAGAGTTCACTCTAGATGTGCCTTACCCAACGACGCCCAGGATTTGACCATATATAGACAGAACTTCCCTGAGCAGTAGATTAGCAATTGTAGTTTGACAGGATGTCTTAAATCACATGCTGATTGCTCCTCCTGCCTTTGTCCTATCTCAATAAAAGGGGCTTCCAGACCCCAATCTGGGTCGCCTCATCCCGAGAAATCTCGTGTCCGTGTCTTTTCTCAACATTGGCCTCATGAGCGAACCACGGGTACATCACATGTATTGACATCACATTCTTCTCTTATATTTTCTCCCTGTTAGCCCTGTTGCAGAGGGCTACTGTATAAGAATATAGATGGTGACTAGATTTCAGCAAAAACATAAATAAAAATCTAACTTTACATCTGGATTTTTACAGACCAGATATAGTTGTCTTACAATGGAATAGCATTTTTGTCAAATTTGTATATAAAAAGGAAGGCAAAATCAGCTCATGAAATTTTTCTGCAGATCACAGATATCGACAATAACTTTTCTTAATGTAGTATCCACCAGGAATGGTAAACAACAATTCTCATAATTCCCAAGACTATAGGAATTGGACACTGTAATTATTGTTGCCAAACATACAAAAACTAAAGTCTGCAGATCTATAAATATGAAATGAGACATCTATTCACCATCCTTTCAAATTCTTCTATACAATTTTGATGTCTATGCTGTAAAGGCTCTTTAGATTTACAACTCAGAGAACACAAGTTATTTCTCTATGAGAACAAGAAGAAATGTTAAGCATTTGCTGCTTTCAGATATGGAACATACCTTAGGCACTATAATAAAATTCTGGAAAAAGCAACAAGCAGACTTGATTTATGTTTATTTAGACATATTGAAATGTGTGTGTATGTGTGTGTGCTACATTGTCACCTCAAATATATGTATGGATCTCAGTAGGCCACAGTTAGATATTATTTTAAGTAAGGGAGAATTGTTTTGGCTGCTTTCTCTCTTTCTTGGGTGGTATTTTCTCCCTCTGGTTGACTGAATATGATATCTTCCCTTTGGCTTATTCAGCTTTCCTGGCATGTCATCTGCAGCAAGCAGAATAATCCATGGCTGCACGTATTCCTCCTTCACTGAAGTCTTTTCCAGGACACCCGCTCACCTCCACTTCAAGAGGCTTCCTCCAGGCTGTCCTGTAACCAGGAAGAATTCTTCAACAGCCAATGCTTTCTAGAATCCATTTTGCTTTACCAGTCATTACCACCCTCCTACTTCTTCCACAAAGTCTTCCCTTTCAATTCCCACCTTCCTCTTTCTCCTTTCAAACACAACAATACTTCTCTGTTCCTATTGAAATATGCTGTCTCTTCTACTTTCAGGGTCTGCTATCAGCTTAAAAAAGCCCTGTGTCTATCTGGGTATGTGACAGGATAGATGAGAATCGTGTGTGACTGATGCTATGACACACTCCCTGTATTAAGAGTTGAGGTGATTTTCCCACCAGTCTTCTACTGGTCCTACTGGTATTTGAGTAAGGCAGTTTGAGATCTCTGAGCTATTTCTCTGGCTAGATAGAAAATCTACAATTTAGTGCTAATGATTTGGTACAATGCTACTTGGTAGTATTGTACAATGACAATAGTGGTACAATAATTTGGTACAATACAATAACTACCATTAAATAATCAAGGCTAAAGTTAATAAGCTCTGGGTGCTTATTCAGTGATTAGCTCTTTCAGTGATCTGGTTAGGCATTAACTATGTGACTCTAGCTGCTGTGTGATCAGGTGCAAGCGGAATCTTGAGAAATTTACAATCTCAGTTCCACAAATAAAAACTCTAGAGACACAAAAGCATCTTTGGCACTTTAAAACCTAATCTATTTATTATGGTGCGAGTTTTCAAAAGTTTATTAAGATTTAAAAATAGATTACAGTTAATATTAAAAAAACATTATATGTAATAGCAATAGACTTATTTACTGCTTCACAGTACTTTACAGACCCCTCTAAGTGGTTTACAGAGTCAGCGTATTGCCCCCAACAATCTGGGTCCTCATTTTACCCACCTCAGAAGGATGGAAGGCTGAGTCAACCTCGAGCCTGGTGAGATTTGAACTGCCAAATTTTAGGCAGCCAGCAGTCAGCAGAAGTAGCCTGCAGTACAGCTTTCTAACCACTGTGCCACCACATATCATAATGATATGATAAACTAAATAACACACATGATTATATAAAAGATAAAATACTTTTTTATAGGGGGAAAAGGAGAAAGAAAAGAATCCCTCTGTTAAGCTATGAATAAGGGGGAGGAGGATAAAGACAGGAAAAATACACAAAACTTCTAAAATGCAAATCATCAAATATTTTAACCAAGGATGAATGGAATCTTATTGTCAAAGGCTACAATTCTAGAATTCCACATATAAAGAAAGGAAGGAAGATGGGGCTGAAATGGCTGGGAGGAAAGACCAACCTTGACAGTCAAGAATGGAGATTCCAACTGTGGGATACCCAACCAAAACTGGGAGAAGAAGAGGTGGTGAGTGATGTCAGGGAACATCCTGGTGGTGGAAGTTCCCCAGAAGTCATAAGGCAAAAATAAATATAGTAGTGACCAGCCACAGCCTGTCCTAAAGAATCCACCAGCCTAGAAGAAGAAAGACAGAGAAAGTAGTTAGCATAGCAATAGCATTTAGACTTACAGTATATACCACTTCACGATGCTTTACTGCAATCTCTAAGTGTTTTACAGAGTCAGCATATTGCTGCCAACAATCTGGATTCTCATTTTACCGACCTTGGAAGAATGGAAGGTTGAGTCAACCTTGAGCCAGTCAGAATCAAACTCCTGGCAGTGGGCAGAGTTAGCCTGCAATACTGCATTCTAACCACTATCCCATCACAGCTCCTACATCCCCTACCCTTAGGAGTGCTAAGTAGCCAAGGGAGAAGCACTTGGCAGTGTGTAGAACTGGGGCCTCATGACAGAGCTGAATCTAGCATGGAAAATAAAAGTCAGGTTGGGAAGAATAGTAAAGGAGAAGATACTATAAGGTTAAAGAAAATAAACCAGAGTTTAGAAGATTAAAATCAACTGTAGAAAAATTAGAATGGGATAAAAATGTTGATTGCAAATTGGAAGGTGACTTTTCTGCAATGAAAAGCATTTTAATAGTAAAACATTTTCTAAATCCATTCATTCATTTAATTGGAATGAAAACCAAATGGAATTGATCTACAGGCACCCGTCTTGAGATCCGAATCATCTTGATCCCACGCATACATCATTATCTCTCTCCATACTTTTCTGTCTTTGCATACGTCCTATCACTGCTTTACACACTCTTGTTTTCTAAATCTATTTTGAACAATTGATCAATTATGAACCTTTAAGTCATTGCTAGCTCTTAGCAACCATATTGATTTTCCCTAGGACCATCTGTCTCTAATCTGGTCTTTCAGGTCTTCCAATAGTGTATTCATCACTAATATAAAATGTATTTTTAATCATCTCATTAACTGTATCCAGTATTTTTATTTTATTTTTCCTTTCAATCCATTCATTCAGTCATTATTTGTTTTGCAATTCAATTTTCATCCATTCTGTCCACATGCCCAAACCATCTCAATATAATTTTATTTTATTTTAATAAAATGTGGCAAATAGAATAAAAAGATAAGCAAATAAACATACTTTTTAAAATACTGGATGCTTGGTGTTTTAGTCAATTCATATTAATCACATATTCAATCTCTTGATTTAACATTTTAAGTACACACACCTTCTGTAAGCACACCACTTTGTTATTTTAATATTTCTCTAGTAACACCATCTACAGGGGCAACCTTATAATACTTCCACATTTTCACAGCATGCATTATTCCCTTTTCATCAATTTTCTTGGACAGCAACATTTACAGCATTCATTTCAGCTCCATTCATCAACATATAACTGTATTTCTCATATGCATGTCTAAAATACTCCTTCCATCATTTCCTTGCTTCAGTTTCTTCCCAAATAATTTAATCACTTTTATTTTTAATTCAATTAGCTTTGCTAAAAGCTTTTTGTTTTGCCCTCTTCCAAATAAATGTTTCTTTTCATCAAAATTATGATGCGTTTTCTTGGTCTCTTTTAATCCTAACCCTTTCTTGTAATTTCTTTTTGCAAATAGATTTCTCCCTCTCTAGACATTAAATAATACCTTTCTCTCACCTTCATATTTTTACTGCAATCATCCTGTTATAGGTATTTTTTCCTTCAGCCACTGCCCCTTTGACTTTATTATTCCACAAAATATTCTTTTTTATATTTCTCATATTTCATCATTCCTGTAGCACTCTGTAACAGAATTCTTTTCAGTTCTAAGTAGTTTCCACCTATTTTCCTCTATGTCTATTTTTCATTCATTCTGTTGGGAGATTAACTTATCATCTAATACTTTTTCATATATGACTCATCTTTCTCTTTTTGCTGGCATATTACTTTCATTCCACCCTCCCCCCTTTTCCTATGTCCCCTCTTGACACTACCAAAATATGGTCTATCCCATGTTCAAAATCTCTCTATTTCTCTCAACCTTTTCTCATAAAAAAGCATGTTTTTATATTTACACTCATCCCTTTGCCATATGTGCATATTAGATTTAAATTTTACTTATGTATTTAATGTGTACACTCATCAACCATGATTCTCATTCATTTGGGATTTTTTGAATGCTCCCCTTTTTTGTATTTTTCTGCTGTTTCCACTCACCTATTCATGTTAACTAGCTGATCAGCCCTAATTGTGTTCATTCAGAATTTTGCAGGTTTTTTTCTCCTAACTCACCTCTCATTATTCCAGTGTTACCATTCACTGAAGTCTAACAGGTAAAGTGTACTTGTAACCAGGCTATGGATTCTTACTTTCATCAACACCCTGAACAACGTAGATGTCAGCAATTTATATTTTCTTACCTATGGTCTAGCCCTTTGTTAAAGCCAACCCTTCATTTTCCTGCAAGTATTATCTTTATTTCACACAATCTATGTGACTATCTTCATTTAGAACTACCTGGCTCTTTTTCTTAGTTTCACAGACACAGAACATATTTTTCCCCTTTCCTTTCATTCATTAATCGATTATGTTTGGTTTTAAATTTCAATTCATTTATTTATTGGATTTTGTTGACACTTTATTCCAAAATAACTTTAGGTGCGTAGAGTCTTCTTATGTCTCAAGCTGCACTCTTCCTTATAAGATAGATGCTACTATGTGGGCCCACTAAGATTGACTTTGATCAATCAATATCAATTTTATAATTTTTAGTAAGGCAGAGTTGTAGACCAAGTTAGGAATTTCAGTCATACAGTACTTGTGCCACATGCAGTACTACCAGTCACTTTGACATTATTGCCAGTGGGCCATATCTTCCTCCAAAGTCTAATTTTAGCTGAAGCACACTCATACTGTTTTATGCAGTCTAGGATTTCTAGTTTGGTGCCAACACATTGTCCCTTACTAGGAGGTATATGCAATATGCTAATGTGTTCAACTCAAGATACTTTCACAGTCCTGAGAGAAACAAGGAAAGTGTTCTTCTGAAGGATTTTTGGAACACAGTTTCAATCAGAGCGTAGTAAGTGAGAATAAGAATAGTTTAAGGAAGCAGGAATTAGAGGTTGATTAGGGAGAGCAATCACACTACAGGCACTGGCGTACAAGACAGGTGAGATGGAGTGAGGCAGGCAAGTTGTAGTAGCAGCAGCCTTGAGCAAACAGAGACAGACAGGTAGCAGCAAGAAAGCAAAAAAAAGGGGGGGGCAACTGTGTTAGAATAGGAGACAGAGTAACGGGGTAAAGGGACTTAGAAGGCATCTTGGCCAGGACCTGCTTAGATGGTACCACTGGTATATTCTGGGATATCTGAGAAGCGAGAAAGAAACCTCAAACAAGAGCCTAGTGGGGTGCTGGAAGTTCAAAGGCGAATCTGTAGGAGCCCACCATCCAGCCTCAGGTCCCCCCCCCCCCCGGCCAGCCCAGTAGTCCTTATAAGGGAAGGCGGCAGCGGCGGCGGCAGCAGCAGCAGCAGCAGCAGCGACGACGGAGGTGCAGGGTTGCGATGGAGGTGGTGCTGAAAGGACAGCTCCCGTCCCTCCCCTTCTCCCTCCCCCTTTGGAGCTGAGCGGCGGGTGCTGCCTGCAGAACGCACCGCCTTGCCCAGCACAGCCGCGGCGGGAGCCTCAGCAGCGGCAGCAGGAGCCGGAGCAGCAGCCATGAGCCAGGCAACCACCGCCTCTCTTTCAGCAGCAGAAGTAGCCGCCGCGTCCGCTCCCGCCTCCCGCGGGGCTCCCCAGCAGCCGTCCGCCGCCGCCGCCGCCCGTGTCTCTCCCAGCTCGGCGGGACCATGAAGCGGCAAAACGTCCGGACTCTGGCCCTGATCATTTGCACCTTCACCTACCTGCTTGTGGGCGCCGCCGTCTTCGACGCCCTGGAGTCCGAGGCGGAGACGGCCGACCGGACTAAGCTGGAGCAGAAGCAGCTGGAGCTCAAGAGCAAGTACAACCTCTCCGAGGCCAACTACTGCGAGCTGGAAGGAGTGGTGCTGAAGCTGAAGCCCCACAAGGCCGGCGTCCAGTGGAAGTTCGCCGGCTCCTTTTACTTCGCCATCACCGTCATCACCACCATAGGTAAGGCGGGGGACACCCGGGCTCCGGCTGCACCTCTCGCTGCGGCATCGGAGAGCTTTCCGCCCGGCCGGGGTAATCCCCGGTTTAAATTCCGCCCCCTCCTCCCCAGCCCATCAGGCACCCGCATCTTCCGCCTCCCCGTTTGCAGTTTGTCTCCTGCTTTTGTGTGTGTGTGTGCTGGATTTTTTGGCTGTTTTAGGAGTTCCTTCCTCTTCTCGCGAGCAGGCGGGATCGGATCGGTCCAGGAGAAGAGTTCGGCAACTTTATTCTGGGGAAAGAGATGGTCCAAAAATTGAGAGCGCCCCCCCCCGTCCTCAGATAGGTCACTACTTGGATGGGGGGGGGGGGGGAGAGGCGATTATATCTTGCTTTCTTCTAGCCTTCCCAAAGCTGGCTTACTACTGTCCCATCAACCCAGCACAGCCGCTCTTTTACTCCCTGGGTGCGATGGTCGTTTTGGTCCCAGTGAATAGTTTTCTCTAGGTAGCTCTTAAGCGCCTGATTATATCCTGTGCCTCCTTTCCCGCTCTACCCCTCATCCTCGCCCCTGGTTTTTTTCCGTTGCTTTTGCGCTCCCCCCCCCCCGCCCGGGAGGAGCAGTCGGAGAGGCTCACTCTGGAAGGCATCCCGTTCCTGGGTATCTGAGATTCTCGCTCCCACGCTCTTCAAATCAAGTCGTTAATGGCCTTGGGGCTCCCCCCACCCTCTCTTCTCGAGGCTCCCCAGCCTGGCTGTGGAAGAGTGTGCGCGTGTGTGAAGCCTGCAGTGCATGCTAAAGCAGGGGGAACAATGGAGACAAAAGATTTTCCACCCAAAGCAGAGCCTTTCTCTCTTCTTTCCCCCACCCCGAATTTGTTTAGCCCGAGAGCGTGTTGCGCCATATCTGAAGGCGTGTTGCGGGTTTCCAATCGCACTCGCCGTATAATCCGTTGTAGCAGCTGCCAGTTGTGGGGCGTGGGGGAGGAGGAGGAGAAGGAGAGTACCTGTGTGTGTGTGGGGGGGGGATTATCTAAAGGGTTCCAAGTAAGGAGCAGAGCTCAGCTCCCCCGCCGCCCCCCAAAAGCCCCTTCTTGGGCAATTATTTGGGCTAAAGAGATAAGAAAAATCACTGCATTTCAACCACATCCCTAAACTAGGCCCAGTGAAATTCTTCAGAGTAAATATGTGCAGAAGTGAGCTGCTAAAATATCTATTCTGGAACATGTGCTTGAGAAATTGGAACATTCTTTGCCTCTTTGAATAAACACACTTACTTGAAAAGTACTCCACTGTAATTAATAGATTTCCCTCCTATGTGAGTCTGTCAGGACTACAGCCCTAAGAGTTGTAGAATAGTTTCATTCTTTCCCTGTCCAACAACTTTTCCCTTCCCTCCTCTTGCTTACCAACCAACCCATTACCCCTCTCCCTCCTTTTCATACAGATCCCTTAGAATTATTTAGATGTCTACATATCCCCCCCCCTTTTTTTAAAAAAAAAGGGGAGAAGAGATTTGCTTCCTGGTTCTCTGTTGTCCTGAAAGCATATGGGTGGTTTCGGGAGGGAACTCATCTTGACTTTTGAACAATGTCTGAATTGTTCAAAATGAACACTATGAATAAAGCAAGAGCATCTTTGGGCTCTGCCTGCAATGCATACATTCCCAATCTTTTGCCTATCATCCCGATGGGAATGGAGGGGTTTTCCCTTGACGGGAAGAGAATCAGGAATCTTGTTTCCACCCTGCCACACAGCAAGCTCAAACATTCTTAGATCTTAGAAAAATATCTTATATTAAGACCAGCAATCTTCTAATCCTTTACAGGACAGCAAGTTTCAGTGTGTGGAATGGTGCATATTGCTGAGTAAGCATGATTTCACTCATAGACCTTACCCACCTGATCAGGCAGGGAATTATTTTTGGTGCAATAAAGGGATCCGTTATAGCAAGTTGTTTCTACTTTATAGGTGAGAATTGAGAAGGGGAAAGAGCCCATTGGTGGGGAACTTAGAAAACTCAGTCACTTCAATGCAGAATTATGCCATGTTTGGATAATGGCAACGTTTTTCTTTATTTGCTGATAACTGATCTTATGTAAGAATCCATGCAGTCTTAGCTTGGGGATGAGAAGTTAGTGGGGAAAACGTTAGTAAAACAGGCTCTTTGTGGGGAATGGATAAGAGGCAGCACTAAAAATAACAGATGAATTTTCAAACTGCTTCACAAAATTTCATTTTTCCACTCTATTTGCAAGTCAGTTCGATTTCACAGTAAATGTTATTCTTGCATCTAAACAATGGTATCCATATTTACTTTAAAGTGACTTCTGTTGAACTCAGTAAAATTTACTATTCAGTAAACATATACTGGTGTCATCTGTGAAGCGAACACTATGTTCTTTTTATTTTGGTTCCAACATTTCTGTTCTTTAACAGGACAAAAGCCATTTCTTGATGCTTTAAAAACAAAACGTTATACATTTTGCAACATACTAAGCCTAAATGCTCAGATAGATCATTTTTAAGGACAAACAAATGCAACTGGGTACAGTGTGACATGTAGAGGAAGAGATCAGTTTAAGCTCCTAATTCTTGCTTGCAATCAGATTAATTCCTGATTTATGTTGCTGCTACATAACAGAGTGGAATTCTGGCCAAAGCCTCACAGAGACCAGACAGCCTTGAAACAGCTTTCAATGAGTCCAAATTATTTTTTGAATCTCTGGCTCTTGAAGCATTTCTCTACCCCCTGTCCTTCTAAGACAGCTTTTCCTGCTCTCAATCATTGTTGTCTTATTTTTAGAACATTCTCTTTGCTTTGGATTATTTCTTTTAAAAATGCAAATCTTTATATATTGTCCTTGTCTTCAGGTTCACAAAACTCTTTAAGAGGGACCATCTCTTGTCCTGCCTCATATAAGTAAAGTTCACTCTTCGCTCAAAAGAATGAGGCAGCACTACAGAAACAGCCATCAAATAATTAAAGCCCACTAACTGATAAATGGAGGGATATAGTGGCTCAGTGGCTAAGAAGCTGAGCTTGTTGATCAGAAAGGTCAGCAGTTCAGTGGTTTGAATCCCTAGCGCCACATAATGGAGTAAAGCGCCCATTACTTGTCCCAGGTTCTGCCAACCTAGCAAGCAGAAAAATAAGGACCACTTTGGTGGGAAGATAACAGCCCTCTGTGCGCCTTTGGCATTTAGTCATGCCAGCTACATGACCACGGAGACGTCTTTAGACAGCACTGGCTCTTCGGCTTTGAAACGGAGATGAGCACCACCCTTAGAGCCAGAAACGACTAGCATGCATATGGGAGAATCTTTACCTTTACTTTACCTTTAACTAATAAATGCAATCACTGTCGCCAATAACCAAAAGCTGAAATATCCATTAAACAACCTTCTAACAACAACAAAAAAGGGTTGGTTTTGCATCTTCTCTGAAAAAGTAGAGCAGCTGCAGATCATACACATGAGCAACATCTGCAAACTTAAGACAACCAGAAGAAGGTCTTGTGGCTTGGTCCACAGATCCTTATATGGCACAGGCATCGCAAGCAGCTCCTACTTTCAGGAAGAAAAACGTCTGTTGGATTAATGTAGAGTAAAGATATCTCTAAAATTAGGAGATGCCAGACTAGGAAGGGTTGGAGGGTCATTACAAAGGTTCTGAAACTGTCCTTCAAAATGAATCGATACCATGTTTGCCTAAAAGTAAGATAGGGTCTTATTTTCTTTTGACCTCCAAAATATGGCCTTGGCCTTATTATCGGGGGAGAGGACTTATTATTTTTGAGGTGCAGGAGGCAGCGAGTATGGTCATTTCATGGCTGCTTGTCAGCTATTCGCCCCTGAGGCTATGCCTGGGTCCTCTTCGGGAGCCTGCTCGCAAGAGAGCAGTCGCCCGGCAACCCCCCTCTCCAGCTGGGCAGAGCGCTACTTTTCTAGCAGTGGCTGCTCTGGGAGTGCACTCTATGGTTGTGGCATGGCGGCTGGATGACTCTCTGCCCTGGCTCCTGAAAGACTCAGCAGCAGGTGGCTGGCCTGACCGGCCTCTTCTCCACTTCCAGCAGTTTCCAGCTGGGATTTGGAAGCTGCAGAAGAAGCCATCCTCAGTGCTGGGATGGCTGCAGCAGTGGCGGCAGCAGCCCTGGCCCTGCAGGGAGAGCTGGCCCAGGTTGTGGTGAGGACTGGGAGGTGCGCGAGCAGGGGTGTGTGTGAACAGGTGCTCATACAACCCCCCCTCTGGCCAGGTAAAGTACCATTCACTGATTCAGCGGTATCCCAAAGGCACCAAGCTGTGTGAGCACCGGTCACCCCTCCCACAGCTTGGCCCCTTCGGAATACTGCTGGGTCAGTGAATGGCACTCTGCCTGGCCAGAGGGGGGGGGGTGTTGTTCACTGGGCTTATTTTGGGGGGAGGGCATATATTTTTGCCCACCCCAAAAATCTGGCATGGCCTTATTTTCAGGACATGTCATATTTTGGGGGAAACACAATAACTAGTGGAATGTCCCCAAATTTAGCCAAATGAATCCCTGGAATCTGGACTTTAGCAATAGATGATTATTGTACTGCTATAACTTTCCATGGGGTAAGGGGAATGTCATGATGACACTGTTCACTTGCCATCATAAGGGCTTAGATCAGTAGTGTCAAACTCACAGCTGCGTCACGTGATGCATCGGGACTTTCCCGCCTTTTGCTAAACCAGGCGGGGGCATGGCCAGGGTATGACACATCCACCTTTGACCACCTTGGCTTAGATGCTTATGCCTCTGCTAAGTGATGTGTCGAAGTCACTTTTAAGGACTATTTAGGATAGCATTCTCTCTTCAAAGATGCAAAAGTATGGATCAGTTGATGCCTAACTGAGTTTAGGTTCTCCCTGCCCTTTCAGTGTATGTTCTTAGGCCTTGCTGGAATTCCGCATGCTTTGAAGTTGTCAATGTACCTTCTGCTAAAAGCAATTCCCCTTCGTAGGCATGTGCTTGAATTTGATAAAACTGAATTTGTCAACAAAGCATGGCTGGCTTCATGTGTAATGCAAGCAAGGTATGATTTGCTAATTACAGTAATTAAGTTTAGTACTGTTGACCTTGAAAGAGACAAAGCACCTATTGGTTTAGCAATAAATGTGTACCCGGGCGAAGACTTTGTGAAGCTTATGTCTGAGATAACAAGGACGTCTGGTATAAGTGACGATTCCATATGCATCATGACAATAACCCTTATGCAAATTATATGATTTGCATGAATGACATCATGATGCACACAATATATTTGCCTTTTTCTCTCTTCCTCCATGCCCATATATCTCCACAATGGGAGCCGAGGTGGCGCAGTGGTTAGGGTGCAGTACTGAAGGCCACTAGAGCTGACTGTTATCTGCAGTTCAGCGGTTCTAATCTCACCGGCTCAAGGTTAACTCAGCCTTCCATCCTTCCGAGGTAGGTGACATGAGGACTCAGACTGTGGGGGTAATATGCTGACTCTGTAAACCGCTTAGAGAGGGCTGAAAGCCCTATGAAGCGGTATATGTCTAACTGCTATTGCTATTGCTATATCTCTACATTGCTGTGTTTTTGTTATTACCAAGTAAGGAAAAATATATGAGCAGGAAAGTCATAATGGTTGAAATAATATCACGTACTTCACCTGAAACTTGAGCTAACAAAAGTAATATATAAGGTGCTATATTCAAAGAAACCATATTAGAAACTTAAAATAGTGGCTTAGGTCATATGTTATGCTGAACCACTAGCAACTCCTTTTTCCATTTTAATCAGTTTATTGTTCTGCAAACTTCCAGGGCAGATTTCAAAGCCAATATTAACCAAGCAGCTGTTGGTGAAAGAAGATTATTCTAGGAACTTTTGCAAAGTCAGTGAAATTACCGAGGAGTTATGTGAAATTATTTTGGAGGCAATGACAGAAAGGGGGAAGATTTTATATAAAGTAATTTTTGCCACTTTAAAGCAGTGGTGGGATTCAAATAATTTAACAACCAGTTCTCTGCCCTAATGATTTTTTCCAACAGCCAGTTCACTAAGTTACTGAGAAAGTTAACAACCGGTTTTCCCGAAGTGGTGCGAACTGGCTGAAACCCACCACTGCTTTAAAGTATATATTAGCTATTAAAAATGGTAGCAATTAAGTCAAAATCTCTCCATTTTTTTAGCTTCATTAAAGATAAAGTCTGATTAAAATAAAAAATAATTAAAAAGCAACCCCCCCCCCCCAAAAAAAAGTTTAGCTGGCTGGCAAAATTAACACACAAGCCAAGCCAAAAGGGAAAAAAATCCAGCTGCAATAACAGGAATCACTTGGCATCTGAAAGTAGGAAGGACACGAAACTAATAATCTGAATCAGAGAATTTCACAATCTCAGGGGCTTTGCTGGAAGGTTCCACTTGCCCACCCTTTAAAAATGGGATACAGAAGAACTGACTTTCTGCAAGTGGATCAATCAGAAGAGGAAGTGGGTCTTAGGTACAAAACTTGTTACAGATGCTGGGGTGGAGAATGCAGCATGCAGAAAAGGAGATGAAACAGTTCCGATTAGTTAGTCGGTTACCACTGTATTTCTTTCCACCAGTAGGAAAACATTGTGGAGAGGCTACAGGTAGACTGAAGTGAGATTGCCCCTCCAAGGCAGGGTGGTTCAGCATTTTGTGGGAATCCAATTACACTCTTAGTATATTGCATGTGAATCAGGCCCTTAAACCGTATTATGGTTTCTTCAGAATAGCCCATAATCCTTGCTTATTCAGCTTTAAGATTTAGCATGTTGTGTGAATCTAGCAACTCTTCCATTTTTTTTGCAAATCCTCTATGCTACAGTGAAGGGTGTAGCTATATGCAGATAATTCAGGCTCTCGACTTGAGGCAGAAATTAGCCTTGGTTTGAATCAGTTTACAACTACATTCATACAATGTAGGTGAGGTGAGCTTCAAAAATTTCAGCAACGGGTTCTCTGCCTGGTTGCTGGGTGGGTGTGGCCATGGTGGGCATGGCCTAGTTGGCCTGCTGCACCACAGCAGGGGGGGGGCATTTTTGCTTTCCCCAAGCTCTGGAGGCTTTTCTTGAGCCTCTGGGAGGGTAAAAGCTGCCTCTCCCGGGCTCCGGAGGCCTTCTGGGAGGCTCATTTTCCCCCTCCCCGAGTTTCTGTGTAGGCCCTGCACTTACCTCCCATCCAAAATGTGCCGTGTGGAGACTTCTGAGAGGGTTGGGGTGGGCGGGGCCAGCCAGGGGTGGAATTTGGAGGTTCTTCAAACTGGCCATAACGTTAGCTGTGGGTTCTCCCAAAACCGGACAAACCCGTAGCAGCCCACCCCTGGTACAATCTAAAGAGAAGGCCCCAATTGGGAATGGGCAGTCCTGACTCAATGACACAGCTTCTACTTTAAAGTGCCAGTTTCATTCCTCTGCTAACCTGCCCTTTCCGGGATATGCTGGGATCACAGCTGTCAACTGGAGTGATAGGAACCATCCAGCACATCTGGAGGATGCTAGATCAGGGGTGGCAGTGGTGGGGGCAGAGGTTGTTTCTATAAACGTTTGTGTCTCTTCAGTAAAGTTTATTCATTGATGCTAATGGCATTATTGATGCATTAATGATTCATTGTATGGTGTTGCCCCAATTGCTCCTAGATATTTGATAAGGAATCAAGATCCAAATCTAAGGATAGCAATCGCAACAACAATATTACAGCTTCTACCTCTACGACTAACTTTCAGCACTTCCAAAGGATCTGCCTTTGATGGCAGAGCTAAGAATAATTCTGGAAAAATTCTCAAGTTGCTGTGACTGTGTTGAGCTTGGCTCCTGGTGGAATATGCTTCTGTTTAAAGTATGATTTTTATAAGAAAGTGAACTCCACTGAGAAATGCTTTTAGATAAACATGTTCAGGTTGAAGCTAGCTATACATTATGCATAAATGCACTTTTTGAAAAGAAAGGGAATGTTAAAGAATTTGAGAAGCAACGTGATGAGAGTGCAAATGGCTAAGATTGATTGATCTTCATCTTGTACAGAGAGAATTAAGGGTAATCCAAGTAGAGAGAAAAGGAAGGAAGGAAGGAAGGAAAGGAAAGGAAAGGAAGGAAGGAAGGAAGGAAGGAAGGAAGGAAGGGATGGAGGGAGGGACGGGCTTTCCCACAGATTCTCTACTCTTTTTTTTTTAACTTTTAAAAGTAATTTATGGGCATCCTTCCAGGAATTTGTGCATATACATTGTTTCTTTTCACCCACTGTAATTTCCAAAACTTGGCAAATTTAAGATGCGTGGACTTCAATTTTCAGAATTCCCCAGCCAGCCCTGCTAGAGTGTTAGTGCCTAAAAACGAAGATCATATAGAATCCTGGCAAGATCAACATTTACTTAGGATTTCTATTCAGACCAAGCAGAAAAGGGTGTTATGCATATTTCATATTTCTCAAAGTCACTGTGTGTGAGTTAGTGGCCATATACATCTATTTAATAAATAAATATATCTGAACAATAATCAATTCTAGGGGGCGCAAATTTAATTCCCTCTATAAGATGATCGGTGGTATTCTGTAACCTTTTTGGCATGTATGCAGGTGGAGGAAGAGTAGAGACACAATTTCAACAAAAAGTCTCATTTAGGCATATGTTTATTCAACTGATTTCCACGTGGCTTCCTATGTCAAAAGACATTTCATATTTTCAAGTTATTGATAGCTCAGGTTATTAAGAGTCTTTTGCTTATAATTTCCTTAATAAAGTGGAGGCGTGCCTGGGCCATCTAAGAACTCTGCTTATATCTTAGCTTTGCAGGCATAGGAGAGTCACTGTAGCAAAGAGAATTGGAGTAGAAGGAAGTGTAAGCTAAACACTTAATCACTAAATCTTTTAGCAGCTAACTGTTTTGTTCCAGGCAACTGGGCCTCCTTTTGCAGAAACTTGTCTTTTCTTTCTTCTTTACTGGGTTCCAGTAAAGGAGGTGAGATTCAGTCGGTTCTCTCCGGTTTGGGCCAACTGGTAGTGGCAGCTGCGGGAGGCTCTGCCCACTCACTCTGACCTAATGCACGAGCACTGCGCATGCGCAGGAGGCGGTGTGCATGTGCAGATGAAGTGTGTGCACTCATGTTTGCAAAACGTTAGGGAAGGTAAGTGAATCCCACCTCTGGTTCCAGCCCAGGTTTCAAAAAAGCTTGTTGGTCATTTACCCAAATCCAAATTCTAAAAAATATAGACTTATCCTCGTTTGAAATAAAATGGGGTTGGGGTGGGGGAAAAAATAACAATAGAAGAGAATATTTATAATCCAGGGTTGAACCATGGTTTCCTGGTGCTCTCTGAGCTTGGTTGTTTTCTTGTAGATGTTTCATTACCCAACTTGGTATAACATCACCAGTGATATTACCTAGTTGGGTAATGAAACGTCTGCAAGAAAACAACCAAGCTTAGAGAGCACCAGGGACTCCCTGAATAAAGCTAGAGATATGGAGATCATTAGGGACACAGTGGCTCAGTGGCTAAGACAGAATTGTCTGATTGTCAATCAGAAAGGTCAGCAGTTGGGCAGTTCAAATTCCTAGTGCCGTGTAACCGAGTGAGCTCCCATTACTTGTCCCTGCTTCTGCCAACCTAGCAGTTCAAAAGCATGTAAAAATGCAAGTAGAAAATAGGAACCACCTTTGGTGGGAAGATAACAGCGTTCTGTGCACCTTCGGACAGCGCTGGCTCTTTAGCTTTGAAACAAAGATGAGCACCACCCCCTAGAGTCGGGAACGACTAGCACATATATGCAAGGGGAACCTTTACTTCTACCTATGCAGATCATTAGCAAAGAGAATGTTGAAGGACAGCAACCAAACAGAGAAACAGAGAACTTGCAGAGGGAATAAAAGCAAATCTTCTCTTTTCAAGAGAGAGAACCTGAAACTGATTTCCAATAGAGTTTCACCTTTAACTTTTAAACTCAAGAACAAAAGTATGTCAACGCAGTCCAGTCCATTAATTTTGAGTGGCATATTTATATCGGGCAGAGCAGTCTTCCTCACATTCAGGGACCTCGCCTTGACCTTTGAGAGAGATAGGCTGGCAGAAAGATAAGGGGGTTCAAGAAAATACCTTACACATGTAAAGTTTAAATAAATACAGCTCATGCAATTAGAGTCTGTGCATTTAATAATTTATCCCCTCGGTGACCTTAAAAAGTACAATTCCTCAGTACCATCGGTAGACTGCACTCTGATTCAACAAAACCTCTTCATTGGGGTCTCAAGAAACTTCCCCTCTGCCTGTCCTCATTTATTATTAAATGTCATTTGTAGGCTACGTTTCCAGATGAAATGATGCTCAAGGGGGCCAGTAATACATTACGATACAATAACATTTAGAAAAACATCATTTGCAATCAAGAGGAGTGCCCACCAACAGGCAAACACTCATCTTTCATCAACATAGACTGTGCTTAAACAAAGTCTGTCGGGTTAAAAATGAGTTTGCCTGCTTGGGAGAATGGCAGACGTTAGCCTAATCTCCATTTTCAGGAAGCTCCAGAAAAACAGGTAGTCCTCAACTTACAACAGTTCATTTAGTGCAGTGGTGGGTTTCAAAAATTGTTCAAACCTACTCTGTGGGTGTGGCCTCCTTTGTGGGAGTGGCTTGCCACCCATGTGACCGGATGGGAGTGGCTTGCCACCCATGTGACCGGATATGAAGATGCCGCCGACACTTGTCAGAACCACCTTAAATTACCTCACACACAGCACTGGCATGCATAAGAATATGATGTAAACTTGTTTTTTAAAAGGCATCTTTGCCTTTTAAAAGGCAACTTCAACACACGCAATGTTCTGATTGCACCACAAATGCAGTAGTCATCCTTACCTTTCACAGAGGCACTGAGTTTTATAAATATGAGCATGATAGTGTAGAATAATCATATCCAAGGACCAGTGGTGGGTTTCAAAAAATTTTGGAACCTCTTCTGTAGGTGTGGCCTGCTTTCTGGGTCCACTGGTGGAAACTCTTCTAACCGGTTTGGTAGATTTGACGAACCGGTTCTACCGAATAGGTGCGGACTGGTAGGAACCCACCTTTGCATCTCTGTCACTGTACATTGGGCAGCAAGAAGAAGCTAAGGTCAATGTAGAATGTCATTAATTTCTTTATTTCTTTTTTTCAATAGATTTTAGACTGTGTTTGTTAAAAATCCATACCGTGTACGGGTTCGGGGAAGTCGGGGGGGGGGGAAGGAGGAGGGGGGTTGGGGGGTGAAGGGAGGGAGGGGCATACAAAAAAATTGTACTTCGATGTTTTACTGATTGAGGAATGATGAAATATTTGTGTTTTAAAAGAAATAAAACTTTTGAATTTTAAAAAAAAGAAAAAGAAAAAAAGAAAAAAAAATTGGAACCTTTTCTGTAGATATGGCCTGCTTTCCGGGTCCACTGGTGGAACCTCTTCTAACCGGTTCGGTAGATTTGACGAACTGGTTCTACCGAATAGGTGCGAACTGGTAGGAACCCACCTCTGATTTAGTGACTGTTCAAGGTTACAACAGCACTGAAAAAAGTGACATGACAGTTTTTTAAATACTTAACGACTGTTGCAGCATCCCCTTGGTCATGTGATCAAAATTCAGATCCTTGGCAACTGGCTCATATTTATGATGGTTGCGGTGTCCCAAAGTCACACGATCAGCTTCTGAACAAGCAAAGTCAATGCGGAATCCAGAGTCCTTTAACAACTGTGTTGCTAGCTGAACAACTGCAATAATTCACTTAACAATTGTGGCAAGAAAGGTCGTAAAATAGCAATAGCACTCAGACTTATATACTTTCTAGCACTTTCTAAGTGGTTTACAGAGTCAGCATATTGCCCTCAATAATCTGGATCCTCATTTTACCGACCTCAGGAGGATGGAAAACTGAGTCAACTTTGAGCCGGTGAGACTCGAACTGCCAAACTGCAGGTAGCCGGCAGTCAGCAGAGATAGCCTGCAGTACTGCATTCTAACCACTGCACCACCATGATTGGGGCAAAACTCACTTAACAAATGTCTCACTTAGCAATATAAATTTTGAGCCCAAGTGTAGTTGTACGTTGAGGACTACCCTGTATGTGCCAAATCCAGGAATTCTTTGGACTGCTTGTGCCCCTTGATGAGTACTCCTACCTTGCATGCAAATGTTGGCAAAAAGGAATCCCAAATAATAAGAATGACAGGGAGACCCCCGCCTGGCCTCTGAAGAGTGACATGGTGGAAGAGCCCCTGGGAGCAGGGTAGCCTGTCCAAATTCTCTGCTTTTATCCCCCTCCCCAGGACAGAATGTACGCTATCTGTGGCATTCCTGCCCTGGCCTTGACTGATCAACACCGCTCCACCGCCTGTTCAAAATTACCCTTGGCTTCACTCATGTGGCCCTGCTTATCTCCCCAGTCATTTCCTGAATTGATTTTCAGATGGTCAAGGTAATCTTTGGTGGAAGGATGACTCTCTAGCTAAGTCTCTGTGGCTATTCTTTGACCCCAAACTAGAATTCAGCTTGTCAAAAACTTTGTCATCCATAAGAGATGCTCACACAGATTCCCACTGTGCTCACTCTGGTGAATCTTGATTGGTAGTTGTTTTCATGTTAAGCCTGCACAGATTTTGGATGGGGGTTTTCTCTTAAAAGCTTTCTCGGTGTTGCAAAGCATGTGAGCAAAAATCTACAATTTTCAGATGGGGAAAAAAATCTGTTCTGTAGCCAGCATGACTTTCTCGTATTTGGGGATATTATTCATGCTCCAGTGCCCCCTAACAACCCACCACATTTCACCTGCAAATGCTGTCTCAATTGCACCGATTGTAAACCTTAAACTAAAATTTCAATAATTAAATCTGCAACTGCAGATCAGAAACGAATAGAAAGACCAGGCTGCTCCAGCAGTTGGCAATAGAAAAGTCATGTGCCATTCCATGTATCTGAGCATTCAATCAGAGAGCCAGAAGAAGTGCCACATGTCACAGAACTGTGCAGTGCTTCAGATTTGATTTCTTCGGAGCAAGTGGTGGCACAAATGTAGCCCCTGCCTGCAACTCCTTAAGACAACTGCCTTTTTCTGGAATTTCCTGGAATTAAAGTTCTGGTCTCTCAAAGGACCAGAGGACTGATTCAGTGTAGGCCACAGATCGGCAAACTTAAACACTCAAAGAGCCATTTGGACCTGTTTCCCACAGAAAATAAAACACTGGGAGCCACAAAAGTCCTAACCGGAAGCCCTCTGTTCAATTCTGGAGCTGAACGGAAGTTCAGTTCATCCACGATAGAGTCTCCTCCTAGCACGGCATACTTTTTCTTCTACCTGTCATAACCGAAAGCCCTATCAATTGTGGAGACAACTGGAAAACCCTCCCCTTGCCATAAAGTCTTATCCTGGTGTACTGTGCTTCTCTCCCCTCCACACTGGAAGCTCCTCTCAAAATTGTGGCACCGACCAATGACGGAGCCGCAGCAGTGGGAGGAAAGAGCCACATGTGGCTCCAGAGCCACAGTTTGCTGACCCTTGGTGTAGGGGTTATGAGAGATTGCGGGGAGGCTGGGAAAAGACTGGAAGGGAGACTGGACATCAACAAGACCCGGAATCCATTGGCAGATTATCATCTAAATAAGTCAGCCCAGATGTCGCGAAACCTGGAAAAAGTTTCAAGCCATTCAAAGTGAGTCTGCTTTAATCATCTCCTATAAATCATCTCCTATAAAACATACGAAGAATGGTTACATGAACTAGACATGACTAGTCTAGTGTAGAGAAGGAGCAGGGGAGACATGATAGCAGTGTTTCAATATTTGAGGGGCTGAGAGGAAGGGGTCAAGCTATTTTCCAAGAGACCCGAAGGCCAGACAAGGAATACTGGATGGAAACTGACCAAGGAGAGATTCAACCTAGAAATAAAGAGAAAATTTCTGACAGAGAAAACAATCAAACAATGGAACAGAAGTTGCCTTTGGAAGTTGTGGGAGCTTCATCACTGGAGGCTTTCAAGAAGAGATTGGACTGCCATTTGTCCGAAATGGTGTAGGGTCTCCTGCTTGAGCAAGAGGTTGGGCTAGATGACCTACAAGATCTCTTCCAACTCTGTTAATCTGTTAAAATGAGATTTGGAATTTTCTCTTGCCATTGCCAAGATTCTGTATTTGCTTTCAGACAAGAATGAAAGATATCTTATTGGAATCCCTGCAATTCTTGCTTATCTTGCCTAACTGATCAGGGTTAAATTCACTCTAAGAAAGATTGAGCCAATTTTAGGAGTAAAGTTAACCTCCTGGCAGCAAATTGACTCCATCGTTTGACTCCTTGATAGTGTTTAACAACTTAACTCCTCTTCCTCACCAAGTCAGTGAAGTGTATTGTGAGGTACACTTTATTGTGGAATACATTATTTTATCCTGATTTTGGATCTGAATCTGCCAATGTCATACAATGATATAGAAATGTCATTCCATCTGCCAGACCATGGAGCAAACATTTATTGTCCAAGCAAGTCCTTGTAATTTCTTTCACACAAATTGAGGGTTCTCTTCTTTAGCTCATTTTGCCAAATGATGCTTCGCCCCAAAGTGACCATTATGATCACCTTGCATTCATACATTTCCTTGCTTATTTACCATGTAAGGTTAGGATTTCTCTACTTTTGTCTAATAATTAAAATATTGCTTCATCAGACAAAACACAGATGACTGATTGCTAGATAGGGAGGAGACCCAAGGAAAGAGGAAGAATACGAAGCAGAACTTTTTATAAGTCCAAATCCCAGCTCTGTGAATAATCATTATTAAAGCACAAGATTTAATAGATCCAAAATAAATGCTTTACATCTATGATGTGGCAGCTTTTTGAGATTCCAAATAAGATATACAATGCTATATTTTCCTTTCCCTTCCTTCCCTTTCTTTTCTTTTCTTTTCCTTTCCCTTCCTTCCTTTCCTTCCCTTCCCTTTCTTTTCCCTTTACCCCTCTCTCCCCTTTCCTTCCCTCCTTCCTTTCTTCCTTCCTTCTCCTTCCCTCCCTCCCTCCCTCCCTCCCTCCTTCCCTTCTTCCTTCCTTCCTTCCTTCCTTCCTTCCTTCCTTCCTTTCCTTTATTTGCCACCCATCTTGTATTCAACAACTCTGGACAGCTTACACCATAAATTTCATTCGAGATTTGACTCCATTTAAGGCAGCTCTATGTATCGGACGCTTACCCGGCATATTAAGTATGTTGGGTGAACTGTTAGGAAGGGACTCTCAAAGTATAGTTTTTGAACTAGATTATCACTTGAGACAAATTTCTTTCTATTACAATTACCACCATTGAGAAACAACTGATCAGGCTCTATGAGGCACCTTTCTCCTGTCCTACATAAACCACCATTCTGATGTCCTACCTAAGCCACCACTGCTGCCTAAGGCAAAGGATATCATCCTGCTTCATGGGTGAGCCAATCTTGAGGTGGGAATCTTTTTCTGTGATGGTGCTTCCATTCCACACAAGCGTCACTGGATGTACTTCATTGTCAATACCGGTTAGTATGAAAGGAAGCAGATCTCAAAGTTCTTGGATTCTCGGCTATGGTGTGGTTTAAAGGTCAAAAACAGTAGCTTGAGTTAGGTTTTGAAACAAAACAGGATCGGTCTTTCTAAACTGAAAAGACATACTCGAAAATAACATTTCCAAACCTAAATCCCACACTTCACATTTGGAAACAGTTGATTTCAAGGGAAGACGTCACACATGATATAATTAACAGACTGAAATTTTATCAAAACGTATATAGAACCTCTGGCCACGACCATAATTCGTTCCATAAGTTTGGTCGCGAACCGATTTGGTCGTGACCTGAACCTCATTTTGGAAATTTCGCCCTTACAAGAAAAAAATGGTGTAGAGGGGGAAATTGGCTGTGAAAAAAAGGTTTTTTTTTGGGGGGGGGGGGGTTGGAACCTGAATTGGTCATGGCCAAAATCATTTGTGACCAGAGGTTCTATACTGTATCAGTACATGAAAGATCTTTGCTGCCATACCCACCTGGTAAACAATCTGTTATATTGCAACAGAGGTTCAGCTGGTTCTGCCCAGTTCTGGAAATTTTGAGTAGTTCAAAGAACCGGTAAATACCACCTCTGACTGACCCCATCTAGTCTCTGCCTCCTGAGTACCAGCTGATTGGGAGGAAATGGGGATTTTGCAGTAACCTTTCCCCGGAATGGGGTGGGAATGGAAATTTTACAGGATCCTGTATTACAGTGGTCATTTGTAGCTTATATCATAAAACTGGGTCACATTTCCATCCTAGTCTTTCAAAGAGAATGTAGTTCCACACTAAATGTAGTTCCTCTTCCCAATGGAGACTCATGTTGTCCCTTTGATCAGGTTTTAGATTCTGTTTATTGAACTGCTCCTGTCCATAAGCAAGTTCAAGTACTGACAAGGAGAAATATGTAGTGTCGACACTGTATTGATGGCATTTAGCACATCATAAACATGTTTTAAAAATATCACAAAGCCTCGTAACACATGCCATCATTTTCAGTAGAGGTTTCAAAGCAGAGGTTGTAAAGAGGGGCAGAGCATTCACACCATGGTAACTTTAATTCAGGAAAATGGTCCAGGAGGCTATAAGGGTGGTGTGATTTAACATATAGATAAATCAAATGCCTACTTTGTAATCCACAAAACCTTTAGATTCCCAAAGTGGGGATGCCTGTTAGCCTGAGAGAAGAAAAGGATCTTCAGAGCCACAACTTTTTTTCTCATTCTCATATCGGAAGCTTCAGATTGCAAACATCCAACCTCTGAAAACCTGGAAGCTACAGAGGAGAATGTCCAAGGAGTTTTTAGCCCAGCTTTTCTTCAGCTTGGCAACTTTAAAAAGTGTGGACTTCAACTCCTACACTGGCTGGGGAAGTCTGGGAGATGAAGTCCACACTGTTTAAAATTGCTAAGCTTGAGAAACACCACCTTATACCTTTTCCCTTTTCCTTTTAAAAAGCCCCTGAATGCTTTATTCTAGCCTTCCTCTAATGCTAGAGTCAGACTGGTCTCCCATGAAATGATGGGCCTGTAGCAATAAGCCACATTTATGGTAGAACGGAATCCTGCATTATTCTCTCTGGAAGAGATATGCCAAGCTGAGTAGAGGTACATTGGAGAAGTATTTGTGTTTATGTAGTTTATGTAGGAGGGACAGTGGCTAAGTCACTGAGCTTGTCAATTAGAAAGGTTAGCGTAACAGAGGGAGCTCCTGTTACTTGTCCCAGCTTCTGCCAACCTAGCAGTTCGAAAGCATGTAAAAATAGTAAAAAAAAAAAAAAAAGTAGAAAAATAGAGACCACCTTGGTGGGAAGGTAACAGCATGCTGACCACATGACCACAGAGATGTCTTCAGACAGTGCTGGCTCTTCAGCTTTGAAATGGAGATGAGCACTGCCTCCTAGAGCTGGGAATGACTAGCACATATGTGCGAGGGGGACCTTTACCTTTACCTTACCTAGTTTATGTAATGTACATTGGAGGTGGTGACCCTTTGAGAGCTGTATGCAATGAAATTTCATTTTAATGTATGCCAAATAGTGTACATTTAAAATGACAATAAAGTTATTCTGAGTCCAAACATAGTAAACATACAATTAGTCTCAAGTTCAAAACATGTCAGCTGAGTACTGGCCTTGTACTATACAAGTACTGGAGCTCGAATAGGATTTAAATAAAATCAACATTCAACATTCAACATTCAACATTTACTAACTCCACCATTCTGATGTCCTACCTAAGCCATCACTGCTGCCTTAGGCAAAGATATTATCCTGCTTCATCGGTGAGCCAATTTTGAGGTGAGAATCTTTTTCTGTGATGGTGCTTCCATTCTACACAAATATTCAAAATATCACAAGGGTTACCTATACATTGTTAATTTGCTGGGCTGTCAAGTTCCCAGCCTGTGGGCCGGATGCATCATGTGCTGGCTATGCCCACATCTGGTTTAGTGAAGGGGGGAAAGTTCTGATATGCCACGTGACACTGACATGTTGACGTGAGTTTGACACCCCTGCCTTACAAGAATAATGTTCTAATTTCTGTATGATTCCTGGTTAATGCAGTTGCTACATCCCCTAACTTTTAGTATTCTTATAGGGATACCAAATATAAGCATTGCTTCCAGATGTGGGCTGTTGCCAGTTCAGATCAGTTTGGGAAAACTGGTAGTTCCGACCAGTGGTTGGCCCTGGCACTGTCCCGTCCTATATAATCGTCATGTGTTTGAAGCTGCATGCATGCACAAAAGGTGCACAACATTTTCAGTTCTGGGTGAACCATTTGTAACATTAGGTGATGCTCATCTCTGATTGCTTCATATGGCAAGATGGACCTAACTGGAACAAGAATATTTTCCTAACAACAAACTGATCATTGTCCTCTAGTTTGCTGGTCAAAAGCTGTTCTTCACAATTGACTTTCGTGGGAAGACCAACACCCCAGTTCTGTCTGAATGTCCATAATTGGAAATAAACTTATCTTGGAGTGGATATATTATCAAGATGAATTGGGCAAGCAATGATCTCTGGAGAAAGAAGAAACTTAATCGGCCTCATAATGAAGTAACATGAGTGGGTGTGGTATTAACTGGCTACTTTACTAATAAGTTGCTCAAGAACTCTTTAGCAATCTCAAATTATTTATAAGAGGCTGTCGCATGCTGTCTATTCAGCTGGTAATCAATATATAGCTCTTTTGCTTTAGTGGTACTGTTGCTCTTTGCTGATTCAGGAGCTGTCTTTTCTAGGTTTTTAATGTTATTAATGGTCGTTGGATTTATTGTTTTAGAAGGCATTTCAGCTCTTTTGATTGTGGGGGGCTTTTGATAATGTTCTGTTCTCTAAAAAATGAGAATTGCTCGATATAAATAAACAGGGATGAGCTTGCTGTGGGCTGCCAAATCACAGAACAGGAATAATGCTCAATTCAGTGATGGATGGCCACCGGGAATCGGATGGGTTGCCCAAACAGTAGGAGTTGGCAGGTGGACAGGTCAAGCAGCTTATTTTTTAGAGGCAAAAAATAGAAGGCAAATAAGTCCTTCCCTTCCCTAGACAATAGAATTTCCTCTCTCTGTGTGGACATCTGACACCCCTATCTATTAGTAGTGAGATTGGCTGGAATATATAGCTCAGAACATTGCTGGGCCCAAACGGGAAGATCTGGCCTTTCAAAACCTTCAAAAAATATTCAAAGGAATGGCAATAACAATGGGAATTCCTTTCTCATCAAACTGCAAGGCCACATTCCAAATGTGTTTTCAACAATGGTCAGGACCAGGCACCCAGGCCTCATCAATCACCTATGACATGTCCCTGCAGAGGTCCATAGGTCACAGAAGCTTGTAATGCAGGCATGCCGAACCACTTGATCCCCACCACTCCCCCCAAGTTTTCTTGTTGTCTTATATAACTGTGATCAGGAAGGCAACTGACTTTTGCTTCTGCAATTAAGGGGCACATGTTATCTGGAATGTAAGTGTTCACTTTCCAAAAAAACAAAGATTCTCTCTTTATCAAATAACCTCTTGGGTAAAAAGCACTTCTTAACAGCTTTGGTTGTTCCAATGACTACAGCTTCTCTACTACACTGTTTTTGCTGTGGTAGCCCATACATACATAAGACTAAAAAGGATTTTTGGGGCTCCCCTTGAGAACAGTTTGGGGACTCGTGCAGAAGCTGTGCTAGAAAATCTGCCCTGGCTGATAATTGCTATGAACCAATGCCAAGTTATTGTTGGTTTATAAAGCCCCAAATTTTTCAACATCAGATTATTTTGGGAACTGCCTACATTTTTATAATACCAATAGTAGATTTATATACTGCTTCACAGTGCTTTTACAGCCCTCTCCAAGCAGTTTACACAGTCAGCATATTACCCCCAACAATCTGGGTCCTCATTTTACCCACCTCGGAAGGATAGAAAGCTGAATCAACCTTGAGCCAGTGAGATTTGAACTGCCAAATTGCAGCTAGCAATCAACTGAAGTAGCCTGCAATACTGCACTCTAACCACTGCGCCACCTTGACTCTGTAAACCTACATGATTTTCATACTCTGGTATGGATATAGCAGCCTTCTAATATGTATCTCTAGTGCAGTAGTAGAGCCTCCCCAATGTGGAAGAAACATCTAATGGAAATTGAAATCCCCCCCCCAAAAAAAACATTTACCTCCTTTTCTTTTTCTCATTATCTCTTATTGGTTGCTACTTATTCCTTATTGGCTTAATGCTCTGTTACTCTGCTGTTCTTAATGTCCCAAAGGTGCTTTTCCAAAAGGCAACCTGACTTTCTTGGTTTTTCCTTGAAAATGTTTTGCTTCTCGTCCAAGAAGCTTCTTCAGTTCTGATTGTATCCAAGGAAAAAACCAAGAAAGTCCAGTTGCCTTTTAGAAAAACACCTCTGTGACAACCATGCATTGGATGATTGAGAATCTCCATAAACATGCTGTTCTTGGGTGTTTCTGCTGATTTCTCATTTCATTTCTATTGTATTTCTTATAATTTCTCACCTGGCAGATAAATAATATTAAAATGCTGTGAATTCTGGAAATAAATGACAGAATGAGTTGATGAGTTTGCACAACACAACTTGCTTAAAATGGAAATGTGTCATTTGTTCAGTGTAAGGAACACAGCCATTATTTTATTTCATCAAGCTAAGACACATAATCGGGGCACTCCGGGAAGGTCGCATGTGTTCCAGTGGTCATTTTGTGTGCCAGAAAGAGCCGGGGAAGCTTGCCTTGTGCGGCAGCTCCGAAGCTCGCTGTTTTGGGCAGCCTAGCGAGCACAATAGTAGAGGAGCCTGAAAATCCTAGATCGCTTCTGAGGATCCAGGAGGTGGCCAGATAAGCACTGACTGTGGCATCGGCTGAGGCTGTAAGTATAGGGGATCCAAAATGGTGGACAACTCATCATCGGGTGAGTTTATTGTGTGGAAAGTTGTGTGTCTGTGTCTGTGTGTCTGTGTCTGTGTGGAGAGCACAACGCTGTAATTTGAACTCAGGAATTATGTTAAACTGTGTTTAGGAGGAAATGTGTCTTGGGTGGAATGTCACCATTTGGGGATGTTTAATGTGTTTTCAATAGCATAACCAGAGTCAATGATTAAAGCTCTAGTGTAGAAGAGGGTTCAGCAGCAGAAATGGTTGTGCTAGACCAGTGGTTCCCAAACTTGACAACTTTAAGACTTGTGGACTTCAACTCCCAGAATTCTCCAGCCAGCAGAGCTGGGAGTTGAAGTCCACAAGTCTTAAAGTTGCCAAGTTTGGGAACCACTGTGCTAGACCAAGGAGAAGAAACTGAGTGCTTCAACATTTTCTCTTGGGCCCATGAGTTAAATAAAAAGGACTCCATCATTCCCTAACGATCTTGGTCTATGTTGAGTGTTTTAGATGGTGGTTACTAATGGTGCAGAGTTTAGAATGCATGTTAAAGAACAGAAACTCTCTCCTCCTGCTCACTCAGCGATATCTAAAGGCAGCTTTCAATTATAATAGAATAACAGAGTTGGAAGGGACCTTGGAGGTTTTCCAGTCCAACCCCCATATCAAGCAGGAGCCCGATACCATTTCAGACAAATGGTTGTCCAATCTCTTCTTTAAAACTTCCAGTGTTGGAATACCCACAACTTCTGGAGGCAAGTTGTTCTACTGGTTAATTGTTGTAACTGTCAGGAAATCTCTCCTTAGTTCTAGGTTGCTTCTCTCCTTGATTAGTTTCCACCCTTTGCTTCTTGTCCTGCCGTTAGGTGCTTTGGAGAATAGCTTGACTAACTCCCTCTTCTTTGTGGCAACCCCTGAGATATTGGAAAACTGCTATCATGCCTCCCCTAGTCCTTATTTTCATTAAACTAGACAGAACTGCTCTTCATATGTTTTAGCCTCCAGTCCCCTAATCAGCTTTGTTGCTCTTCTCTGCACTCTTTCTAGAGTCTCCACATATTTTTTAATATGGTGGTGACCAATACTGGATGCACTATTCCAAGGAATGTCATATGAAAGCTTATAAAGTAGTATTAACACTCCAGTTAAATATTTTCAGTGCTGTTTTGCCTAGCTCTCTTACAAAGCCCTATGAAAAAAAATGCTGACTTGGTATTTATGCTTTTATTATTATCTGTTCCCAGGAGCTACAGCTTGTCTTACAACACATGACTGAATTGTCACCAAACGTGTATTCATATGCAGGAAGTCCTTGACTTGCAACAGTTCATTTAGTGACCATTTGAAGTTACAACGGCATTGAAACGAAGTGACTTATTTTTCACTCTTACGACCATTGTCGTGTCCCAAGGTCATGTGATCCACTTTTGTGACCTTCTGAGAAGCAAAGTCAATGGGGGAGCCAGATTCACTTAACAGCCAGGTTTCTAACTTATAAACTGCAGTGATTCACTTAACAGCTGGGACAAGAAAGGTTGTACAATAGAGCAAAACTCACTTAACAAATGTCTCACTTAACATGAATTTTGCACTCAATTGTGGAAGTAAGTTGAGGTATACCTGTACAGATTTGGGAAAGCCTCCAATTAGTTGAGGTTTCTTGTTTTTCCTGAGTTTGGATTGGGACCTCTTCATTTTTTCCTTATCTGCCTGGGACCCCAGGCAGTATTGCATAAGCTCATGGAGTTTGTACTACTAATAAACCACATTGTGAAACTGCCTGGATCCAAATGAGCCAAGGTGGTGCAATAGTTAAAATGCAGTATTACAAGCTACTTCTGCTGACTGCTGGCTGCAGTTCGACAGTTCGATTCTCACCAGGTTCAAGGTTGACTCAGCCTTCCATCCTTCCGAGGTTGGTAAAATGAAGGCCTAGATTGTTGGGGGCAATAGGCTGATGGTAAACTGCTTAGAGAGAGCTGTAAAGCACTGTGAAGTGGTATATAAGTCTAAGTGTCAGCGTTCCAAATATCATGCAGAATTAAATCAGAATTAAATCATGCAGTGGTTTCTTTAAGAATCTTTGGCCTGCCACTAAGTGCTATTGCTATTTGGAGTGTGCTAGCTGGGGAGGCAAACAGAAGGAGTTCACGGTATTTGCAGGGAATGTGGGGACCAAACATTCAAGATGTGGCACTATCAAAGCTGCCATCTTTATTCTTAAAATCAGTTTGTGGATAGTAAGCAGTAGCTACCAAGAGATGGATTTTCCCTTGTACAAATTATGTGGTGTAGGAAAGGGTTCCACGCATCTTCGGCATTTAGTCATGCTGGCCACATTACCAGTGAGACATCTTCAGAGAGTGCTGGCTCTTCGGCTTTGAAACAGAGATGAGCACTGCCCCCTAGAATTGGGAACAACTAGCATATATGTGCGAGGGGAACCTCTACCTTTACCTTAGGAAAGGGTAGATCATTTTGCAGCTCCTTCTGAATTAAATCTTGTTGAGGATTCAGAAAAGGGGAGAAAATGGGAACAAGGATTACAATGACATCTACACACTATAAAAATGAGGAATACAAAATTATAGTACTTCTGCATTGTTCTAGAAATCTATAACAATCTCCTCAATATCTATGCGGACCTTGCAAAGAAGACTAACAGGGTCATGGCTGTGTTTACAAATTGTTACGTGCCTAGGAGAAATCCTATTTTTGAGCTGCTCCAGTGTGGCAACTTTCTGATAATGAACCAGGAGGGATAAACTGTTTTTTGGTCACATTGTACAGAATTTTTTAAAAGCATTATGAAGTTGGGACTGTATAAATCCCAATGCTGAGAAATAAAATTGCCTGCATACTCAAAGCAAAGTTCTTAGCCCTAGGTGCAAGCACTGTAAAATGGTATATAAGCCCAAGTGCTGTTGCTATTGCTAGCTATAGGGCAAAGGTTTTTCAGGTTCCAGTTATAGCAGTAGCTGTAGAAATAAAATCTTTGCAAATATACCCAAAACCCCTTTAATAATGGGGAAAAAAGACTTGGGTACAAGTTTCTGCAATAGATGATCTGATAACTACAAACTGCAACCTTTGTGGGCGATGTTGGGTTCCTACGACCTACACATTGCCTCCATTTTGGTGAAATCTGTCAATGTTCAGCGAGGAATACTTTTGCTAAAATGGGCAATGCATAACTTGTCCATTCTCATTTCATCACAATCACTAATGCCCTTTTTTTGGAAGCAAAGACTAGAACTAGCAACAAAACATACACATTTATTGCTGTAACACAGACATATCGAGCAGTGGTGAGATTAGAATTTTTTTACTACTGGGGGCATGGCTTGGTGGGCGTAGTGTGGCTTGGTGGGCGTGGCTTGGTGGACATGGCAGGGGAAGGATACTGTAAACTCTATATTCCCTGTCCACTCTAGGGGAAGGTCACTGCAAAATTCCCATTCCCTCCATATCAGCTGGGACTCGGGAGGCAGAGAATAGATGGGGGCGGGGCCAGTCAGAGGTAGTATTTACCAGTTCTCCGAACTACTCAAAATTTCCGCTTCCGGTTCTCCAGAACTGGTCAGAACTTGCTCAATACTACCTCTGATATCAAATCACTGGAGTTGGCTTCCCATTTGCTTTTAAATTGATTATCAGAGCTGATGCCAACGAAGTTACCTGCAAGATGATGTGCATAAATCAAAAGTGATTTTTTCTTTGGAAGAGTAAAGTCCCCTCCCACCTTAGAGGAGGAGGAGATGTAGGAATGAGAAAATTGAATTACCTGTTTGGATCATGGGCTCAGATTAAGAAGTTAAAAAAGGAGGAACTAGTCCCTGAAACATCTCCCAAATGCAGCTCTGATCCAAACACTGTGTCACAATTGCCAAATGAAGAAATGGAAGATTGAACATCACAACTGGGTTGGGTTTCTGGGAAAGAGAGACTTCTATGGAGTAAGAACCATGGTGAGTACTAAGCAACGCCAGTTACTGACAATTTTATAAGGCTAAGGCTGTTGCTGAAGATAACATTCAGTTTAGCTCATTTGAACATTCAGGACATTTGACTATAAATAGTTTCCGTGGATATCTCGACCTTCATCTGGATCACCATTGTAGCTCGACCTACGTTGAGTCTCTTACCATATTTCTTGGATTCGGGCCTGCCGATGGGTTTGAGAAATCCTTTGGCTTTATAGCCTTTATTAAGATTGATTTACTAGCTCTTGACATCAGCTATCTAAGTATTCTCTCACAGGTTCCCTGTATCTTCATGGGACAGAACTAAGAGTCAGAGCAAGAAATTGTTTCCATTGTAATGTGGCTTAAATGATCCCAATGCAAACAGCTTACATTAACTTCATATATCACAAATACCAAAGACCCACCATTTCCTGACCAGGTCATCCTGTGCAGGCCTTGACATGATCTATACATAACCCTGAGTAAACTAACAAACACAAGGATTGGTTACCTTGATGTCATAGCTGCTTTCCAGCTGTATGTCATATTTATATATGGGCCCCAAAATGCTATCAAGGATGGGGGGGGTCCATAAAGATCCTAATTGTGGTGTTTGTTCCCTGAAGTCAGTTCTGAGAGAGCTTGTGTCAGGCCTGCACAGGAGGTGGTGCAGTGGTTAGGGTGCAGTACTGCAGGCCACTTCAGCTGACTGTTATCTGCAGTTCAGCGGTTCTAATCTCACCGGCTCAAGGTTGACTCAGCCTTCTATCCTTCCGAGGTGGGTGAAATGAGGACCCAGACTGTGGGGACGATATGCTGACTCTGTAAACGCTTAGAGAGGGCTGAAAGCCCTATGAAGCGGTATATAAGTCTAACTGCTATTGCTATTGCTATTGCTATCTTTGATTTTGGATCTTTGGACTGCTATACTTTCTATTATTCTACTATGCATTTTCCATACCTGTCAGAACTGGCTGAATGCTACCTCTGGATGAGCCTTAGATATTAGCAAAAGAATGGCCTTTGAGTAATAAGTGCCTAGGATTGGTGCTGAAGCTTCTAGGAAAATAGATAAATCTCAAACTAAGATTTTTTTTTCAGAGAGAAACTATCCTATTATCTCACATGAATTGGACACTCATGAAATGCAACCCAAGGATTTATTTTAGTATTGTGTGTTCCTCACACTTTCCTATATCGGACTGACTCAACCATCAGCCATGGAGGAAAAAGAAATAGGATGCAGAGAGAAGTAATAATGGCCACACAGGGTGAGGAGTTCAGATGAACATTTTGTCATGGAGCTCTGCAACATCTTAAATAGGATTGACGCAAAGACTTCATTCCAAAACCTGCTTTTGGAACATTAGATGTATCCTAGTTCTTTTGTCATCATTTAGGAAGTAGAGCTCTCAGGTTTCGGAGAGATGACCGCTTAAAAACTTTTTTGAGCTTTGGACATCACCTTTGTTGAAAATCTGAGCTCCAAGGTGAGGGCTGTATGTCTGATGGTGGGCCGTGTTCATTGCTCACAGCTGCAGAGCATTGTGCCAAGTGGTATGCCCGCTGGGTTTAATTTTAGCTCTACCTTCAACTGCAGCACAGAAAGGAACATCCGGCTGGTGTCATTAGCTCAGCTGGCATGAACCAGATGACAGATGCTGCTGTCCGTCAAAGGCCGGATCTTGGGGCTTTAGTGGCATTCAAATCCTATCCTCTTTGCCGAATTACACCAAATGATTTCAAGCTGTCATGATCTCCAGGACTATTAACAAAAGCCAAGAATTAAAGCCACTGAAGGAGTCCAGTGGGGACTGTGTAGCCTGACCTTAGGCCAAAACTTTTCAGTGAGTCCCTTTTCAGTCCTAAGTATGTGGCTTGAAACCTCTGAAGAGGCAATGAGGAAACTTTCTTCTATAGGGTTGGAATTTGGAAGCCCCCTCAGAATAACACAATGGATTCCAAGTTTCGTAAGATACCTGGAACGATTAAGGATTGAATCTAGGGTTTTACCTGTGTAAAGTAGGTGCTTTGCCACACACAATGGGGCTCCATTGGTCTGTGTGCTCACCCTGCTCTCCTCCAATCCCATCATGGAGCAGGTTTGCTATGGGTTTTTTCTTCTGACTGAGGGTATCCTATTATTCAGGGGTGCCCAAACTTGGCAACTTTCAGACTTGTGGACTTCAACTCCCAGAATACTCCAGCCAGTATAGCTTTGGGCATAGCTTTGGGCACCCCTGCTATTACTGAATGCTACTGATTTATTTAGAAGAGGGCAATTTGCCTCTGGCCCCGTGCGACCCGCGGTCAACTTTCATCCAACCTTTGTTCTAATTTTAAAACTGATCTACGCTGCCGCAGAGAGGAGGAGGTCAACCTATTCTCCAAAGCACCAGAGGCAGAACAAGAAGTAACAGATGGAAATTTATTCAAGAGAGATCCAACGTAGAAGTAAGGAGAAATTTCCTGACAGTGAGAACAATTAATCAGTGGAACAGCTTACCTCCACAAATTGCGGGTGCTCCATCACTGGAAGTTTTTAAGGAGAGATTGGACAGCCACTTCCTCGGAAATAGAATAGAATAGAACAGAATTGGATTGAATTCTTTATTGGCCAAGTTTGGTTGGACACCCAAGGTGTTTGTTTTTGGTGCATATGCTCTCAGTGTACATAAAGAAATATGTGTACATAAAAGAAAAATAAAATACTTTCATCAAGAATCATAAGATACAACACATAGTGATAGTCATAGGTTACTAATGAGCAATCAAATCATACTGGGAAATAAATAAAACAATATAAATTTTAAAGATACAAGCAACATGGTTATAGTCATAAGTGGGAAGAGATAGGTACTAGAAAGGATGAGAAGAATAATAGCAATATAGTCTTAGTAAATAATTTGACAATGTTGTGGGAATTAGTTGTTTAGCAGAATGATGGCATTCAGGAAAAAGTTTTCCTTGTGTCTAATTGTTGTGGTGTGCAGTGCCCTATAGCACCGATAGACCCTATATAGAGCCTATATAGAGCTATAGGATCTCATGCTTGAATAGTGGGTTGGACTAGAACATCTCCAAGATCCCTTCCAACTTTGTTATACTGGTAGTGTTATACTGTTAGACTAGTTCAATCCCTATTAAGAGCTAACGCTCCTTCCCAGTAGCTGCTGTTTGGATGAGAGAGAAGAGAATGGCAGAAGGAACAGGGGAAGAAGAGAGAAAGGAAGAGTGGTGTTAGAAAGAACAAAAAGAAGAACCACTAAAAGGAAAACATATTTCTCTTTCTACTTTGGCTTTGAATCCCATCCACTTCTTGCTTTACCCTATTTATTGAGATTGCTTTTCAGAAGAGAAAATATTGTTTTCATCTGTGGCTGTGACATTGTGATAGGTTCAGAGAAGGACCATGAAGATGATCCTGGCATTAAAACTGACCCCCAAAAGAGATTAAAAGCATACGTATGTTCAGCCTTGCAAAAGGATACCATAACACCTTTTCCAGTCCTTGAAGGATGTCACGCAGAAGGACATTAGGACCTGTTTTTTAAAAAAATGTTATTTCAGAGTTTAGGACACAGAATTACACATATAAGCTAAGGGAGGCATGTTCTGGTTGAATGTTAGAAAAAAGAACAGTAAGAACCGTTTGACAGTGGAACCAATTATCAGAGAACAGGTGAGCTTCCTTTCATTGGAAGTGTTCAAGCTGAGTCCAGGTAAATCTCTGAGTGGGAAGGCTTAATTTGGAGCAGAAGGTGAAAACTGATGATTTGAATGAATTCATCCAGCTTTGGGAGTTCATGTGAGCTTCAACTTCGTGAGTTTGATGCAGAAGCTCGTATCTTTAAATAAAAGTTGATAAGTCTATCAAATGCCGCCAGGCTCCTTGTAGTTGACAAGTTGCTTAACTTAGGTAAATGAAGACAGCATGTGATGCAAAGACAATGCCCATGTGAATTAGTTTTAAACCAGAAATGCTTGGGATTGTCATGTTGCATGGTTGACAGGAATGAGAAGCCCTGGACCAAGCAGCTGTTCTAAGCATTTTGTGTCTTTCTAGTGTTTCTTTTTCAATTGGAGCATTCCTGCTCTTCACCCGTTGTCTGCCTCGAGGTACTGTAGGTAAATCAAGGGAGCTACAGAGCTGCTTAAATCATTTATGCAGCCAAGCCAGCTGTATAATAGTCTTTATGCCATGACATCTTTCACAGTACAGCTTCATTATACCTTTCTCTTTTCTGATCTCTACGCTTGTGGATTTTTCTCCTCAGAAAATCATTCCGTGGTTTCTGTTAGAATTTGAAAGAGCTCGTTTGTTTTACTTAAACCATTTGTATAGTCACCCGCCTTAAAACCAACTCTGGGCAGCTTGCAGCCAAGATAAGCAATATGTGCAGCATTAGAACAAACCATATGTAAAAGAATGAATGAATTACTCTTTTTTTTTTTTGCAGTTTCTCCATATATTGTATTTTTTCCCCTTTTCCATACAGCTGGATTTTCTCTAGTGCAGTGTTTCCAACGTCATCAATTTTAAGATGTCTAGACTTCAGCCCCCCTGCTGGCTGGGGAATTCTGAGGGTTGAAAGATATCTTAAAGTTGCTAAAGTTGAGAAACGCTGCTGTAGTTGATAAAACCTTTGATCTTATTTTACCTCTTCGCCTTCTGCCCCTCTTCCTTCTCCCCCTCCCCCATGTCCTCTGTGTTGTTATTTTCCCTTCATCTTCTTCCTGTCTTTGGATTACTCCAGATGTGGCATTCAGCAGGTTCTGACCAGTTCTGGAGAACCAGTAGCGGAAATTTTGAGTAATTCAGAGAACTGGTAAATACCACCTCTGACTGGCCTCGCCCCCATCTATTTCTGCCTCCCGAGTCCCAGCTGATTGGGAGGGAATGGGGATTTTTCAGTAAATTTCCCTTGGAGTGGGGAGGGAATGGAGATTTTACAGTATTCTTCCCCTGCCATGGCCACCAAGCCACGCCCACAGAACCGGTAGTAAAAATCTTTGACTCCCACCACTGGATTGTTCCCAATGTGTGCCAGTGTGCTCACAGTAAAAAAATAACAATAAAGCTTCTCTTCTCTCCTCTCCTCTTCCTCTCCTCCTCTCCTTATATCTTATACCTGATACCTTAATTTTCTTCTGCTCAATTCAACTCAGGTTTACCAGACCACATTGAATGGAACATTTAATTGTGAGCCATTTCCTTCTCATACCGTCTTCTTCCATTCTTTCTAAAACATAATTAGCTTCTTCATTCTCCTTTCACCTTCCCTGACTCTCTGGACACTAACAATTTCAATTCTCTTTAGCCTGGGTTTCCTGTCTCTTCTGTGGAAGCTCTTTCTTCTGCTTCTAGTTTTTCCCCCCCATCTGTCTCATCAGTTCCATTTTCCTAATACAATTGCAAAACTTGCCTTACACTTTCTCAAAATTCAAAATTATTTTTTATTAACTCCCAGGGTGCTTGAGAATTTATTTCAAACTTCTCTTAGTATGTTTGATTGCTTTATTGTAGGAGCTGGTGGCTGTTTCTAAGGCTTCCTGGTTGCCTATAATTAGATTGCCAATTTCCTCCGCAGGAGAATTCCCTCTTTTAATGGAAATAATGAAAACCCTGGGAGAAAATGACAGTGCAGTGAAAGACAGGATGTTTACTCACAACTCTGTGAGCCACCACATGGCTAGATTAGCCCAAGAACCTTGTAGGCTATTAATGAGCGTCAAAACTCTTCTCCTTTTAAAGACATTTCAGATGCAATTGCTGTTTCATCAACTTGAGTGAAGTCCAGTTGGAAACTGAAGAATGTTGATAGCACTGAGGCTGTGTGCAGAGAACAGAAGACGTGTTTCGTACATGAAACAAACACAGCGTGTCTTGAAAGTTCATCCCAAATAGACTGGCCAGGATTCAATTCAGCCAAATCTGAATATGGAAATGAGGGTTAATGAAAGCTTTGATTAAGATGTTGATTAGGGCCATGGAAGTTTTAGTTTGCTCTAGGGGTGGTATTCACTTACTTCCGTACAGGTTCACAAATGGGAGTGTGTGTGCCAAGGATGGGTTGCTGCCAGCATTACTGCTGTTTCAGTGTGCAAAAATTTTGGCGTACCTAAAAAGTATGCGGACAACGTTAGAAAAGGGGAAAAATTTGCAATGAAGATTGTTCTACGCATGCACATAGAGGCGCCAACCATAGAACCAGTTCGGAGGAGACTCCACTCTCGCCCGAGCGTCCCATCAACCCTTGCGGCTTCCGGCTCCTGTCTCCCTCTCTCTCTTTCTCTCTTTCCTTCTGTGCCACCAAGTTACAACAATGCCAGCTCTGAGGCCTCTCATCAAACCTAATATTGTCAAAAAGAGGACCAAGAAGTTCATCTGTCATCAGTCAGATCGCTATGTCAAAATCAAACATAACTGGCGTAAGCCAAGAGGTATTGACAATAGGGGCAGTTAGCAATACAATTCAATACAATACAATAGCAGAGTTGGAAGGGACCTTAGAGGTCTTCTAGTCTAACCCCCTGCCTAGGCAGGAAACCCTATACCACTTCAGACAAATGGCTATCTAACATCTTCTTAAAGATTTCCAGTGTTGGGGCATTCACAACCTCTGGAGGCAAGCTGTTTCACTGATTAATTGTTCTAACTGTCAGGAAATTTCTCCTCAGTTCTAAGTTGCTTCTCTCCTTCATTAGTTTCCACCCACTGCTCTTTGTTCTACCCTCAGGTGCCTTGGAGAATAGTTTGACTCCCTCTTCTTTGTGGCAACCCCTGAGATATTGGAACACTGCTATCATGTCTCCCCTAGTCCTTCTTTTCATTAAACTAGACATACCCAGTTCCTGCAACCGTTCTTCATATGTTTTAGTCTCCAGTCCCCTAATCATCTTTGTTGCTCTTCTCTGCACTCTTTCTAGAGTCTCCACATCTTTTCTACATCGTGGTGACTAAAACTGAATGCACTATTCCAAGTGTGGCCTTACCAAGGCATTATGAAAGTGGTATTAACGCTTCACATGATCTTGATTCTATCCCTCTGTTTATGTAGCCTAGAACTATGTTGGCTTTTTTGGCAGCTGCTGCACACGGCTGGTTCATATTTAAATCATTGTCCACTAGGATTCCAAGATCCCTGTCACAGTTACTACTATTGAGCAAGGTATCACATATACTGTACCTGTGCATTTTGTTTTTCTTGCCTAAATGTGGAACTTTACTTTTCTCACCATTGAATGTCATTTTATTAGATAGTGCCCAATGTTCACGTTTGTCAAGATCCTTCTGTTTCTTTAGCCTATCTTCTGAGGTGTTGGCTATTCCTGCCAGCTTGGTGTCATCTGCAAATTTAATGAGTTCTCCATTTATTCCCTCATCCAAATCAGGAAATGGGGGTCCTTAACATTGTTCAGCATCCCAGGCTGAGGAACATAACTGACTTTTTAGTGCCCTACAAAAGGTGAACAGGGTTGGGAGCATTCTAATCTCTGAAGGGAGGATGTTTCATAGAGCAGGGGCCATGACAGAAAATGCCTGTCTTCTAATCCTCGCCAGCCAACAGTCTTTGCTGGTAATTAATAAAGACAACCACACTTATTTTTTTAAAAAAGCGCAATATCTTCTAAATGTTATCTAAAATCTTCCAATTAGAGAAGCCCAGATTGTAGGATTCCCCCCCCCAAAAAAAAGCTTGTCCATGGTATTTTTTAATATAGTTTTGGTGCCAGATGAATACCCCTCCACACACTATTTTAGCAATCCAAAATATTGATTACAGTTACAAAACTGTTTTAAAGGGGGATATTGGTGCACACTTGCTTTTTCTATGGAGTGGAGTGGAGTGGAGTGGAGTGGAGAGTGGAGTGGAGTGGAGTGGAGTGGAGTGGAGTGGAGTAGAGTAGAGTAGAGTAGAATAGAATAGAATAGAATAGAATAGAATAGAATAGAATAGAATAGAATAGAATAGAATAGAATAGAATAGAATAGATAGTAGGATAGGTGTTGTGGCCCAGCAGGAGCCATTGAAACTGCCGTTTAGCGAGGGACCCTATGAGTCGGCTCTGGAAGATGTGGAGGACCCTGGGCAGGGTTCAGACTCTGAGCAGGGACCAGAGAGGCTGGTTGGCCACCAGGAGGCACCTGAGGCATGGAGCAGTGGTGAAGATCAAAGGGAGTTTGTCCCTGATGCCTGCCGGAGGAGGGCAGAGAAATGAAGACAGACTCATAGGACATAACCAGGCCCAGGTGGTTGTGGTTTGGCTCCTCCCAAGAGAGTATATAAGAAGAGCTTTGGGAGGAGACCTTTTGCAGGACACAACCGTTTATACCAAGCTGGAGAAGCTCTTGTGTGTAGTGTATCTCTTATCTGTGGGAGTCTGGGTTGCTGCCAACGTCTTGTCTGTGGGTAATTACTGTGAATAAAGTGTGGCTAACAGTAAGCTTGTGTCAGCATTACTCACTGGACGGAGGGGGGGGTAAGAACAGTTAGGGTAGGGTAAAATAGAACAGAACACCTTTTTGGCCAAGTGTGATAGACACACAAGAAATTTGTCTCCAGTGCATCTCAGTATACATGCAAATCAGCAAAGTAACAAGCAAAGTACAGCAAAAAAAAAACAAAAAAAAAAAAAACCCAGCAAAGTAACAAGAAAGCAGCGTTTTTCAAACTTGAGAAAGTTTGAAGATGTGTGTACCTCAACTCCCAGAATACTCCAACTAGCATGCTGGCTGGGAATTTGGAGCATTGAAATCCATACATCTTAAAGTGGCCATGTTTGAAAAACGCTGCTCTAGAGTACCCATGCACATCTGGGAAACGATGCAGCTGTTTTGATGATCAAACCAAACCATGCCCTTTCAGATCCTAAATCACCTTTTTTTTGCAGACTTTGTATGGCCTACATTTTAAAAATAATTTTGAAATAATTGCTTTTTATTGGTGCTTTTCCTTAGGATTATTAGTGTCTTGCTGTTCTTTCAAATCCTTATTTATTTATAAATAAGTAAAGCTTTTGCTTAGAAGGTGGGTCATAAATCTGACAGAAAAAGATAAATGATCCAAGGCAGGCAGCTTTTGCCTGCTTACATGCTAACTAATGCTGTGATATATTTGAGGCTATTCTTGTTGCAAGATAGAAATAGCATTAATATTAGTCCCTTCCACGAGATGGGTGGCATAGACGCCTCATAATAAAATACCTGTTTTCTTATTGTTTAAGTTTTTAAGTTTATTTATTTATTTACCAGTGACAGGAAAGTGTTCTTGAATTGGGAATATTTGGGAGAGGGGGTTTTTAAATGTGAATTTTCATCCCAACGATATATTCCTGACCCAGCATTTTCTAGTAAGCACACTGCCTGGGTTTTTGCTCACATTCACTTTTCATTAGGCCTGTACTTGCGGGGAATGTTTTGTCTGTCCCTAAGCAGATTTTCTCCTTGGATATTGCTCTTAATGCTGCTGACATCAGCGGGGATTTTGGCCTGAAGCACTTTTAGGAGAGATTGGCTACTCCCGTATTAAGCCAGATGGGTGTTAACTCTCCTCTAGCTTCAGGAGTGTGTTTAGGTCTTATAGGAAAGGAGATTTCACTTCCCTACCCCACCGTTTAATGTGTTTGCCTCTCCTGACTCACAGCTATGTTAAAGGCTGTCTATTTGGGTAGCTGTTAATTGAAGGAACACGAGGTGGGTTTTTGAAGAATGAAACGGAGTCAAAGAATCTTCATTCATGGATCGCTTTGCTTTTATTTATTTAGTTAGCTAGTTTGCCGAACAGGTATGAGATAACAGGTAGAAGTATAAACATGGACATGAACACAGGAAATGCGTACGAATAAATGGGGACACTAGGACAGGGACGGTACGCACGCTAGTGCGCTTATGCATGTCCCCTACAGACCTCTTAGGAATGGGGTGAGGTCCATGGTAGACAGTTTAAGGTTGAAGTTATGGGGGTTAGAGGAAGGTAACAACGGAGTCAGGTTGATTATTCCAGGCATTGACCACTCTGTTGCTGAAATCATATTTTCATCATTCGAGTTTGGAGCAGCTTACCTTGAGTTTGTATCTATTGTTTGCTCGTGTATTATTGCGGTTGAAGCTGAAGTAGTCATTGACAGGTAGGACGTTGTAGCAGACAATTTTGTGTACTACGCTTAGGTCAGACCTTAATCGGTGTAGTTCTAGGTTGTCCAAGCCTGGTGGCATAAGATATTAATGCATGCTCAGATAATCATCTTTTAAACTCAGGTCTTCTAGGCAAATGTTTTCAAATTTACATCATTCTGAATTGTTCAGTTTCTTCCATCTTTAAAGCATGAATGCTGCATGGAGTTATATCTGCAGTGCTAACGACCAAACTGAATTCTGGTCTAAATGAGTGTTTCTTAAACCTGGCAACTTTTAAGATTTGTAGAGTCAACCTCCAGAATTCCTCAGCCAGAGAGATCAGGCTGGCTGGGGAATTCTGGGAATTAAAGTCCACCCATCTTAAATTTGTCAAGATAGAGAAACAATTGGACTAAACAACTAATCATGGGATGATCTTCCTTTAGTTCTTCATCCATGTAGTCTAAGTCCAGCTCAAAGTCAGACTTTTCTTTCTCCACTTCCCTTATTATCCCCAATTTGGGTGCCTCTCAGATGTGTTGAGGCTATAATCCCCAGAATTCTTAGTCATAAAGATTCAACCTAGAAATAAGGAATAACTTTCTAACAGGGAGAACAATCAACCAGTGGAGCTGCTTGCCTTCAGAGGTTGTGGGAGCTTCATCACTTGAGACTTTCGAGAGGAGACTGGACAGCCATTTGTCAGAAATGGTGTAGGGTCTCCTGCTTGAGTGGGGTGGAGGTTGGACTAGATGACCTATAAGGTTCCTTCCAACTCTGTTAATCTGTTAAGACCTTCTGCCCAAGAGCTATTTCAGGGCACTCTATAGGAGCAAGCATGCTTCAGTACAATTAAAGAGAGTATCAAGTTTGTTCAGGTCCTACTGTAAACAATAAATTCAGGTAAGAATTTGTCTCCCATGAATAGGATATTGCCATCATTCAAATGAGAGATATAAACGAGACTGGAAAAAATGGATTGACTATATACAAAATAAATATGGGACCAAGAAATTCCAGTTAGCCTATGCTTAAGATCAGAAATGATTTAAATTGTTTAAAGTTAGTTCAGCAAGAAGAAGCTAAGGTCAATGTAGAATGTCATTAATTTCTTTATTTCTTTTTTCTCAATAGATTTTAGACTGTGTTAGTTAAAAATCCATACCGTGTACGGGTTCTGGGAAGTCGGGGGGGGGGGAGAGGGGGGTTGGGGGGGAGGGAGGGAGGGGCATACAAAAAAATTGTCCTTCAATGTTTTAATGATTGACGAATGATGAAATATTTGTGTTTTTTAAAAGAAATAAAACCCTTTGGAACACTAAAAAAAATAAAAAATAGGATATTGCCAAGATACCAGCAGAAGGGTTTATCTCAGCCAGGCTTTTATGGAAAGGGGGGATTCTTACACAGCCAAAGATGACAATTTCCCATCCTCCCCAACCCATATACCCCTTCTCCCCTCATTTTTTATGTCTGTGGAAACGGAGATGGGTATGTCTTTCATCAACAATAATACAGGCTCACACAGAGACAGCTCACTAATTATTTGCTGAGTCCTTTGCCCGTGACATGGCTTCCATCTCATCACCAGATTGCTCCAGTTGTCATGAAAATAGTGCTTTTCTGATTCTGCATCACAAGTCCTCCCTTGCAGACACTGAAGGTCATCTGGAAGAGAAGACTCTGGAGATTACCAATTACTGTGCTCCACTTGGCTTGTGTGATGGAATGGTTAAGAGACTTTGGGAAAGCAGGGGAGGAAAAAAAAGGACCATTCTAAAAGAAACACCTTGGCCCAGAGGAAGAAGAAGTCGCTAGAAAGAGAGCAATCCCAACTTAATTGTGCTATGTATAAGTTGAGCAGGACCTTTGGCAGGCTACATTATTTTATGAGCAATAAACATCTTCCCAATAACCCCAGAGGCTTTTGTTTCCTGGATTTACTAGCCCCACATGGTTTGCCACCTGCCTTGCGACTGTTTCTCCTGTCTGGTTGTTCTGCCCTGTGTCTCATTTTGGCTCTAGACACCTTGCATCCATAGCAGTAGTGAGTTGCTGCCAGTTCGGCCCTAGTTTGGCTGAACCGATAGTGGAATTCAGTCCTGGGTCTCAGAACCGGCAGCGACCCATTTCCCCCAAACCGGTTCCTTCACTGCCGCTTGGGTGATGCCATTTTGAATTTTAGTGACTGTACCTGCGCAGTTCACTGTAAATTGTTCTGTGCATGTGCACAGAACAATTTACATTGAACAGCGCACATGCGTGCAGCACACACACGTTGCATGCAGGTTGCGAACCGGTAGTAATGCCGGCAGCAACCCACCCCTGATCCATAGCTGCCTTGTTCTTTTTGGTGTGTGAGATGGAAATATGAGGAAGACCAAATGAAGGTTTCTGAAGGTGTCAACAAGAGAAAATCTGCTGGTTTCTGTCATTGGTGGTTATTAATTAAGCTGTAATAATTCTTGACACTAATACATTGTTTGCTCTACTTTGGAGAAAGAAATCTCCATACAGTGCTACTGGACTTTAAAAAGGTTATCATGGATAAAATGAAAGGTTGGATTTTTGTCTTTTAAACAGGTATATTGCTGGAATGAGGATGTGATTAATCTTCATTTTTTTTTGTTTAATCAGTGAAAATTGAAAAGAATTCTGTCATTTTTTTTATACTAACAAGAAAACTGATCTTCCCTTCCTGAAAGATATTTGTCAGTTTCTTCTTCTACTGTAGTTCATATAGTATAGTATAGTATAGTATAGTATAGAATAGAATAGAATAGAATAGAATAGAATAGAATAGAATAGATGAATGCCCCTCCACACACTATTTTGGCAATCCAAAATATTGATTAGAGTTACAAAATTGGTTTAAATGGGGACATTGGTGCACACTTGCTTTTTCTATGGAATGGAATGGAGTAGAGTAGGGTAGGGTAGGGTAGGGTAGGGTAGGGTAGAGTAGAGTAGAGTAGAGTAGAGTAGAGTAGAGTAGAGTAGAGTAGAATAGAATAGAATAGAATAGAATAGAATTCTTTATTGGCCAAGTGAGATTGGGGAAAAAGGAATTTGTCTTTGGTGCATATGCTCTCAGTGTACATAAGGAGAATAAAATACATTCCTCAAGAATAAAAAATACAACACTTAGTGATAGTCAACGTTACTAATAAGCTGTCAAATCGTACTAGCAAACAAATAAAACAATATAAATTGAAAGATGAAGCAACATGGTTATGAGAATTATTGTTGTTACAAACCTTGTGTTGATGATGGTGCACCGGACAGGAAGTTCTAAAGGTGCTTTTTTCAAAAAGCAACTGGATATTTTTGGCTTTTTCTACAAAAGTTTCACTTCTCCTCCAAGAAGCTTCTTCAGTTCCATTCAGAACTTCGGAACAGAAGAGACTTCTTGAAAGAGAAGCAAAAGGTTTTCAACAACCCCCCCCCCCCTCCCAAGAAAGTCCAGTTGCCTTTTGGAAAAAGCACCTTTAGGACAACTATTGATCTGGGTGACGGAGAATATCCAGAGACATCAGACAGGAAGATGTCAGGTATGAAGAGAAGGGGGCTCATGCAAATGGTCTATTGGTAAAAACCACACACCCTCAAAGGCTCACCCATGCAGAAGAAGAGGGACTGGTGCTTGTTTTTCTCGCTTGGAGAAGGGGAGTAAAGCAGTGGAAGAATTGACAAAACAGGGACAATGATAAGTACAGGCCAGAGTACAATAAAAGGTAAAGGTAAATGTTCCCCTCGCACATATGTGCTAGTCGTTCCTGATTCTAGGGAGCAGTGCTCATCTCCGTTTCAAAGCTGAAGAGCCAGCGCTGTCCGAAGACGTCCCCATGGTCATGTGGCCAGCCTGACTAAACACAGAAGGCACACAGAATACTGTTACCTTCCCACCAAAGGTGGTCCCTATTTTTCTACTTGCATTTTTACATTCTTTTTGAACGGCTAGGTTGGCAGAAGCTGGGACAAGTAACAGGAGCTCACTCCGTTACACGACACTAGGGATTCGAACCGCGCAACTGCTGACCTTTCCGAAGCTCAGCGTCTTAGCCCCTGAGCCACCCTACGTACCCTAGCCATCGCCATAAGCAGAGCAAAGGAATATCCGTGATCTCGAAAGACATTTCTTCAGCAGTCTTGGTGTCCATTTAGTTTATGTGCAGCAGTTCAGCAATGCAGGAAAGCCCTTAAAGTATGTTTTAATTGGCCAAGCAAAGACTAGATTGTATTTTTATATTGCTTGCATGATGAACTGCCCCAAATCAGTTCGGAGTCATGCTGCGCCTAAATTGAACCAATGGGGAAGTAAATAAATGAAATTTCCTGTTTAGCCCTTTCTTCGTGTAATTTAGTTTCTGGTTTCCTGATCATCTGTCTTATTCTTTCATGAACCTGTTCTTCATCCACTGAAATCTTCCTGAAGTGGGTTGCCCAGAAATGAATGTAATATTCAAGCTGGGGTTTAGTCAGTGCAGAATAAATAGAATGATTATTTCCTGTGATTTAGAAAATAGAGTTCTGCTGATACAGTCTAAAAACCATATTTGCCTTTCTTTGGATATCAACTGCTAACGCGTATTCAGTTTGTAATCAACTACCATTCTAAGATTTTTTTCCTTTAAAAAAAAAAGTACTGTTGCAAACCAGCTATGCCTTTGCCTTTGATTTCTTTTTCCTAAGTCAATTACTTTGTGTATTCAATTTCATTCTGCTATTTTCAGCTCGTTTCTCCAACCTCAAGATCATTCAGAACTGCATTTCTGTAAGAGTGATAAGATTAATAATGACCACACTCATAGCAACTCTGTTCACACAACACTTTAAACATCTTAGTAGCAATCTTAGCAGGTTCCCTTGCACAACATTATAGGTTTAGCATGTTAGTGTGTTGGTAGTTGTGACTCTCCTTTGAGCACAACGTTACGGACTCCCCAGATTTTCCTTCTGGCCCTGAGGCTGGCAAATTTCATTAGTATTTCCTTTAGATGTTGGACTAAATTAAGAGTGGGGAAATTGTGGCTGGGAAATACAAGACCCTGTAGAAGTGAGGATGCAGATCAGGGAGGTCCATTTTTTGCATGCGATCCAATTTGCTGCAGTGGTTTGAGGCATGAAGCTAAAAATGGAAAAATTGTGAATTGTAGTTCTGCCTTAGGGATGAATTCAGAAGGGAGACTTTGGGCTAATCTTTCTCTCTCAGATCTAAAAAGATAGCAATAATATATCTGAAAACGTTGCCAAGAAATCTTCAGGGACAAGTTCAAGAGAGAAAGAGAGAGAGAGAGAGGGAGGGAGGGAGGGAGGGAGGGAGGGAGAGAGAGAGAGAGAGAGAGAGAGAGAGAGAGAGAGAGAGAGAGAGAGAGAAAGAGAGAGAGAGAGAGAGAGAGAGAGAGTTAGGCTAGTATTTTCTACTCACCCCTGTGGTTTGTGGGGAAAATAGGGTTTTGAAGTTGGTTTAAAAAATATTGGGTCAATTTATGACCTCCCTTTTTAGCGGATGTCTTCAGCCTGTAAATCTGCCAGAGAAAGGAGGGGAGGGAGGGAGGAAGGAAGGAAATGAGTTTCCAGTAATGGCTATTTTGGTTGAGGAATTCTGGGGGCTGATTTTGATACATTTGTCCTCCAAAAGACACCCAGGTTTGTTCCTGGTTTTGGATACTTTCTGCCCCCAATGTTTGGAAACTCGACTACTAATATTCAGCACCCTTGTCTCTGGTGAGCACAGGGCCCATGGGGCTGTTGGGTTGTTCACCGTTGACATCAGGTTTGCAGGGCATATTTTTTCGCACAATGTAAAGTGGATATGCACAATGGAAAATGTTTTCTCTCTTTACATGCCAAGTCAGAAGGCAGATTTACTCTCTCCTGGCTGTTTCCCCAAAACCTAAGTACGGCCAGGGGATATTATATCTGACACAACCAGAAAATCTTAGGAATCTTATGGATGGGGCAGTTGAAAGAAAAAAGAACACTCTGCAAAGAGTGCGGAGAAGAGCAACACAAATGATTAGCGGCCTGGAGGCTAAAATGTATGAAGAACAGTTACAGGAATTAGGTAGTACTGTTCCAATATTGGAGAGGCTCCTACAAAGATGAGGGGGGGTAAAACCAGGGGTGGGCTGCTGGGGGGGGTCGCACAGGTTTGAGCAATCCTCTTAGCTAGGATTCTGCCCAGTTTGGTGAACCCCAAATGCCACCCCTGGCTGGCAACACCCAATCTGCCCCGCCTTGCTCCTCCCACCCCACCCCATCTAGTCCAGGAGTCTCCATGCAGCCCGTTCATCATGCCAGGTAAGTGCAGGGTCCGTGCAGGGGCTCAGGGAGAGGGGGGAAATGAGCCCACTGGAGGTTCCGGAAGTCTGGAAATGGGTCTGTTTCCAGCCTCCAGAGGGCCTCTAGAGCCCAGAGGAAGCAGTTTTCACCCTCCCGGAGCCTCCGGAGCCTGGGGAGGCTGAAAAACGCCCGCCCAGTTGTTGTGCAGGAGACTGACTAGGCCATGCCATGCCCACCGTGGCCACGCCCACCCAGTAATGGGGCAGTGAACCCGTTGTTGCAATTTTTGAAGCCTACCTCTGGGTCAAACTATTTTCCAAAGCACCAAAAGGCAAGACAAGAAACAATGGTTGGAAACTAATCAAGGAGGGAAGCCACCTAGAACTAAGGAGAAATTTCCTAACGGTGAGAGCCATTAACCAATGGAATAGTTTGCCTTCAGAAGTTGTGGGTGCTCCATCATTGAAAACTTTCAAAAAGAGATTGGACAACCTTTTGTCTGAAATGATACAGGGTCTCCTGCTTGAGCAGTGGGTTGGGCTACAAGACCTCCAAGACCCCCCCCCCCCCAGACTCTATTATTCTAGGTTTTATGTTTCAACAATTTCCATTCTATCAGAAAGGCTACAAGGAAGAGTTCATATTGCTAACTAGAAGCCCAGCCCCTATTGAGCCTCTATAACTTTTCTTCCATGTTAAATCAGCCCCGCCTGACATCAGCCAGGAATGTGACTCTATTATTTGTAAAACAGAAGCTTTTACTAGCATGTGTGCATATATATAAATGTGAGAAAGTATGTATTTTTGGGTGACGTAAAGTTAGACCTGTTGAATGAGCTTAGGAGGGAAGACACAGCAAGAGAGGAAAGACAGTGTTAGAAAGAATCAGGCTGAAAGGCAAAAAGAAAAAAGAACGAAAGAGATCATATTGTTATGCTGGGAATGTTTATTACCATATTAACAGTAATTTAAGAGTGGGTGGGATTGGCTTTGGATTTGATGGATGGAGGACAGAGGAAAAAGGTTGAGGATATTCAGAACTCTCTCTCTCTCTCTCTCTCTCTCTCTCTCTCTCTCTCTCTCTCTCTGTGTGTGTGTGTGAATGTATGACACATTCTCTTCTCCCCCCCCCCCAGTGGAAAATTATCTGCTGGTGACCTTCTCCCCAACTGCCTAGCAAGGGCCAAATGGAACAGCTGCAAGAGAAACACCCCTCCCAAACTCTGTCATCCTCCCTTTAGGGAAGAACATTTTTGTCTATCGTTCTAGCCAGACTTCTGTACTTTCAACACCCAGGGCCACATGGAACAGCTAAACAGCTGCAGTGTTTCCCACTTCTCTCCATCACCGCAGCAGATGCGGCCTGGGACTTCACATGATAAATGTGCAACAGTTGAAGGACTGCAACTGCGTCTCCTTTCCACACCATTCCAACAAAGGGCTTCCTCCACTGACTTTTTGCTCCTCAGGTGGCTTTCAGAGCCCCTTCGGAGCACAACTAAATACCTCCCCTCTGCCATCCTTGCCCATGTACCAATGGTGAAATGCATTTTTTTATTATTATCGGTTCTGTGGGTGTGGCTTGGTGGGTGTGGCAGGGGAAGGATACTGCAGAATCTCCTTTCCCGCCCCAGTCTGGGGCCAGCCAGAGGTGGCATTTGCCGGTTCTCCGAACTACTCAAACTTTCCGCTACTGGTTCTCCAGAACCTGTTGAATTTCACCCCTGGTATGTACCCAGGTTGGTCATGGAAACCCTTTGCTTTTCAATGCAAATGAAAACATCCCACTGGCAAAAGTATTTACTTGACAGCATTAGCAAAAGCTATTGTTACGGATGAAAGTTTATTGCCTTCACTTAGGCTTTCATGTCAAACCATGGTTGCTTCACGATCGTGAGCAAAACATGCATGTGTGATCATATCCAGCAAAGAAGGCTGTAAGCATGATGCCTTTTAGATCAGTGGTCACCAACTGGGGGTCTGTGGATCATTGGTGCTCCGCGAGAAAAGTTTGGTGGTCCACAGAAAAATTATTTGCATTTTTTAATATTGCACTAAATCAGGGGTCTTCAAACTATGGCCCCTGGGCTGGATATGTGCAATGAATACTTGTGTTGCTGCAGTGAGTCTCCCCCTTCAGGATCATTTTGTGTGGGTCAGAGGGGGGAAGAAATTAAGACTTGGTGTCTGTTTTGGCCTCCTGGTGTGGGGCTTTGGGTAAAGGCTGGAGGGAAGTGCCACTGGTGGTGAAGAGCCGGAGGGCTTGTTCCAGTGGGACTTCCATGGCCTGGAACTAGCAAACCATCTCAGCCCACCGAGCCTCCAGGCGCTGGTACCTGGCCTTGCTCTCCCGTAGGTCCTCTCTCTGCTTGGAAAGTCTATGCTTGTAGTCTTCAGTGAGGTGCTTCTACTAAGCCCCTTCTCAGTCAGTTCCAATTTGAACTGAGCTGTTTTGCCAACTCTTTCTCATGGTGGCTGCTTAGCACCAACAACTGGTTCCTGTTGGGGCCCTAAAGAGCCTGGTCAGGAAGGAGGAGTGGCTGGTAGGGGAGGGCTGAGAAGAGGTTGGCAAGACGCCCCTCGATGTGAGTGACATTGAGTTGGCCACGCCCACTCAGTCACATGGTCACCTAGCCATGCCCACCCAACTGGTCATTCGGCAGGTCATATTAGTGGTCTGTGGGATTTAAAACTATGAATCCCTGAGGTCCAAAAGGTTGGACACTCCTGTTTTAGATCATTATTTCTCAATCTTGGCCACTTGAACATGTGTGGACTTCAACTCCTAGAATTTCTCACCTAGCCAAGCAACATTAATTTTAAAGTTTTTACTAGCTGAGATACTATCAAATTTCCAAGTTTCCTCGCTATGCTGTCAACCATTGGGATATTATAGCATTGCTAAAGCTTCGTGGGAAAGTTTGTGAAGTTTCAAACTTATTGCATGAAGTCTCCCAAGTTTTCAGGATAAGAATGCTAAAATCCCACGAGATGTTGGGCAATTTCGACAAGAGCATGCAATGACCTTAGGGCCCCAAAAGAATGCCAGTTCCTAGAGTATATAAAAGGCAGGGATGAATGCTATTTGCCAAATTCCTTTGCTGCATTTTTTTTTAAAAAAAGATAAGCAACTGCGGGCGAAGATCTTTTATATAAATCAGCAAGTGGATTGCAAATGCTGATGGAGTCAGTCCGGCTGATCACCCTTTCAGCTTCTGAGTATATAATTAGCAGACAGCTCTGACTTCCCCAACATCGTGGGTGGCATCCTTCTCATCGCAAAGGATATATTTTCCACTCCAGCAACTGTATTTTTGAATACTGTAATCATGGGATTTTATGATGATCCTGTGACACCCTAGCATTAAATGAAGGTAAGGATGACAAGGAATGGCCATATTTAAAAAACATTGGAATGAAGAACATCGTAGGATTTCTCCAAGAAAGAAGGGGTGGAGTAGAAGAAGGAAGACCAGTAGGAGTTTGCAAAATGCATAAACTTACTTGTGAATTCAATTGCAAAGGATACCTAATTGGCCATTAGTTCACAATTCTTTATTTGAGACTGAAGGAGGATGCCAATGCCATGCCAATTATTCCCCTGTTTACAGAGGGTTCATGAAGCAAATCATGGAGGTGGGCTTTCTCTCATTTCTCTCATGCATACTGCTTCTGAACCATTATCATAGCCATTCTTATACTGTTCTCTGCCAATACTGGCAGCCACTACCAGATCTAGTGGGAATGCATTCCATTGCAGTGTTTTTCTCCAGAAAAAAAATAATCTAATTTTTCTTCTCAGTCCTGGCAGGGAGCTGCTCAAATGAGGCCTTGTTATTACAATGTGATGACAAATAGACCCTGGGTAGTGCACCAAGTCAGGAACTGGTCATGCTTGTATCCAGTAACATAATGGAAAGAGGGAAAGTCCATTGGTCTGCAAGCAATAGCAATTAGACTTATATACCGCTTCGTAGTGCTTTACAGCCCTCTCTAAGCAATTTACAGAGTCAGCATAGTCTCCTAACAATTTGGGGCCTCATTTTACCTCGGAAGGATGGAAGGCAGAATCAACAACTTTGAGCCGGTCAGGATTGAACTGCGGGCAATTGGCAGAGTTAACCTGCAATACTGCATTCTCACCACTGCAAGGCCCTCTTCCTTTTATGCGGGAGGGTTTTTTACTTCCAAGTAATCGTGCCTAAGACTGCACTCATTTTATTTGTTTGTATTGTGGAGTTAAAATGGAGTAACAAAGAACACAAAAATCTTGTGAGGTATTGTACATAATGCTGGGAAGGAGCAATTGGGTCAAAACATAATCACCAGTGGACTTCATGACTGATGGAAGGATTATACAGTACCTGGAAATTCCCAGGCCCAGATGAGCGTTCCTAGATTAGCCGAGGAGCCGAGGTGGCGCAGTGGTTAAATGCAGCACTGCAGGCTACTTCAGCTGACTGCAGTTCTGCAGTTCGGCTGTTCAAATCTCACCGGCTCAGGGTTGACTCAGCCTTCCATCCTTCCGAGGTGGGTAAAATGAGGACCCGGATTGTTGTTGGGGGCAATATGCTGACTCTGTAAACCGCTTAGAGAGGGCTGAAAGCCCTATGAAGCGGTATATGTCTAACTGCTTTTGCTATTGCTATTATACCACACTAACTGTCCTTCCGCTTCCCAAAAGAAAACAACAAAGCTACAGTCAATTTAGGCTATTTGGGAGGTGGGGAGAATCACTGCTCCTGCTTATTATGATCAAACGTGCCACCTCCTTGCCTCTCCATTCAAGTCTAAATGGCAAGTGGAGTCTTGTGGGGCTTTGATGTTTGATGGATAAAGCCAATTAAGTGTTTTAGAAAGGTGTTGGCTCTGCTGATGAATCTTTCATGGGACCAGTGGAGTAGGAAGTGACATTTTGCCAATGGGAAATGAAGGGAGCAGAAGGCGAGCAACTGAAGAATACTAGACATGGTCCTTTTTGTGAAGGACATGGACCTAAAGCTTATCTCTTATCTCAGAGTCAGCTAGCGCTCTCTCTCTCTCTCTCTCTCTCTCTCTCTCTCTCTCTCTCTCTCTCTCTCCCTCCCTCCCTCCCTCCCTCCCTCCCTCTCCCCCCCTCTCCCTCCCTCCCCCCTCTCTCTCACACACACAGCTACCATGTTTGCTTTGCCTTACTTTTCTATGTCTTCTGAGATTCAGAAGAGGTGAAGGTTTTTTTAATACAGTATCTGGGGTGGGCAATCTTTTTCAAACGTACGACTGCACATTGTACTTTTCCCCCTGGATTTAGAATAATATGGAGCAATGTTTAATTAAGATCAAGTGTCTACCCTCTCACACCATATGAAATTTAACATGGTTAAGGTTTTGTGCTTGCATCTGTAGGTCTCAGAATAGTGTGGAAATTAAGTCTGATTCATTAATGTTTCATGTTTTCCTGCAAACCTAGAAATGAATTAATTCAATAAAGTGATTAGGTGCATTATGCACACCCAGCAATGACTTGCTGGAATCAAGTCAAAAAGGAATGGGAGGGAGGGAGGGATTTGCATAAGAAAATAGACCAACCACACTCCTATACCAGCATTTAAAAGTTATCTTTCTTAAATGTTTAAATTTTAAATATCAAGATTATTTTGCTGTTATAAGATCTTCACATATCTTGTAGGATATCTATATCTATATCTACATCTACATCTACATCTACATCTATCTCTCTATATATCTATATCTATATCTATGTCTATGTCTATGTCTATGTCTTCTCTCTCTCTCTCTCTCTCTCTCTCTCTCTCTCTCTCTCTCTCTCTCTCTCTCTCTCTCTATCTATCTATCTATCTATCTATCTATCTATATATATATATATATATATATATATATATATATATAATATATAGATATGTCTATAAGATCTTCCACATATTTTGTACAGCCCCAAGAGCTCCAATCCTTGCTATCAACAATCTCAAGCAGGATTTATCACCGCAAGCAGCAAGACATGGGCTATCTGTAGCCAAGAGAGAATCCCCTAGATGGAAAGAGCTGCACTCATAATGGGTTGTTGGCAGGGGTGGGTTCCTGCCAGTTCTAACTTCTTCTATAGAAAAGGTTCCACAAATCTACCATGCCGTTTAGAACCAGTTCCAGGTCCCTCCCCCTGCCCATTTGCACATCATCAAGATGAAAAGCGAGAGGAGGAATTCTGGGAGTTGAAGTCCACAAGTCTTGAAGCTGTCAAGTTTGAACAACCCTGGTGTTTTTTTTTTCTAAAGGGTTAGGGGTCCGAGGGTCTTGTAACTTCACAGCTTTAAGACTTGCGTGCTTCAAATGCCAGAGTTTCTGAGTCAACATTTTGGTTGCTAAGCAAGAGCGTTGTTAAGTGAGTTTCATCACATTTTACAAGTTGGGCACGCCCATCCAGTCACATGACTGCCAAGCCACTCCCACCCGGTCACATGGCTGGCAAGCCACTCCCACAAAGCAGGCCACACCTACAGAAGAGGTTCTAAAAACAATTGAAACCCACCACTGATCCTCTCCCTTCCTGGTTTATCAAACAGCTGACACTTCATGGGTTCATAGCCAAGCCATATCTGATCCCTAGGAAGCTTTACGATCATAGCTTTCATGTTTAGCTGTCAGGCTATCCTTGTCTCAAAAGATTCTGAAAAGTATTCGAGAGTACGTTTTTAACCTATCAAAGCTCGAATGTAGTGCAATCTTAATTATGGCAACTTTAAAGATGTGTGAAATTCAATTCCCACAATTCCCCAGCCAGCTTTGCTGGGGAATTCAGGGGCCCTTGCTGTAATTCTGATTCTGTAATTTAGCACAAGCTTTTTCTTGGGATTCAAATAATTCACCCTTGGGGTTTTATCCTGCATGCTTTTATTTCACTTAAAGTTTTTACTATAGCATGCTTTTCTATTTTTGGAAGAAGTCATCAAAGCACCGTATATTATGTATGGCCCTTTGCTATAGTCTAGATTTTATATGCGTGTTTGCCCACAAAATTACAGGCTAGCAGTTGCTAAGCTCTTGCTTAAGTGCCCAGTCATATTTTTATTTGATTAATTATCTGCACACGAGAGAGAAAATATTTGCCAATTGACCTCCCTGGAGGGATATGATGATTAATGTTTGCTAAATACACTGTCTGAAAGGAAATGTGCTTAGGAGCTGATGGGCTTACTAATTCTGTATAGCAACGATGGCATTTCAAAAATGGTTGAATGAAAGGCCCTCTCTGGCTTCAGAAGGAACAGCACAAAACCTGAATGAAGAAGGGAGCACAGCTAGGGAGTGTTTTCCTGACATTTTAATTGAAGGGGAAAATATCTCAGAAGATGGTGAAGAAAGTTAGCATCCACCCGTCTTAGAAGAATTAAATATTCTAGGAAATAATGAAAAGGAAGAATATTATATTTCCCTGGATGAAAAAAAGGAGAAACATGCTTTTGAAAAGCACACACCCCCTTTGTTAATAGCCCCAGAAAGACTGGGCCATCCTATCTACAAGACAAAAGGCCTTCAGCTCCAGGGTGATAGGATTAGCCCTCACTCAAGATCCAAATTAGGACAAAGCCATCAAGCCATAATAGGAATTGCCCAACACCCTTTCAGAACACAAGCCTCTTCATTACATCATCACCCAGCAAGATTCAACCAAGCTTGCGACACAGACAACCTACAAGGTTAAAAGTGACCCACACATAGCTCCCTGGATGTCTGACAGCCAATAGAATACCTACCCTTACCACAGGAACAGGAAGCTGAAGCCCAAGAGAGGGTATAAATCAGACGTGGGTTGCTACTGGTTCGCACCAATTCGGGCAAACCGGTAGTGGAAATTGCAACTAGGTCCTCGAACTGGTAGGGATGGCAGGCTCACCGTGCCTCCGCATTGGTTCAACAGTCGCCGCGGCATGTTTTTTTTACATTTGTAATGTTCTGCGCGTGCACAGACCTATTTACAGGCAACCGTGCACACCTGTGCACCGAACCGGCAGTAATGCCAGCTGAAAGCCACGCCTAGTATAAATGTATCTCACTTTCCACTCCATGTGTTCAGCTGGACCAGGACCATGTGCTTAATGGTTCTGCTCCATTAAACCAGCTTTCCAAACAGCCTCCATGTTCCAGTGTCTTTCTCCCCACTCAGAACTGAACCCAGATGGACATTTCTTCCTATAATGGCTATGTTGAAAGAAGGGTTATACATATTTATTTGAGTGAAACTTCAAACCTCTGTTACCTTTTTATTGTGCAAACCAAACATCAGGGGATTAAGAAATGAAATAACCAATTTTTTTTAAAAAAGAAGAAAATCAGATATGCATTCATACACAAAGATTTGATTTTAAAGAGAAATGCATTCATAGTTAATATTTTAAGTGGAGATGGCTTTCATGATCAATTCCTGATATCTAGCTAAAAAGAATTCTGTGCCCCAATGCTGGGTTTTAATTATGGGATGCCATTTTGACCACACACTGTGAATATCAATGAGGTTGAATCAATGAGATTCATGGTGGCGCAGAGGTTAGAGAGCCGTACTGTAGGCTACTTCTGCTGACTGCCATCTGCCTGCAATTTGGCAGATCGAATCTCACCAGGCTCAAGGTTGACTCAGCCTTCCATCCTTCCAAGGTGGGTAAAATAAGGACTCAGATTGGTGGGGGTAATATGCTGACTTTGTTAACAGCTTAGAGAGGGTTGTAAAGCACTGTGAAGCGCTATATAAGTCTAAGTGCTATTACTATTACTATACCAGTTTTCAAGAAAACCAATAGTGCTGGATAAGATTGGACTGAATAGATTTCCTTGATATTAAATAATCCAAGGACACATTATTATTCAAATGTGCAGTGGTCATAATTGATAAGAGCTAATAAATTTACGGTTAAATTTGACTCATTTGAAATGAGAGTGGAATTTATGACCTTTTCCTAAAGATATTCAGTAGAAACTGAGCAATGGGGAGACTGGGGTGGAAATTAAATACCAATGGTGAAATTCAATTTTTTTATTACTGGTTCTGTGGGCGTGGTTTGGTGGGCATGGCATGGGAAGGTACTGCAAAATCTCCATTCCCACCCCACTTTGGGGCCAACCAGAAGGGGTATTTGCTGGTTCTCTGAACTACTCAAAATTTCTGCTACTGATTCTCCAGAACCTGCTGAATTTCACCTCTGCCAAATACCCTTTAAATTTTTCATATTTTTGGTCAAAACTAGTAAACAATATTAAATAGAGAATGGGGTTATGTTAGAAGAAAGTCTTTGCTCAAATATATATATTTGAGGGAAATTGCTTACAAAAATACATTCACACTGTTGCATGCATGAATAAGCCTGTGAAGTTTTGTGCTGATTTAAACTAATAATCACAAAGTGTTTGAAGAAAGAAGAAATAATAAACTTCATCCATCCACTATCCACAAAGCCCCAATTATCTTACATTCTTGTGTGATACATGAACTCAAGAAGAGAGAAAATGAGAGAGAGGGAGAGGGGGAGGGAGGGGGGGAGAGAGAGAATGTGGTGTCAAATTGTGTTATGGCCCAGCAGGAGCCGTTGGAGCTGCCGATGGACTCCGATAGCGAAGAACCCTATGAGTCTGCTATGGAAGATGTGAAGGACCCTGGCCAGGGTTCAGACTCAGAGCAGGGACCAGAGAGGCTGGTTGGCCACCAGGAGGCACCTGAGGCATGGAGCAGTGGGGAAGATCACAGGAGTTTGTCCCTGACGCCAGGCAACAGAGGGCGGAGAAACGGATGCAGCAGTTACGGAGACAGACTCATAAGAGATAATCAAGTCCAGGTGGTTGTGGCTTGGCCCTTCCCAAGAGAGTATATAAGAAGAGACTTTGGGAGGAGTCCTTTTTCAGGACACAACCATTTGTAATAATCTGGAGAACTCCTTGTCTGATCTGCCTTGTGTTCCCATGTCTGTTGGAGTCTGGGTTGCTACCATCGTCTTGCCAGTGAATCGTGTCTGGGCTTTCAGCCAACAGGATTATAATTGCTGTGAATAAAGAGCGGCAAACAGCTAAGCCTGTGTCTGCGTTCATTACTGGATGGAGGGGGGACATAACAGATTGGCATGGATATTTGCTTGTTTCAAAGCAAATATTCTATATATGGACAAAAATAGTAATGGATGAGCATCTCTGGCTGCAAATGTTGTAGCAATAATGTTTCTGTGTGTCTTTCTCAGTGCTGGCAAGAAGAGATCTAAAGAGAGAAACACTAAGGAAGTAGAGGACCCAAGCACAGTAGGAAGAAGATGAAAGCATCTTCAAGATGAAGAACTAGTTGCAAACTATTTGCAACAGAAATTCAAAGAGGAAATTTTTGCAGATCACCATAACTAGTACAGCTAGTCTATTTAAAAAAAAATCATGTAAGCATGTTATAAATTAAAAGGAGCAAATGAGCAACACACTGCTACTTCCATTTATAAACACTAGCTAGAGTACTTTTTCTCCATCCTGATCATCTCCATATCTTACCCATCAAGGCCACTGTAACTAAGGGAATTAGGTTGGGAAATATTAATGTAAACATGAGGAACCAGATCTGGGCTGTGAAATTCCACACCAATATTAGATAACAGCACAGAGATATGTATAATGCTAACTTTCCATTTAGTGATTATCGGGGGGGGGGGTGTCAGCACAATATAATAAAGTAGAACCTACTACCAGGAAAGATATCTCTCTCTCTGCTCATCTTATGGCAAGAATTAAAACAAGGTCCAAAATTTAAAACAACAGGCCAACAATCCAAGTAACAAATACTCAAGGTCATGAAAAATAAAACCTAACTTAAAATATATACACACAATAGAACCAATTAACTGGCATATCTCACATAGCCTCCTGGCCTAAATGCTTGAGAGATCCTTAGTGCCTTGGGAAAGGCAAGCAGAGTCAGTTAAGGCCATCTGTATCTTTAGGTTTTCCAGGGAGATGCTGATCCATAGAACATGATTTGCCTAAATGACATGTAACATTTACCTGTTACCTTATTTAGTGATCATTTGCAATTACAACTGTGATAAAAAATAAGTAAGTTTGCAACCAATCCTCACATATATAACCTTTGCAGGTCTGTAAAGCAAAGAAGGTGAAGGGATGTGGTGGCTCAGGGGCTAAGATGCTGAGCTTGTCGATCAGAAAGGTCGGCGGTTCTAATCCCTAACGCCGCATAATGGAGTCAGCTCCCGCTACTTGTCCCAACTTCTGCCAACCTAACAGTTCAAAAGCATGTAAAAATGCAAGTAGAAAAATAGGGACCACCTTTGGTGGGAAGGTAACAGCATTCCGTGTACCTTTGGTGTTTAGTCATGCCAGCCACATGACCAAGGAGACATCTTTGGACAGTGCTGGCTCTTCGGTTTTGAAATGGAGATGAGCACCGCCCCCTAGAGTCAGGAACAACTAGCACATGTGCGAGTTACCTTTACCTAAAGCAAAGAAGAGCTGAAGTACAGGCGATACTTGACTTACAACAACTTTGTTTAGTAAACGTTCAAAGTTACAACGGCACTGAACAATGTGATTTATGACCGTTTTTTACAGTTACAGCCTTTGCAGCATCCCCATGATCATGTGATCAAAATTCAGTTGCTTGGCAACTGGGTTCATATTTATGACCATTTCTGTGTCCCAAGGTCATGGGATCTTGGGATCTTTTGTGATCTTTTCACAAGCAAAGTCAATGAGAAAGCCAGGTTCATTTAACAACCGGGTTGCTAACAGCAGTGATTCATTTAACAACTGAGGCAAGAAAAGTTGTAAAATGGGGCAAAATTCATTTAACAAATGTGTCACTAACAACAGAAATTGTGATTGTAAGTTGAGGACTACCTGTATAGCAAGATCATAAGCCCAGTCATTGCTTCACTTAGTAACTGCTTTGCTAATATCTGAATTGCTGGTCACAACAAGGACTCTCTGTAGTTGAATCAGCCACAGTAGGATGGATTAATGTGTCATTTTAAACCATAAACTACTGTTTGCAAACTGCAAAGAGCTAGGTTCATACATGCTAAACTACAAATATGAGAACCATGATGTATTGGGTAAATTTTTTTAAAAAAGTGGCAGAGTAGCAAAAGAACAACTAAAGCTAAGAAATTCCAGGAGCAGAATTTCACAGATAATAGTACAAGTGTGACTTGTATAATTGTATGTGTTTATTCAGGAAATCTGAAACTGTTCAGGCAACTCATAAGTTCTTAAAAAGAATACCGCTTTGGATAAGATCTGAGCAGACAAATGTTTTTGTTTTTTCTTTCATGCCAATTCTCCCTCTTTTCTTTTGCCTTATAAACACAACAATGTTCTGCTATGTTTCTCATTTAAAACGCCGTAGTCCTTCCATCGGTTCTGCAAATGAGCAACTTTTGGTGACTTGGAAGCTTTTCCTTTAACCTAGCTTTGGGGACATATAAGCAACCCCCTTTCCCCTAATATCCACAATGCTCAAAATAATCAAGGTTATGAAATCTCTCAGTGGTTTCATCTGACTGTTTTGGTGTTCTGACTCATGTTTGAACCTAGCTGGAGCGAAATCAAGGTTGAGAGAAGAAATTGGATTAGAAAACTGATCTCCTGTCTTTTTCCGGTGCAGAATCTGATCTTTTTGTCCCTTATGTTTATCTTAAGTGCTTCTTGGGTAGCGTTTTTGGGCTGCTAAGACCAACTGTTTTGTAGAAATGAGATGCTGGTTAGATCAAGGCAGAACACTTTTGCAAGACAATTTAGTTTGTTTGCATGCCAATTAAACCTATGCAGCAGTTCGGCTTCTTCATTTAATTAGCTTAGATAAAGCACCTAGCCATTCAGCTTCTTCTTCTTTTAATTAGCTTATGTAGAGCTCTAGTCCTTTTGTAAAGAGATACAACCAAGTGGTTGTACGAGGGGGCTTAGACTCGTGCTCTTTACATGATTTTGGCTCCTTTTTCAAACCAATTAAAAGAATCTGCTAAATCCAAGCAAATACAGAAGTTAGATCAAGAACTTAGCTGCCCTTTAATTAATGCAACATTTATTTAACATGAGTGACAGCTTGGATTCAAATGACCTAACAGAACTACACAAAACATTTAATAGTTTGGGTATTTCTATTGTTTTGCTTTTGGCATGTGCTTAGATCCAGAGGTGGGATCCTACCGGTTCAACAGCTGGTTCATTGAGCGTGCACTTCGCCTGACACACACTGCACACACATGCACAGTTTACAGAAAACTCACTTTCCGCGTGAGGAAAATAGCTGAGGTGTGGCAATCCACTTTGCCGTGCCGATCAGCTGGGCTTCAGAAAAGAAAATATAGGTGAGCATAGCGCAGGGGCGGGCAGGCAGGCCCACTTCAAAGTCCGAACGAACCGGTTCTCTCCTGGCTGATAGTCGGAGCGACCGGTTTCCCCGAATCGTTCCGAACCGGTAGAATCCCACTGCTGCTTAGGTCTGTGAAACCAAACCACTAAGACTTTTCTTTGATTCCCAAAATAAGTTTAAAAACCCAATGAAAAAAACCTAAGCAGGATGTAGATGTTGGATAGAAAATCACCTTAGGTCATGGTCAAGTAGAATAAAAGACAGTTGTATCCACATGTAAAGCACACTGACTTCAAGTAGACACTCCCAAGGGTACTGACAGGGTCATCTTCTTTGTGTTTATTTAGAAATATTTCTGTCTCTTTGGCTCCACTGGGCTTCTCTCTCTATAAATGATTTCTATGTATTTTCAAATATTGGTTGGCGTGAAAGGATGGCTTTATGGATTCATTTTGATTTATATAGCTGCCCATCTCACAAGTGCATCTTTGGGTGACTGACAAGAATAAAAAATGCATATGTATATAATTGCATGTGTATATAATTTTGCATATAAAAATGCATATGTATATAATTTCCAAGCCCACTAAGACAAAATGGTTCCTGATGTACCATTGACCAGTAATGAGACTACAATTACTTTGCTGGCCTCACTGTCTGGGAAAACACCCAGTTCTTCAAGGCTTTCTGAAAGATAAGCAGAGTCAGGGCCAGCTGAACCTTGGTCAAGGTGATGTTCAGAAGGCAGGTGCAGCTACGGAAAAAGCCTGTTTTGTGAGTCCCTCTAAATCATCGATCACCAACCCGTGGTCTGTGGACTTCTGGTGGTCTATGAGAAAATTTTGGTGGTCTACAGAAAAATTATTAGCAATTTTTATATTGCACTAAATCAGGGGTCCTCAAACTACGGCCCCAGGGCCAGATACATGCAATGAATGTTTGTGTTGCTGCAGAGAGTCTCCCCCTTTGGGGTCTTTTTGTAGGGATCAGAGGGGGGCAGAAATTCCAACTTGGGGTCTGCTTCAGCCTCCTGGTACAGGGCTTTGGGCAAAGGCTGGAGGGAAGCACCACTGGTGGTGAAGAGCCAGAGGGCCTTGTTCCAGTGGGACTGCATCATGTCTGAAACTGGCTGACCATCTCAGCTCTCTGAGCCTCCAGGCATTGGCACCTGGCCTTGCACTCCCACAGGTCTTTTCTCTGCTTGGAAAGCCTATGCGCGTAGTCCTCAGTGAGGTGCTTCTTCTCGGTCAGATCCAATTTGAACTGAGCTAGTTGTTTTGCCAACTCTTTCTCACGATGGCTGCTTAGCTCCAGCAACTGCTTCCTGTTGGGGCCCTAATGAGCTCAGGCAGGCAGGCAAGGAGTGATGAGTAGAGGCTGGCAAGGCACCCCTTGACGTGAGTGACATTGAGTTGGCCATGCCCACCCAGTCACATGACCACCTTGCCACGCCCACCCAGTCAGGCATTAGGCAGATCATATTAGTGGTCTGCAGGATTTAAAATTATGAATTTAGTGGTCCATGAGATCTGAAAGGTTGGTGTTCTAAATGATAATTGATAATTCAGACACTTGGATGGGACCTGGAACATACTACACCTACCTAGTGGGAAGGATAGAATATGGTCTTTCAAATACTGTGGTCTGTACAATATAGGGATTTATAAATAATAACCAGCACCTTGAATTGCACTTGAAGGCAAGTGGGGAACTAGTGCAGTTGTCAGGGGAAAGGTGTATAACATGAACATAACAATGGACACCTCTACTAGCCTGAATTCTGGATCAATTGATGCTTCCAATGTTTGTCAAGGGTAGGACCATGTATAGCACATTGCCTTAATTAACTCAGGAGAAGACCAACGTATGAATGACATGTGTAGAGCCTCTTGGTACAGGAATGGGAGCAATGGTGCATGACCCCAGGAAGCCATATGTGTGGGTGCTACAAGCTTAGTGGCTTGTTCAAACTTAGCCACGGCAGACGTGTGAACCCTGGTTTATTGTTTAGCACTTTCTATAATCTCATCAATTATGGCCAATTTGGTAAGCCACGGTTAAACTAAACATGACTTAGTACGGTGTGGGAAACTACTTATATTTTCATCTAAAAAGAAAAAGGAGTAGAACACTGTATTGGGAACATTAAAACTTTTTTTTTTACTTTTAGGGAAAAACTGGTTGGGGAACTGTAGTGTGTGTGTCTACTGGGGTGGGGGTGGGGGGTTTCATGCTTACTTGTTATTCCCAGCAGGAAAAAACATTGAATCCTGCTCCAGGATCACCTTGGTAATACCCATGTGCTTCTGCTTATGGTGTTTATTATCCTTTTGCCCTGCCAGATGACAGGAATAGTCAGCAGCATGAGGCTATCAATATGCCATCTCTGTTTTTGGGAATGTAAAGTGAAACCCAGAGAAAAAGAGAAGGAGACAAAAGTTGTCCAGATTTAAACCTAGACTCTCTTCACTGAGAATGACCTTGGCATTAGCATCTGCTTCAATGCAGTAGGATTATCCCCACCCACACACATCGACAAGTGATAAAACAAATGGAAATAGCCAAAACACAGTAGTCTTCTCCTGCAGACTGAACTTTCATGCATTCCAGTGACCTCTCTCACAATTCCCATTGAGCTGTGGGCTACGGAAGTTGTAGTCCTGGGAGCAATAGACTGGAAAATACCCTCCGTATTAGATTGATGCCCATTTATTTTGTCTGCTAATGTGCTGGTGGTACAGGAGGATAGAGCACTTCCATTCCATGCAAGATTCAGGAAAGAGCAAGGACACAAGACTTCACACCTTCTAATCCAAGGACAGAGGATAGAGCAATTTTTCCATGTCAGATAAACATGTAGTTTCTGGCATGTGCTGATTGACTGGAAAAGTTTGTGCTGGGAGTCCAGAGTGTGGCTGTAAGCCAGTGCTAGCGATACTGAATTAGATAGGCTCATGATATCTAAGGCAGGGCTCACACAGCATTCTTGGCTGTAACATGGTTTCTTTGCATTTTGATGTAATCGGTCATCTAAACTCAGTGTGATTTGTAAACTAGGATGCATGGCTTAGCATGATGTAAGGTAAAGGCTCCCCTCGAACATATATGCTAGTTATTCCTGACTTTAAGGGGCAGTGCTCATCTCCGTTTCAAAGCCAAAGAGCCAGCGCTGTCCGAAGACGTCTCCGTGGTCATGTGGCCAGCCTGACTAAATACTGAAGGCACACAGAACACTGTTACCTTCCCACCAAAGGTGGTTCCTAATCAGCATGATGTATGAATCCTATCAATTATGATTTATTTAGAATGGCGGCAAAGCATCTTTATTGTATCAGCACCTTTATTGTATCAGCCTCAGGTTTTTTTAAAGAACTCTATTAAATTACATTAAGGCGAGTTGGAAAAAAAATCAAACATCAGATTAGCTGACAATGTCTAAACTCTGCCCCTCAATTCTACTTCCTTCAAAAAAATTTGCTGAAAAAAATTCTAACGCTAAAGTTAAACCTGAAGGCTATTTCAAAAAATAGATGGCTGTAAATGAAGAGAAAAATTCATGTAGCCTATTAGGACCTTCCAGCCGAACTGGAATGTAAGTCCAATTCCCAAGGGTGTTGGGATGGGTTGGGTTAGATTTAAAAAAAGTCAAGATGACAGCCTTAACCACGCCCTTGAAGTCCCACCACTTTTGAACATGTGTCATGAGGCATGTAATGAAGAGATAGGCTTTGGAACATTCCCTTTGGAACGATCTCCCCGTGGAGATTCGTACTCTCACCACCGTCCAGGCCTTCCGCATAGCCCTTAAGAACTGGCTAGTCCGTCAGGCCTGGGGACAAAGATAATTGCCCCTCCCGAATGATGAATGAATGTTGCTCATTATTTTATTCTATGTTTGTCTGTGTTATTGTTTGTATATCCCTCCCTTGATTTTATGTAAGCCGCCCTGAGTCCCCTCAGGGAAAAGGGCGGCCTATAAATGTTAATAAACCTCTAAACCTCTAAACCTCTTTGATCATATGGTGGTAGAATCATCTTGACTTTTACACACACACACACACACACACACACACACACACACACACATCTCCTGTTATGTCTGGAGATAATGGGATCTGTCTCCAATACATTTGGTGCAATGAAAACTGAAACCTGGAAAAGAAAATTGTTTTAATCCTTCACTCAAAGTAACAACAAGAAGCAGGAACATAGGCTTAAATGGCCTCGGTAGAAAAATGGAGGTACACATTGGACTAGATGACCTACAAGGTCCCTTCCAAATCTGTTAATCTGTTAATATGAAGAACGGTTACAGGAAGTGGACATGGCTAATCTAGTGAAGAGAAGGACCAGGGGGAGATATAATAGCAGTGTTCCAATATTTGAGGGGCTGACACAGAGAGGAGGGGATCAATTTATTTTCCAATGGCCACACAAGGAATAATGGATGGAAACTGATCAAGGAGAGATTCAACCTGGAAATAAGGAGAAACTTTCTGACAGTGGGAACAATCAACCCATGGAACAGAAGTTACCTTGAGAAGATGTGGAAGCTTCATCACTGGGAACCAACTTCCGGGTTGCATGTAAGGCCAACTTTTGCCCTCTGGAGGGAGAAAAATGGCCCTATGGGCAACCTAGAAGTCCATTCCCAAACTTCCGGATTGCCTGTAGGGCCATTTTTCGGCCCACGGAGTCTTCAGAGGGAGAAAAATAACCCAACGGGTATACCGGAAGTTTGGAAACAGATTTCTGGATTTCCCTTAGGGCCATTGAAGCCTCCTGAAGTTTCTGGGGGAGGGGGGCTCTGAGGGGGAGATGATTTTCGCCCTCCCCAGGCTCCTAGAAAGCCTCTGGAGCCTGCGGAGGGCAAAAATGGATCCATCACATGCCAAAAGCAGGGGTTGCATGCACATGCTTAGGGGGATGGCGTGCACATGCATGGGGATGATCATGTGTACATGTACAGGGGGTCATGTGCATAGAATTATGGTATGGCCACACCCGCGCATCACTCCCCTGCGCTCCCCCTACTTTTGGCACACGATGGCAAAAAGTTTAGCCATCACTGTTGTAGGGTGTCCTGATTGGATGGGTGGGTTGGACTAGATGACCTACAAGGTCTCTTCCAACTCTGTTAATCTGAATCTATCTAAGATTTCAATGGCTGTTAGCTAGGATTTAAATATATAAATTAAACCTCCATGTTCAGGAATATTTCTAACTCTCAGAAATTGGAGGGGCAAACAGTGACTCTTGACTTCTCAGCTTTTTTTCTTCAAATACCAGCTTAGTTGTTTTAGAGCCAAAGGAATTGCTAGAGGGAGCAATGGGATCCAAAAATATTTTGGCATTTAGCGCTTTTTTTCCAATTCAGGGTGGCTTCCTTGTTTAATTAAATTGCCTTGTTCCAGTCCATTGTATTTTAACAATTGATCTCCTGTCATTTTTGCATCACATGCCTGATAAATAACAGAATAATAACTTAGAAAATATAGCTATAAAAACATAAAAAACACTGCTAATGATAATGGCTAGAGTCATTTGTCTGGATTTCCAATTATGTAAAAAGGTTCTATTCACGCTCCCATGAATAGACTTAGAAGCTGCTGACAGATTTCGTCTTTCGACATGGAGAAGTTGGAACTGTTAACAATGTAATTGATGCTCATGTCACAGTTGGAGATAAAGCAAGTGAGCCCAGCCCTGTTATTCTTGTTGATGTCCATGGTCCTTTTTCAGGCACAGTTACAAAGTCAGGATATTATAATACAAGTATTCCTCAACTTACAGCCATAATTGGGACCAAAATTATCATTGCTAAGATAAGTGATTCATGTCCAATTTTAAAATCTTGTTTGCCACATGTATTAAGCACTGCAGTTGTTAAGTGAATTACACAGTCATTAAGCAAGTCCAGTTTCCCCCATTTGATTTTGCTGATCAGAAGCTGGCTGGTGGCAACGGCCAGAAATATTAATAGCACTTAGACTTATATACAGCTTCACTGTGCTTTCCAGCCCTCTCTAAGCAGTTTACAGAGTCAGCATATTGCCCCGAACAATCTCAGTTCTCATGTTACTGACCTCGGAAGGATGGAAGGCTGAGTCAACCTTGAGCTGGTGAGACTCGGATTGTCGAAGTTCTGGCAGCCGGCAGTCAGCAAAAGCAGCCTGCAGTACTGCACTCTAACCACTACGCTACCATGGCTCATGGTGATCATGTGATCCTGGGACACTGCAACCATCGTAAATATATGCCATTTGCCAAGCACCTGAACTTTGATTGGTTGACTATGGGGATGCTGCAGTAGTTGTGGGATGCAACAGTTATATCAGTTATAAGTCACTTTTTTTCAGTGCAGTTGTAAGTTAGAATGGTGGCTCAACAAATGATTGTAAATTGAGGACTACATGTAATTAGATGTTGAGATGATGAGACTCAGGCAGGGGGTAAAATTCAGCAGGTTCTGACAGGTTATAGAGAAGCGGTAGTGGAAATTTTGAGTAGTAGTTCGGAGAACTGGCAAATACCACCTAAGGCTGGCCCCAGAGTGGGGTGGGAATGGAGATTTTGCAGTATCCTTTCCCCAGGAGTGGGGAAGGAATGGAGATTTTGCAGTAGCCTTCCACTGACACGCCGACCAAGCCATGTCCACAGAAATGGTAGTAAAACATTTTGAATTTTACCATTGGTCAGGGCTTTGGTCAGTCAAGGTGGTTCACTAAGTAAGTTGGGGTTAGTTGCTCTTTCTCAGTCCAAAATACATCACATACTTGTTCTTTTGGGAAAAAATAGGAAAAGGGAGTACTGTGTATGATACCTTGAGCTTATGGAGGAGTGGCAGGTGATGAAATTAATGAATCAAGAATTGAAGCCTCTCTTTTGTATAGGGATTATCACCCAAAGAGAATGCCATCTTGATGAGGAGGGTTTAAGGCAGTGGTGAAATTCAATTTTTTTTACCACCGGTTCTGTGGGGGTGGCTTGGTGGGTATGGAGGGGAAGGATACTGAAAAATCCCCATTCCCTCCCCACTCCTTGGGCCAGCCAGAGGTAGTATTTGCCAATTCTCTGAACTACTCAAAATTTCCACTACCGGTTCTCCAGAACCTGCTGAATTTCATCCCTGGTTTAAGGTTAAGCAAGAAATGTGACATTTCATACCTGAGAGACGGTGCCAGCATTTTGGTCAACAGAGCACACAGTGGCAAAACCTGAAGATCAGAGGTTACCAACAGATAGTAATATACCCAAGGTTGAGTTTTGGGGGTAGTCTAACAGTCTACAGTTAAAAGGCAGTTCACTATGCAGAGAAAGAATAATGGAAAAGAGGCCTGGTGCCGTCACACCATCATCTTTCTGTCCATCACAATGGAAATAATAATGCATTTGCTCTCCAAAATGTTTAAAAATCTGGCCCCAAATTGTTGGAAGTGTAAAAAAACACCAGGCACTTTTTATCATATGTGGTGGACGTGCAATGAGGCAAAAATATTGGAAATTGATTCAATCATGGTTAGAACAAATGGTGGGAGACCAAATCTTGTTTAAACCAGACATTTTTTCTCTTAGGTATAATACCGGAGGGGTTTAAGAAAGATACACTTTATCTAATTATACATGTACTAACTGTGGCACGCATAACTTATGCACAATATTGGGAAAAAGAAAATACACCATCAGAGTTAGATATAATCAGAAAAGTGTTGGCCTGTGCGGAAGCAGATAGGTTCACTCTTGAACTTAAAAATAAAGGGGAATCAGAATATTTTGAAGTCTGGAACAGATTTTATGATTGGTATAAGACAAGGTGACAAGACTGGAACAAACTGTATATATTGTGATTGGATAGTAGGACAGACAATGTATTAAGTAGGCTAATTGTTAATGGTTGAGACTAGCTGTATATAATGTGAATGTATGGTCACTTTGACTTCGCAGTACTGCATTGTTTTAAATGTAAAAATGCTAAAAATATATTTTAAAAAAAGAAATAATAATGCATTTGGTCTCTAGAGGGTGGGTAAAAAAATAAGATCATAAAATCTAAATTTACCTAGTGCTCCTCTGAGGTCAAGCATGTGCTGAGATATATTACCTCCAAATACTATCAAACAAGTGCCTGAATTGATAATCTTCTGAATTTTCAAATGTTAATTTACTAAAGCTTTGATGATGTCGAGTAGGCTATTAATATTTAGGTCTGGCTTTGAGTTCTCTCTGTGGCATGCGGACACACACACACATGAGGACACACAGACACACACACACACTGCACAAACACAGGCAACTTGCAATGCTGGGAATGGCATAGGATTTGCACAAGCTGCGCAGTAGGATGTGTTAATGACTTGATGCCATAGGATGGGAAAGCTGGGATGATCTTCTCTAGAAGGGGAGATTAAGGGCTTTATACTGATTTAAACAAGTTAGTTCCAGAATCACAGAATTAAATTCAGGAAGGATAAATAAAATTGTATGGTGCACAAAGATGAGAAACGAGGATGGATATTAAGGGGTAGAAGAGCTATAATTAGAAATGGATTGAGAACTTTAGAGTTACTTCTCAATCACGTGAGAAAAGCAGATCCAGAAGGAAACAGTTTCTCATATTCTGGATGTAAATGGCCTCCATATCCGGAGGTTCTTCCATAGGGATCAGGGTTAATAGCTGTTGAATAAATTCTCCCTTCTTTGTCATTTATCTCATTTCTGTTACTTTCAGAACTGCTGTAGGAGTACTGACTTCCTCAAGTTAGAGAACTGCAGTCATTATGGGCAGCAGATGATACCACATAATTTTGTGTAATGTTGTTGGCCACAAAAAAATCTCATGATATGTAGTGTGAGCTCAGGGAACTTGCAAGATTTCACTATCTTGTAAGGTTTTATTTCTAAAAAAATTAACAAGTTATCAGGTACCAGCATGCAATGCTTGGGCATTGAAACATTCCCTGTTGCCAACCTCCCCCCTAAATTTATATGGGTATATGAAGAATCTCTCCTTATATGTTTACAAAATAAATGCATCTGGCAGTAGTGTCTTGTGTGAGAGAGCAAAATAAGACAAGGGTAAGGAAGAGAGATACAGGGAGTTCTTGTTTAGCAACTGCCTCATATACTGACTATTCACAATTGAAACAGAAGAAGTAATGTTCTGATACTTGCATTTACAACCATTGCAAGTATGTAAAGTAAAGCTCAAATAAGATAAGCTCCAATGCAATTTTACTTAGTGACAGCTTCACTTAGCAACCAAGTTGCCAGTCTCAATTGTTGTCTTAAACAAACATTCTGTACCTAGTTAGCCTATGAAGGACTTTGTTAAGTGTAGAAGAGCAGGTTGCCCAAATATGCAAAGTAGTCATCTTCCTCCCATATTTGGGCATACCGGGGGTTGTGACTTTAAATATATATATATACTATATATATATAAATAAATCAGGCACCTCCCTCCCTTTCCCCTCCCTTTCCTTACCCGTTTCATTTGTCCCCCAACATCAGCAGAGCAGAGTTGCTAATAAAGATGCAACCTTGAAATATGTAGGAGGAGGAGATGTGCATTTGGGGAGCTTTGCAGATACCAGCAAGCAGACTAAAGCAGCAGAATACAAAGATGGTATTTTTCCTTCCGAGAAAATGGAGAAGAAAAGTGCTATAAAGGCACAGCAAGGAAAAGTACAAGTATTAAAAGCACAATGTAGAATATCGCAAGTATTGTGCACGTTGGCCAGTAACAGAGAAGAAAAATGCAGGAAAAAAATCCAGAAAGAGGAATTAAGAAAACATAGAATGTAGCATTGTAATAATAATAATTGCAATAGGCTAGGATATAGGACATAGACTAGAAGCAATAGGCAATACATACAGACTTGTAAGTTTAAAATCTTTGAATCACACATTCATTAAATGAATCTGATTCCCCCCCATTGACTTTGCTTATCAGAAGCTGGCTGGCAGCAATGGACAGAAATAGAAATAGCACTAGCATTTAGACTTAAATGCTGCTTCCCAGTGCTTTACAACCCTCTCTAAGTGGCTTATAAAGTCAGCATGTTTCCCCCCACAATCTGGGTCCTCATTTTACCCACCTCGGAAGGATGAAAGGTTGAGTCAACCTTGAGCCGGTGACACTCGAACTGCCAAATCTCTGGGCAGCTGGCAGTCAGCAGAAGTAGCCTGCAGTGCTGCACTCTAAGCACTGTGCCACCACGGCTCATGGTGATGATGAAATGGTGATCATGTGATCCTGAGACATTGCAACCATCATAAATATATACCAATTTGCCAAGCACTTCAATTTTCATCAGTTGACTATGGGGAAATATTTAAAAAGAAACCTATCTAGAGTAAGGTGACCAGATTTTCAGTTTGGAAAAGAGGGACACCCTTGACCGGGGGGCGGGGGGGGGGGGGGGGGGCTTGATTAAAAAATTTTTTTTTGTCAAAAGGTCACCCCAGGACACTGAAACCAGAATAAATACGAATCTGTTGCCAAACAAAATTTTGATCACGTGACCATGAGGATGCTGCAACGGTCGCTAAGTGTGAAAAATGGTTGCAACGGTCGCTAAGTGTGAAAAATGGTCGCAACGGTCGCTAAGTGTGAAAAATGGTCATCAGTCACTTTTTTCAATGCCATTGTAACTTTGGTCACTAAATGTTTTCCCCCTCCTCGAGACTCCTCACTTCTTCCTTCATTCCTCTTGCTTATCTACCTTCACCTTATCTGTCTTCTGCTCTTTCCCTCTCTTCCTTCCTTCCTCCCTCCTTCCATCCTCTTCTTTCCTCACTCACTCCCTTCCTCCTTTTTTCTCTTCCTTCCTCCTTCCATTCTTTATACGATATAAAATTCAATGAGGGTGAAACACACAAAATCTGACAAAGCTGCCTTGCACCAACCTGGCCTGCCCATAGAATAGCAGCCACTTTAAGACACATAAACCTGGTCTGAACATATTGCATCACAAAGATTTGCAAAGATCACATTTGCAAAAAGGAACATTTATTGTAGTAAATACATTTTATAAACAATTTAAAAGTAAAAATCCCCCCAAAATAATAAAAAAGGTATTCTATAAATAAAAGAAATCCTTAAAAACCATTGTTAAGTATTACACCAGCAATAATTTATACTGTCACCATTTCAAACTATCATCAGAAATACGAATCTGTTGCCAAACATCAACATTTTGATCGCGTAACCATGAGGATGCCACAACGGTCGCTAAGTGTGAAAATGGTCGCTAAGTGTGAAAAATGGTCATCAGTCACTTTTTTCAATGCCATTGTAATTTTGGTCACTAAACAGCCATGTTCCTGACTTAACAACCACCATGATTCACTTAACGTGGCAATAAAAGGTCGCAAAATGAGGCAAAAATCATTTAACAAACGTCTCCCTTAGCAACAGAAATTGGGGGATCAATCCTGGTCGTAAGTCGAGGATTACCGGTAGCCAATTGCAAAAGGCAACTTTACTTGGAACAGGTGAGATTGTGCCCGGATCCCTTTCATGCCAACATATCCATCTTCTGCTCTTTCCCTCTCTTCCTTCCTTTCTCCTTCCATCATCTCCTTTCCTCACTCACTCCCTTCCTCCTTTTTTCTCTTCCTTCCTCCTTCCATTCTTTCAGCTTCATTTCTTTTGCCTATCTACCTTCTCTGTCTTTCTGCTCTTTCCATTTCTCTCTTCCTCTTCGCTTCTGTTCCTTCCTCCTTCCCTCCTTTCCTATTTCTTCCTTCTTCCTTCCTTCTGCCTATCTACCTTCACCTTCTCTGTTTTTCTGCTCTCTCCTTGTCTTCCCCTTTCCTCCCTCCCTCCCTTCTTTCCTTTCTAGTTCCATCTTTTCTTCTTTCCTCTCTCCCTCCCTTTTTCTTTTTTCCTTCCTTCCTCTTTCCTCTTGCCTATCAACTTCATCCTCTTTGTCTTTCTGCTCTTTCCCTCTCTTCCCCTTTTCTTCCTACCTCCTTCCCTCTTTTCTCCCTCCCTTCTTCTTTTTCTTCTTTTTTTCTTCCATCTTCCTCCTTCTCCTTCCATTCTTTCTCCTTCCATCCATCTTTTCTCCTTCCATCTTCTCCCCCCTCCCTTCTTCTTTTCCTTCCCCCCTCCCTCCTTCCTTCCTCTCCTTCCCTTTCTCGCACACAGGAAGGGGAGGGGAGGCTTTCTAGTCGCTTTCACAGCATAATTTCTTTATCTAACTTTTAAAAAACAGTGTGCAAATCAAACTTGAGATTTTCGTAACCTGCGAAGCACCAAGTTATTATCTTCTGTTGTTGTTACAAATTCGCAGCTACTCCATTCTTTCCGATAGGGAACTGCATTTCCCAAGATGCCTCAGGTCCTCAAAGTGCTGAATGCGGTTTTGCAATTGACTCCAGCGAGGCCCGGTAGCCGCCGGCTGGGGTGGCTGTCAAGGCGCTGACAGCGGAGCAGACGCGCCGTTTGTTACTGCTTCCAGCAATCGAGACAGACGAGGGAAGCGGCGGTGGCGGACGTCAGCAGCGACTGTAATGACCGTGCAGGCGAGGTGCGGAGGAAGAACGGAAGGTCCCTCCCGCCCGCGACGACGGCTCCAGCCATGGACGAGCAGGCTGGCTCCGACGTCTTCTTCAACAACAACAACAACGCGCTGCTCTTGCCGCCACCTCCGGGTGGGAAGCAACCACGCCTTGCCGACTCGCTTCCCACCGCAGCACAGGGGCCGCACAGGCGTGGTTGCTTCCCATCCGGAGGTGGCGGCAAGAGCAGTGCGTTGCTGTTGTTGGGGCCCGCCTGCTCATCCATGGCTGGAGCCGTCGTCACGGGCGGGAGGGACCTTCCGTTCTTCCTCCGCACCTCGCCCGAGCAGTCGTTACAGTCGCTGCCGACGTCCGCCACCGCCGCTTCTAATTAATATAATTCTCCCTCTCTTTTTCACTTTCTCTCCAGCACACAAACATAAAATGCATAGGGCAGCCCACCTCACACACAGGTAACTCCGGGCAGCTTACAACATTATGATGCACGTCTCCCCATAGGAGAGGAGATGGGGAAGCCGGGGGCCCGGAGATCACCTGGGGGATGCCGAGGATGCCTTAACCAATCGAAAGCCGGCGTACCTCGTCATAATGGGGGATGGATTTCTTGCCAGGAAACGCGAGGGTTGGACAACGGCGGAGGCTCGGGTTTGTTTTTTTCCCCAGGAATAAAAGTAAACATAAGACTTCTAAATCCCCAGCAAGAAAAGAAATGCAACTGTAGTGGTCTCTCCCCCACTTCCTCTAAAGAACAAACGTTATCCTGCCGCAGAAGCGAAGAAATCTCAGATTTCGCCCTTCTGCAACAGCCTCCCTCAGGATCCCGCTCCTCCGCTACAGATGCATCGCGTCCCAACAGCGGAACTTCACAGCCCCAAACCCAGTTTCTGAGTGACCCGTCGAGAGACTAACTGCTTCTTCTCCCCACCCCGAAGACTGTATTTCCCCGCCGCTCCCTCCCCCCGCCGCGCAAAGCTCTCTACAGCCCTTCCAAGCCTACCCAGCACCACGTCCTCCTCTCCAGCAAATCCTACATGCACCCGACACTCCTCAGTGCACATGTCCCTTGCTTGCCGGCTCCGGGAGAGCTTTTTGGAAAGGCGCAGCTGCTGCTTCTCTTTCAAACTACACAGCTCCCAAGTCGGGGCATCTCTCCCTCCCCTCGCTCCTGCTGCTGCGGCGGCTCCCCCAGCTAGCGCTCCGTTTTCAGAGATTTTCCAAAGCGCTCACCCTCTTCCCACCTGGCCGTCTCCTTTTAAGCCCCCCCCCCAAGTAACCCCTTCCTCAGGCTCTCCGCCAGCACTCTTCAACTTCATCCCAATCACTGCCCGCTCCTCCAGCCCCTAAAAGCGGTGGGGCTGGGGACCGATCCTGAGCTAACCTACGCCACGAAGGCTGCCCCTCCCCGGTACCTTTGGTGCATCATCCCATCGCTCCCTCCCCCTGCCCCGCAAAGCTCTCTACAGCCCTTCCGAGCCTACCCAGCACCAAGTCCTCCTCCTCTCCAGCAAATCCTACACACACCCGACGCTCCTCAGTGCACACGTCCCTTGCCGGCTCCGGGAAAGCTTTTTGGAAACGCGCAGCTGCTGCTTCTCTTTCAAACTACACAGCTCCCAAGTCGGGGCATCTCTCCCTCCCCTCGCTCCTGCTGCTGCGGCGGCTCCCCCAGCTAGCGCTCCGTTTTCAGAGATTTTCCAAAGCGCTCACCCTCTTCCCACCCGGCCGTCTCCTTTTAAGCCCCCCCCCCAAGTAACCCCTTCCTCAGGCTCTCCGCCAGCACTCTTCAACTTCATCCCAATCACTGCCCGCTCCTCCAGCCCCTAAAAGCGGTGGGGCTGGGGACTGATCCTGAGCTAACCTACGCCACGAAGGCTGCCCCTCCCCGTACCTTTGGTGCATCATCCCATCGCTCCCTCCCCCTGCCCCGCAAAGCTCTCTACAGCCCTTCCGAGCCTACCCAGCACCAAGTCCTCCTCCTCTCCAGCAAATCCTACACACACCCGACGCTCCTCAGTCCACACGCTGGCTCTGGGAGAGCTTTTTGGAAATGCGCAGCTGCTGCTTCTCTTTCAAACTACACGGCTCCCAAGTCGGGGCATCTTTCCCTCCCCTCGCAGCTCAGGGGCTCCCTTGAAGGGCTCCTGCTGCTGCGGCGGCTCCCCCAGCTAGCGCTCTGTTTTCAGAGATTTTCCAAAGAAGGAAACTCACGACTCGCTCGGAGCTCTGCCTTATCCGTCTCCCCACCTCAGCGTGGCCCGTCTCGGTCCAGACCCTCCGCGGCTCCGCCCTCCACTCATCCTTTTCGCAGCCGAGGGAAGGAAAGGGGGGGGGGAAGGCTTCTGGCGGCTCCCGTGCGGCGACCCCACTGCCATCCGCTCGCGCCTCTTCTTTGGATGCCCAAAGCCTTCCAGCCCACTCAGGGCGAGTCAGCTGCGGTGCAGCCGGTGGTGGGCAGGAAGGTTTTCGGGCAGCTCCTGGGCGGCAGGTGTCTGGGTGGGAAGAGCCAGAGGGGGTGGCGGTGGCATTTTCGCTGCAGAGCAGAGGCGCACAATCACGAACGGACTCCACGGCAGGAGGAGAGGGGGGGGCAGCGGCAGCCGCCCGCAGAGAAACTCCATGCGGTTCAGAGCCCCGGAAGCGAGAGGAACTTCTCTGCGGGTGGCTGCCCCCTCCCTCTCCTGCCGCGGCGATCCCAAATTTAATTCATTCACTCAGCTGGGGCAGGCGGAAAATTCTCTGCACGAACGGACTCCGCGGCAGGAGGAGAGGGAGGGGGCAGCCGCCCGCGCTTCAGGGGCTTCTGCCAGGCAGCGGGAGCCCCGGAAGCGAGAGGAACTTCTCTGCGGGCAGCTGCAGCTGCCTCTACCCTCTTCTCCTGCCGCGGCGAGCGGAAAATTCTCTGATTATTAGATAGAATAGATTAGATTACTCACCAGTGAGTAAGCTCAGCTGCAACCCCAAAAGAGGAAAGGAAATGGAAACTTGCGCAGGCGTGCTCAGCTAAGCGGAGTCCAGCCAATCAGTGAGCTGGTTGGGATGGAAAATTTTCAGCACGTGGCGTGCTAAAAATTTCCCATCCCAGCCAGCTCACTGATTGGCTGGAGTCCAGGCCAATCCAATCAGTGGGCGGCAGGCTGGGCTGGCTTAAATTTGTAGGTAGGTAGGATAGAGAACAGAACGATGAGCCAGCCCAGCAAGCTAGCAGCTGATGGGCGGGAGCTGCGAGCGCCAAAAAAAGCGTGCTTTTTAAAAAAGCGGGCGGGACGCGGGAAAATGCATTAAAAGGCGGGGGTGTCCCGCCAAAAGCGGGACGTCTGGTCACCTTAATCTAGAGTCCTGTGACTTTGTGGCTCTTTTGGGTCTCGGTCCATTTGGGTACAGTTTAAAAAAACAACAACCTGTGATAGTTATGAAGGGGAAAATGTACTTTGACTCATGTATCACCTGTTGGCAACTTCTCAGAAATTGTGCTTTTTCTCTGGACCAGGCAGGTGTCCTCCATGACAGTAGCATGATCCTGGGAAAAGTTGTGCTTGGTTAAAGGAATTATAGCAATAGCAATAGCAGTTAAACTTATATACTGCTTCATAGGGCTTTCAGGCCTCTCTAAGCGGTTTACAGAGTCAGCATATTGCCCCCAACAACAATCCAGGTCCTCATTTTACCCACCTTGGAAGGATGGAAGGCTGAGTCAACCCTGAGCCGGTGAGATTTGAACAGCCGAACTGCAGAACTGCAGTCAGCTGCATTTAACCACTGCGCCACCTCGGCTCAGTGCCAACAAGTATTTATGTGCATGTTCACATGTCTTTCAATGCACCTGTTTGATTAGCTCAGGTAGGTTGAGGAAAGGCAGGGAAAGAAAGAAAAATAAACTGGTGTTCCATGTAACACTGTTTTGCAACTCTAAGATCTGTGGATCTAACTGTCAGAATTCCCTAGCAGTTTATTAAGCTGCTACCAGCTTGCGTTCCTTCATAATCATAGGACACTGTATCTGGCTAATATGAGCCGTACAAAGAAGAGATGAATATGTGGAAGTCCTTCTTTCAGATTTTCTAATTCTCTTTTTTTTTCTGGTCTTGTTTCTGTGAAAGCGAAATTAGTTCACATTTCAGCATACATGTCTCCTACTCAGAGGTGTCGGCAAAGAGTGTTCCAAAGAGCCAAGATAATATCCACTATGGTGCAATTGAAGTTCTGCCTCCTTTTTATGTGTGCTGCAGAGTTTCAACCACCCCATTATGGCTTAGTCTAAGAAAGAGGCAATTTCTTTTGGTAACAGAAAGAACTTTTTGTTCTTCTCATTTTCACGAACAAATGGCACAAGTATGAAATAGCCATTACCTGGTTCAACAGTATTACCTGCAACAAGGATCTAGGTACCCTGGTGGACCATTGCTTAAGTACCATATTTTTCGGACTATAAGATGCACCAGAGTATAAGACGCACCAAGATTTTGAAGAGGAAAATTAAAAAAAAGGTTTTTGCACTCTGCAGGCTTCCCAAACCCTCTGCACGCCTCAGTTTTTGTGAAAAACAGGGCATGCAGAGAGTTTAAGAGGCCTGCAAAGTGCTCCTGTGGGCTGGGGAGGGCCTAGAGCACCGTTGGAGGTCCGATAAGTCCGCATCGAACCGAGCAATGGTAACCACCTGCACCAGGGAATATACTAGGGCACTTAGGGCAGCTAAAAGATCACATATAGCCTCCCTGGTTGCGTCCGCTGAGTCCCGTCCAGCCGCCCTGTTTAGGATAACCCGCTCCCTGTTGAACAAAAGGGAGGCGGGGGAACCCTTGCAGGGCAGAGCTGAAGAATATGCCCAATTCTTAGCGGACAAAATTGCTCGGTTTCGGACGGACTTGGACTCCACACCTGCAGTTCCAGCCGAGACTCAGAGGGACCAAGTTCAACAGCTCTGGGTTGAGTTTCAGGAGGTTACCCCCGGGGATGTGGACAAGGCCATGAGAGCTGTGAGTTCCTCCACCTGTGCTTTGGATCCGTGTCCCTCATGGCTGGTTTCTAACTGCAGTGAGGTGACACGAGGCTGGATCCAGGCGGTAGTAACCGCCTCCCTTCGGGAGGGGAACTTCCCCGCCGCACTGAAGGCGGCGGTGGTGAGACCCCTCCTGAAGAAGTCATCCCTTGATCCAGCTGTCCTTAATAACTACCGCCCGGTCTCCAACCTCCCCTTTCTGGGGAAGGTTGTTGAGAAGGTGGTGGCCTTCCAGCTCCAACGGTCCTTGGAGGAAGCAGACTATCTAGACCCCTTCCAGTCAGGCTTCAGACCCGGTTACAGCACTGAAACCGCCTTGGTCGCATTGATGGATGATCTCTGGAGAGCCAGAGATGAAGGACATCCCTCCATCCTGGTCCTCCTTGACCTCTCAGCGGCTTTCGATACCATCGACCATGGTATCCTTCTGCGAAGACTGCGGGAGGTGGGAGTGGGAGGCACCGTGTTACGGTGGTTCTCCTCCTACCTCTCGGACAGGTCGCAGTCGGTGTTAGTAGGAGGGCAGAGATCGTCCCCAAGGCCCCTAAAATATGGGGTGCCGCAGGGTTCGGTCTTATCCCCCCTACTATTTAACATTTACATGAAACCGCTGGGAGAGATCATCCGTAGGCACGGGATTAGATACCATCAATATGCGGACGATACTCAATTGTATCTGTCCGCCCCGTGCCAAATCAATGAAGCGGTTGACGTAATGGACCGGGGACTCGAAGCCGTCATGGACTGGATGAGGATTAACAAGCTTGTGCTCAACCCAGAAAAGACCGAGTGGCTGTTGTGTTTTCCTCCCAAAAATTCGGCCATTAATCCAACACTCAGGCTGGGGGGTCAAATTCTACACCCCTCAGAGAGGGTTCGCAACTTGGGAGTCCTCCTGGATCCACAGCTGTCATTCGACCATCATATAGCAGCTGTGACCAGGGGGGCATTCGCCCAGGTACGCCTGGTGCGCCAGTTGCGACCCTACCTGAACCGGGAGGCTCTCACAACAGTCACTCGGGCCCTCGTGATCTCTAGGCTGGAATACTGCAATGTGCTCTACATGGGGCTGCCCTTGAGGAACATCCGGCGACTTCAGCTAGTACAGAACGCAGCCGCGCGAGTGATCGCGGGTGCACCCCGATTCACCCGCATTACACCTATCCTCCGCGAGCTGCGCTGGCTACCTGTCGATCTCCGGATGCGCTTCAAGGTGCTATTGACCACCCATAAAGCCCTACATGGCAGTGGATCTGGATACTTGAGAGACCGCCTTCTGCCAATTACCTCCCTACGGCCTATAAGATCTCATAGGTTGGGCCTCCTCCGCATCCCATCGGCCAGCCAATGTCGGCTGGCAACCACAAGGAGGAGGGCCTTCTCAGTAGCGGCCCCGACCCTTTGGAACGAACTCCCCGTAGAGATCCGTACCCTCACCACCGTCCAGGCCTTCCGCACAGCCTTGAAGAACTGGCTCGCCCGTCAGGCCTGGGGATAAGGACCATTACCCCGCCCGAATGTTGTATGCATGTTGCGTATTATTTTATTATGTGTTGTCGTCTTAGTACTGTATTGTATTGTATTCCCCTCTCCCTGGTTTCTGTGAGCCGCCCTGAGTCCCCTCAGGGAAAAGGGCGGCCTACAAATAAAATCAATTCCAATTCCAATTCCAAAAATGAGCCATTTTTTGCAAAAAAACAGGGCATGCATAGACTTTGGGAGACTTGTAGAGTGCTCCTGGGGGCTCGGGGCAGGTTTACAAATGAGCAAAAAATTGTCTGTTTTTCACTCATTTTTGCCCTCCCAGCCCCCAGGAGCACTTTGCAGGCCTCCAAAACCCTCTGCACGTCCATTTTTGTGAACGGGGCGGGGTTTCAGGAGGCCAAAAATGCTGCATTCAGAGTATAAGGTGCACCCAGATTTTCACCCTCTTTTTTCGGGGGGGAGGTGTGTCTTATACTCCAAAAATATGGTATGTTGTTTTCCAGTTGCCCAAAAAGCCAATGCAGTCCTATGCTGCGTCAACAGAAGGATAGCATCAAGATCACAAAAAGCGATAGTAGTGCGCTATATTGCACTGATGAGGCCATACTTGAAATACTGGATCCAATTCTGGTCACCAAGGTACAACAAAAATGTACATTAAGAATGTTTAGCTTGGTATGTTTAACCTAACAAAGAGAAGGCTTAGGGATGACACAATAACTCTCTTCCATTACTTGAAAGGCTGTGACAGGGAAGAGGGGGGCAATTTGTTCTCCAAAGCACCTGACAATAGGATGAGAAGCAATGGGAGGAAGCTTGTTAGAGGAAGGTTGAAATTCAGCAGGTTCTGACAGGTTCTGGAGAACCGGTAGCGGAAATTTTGAGTTGTTCAGAGAACCGGCAAATACCATCTCTGGCTGCCCCCAGAGTGGGGTGGCAATGGAGATTTTGGAGTATCCTTCCCCTGCCATGCCCACCAAGCCACATCCACAGAACCGGTAGTAAAAAAAAAATGAATTTCACCACTGGGAAGATCCAACCTGGAAATAAGGAGGAATTTCCTGACAGTGACAGTAATCAATGAAGTAGCTTACCTCTGAGAGTTGGGGGTGTTCCATTGCTGGAGGTTTTCAATAAAAGGTTGGATAAATATTTGTCTAGGATGGAATGAAGACTCCTGCCTTGGGTAGAAGGTTGGAGTAGAAGACCATCAAGGTCGCTTTCTGTCCTAAGATTGTATAGTTCTTTACCGGATACAGTATCATATTTTACAAGCATTTGTGAGTAGACATAATGGGATTGTACCATTTGAGAAGCTAGCATATGGAAAGTGGAAAGATGAGAACTACCTACCATGGGTTTCTCTGAAGGCAAGGAGATAGTTGCAAATAGTTGTAAAAGATGGATGAAAGTTTCTTTTGAGTCAGGAAAACCATGCCTTTTTGTCTGTAGGATTGTTTCCAATGTTTGATATCTGTACAGAAGTTACTTTTTTCTTAGTATATGGAGGGGCTGTTTCATGCTTGAGGTTTTTTTTTTAAAAGAAGTATTATAGCTCAGTGGCTAAGACACTGAGCTTGTCAGTCAGAAAGGTTGGCAGTTAGGCGGTTCGAATCCCTAGCGCCGTGTAACGGAGTGAGCTCCCATTACTTGTTTCAGCTTCTGCCAACCTAGCAGTTCAAAAGCACGTAAAAATGCAAGTAGAGAAATAGGGACCACTTTGGTGGGAAGGTAACAGCGTTCTGTGCGCCTTTGGCATTTAGTCATGCCGGCCACATGACCATGGAGACGTCTTCGGACAGCGCTGGCTCTTCGGCTTTGAAACGGAGATGAGCACTGCCCCATAGAGTCGGGAACAACCAGCACATACAGTATGTGCGACGGGAACCTTTACCTTACACCTAAGAATGATCAGGCAATTCCTGGAAAAAGAGGTTATCAAGGGCTACTGCTTAGGCTCTGAGAGATGAGATGGTAGATTCAGAACGGGAAGTGTTTCTATTCCAGTTGGTGGGGATTACAAGCAGGATGAAGCTCCAGACTCATTTGCTGCTTTGTGGGCTTTATTTCTAGCACAGATTATAGAGAGAGGGAGATCATCCATTCCTGCCTTTGATTAATTGTAGAGGGAAGAAAGGCTATCTCTGCCTGTCACCCATGCTTTCTTAATTCTTCCTGAACATTTTAATTGTCACTGTTTCTGTTCAGATACTATGAATCCATGGCAGCTATCCTGATTGCTCAGTTCATAGAAATCTGATTTTTAAAATGTCCAAAAAGTTGATCAGTTCCAAACCAATAATGATATGAAGAGGAACAGAAGATAGGAAGAACTTCCTTCCATCTGAGAACCTAGAGTTGCTACTGCTTAGAAGAAATGCTCAATGTCTAACATCCCTGCAGCAAAACTCAGGAGTTTTGAATTCAGGAGCCAGTTTTCCTTATCCTTTCATAAAAAAATAGCACTATACTTCTTGTTAAATTCCCCTTTCAGCTCCTAATGATTCAGGATAGATGCTTGTCTTCCATCACTTCTGGACATCAGAGTCCACGTTGTACTTAAAATACAATAGGTTTTTTAAAAAAAATTATATGTACTTTCTCATTCCCTTTATTATAATATTTGACTAGTGTTACTAATATAAGATCCTTTAAAAACAACACTATACTTTTTTCATAATTGTATTTAAACATTTTTAAAAAATCAGCACAATGTAATAAGGGCACTTTAGGCTGATTCATGTAATTTAAAAAATGAAATAAAGAAGAGATTAGAAATTAGTCAATTTAAAGGAGTTGTAGAAGAATATATCAATGGACATGACAAAATATTCAACATTTAAAATGCTCAAATTAATGCAGGTTACTTAAATTTCTTTTACACCGAATGGAAGGGGCAGAGGTCTCCTTGGCAAGAACCAAGGGTTCTAGGAAGAAAATCCATTCCCATTAGGGAGCTGTAGGCCGGTGTGCTTCCTCAAGGAGATTCAATTTTTTTGTTGTTAGTTGTGAAATTGTGTTCGACCCATCATGACCCCATGGACAACATTCCTCCAGGCCTTCCTGTCCTTTACCATCATCTGGAATCCATTTAAGCTCATGCCTACAGCTTCGGTGACTCCATTCAGCCACCTAATTCTCTGTCATCCCGTTCTTCTTTTGCCCTCAATCTTCCCCAGCATTAGGCTCTTCTCCAGTGAGTCCTTCCTTCTCATTAGGTGGCCAAAATATCTGAGTTTCATCTTCAGGATCTGGCCTTCTAAAAAGCAGTCAGGGTTGATCTCCTCTAGGACTGACCAGTTTGGTCGCCTTGCAGTCCAAGGGACTCGCAGGAGTCTTCTCCAGCACCATAGTTCAAAGACCTCAATTCTTTGGCACTCAGCCTTTCGTATGGTCCAGCTTTCACATTTCATACATTTCTTAAAATACAACATTTAAATGTGTGCAAGAAAAAGGTCTGATTCAGATATTTATTCATTTAGTTTTTGATAGCAACAGCACTTATATACAGCTCCATAGTGCTTTACAGCATTCTCTGAGCAGTTTAAAATGTCAGCATATTATCCTCAATTATCTGGGTGCTCATTTTCCAGAACTTGGAAGGATGGAAGGCTGAGTCAACCTCGAGCCCATCAGGATGGAACTCATGCTGCATTCTAACCACTGCACCACCAGGGCTCTTGATATTCTCAGAGGTATTGTGTTTCAGCCACACTGGGAGTTGTGGACATTGAAGTTCAATACATATTATGTTCTTCAGGTTGCAGAATGATATCAATGGAAATCAAGGCAGGCATTTTTAAAAGGCTTCAAAAGACATCCTACTTAAACTGGTTTAAACAGGCCAAATTTCACTATGCAACTAAGCAGCTCGCTTCCCTACAAACCAATTTAAGGAACTGTTTTGAAATCAATGGGTCAATGCCCTTGGCATGCCTCCCTGATGGATAAGTCTTGCACTATATTTGGATAATTATTGCTTGTAGTACAGAATTAACCATGAATAGATCTCTCAAACAGCTTGTCATCCAAACAAAGAACCAGTTAACAACAATTCATCCATTCCTTTACCGTGAAGTGAGATCCAAAGCAAGTTAAGAATTGAGAGCATTCAGGATCTCCATTTACACCAGTAAAAATGTTTCAGGAGGGGCATGGATAGCAACAATTACAGTGGTCAGCCTTCCCTGATCAAATATATTGGATGATTTCTATTACCTTACAATCAGCATGGCCAACACCCACATTGTGACCATTCAACATTGGGACAGAAGGTGATAACCCAACACTTCTCAAATAATCAGTTTTTAATAACTAATTTAATGTTAGGGTGGGCTCCCAATGGAAGGAAAGAGAAAGAATTTACTCTGGATTTGGCTTTTTTTTTTAAAAGGAAGCAGATTTAGTCTCTATACTGGAAATAGGCAGATTTTTTTCATGTTTTAAATTTCCCACCCTGCCTTTACATCGTTTGTTAGCTTCCTTGCATAGCACACATCGTTGGTTAGCTTCCTTCAAATGAAAAGGAAACATGTAGACTCAATGAATAACTATTGGAGTAAAAGGTGATCTCCCAAGATCCTTCAATATTCTGCCTCCCCCCACTCCCGCCGACATACTTTTGTGGCAATTTAGTCAATGCTTATTTAACAATTCAAAAGGAAGAGCTGCAAGGACAATCCTCATATCACTCATTGCAGTAATCCAAAATACGGATCATTATAATTTGGATACCTCTGCCTAGACTACTGATGGTGAACCAACCTGGTTGATGCCAAAAGCCAACTAAATCTCCAGCAAGGATAAACATTTGTCTGAAATGGTGTAGGATTTCCTGCCTAAGGAGGGGGTTGGACTAGAAGACATTCAAGGTCCCTTCCAACTCCGTTATTCCATTCCACTCCACTCCATTCCACTCCACTCTATTCTACTCTACTCTATTCAGATCTAGTTCACCAACTTGAAAACTCCCCCCCAAAGAGAGAGTATAATCTTTCAAACTCAAGTTAAACACCATTTCCCACTCTAGTCATAGCATACTTTTTTTTTTTTTTAACCTTACCAAGATCATAAAATATTCCTAAAGTCTGCACCAATGTTTTTCAGACGTGGCAACTTTAAGATGTGTTGACTTCAACTCCCAGAATTGCCCAGCCAGAATGAGTGGAAATCAATACATCTTGAAACTGGCAAGTTTGAAAAACACCCCTCTATACTCTGCACTTGTCGGTAACCAACTTCAGAAGTCATCTGCATTAGTCAATCTGATCTGATCAATTGAATAGTATACAAAGTTTGCATAGAGTTCAACTAACGTTTCCCACTGACCACTCTCCATGGGGTTAATTTATGCTTATCGTAGCTGAGGTAGATAAATTTCTGGCTGAAATGGCTTTCACTCCCCACCAGAGGCTCCAGTGGGGGGGGATGGAGAGAAAACATTAACAAAAATGGGTTAGAAATTAGTAGTCCCTCCCCCCACCCACCATCTGTCTGAATTGACATAGGTCCCATGCTGCTTTTATTTTATTTTTCCTTTTGCATTGACCCAAGGGGACTGTCTTGGAACCACTGTTGTTATGTTTGCAGGAAATTAAAAGAAAGATTTTGGCATTGTCCTGTCTCTAATAGATGGATTCATACTGTTGTTTGGGCTGTAGTAACTTAGTCATCATGGATTGTAAACCTTACTTTGGGGTTTAGGTTTTGTACAAATCCCATTGTTTTTTTTTCCAATGGCCTAACACAAGGAATAAAACCACCTGTCTGATGTAGCACAGAAACATCCCATTCAATATTCTTAAATTATATTGTTAATTGTAATTAGAACTGGATTCATTTAGGTAGGGTGCAAGCTTCCCAGAGGATTTGTGTATCAAGTGGCATGTAATATAAAAAATGGGATGCTATCTCTCTCCTAATTGTTTTTTTTAAAGTCTTCTTAATGGACCTGAAGAGTGTTTTCTGCAACAAGCAGTATCAAATTTCTGATCAAAGATATCCACAGAAGTTTGGATTTCTTTGCAGCTGGCCAGATTCAGGATGCTGAATTCCTCTCTGGCTCTTTCTTTTTTGTCTTTGTAGGTTTCCTCTTTCTTTCTTTCTTTCTTTCTTTCTTTCTTTCTTTCTTTCTTTCTTTCTTTCTTTCTTTCTTTCTTTTTCTTTCTTTCTTTCTTTCTCTTTCTTTCCTTCCTTCCTTCCTTCCTTCCTTCCTTCCTTCCTTCCTTCCTTCCTTCCTTATCTGCCTCTGGCTGACAAAAGCAAGCTGCTGAGAAAAGGAGGAATGAGGTGGAAGCCGGAGTGAGGGTAGCATTGGGGCAGCATTTTCCTCTTAGCAAAGGCTGTGTGTGCTTTTGTGTGTGTGTGTGTGTGTGTGTGTGTGTGTGTGTGTGTGTAGGGGTGCAAAGAAATGGCTTGCCACGATCCTCTGCTGCCAAGGGCTATGACTCTGGGATAGGTCTGGCTGGGAGCCATTGCAAAAAAATAGGAGAAAATGCCTGATTCTGTCAGCACAAATGCTCCTTTTGGCCGGCTGCAACATTTTCCATGACACCATCCGCTCTGGCGGAGGGCGCAGGCCCTCCCGTCTGCACACAGTGGGTGAGGGGTGGAAAAAGCAAGGATGACAGATTTGACCTGACAAGTCTGAATGTTCAGATGGAGAAGCTGCTTTGCCTTTGTAGATGCATCTGGGGGTGGGGGGAGCCAGGGCATAAAAGGAGAGAGGCAGAGTGCAAGAGGCAACGTTTCAATGACTCTTCCGCTGAGAACCTGCTCTGGGGTGCCAAAGGTCCCCGGGTAAATACCAAGTATCTTCATTCCAGGATTATACCTTGAAGCAGGTTAGAGCCTGTTTCACTTAGAGCCTCCAGAAAGAGCAGGCTAACCTCTACTGGATGCACAAATGCCCTGATTCAGTTAAAAAAAAAAAAACAGTTTGCCTTGACTGATTAGAAACATGGAATCAGGAAGGTCAATCAACAGAGAGATACAGGAGCAAAAGCCACTTGTGAAGATGCTCCACTGCTTTGCCTGCAGATGTGGGAAACTTTGAGATCTGTCCTATAATTCTCGCAGCTATGCATCGGCTATTAGGGATGCGGTGGCTCAGTGGCTAAGATGCTGATCTTGTTGATCAGAAAGATCGGCAGTTCAGCGGTTTGAATTCCTAGGGCTGCATAATTGAGTGAGCTCCTGTTACTTGTCCCAGCTTCTGCCAACCCCAGATTCACTGTTGTCCCCATGAGGGTTACCAATATGATGCTACAGATCACCTAGGGTACAAAAAATAAAACCATGGGCCATCTGTTGGATGTTGTTCCAGATTTCTATTTCATTTGTGTTCCTATCACACCAAGTAATACTGCTGAAATTTGACAGCAGAAATACAGCAGTGCACTTCTTTGCTCAAAAGAAAAGACCAAATTATTCTTGCCTTTTAAGATGACCTCAGCCCAGTCAAAAAAAGAAACTGCTTTGCCTTTGATAATATCATTGTGTTACCAAATTCCTTGGAGCCCTTCGGAACAAACAAACAAAAAAGCAAATAAGTTTTTCTACTCCTATAGTTCTTAAGTAATGCAACATAATCAGGGAGCATCAACCAGATCTTATCAATGTCTATCATTAACCATAGTGAACTAGCATTTGCCATGTAAAACCCCAGACTTAACAATTATTGATAAGAAAAAAGTGAATATTGTAATACCAGGAGACCGCAGAACAGAAGAGAAAGAAATTGAGAGAAGTCACAAAATATAAAGACCCACAAATAGCACAACTGTAGCAAAAGAAGACAAAAACAATACTAATAGGCATCTTGAGTGAAATGCCAAAACATCTCAAACACCCTCAGCATCCGCAAAATCAGTCAATTTCTAAAGGCAACTTAATTTGGAACAGTTTATATCCTATATTTAATATAGTATATTATAATTATTTTTAATTATAATATACTATATTAAATATTATAATTTAATATAATAAATTATAATTTAAAATAAATAAATTAAATATACTATTTAATATAGTATATTATTAATTATAATATACTATATTAAATATAGTATATTATTAAACAACATTTGCCTATCTCCCAGTGCCTGGAAAGGATTCAATAGGTGGACAAAGATGGCAAATCTACTCTAAACAACTGGCTGATTGCGCAACCAACCATAATAATAATAATAATAATAATAATAATAATAATAATAATAATAATAATAATAATAATAATAATAATAATAATATATTAAATGTACATGCTGCCAAATTTTGGGCAGTTCACCAATCATGGTTTATATATTATGGGTTCCATTGAAAATTTTTATTTATGACTTAGAAAGTAGGGGAACTTTGCTAATTCTGGTTTATTAAATTGTGTTTAAGCAAAAGGCGGTTTAAGGTACAATGTGTGAAAATCATTGATCCTTCACTTCAGGGCTTGGCAATGTCAAGTCTTCGGCAAATTAACTGGGTTTTATAGGGTTTCCTAGAAAGGAACATAGAATAAACTTGCTACTGGATTTTTGCTAGGCCAAGAGAAGAGGCAGAAGAAGGTTTCTGGCCATTTGCGGACAATGCTAAACTAATTGTTTTTAAACACTGCATACGTGTAACTTAAATATCACCTTGAAGTTGTTCTTATTCTAGGAAGTTTCTATGGCACTTTTTGTTTTGCGAAAGATAATTAGAAAACAAAGAGGCCCTTGTCTGGACATCATTTCCCTAGAGTCTAAATTTAAAAAAAACCCCACCATTTGATCTTTTTTGGCAGCTGAGTGACCATTGCACAGTTCACAGAAATCATCTTCCTTCAATCTCAAGGATCTCACCAAGCTTTAGATTAGTGCCTTGAGTCTTGCAAAGGATGATGTTTGTATTAGAGAGACAGAAAGCTGGCAGTAGATGTTCATTTTCTCTGAAAATTAATGTGCTGATCCACCATCTGGAATCTGAGCACCATCAGGATAGGGGGCCCAGAGGGGAATAGCTGCCTCCAGGCCTCCTGACAATACATTAACCCCCTCCCCGCAAAACCCTCACCTCATTTCACCTTAACTAACATGTTGGGCAAACATCATCTATGAATACAAGTCTGTGACTTAAGACAACATGGGGTCCTGCCACTAAACCTTTTGGCCTTCTCAGCTCATCTTCTTTTCTGCTAATTTTCATTATGTAAGTTTATGTAGTTCCAAAATGGAATTAAATGCAAGAGGGTGGTAGAAATCAATATATGAACCATTTTACAATGGTTTCACGCACATCTAAAACATATGAGCCGAGTTGGCGCAGTGGTTAAATGCAGCACTGCAGGATACTTCAGCTGACTGCAGTTCTGCAGTTCGGCTGTTCAAATCTCACCGGCTCAGGGTTGACTTAGCCTTCCATCGTTCCGAGGTGGGTAAAATGAGGACCCGGATTGTTGGGGGCAATATGCTGACTCTGTAAACCGCTTAGAGAGGGCTGAAAGCCCTATGAAGCGGAATATAAGTCTAACTGCTATTGCTATGAAGAACGTTGCAGGAACTGGGTATGTCTAGTTTAATAGAAAGAAGGACTAGGGGAGAAATGATAGCAGTGTTCCAATATCTCAGGGGTTGCCACAAAGAAGAGGGAGTCAAACTATTCTCCAGGGCACCTGAGGGTAGAACAAGAAGCAATGGGTGGAAACTAATCAAGGAGAGAAGGAACTTAGAACTGAGGAGAAATTTCGTGACAGTTAGAACAATTAATCAGTGGAACAGCTTGCCTCCAGAAGTTGTGAATGCCCCAACATTGGAAGTCTTTAAGAAGATGTTGGATAACCATTTGTTTGAAACGGTATAGGGTTTCCTGCCTAGGCAGGAGGTTGGACTAGAAGACCTCCAAGGTCCCTTCCAACTCTGCTATTGTATTATATCTTGATGTGATCACACACATTTTATCTCTCCCCAGTGTTGTCCTTATGCGTGGACCAAAAAGCCACAGCAGTGTAGTACGTGTAAAAAAGAGGCAGTGTTTCAGTCACACCATTGTGATCACTATATTGATATTTTGGAAGGATATCCCTGACTCTCATCCCCTCACATGTAGCAAATGACCCGTTTCATAAGATACGCAAATGGACTTGAGTTCAGAAACGTTGACGCGGCCTGTTCCAGAGCTGCAGTCAAGGTTTTAAGATGTGTGAGCTTCCATTTCCAGAATTCTGTAACCAGAATTTTGACTGAGGAATTCTGGGAGTTGAAGTCCACACATATAAAAGCTGTCAGGTTGAAAAAACACTGTTCTGCAGAATTCTGGTAAAGAGGATACATTTAATATCCTCTGGCTGGGCAAGGATGTAAAACTTCACTGAGATTATGTCAAATGGGCGAGTGAGGATTTTCCTTGGAGTGTGGGATGGTTTTAAGTTGTGGGTTTTAACTTTGGGTTTTTAATGTCGTATGCCACCCAGAGCAGTGGGGGGGATTAAAAAAAATACTGTCAGTTCTGTGGGCATGGCTTTGTGGGGCGTGGTATGGCTTTGTGGGCGTGGCAGGGGAAGGATACTGCAAAATCCCTATTCCCTCCCCACTCCTAGGAAAAGATTACTGCAAAATCCCCATTCCCTCCTGACCCCTCTAACCTGCTTTCCAGCTCCATTATCCTGTTCAGGCCAACAAAAGAAGATCAGCTGGGAGGCAGCGGGGGCGGGGCCAGCCTATTTGCCGGTTCTCCAAACTACTCAAAATTTCCGCTATCAATTCTCCAGAACCTGTCAGAACTGGCTGAATACCACCTCTGATCCAGAGGTGTGAATTGGGTGGCTATAGAAATTTGTTAAATAAATATATAAGGGCTTATACTACAATGTTTACAAAAACCCTTTTGTTTTTAATTTTTGACAATTGAGTTCCAGGAAGGTCACAGGAGTATTCAGATGGTGTCTGTGGGCCTGAGATCAGAACCTTTGTTTCATATGCTGCTCCTCTCAGTTAAAAGAGAATAGAATAGGACAGAATTCTTTATTGGCAAGTGTGATTGGACACAAAAGGAATTTGTCTTCGGTGCATAAGCTCTCAGTGTACATAAAAAATGCATTCATCAAGAATCATAAGATACAACAGTGATAGTTGTAGGATACTAAATAAGCAAGCAAATCATAGCAGGAAACTAAATAAAACAATATACAGTAAATCGTAAAGATGCAAGCAACAAGGTTATAGTCATAAGTAGGATGAGATAAGTAATAGGAAGGATGACAAGAATAATAGTAATACAGTCTTAGTAAATAGTTTGATAGCGTTGTGGGAATTAGTTGTTTAGCAGAGTGATGGCTTGTGGGGAAAAACTGTTGTTGTGTCTAGTTGTTCTGGTATGCAATGCTGTCATTTTGAGGGTAGAAATTGAAACAATTTATGTCCAAGATGTGAGGGGTCTGTAGATATTTTCACAGCACTCTTTTTGATTCATGCAGTATACAGGTCCTCAATGGAAGGCAGGCTGGTAGCAATTGTTTTTTTCTGCAGTTCTAAATATCCATTGAAATCTGTGTCTGTGTTGTTGGATTGCAGAGCCAAATCAGACAGTTATAGAGGTACAGATGACAGACTCAATAATTCCTTTGTAGAACTGAATCAGCAGCTCTTTGGGTAGTTTGGACTTTCTGAGTTGGTGCCTAAAGAAGATTATTTGTTGTGCTTTTTGATGACGTTTTTGATGTTAGGTTTTTATTTTAAGACTTGAGTAAAATTTGTACTAATTACAAATTCAGTTCCCTAAACTGTACAATCTGTACATTATATTAAAAATGAGAAGCTATTGCTGTCCCCTAACAAATAATACAGAAGAAGATCACAAAAATAAGCAAGGTTTTTGGACGAAGCTCGCCAAAATATAAATCATGGTTACAGGCAACTCACCAGGATCCTCTTTATGGTTTTCCCCAAGCCTCAATGGATAGAAATAAAAAGGTGAGATACTGTTTTTATTTTTGGGGAGGTGGAGGGTGGGTGCTTAAAGTTTTGTAGAAGTTTAAAACACCACTTGAATGCCTTAAATCTCCTGAACATTTCCATGGGCAGCCATAGGGAGGTGTTAAAAAATCATTTCCAATATTACATTTACATTTTTGAAGAAAAGCTGATTAATTATAATCATCCAAATCTGTAAATATTGATAGAAAATCCCTGCCTTTTTTTTTGTCCCAAGGTGCTTTTTCAGGTGGCAACTGGACTTTCTTGTTTTTTCTTTGAAAACGTTTCACTTCTCATCCAAGAAGCTACTTCAGCTCTGTCAGGATAGTGGGGAATGGAAGGATTTATATTCTTTTCAGATAGCTGGTCATTTGCATCCTTTTAGAGGGTCGTTAAACAATTGGAGGTTTATCTGTGTCCTTAGGGTCACCTGAGCAGTGCTCTTGGTTCCTGTACATATATTTTCTTCTCTGTAAATCCATTCCTACTCCCACATCATTCAAAGGGTGTTCATCCCAAATTGTACAACTAAAACGTCTGTAGAGATTCTCAGTCATCCAGATTATGGTTGTCCCAAAAGTGCTTTTTCAAGAGGCAACTGGACTTTCAATAGGCAAATGGACTTTCTGGTACCTTGGAAAAGCACCTTTGGACAATAGATGGTCTTGTGGCTAGATTTAATAGTATGTTAAAGATCGAGCTTACTTCTGTATTAATTCTTTATGGATACATTTTTAGTTTCTACAAATGACACTCATTTAATTGTTATTCTGTATACGCCTTTCTGATTCTATTAGCACTGTTATGTTTTTTGGGTGTACTTCTGCTTATTTAATTTTTTGTAATAAATAAACAAAATGGGAAGATGATAGCCAAAAATTTCTGACTGAAGCCACAATGGCAGCTCAATTATGGCAGCTATTTTCACTTTTCTCTGCCTCCCTGGAGTGCCCCTGAATTCTTCTAAAACAGATATATATATATATATGGCTGAATGTACAGGTTGACTTCAATTTACAACTGAAATTGAGCTCAACATTTCCATTGCTAAGCAAGGAAGTTGTTATGAGAGCTGTAACTGTTTTACAACTTTTTTTGCCATGGTGGTTAAGTGAATCATGTAGTCGTTAAGCAAATCTGGCTTTTCCTATTGACTTTGCTTATCAGAAGCTCCCTAGGAAGGTTACATAGGATAGGATGCTACAATCTTTGTAAATACATGCCAGTTGTGAAGCAAGCTTGAGTGTGTGACTGTGGAATGCTGCAATGGTCGTAAGTGGGAGAACTGGTCATAAGTCACTTTTTTCAGTGCCATTGTAACTTTGAAAGGTCATTAAACAAATGGTTGTAATACAAGAACTATCTGTATGTCTATAAAACCTAGAGTGGTTCTTGAATCAACTGTTTCGGAGATCTTTCAAGACCTGCATAGATAGGATTTAATTAATCTCTCTCAGTACTGTGATCCAGATATCTGGGATCACTGGAGTGTCTTCTTTCTGCCATTGATCAGGTCTCAGCAATAAGATAGACCATAACCTACTACTAGATAAAGTAGAAAAATGTGGGTTAGAGTCCCCCTTCGGGGGAAAAGGGCGGCATATAAATAAAATAAACTTAACTTAACTTAACTAGACAGCATCACCACAGGATGGATTTGTAACTGGCTGACCAACCACACTCAACGTGTAGTCCTCAATGGAACTGCATCTACATGGAGGGAAGTATGCAGTGGAGAACCCCAAGGCTCTGTTTTAAGCCCAACGTCATGAAGGCTCTTCAACATCTTCATCAATGATCTGGATGAGGGGATAAATGGGGAACTCATCAAATTTGCAGACAACACCAAGCTGGCAGGAATAGCCAACACTCTAGAAGGCAGGCTTAATATACATAAGGATCTTGACAAACTTGAACATTAGGCAATATCTAATAAAATGAAATTCAATGGTGACAAGAGTAAGGTTCTACATTTAGGCAAGAAAAACAAAATGCACAGGTACAGTACAGGTGGTACCTTCCTCAATAGTAGTAACTGTGAGAGGGATCTTGGAATCCAAGTGGACAACCATTTAAATATGAGCCAGCAGTGTGCAGCAGCTGCCAAAAAAGCCAACACAGTTCTAGGCTGCATAAATAGAGGGATAGAATCAAGGTCACGTAAAGTGTTAATACCACTTTATAATGCCTTGGTAAGGCCACACTTGGAATACTGCATTCAGTTTTGGTTGCCACGATATAGAAAAGATGTGGAGACTCTAGAAAAAGTGTAGAGAAGAGCAACAAAGTTGATTAGGGGACTGGAGACTAAAACATATGAAGAACGGTTGCAGGAACTGGGTATGTCTAGTTTAATGAAAAGAAGGACTAGGGGAGACATGATAGCAGTGTTCCAATATTTCAGGGGTTGCCATAAAGAAGAGGGAGTCAAACTATTCTCCAAGGCACCTGAGGGTAGAACAAGAAGCAATGGGTGGAAACTAATCAAGGAGAGAAACAACTTAGAACTGAGGAGAAATTTTCTGACAGTTAGAACAATTAATCAGTGGAACAGCTTGTCTCCAGAAGTTGTGAAAGCCCCAACACTGGAAGTCTTTAAGAAGATGTTGGATAGCCATTTGTCTGAAATGGTATAAGGTTCCCTGCCTAGGCAGGGGGTTGGACTAGAAGACCTCCAAGGTCCCTTCCAACTCTGCTATTGTATTGTATTGTAACAAGAAGGACTTAAGATCCACGTGGGATTCAGCCAGTTCGCACCACTTCAGGAGAACCGATTGCTAACTTTCTGAGCAGTTTGGTGAACTGGTTGTTGGAAGAAATCATTAGGCCAGAAAACCGGTTGTTAAATTATTTGAATCCCACCACTGGATCCTGGTCTTAATTTATGGATAGGACAATCATGAGCAGAAATACAAGCCACCTCACTGTTCTTCAATCTTGTCTTCTTGAAGATGTGTGGACTTCAACTCGCAGAATTCCCCAGCCACATCTTCAGGTTAAAAAACACCAAGATAGATAGCTTATCAAAGCCATGTTAAGAATAATTTCAAGAAGACGGAAGAGGACAGAGGGAGATTTGAAAATTATAACTGTGAACAGTTACGGTTAAAGAGTTAATGTAACTCTTAAATCAGCAGCATTTTTTTTTCCAGCCTGAAAAAGAGACAGGATGATTTAATGGCTAGCCGAGAGGTTCTGTGCTTCACATGAAGTCCAAAAAAGATGTTATTTTGCATGACTTTCGAAATATGCATAGCCTTACTATCAACAATTAATCTAGATGTCCCAAGATAGTGTACCCCTTAATTCCAATCGCTGGGGAGGGACTAAACAACAAGAATGTTTCTGCCAAGTTCTGGTTCCCCTCAATTCCCTTTCCAGAGCTGAGAGAAGCTGTGCTTTTCAGACATTGGTGAGTTTATAGAGGCTTGTGGGAACAAACATCCCCATGGACTCTCCACTATCTTCTGCCTATTAGTTCTTTTATTCCTGAAAAAATCAAAAGTTGGCATGCTTCAAAGCAAAGCCCCCATCTTCAGAGGTTTTTTTTTAATTCCAGGAATCTCTCTTCTCTTAGCTCTTAAGCCCCACTGGCATTCTGGAATAAAAATGAATATGATGAACTGCTTTTTGAAATATGCTTACTTTTACAGAAAAAAAAGGGAAACCAAATAGAGAACGTCCTGGGGATTTTAGGGGTGGGAGAGAATGGAAGACACAAGCAAGGCAGTAGCTACATTTGGGAAGAACCGAGTATTTCCCATACATCTGCTATCTTGTGGAGCCCCTTATGAAGAAAATGTTTGCATTCCCCATGGCAGAATCCTTGATTAATTTGGAATTAGAAACACAGCATCTGTGCTCCCTCAATACCAGGTCAGTCAACTGCGTGTACCCAACATGATAAATTGGGTTGGTATTCACCTTAATTTTCTTGTGGTTTTGATTGTCTTATAGCTGAGGGTGCAATGCAGGTTAATTCATGGATCAGATGAATAGAATAGAATAGAATAGAATAGAAGAGAAGAGAAGAGAAGAGAAGAGAAGAGAAGAGAAGAGAAGAGAATTCTTTATTGGCCAAGTGTGATTAGACACACAAGGAATTTGTCTTTGGTGCATATGCTCTCTCAGTGTACATTAAGAAAAATAAAATGGAATACATTCATCAAGAATCATAAGATACAACACTTAGTGATAGTCATAGGTTACTAATAAGCAATCAAATTATACTAGGAAACAAATAAAACAATATATATTGTAAAGATACAATCAACATGGTTATAGTCACAAGTGGAAAGAGATAGGAACTAGGAAGGGAGAGAAGAAGAATAGTAATACAGTCTTAGTAGATAATTTGACAGTGTTGTGGGGATTAGTTGTTTAGCAGAGTGATGGCATTAAGTGTGTTTTGTGTTGTGTTAAGTGTGTTAAGTGTTAAGTGTGTTGTGTGAACAGAGATTCTTCTTAGTCTCTGAAACGCCTTTTGCAGCCAGATAACTGAACCCCTACTCACATGAAATGCACCCCTTGAATTCCTGGTCCTTTGTAGAAGCTGCTCCCCCTCCCCTCCCCAAATACCAGCTTGGCATTCTGTAGTGCTTTTGGCACAACAGCTTGTTTTTAGTTTTCTCCATGTCTCCTTAATCCAAAAGAGATATATTTTGTAGCTGATGTTGGAGTGGGATCAGCTGATGGCGTCATGCTGAATGATGTTTGAGAATCCACTGGCCTTACATTTTTAACATCCCCCCCCCAAAAAAAAGCAGTACCACCACGTTTATTTTCCACTGGTTCCAGTCTCCAACTGTCACCCTTCATTAACATTTTTTGAAATGAGCTGCGTGCTCTGAAAGTGGCACTGAAAAATCACACAATGCAGAGAAAACAAAATAGAGCATCTGGTATTAATGAGGAATTAGTGGAGGACAGGGGTTATGAGTTAAAAGGCACCCAACCAGGCAGATTCCAGCTACAGAGGATTCAGCACAGAGAAGTAGCCTGCAGTCATGCTGGTTTTCTGCTTGGGCAAACATTGGTAGATGTTAATAGCTGCATTGGGATGGGCTTCTGGCCATGAAAATCAATATGTCTTAGTGGCCGGTGTTCTCTTCTGTAAAAATGGAAGCAGCTAAGTTAAGGGTGGCCAATGGGCATCTAAAAGACAGCTGGCTGGTTTCTTTGTATTTGGGGATTGTTGATATGTGACAGCAACTTTTTTATCTTGCAAGCAGACATGGTCAACTGTCACAAACATGCCATGGGAGTGAATATTTCATAGCAGCCATTCTGAGAAATCCAGCAGTTGAGTAATTTCTTGAGCGTTTGGCTCAAAGAAAGGTGCTTTAGAAATTGGAGGATATCATATCACACTTAGTAATTTTCTTGGCCATATCTATTCTTGGTCTTAGTTGCCTATCTTTTGCATAGTATTTGCCACTGGCAAATCACAAAGGTGCCAAATTTGTATTTTTTTGGTCCCTCAATTTTTCTTCATCCCTCTGTTGGGCCTGAAGCAATGGAAGGAACTTCCCTGATTGGTTCTTGCTAATAATATGAGACAAAATCAATGTTAAGCAGGAGGAAGGAGTTGTTTAAACAATAGGCAATCAGCTAATGGAATTCACTGCTGCAATAAAACTACATCTTAGAGGGGAAAAAGAACTAAATGCTCCATCGATCTATCAGTTAATCCCTAAGAGATTTCAAAATGGATGACTTTGCCTGCACCAGTCTTCCAATGTGAAATGAGAAAGTCCCTGATTGAGAAGGGGGTGCAATTAAATGGGCAGTTGGCAAGCAGATGCAACTTCATTCCCTGGTCAGATTTTGGTCAGAGGCATAGATCTGGATAATATCATCTGATAGGTGGATAAATAACCTCCACCAATCAGAATATGCCACATCTGATGATTGGCATCCTTTCCTGTGTTTTTCTGTTTCCTGTCCTTTTTAAGGACAGCCTTAATAATAGGACTGTACCACTACTCAAAAGTTTGGGTCTCACTTCCTTGCTGAGAAGCAGCATTTGTGCTCTTAGTAGAGGAGAGTCCCTGCTCAATTTCTGTCATTTTCCTACTCCCTGTTGTAGCCGAATGCTCTCTTGATAGGATGAACTTCAGCCCACATGATCTTGGTGTCCTTGTATCAATGGCTTTGAAGGGACACAGATGAAAACACAAAGGAGTGGTTTGTTTATTTAGTTTTCTATAATTTGTGTGAAGAGATGAAAAGACCTTGATGGTCAGAAGCAGAAATAGGACAGTGCAATCAGTATTTGGATGACAGATGAGCAATGCCTGGCTGGCATGATTGTGTGCTTGGTTATTGGATAAAAATGACTAACGGTGATGAATTGGTGGGTTCTCCACAGGTAAATATGCCATGCTGTTTTATCAGTTCTATTTCTAGAAAGCTTTCAAAAGGTCAGAAAAAGCTGGAACAATATGAAGCCAGCTTCAGTCAGAACCATACAGGTTTGGGGACAGGAAGGCTGGTCATCTAGAAGTTCCCTTGGAATATATTACATACCATAGTAGTAAGATTATGTTGCTACTTCCAACAAACAAATGGAAAAGAATGACCTTTATTGCCCATTTTCTATTACCTACGGTAACTTTAACTTTTCCAATATACCCTCTAAAAATAAAGTAGCATGCTATTATTGGAATACTTAATAATTAGTAATAAAATTGATATTATTAAATTTTAATTTTATTTAATTAATATTAAAATAAACTGTTGTCTTCCTGTCATCAATCACTCCCAATTTCTGAGCAACAAATCCCAATTAAGGGAAGTTTTGAATGAATGAATTTAATGAGTAAGCCTTTTGGAGTTTTTAAAAATATTCATTCATTCATTCATTCATTCATTCATTCATTCAAAACTTCCCTTAAATGGGCTTTGTTGCTCAGAAATTGGGAATGATTAGAGAGAGGAAGACAATGTTTAAACATGTTTATTTTATTAATATTTTATTATTGATTATCTCAATAATAGTATGCTACTGTATTTAGAGGGTACTTTGGGGAAAAAAATTGATCAACCACAGATAGCAAGTTACCATTTAACCACGGGACCACTATGGAAAATGTCCCTTTTATGTTTAACCAAATTGTTTGCCTACAAAAGTGCACAACAGAAAAAGTCATTTGTTCCTGATTTTAACGTGCAAGAAAGTTGACACAATGAAGGCTTGCCTTTATTAAAACCATTAAAGACAGGCTCTTTGAATTAGTATGCCCAATCAATAACCAACGCAATACATTCTTTTCCAGCTGAGATTTTTAAATGCCTCAAAACCAGAAAGAATAAGATTTGACCTCAGGTAATTCTAGAGGGGTTCCTCTGTAAATCTCAATTCAATTTTATATTTAGAACATATTTTGCATAGGTTTGTTGTCATATAAATAAATAAAAAATAATAAATGAATGAATGAATGAATGAATGAATGAATAATGAATGAATGAATGAATGAATGAATGAATGAATGAATAATGAATGATCTCCTTCTTTCAGTGGCAAGAGCCCAGGAGGTGGACTGGCATGCTGGTAACAGCTGCTTTTTCTCAGCTGTTTGTTCTTTGGTTGTGATGATGCCCAAATTATTGTCTGTGTACTTTCTAGCTCTGCATTTAAGGGCAGTTTTTGAATTACGATGCGAAATTAGTTCTCTCTCCTTTCAGCACATCTATCCTTGGGATTCAAAAAACTCTGATAGGTAGCTTTAGTTGGTATATCTACTATATATTTTCCTTGTCAACAAACCATTGTTGAAGTAAAATGATGTTGGTTTCCAGCTTGATTTCATCTCTAAAAAAAATTAGTATCCTTACTGCTGCAGCGGTGCAGTGGTTAGAGAGCAGTACTGCAGGCTAATTCTGCTGATCACTGGATGCCAGCAGTTTGGCAGATCGTATCTTACCAGGCTCAAGGCTGACTCAGCCTTCCAGATTTCCGAGGTCAGTAAAATGAGGACCCAGATTGTTGGAGGCAACATCTTGCTTTTCCTTGGAACTCATTCTTACTTCCATGGCCATTGTTTCTCCTTCCCAATCCCATATGTTATAGGTTGGGCTATAAACTCCCTGATATAGTGTTAGTGATGGGAAGGAAGGAAGGAAGGAAGGAAGGAAGGAAGGAAGGAAGGAAGGAAGGAAGGAAGGAAGGAAAGAAGGAAGGAAGGCAGGCTGGCTGGCTCTCGGTGTAATCCAATAAAATGGCTTTTTTCCATTCTTGGGTATTGAACTTTAAAGAGTGGGTGCTGAGATGAGACATAAAATACTGGGAAGGGAGGGGGGTTGTGAGAAACCAAACCTTTTTATGGCCAAAGGAACTGCAGTGCAGTACTACATATCCACAGACAAGCTAACAGAAAGGAAACCTTCATTTCTAGAGTTGACAGTACCCATGATAAAGCAAGAAGCCCTGGGTGAACTTCAATGGCTAACATGCCTGGTTTTGATGAGTGTGAGGCACTTTAGAAAGAAGGAAGTTTCTGTTCCAGCTAAAACTTATTTATTTACAAGATTTGGGGGAGAGGGGTGAACAAAGGGGAAGATGGAGGCTATGCTTTTCTTGGCCAGCTAAGAAACTTTGTCGCATTCTTAATCACTTCCAAGTAGTCATCTTTGGTCTCCTCCTTCCAAAGCCCCTTAGTTCAAAGAATAACAGCCGTTGTCAGTTGGAGGCAGATCAGGTTCCTAGACAGCTGGACACAGCTGCTTTCTATGATTTGGTTTTACTCCCAAATTCCTGGATGAAATTGCAACCCCTACACCATCACAAACCATACTATTCCATGGTTGTTGGCTAGCCAACATTTTCCTCTTCCAAAAATAAGATCAAGGAAAAATGAGTTATTAGCACTGAATTGTTAAAGGAAATACCAATGCTGGAGTGTACAGAGGACAAAAGAGAGAGAGAGAGAGAGGGAGGGAGGGAGAGAGAGAGAGAGACGGTGTGTACCCTGGTTATACATTATGTTGATAGTCCTAATTTTCAATGTCATAAGGTTAAGTAGGCTGTTTTCTGTTTCAACACAAAATAATAACTTGATTTAGATAGATCATCATCAAAAATTATGGAAAAGTGCTAGACTACCAATATATCATAGCAATCTAAGTCTGCGGTTGACCAGTGAAGAACCATAAAGTCTATAAATTATGGCAAAACAAAGTGATTCTACACAGCTGTATCATTTGGATCATCCTCTGTTACCCATTTGGTTGCCAACTAATACAGTTGGATTCACTGAATGTGCAAATCAAATTATTAATAACCGTAGTTATTTTCTGAAAATAAAACAGCTAGAAACTCGTATAGAGTAAATACAAGGGTTGTAAAAGCATGTGATATAAATAGAATATAGAAATAAACTGTCCAATAGAAATGTGGTTGCATTATCATGTTCCATCATTTGAAGGAACAAGGCATACAGAATAAATTAGCATGTTTTTATTGCTGGTATAAATATCGTAACCATTGTTATATAATGTTGTAGTTCAAAGGCCGTGGTGTATTTCACTTTTTTTTTTTTTTGAGTAAGTATGTCTTGCTGGCTTGGTTTTTGTTGACTTGTACACTTACTTGTCCAGACAAGACATGGGCATAGAGAGATAACCAGAAAGGTCCATTTTGATACCAAACTAGAACAAATTGGGGTGGCAGGAAGAATGTAATGCTGAAACATGGAAGACCAAATGCAAATCCTGCCACAGCTATGGCTACTGTTTTTCTAAGTGTTATTGAGCACATCTTGTAGGAGATGACCAGGCTGAACTCGAGGAAGGGCTCAAATGCATCATTATTCTCCAGTCCCTTCACTCCAGAGATGGTATTCAGCCGGTTCGGATAGGTTCTGACAAACCAGTAGCGGAAATTTTATCTGGTTCACTGAACTGCCAAATACCACCTCTGGATGGCCCTGCCCAGGCCCGCTCACCCACTCGCTGCTCGCTGCCACTCTTCCTACTCGCCCACTCTCCCTACCCATCTGCTCACCACTCACTCCTGCTGTGTCAGAGGGGACAGCATCGCAGCGGAGTTGCTCAGAAGGCAGCCAGACTGCAATGTCTCTTTCAGGTACTTTGAGGCGGTGAGGAGAGGGGGACCATAAAGGGACAGGCTTCAGGAGCTATCTTTTCTGCTTGGGCGTGGCTTGGTTGGTGTGGCTTGGTGGTGGGGGTCATGTGACTGAGTGGGAATCACTCACGTCAAGTTGGCCACATTCACTCAGCCACATGACAGCATGTGAAAAGCATAAATGTGAAATAAATCTTTGTATTCATTTGAACTGCCTGGACTTCCTGATTTTCCTGTGCTTGACACATCTATATTTTTAAAAGTAATTTATCTTATAGGATTATTGAGAGAATAGCTTTTCTTAAAAGCTGCTTAACAGAAGATTAGGAGTCAGTCCACAAACAGACAGTAGGGTTTCTTTATATATTCGATTGATTAGCAGGTTATTGATTTCCCCAAATTTGGGGAAAGCCTTCTTCTCAAACTTTGCAGCTGTTGTGACCAAGCCTCTAGAGACAATCCTCCAAATCCTGGAATTTTGGGGTAGATGGGTCATGGTTACTCCAAAATAGAGGTGATATTCAGCAGGTTCAGACCAATTCTGGAGAACCGGTAGCGGAAATTTTGAGTAGTTCGGAAAACTGATAAATACCACCTCTGGCTGGCCCCGCCCCTATCCTCTGTCTCCAGAATCCCAGCTGATCAGGAGGGAATGGGGATTTTGCAGTAACCTTCCCCTGGAGTGGGAGAGGGAATGGAGATTTTACAATATCTTTACCCTGCCACACCCACCAAGCCATGCCACACCTACCAAGCCACACCCACAGAACTGGTAGCAAAAGGTTTTGAATCCCACCACTGCTCCAAAGGTGCAATAAATTGGTGGATCTGAAATGAGTGTGAAAAAGACTTCAAAGTTCGGCCCTCCAGCTCTCTTCCATTCCAACAATTGGACGCTAGAGAACAAGCTGAAACTACTGTACTGGCCTCACTGCTGTGTAGCAGAGACCCTTCATCAGTTGCCTGATAGGCTTTTGTTGGGCTTTCTAGCTTATGGCCCAAGGGAAATTCAGTCTGCTTTCTCTTGATGATAGATCTGAAGCATCTCAGAAGTTCAGAACTAAGTGCAGGGCCTCTCACAGATCTGAGTAGATACAATACTCAAAATGGACTATGATCGACACAAAATAAAGTGGGATGATTATTTCCCATGATTTAGAAAATACATTTCTACCGATACAGCTGAAAATTTCAGTCATGTAACACTGCTAAACCCCTGTCTAGTTAGTAATCAATTGCTCTTCCAGATTCTTTCTCACAAGGACTGCAGCCAAACCAAATACACTCATTTTATATCTAGGCATTTGAGTTCTTTTTCCTTAAGTGAAACACTTTGTGTGTGTCTCTGTTAAATATCATTCTGCTGTATTCAGCCAAATTTTCTCAGCCAGTACTTCTCAAACTTTGCAGAAATGCTACTCCTAAATGAATTTGGGTGACCTCCCATGAGAAAAACTAATAATTTCATTGGGGTTAAATTTGGGCAAGCAATAAATATATTGTTTGATTTCCATAATTAAATATACAGATTAAATTACAGGATTTTGTTATTATTGCTCGCTGAAATTTGTGGAGGCAAGATGAGGACTAAAACTCAAAGGAAGTCCAAACTCTGGTGCTATTTTTCTGTCCAAGATTGACCATATTTGACAATATGTGTGACACCCTCCTCACCTGAGGGGTGCTAACCAATGATTTGAAACCCCTGGTACAATATAGGAAGATCATTCTGTGTTTTATTTCTATATTCTGAGTTATTATCTGTTCCATCAATTATGTACATCTGAAGATTTGACAAATACTTTCTTGGTCTCCTCAGAACATCAATAACCATGTTGACTCCACAATCTAGTATCTTCCACTCAATGGTCAAATCAATTGAGAGCCATCAAAACGAATCCTACAAATATCTGGGCATTTTACAGTTGAATAACATCAAACATAGGCAAGTTAAAAATGTGATTAGTAAAGAATACATCCGAAGAGTGAGACAAGTTGTTAAAGATAAAATGGAACCTTCAAAGCCATTAACACATAGGCCATACTGTGATATGATACTCCGCTGGAATTATTAACTGGACACAAGTTGAACTGGACATTTTGGACCCAAAAGAAAAGAACTGATGTGACTCATGAATATCAAAACAAAGCATCTGGTCCAAATGGCTTTAAGAACCATTTGCAATATTTTTAATTGGTTTTTGTTATCAAGCTTACAGTATTGGCCAAATGCCACTTTGTCCAATAATACAACATCAATTGACTTTGTTGCATGCAGAGTCAAACTTTCATTTCAGAGTCCAAGCTATCCTTCCACAGAATCATGCCCTCGATAAATGTTGGAAAGGCCATCCTGGAAATTCCAGGAGTTACAATCTCAAAACATCTGGAGGGAATGAGGTTGGGGAAGACAGTTGTATCCTAGCTTTGACTTAGCTTCACTGAAGGCACTTTTATATATTGATCAACAACAGAAGTAGATGTAGTGATCATATAGGAATTATTTGCATTAACAGGCTATAGCAATAGCAATAGCAGTTAGACTTATATACCGCTTCATAGGGCTTTCAGCCCTCTCTAAGCGGTTTACAGAGTCAGCATATTGCCCCCAACAACAATCCGGGTCCTCATTTTACCCACCTCGGAAGGATGGAAGGCTGAGTCAACCCTGAGCCAGTGAGATTTGAACAGCCGAACTGCAGAACTGCAGTCAGCTGAAGTAGCCTGCAGTGCTTCATTTAATCACTGCGCCACCTCGGCTCGTAAGGCTGGGAGATTAATTTGCTAATTAAGTAAAGGGGATAATCAGACAAGATTGTTATCATTGTACTTACTAGCGTCTTGCATCTAAGACAAGTTTATCTCCTGATATTCTGCAGGCCCCCTCAGACAAGTTTGGATAAACTGCTTTCTCCCCACTCCCCACTCTCCTATCAAGATGTTTCCCCCTCCCCCCAAAATAGACCAGTTGCTGTGTCCATCCACACCACCATAACCAGATTATTTGAAGACTGAACTGGTGGTTATTGTGTAAGATATAGGGGAATTTTTGGGAATTTTGATGATGCAGGGAGAATTTTATAAGCTCAAAAAGGGAAAGAAGTGCTAACTCCCACAATGGAAGAATGGATGGACTTGGCAGAGATGGCAAAGTTAACCATATTAATTAGTGGAAAGAACATAACTATTTTTTTTCTACTTGGAAACCACTTTCTGCTCAAATGAGAAAGAAATTAAATTAAAAATTAAATTTTGGGTTTGGGTTTTGATGATTAAATAGATTATTGTTATAGAAATGGCTAACTCGTACAAGCTTTATATGAGTTTATAATCGTTATATAATTTACTGCACCAACAAAAGATGGGCATCACTTTTTTTGTTTCTTTCCTTTCACTCTAACCCCCTTTCCCTTTTCCTTTACCTTTGTTCCCATTGCCTTTATTTTTATTTGATATTAAGAAAAAAAAAATGAATAAAGGAATAAAGAAAACTGAACTGGTTAAGAACAATAGGAGGTGGTGATGTGGAGGAGTTTAGACAGAACCAGAGATTTGAATCGGAGAGTTCATAATGGATACCGAGGCTGCAATCTTCCTACATCAGCAAAAGCAAACCTTGCTTCCCAATAGCAATAGCATTTAAACTTATATATCACTTCACAGTCCTTTACAGTCCTCTCTAAGCAGTTTACAGAGTCAGCATATTGCCCCCAACAATCTGGGTCCCCATTTTACCCACCACAGAAGGATGGAAAGCTGAGTCAACCTTGAGCCTGGTGAGATTCAATCTGCCAAATTACAGTCAGCCGGCAGTCAGCAGAAGTAGCCTGCAGTACTGCATTCTAACCACTGCACCACTGTGGCGCTCAATCAAAAGTTTTTTGTATAGGCTATGCAATTAGTAGAATAACAGAGTTGGAAGAAACCTTGGAGGTCTTGTAGTCCAATCCCCTGCTCAAGCAGGAGACCCTATACTATTCTGGACAAATGGCTGTCCAGTCTCTTCTAAAAAAAAACCTTCAGTGTTGGAGCACTTACAACTTCTGGAGGCAAGCAGTTCCACTTGTTTATACTAAAGTAAGCAATTCACTTACTTTAAAGTAAAATTCTAAACTGAATTGGGTTTGCCTCTGGGAAGGTGTGATCAGTATAGGTTCAGAGGGAGAAATAGCTTTTGTTTCCTTCTGTTTTTGTGTTTAAGGGAAGATGATGTGATTGTCCAAAGCTGAAATATTTGTTATGAGAAGCAAAAGCTGCCAGCAAGGCTAGGACTGAGGAGATCCTGCGTGGGCCTGCTAACAATAGAAAGGGATGCTGGAGGCACTGACATTCTGTAGCAGGGGAGGACAATCTTGTTGAGACTAGAAGCAATATGTTGCAGGTGGTAATTAGAATTTGTCTGCTGACAGCACAGTGATGCTCCATTGATCACCTGAAGGGGTTACGCTAGGATTCTTAACTCGTTTTCCCAAACCTTGGTCTGATTTTATAAGGTTAGTAGAAAATTCACCCAAATAAATGCCAACAATTGGAAGTGAGTCAATGATCGTTTATATTCTAAAGCAAGAAGTTGGAGTGAGTCACTGCTCTCCTACACCTCACCTATAAAGCCCTCCATGGCATGGGTCTAGGTTACTTGAGGGACCATTTCACCCCATTGGGATTGGCCCATCCCACTTGTGCTGGCAAAGGAGTCATGCTGTGGGCCCTGATTGTTTTGGCTGGTGGGGGTCCAGGAGGAGATCCAGGAGGAGGCTCTTCTCCGCCGTTGCTCCTGCCCTCTGGGACATCTCCCCCACACCATGTGACGTTGGCCCCAACTCTCCTATCTTTTCACAAGGGCCTAAAGATGTGGCTCTTCCAGGAGTGGGCTTCAAAAATTTAAGCAATGGGTTCCCTGCCTAGTTGCTGGGTGGGCGTGGCCATGGTGGGTATGGCCTAGTTGGCCTCCTGCACCATGATGAGAGGGGCATTTTCATCCTCCCCTGGCCCCAGAGGCTTTCTTCGAGCCTCTGGGAGGGTGAAAACTGCCTCGCCAGACCTCTGGAGCCCCCCCCCCCAGACCTGTTTCTGGAACTTCCAGGAGGCCCATTTTTACCCTACCCCAAGCCTCCATGAGGGCTCTGCAGGAACCTCGCATCCAAAACGGGCCGTGTGGAAACTCCTGGGAAGGGAGGGGTGGGCGGGGCCAGCCGGGGGTGGGATTTGGAGGTTCTCTAAACTGGCCATAATGTTGGCTAAGGGGTTCTCCTGAACCGAACCTATAGCAGCCCACCCCTGCCTCTTCCAGTTGGCTTGGGGCCCCAGTGAGGAAAAAGTGCAATGGAGGAGGTTGATCAAGTAATACCCCCCCACAGACACACTCCTGCCCTCCCCATGTGTCCTTCTGATTTTAACTTTTTATGTTTTAACTGTATATGTAATTGTAAGCTGCCCAGAGTTACCCTATGATAAGATGGGCGGCCACCACATTTTATAACTAAATAAATGGTGATTGATCCAAGATAGTTTAAGCATGCCCATATACTACCAGAGAACCCTGTATAATGGCTTTACATCTGATGAGGACATCAAGGGAAAGGGATTCACAGGTATCACATTCAGTGTGACGACACTACAGACAAATTTATTTGAAAAGCAGCACAGCAGCTTTGAAATATAGGAAGTTCCAAGGCTCTAATTGTTATTCTAAGAAGCTGACCCTGCATTTTACTGCAGAAGGAGGGAGAGAGATAAAACAGCAGCGGTACGTATCCTTGAATCTGCAGCCTCCGCTAAAGGCATAAATTCTATAGGTATTTAAATCATTGACAGCATATTGGCACAGTGAGAAAATCCTTACTTAAAGAAACTACCAAAGAAGTGCAGTTCAAGACACATAAGCAATACTGTGACTGCACACAAATTATTATGGAGAACTACAGGCAATTCAAGCTAATATTCTTATATATTGTTATTCTTATTTCAGTTCTCCTTGAGATAACTCCTTTGGTTTAAAGGAGATTTTCAAGGCCATTTTTCAAGGCCCTCCTCCCCAAACGTAGACAGTGTGTAACATGACCACAAGAAAAAGTTGGGAGGTGGGCTATGGCCTGCTTTTTTCCTTTCTCAATAAAATCTTCTGCAGAACATCATGAGCCTGGAATGATCTCTTTCCCTCTCAATATCATTTGCATTTAATTTGGAGATAGAATATAGTTTTGGTCACCATGATGTAAAAAAATGTGGAGCCTGTAGAAAAGAGTACAGAGAAGAGCAACACAGAAGATTAGGGGACTGGAGGCTAAAACATATAAAGAACGGTTGCTGGAATTGGGTATGTCTAGTCTTATGAAGAGAAGGATTAAGGGTGACATGATAGCAGTGTTCCGATATCCCAGGGGCTGCCACAAAGAAGAGGGAGTCAGGCTATTCTTCAAAGCACCCGGGGGTAGGACAAGAAGCAATGGGTGGAAATTAATCAACTAATAGAACAATTAATCAGTGGAACAACTTGCCTCCAGAAGTTGTGAATGCTCCAACACTGGAAGTTTTCAAGGAGAGATTGGATAATCATTTGTCTGAAGTAGTGTAGGGTTTTCTGCCTAAGCAGGGTATTGGACTAGAAGACCTCCAAGGTCCCTTCTAACTCTGTTATTCTATTCTATAGACAGAAGAGGGCTCCATTATCCTTAGGGATGCCTACTAGCTCAGAGACCTATATCTAGTGGGATATCAGTGGAGGCTTGGGGACATGTGATCAGGAAAAGATTGGTTGATTGTTCTCTTATCAGGGCAAACAAGCTGATTGAATTTACCCATTGTCTTACAGAGAGCCATTGTGTGTATTTCTGCCATCTCAAGCAGTAGCCTATGATTACATAAAGGTGACATATGTGATATCAGCAGCCCATAACATGCCTGCTTTAAATGCTAGCATAAATAGGATAACATTTTAGGTGCATTTTTCAGCATGACCCGTGGAAGGCCTATAAAGTTGATCAAATATTTATTTCATTTTTAAATACGCATTGCCACATTTTGTTCTTAAATCTGCAAGGAGGGGAGGTAATGAGGCATTTCTATGTATTCCTATGCACTTGGGAGATACTTTTTTATTTAGGATGACAATGATCAGCATCAACATCTGTTTACATTAAGTTTAATTTTATCCTGCAATGGTTGCCTGTAAATAAACATGAAGATTTATTTAAAATATTAACTGAAGATAAAGTGAGGGTTATATAGGGCACGTTCTGCTTTAAACCTGGGTACCTTGCTCATTTCTTCAGTACATTTGCTTTTGTATAATAATGCTGATTTTGATGACCCCAATTTTGGCTTGTTCAGTTTTCTGAGAATGAACAATAGTCCACTTTGGGAATAGTCCAAAACAGTGGTGGGGTTCAGATTTTTTTTTACTATCGGTTCTGTGGGTGTGGCTTTGTGGGCGTGGCAGGGGAAGGATACCACAAAATCCACCATTCCTTCCCCACCCCACTAACCTGCTTTGCAGCTCCCAGGGCAACAAACGAAGATCATCTGGGAGGCAGTGTGGGTGGGGCCAGCCTATATGCCGACTCTCCGAACTACTCAAAATTTCTGCTACCGGTTTTCCAGAACCTGTCAGAACTGGCTGAATACCACCTCTGGTCCAAAAACAAGGTTTAAATCTTAGTAATTTGTTGCTTGTTCACAATAAGCCAGCATAAGCCATCTATTTGGTATGAACATACCACTTTCTCTCATATAGGCACTTCCACAGAGATGGGGTATCTATAGTTCCAAGGCAGAGGTGAGTCCCTACCGGTTCAGACCGGTTCAGCCCAGTAGGTAGTAACTCGGCCTGCCACACCCTCAAACCGATTCTCTCGGCAGTGCCATAGGATCCACCATCTTGTTTTTTGCTTATGTGCAGAAGCATTTTTAAATACTCTGCATGTGTGCGTAGTGCATCAAGCACACACACATGCAGCGCATCCCTGAGCAAACTGGCAGTAGCAATAGCCAGAACCCACCCTTGTTCCAAGGTAATGATGAATATAAATTCCCAGCCTCCTTGACTCCACTAGATAATTTAATGAAAGTTACATACAGTATCTGGAAGCTCAGGCTTCTGTGCCATCAGTGATGGGTTGCAGGTGGTACGCCCCAGTACGGGCATACCGGAGCCTGCCCGGAGCACCAGATACTGGAGGGCCGATCTGCCCGCCTGAGCTCCTTACCCGTCTTTTAAGGATTCCGCGCTTCCGCGCATGCACATGGCATGTACAGCACCTGCGCGACACTCCGCTGAGCAGCTGGAGCATTGTGGAGGCAGTAAGATACATGTGTGCGCTGCGTGTGTGTGCACACGCATTGTGTGCATCCATGTGGACACTGCCAGGCTCGTTCCAACCATACCAGTTGGAACGGGATCCGGAACCCACTGTGTGCTATGTAGGTTAAGAATAGATAAATCATATTTTCCTCAGGAAGATCCTTCCCTTTCTTACACAGAGTATGTGTACCCTCACAACACCCTTAACCTGGGCAGTTAAAACGTGTGCTTCAGCATGCTATGGGATACAGATTTGATTGATCTGGGTAAGGTCAAATACAATGGATAATATCCAGTGGTGGGATTCACTTACTTTCCCTACCGATTCACCAATGTGAGCGTGCACATGTGCAGAAGGTTGGGCATTATGGCGGGACAGGTGGGCGGAGACTCCCACAGCCACCACTACCAGTTCACCCAAACCGGAGAGAACCGGCTGAATACCACCTCTGATAATATCAGAAAAGGAGGTATTTCATAATCAGCTAAGCTATGTTTTGTGAATAAAGCATTCTATCATTAATCTCAGGTTCTTCCTCACTAAAAAAAAAACCTAACTTCTATTCATTATGCATAAAATAAATGTTCCTCTTCCCTTGTCCTCTTTCTCTTTCCTTCCTTCTTTCATTCTTTCTTTCTTTCCTTCCTTCCTTCCTTCCTTCTTTCCTTTCTTTCTTCCTTCCTGTTTTTTAGGTTCATCAATGTGAATAATATTGATGGCATTAAGGAGGAGACAACTGTATTATACTAACATTTTAGAGCCTGTGATGTACTGATGGCTGATGCATACACCATAGTAGACTGAGCTAATGATTGGCTTGTGTATTCAGGAAGTTGTTAGAACCCAGCCATAGTCTTACTGTGTTGTCTGAACCAAGCTGTAATGCTAAGCGACAACATGAATTGTTTGAGTTTAGCATGTAGTATGAAGTGAGTCAATGGGCCAGTTGTTCAGATTTGTGAAGGCTTTCATTCCAAATTGGTGTCCGTGTGTGTGTGTGTGTGTGTGTGTGTGTGTGTGTGTGTGTGTGTGTGTGTACAGGCATCCTTGCAATAACTTTTGCATAGAATTATCAGCATAATCTCTTCAAGACTCCTTTTTATTACCATTTCTCATTTTCAGAGCTGCAAAATCAGGGCCCTGGAACCAGAGCTCTGTGCTCAACATTCCTTCAATGCTGAATTGGAAGTAACAAGATTTGGATTTCACTCAGGGGGAGGGGGGATTTTTAGGGATCACGCTTTCTCCGGATAGGAACCTTTCCAGCGAGGTGGAGGGAAACGGCTGATGCTGAGTCAGACTGAGCAGATGAGCAAAATTACTTATGATCCAGCCTCTTTTTCTTTTTATAGCCTTCTTCTCCCTTTCTCTGTGTGCACAATCTTTGCCAAATGAGAGGAGTGTCTCAGATCATTGCACTTCAGCTTGATGACACTCCCTGAAGACAGCGGTCTCATAAGGACAGGCTGCCAGCAGAACTCAGGGGCCCGTTACAGCCATTCCCTGTGGGCCTTTTCTGCCATCCTGCATTGAAGGCTGTCCTTTTTTTTTCTTTCTTCTTTGGAAGGGGCAGAGGTCTCCTTGGCAAGAACCAAGGGTTCCAGGAAGAAAATCCATTCCCATTAGGGAGCTGTACGCCGGTGTGCTTCCTCAAGGAGATTCAATTTTGTTGTTGTTAGTTGCGAAGTTGTGTCCGACCCATCACGACCCCATGGAGAACGTTCCTCCAGACCTTCCTGTCCTCTTCCATCCTCTGGAGTCCATTTAAGCTCACGCCTATTGCTTTATTGATTCCATCCAGCCACCTCATTCTCTGTCATCTCCTTCTTCTTTTGCCCTCAATCATCCCCAGCATTAGGCACTTCTCCAGTGAGTCCTTCCTTTTCATTAGGTGGCCAAAGTATTTGAGTTTCATTTTCAGGATCTGGCCTTCTAAAGAGCAGTCTGGGTTGATCTCCTCTAGGACTGACTGGTTTGATCTCCTTGCAGTCCAAGGGACTCGCAGGAGTCTTCTCCGGCACCACAGTTCAAAGCAGGGGTGAAATCCAGCAGGTTTTGACAGGTTCTGGAGAACCGGGAGCAGAAATTTTAAATAGTTCAGAGAACTGGCAAATACCACCTCTGGCTGGCCCCAGAATGGAGGGGGAATGGGGATTTTGCAGTATTCTTCCCCTGCCACACCCACCAAGCTACACCATGCCCACCAAGTCACGCCCACAGAACCAGTAGTAAAAAGAAAAATGAATTTCACCACTTGTTCAAAGGCCTCAATTCTTGGCGCTCAGCCTTTCTTATGGCCCGACTTTCACAGCCATACGTTGCAACTGGGAAAACCATAGCCTTGACTATATGCACTTTTGTTGGCATCTCCTTCCCCTCAAGCCATTCCCTTACAGTTCAAGACAGGGCAGGAAAAGAGTCATTTAGGACAGAGATAAACTTTGTTGTAGAAAAAGCCGTGTCTGCCTGGAAACCAAGCCACTGGGTACTTCGTGCATGTAAGCAAGCACATTCATGTATGCCTACATCGTTCACATTTCAACCCAGACCTACAAATGACTCACACATTTGTTTTTGCTGAACAGATTTTAATACAGAACTAAACCTGGCCATCTAAAAGTCAGATTTAGCACCACTATATCTAGGCATAAGCAAATTCTGGGCCCAACATTTTGGTGGCAGATGATAAGAATTAACAAGAATTCTATAACTTTGCATCACATGTGCTGCTTTGCCTACTTTCTGCCAATTTCTTCCTCGTCTAATCATGAGATAGGTGCAAGGTCTGAAAAATCTGTTTTTGATATTAATGTTTGACCATCCCCACCTAGGATAATTGTTGTCTGGGCATCAGTTGAGTCCCAACTTGACTGGCTGTTACAGTGCAATCATCTATGAGCTCAAGCAGTAGAGGTTTTTTTGCGGGGGGGGGGGGACCCTTTTCACTATTAATTTAAGATGTGAGCAAGTCAATCATAGATCAAGAGCAGGAATCTAATAATCAACAACAAATCCAAGCAGAGAGACAGGAGACCCAATGGGGTAGAATCCTGAGTTCAAATCTAACCCATGGGACAGAGCAGAGGCTTGAAACTTTGCTCTCAGCAAAGGGTGCTAGAGATGAGTATAAAAATATATCAACCACCCTGAGCCTCAGTTTACACCTCAGCAATGGCTCTTTTGTTAGCTTGTTTCTTGGCAAGATGCTCACATCTACAGAGTTCTGCTCTCTGTTGTCAAATTTTTTATAATCTGTCTCTGCTTAAGTGGGAGGCAAGGAGGTGGATGGGCAAAGCTGTACATGGAACCGCACAGCTGGATCTGCCTTCCTTAGAGTAAAGTCATTGGTTCCAATGCTGCTGGAACCATCATGGCCAGGCCAATTGTCACTGATGCCTTTGTCTCCACTTCTCCCCATCCTCCTCACCCAATGAGAAACAGTGGTGCCGCTGCATCACCTTGTAAAAATTTCTTTTTTCTTTTTTAATATTAAGATCTGTAGATCGATGTGTCAAAAAAGGGGGGGGGGCAGTCAAAGTTCTGCTTCTTTTAATGTGGTGTGCCTGTGTTGGAAGAAATGTCCTTTTGGGTTCACTTCCATGTAGGGAAAAAGACACTGGATTCATGGAAGTTGCTTGGAAGGATGGTTTAATGGTGAACGGGATCACATGCCTTGGAGCTCCTGGGTGAAAAGGGGGAATCACATGCTTCAAGATGTTGTGTGAAGAAGAAAAAAGGCTGACTTGCTGAGAATCCCTGGGTTTTATGTCCTCTGTTGGCCCCCGCCCGGGGACTCCCACGTCTGTGCAAGGAATGCACTTTGATTGGCTGTCAAGACTCCCATGGGGCCATGCAGGAGCAACTCTGTAGGCTGCGCTTTGAGTCCAAGTTTGGTTGAGACTTTCTGGGTGGTGATGCAATGAAAGGGCTTTGGGATTCCTATTATGGCTCTGCCTGTAGATCTTTGTTATGTAGAATAGGCTGCCTCAGGCCTTAATGGCCCATTGACAAAGGTGGGGGCGATACGTTTCTTCCTCCTTTTTAGTGGGAATATTCTGCCCTTTTAATATTTCCCAAAATATTTTATCTTCTAGTAGAGGGGTGGGTATTAACTTCCTACACCTGCATGTCCCATATAAAAGGGGCAAGAGCTTTGATTGCACAGCTGTTATCTTAAGTTTTTTTAACCCTTTCCTGCAAACACCTCTACAAGATCAAGACATTTGTTTTGCAGATTTTTCCCTCCTCTCCTCCTCCATTTCTCTCTTCCTGCCAATCTTTTTAAAAGAAATGTAAGATTTTTGAGAGGAAATATGGTTAGCATCTGCCAATCAGCCAGTCCTATACTCAGCCCTTCCGGAGTATCCAATCCATTTGTAGTTTATCTGTCAGGGCATTCCTTCTGAAACGTAGTTATGAGTTTCACATGCCCTGTGACAGAATAATTGTTTTACACAGGAACAATTTTGTGCAAATTATTATTAGCCTTCATTAGGAATAATAATCTTTGAATAAAAATAAGCCATTATTTAGGACAATATCAAACACAGATTACTCTTCTTCATCCCCAGCAGTTTTCTCTCTCCCCTGTTTTTTCAGAGCTTTATGAAAATGTTAGGCCTACTCCCCATCTCAGGATCAATTTAAGTGCATCACCTATGCATTTTCCAAACTGAAACCCAAAATTACAGTCTTCTCTTTCTCTTGATCTTCTCAGAAATCAGAAAGTAATCCAGAATCCAATTTAGCCCAGCCAATTTCCTTCTGCCTCAGGGAATATTTTTCTCACTCTCTTAAACACTCCCACCCACCCCGAAAGATGTGTGTATGAAGGGAGGGTATGGTAATGCAATGCAATAGCTTTGGCTGGCAAAAGGAAGCTTATCATTTACATCCATGTGCATGAATGAATAGAAGCATTTATTGTGTTTTAAGATGTATCACACCTCAGCAGACAAGACCTGATAAGGAGATCAGAGTGGAATAGATTTTAAAACAATGAAGATCCAATAGAAGGCAATATACTGTATATAGCTGAGGGTTGAACTGTTGTGTTTTGGGTGGTCTCTGATCTTGATTGTTTTCTTGTAGATGTTTCATTACCCAACTAAGTAACATCATCAGTGTGAGTAGGAGTGGAGTTTGCTGCCTATTTTTATGTAGCAGCTTGCCTTTCCAGTTTTGATGAGTATGTAATTTCCTTCTTGATGTTTCCTTGATTAAAGTATTGTTTTTAACCTTATAGTTTGTCTGGTGCTGATCCTTGCTTATCTGCATGTGAGCTGCTGGAGGGGATGTCTTGTAGTCTTTTGGTTTTCTCTTAGTTTTTTGTAACTGTCTCTTAAATGATGCATAAATGTGGTGTGTAAATGGTGGATGAAATCATGTTCTGAAAACACCCTTGTACCTGAATTTAAGACACTGGAAGAGAGTTAAACACAGATTTAGAGGTTTCTAAATCTTCACTCTGGATCTCTTTGGTGTTTCTTGGAAGTAGAAGTCTGATTTGGATAGATGATCTTAGCTAGCAGGGCAACTCCAGGGGTGGTATTCAGCTGGTTTGCACCAGTTCGCCCAAACCGTGGGGGAAATTTTGCCCAATTAGGCCAAGCGATAATGATGGCTAGCTGGCCATGCCCCCGAACTGGTCCCCCTGTTGCCGGTTGCTCACCCCGTCCATCCAGTCGCCACTCACTAACCCCAACACTTTGCATACTGGCTCTCAAAGAGGCGGTGGCTGGTTGCAGGCTGCTGAAAAGTCCTGTGGTTGGCAAAAAAAGCTGCCTTAGACTTGCAAGACAATGGGATGCACATGCCTGAAGAACATAGCAGCAGCTTTTTCACCGACCGGAGGACTTTTCAGCAGCCTGCCAGCCAGCCACCTCCTCTTTGAGAGACACTTTGCAAAGCAGCTCTCAAAGAGGTGACAGCTGGGAGGCTTCTTTGCCTGCCAGCTGCTTCCCAGCAACAGTGGCTAGCTGGGGGCTGCCGAAAACTCCAGTCAGCTTGCCTTCCAGACTCTGGACCAGCCACTGTGGATGGTAAGCAACCAAAGAGGCAGGGGGAGGAAGAGAGGAAATGGAGGTGAATGGTGAAGGAAGGGTGGAGGTAGATAGGGAGAAATTCTAAAAAAAATTCCTATGTTTTCCTGTGGGCATGGCTAGGTGGGGAGGCATGTGACTGAATGGACATGGACATGAGTGATGTCAAGTTGGCTATGCCCACTCAGTCACATGGAACCCCACCCCCCTAGCCATTCCCACCGAACCAGTAGCAAAAAAATGTGGAACCCATCACTGGGCAACTCCATAACACTGGGCAGAGATGCTGGCAAAAAAAGGAAACTGAGGAAATGGCAGGAAAGGTCTCCCAAAGTGGGAAAGGGTTACTTCCACATCATTGTAATGAACTCTCTTGTCTCCAAGTTCGGTATGGAGATGGAGGCGTCCAATAAACTCACTGTAAAGCCCATCACCATGATGGAGTTAATTCTGTGGAAATATAAGGAATAAACCCCTTTAGCACAATTGAACACATGGTATGGCCATTCCCAGCAGCAAGCATGGATCTTTCTATTGTAGACATTTTGTCTGTTTGCATTGCTAAAGCCACGGGGTGTTAGTCTGGACAAAGCACTGGCTGGAAGTAGCTCTGAATGTCTGAAATAGTTTTGGGAATGAACCATCACCAGCAATCCTAAGGTTGCTCAAAGTGGAAATCTCCTTAATTTACTACTTCAAGGCAAAACACCATGTCTTTCAGAGAAGGCACTGTTCCTAAACCAGAGTAAGTTGAATAGATACATTTTTGCAGGGTGGGTGGGTGGGATCCGTAAAGGAGAACTGTTAATCCTCTCTGTACCAGCAGATTATTCTCTGTAAATAGTGGTACGGTTAGGGCTTAACAGACTTAGTGAGGGAGGAAGAACTTCAAATTCTCATGTATATGACAATGGCCTGGTTATTTTGCTGGGTTGGATTCTGCATATCCATCCCAAATTCCAGCCACAACGGCGCCAGATTGTCATCCTCTGTTGTAAATTCAGGGTTTGTGTTGCAAACTACTTTTCTACCTTCCTCCATCTGATTGCAAATGGTAGGAAACTCTAAAAGGTCAAAGTTTCCTTGTCAGTCATGCCTGATTCTAGGGCCTGGTGCTCATCTCTGTTTCTAGTCCAAGGGAGCCAGCATTTTCTGAAGACAATTTATGTGGTCATTTGGCCAGCATGACTATACATCAAAGGTGCATGAAATGGTGTTACTTTCCCACCAAAGTGGTACCTATTTATTTGTGTGCATTTGCATGGTTTTGAGCTGGGGCAAAGAACAGGAGCTCACGCTGTTGCTTTGGTCTCTAACTGACAAGTTCAGCATCTTGAACTGCTGAGTCACTGCTGCCCTGAAATTCTATGGATGGTTAAAACAGCATTTGCTTTACTCTTCTGTTTCTATTGGTTTTCTCATCTGGAGAAATTTGTTTGCAAAGGTAGAAATCTTTCTGTTTTCTGATCATAGTATTCCATGAAGTGCTCTGTATGCCACAGGTGTAATATTGCTCTCCTCATCACCATATGGCCCCATCAAACTCATCCATTTTTTTACACCTTCAGATAAAAGTTTTACTCATACCATAATCTTCAACATGTCAGTTACTGACCTAACAAGCTGTATTTGCACATGCTGGGCTAACACGCCTGCTTGATTAATTGATGTTTCCAAGAATTTGTGTAAACCTGGAAAATGGACTCATGCAATAGGTGGATTAAATTTATTGCGTGAAGGCACAAAAAAATAAATTCAGGCAATAGAGATGAGACAGATTTAGTGCTAAACTGAAGATACTCTTCCCTTCTTTGTAGAATTCCTGGGAGCAGATACTTTTCTTGTACTGGACTTGGGGAAGAATGTTGCTTCCCAGGATATTTTATAGGACCGACAAAAAGCAACATGCTGTTATATTATAGCTTCACTGCCCTTTAAATCGTACCAACCTTTGTTTTTTTAAAAGAAAGGGATTTTTTTTTCTCTCTTCTCCCCTTTTAGTAGGAACCATCCTGGATCCACTGAGAAGAATTGAGTCATGGAATATACTTTGGATATCTCCAAAAGCCCCAATAAATAATTTGGCCTAGATCTAATAAGATCCTTTGATCGCTTGGACCCTAAAAAAATGCTACCCATGGTGGTGCAGTGGTTAGAGACCAGTATTTTAGTATAAACAAGTGGAACCGCTTGCCTCCAGAAGTTTTAGGTGCTCCAACACTGGAGGTTTTTTAAGAGACTGGACAGCTATTTGTCCAGAATAGTATAGGGTCTCCTGCTTGAGAAGGGGGTTGAACTACAAGAACTCCAAGGTTTCTTCTGTTAATTGCATAGCTTATACAAGAAACTTTTGATTGAGAGCCACGGTGGTGCAGTGGTTAGAATGCAGTACTGCAGGCTACTTCTGCTGATTGCCGGCTGCCTGAAATTTGGCAGATTGAATCTCACCAGGCTCTAGGTTGACTCAGCCTTCCATCGTTCCGAGGTGGGTAAAATGAGGACCCAGATTGTTGGGAGCAATATGCTGACTCTGTAAACCACTTAGAGGGGGCTGTACAAGCACTGTAAAACGGTATATAAATCTAAATGCTATTGCTATCAGACAAAATAAATAGAAACAGACCACTGAGCCAGTGATTTGACGCAATATATGGAAGCTTCCTGGGTTTATTTATAAATGTATGTAAAATCAATATACAGGTAGTCATAGACTTACAGCAGGTCAGTTAGTGACTGTTGGAAGTTACAACAGTGCTGAAAAAGGGACTTAGGACTGTTTTTCACACTTACAACATTGGCGCATTTCTGTAGTCACAGGATCAAAATTCAGATACTTGATAACTGGTTCACATTTATGATGGTTGCAGTGTCCCAGGGTCATGTGATCTCATTTTGGGACCTACTCACTAGCAAAGTCCATGAGGAAACCAGATTTACTGAACAACCAAGTTACTAAACTAACAATTGCAGTGATTCACTTAACAACTGTGACAAGAAAGGTCGTGAGACGGGACAAAATTCATTTAACAAATGTTTCACTTAGCAATAGAAATGTTTGTCTCATTTGTGGTCAGAAATTGAGGACTACCTGTAATTTATTATTTAATTCACTCTTTTCAGAAAAGTGGTGCAATTGTACCAGGTGTGTGCTTGTATATAGCACAATCATTTAATGCAGGAAGTCCTCAACTTACGACCACTGTTTAAAATTATGATAGAAAGATACTGGGAAAAAAGGTACTTATGATTTGTATTCAAAGTTCTGAAGGCTGGGTCCCCCCCCTAGAGTAACATTATTTCATTTTGGGTGCTTGGCAACTGGTCTGTATTTATGACCATTTGCAGGATCCCACACTCATGTGCCTGTGATTTATAAAGTTTGATTTTTTTTAGGTGTTTGTTTCCAGTTTCCAGCAAAATTGTCCATTGCAGACAATGGGTTCAGTTTACAACTATGGTTTGAACAACCATTGTAAAAAAAAAAAAAGTTGTAAAAATGGATTGATTACATGATGACTGGCACCTGACTGGAATTCTGAGCTCAATTATAGTCATAAATCAAGGAATACTTGTAGTATAGTTTCACTGTCACTGGAAGGAATAGTTCTGCATTGGTCAGACTACTGCTGGTATAATCTGGCCAGTTCTGGATGCTTTATTTTAAAGAGGATTTGAAAAAAAAAAGCTAGAATAGATTCAGAGAGGAGCAACCAAGAATTTTATCTAGTGGTGGGTTATGATCTACTTTATCAAATGCCTTACTGAAGTCCAAGTAAATTATATCAACAGCATTCCTCTGCTCCACTAATTTTGTCAGTTTGTCAAAAAATGCAATAAGATTAGTCTGGCATGATCTGTTTTTGACAAGCCCATTTTGGCTTTTGGTTATTACTTTGTTTGCTTCTAGGTGTTCGCTGATTCGTTGCTTGATTTTCTTTTCCAGAATCTTCCCTGGAATTGAGGTCAGGCTGTTAGGTCTGTGGTTTTCTGAATCTATTTTTCCTTTTTTGAAGATGGGAACTACATCAGCTCTTTTCCAGTCCTCTGGCAGTTTCTTGGTGCTCCAGGATCTTTGAAAGATGTAGTTCAGTGGTTCTGAGATCTCATCTGCCAATTCCTTCAGAACCTTGGGGTGTAATCCATCCAGTCCTAGTGATTTGAACTCATCTAGGATAGACAGGTGCTCACGATTTTCTTCCCTAGGATGATCAGGGGACTGGTATTTTGAGTCTTCCAAGGAGAAACTGAAGGAACTGGGTTCATTTAGTTTTGAGAAAAGATGACAAAAGATGTGATAATGCTTTTCAAATACCAGAAGAAATTTAACATCTGCTGTTCTCTATCATCCCACAATGCAAGCACTGATCTTAGATGACCAGAAAGCAGATTGTAGCAAACCATTAGGGAAAAAATATCTCAATGGTTTGACAGCAATACCAAAAGAGGTAGTAATATCTGCTTAGACACTCCTGGATGTATTCAAGGAGAGGCCCCGCCAGCCAAATCTAAAGATGGTTTTATTTGAATTCTTGCAAGAAACGAGTTGATGGCACAATTAAACTTTCCATTCTCTTTTGATGACCTGCTCTTCTATCCAGCAGAATGTCACTGCTCCAGCAGCCTCATTCATTGGGGAATCAATAACGCCACGTTCAACTGCTTCCATAGAGCACCTGATAATTCTTGCAGCGAATTAACTGACAATTAACCACTTGAATTTAGTGAGAATTAAGCATACGTGGTACAAGGTAATATCAGAAACGGAATGGATGAGAATTGTTTTGCCTGCTCACTCCCTTCTACATGGTTGAGATGGGTCATAAGCTTGTTCAGCTTGGCCCTGGGCCAACAAAATTGTGATATGGGTGAAAGAAAATCTGTGTTATTTGACAACTAGAATTCACCCCAAATTCTTTCTGTTCTCTGAACTTTGTGAGATTGGTTTAAGTAACTTTAGTGGTTGGTTGCTGTTAAACAGTTTCCAGAGGGATAACTGTCTGTTGCAATTAAAAACATCAAAGAGATCTTGGTGTCTTAAAAACTAATGGAGAAATGTTGATGTACCACTTAATAAATATGCTAATAGTTCATCCAATTCAATTTGGCATTGAAAATTTCAATACTCTTGAATTTTTTATTGTGTGGCTTTCCTAGAATCAGTATAAGTAAAATTTCCTTAGGACATATTGGAGCATGTCTTGCAAAGATTAAACATTTTAGCTGAGAGAAACTGAAGTAGCAATTTAAAGTTCCTGATTTGTAAAGATCAACACAAACCAAAAAAAAAAAAAAAAGTATGGCTTTTGCTCATGTAAAATTGAAGGAATTTCAAGACAAGTTAATCTTGATCAGTTCCACAAATATCAAACTCACAAACTGAAGAAAATATACAAGTGCAAACTTGCATAGCTTCCAGTTGCCCTTCCCATTAATGGTAAGAATAACTGTAAACATAATGGAGAGCAAATAAAAGAGTGTGATATGATTGAGAGCAACCTTCTTCAATCTGTTATAATATGCAAGGACTACTTTTTCTCACAGATAATTTTTACTTTTGTTGAAAAAAAAACCACATTTGTTCTGCAGATGCTGCCACTACACACACACACAAACACACACAAGTGCGTATTGGCACACACCCACATCGTTCCCTTTGTGCATTCTCTCTCTCCCTTCTGTCTGAGGTCATATTATCCTCTTAGAGTTTAATCTATCTGTAATTACACCCTGTAATTGCAGAGCAGTTTTAAAGCTGATTTTACTTCCCAGTTTTCATTTTCATGGATCCTGAGTCCCATCTATAAGTATATTTCTAATCATCCATCAGGAAGCTAGAAGAAGGTCAAGAAACAATCTCGTAGTGGGGCACTGCTGTACTAGAAATCACTTCTGAGGACCAGCAGTTGCATTCTTGCTTGCAGAAGAAACCAAATTCAATAGCAGTAGTAGACTTATATACCGCTTCATAGGCCTTTCAGGCCTCTCTAAGCGGTTTACATAGAGTCAGCATATGGCCCCCAACAATCTGGGTCCTCATTTTACCCACCTCGGAAGGATGGAAGGCTGAGTCAACCCTGAGCCGGTGAGATTTGAACCGCTGACCTGCTGATCTAGCAGTAGCCTGCAGTGCTGCATTTAACCACTGCGCCACCTTGGCTCTGGAAGAACCTCCATTTGAGTAGACCAGAGTAGAGATCCTGGATTAAGTGGACCCATAATATCATTTGGTATCAGAAAACTTCCCTTATTCCAAAGAATGTGTGGTAGTTTTATTCAGGGTCTGAGCATGAATAACCTGCAGGGTTAATTAAAGAAAATAGATTTTGCTAATAAATTTACTGTGTTTCCCTGAAAATAAGACAGGGTCTTATTTTCCGTTGACCCTCAAAATAAGCAGTTGGCCTCATTTTTGGGGAGGTCTTATTATTTTTGAGGTGAAGGAGGTGGTGAGCATGGCTGCTGCTGTGTCGCAATATTTTTGGGGAGGACTTATTTTAGTGTGTGTGTTCAAAAGCCTGATTGGGCTTATTATCCAGGGAGGTCTTATTTTCAGGGAAACAGGGTATTATTTAAATCAATTTATAAGGTCACTCATCTCATAAATGCTACTGTGGGTAGGCAACAACATATTAAAACAATTTTAAAATATTAAGAAAGAGTAAAAAGCTATAGTGAGCACTGAGGATAGACCTCAACAGCACTATCAACAAAAACCTCTCAACAGACCATCTGACTTCCCAGCCTCCAAACTCTGGGGCACTTCCAGTTCTTCAATACTTTATAAAAGGCTGGCAAGGTCCAGACCAATCTAATCCTAGGGGATGCAACAAGGTGTTTCAGAAGGCAGGTTTTGCAACAAAAAAACCCCCATATTTGTGAATGTGAATAAGTAGATTTATAGAAACAAGGAGTTGAATACTCTGATCTCCATCTGAATTCCATATATTTGTCCAAGAGGACAGTGAAGAGAATCACTACGTCCACACGTTCATATCTACGGATGAGGAGATCAGTGGTGATCTATGAATTCAGTTGCATTCCAATTCAATTATTTTCATATTTATTTCCTTTCTTCAGAAAACTTGCATTCGGTATGCTTGGTATGTTACATTTTAAATCTACACCTGTTGACTTCGTTTAGTACTTTTGCATGTTGAAGAACAAAGTACTCTGCAGAAAGGTAACTCCCATTGGCGTCCTCTTCATTTTGCACATTAGCAATCTTTTAAAAATAAGAAAATTGAATAAGCGGCTTTCCTTCGCATATAATGCAGAAAAGAAGACCTACAATCTGCTTATGTAGTGTGGTGTGATGTGGATCAGAACAAAGACAAAACATAAGAAACCATTTCAGGCAATGGAAATACTTTCTTCCATAAATTCACTCCATCGTACCTGGTTTTCTGCTCTCTGCACTAGAGAAAGGAGGAACTAGAGAATATGAGTCAACATGCTTCATTAAAAAAAAATCCACTAAGTATTTAAATAAACAGATGCTGTTAGCCTCTACTTCAAAGGCTTTGTTCCATTAAACAAGCAAATTCGGTATAATTCAAATCTAATTATATTTTTATATTTTATGAAACTGCTGCAGATAACGCAGGTTCTGGCTTCTGAAAGCAGAGAAGTCATGACTGTTTTGATTTGCACTATTAACTTCTTATTAATATCCACGGTTTTGTTCATTTGTTGAAATATTGCTTCTCCCAAACCATTGCTAATAGGCGTTGACATTTTGTAGTACAAAAATTGCAGGAGCTTAATAGAGTTCTATAGTGGATGTTGCTCATATTTTAAAGATTCATTTTTCTTACACTCTTAACCAGCAACTGGTTCCCGTGAGAATCAGACCTGACCCAAAAAGAAGCAGTTTGGCTTGGGGATATGTTTTTTCATTCTTCGTTGCCCCCTTAATAGTCATTTGAATCCACCTGTCAATTGCTGCTTCATTTAATAACCAAGAAAGAAACCACTCAACTCCATTTTGCAGAATTAAGAGTACTTTTACTGATTATAAGTAAATAGAAGCTAAGCAAAGCTGGAACTGAGCAAAAGCGCACGAAAGCATTAGATATCCATACATGACCCATTCTCCTCCCCTTGGTAACCCCAGTCCATAGTCCAATCCAATATCTCCACAGCTGTCAGGTGGGAGACATCTTCAAAAATCATCATCAGGTTGGTATGCCGGACAGTTGGCCTTGGTGGGAAACTCCCCTCCGTTCCACATGCGCAAACGATGGTGAGAACAACTCCCAATTAACAGTCCTGTACAGATTATTTCCCTTACCCAAATACCATGCCCTGCCTCCCCGTTTCAATGGCAGCCGAAAAACAGAGGCTGACACCACCAGAGTTTATGTTTTCTTGAATCCTTTTACTCTAGAATAGCTTTAGCCCTGGTGGACCAAACTGGGAGGAAGGAAAGGCTGCATGTGTGGTAATCCTCTATATCAGGGGCTGGTACTTTGCTGTTTCCAGGGCAGATCTAAGCAACTTGTGGGCCACATTAGGCCTGCAGGCCTTGAGTTTGATACCCCTGCTCTATATCCTTGCTTTTCAAATATGCCAACTTTAAGATGTGTCAACTTCAACTCCAAGAATTCTCCAGCCAGCATCTGGGGAAATTTGAGGATTTGAAGTCCAAACATCTGGAAGTTTCCACGTTTGAAAAACAGTGCTCTATATTATCCAAAGGCAGCCTTGGGGGAAACAGAAAGCAGTGCCTCCATTTTTTTAGATTAGTGAAAGAAGGGATATCTTCCTTCATTAAAGCTGAATGTCTGTTAAATCCAAATTTAGATAATTGCCATCATTGATGCTACTTGCGTTAATGTTTTTTGCATCATTATATAATTAATATCCTACTTAATTTGAATCATGTAATTGATATCCTACATAATTTGCATCATCATGTAACTGCAAACACTTTAAACTGAGGCAAATGACATGCATTATGTTAATTGTCCAGACTGTCTCAGAAAGAATAGCCTATCTGTTTATGTGAAGTCCATACTTATTTTTTCCCCTAGTGCACCTGAAATCTCCATAAAATCAAAGTTTTACTGTAGTTTTACTAGTAGACCAAAATTCACTGCCAGGTTCCTTAGCAATTTCCAACACATCTGGGAGCTCCCATCTATTTTTCTGTCAAATTTTGACTAGGTTTTCTCAGAACAGACATATTTCATAAAACTAGTTCTGGTCCTCAGTCCTCAAGGAAAACTACATTCTGTTCAACCAGATGCTGCTTTGTATAACTGCCATCACAACATTGCTAATATAGTAGTATTCTGGCAAGATTGGCTGTTATTCCTAAGCATCCTTATAGGAATAGAAGCTGAAAAACAGCTTCTATACCTTTAAGGATTTGTCCATTATTGGTCTATCTAATAAAATGCTAATTACTTACCAATTCTGCTATGAAAGAAATTGATGTGTTGGGCTACAGTTCTTATAATCCCCATCCAATCACACTAAGACCTGTTGGCCTGATGTTTGTATATTTATCAAATATAGGTTGTTTAATGCAGGTATGGTAAACGGAACTTTTTTTTTTATTATCTTATGACGTGGGTGATTTTTTTTAATGCTAAAAGGATATAGTTTCAGATTTGGAAAGAGAGGGAATAATTTCTTCCTATGATCTTGTACAAATAAAGATCCCTCCTTCCCGAAAAAACAGGTAGCTACTGGCCCAGAAAAGTCTGAATTAGTATTGAATTCGTCAAATAAATGGAAACATTAACTATTTTCAAGGTGTTTGGGAAATGTTTTGAACCTCTAACAAGTTATATCTGGGTTGGATCAAGAATGTATTAATTCATATTCTACTAATCTATTGTAACCACAGATTTTGTCTGGATGATATGATGATGATGATGATGATGATGATGATGATGATGATGATGATGATGATGGTGGTGGTGGTGGTGGTGGTGGTGGTGGTGGTATTTATGTATATGTCACCCAACTCACAGCAATCTCTTGGGGTTGTTGTTCTTGTTGTTATTATTCTTGGAAATAATAGTGAGCTATTTCTCTGCATTGGTTGACATCCACATAGTAAAGATCATGTGAGTGCTATTCTTTTGCTGATCCGCTAGCTGTGAAGAATAATAACTGCATTTATTCTTATTTTCTAACTTCCAAGTTGAAACCTCCCTCCTCATAAGGTTGAAATTCTGTTGTCACATTTTGGTAATCATATTTCAAGGAGCCTTTGAGGAATGAAAAAAAAAAGGCATTGAACGCATTGCAGGGCCATTGGTTGTCCAACTTGGTATTTGAATGTGTCCATGAGCAGGGGTCTCCAACCTTGGAAACTTTAAGAATTGTGGACTTCAACTCCCAGAGTTGGCTGAGGAATTCTGGGAGTTGAAGTCCACAATTCTTAAAGTTTCCAAGGTTGGAGACCCCTATCAAGAGGTTAATCAACTCTTCAGTTGATAAATTATACTGAGTATAATAGTTTCCTCCTCCAGTTTTACATTCTCCTTACTTGGACATCTCAATGATACTTTCAATACACATTCTGATCAACTCTCAGATCCTTGTATGGTTAACTCGGTTGAAATCCCTTAATCGTTGTTCTTCCCTGTACCACCCTTTTACTATCACCACCCTTCCCTTTAGTGTGTGTGTCAGTGTTGGGTTCCGGATCCCATCGCAACCGGTACACTGCGACAGGGCCGGGTGTCTACCAAGAGCATGCACACTGTGCACACGTGCTCACCCACCACCCTGCGATGCTCCAACTGTTCGGCGGAGCATTGCACAGGCGCTGTACACTGCACGCACGTGCACAAATGGCCTGGTTGGGCTTAAATACAGGTAAGGAATGAGGGTGGGCAGGTGGGGCCTCCAAAGCACCGCTCTAGTATGGTGCTCCCAGAAGCCACCGGTATGTCATACCGGGGCATATCACCCGGAACCCACCACTGGTGTGTGTGTGTGTGTGTGTGTGTGTGTGTGTGTGTGTGTGTGCACCTTGCTTTGAATGGAGGCAGCTTCAGCCTGCAAACTTTGGTGGTGTGGCTTTGTGTGCTGAGGTTGTGAGGATAGAGGGTTGTGGGTGCAATGCGGTGATGGATTATTGTAGCTTCTCCTGGCTCTTGAACCAAAAGCAGGCGCACATGGACCAGAAGAGGAGGACTTTGGTACAAATTGCTACACCACTGAGTTTGCAGGCCAGAGCAGCACCCCATCCAGCTGCGATTCCTCCCTTGTTTCAATCAACACTTTGAATGAGGAAGTGGCACACCTATCACCTATCAAGCCAGAATGAAAACTCTTCCTCTGTTCTCCCATGAAAATGGTTTTCGAAATCTATGAGGAGCTACTGACCAGCTTGCCTTTGCTTTGTTTTTTTTTTGTTCCACAGGCTATGGACATGCAGCCCCTAGCACTGATGGTGGGAAAGTCTTTTGTATGTTCTATGCGCTGCTGGGAATCCCACTCACCCTGGTCATGTTTCAGAGTCTGGGTGAGAGGATCAACACCTTTGTGAGGTACCTCCTGCACCGCATCAAGAAGTGCCTTGGCATGAAACGGCCAGAAGTATCGATGGCCAATATGGTCACCATTGGATTCTTCTCCTGCATCAGCACCCTTTGCATTGGGGCTGCCGCATTCTCCTACTATGAGAATTGGACCTTCTTCCAGGCCTACTACTACTGCTTTATCACCCTCACCACCATTGGTTTTGGAGATTATGTGGCCCTTCAGAAAGAACATGCCCTCCAGACCAAGCCCCAATATGTGGCCTTCAGCTTTATCTACATTTTAACTGGGCTGACAGTCATTGGGGCCTTTCTCAACTTGGTGGTGCTCCGGTTCATGACCATGAATGCTGAGGATGAAAAGCGGGATGCGGAACACCGGGCGCTACTCACCCGTAATGGACAGGCCAGCAGTGTACATATTACAGACACTACTACATCCTCGACCGCTGCTGCGTTAGGGGGCATAGGGGGTGGTGGAAGCAGCAGCGGTAGAGGAGGACTCCGAAATGTTTATGCTGAAGTTCTCCACTTCCAGTCCATGTGCTCCTGCCTCTGGTATAAGAGTCGGGAGAAGCTGCAGTACTCTATCCCCATGATAATCCCCAGAGACCTCTCCACCTCTGATACCTGCATGGAACAGAGCCACTCCTCCCCTGGGCATTACCCAGAGACTCCATCCAACAGATGCTTCTGCAACACTCAGCGTTCAGCCATCAGCTCTGTTTCCACAGGACTTCATAGCCTCTCAGCCTTCCAAGGACTTATGAAGCGGCGAAGTTCTGTGTAAAGACTAGGAGCCCTTTTACAAACTCTCCTTCACTACTGAAAAAAAAAGAAGCGGGCATGAAAACCCAGGTGGAGATACAACTTAGAATTTATAAAAAATAATTTAACCATAAGAAGGGAGGAAGAGCATGCTCCTTAGGGAGTGCACAATAAATTGATGGATCAAGCAGCGGGTTGGTTATGAGGGGCAATCTCCTAGGGAAACTGAACTGATCAAGATCTAGTAGTGGATTCTGTTAAGTTCTTTTGATGATCAAGAAGGGAGAAATCCAAGTTGTCCTTCCAAAGGTCTGGCAACACTAAGTTGTCTCTTCTCCCCCGAGAAGGAGGCTCAGCGCTCCTGTTGCTGGTGGAAATCTTAAACGTGTTTTGCAGCAACTACACAAAATGTGAAACTTAAAAATAAGGCTTTGCACCCTTGTAAAAGTGTGTAGAACAGGGTCAGGTGGCTCTCAGATGGAGCGTACAATTAATTTGTGCCAAGGACTGATGGAACGACCTTAAATCCCACCCCCAGGCCAGTCCAATAAAGTGGGGTGAAAGGAGAGGAAATGATGTTAAGTACAGGTTCCCCCCCCCCTTGTTTATTTTATTCCATCCATTTCAAAGGGAAAGAAGGGGTTTCCTTGCTTGCTTGCCATTGAAGGGCCATCCCTAAAGGGGAAAACCTTTAGGTAGGAGAAGTTAGAAATCTTATAGAGGAATGAAGAACCTGTTCCTGATTAGTTAATACACAAAAGACATCAGTTACAAATGGCATGAGTATGTACACCCAGTGGCTTTTGCTACATGGTTTGGGCCAAATACCAGCAAAAGCAGCTTCTTATTCATTGCATCCCATCCACAAGTGACATTTATGACTCTACCACCCTCCAGAGTACAACACTGTGCAAAAGCAGTATCCCATGTGTATTTCCATGCTCATGTGTACACAACAAAGCCCGTATGCTCTTTTGCAAAGCTTTCACACGTGCAAATCCACTCTCAAAACCTTGCCCAACTTCCCTTTTCTTATTATCCCTAAATCCCATTGAATAGATTTCAAAAAATGTCTTCTATATTTTCCCCTTTGTAGACCTTTCCCCCATTCTCATAGGTTCCCAGAGAGGAACGCCGCCACAGTATACTTCCCCCCTCAAATCCACCATCTTTGAGTATGTGAAATATTTAACTTCTTGACAAGGTTGCAGCTCCAGCACTGTCTTGGCTTAGACATCTTTACGCTATGGTGCAGCAAGAGTCTGATGCGATGTGAAGGCAGAGCCTACTCAAATCTCATCATTTCTCTGTAACCCAAATCTCTATTCTCCTAGGATGTGCAATGTCCTCTAAAAGTTACTGCATTTCTACAAGTCAGATTAGGGGTGTGTATCATGGGCCTCACTGCACCGAAGGGGGATAAAGCCAGTTTGCTAACCTGGAGGTTTTACAGCTAACCCGGCAGAGTTGATTTAATTGGAAACCAACCATTCAGCCTTGGATAATTCCTTACGACTTTAAGAATAATCCACATGTTTGCTCATAGGCTAGGCCAGTATTTCTGTCATTGATTGTACGAGGCAAAACATATGATGATATGATGAAATTGTTCACTGGACTTCTTCAGCCTAGCATGCAATTGCATCTTTGAATCCATAATGAAACAATGCACAGAGTAAGATTATTGTGGGAAAGATGAGGTTTAGATTCTTCTCCAGTGCTCTCTTTCTAGCGTTTGACCCCATTAGAAGAATACTTCAATGGCCAATTGAAACACGTAATCCAGCCTCGTTCCCCCCTTGTCCCCATCTCAGTTTGTTACTTTGTGTCTTGAGGGCATCGGGATAAGGAAAGCTAGTGGGATTCATTAAAGAAATCCAATATGCTTTTCGCCTCCTGATGCAATTGTTAGTTCATAACCTGGGGAAATTGCTTAAGCAGAGATGTCAAGATCCAAAACTAGTGAATGAATTTTGCTACTCTCATGAGCTGGCTATTTTCTCTATGATAGGGGACACGTTCTGTGTTTCCTCTCATATTTCTTCAAGTGCTAGGTTCTCCACTCTAAAACAGCTCTGAGGATGGTTACAGTGATTGGAGGTGGGCTCAAAAATATACTCTAATGGGAGCCATAACTAAATATTTGTATTAATTGAAATCTTTCCAGCAGAGCAAGAATATATAATAGGATCCTCAAAGCAAGGATACTGCCCCCATAATAATGTATATACAGTATGTTGTTTATCTTTAAACATTGATCATTTAAAATTCTGCATGACAATAACTAGGCATGAGGTAGGATATTAAAGAGACCCATGCAAAGAGAATTTGGAGGAGAGAGATATAAAGTTAGTTAAAGGCATTCCCACCCCCACCCCCAAATAATTTATCTTTAAATAGAAGCATAATTCTAGATTTCCTGGGAAATCTTTGTATTTATTATTCCCTCTTTGGAGGGGAATTCTTACATTCAGGACCATCCTTAAAATATATAAATATGATCGAGTTTGATTCTAGTAAAGGTGGCAGAATGAAAAGCAAACATCTAGCATCTGATCCATGAATGCAACAACCTGTCTTCTCTTAGCAGACAGTTAAAAAGGGAAAGCTACATTAACCCTTAAGTTATGTTCATTTGGCTGCATCAGCAAGAGATAAACAAAGATGTGTGATTTCAGCTAAAAGTCACACCCAGTGCTGTCTCCGTTCTCTTCCTTCCTGGGACAGATTCTGCCGAGAGGCTCACAAAGCAACTAGGCTTTCTGGCTCAAATGGGCACTTGCATCAGTGAGCAAATTAGGCTAAGCTGGTCTTAGGCTAAAGCTTTTTTATTATTGTCATTCCTGCTCACGTGACTTTAGTATTAGAAGCAACTGGCACAGCATCACATTGACAAAAGTGTGAAGCCAGAGCTGGCTGGAGGGCTGACTGGCAGTTGAGGCTTCCAGAGTGTCTCCTTAGGAGTTGAGGCTGGTTGAGAAGAGTATAAGAGGTACTCAAGATTAGGAAAAGTTCTGAAGGTTCTTGAGCTAGGAGAACATGTACTAATATATTTGGGTTCAGTATATTCTTGTTTTTTTGAATAAAACTCTCTGACCCATGCACCTTGAGAGTGCTTCGAAATGAAACCAGAATAGAAAACATGAAATGAAGCTTAAGTGTGGGATCACACTATCATAGTTTGCTACCAATGATTCTCCAATTAGCCATCAATGGTAGACTGCTGAGAAGAAAGAGAGGTTAACATCTCTAAAAAGAAGAAGAATCATTTCTGAAGTTACAATAGAAGAGAATATCTGTAGCTCAGGCTTGAGCTGTAAAGTCCTTGATGCTCTCTGAGCTGGATGGCTTGCTTGCAGACATTTCATTGTCCAACTAGATAACAATTTGTTACCTAGATGGGTAATGATATAGATTTTCAAACAACCTAACTCAGAAAGCACCAAGGACTCCACATTTCTGATCATTAATTTCTCGATCGCTTAATTCTCAGCCCTTGAGGTGTCTTCTTTTTCATCTCAAATACTAGACAGAAGGGTTTTGCCAATTCATATCTCAGAGAGTTGTCCTTTTTTAAATGTTTACATTTCTATCACATATTCATTGGTTGAGCTAAGACAAATTAAGCAGAGTCAGACATGGTTAGTATTTGGATAGGAGAATCCCTGAAGCATCCCACTATTGAAGGTTAAACAGGAAACTGAAAACCCCTTCTATGAGAAAATGATTTAGAGGTCTCTCTGCATCCACAGGGATGAAACTTAACTTGAAAATTTTATTTTATGGGGCCTACATGATGCCCAACATTTTATAAAGAGAAGTAACAGAGGCTTCACAGTATGTTACTTTTCACATTGAAATGTTTAATATTTCTTAAGCTTTTAAGAAAATATTAAATTGGATGCTAAGGGAGATCAACCTAGGCACAGAAGTACCCATTAGCAGCTTGTTAGCTATTTCTATTTCTTCTCAAACAAACTCAAAGATGGAGTCATTACTACTCACTATTGGTAAGCAATATATTACTCTTGAACATCTGATATTTCATTCTTCCGACTGCTGCTTTTAGAGACACATTCTTTGTTTACAGAACCTAATTTATTCCATGCCAAAAAAGGTTGTGTTCAGTTCAGTCCATGCTGGTGTTCTCCCTCATTGTGGAGGGAGGGGACTGTCTGCTACCCATCATAAAGCTGGTAGCACACATTACCGTTTAAGGTACTTTCCAAAACTAATGTTGTGGTGTACACCTAAATATTATACAGAAATATGGCATATTCTCTATAGATATCGGTAAAACATATGAATCATGCACGTACATCCATCAAAGAAAAGCCAGGTTCTATGTGAACCTGCTAGCAAAGTAGCTTTTATTGGAACCTGAGTTTTACAATGAATTTTCAGTAAGACTTCTGAACAAGATAGGTGACCAGTAAGGAAGGGGACTTCTGTTCATTAGTCTATATAGTAATGCATAGGAACGATGTGGCAGGTTTTGCCTTAACATTGGTCAGAGTACAGGAAGCAGGTTGTGTTCTCCAGAAGCTGGTCCAAAAAAAACTCTAGAATATGAATCTTTCACTTAATTTCATCAGCTGTTTTGTCTGAAGGATACGATCTCCCTCAGCAGTGGGAACAGCAAGTAGTTTATCTCCTCTACACACTGCATAATATGCCAAAGGTTCTGACCGAGAGAAAATTCCTGTCAGAAAAGATTCTTGTCAGTATTCCCTGCTGTGCCTGCATGTACTAAATCCCATTTCCAGATTATGAAAATGCCTCTTCCTTTTCCCCATTGCTGCATGACTTATTTTTTTTATTTCTTTTGCTTTTCTGCAAAATAAATAAATCAATACAGAAACAAACTAAAATATCCCCAGAGATGAATTTGTATAGTCCATTTAATTGCATGGAAATGTGCCGCAATGTTTCGAGAATCTACAAATCTTATTGTCCCAGCCGGGAAATTGCAGGACTTTCAAATTATTGGGAAAACACTAGTTAAGACCTGGAGATCCAAGACAACATTCATCACAGGCCCATGTTCCCCCCCCCACCTTCTTCTCTGCTTTCCAGATAGCATGTGGCATCTGAGCATCTTATATTGTGTGCAGACTGACTATGGCATGGCCAGCATTTCTTGGGAAGATTTGTCACAAGTACACGACAATGGAAATTAAATTTATCTGTATTTTCCATTGCTAGTGTAGTTGTTCCATCTATGGCTGCATTATCCCACTACTATAATTCCCTCCCATATCTTGTGCCTTTGCTGCAAGCTATGTCTCCAACCACACAATATTTCCCACCACACCGGGAAAGAGGGGACACACATGCCTCGTTGTAAGGAGCCCTTCTAAACACAGCCCTTCTTGTCATTAAAGGTTTATTTAAATCAATTCCCCTTGCTGGTTTGAGTGGTGCAGTGGCCTAGAGGGGGAGCTCTCGCCTCACAATCAGGAGGTTGTGCATTCAATGATAGGTAGAAGCAGATATTTATCTCTCTGGGCATAATGAGAATATATCTGCTAGGAACTCCGCATTGGCGACAGGAAGGGCATCCGGCCAGTAAACAGTCAGCTCCATTCAGCTGACCTTTAGGTGCAGCCTCCATGTCAGATTCCTGGAAACATCTTTTTAGCTACAGCAGCTTAATGTGATATTTCTATATGAGGTATGTGGAATCGGAAGAGGAGCAATGCAACATCTAACATTTGTTTGGTTTTATTTTAATGCAATTCAATTTAATGTAGTTCTTGTGGTTGTTTGCTAGCCTTATGTCGAATAATCTTACCTCCACATTTCATTAACATTTACAGTTCAACAACAATTTGAGAAGGATCTGCAGTCCTAAGGCTATTGAATATGTTCCTCTGCAGACTGATATGGTCCAGAAAGTTTTCCTTCTGTCCTTGTGAATGCTGCCAAAATCCATGCAAGGAAACAATATGATATAAGCTATTTTCAGTGAAGTTCATGATGTCTTTTTCAATCAACTCCATTCTAGAGAGTCACATCTAAGTCTTGTTCAAACTACGTAATAGGTGACAGCTGTTTTTAAATCCTGTTATTATTGGTAGGGTGTACGTTCACACAATAAAATGATATGAATTAGGGTTTTATTTTGAGTTTCCAAGGCATGTTCTGCTGGCAGCTCTTATCAGATAATGCTGTGGTAAGGAATCAGGGTATTTTCAACATACTTCTTTATGCATAATTCAGGGTCTTTTTCAAGTTGAAGCTTGTGTCCAGGGAATATTAAATTCCACCAGCTTCTGTATTTTAAAGATAACAGACATATTTTTGTCCCATGCTACAAGATGAAATAAAATCAAAAGAAGAACTAGTTATCCAGTGACTTTGTTAAATCAAAACCCATCAATGATTCTCTCACACATTCAATGAATCATTTGGATGAATCCTACGGACAAACAAATAATTAGAAAGCAGTCAAAATTGTGATATCTCTGAAGGATTATGTAAATGGGCCCGGATTCATTTCCCAACCAACCATTCAACACAAGTGATTCTGTGTAATAAATATGACAAACGGTAGTCCTTTTATGTATAAGAATACTCACATGATTTTAGCATTTTATAATATTTCTGTTCCTATCTTGAAAGAGGGGGTATTTGTTTCTGCTCTTGCCTGCTAAGAACTTTCTCAGGACATTACTGTCAGGGAAGACAAAGATAAAATCAGGGTGGGAAAAAAATGAAATAAAGTACCCCAAATATGAACAACAGTGGTATGTGACAATTGGAGTACTCGATACAAAGTCAATTGTATTAAATGCTTCTCTGACACTTCCCTCCCCTAATAATGACAGTTGTATAGTTTTTCCAGCTAGGACACTGTTGGAGGTGGACATGAGGGGACAAATTGAAGTCACAAGAGGTGAAAAATGGTTCAGAGAAAGAGAAAAAAAAATTAAGACTCTGTTGCTCTGATAGAAAACCTGTTTTCAGAACACCCCAAAGAGCAAACCAGTTTGTATTGATGGTTTGTGGTAAATCGAAAACCAAAAATTACAAACAACTCACAAAAGTTGTTGGCTTTGCATCAGAATAAATAAGATGCTGCAGGGCAGGGAACAAAGTTAATTAATAGATGGGGGGAAAAAAACAGAAGCGGGAGAATCTGTGGAGGGAGGGGCATCAAAACAACAGTCAAAATGGCAGCCTCACCCTTGCAATGGAAGGCCCATCCCTTTCTATATCTATTACAATGCATGTAAAAAAAGGGGGAGAGGCATCTGTTGTGCAGTTGCAGCCGCCATCTTGGCTTTTGAAATTTCCCCTGAGGGCAAATCTGAGCCAGTGGAAGCTTCCCTGGTTAAGTTTCGGGCTCACAGCCTCAGATTGGGACCCTGCAGCACCACCTGTTTACTCTGCCTATCATTTGCCAAAGAGCTGCTCTGCTTTTCTTCTTTCTGTCATTGAACTTTAGTCTAAAGGCAGAACATTGCTGGAGAGAAGTCTTCTGTTTTGTTTTTTTCTCTCCTCGAAAGTGTAAGGTGCAACAGTTTGCAATAAAGGCAACACAATCTGGAACGCCAGGAGGGGTAGCTGCTGCAACTCTGCGAATGAAGAACCCTTGTACCATGGACAGTGTTTTCTTCCTATTTATTTTCTAGCCATCTATTCTATTTATTTGTAGTGAATTAAATAGGCACTGGAAAAAATGGGTGGGTGCGGGGAACCAACAACATTGTACTTTTGCTTAGGAAGTTACAAAGCAGAACTTGTGTTTTGCTATTTTTTAACAGTGACTCTAAAAAACATCTATTTCTAATACTTGACATGTATATAAATGTTAGATATGGGATTTTCAAGGAGAGCTATTTAATATAAATGATGCTATAATGCGCCATATCTTTATAAATATAGACATACTGTTTGCAAAATGCATTGGGGATGTCTTGCTTTTGAATGATTTGGGAGAATTTTATTCTTAGTTGAGTGGTTGCTTTTTTTCACTCTTAGAAAAATAAGAAATGGGGGAGGAAGTAGGGGGGAATTGAATAAAACACTCCTAGACAAGTCTTCTCTTTCTCATGCCAAAGCATATTTGTACTGCTCTTTTATTTTCATTTTAGAAACAAAATAAAGTCTGGATTCAACCTCTCATTCTCTTTCTTTCTTCTATCTCTTTTGATTGTTATCCAGGGGTGGGCTTCAAAAATTTCAGCAACGGGTTCTCTGCCTGGTTGCTGGGTGGGCGTGGCCTAGTAGGCCTACTGCATCACGACCGGAGGGCGTTTTCACCTTGGCCAGGCTCCAGAGGCTTTCCTCAATCCTCTGAGAGGGTGAAAACTGCTTCCCCCAGGCCCCAGAGACCATCTGGAGGCCCGAAACAGACCCATTTCCACCCTTCTGAAACTTCCGGGAAGCCCGTTTCCCCCCCCCCCTCTCTGAGCCTCCACGCGGGCACTGCACTTACATCACATCCCAAACAGGCCATGTGGAGACTTCTGGGAGGGGAGGGGAGGGACAGGAGTGATGGGGCAAGGTGGGCGGGATCAGCCAGGGGTGGGATTTGGAGGTTCTCTGAACCAGCCATAATGTTAGCTACAGGTTCTCCTGAAACCTGGACAAACCCATAGCAGCCCACCCCTGTTGTTATCTTACAAGTAACACCATTTAGAACTGTGTTTTTTTTCAAACCTGGTAATTTTAAGATATGTGGACTTCAACTCCCCAGTCAGAAAACACTAACTTAGAGTTTTAAGCATTATCATATTTTTATTTTGCTTTTATGGACTGAATACAACAAAGAAAGAAAACAAAAAAATAATACAGAAGTGTCATTTGGGTTTAATGGATTATTGCTGAAAAATTCATTCTGGAAAGACATAGTTGTCATTTGTGGCTGGTTTCTGAAGTTGTATTTGAAACAGAAGACCATTCCATAAATCCCATTGGCAGTCAAGCGTTTCCTATGCCAATTTTGAAGGGAATTTGTTTCTCATAACGAATACTTTTTAGCAAATGTCTGAAATTTGGCATCAATATTTGGACCAGTATTCGCAAGTGTTATTTGTTATCAGAAATGCTCAGTGCACAATTTAATTTAAAAAGATAAAATTAAATCATGCCCCCAAACCACTGAGAAACAATAGTCCTATTTACCATACCACGAATAATATTTCTCATACATGCTTACACCAGTAACCAGAGATTGCTTGGATCCAAGTTTTCCCTTGCTCTGATGGAGCAAACTGTTCTGTAGTGGACTCAAATTCTTTGGGCTAAATTATAGAACTGATTCAATTGTTGTCTTTTAAACAAAAGCTTATCCAACTAAAATATCCCTTTCTAAAGATGGTTTAAGAATGTCAATTTATTCATAGGTCTTCCACCCCAAATTTTCTCTGGGAGGTTGGAGAGACTCTGAAATTATCTGGAACAGGGCTTTGTATAGAACAAAGCTGGCTGAGGAACTCTGGGAGTTGAAATCCACAAGTCTTAAAGTTGCCAAGGTTGGAGACCCCTGGTATAGATGATGGTCCTGAGGGTTGAACAAGGTGGTCCTTTTCAAAGGTCATTTCCTTCTCATGTTGGCTGAAGTGTCCTAATTTAAATTTCACTCAAGGTTTGCTCCCTACAGAGAACTTCATTCTGGCTCCAAACCAGTTTTTATAATGACGTCTAAAAATCCTAATTATAGTGGTGTCCATGATCCTACTATGCTTAGCCTTAATTCTTCTATTTAAAATAACTTAATACACCAGTATAGGATTTCACAAACTTCCATTTATATTTGATATAACAAAACACGTTCTTGGAATTTCCCATTAACTACAGCTGTAGATGTGTCTTACACAACATAATTACTCAAAGACCTAACAGCTGCATCAGCATAGTTTATTAAGTCAGATTAATTTTAATCTTGGTTAGGTTTTTTTTTGTTTGTTCGTTTCTGAGAGTGGTTCATGTTTGGTTTAGGTTATGGTTCAGTCATGTCAGACTGTCATGTCACCTCATAGGAATTCTGTTATTCAGCTAAGAAGGTTGCACAAAGGCAGGTGAAATGGAAGACAAGGTTGAGGAAAACCAAGTTGCACTCCTAACTGGGCCCTGCCTTTAATATAATGGGGTCTTTCTCTGTTCTGTGAACAAAAGTGGCAAATTGGACACAAGTTTAGAATTTTGAGGACTATCCTGTTTCCCCCAAAATAAGACCTCCCTGGATAATAAGTTCAATCAGGCTTTTGAGCACATGCGCTAAAATAAGCCCTATCTGAAAACATTGGAACACAGCAGCAGCCATGAGGTGACCACGCTCGCCACCTCCTGCACCTCAAAAATAATAAGACCTCCATGAAAATAAGGCCAATTTCGGGCTAATTTCGGAGGTCAAAAGAAAATAAGACCCTGTCTTATTTTGGGGGAAAGACGGTAGATGCAGTTATTAATATTTTCATCAATCCAAAATTGTGACTGTGCTACCAATGGTTGATTATCTTGGAAATAATTCCATATTATGGGATGTTGGAGGTTACAACTTATTAACCTCCCTTAACAGAGAAACTGGGAACAGTTTCTTGCTGGAATTTGTTTGAAGCAGTTTGCCTGGTTCCTGAGGGGCCAAGAGATGGGTGGGGAGATGGAGGCCAAGAGGTCCTGAGAACAGAGAAGGAAGCCTGCAGACCTCTGAGTTATCACAAAGAAAAGCCAGGGCTGGGTTGTAACCTTTGGGACTCTCTCGTGCCATGGCTTCAAGTCCCTGATGAATTTGGTAACTATATTTATTTTTCCTTTTGTGAAATATGAAGAGTTGCTAATGAGAAGAGTATGTTGCACTCTCCCTCTGGCAAACAATTCTCATGGAAAGAGGCAAGCCTTTCTGTATCATTCTACTTCTCCTCAATTCTGCAAACTTCAGTCTTCGGTCATCTATTTATTGAAGCTGCTGGAACAGGAGGTTGACTGAAAGGTAAGGTAGATTGACACCAAATGTGTATGTGTGGGTAAGTAAGGGGGTTTTTTTTAAGTGGGAGAGGGACACAATTGCCTTGGGTTCCATACATGGAGGGACCTCCTCCTCATCCAAAATATGGTACAATATTAAATAATCAGCTAAACCAATTCTCTTTTATTCAAGGGAGTCAAACCCAATGTCAGGCCTGGAATCTTTTGCATTGGGCCTTCATTGCCACATTTAATGTTGTGGGGAAATGGGGGGGGTTATATGGAGTATGGGAGATATACAGTCATAATAACATTCCTTTCTCAGAGAGTCAAGGACATTCTGACCTGCTGCTGTGATGGTGTGACTGGGAGGTATCTCCAGTTTTCGATGGTGCCTGATTGGACCATGTGACGGACATGTAGGTGCTGGGCAGGGGCTTGGACTTTCATTGGAGTAAGCAAAACCTGGGAGCTTTCAGATTCGGATTTTCTCAGATGTGCCAATATGACATCTCGAATAGAATGGAACTTGGAGGAACTTCAAGCCTCAGAGTCTTCTTTCGTTGGGGGTGTTATTTGGAACCCTGACACCCAAATCACAATCCCATTTTGAAATATCATATGTTTCCATCTAAAGTGTTCCAAAGTATTCTGTTCTTGGTGTTTCCTCCCATATTCTCATTTGCAATACACTTATTTCAGTGAAGAAATGCAGGCGGGAAGAACAAAATTTGTCAGATGTTGTAGGATGGAGTGGAAATAAAATGGATCAGGGTCCCAAATGAAGACTCTCCCTAAGCCTAAAAGTTTGTTTGTGTGTTAGATTTATAATATTAACTTTTTCCAAGGTCTGGTGCTAAGAAAACAACTTCGATTTAAGTTTGGATCGGTATTCCCCAACCTCCTGTCCTCCAACTCTAATGGCACTATCCAAAATAGTGCCACAAGTCACTCAGTGCAAAAGGTAAAGAAATGGGTATATTTGATTTGAACATTTATAAAAATGTCTTTTCTCATTAGATTTGGCCAATAAAGAAATACTTATGATATTAAGAACTACATTGTTGTTTCTTCTCCTTCAATTTCATTCCAATTTGTAAAAAAAAAATAACTCCACTGTTTTTGTTTTTATTTTGCTTTCTTAGCTATACCATTAGAGTTTAAAAAAAAAAAACAATTCCTCATCCTTCCTCATTTTCTTTCCCTGTCTAAAAATCCCAGCATTTTTTTTTACAGCGGTCAGTGAAATACCTCCAGGAAGATTATGCCTGTTCAGAGATACAGCAGTAGTCCCTTATTCCCAAGTTGATCTGTAATCTTCCAGATATTTGAGAATCCGAAAAGAGACATTTTCCTTTTGTGGAACAGCAGATATCATGTTCTGTGGGTACCAAGAGCAGATTCCAGAGTTCATGCTTGGATAAAATGCTAGGTGAATGGATGCACTTGACTAGGCCTGTGATGAGATGCTTCTAAGCTCTTGCACATTGCTATTCGTTTAATTAGATTCCTCACTGGCGTGATTCAGATTTTTTTTATAGAAAGGAGTGCCAATAACCTACCTATTCTCAAATTCCCTGGAAGTAGACCTGGGAGAAAGGTTGGAATGGGTGTTTCACCATTTCCTTGACCTCAGTTAGCATTTGGTCAATAAGGCAGCCTCTTGTAAGAGATGCTGGTTCACTTGCTATCCATGGCAAATATTTGAGATAGTTCCCAGGTTTGTATATCTCACTATTCAAGGGGACATCTGTTTTGTGTTCCAACACAGTGATTACACTACTGATGCTGCATCATAATGAGGTCAGTATAATAGAAGGTAAGTGTCTACCCTGAAGCTAACCTGACTTAAGTCACATTGAAGCTTCACTGTTGCCACACTGAAGCTGAGGGATAGGGAGGTGGGGATTAGAGATAGTTCTGGTTTTGTAGCCAAAATAAAATAATTTCTCTTGAGAACCAAGGACATTCTCACACCTGGCCAGGGGAAGGAGGAGTGATGTCACCAGGCAACCAGGCAATGCCTTGATTAGACCATGTGATTGATTGTTTGGGGAGGGGAAAAACTTTTACTCTTAATTAGGTGAAAACCACAGGAAACGTCAAAGTCAGTTTTCAATCGGTTTTCAATCGGCCTTTGCCAATATGACATATCAAATAAAACTATTCTTTGCTCAGAGTTTTGTTTGCTGTGGGTATGTTACTTGGAACCCTGACAGTAAGGCTGATTCATAAGAAAAAAAAGTTACATGCTACAAAGAGATGGATGGCTTTTTTCAGGTCATTAAAAGAGCTGGGAATTATAGAACAAGAAGCTATCAAGTAGCTGTCCAGTGCAACTCTTGGTCCCAATCCTTCTACATCCTCAATGCTCAATGTTCAGAAGATGCCTATATTTATGAAGGAAACCACTAACATTAGTTTGTTATTTTCCCTCTTCAATAATGTTTCTCAACTTCAGCTTAAGATCTGAAGACTTTAGTTCAACTTCAGCATCTTGCCCCCTGAGGCAAGATTGATGCTTCTGGCATCCCAGAAGAGCATTAAGACCCAGCTCTATCTACTAGCATGGGGATTCAAGAATGGCAGGCAATCTTGGGAGTGGCAGGTGCCTTGAAGTGCTTGCTCTGTCTTTTTATTTGTTTTATTTTTGTATGAATTTTATGAGTGTTTTTTTTACTTGTAAACAGCTCAGTGCCACTTAGTAAGTGAGATGGGTGAGGACAGGGGTGGGCTTCAAAACATTTAGCAAGGGGTTCTCTGCCCAGTTGCTGGGTGTGTGTGGTCATGGTGGGCATGGCCTAGTCAGCTTCCTGCACCAGAACGTTTTTGCCCTCCCCGAGCTCCAGAGGCTTTTCTCGAGCCTCCGGGATGGTGAAAACGGCCTCCCCAAGCTCTGGAGGCCCTCTGGAGGATGGAAACAGGTTCTGAAACTCTGGTAGGCCCATTTTTCACTATCCCCAAGCCTCTACATGCGCCCTGAACTTACTTACATCCAAAACAGGCCAGGTGGGGACTCTTGGGATGGGAGGGGAGAAGAGAGGTGGGAGGAACCAGCCAGGAGTGGGATTTTGGGGGTTCTCCAAACTGCAGAGAATCTTAGCTAGAGGTTCTCCCAAACCTCTGTGAATCCCCAGCAGCCCACCCCTGGGAGCCAGCATAGTCACAAAATTCTGGGAATTGAAGTCCACACACCTTAAAATTATTGAGACTGAAAAACACTGGTCTACAGATTCAAGCACAGTAGAACAGCAGGGTGACATTGGGACAGGATGAAAATTGGTTCCCCCAATTGGTAGCAGAAATCGCGGATGACCCCACACACCCACCCCTGCTCTATGGCATTCCATTTAGGCACTTTCTCTAGCCAAAGTGCATGCGCTGAAGGCTGAGTGCATGCACAGATGTGTGTGCTCACATTTGCAAAATGGTAGGGAAGGTAAGTGAATATTACTCCTGGTACCATAGCTCAGAAGACTAAATCTCTGGCCCCGGTGACTGGCCCAGGTTAGATCCTGCAAGAAATATCACACTTCCTAAGAGATATCAGAGAAGAGGCCTCTGATTTGTATAACACCTTTACATTATTGGATAAATAAATAATTTTAAGGTCTTAGTGCAGAAAAGTGAGCCTCTTGCATACCCCAAAAATATAGTATATATCAGTGATGGCTAACCTTTTTGTTGTTGGGTGCCAAAAATGTGAGTGCGGGCGCACAATAGCGTGCATGTGTGCCGGCACCAATAATGCAAAGCGTGCCCCCCACATGCGCATGCATGCACAAAATCCTTCCCATGCTGCCCTCCCACACGCGCCACACTGCTTGCCTCCAAGATGAGCTTGGTATTTCCTTCAGAGGATGGGGGGAGGCTGCTTTCACCCTCCACAGGCTCCAGGAAAGCCTCCGGATCCTGGGGAAGGTAAAAAGCAGCCTACTGGAAGTTCAGAAACAATCCATGTCTGGCTTGCGGAGGTCCTCCAGGAGCCCTGGGGATGCTGTTTTCAGCCTCCCCAGGCTCTGGAGGCTTTCCTGAAGCCTGGGGAGGGTGAAAATGGCCTCTCCCGGACTTCTGGAATGCCGAAAATCAGCTCACAGCTCATGTGCAGACAGATATGGCTCCAAGTGCCACCTGTGGATGTGTGCCATAGGTTTGCCATCATAGGTGTATATCATACCTACAAAAGAAGGTTGGAGAACTGAACGTAGAACAGATCTGAAACCAAAGAATGAGTTTTGTGACTGGTAGTTTGACAGAATCTTTGATCAAAGATCAACTTGTTCTGGACATAAGAAACAAAATAGTGCAGGGACATTCTGAGACATTATTTGTCCTTTGGAAGCACTGTTGAACTATGCCAAGCAGCAGCAGTTGCTCACTCACAACTGAAATAGCAGTTAGCAATAGCAAAAGCATTTAGACTTATATACCGCTTCATAGGGCTTTCAGCCCTCTCTAAGCGGTTTACAGAGTCAGCATATTGCCCCCACAGTCTGGGTCCTCATTTCACCCACCTCGGAAGGATGGAAGGCTGAGTCAACCTTGAGCCGGTGAGATTTGAACCGCTGAACTGCTGAACTAGCAGTCAGCTGAAGTGGCCTGCAGTACTGCACTCTACCCACTGCGCCACCTCGGCTTATGCGGCATTGCAACAATTATACTTTGAATTTGGCCATCAACTGTGATAAACATTTCTGGAAAGGAAACAAACCAGCAGTGTCACCAGAAGCCTAAGAATTCCTAAGAAGGGAATTAGGAGCAGGCAAAATGCCTTGGAAACAGGGTGAGGTGTATGCAAACAATACAGCTGATGCCGTATGAAACATGCTAACAAACAATGTTCAGCCTATGGCAGAAATGTCCCAAACGTGGAGGGAACAACCTCGGGGCAAAAATGTCCAAAAGCAGATAAAGAATTCAGGAAATATACACAGAGGAGTCAAACCGATACAAATCTGGAGAAGATTATTTCTTCAGAGGTTCAATCAACATGGAGAGGGCAAGACATTTGGATTAAAACAATACCCACGGATAAGGATTGTGACTGAAAAAAGCAGCTAAGCACTCTCCCTCTGTCGCATGATGTCCCATACACGCAAGCTGTATTTTGAGTTTATCTGGAAAAATATCAGGACTAAAATAGGTAAGGATTTTACGCTCACTGTTTTGTCATGATCTGAGGCAGTGGAAATGTGCTGAGATCTGGCAGAGAGGGACTTGGAGCTGATGTTTGGGAGACTGAGATGAAGAAGATGGAAAGCATACTGGATTTAAGCAGTCTCAGCTGCTAAAAAAATCACATGTTCCAGAATGGACTGAAGGCCATTCAATAGATCAGGTTAAAAAGAAGGACTGTGCTTTGGGATGCTGTGTCCACCTAACCAGATAGGAAGAAAAAAATTTTGTAGAAGATTCAAAAAGGTGATGAGCATATTTCTAGCAAAGAGAAATTTCCAGCTGTGTTATTAATAATTGATTATTAAGGGGTGAGGGAGACTTCACCAGTAGTTATGTATTTAGCTATATTCCAAAACAAACACATTGATCTTAGAAGAAGAATTACTTTGAAGGCAGGGAAATGGTCAATCAATTAAGGTAAACCATAAAACGATGTATTGCTTTTTACTGCATTCCAGCCTTGTTATGTCTGTTCAGTTAGTTAGCTAGTTTATTGTACATGGTACAATGAAATTAAATGCCATCTTCAGTGTACATTGTAAGTATAAAAATAAAAACACAAACATACATCCTTTACGTTCTATATAATTGAAATTGAAAACCCGATATTGCACTATACCATAGAATCCAGTATGGTTACTGCCCTGGGATAGAAGCTGATTTTCAGCCTTTTTGTCCTTGTTTTTAGTATCCTGTACCGCCTGCCAAATGGTAATAGTTCAAAAAAAAAAAAAGGTGCCCAGGATGAGATGGATCTTTAAGAATGTTTTGAACTTTCTTAAGGCAGCGGGAGCTATAAAGCTCCTCCAAGGAGGGAAAAGGCCAACCAATGATCCAGGGGTGGGTTCCGGGCAGCACTACTGCTGGTTCACTCGTGTGTGTGCTTTGCACATACATGCACTTTATGTGTGGAATAGTTCTGTGCATGCACAGAACTGAAAAACAAGATGGTGGTGGAGGAGGCACGACCAGGGACACAGGCCACCAAACCACTACCTGTTCGGCCAAACCAGTCTGAACAGGTAGGAACCCACCACTGCAATCATCCTCTGGGCAATGACGTTGACCCTCTGGGATACTGTCCTATCTGCCACTGTGCAAATCATACACAGATGCAGTAATTTAGAATACTCTCTATGGTGCAGCGGTAGAAGATCAACAGCAGTTTTTCATCCAGTTGTTGTTTCCTGAGAAGTCTCAGGTAGCATAATCACTGCAGGAGAAAGGGGAAGGAAATCTGTGTATCTACTTAAGCTAAATGCCGCTTACATAGTTAGCCTTGCATCGCTAAAGAAAAAACCAGGGCTTTTCATTTTGCAAAGTCACAAATACAGGTGTCGGGGTTCCAAGTAACACCCCCAAACTGAATAAGACACCAGGAGTTCCTCAAAGTTCCATTTTATTAGAGACATCATATTGGCACATCTGGGAAAACCCAAATCTGAAAGCACCCTGAGTTTTCCCCACCCAAAGGAAAGTCAAAGTTTCTTCCCCTGCACCCACATATCCATCACATGGTCCAATCAATCCACCGTCCCAACTGGAGATGTTTCCCAGTCACGTCTCTTCAGGTGCAGGCTGAACGTCCTTGACTCCCAGAGAAAATAATGTTATTTGGGCTATCTATCTACCCACTCCATCCAACCCCTTCCCAGTTTCCCACAGCAGGCCTATGCACTAAATGTGGCAGCCCTGAAGATCCAAAGAGACAGATGGCCTCCAGGGCTGACAACAGGTAAGTCCTTGACTTACATCCATTCATTTAGTAACCATTCAATACAATACAATACAATAGCAGAGTTGGAAGGGTCCTTGGAGATCTTGTAGTCCAAGACCCTGCCTAGCAGTGGTGGGATTCAGCCAGTTCGCACCTATTCGGGAGAACCGGTTGTTAACTTTCTAAGCAGTCCAGAGAACTGGTTGTTGGAAGAAATTTCCCTTTGTTTTTTTCCACTTTAAAGGGCTAATCCTATAAGGAAGGCAGGAAGGAAACATTCTGGTGTTGTTTCTAGCCTAATCTTTATTGTCCTGCTTACAGAAACTGTTTCTCTGGTTAACACTTATTACATTGTAACAGCTAAGGCGAAGCGCCCATCGACATAAGTGATGATGAATTGGCCACATCCACCCAGTCACATGATCACTGAGCCCGCCTACCCAGCCGGTCATTAAGGCAGAGAACTGGTTGTTAAATTATTTGAATCCCACCACTTCTGCCTAGGCAGGAAACCCTATACCGTTCGAGACGGGACAATTTAACAATTCTATTTAAATATTTAAAATATTTTTTAAAATATTTTTTTATCATTCACATTTCATTCTGTCCCTCATCTGGCATCCATTCTTTAATTATTCTTTCCCACCATTTCTTTGATATTAGTGTAACTCTTGTCTTGCAGTAAATTGTCCTGTGGCAAGTTGGCTGTGGTGAGTTGTCCCTCAGCGAGTTGGCCATAGGGTGTTGGCCAGAGGTGGGTTGCTCACGGTTCAGCCTGAATCAGCCAAACCGGTAGTAGCAGCGGCAGGCTTCGCCCACCAGCCCGGAAGCTTCTCTGCATGAGCAAAAGTGTCACACATGCGTGGGAGCGCACCCCTACTGGCAATAAAATAATTAGCGACCCACCACTGGTGTTGGCCATGGCGAGTTATCCTGCTGTGGTGAGTTGGCCCTGGCAAATTGGCTGTGGTGAGTTGCCTCATTGCGGTCCCAGCTTGACTGACAACAAGAAAGATGACTGACATACAACCTACTATGTGCAGTGAAAGTGGGTGAGACTCCAGGGGTTGCTGGCATCCTTTATTCACCCTTTTGTCAGTGGCACATAGAGTCACTAGATTTGTATAGCAGGGTGGGGGGACTAAGAATTCAAAGAAGTTAAGAAATGAGGAGGATTGGGATTGCAAACTACTTTGCAGCCAGCTGTTTCTTTGGGATGAAAGAGTGGGTGCTGCTGAGAAATAGAAGATTTTTAAATTAGAAGAGTACGACCTGAGGTTTGGATGACATTATTTTCTATCATACAATCAAGGTAAGGTTAATGTAGGTTTTTAAAAATCATTTTGACACAAAATACCATATTGAAAATATCAAATAATAAACTCAGATTATGCACCCAAATGCCTTTATGCTTCCTAGCACAAGAAGCATTTTAGAGGAAAGAAATAGCAGAATTTGAAGCTGAATTACGGTATGTATAAATATTGAACATATGCCAGAATGTAGAAACTTTTGCTGAAATTTGAAATAGAGGATGTACAAGTGAAAGAGATTATGGAAAGAAAGAAACTTTGATGTAACTTTAGAGTGAGAGAGGGTAAAATATAAATGTACTTATTGCTATTAAGAAGATGGAAAGTCACTTTATTGCTTCTTTTTTCTTGTTTTCATTTTTCTATCACTTTTCTTTTTCACTCTTCTATTACTTTTCTCCATTTTTCTTTTACTTAAAATCTCTATTGCTTTTATGCTATGAAAAAAAATCTTGAATAAGAATCATTATTTGTTTGTCAGTTTCTTTCTTTCTTTTTCTTTCTTTTTCTTTCTTTTTCTTTCTCTTTCCTTTCCTTTTCTTTCTTTCTTTCTTTCTTTCTTTCTGCCTGCCTGCCTGCCTATCTATATCTGTCTGTCTGTCTGTCTGTCTATCTATCTATCTATCTTTATCTGTCTGTCTGTCTATCTATCTATCTATCTATCTATCTATCTATCTATCTATCTTACAGGTATCTATCTAATTATCTATCTATCTATCTATCTATCTATCTATCTATCTATCTGAATCTATCATCTATCTATGAATCTATCATCTATCTATGAATCTATCATCTATCTATCTATATCTCTGTATCTATCTCCGTATCTATCTCTGTATCTATCTATCTATCTATCTATCTATCTATCTATCTATCTATCTATCTATCTATCTATCTATCATCTACAGGTATCTATCGATCTGCCTGCCTACCTACCTACCTATCATCTATCTATCTATCTATCTATCTATCTATCTATCTATCTATCTATCTATCTATCTATCTATCTATCTATCTATCTATCTTTCTATCTGGAGTGGGTATCTGTGGTGACCAACTCTGTTCATCTAGTGGATAGAATTATCCTTCACTTTCAGATATTTAGAAGCAGAAATTTGCTTTCAATTCTTTGCCCTTTGCAGCATATCTGACTGACTTCAAGCCAGGAATTCTCACAAAACTTCATTTGTTCCAATATAATGCCCTTTTAATTTAAAGTTTTCATTAGGAGGGTTTTTTTTAGTCTAGAGAAATAAATAATGCATTATTCAATCATACATGGCAATTTACACATTCACAAATTGATAAAGATAGAATGGAAAGGAAAAAAGTGGAAGAGGTGGAAACAAAAGAGGATTTTGTGTCCTTGGGAGAGTTATGAGTTATTACTGGATACCAACAGAGATCCAGATCATTTGTCCATATGGTCAGTCTATAGGAATCAAAATAGATTCAATAGATTCTCCCACTTCCCGCTCTTGCACATTGGGGAGGTGGCAAATCCAATGACTCTAAGCCCATTCTGAACTTGCTTCTAACCACTTTCTCTCTTTTGAAGCTAAAGTGACAATAGTGTACAATATGGCATCAATCAAGTATATAGTTTATAAAACAAACATCTTTTTGGAAACTTTAAAAACTCCAGCCAAAAACAGTTTCTATATTTACCTATGCTAAGTGGTACAATCAGTGCATGTGGTATTATTGTTCCAGTAATTCCAGTCCTACAATACCCCACTATCAAACAAAAGAAACAAGGAGCCAGGATAGCATTCAAAAGCACTGAGAGTTTATTCCATGCAATCTATACACAAGAATCTGATCTACTAATGGTTAAACAGACAATGACACCCTATAAGAATGGACTTCAAGGGGAACTAGTCTTAGGACTTTTTTGGGTGTGTGTGTATAGGGACTCCAGACAGATGATACATTTGACCCCATTCTTGGGCTCAGCCTGGTCATTTCCTATACTAACCACTGGTCAACCTAGATGAACTACCAAACAGTTCCAAGAATTGAGTCCAACATTTATATATCCCTTTGTTGATCTTCACATTAAATTATGTTACCAATAATGTTTTGGTGTCTGGGAATTCTGTTTCATAGCTTAATATCAAACAGAGCTTTTTGCAGAATATGATTCTAAAAAATCCAAATGGTGATTGTAATAATGTGCTTGGAGCTTTCTCTTGTTCTCGGACCAGGTGAAGGACAGCACTTAAATTGCACTGCCGCAGAAGCCATCTTGACTTTTTTTAACCATACCCTGAAGACAGACCTGGTATCAGCAGTTATGAGGTTTGGAGGTGTCAAAAATTGACTGGAGAAGGTTTACTAACAAAACTGGTGAGAGCTTCCCAGTCTGTGAGTTAGTCGCTGCCTTCAGCATAATTCACAGTAATGGAATTCATTCATTCATTCATTCATTCATTCATTCATTCATTCATTCATTTTAATAGATTTACATGGCTGTTCATTTTAAGTAACTCTGAGCGGCTCACAAAACAATAAAACCAATAAATAAATAAAAATCATAAATCCATAAAAACTGTGAAGTGATTAAACACAGAAAATGAAACAGAAGGCTGATTCTGTGGAGACTTCCCTATCTTCTTCTCCTCTTTCGTACATCACAGAATAGATTTAGATTAGACCACCTACACAATCTCAGAGAGTTGGTGATGATTCAAACCACTTGATAGGCTTGGGTACCAATTGCAATTAGATTGGAGAAATAACTATAGAAGGTACAGCATATTGAAATCAAGGAATATGACCCACTAGATCTAAATGAACTTCAACATCCAGCATGGTTCAACTGTGTCACAGCCATACCAGCTGGGGTGGCAGGACATCGTAACAATATTTAGAGAAGCATTATTCCACATTATTCTAGAGCATATGTTTTTTTTTTATGCCCAGTAAGAAAAACACACTTTTGTCCTTCATTCATACAAAGGCCACCAGTTAGTGTGCAGTCATTCATGTTCATATGAAAAAAAAATGGAGATGGGATTTTCTTTTTTTAATAAAATTACATATACTGATAGATTTCACACATTTTATTACAATATGCAGTTCTGTAAAGTTCTTCCGAGTTTTCCTCCTGAATTTTCCTTTTAAAAGCAAAGTTGTAAGCATAAACATTTTCTATCCTTATGAAACTCTTTCAGCTTTACCCCTTTTTCAGGTCACGGTAATTATACCCAATGAATTCAATGAAGTAGGAAAAATAGCTTGCTTAAAGTAGCACAATATAAACAAAAGGCTGAGGTGAGGATTTAGTTACAGACTACTGATATCCAAAATCTCTGCATCTTTTCTTTTCTTGAATTACTGAAATGAAGAAAAACATGAAAGAAAATAAGGTGGTAGGTTTGATTAGTTCATAACTCAGTGCATGATATGGACCCAGAAAATGAATTCATTCAGTAAGTGAATTATGTTTGATGCAAATTAAGTTAAAAATCATTCTGAACTCAAACTGAGAAGCAATTTCAATTCCACCAGATACACTATTCTTAATTTATTAAAGCACAGCACAATCCCTCTAATGGCAGCATTTAGCTGATCTTAGCTGACCTTAGAAAGCTAAGCAGAGTCAGATCTATCTAAAAGTAAATTCCAACTTGAAAGAACTACGGGGCACTATGTAACAAAATGAAACTCGGTGGTGAAAAATGTAAGGTTCTACATTTAGGCAAGAAAAACCAAATGCACAGGTGTAGTACAGGAGACAACTGGCTCAAGAATAGTAACTGTGATCCTGGAGTCCCAGTAGACAATCAGTTAAATATGAGCCAGCAGTGTGCTGCAGCTGCCAAAAACACCGATACAGTTCTAAACTGTATTAACAGAGAGATGGAATCCAGATCACATGAAATGTTAATACCACTTTTTGCTTTCTGGACTTTGAAAAAACAAAGCTGGGCTCCAAAATATGGAGTGTATTCAATCCAGCTATAGGCAAAAAGAATGATGAAACCTAACCTGCAACCCTAGAGCCAAGTGGGTTCCACCAAATCCTTGACACTCAAGAGACTAAAAGTATCATCAGGTTGTATTTTTAACGCAAAACAATAGGAAAATGACACATTTTTTGCAGTACTTAATCCCTCTAAATTGCAATTAGGTTTGTTTTTAAATGTAATGTAATCTTTGTTCATATTCCACCACTTTTTTGGCTTAACATTTCCACTTCTTAGAGCACATTGTCCTGCATTCTCCACTCAGGGTGTCTGCAGTGGGATCAAAGTAATCAAAATGGAAGCCCCACCACACAAAAGACTTACCTCTTTTTCACATCTTGACTATTTGACCTGCCTGATGCCAAAGGCCAAGTCCAATGTTGTGTCCCTGATCTAAAGAAACTCTATTGAAAAAGTTATTGTATTGATAAAGGAAAATATTTGTAGCTTGGGGTTGAAATGAGGGATCCTTGATGCTCTCTGAGCTTGGTTGTTTTCTTTCAGATGTTTGGTTACCCAAACTAGATAACATCATCAGTGCTCCCATGTCACAGGTTATTGTGCCCCCATACACTTGAAAGAGATGGAGCTGTGTTTATTAGTGATGTATATTTGGTTGCCAAGGGCTACAAGAGGCTTCTGGCCATTGAAATTCCAAGCAGGAGAATGGGCCAATGCACAAGTCACTCCATGAAGAAAGGAGAGTTGGAAGAATACCAGGTAAGAGGCATCCATTGGTTCTCATCATTATTCATGCCTTGTCAAAGGCAGGCATGTAGAACAGTTACCTTCCAAATGTTTGGGTACCAAGGACTAGTTCTGCAGGGGGGAAAACGTCCATGGACCAGGAAGGCATGGTTTCATGCACTACTTAGATCCCGCATATGCACAGATGAAGCTTTGTTAGCTTGTGCCATCCAGTTCGTGACAGACCATTGACTGGTACCAGTCTGAGGCCCAGGGGTTGGGCACCCTTGATGTAGAATACAAAAGCATATTCAGGTAAGTGGCATCATGTCATCTTGACAAAAACCCAGAACCCATTTCATATCCAACCAGTTAAGAAGCCACAACTAGCTATGATGTGATTGAAATGGCTGCCTCCCTTGTATGTCCAACTATAGTATATAGATAGGTTGATTGAATTAAGATTTCTCCAGAATAAACAAAAATGAGGCCCAGACAAATTAAGGCAGAGATGGACAATGGGTTGGTCCAGAACTATGTTCCCTTTTTCTTCTCACGTCAAGGTTTTGGAAAGCAGAAGGTCAAAGGGCCATTGATTCAGTAGATTCATCAAGCTAGACAAGTCACAGAATATCATGTTTTGGGCCTTATCAAATGCTTTATTTTCAACCACAAGGAAAATATATCTTTGTTTTTACTGGTTTGCCCCATAAGTTCAGCAGCCCAGTTTCTGGAAAGACTGGGCAATGAAAGAACATACGCAATCCATTGTTTGCAAGTTGCCCATCCTTCCGTTGTTGTTAGTTGCAAAGGGGTGGCTGACCCATCGCGACCCCTTGGACAACATTCCTCCAGGCCTTTTTGTCCTCTACTATTACCTGGAGTCCATTTAGGCTCACTGCTTCAGTGACTCCATCCAGCCATCTTATTCTCTGTCATCCCCTTCTTCTTTTGGCCTCGGTCTTTCCCAGCATTAGGCTCTTCTCCAGTGACTCCTTCAGTTAGGGATACACAAATCTTTCATGCAGCCTGCTGAAGAGGATCCTATACCTCCTTTTCAATTCAATTCAATTCAATTCAATTTATTACATTTATATGCCGCCCTTTTCACCTGAAGGGAACTCAGGGCGGCTCACAACTCAAACCAGGGAAGGGGAATACAGACAAAAAAAAAATTTTTTTTTTAAAAAAAAGCATAACAATACATAATTTAAAACACACAACAGTCATACCATTCAAGACGGGGGCAACAGCTCTTTAGCCCCAGGCCTGTCGGAACAGCCAGGTTTTAAGGGCTGTGCAGAAGGCCTGGAGGGTGGTGAGGGTCCGAATCTCCACGGGGAGTTCGTTCCAGAGGGTCGGAGCAGCCACAGAGCAGGCTCTCCTCCGAGTGGTCGCCAGTCGACACTGGCCGGCGGATGGAATTCGGAGGAGGCCTAATCTGTGGGATCTAATCGGTCTAGTGGAGGTAATTGGCAGCAGGCGGTCTCTCAAGTACCCAGGTCCAATACCATGAAGGGCTTTATAAGGAGATCACATGACTCTGAATATGAATAGCTGAGGAGCAACAGGATAAGAAGAATATTGCTATAATGCTATGCTCCTGGGCTTCCCAGATATTCCCAGATAATGAAATTGGATGCTGCAATAGGTAGGCTTTTTATTAATCCATCTTAAATCTGTTGAGATGGCTCTATCCAGAACCAAGAGCTCATGTTCAGGCCCTGCATCTTCATAGCAGGATGCTTGTTTTGTTTCTCTTGACACCGAGAGGTAAGAGTCTCCTAAAGCCACATGACTGTTCTCTTACCTCTCTGATAAATTCCACACATTTTATAAAAACATTATTTTAACTTTCTTAGGATATCACAAATAAAGGCAAAGGGAGGCTTCTCACATTTATTTTATGTATTCCTATGTTGAAAACCAGACGATTTGTGCCAACGCTGACTTGATAGGCCAAATGTATGGTTGCATTTACATTTGTTTTTTCTGTCTGTGTGTGTTTTAAAAGAAGCAGATAAGTTATCTCTATCCTTCTATCCCATCACACTGGAAACAGAAATAAGGATGGCTCATTTTGTAGTATGACATCTTTGTCATTTCCTGCAGGTGTTGACATTTCTCACCAAAGGAGAAATACTTCGGTAAGTTGATCTTTAATTTTATTTCACATAGTCTGAGTTTTGCTATAAGTAAAGAAGGCCAATCCAGATCAGAGCCGTTGTGGGCGCAAGAAGCTGACATTAATATTCTAATCTAAATTGGATGACCAGTTTTTGTCCTAGGGTTTTTTTAAAAATGGGGAAGTCAGAGATGTTAAGGACATATTTAAAGTCAAAGCAGTTTTGCCCCAGGTTAGTGATTTGAGTCATCAATGTGTAAAGTTATATGGTTTAATGAGAAATAAGAAACTCTTGTTCTCACAGTAGGAGCTGGAATCATGCTTTGCTTTTCTGGTTAGCCAAGGGGTTGCAAAAATTGCAGCCAATTAGGAATGATATTACTAGAGGACTATGTGTGTGAAATGTTTGGTCTTTTGTGGTTTCTTTTGAGGTGGGCTTTCAAAGTGTGAAATCAATCCCTTAAACCATTGCAAGACTAGTCATTAATTTTGACCTTCAAGTGCTGAAAACACACAATATTGATATTTTGGCTACATCCCGAGGGAGTGAGGAGGTAGGCAAATACATCTATCATACTTCTTGCATGGTGTAAGTTGCTTGAATTTTTGGAGCTATAATTGCCTTTCATAGTTAGCTGTGAAGAACTAATCCATTAACCATCCAAGCGTTATTTACATTCTTAAAGGTTCTATTGATGAAAGCAGGGAGCTCAATTTGAAGCCATATACTAGTTAGCACACAAGTTTAGTTCTCAGGCAGAGGATTCACCCAGCTTGAATTAATCTGTGATATACTTTAGGGTTCAGGGACGTGCAGTCACTAGAGCAGTGATGGCGAACCTATGACACGCGTGTCAGTGCTGACACGCGTAGCCATTTGGGGTGACACGCACAGGATTTCATGCGATTCATCCTCGGCTCCTGCACGGCCGCCGAGGATGAAAGAATCTGTGCTGGAGGAACGGGGGGGGCGGGACGTGTGATCTCCCCTGCCCACACTCACTTACTGTATCGCCGCCGCCCCTTTCTGAGTGCAGGGGCTGCTGGTAAGGCGTGCATGCCGTGCGCGCACACGTCATCAGCGCGGCGAGGGAGGACCCGCAGGAGAGGAGCGCGGGAACAGTGCGTGCCTCTCTCCAGTCAGGCCGGCACAGAGAGTCTACTCCTGGGACTGTCGGTTACGACCGCACCACAGCAGGGAACAGCGGAGTGCCAACGGGAACTGTGAGCGCCATTAGCAGCAACTATTGGGGTGCCATGGACTTGTAATTGCCCACAATAACTGAGATAAGTGAGGGGGAGGTTGTGTTAGCTTGTTAGGCTAGTTAACCCCTAATTGGCTATCTATAATTCTATCTGCTGTCACTGGCCCACTGATGGAGCACCAAAAAAATAAAAAACAAAGGTTAAGTAAAGGGAGTGGTAGTGGCAGTGGCCGACCCTTTCAAGAGACATGGAGCGAAATGTATGGCATTATAGAAAAAAATGGCAGATCATTTTGCGTTCTATGTACTGAAACGGTAGTAAGCAGAACGTGGAATATAAATAGACATTTTGAAACTAATCATTCCCAGCTCTTGGAAAAAAGTGAGGATGAAAGAAGTTACTAAGCAGGTATGTTAAATAATTTGTTTTTGGTTTATTAAATACAATTATATATTGCAATTATACATTTTTGTAGTTTAAACTATAAATTGCGCAAAATTATGTTTTTGTCGAAGTGACACACAACGCGAGTTATGCTCGATTTTTTGCCGATTTTTGACACACCACGCCAAAAAGGTTGCCCATCACTGCACTAGAGGCAAGGGAGGCGGAGCCTCCCCAGTCTCCTGAGAGAAAGGAAAGAGTTTTAAATATTTTTTTTAATGAATTAAAGCCAGGATAGTTGCTACCAGATTTCAAGTCACAGTGGCTTGGTGTCTGCTCTCAGTGTTAACTAGGAGGAGGCCAGAGAACTCGGGGCCTCTTTTGCTTAAGGAATTTTTCGCCTTTTAAGGCGGAGTTAAAAAGCAAAAGATTTAATATGCAAAAGAGGCACTGATTCTCCCGCCTCCTGATCTGGGAGCAGCGAATCATGTCTTGCACTTGAGCGACTGCACAAGTGCAAGGGTGATTCTGGAGAGGTTTTTCTTTCACCAGCCGCCATTTCTTCTGCAGCCAGCCCAGCACCGAGCAGGGAGGAGGAGGAGGAGGAGGAGGAGGAGGAGGAGGAGAAGAGCAGTGAGCCCTTGTGGCTGGCTGGGGAGGGACTCACCGCTCTTCTCCCAGCCAGCCAGCCACTCACCCCCACCCGACCTGCTCCCTGCCTGGCCGGCCAGCTGGCACAAAGACTCACCGCTCTTCTCCTCCCAGCCAGCCAGCCACCCGACCTGCTCCCAAGAATGTCAGCGGGGACGGAGGAGGCAGGGGGCGAGGCGGCAGAGCGCGGCAGCGGCAAGAAGCAACACCCCTGCCGCTGTGTCCAACAGGCATCTCGCGTTTATGTCCATCATAAACGAGAGACACCTGTCGGACACAGCGGCGGGGACATTGCTTCTCGCCACTACTGCGCTCTTGCCTCACCAACGGTATCCCTCACTGCACGTCACTGTTAGGGTTATGATGCAGTGGTGGGCTTCCATTTTTTTACTACCGGTTCGCTCGTGCGTGCCCGCACACAATGCTTCTGACCATGCACAGAAGCGTCCGGGCGGGTGGGCAGAGCCTCCAACCACTGCCTGATCCGGGCCGATCCGGGAGCACCCTACCTCTGTTATGGTGTCAGCAAAGAGCTTTATAACAAGTAGACTGATCCAGTAAATTAGGACCTTGGCAAATTTTTCTGAGTTCAGAATTAAGTCTATCAAAAACAAAAAAGCACTTGATGGAAATTCATCAAATGAAGTCAGGACAGGCTTATTACAGAGAAAAACAGTGATATTAGAAGACACTGTTTCTTAAAAGTATGAAAGCAGAGTTTCTTATTTTATTGGGAGCCTATTTGTCTTTGAATTAATTTGGATGCTTGGTGACAATATATACAAATCTATTAAGTTTTCCAAGCAATGTTCTTGCGTACTACTTACAAAGTATTCACCATTGCCTTCTTCCTAAAACTGAGAGAACACGTGGCCCAAAATATGTTAATTTGATGGCATGTGTTGAGTTTTATGGTTGCAATGAAATTATTCAGTTAATAAAGTGGAGGTTTGCAAGAACCAGCTTTTCTGGTTACTGTTTACTTCCTATTTTCCCTTCTAAAAATATAAAAGAGAAAATATTTTTTGAATATGTTTTGAAATATTCATGAGTTAGCGTCAGTAAATGCTTGAGCAAACTGTGAGAGAAACTTATTTGAGTTCAGAGGATTTGGTACTTTTCATGTCTTGCTTCAGGTATTGGTTGTACTTCGTCATGTTTCACCAAGACACTTAGATCCTTTTCACAAATGTGCTGTTATCCCACATTGGTCTCCTTCATTTCATGCTTTTAATTAGTCCTACTAATTAAATACAAGATGGTACTTGTATTTGTCCTTCTGAAATCCCTGTTGTTGGCCTTTGCCCATTCTTTTAAGTGTTCAAGATCAGTGATGGGTTGCAGGCAGTACGTCCCGGTACGCACACACTGGTGCCTGCCGGAAGCAGCAGCCACCGTACGGGAATGGTGCTTTGGTTCAAAAGTTTTATTTCTTTTTCTTTTAACACAAAAATTTCATCATTCCTCAATCCGTAAGACATCGAAGTACAATTTTTGTGTGTCAAAATAATTCTAGTTTACCACCAAATTCTTGTCTAGCCTAATCTATACCCCTCCCTCCCCCCTCCCCCCCAACCCCCTCCTCCTTCCCCCCGACTTCCCAGAACCCGTACACGGTATGGATTTTTAACAAACACAGTCTAAAATCTATTGAGAAAAAAGAAATAAAGAAATTAATGACATTCTACATTGACCTTAGCTGCTTCTTGCTGAACTATCTTTAAACAATTTAAATCATTTCTGATCTTAAGCATAGGCTAGCTGGAATTTCTTGGTCCCGTATTTATTTTGTATATAGTCAATCCATTTTTTCCAGTCTCGTTTATATCTCTCATTTGAGTGATCTTTAAGATATGCCAATATTTTAGCCATCTCGGCTAAATTTGTAACTTTCAATGTCCATTCTTGAGTTGTAGGCACGTCTTCCTTCTTCCAGTATTGCGCCACCAACAGTCTTGCTGCCGTTATTAGATGCAGAATCAAGTTAGTCTCTACCACTGTAAAGTCAGTACATATACCTAGTAAGAATAACTGAGGAGTAAACTTTATCCTTCTTTTAAAGATATTTTGCATAATCCACCATATTTTTATCCAGAATGCCTTAACCTTTTGGCAGGTCCACCATATATGATAATAGGGGAATGGTGCTTTGGAGTGCCCGCCTACCCTCATTCCTTACCTGTATTTGAAGGAAACGGGCCATCTGCGCATGCATGCACAGCGTAAGGTGCCCACGCGATGCTCTGCCGAGCAGCTGAAGCATCGCAGGTGGTGGGTGCGCAACGTGTGTTCCCGTGGTGCACGCCCGGCTCCCGTTGCAGCGTACCGGTTGCAACGGGAGTCAAAACCCACTACTGTTCAAGAGCATTCTAACTCTTGATATTGTTGTTTAAGAGGTTTGATAAATTAATAGCCAGTTTTTGTAACACTTTATCCAAGTGGCTGATAAATAAGGTGAACATTATAAGTGCTAAAATGGAGTCCCACAGTATGTCACTTGCCACTTCCTTTTATCTTGATGCAGAGTCCTTGATAAACACTCACTGGGTATGTTTGTTAAACCAATTCTGTATATTTAGTGGTAGAATAATCCAGCTCACATTATCTGATCCTCTTTGCATGGATCTTAAAAGAGACTTCATTAAATTCTTTGCTAAAGTTAAGGTTGTTACAGAATCAAAATAGTACTTGTAAGAACAATCTTTGCAATCAGTTGTTTGCTTTTGATATTCTTCCTGCTTTTCCCAGATCCTTCACTAGAAAGAAGTGAATAAAACACTAATTATTCTCCCAGCTCTTTCAACCTCCTGGCTTGTTCTTTATAGTATCTTGCAGCATCTTTGAATCTGTGACCATTTATGTTATTTGTTCCCAGGTGGAGGTGTAGATATTTGTCAAAGGGCTTAAATAATCTTTGAGCTTTTCTATTACATCTTGAATGTGTGCCCCAGGAAGGGAACACACTTCTCTAGATCTGAAGGTAATCAATGGATTACGCAAAATGTTGTAGCAGTAGTCAAAATTTAGTTGCTACACATTAATAAAAACAGTATACCAATGCTCTTATTAGCAGAAGCAGCATAAAAAGTATTCTTCATTAGTGACAGAACCAGCAGCACACAGCTAGCAGAACTTATTTATTTTTGTGCATGTGTGCGTGTGTGTGTATGTGTATCAACAACCTATCCCATCCAGAATTAATGTTATCGGGTGGGGTAATAGAGAGGGAGAAAACCTTCCTTTTTTAAAAAAAGGGGTAGAGCTCTTTCAAAAGGAGCATTAAGCAGACATATATAAAAATGGCCACATGAATCCAATAAGTACTTCGGTTAAGCATCACAAGGCAAAGTACTACATAGCCAGTAGACACAAACACATTAATAGAAGGCAAGCAGATAACAAGTCCTGGCAATGGTTAAGAGCAGGAAAGTTGAAGAAAGAGACAGAGGGTCTAACTGTGGTTGCACAAGACCAAACCTCAAGAACAAATGCACACAAAGATAGCATTTAGAAGACAGTAGAGGTCATCTCCACAAAGAAGCCGAAGTGGCCTACCTAGTTAGCGGTTGTAAGAAGATCACACACACTGGTTACAAGCAACAGCATGACAAAGTAATAACAATAGTGCATTGGAATAGCTACAAGAAATACCACTTGCCTATAAAGAAGGATTGGTGGGAATACAAAATATACAGAGTAATAAAAAAAATGAAGTGCTTTGGGACAAGCACTTTGCCACATAACACCCCAGACTTAACAATTGTCAATAAGACAGACAAAAATGTTTGTATAGTGGACATGGCAGTATGTGGAGACAACAGAATGGAAGAGAAATCACTTGGGGGGTGGGAAATCACAAAATGCAAAGATCTGCAAATAGGACATAAAAATAATACCAATAGTGATAGGCGTCTTGGATGCAATCCCCAAAGTATCTGGAACTTCCCTTTATTAACACTAGTAGCATAGATAAAATCATCACCAGTCAATTGCAAAAGGCAGCTTTACTGGAAACAACTTACATCCTGCAATGATTTCTTTAACACCATGAAACCTGCCTATTCCAGTTCCTTAGAAAAGACTGTGTAATTGGATAAAAAGGCCAAATCTAGTATAAATATTTGGATGACTATAGGTAAAGGTTCCCCTCGCACATATATGCTAGTCATTCCCAACTCGAGGGTGGTGGTGCTCATCTCTGTTTCAAAGCCAAAGAGCCAGCTCTGTCTGAAGACATATCTGTAGTCATGAAGTCGGCATGATTAAACACTGAAGGTGGGTTGCTCCTGGTTCAGCCCAGATTGGGTGAATTGGTAGTAACGGCAGCGGGAGGCTCTGCCCATCCGCCTCGACGCTTCTGCACATGCACACAACTGCCACGAGCGTGCGAGCATATACAGAAGCGAACCAGTAGGAAAAAAATTAGAAACCCACCACTGCTTCCCACCAAAGGTGATTCCTATTTTTCTACTTGCATTTTTTACATGCTTTCGAACTGCTAGGTTGGCAGAAGCTGGGACAAGTAACAGGAGCTCACTCCGTTATGCTGGGCTAGGGATTCGAACCACTGAACTGCTGACCTTTCTGATCAACAAGCTTAAGTCTTAGCCACTGCATCCCTGGATGACTATACAGTTATTAAACAATAGATCCCCAGTGAGGCACTACCTTGATGTGATGGAGGACCTGTGTGCTTCAGGATGAGCGCTATGCCAAGGTTCAGTCATACTGGACAGGTCCTATCAGAGGATCATAATATAGTAGTGGATTGGAAACCCTAGATAGTTTGGCCAGAAAATTAATGGCAATGAATCATACCCTTCATCCAGCCAGTGATGCTGACAGTTTCTATTTACCAAGGAACATAATAGGTGTGGAATGTTGCAAGTATCCCAACCAGTTAAAAGAAGAAAAAAGGGCATTGGAAGAATATCTGAAGAACAGTGAAAAAGATGCACTGAGGGTAGCAAACCAGGAAGGCTCACTGAATACCATTGAGACCAAACTAGCCTAATGAGAAAGATCAGATGAAATACAGAAAAGAAACACAATGAGGCAAAGCATTACATGGCACGTACACACAAACACAACTAGAAGGCGAAGGTAGGGGTTTGAAAAATATTTTCTTTACTTAAGCCATACCTTCAATTTCTTTGGTTCACAGTTTCTTCTTCTTCTTTTCGTCCTGTGTGTAACTGTTTACTGTCAAAAGAATTACATAATGGGCATGAATGAATGTCTGGATGGTTGACTCTGATTTAGTCCTGTTGCTTTATTGAGTTTTGATGGCTTCAAATTGTTAGGTAATGTGGTGAATTTTAATATGTTAAATATTCATGTAATTGCTGTTTTAGTTTGATGTTTTCTTAAGTGGGGGGGAGTGGGCTTTATAAAGCCTTGTGAAAGGAGTTGAGAATTTAAAATCAACATGCAAAATAGGGTTTATGGCAGCCTTGACAGCTAAGGTCTGTATCAGCCCACCCATTGCTTTTTTCCATTTGCAGGATCCATGAAACTTTTTGTAGTTCATGCCCCCAAGGAAAAGATTACAGGAAAGAAAAACTCACAGCGGAGCAGGTGTGTAGCTGGCCACAGCTGAAGGTAAGCCTGAACACTTGCTAGCAAAAAAAGAAGAGTTTATGAACAGTATTCTCTGAATGAAAAGTTTAATTGTTTCTCAGTGTAGGTCGAAGGAGGGACTTGATGGCTCAGTGGTTAGGACGCAGAGCTTGTCGATCAGAAAGGTTAGCAGTTCAGCAGTTCGAATCTCTAGCGCAGTGTAACGGAGTGAGCTCCCATTACTTGTTCCAGCTTCTGCCAACTTAGCAGTTCAAAAGCATGTAAAAATGCAAGTAGAAAAATAGGAACCACCTTTGGTGGGAAGGTAACAGTGGTCCATGTGCCTTCGGCGTTTAGTCATGCCGGCCACATGACCAAGAAGACATCTTCAGACAGCGCTGGCTTTTCGGCTTTGAAATGGAAATGATCACCGCCCCCCAGAGTTGGGAACAACTAGCACATATGTGCAAGGGGAACCTTTACCTAAAGGGTGAAGGAGAGATATAATAGGGAACTTTTCCTGCTGCCCAGGAAGGTAGAGTCCTACCAACCAGATGTTTTGCTAAATTGTTCTTTTCCTTCTGTTGCCTAGATCACTTCTGCCAGTCAACCCCCTTTTTCTAACAGAAGTATTTCCTTTCACCACCAAGCCGTGGTGGCGCAATGGTTAGAATGCAGAATTGCAGGCAAATTCTACCCACAACCAGAAGTTCAATTCTGACTAGCAAAAGATTGACTCAACTTTCCATCTTTCTGAAATCAGTAAAATGAGGACCCAGATTGTTGGGGGAGCAATATGCTGATTCTGTAAACTTCTCAGGATATGCTGTAAATCACTATGAAGCAGTATAATGCCATTGCTTTTGCAATTTACTGAACTGTACAGTTCATGGAATCAATTTATGAAAGAGGAACATCGTTGTATATTCTTCCTGCATGCTAGCATTTGTTACTGTACATGCTATCCTTGGATACCTTTTCACTGCAAAATGAAAAGAAGCCCAGTTTAGCATTATGGAGGCATATACTATATATCGCACAATAATCCAGAAGGACACTGTGCATGGTCATCCTGATGATCTATTAACTGTAATAAGCCTGGGCTGTGTAATGACAGATGATAGGACTTGCAGTCCAAAATTAACCTATCAAAATTAACCAATCAGATTTATAGTACAAGAAGAACGAAGACACTCTATTCAGCAATCCAGTTTATGCTACTGGTAACTAATGACCACAACTGAATCCAGAATTTTGGTTGGAAGTTTTGTTCATCAAGTGAGAAGGTAGCCTTGAAGAAGATTGCCTATGTTCTTTCCTGCCCAGGAAGCCACTGAAGGCAATTTTCCTCAAGCCTAGAGAAACAGTCTTTCTCAAAGCTATTCAGGAACAAGGAAGTCATCCAGCAGAGTTCCAGTTCTGTCAAACTATTTACTAAATCTGCATTACTATTACTATTAATCCTCTCATCATTCATATCACCCATCTCCTCCCACTTATGACTGTAACTTTGTTGCTTGTATCCTTACAATTTATATTGATTGTTTCCTGGTATGATTTGATAGCTTATTTGTACCCTATGGCTATCATTAAGTGTTGTACCTTATGATTCATGACAAGTGTATCTTTTCTTTTATGTACACTAAGAGCATATGCACCAAAGTCAAATTCCTTATGTGTCCAATCACACTTGGCCAATAAAGAATTCTATTTTATCCTATCCTATCTTATCCTCTCTCACATGGAGCCAGTGTGCTGTTAGCAACTGCAGGGAAAGAGAAGAGTAAATGGACTTAGATGCAGTGGGGCACAGAGGAGGCTCAGACCACTTGGAATTGGTGGGGAGGCAATGGAGGGACAAGGCCATGTTAGGGTGGGGAAAGAGTTGCAACTGCTTCTACAGTTATTAAGGTAGGTGTGCAACCAAACACCCAAATTTTGATCACATGACCACAGAAATATTGCAAAGGTCAGAACTTCTGGCAGGGGTCATAAGCGCCTTTTGTTCAGCAATTGCTGAGTTAACAGTTGTCAAATCAAGGGCTAGCTGTATTCACAGATTGGGAAGGGATTCTTCTTTCTCTCTTCTTTTTTTATCATTTTATGAACTCCTTAGATCAGGCAACTTTAAGACTTGTGGACTTCAACTCCTAGAATTCCTCAGCCAGCAAAGCAGAATGTGTATTGAAAGCATCATTGAGATGGCGAAGTAAGGAGAATGTAAAACTGGAGGAGGAGACTATCTATTATACTCTGTATAATTTATATTACATCTGAAGAGTTGATTAACCTCTTGAACAGGGGTCTCCAACCTTGGCAACTTTATGAATTTTGGACCAGTAAAGCTGGCTGAGGAACTCTGGGAGTTGAAGTCCACAAGTCTTAAAGTTGCCAAGGTTGGAGACCCCTGCCTTAGATGATAGATAACTTCATCTGAAATACAGCTATAGGAATGAACTGGCCATAGTGGTTCAATACTGAACTTAATTCCCCATGGCAAAGCATGTGAATATTAATTCCATTTACAAAACTACATTCAGCTCTAGTTTGTTCCTATCAGAACATCTGCTCCTTTTCCTTCAACACAACTGCAAAAATTAAAATGGTACTTCCCCAAGTTCCAAACTACATATATTCCATCCCCACAAACCTATGTGCAGGAAGAATATCTTGTGCCATGTTTCAGATAAAAGGCCCATTAATACAACACTTCCTCCACCATTATGGGTTTAACTAAAGTCCAAACCTAGATTGTTTTGTCATTTGATGCCGTGTCCTCCTGACAATATTGCAATCTCAACCTTTGCAGCTTGCACTCCAATTTTAGCAGGGACAGTCCTGGATTTTTTTTTTAATGAAAAGTTGTTTGGGGTGCTTTTGGAATTACATTTCTGATTACTTTGTGACTGCATTGTGTCACCAGTGCACACATACAGCTTAATGAGTCCATGTGAACACCAAAAAGTTCTATGCATTGTTCACACCTTTGCCATTTCACACATCGCAGATGCTGAGGGATATTTTGAACTTGATAACACATTGTAGAACATTTATATTTTTGCAGCAGATTTTTTTTTTCACCAAAGAGCATTAATTTTGTTGGCTTTTTAAAGCACGGATAGAAAGCTTGCATAGCAAAGGAATACAGCAGCAACTAACGCAACTGAAATACAGATTCGGATCATACCGCCTATTTAATGGGGGAAATCTAAAGCTTGATAATCTTAACAAATGGCTGTCTAATCCCTGATAAAAACCTTCAGCAGTGCAAATGGAGATGTATATTGGAGATAGACTGAATATGAGACTATAAGCTTGTCATACTTTCATTGGTAAAGTGTTAGAGAGAGATGGCTCATTCCTCAGATACTTGCATCTTTAACAGCCTATAAGCTCTACTGGCTATAAGAACAGCTTCAAAAAAGTAGGCTGTAATGGAACATTGATTGATTGATTGATTGATTGATTGATTGTCATATAATTGTTATTGATTTTTAGCAATCACATAGCTTTTCTCCATGACGATCTGTTTCTAATCTGGTCTTGTAGTTCTCTTTGCCGCTGTAAATGACTCCATCCACTTTGCCTTTGGTCGTCCAGTTTTTCTTTCTACTTTTCCCAGTGTTAGAACTTTCTCCAGGGAGTTAGATCTTCTCACATCATGTTCTAAATAGGATAGTTTGAGCTGGGTAATTTGTGCTCGTGTAAGTGAGACCGCTGAATTGACTGATGGAACAATTTTAGAGTTAGACTAAGTTGTAATAATTATTTGTTTGACTACAACTTCATTTGCTGTGGGAATTCAATCATTGTGGTTAGTTAACTAGGATGTATAGCTAAGAGTCATGTGTGACCCTATATGTGGAGGTGTGCATTGTGCTCTCTTCATCCCCATCTTTCTCAATTTTAAACTCATTTCATGTTTACTTATTGTTTGTATATTTTAATGTTTTTATTGGCTTTTAATGATTGTGAGCCATTTAGGGTTGCCTCCAGGCATAAGATGAATGAATGAATGAATGAATGAATGAATGAATGAATGAATGAATGAAAATGAAAAACCTACCCATTCTGGATATCATTCCACTACCACTGCCACCTTTGGCTGTAAAATCTGGTCCCAATGCTAAATCAGATTGAACAGAAATCTAATCATAGACCCAGCTGTCCCAATGAGTTGTTATAGTTTCCTAATATCATCAATAAGCAAAACTACTGTTGTCTAATATATCTAGGAAGGTTGAAGAGGGCAATGTACAGTAGGCAACCACATAAATTCAATTACAGTTTATTACCCTTTTATTTGCTACAGGTCTTCTGATGTACATTCAAAAAGAAAATAGTGAGTGGATTATCTATTTTCCTATATTTAAAGGAAAACTAAGATTGTGCAACAATCAAATCCTGATGTCTGCTCAAATCTTGGCAAATATTTCAAAATGTGCATTGGGAATAATTTATGTTGGAAACTCTAAAAATGAAAAGAGGAAAGAATAAATCTGGGTTTTTAACCTAATAACCCCCTATGAAACTATAATAGTTCTTCAAACGTCTTTTTTATTGCCTCCTATTCAAGTTTTATTCATGCCATTCTCTACTGAAAACTCATCACTTTCAATTAACTCAAAGCAACCATCCATCTAGGAGAAACACAAAAATAAGTTTAAAAAAAGGACTGCAGTTTAATGTTTATTTAATTACCTTCTTCATATATAGAACACTGCTAGAGGACACTTTGGATGGTGGGGAGAGAATTTGTTTTTTTATGAGCGTTCCAATTTCTCCATAAATTGCGATCTAAATTAGACTGCATAAGAAATGCTACCCCAAATCCTAATAGGAGTGAATATGAATTTGAACTTTATGTTGAGATCATTCCTATAGTCTACAAGCAGTAGTTGGATTTTATTTATTAAGAAGTCATTGGGTTTTATTTATCTTGCTATCTTGATGCAGTGGTTAGAATGCAATGTTGCAGGCTGACTCTGCCCGCTGCCAGGAGTTCAATCCTGACCAGCTCAAGGTTGAGTCATCCTTCCATCCTTCTGAGGTGGGTAAAATGAGGACCAAGATTGTTGGGGGCAATATGCTGACTCTGTAAACCACTTAGAGGGGGCTGCAAAGCACTATTAAGTGGTATCTAAGTCTAAGTGCTACTGCTATTTATTTAATGCATACCCTGGTTTTCTGGTTATACAATTCATAAGACAGCTGAATGGAAGATGTTTTGGTCTAGTGGTGATCTCCATGAGATGGAAGTTCCCAGCAGGATCCAGAAAAGGGTCTGGGAAGCACATCAAACTCAGATCTAGTTTCTGGCAGGGGAAGATTCAAATTCCAGATGATTTACTGTAGATGGAACTCAGGCTAGAAATTTGTACAAGCAGGTTCAAATATTCATTAGTAAATTGTTTCAGACTGAAATCTAAGTAAGGTTTTAGTTCATCTTGATGCTTACTCTACTTCAACTGGAAGCCGCATTTCCTCTACTTTAGCAGCCATTGCTTGCAGAGAAATTGTGGTGCCTATGTATTTATTTCATCTCCTTTCCTTTCCTTTCCTTTTTCCTTTCCTTCTTTTCCATTTCCTTTCCTTTCTCTTTTCCTTTCTCTTTTCCTTTCCTTTCTTCTTTCCCATTTCCTTTCCTTTTTCCTTTCCTTCTTTTCTATTTCCTTTCTCTTTTCCTTTCCTTTTCCCTTTCCTTCTTTCCCATTTCCTTTCCTTTTTCCTTTCCTTCTTTTCTATTTCCTTTCCTTTTTCCTTTCCTTTTCTTGTTTCCCATTTTCTTTCCTTTCCCTCCCACTCCCCTCCCTTCCTTCCTGGGGGTCTGAGGGAGAGGGAGGGGACCCTTTTCCTTCTTGCCCCCCTCCCAACATCTGCTCTGATGGCAATTATGGCTAAAAAAAAATTCAGGTGCTCAGGCATGAAAATGTGCTGCCCGAACACTATACTTTTCCGCACACACGGAAAAAAAATTAGAGGGAACATTGAATACCAGTCTTTCATTTTAAAATCCTATCTATGGTGACTTTTAATCTCCTTGGTGTGGAACATGTCAGTTTATTCCCAAGCAAATTCATCCCAAGGAGCATTTATAGTGCTATGATCCATGCAAGTTCTGCCCTTGATTAGACATTGGAAAACTTTCTTTCCCTGAAGAATTCATTTACAGAAAATTGCACACAAACTTGGTGGAGAAAAGTATATAGCCCTTAGCAGCAGAATTTTTTCAAGTGGTAATAGATCCTTTTAGATCATGGTGTGATGGTCTGGTTCATAAAACATGCTAAAGCAATGGTTGGGTTTTTCATAACACATAACAGAATCCTGGAGGGATGCGGTGGCTCAGTGGCTAAGGCGCTGAGCTTGTGGATCAGAAAGGTCAGCAGTTCGGCAATCCGAATCCCTAGCACCGTGTAACGGAGTGAGCTCCCATTACTTGTCCCAGCTTCTGCCAACCTAGCAGTTCGAAAGCATGTAAAAATGCAAGTAGAAAAATAGGAACCACCTTTGGTGGGAAGGTAGAAGGGTTCCGTGCGCCTTTGGCATTTAATCATGCAGGCCACATGACCACAGAGACGTCTTCAGACAGCACTGGCTCTTCGGCTTTGGAACAGAGTTAAACACCACCCCCTAGAGTTGGGAAAAACTAGCACATATGTGCGAGGGGAATCTTTACCTTTACCTAACACATTCCTGTTGTTGTCTTATTGACTATGCTATGCAAACCCAGCCATAGCATTGAATAAAATCCCAGGATCAAACTCAGAAATAGGTACAGGTAGTCCTTGATTTACAACACTTCATTTAGTGACTGTTCAAAGTTACAAGAGCACTGAAAAAAGTGAACATTTTTCACAGTTATGACCTTTGCAGCATTCCCATGATCATGTGATCAAAAGTCAGAAGTTTGAGAACCGGTTCATACAGATGACCGTTGCTGTGTCCCAAGGTCATTTGATCACCTTTTACAACCTTCTAACAAGCAACGTTAATGGGGAAACCAGATTCACTTAACAACTGGGTTACTAATTTATCAACTGCAGTGACTCACTTAACAACTGAGGCAAGAAAGGTCAGAAAATGGGGCAAAACTCAATTAATAAATGTCTCACTTAACAACAGAAATTTAGGGCTCAATTGTGATCGTAAATTGAGGACTACCTGTAATTTAATCTAATCTAATCCAATCTCATCTAAATATATTAACAATCTAGTTCCATCAAGACTCAATATCAGTCCGTGGTCTTTTTGAACCTGCTGCTACATCAATATTCCACTTTTTTCTTTTTAATGCTTTCCAGAGCAGTAGCCAAGAATGAGAAAAGTGTGGAGAGCAGGTGATGATTTTCATCTAGCTTGTCTTCTCCTGCAGAAGTTATTCTGGTCAGCCTAAAGGAAGAAAAGGTTTAGGTTTAGGTTTAGGTTTATTAACATTTATAGGCCGCCCTTTTCCCTGAGGGGACTCAGGGCGGTTTACATAAAATCAGGGGAGGGAAATACAAACAATAACGTAGACAAACATAAAATAAAATAGTGAGCAACATTCATTCATCATTCGGGAGGGGCAATTATCTTTGTCCCCAGGCCTGACGGGCTAGCCAGGTCTTAAGGGCTATGCGGAAGGCCTGGACGGTGGTGAGAGTACGAATCTCCACGGGGAGATCGTTCCAAAGGGTCGGAGCTACTACTGAAAAGGCTCTCCTCCTTGTAGTTGCCAGCCGGCACTGGCTGGCAGATGGAATTCGGAGGAGGCCCAATCTGTGAGATCTAAAAGCAACAGCAAAAGGGGGCAATAGGCATGGAGATATGGGGCCCTGAAAAGATTTTTGCCAAATACTTCACCAAAGAATTTATGTAACCGAAAATGGCTGTTTTTAATTAGTATGATGCATTTATTAGAAGAGTTGCACTAGCTTGTGGGAAGAAATGGGAGAAGGACACTGGAAACATGGAGGCTGATTGAAATTATGGTTTATTGATGAAGCAGAACCACACGGGTTTGGGGTCCTGAACAGCTGCCAAAATGGATTTGAGAGTGGGGGGTAGGTCTTATACCTTCTTTGAGCTTTGCATTTGAGGTTCCTGTTCCTGTGCAAGAACAGGTATTCTATTGGCTGTTGTCAGATTTCTATTGGGTCATGTAGCGGTTATGTAGGGGTCATAATTGGCTCTATAGGCAAAAAAGGAAATGCGAATCCTAGATCCTTCTCTGAGCTAATCTGGTTTACCTCTGGTTTATTGTTTTTCTGAGCTCCCAGGTGAAGTTTGGACAGCTCTGGGACGATGCAATGAAGGGGCTTGTGTTCTGAAACGGTGTTGTGCAATTCCTATTGTGGCTTAATGGCTTTCGTTCTGTTTTGGATCTTGAGTGCGAGGGGCTGCTTCTGCCTCAAAAAAAATGTTTCTCCATTTCTCCCTTTGGGAAAATATACCGTATTTTTCGGAGTATAAGACACACCTCTCCCCCCCCCAAAAAAAGAGTGTGGAAATGTTGGTGCATCTTATACATCGAATACAGCCATTTTTTGCTTCCCTAAGCTCCTGCATCCCATTTTTGCAAAAAATGGGCCTTTTTTTGTTGCAAAAACAGAGGCTTTTTTGCCTTCCCTCAGCCCCCAGCAGCCCTCGGCAGGCTTCAGCAGGGCTGGAGTAAGGCAAAAATGCCCCTGTTTTTGCGGAAAATGGGTGAAAAATGGGCTGTTTTTCACAAAAATGGAGGCTTTTTAGACTTCCCTGAGCACCCAGCAGCAGTCTGCAGGCTTCAGCAGTGCTGAAATGGGGGCATTTTTGTCTTGCACCAGCCCTGCTGAAGCCTTTATAGTGTTGCTGGGGGCTCAGGGAAGGCAAAAACTTTTTTTCTTACTTACCTGTTTGAAATCTCGGTGCGTCTTATACACCGGTGCAGCTTATAGTCCGAAAAAGACAGTAATATTCTGCCTTTTTTAGTATTTCCCAAAATATTTCATTCTTCTAGAAGGAGTAGGCACTGACTTTCTACAAGCTTGATATAGTTCTGAATGTAAAGAAAATACATGAGAGTTGCTTAGCAGGCACCAATGACAGGATATATACAGTATATACTTATATGTTCCAGATTGAAATACTGTAATCTTTATGAGGCTGCCTTTGTATGTAGGCTAAAGACTTCAGTTTGTACAGAATTTAGAAGCTAGTTTAATATATGGAAAGTTATGTTTGACAAAGAAGCCTTTAATTCCTAAATAAAAAATCAAGGTGATGCCTATTTCTAGACTCAAGGTCATTCATATAGTCTGAAAATATTTAGATAGGGCACCATCTCGTTTAATGCCATATTGCTTGTTGCGATGGAAGAATTAGTTGTACAGCATGCAAGTGAAGCAGATAGCGTTAATTGAAGTGATGGAGAAGCTGTTTCTGTGAGAATATAGAATGAGCATGTGCAAATCATATTTAAAGATTCAACCACTGCAGGGTTTAATTAAAATCCAAGAATAAATATAGTTAGCCACACTGTCAGTTTGGATTACAGTGAGTATGTTTACATTTTTTACATGATGTGTAGGCCAACATTTGGCATTTATGTGATCAACTCATTGCAGGAGGAAAACAGAAACTGGAAATTGTATGAAATACAACCTCCCTCCCTCCCTCTCTCTCTCTCTCTCTCTCTCTCTCTCTCTCTCTCTCTCTCTCTCTCTCTCTCTCTCTCTCTCTCCTCTTCTCTCATATTAAAGACAAATTCAATAAAAAGGAAAAAAGATAGGAAAGAAGAAAAGCAGAAAGAAAGAAAAATCACCCACATTAGTAGAGAAAACATGTGAAGAAATACAGATTTAACAGGTGCCTAGAATGATAGTTGACCCATGAATTTCAGGGGTGAGCATTGCAGAGTGTCAAAATTGTTCCAGAGACAAGGGCTACGGTACTTAGGTAGGGAATATTTGTTTATTGTATGTAGGACACAACAGGCATATCATTTCATCAAGAATCTCTGGAAAGGTGGAAGAGATATTGCAAAATATATATGCAGTCCCATCCCAGAACCTTTGCATCCTTTAAAAATATTGCCCATTATGAAGAGAAAGCAGTGTGCAGCAGCTGCCAAAAAAGCCAACACAGTTGTAGGATGCATAAATTCAAGATTGAATCAAGATCACATGAAGTGTTAATACCACTTTATAATGCCTTGGTAAGACCATACTTGAAATACTGCATCCAGTTTTGGTCACCACGATGTAGAAAAGATGTGGAGACTCTAGAAAGAGTGCAGAGAAGAGCAACAAAGATGATTAGGGGACTGGAGACTAAAACATATGAAGAACAGTTGCAGGAACTGGGTATGTCTAGTTTAAGAGAAAGAAGGACTATGGGAGACCTGATAGCAGTGTTCCAATATCTCAGGGGTTGCCACAAAAAAGAGGGAGTCAAACTATTCTCCAAGGCACCTGAGGGTAGAATAATAAGCAATGGGTGGAAACTAATCAAGGAGAGAAGCAACTTAGAACTGAGGAGAAATTTCCTGACAGTTAGAACAATTAATCAGTGGAACAACTTGCCTCCAGAAGTTGTGAATGCCCCAACACTGGAAGTTTTTAAGAAGATGTTGGATAGCCATTTGTCTGAAACGGTATAGGGTTTCCTGCCTAAGCAGAGGGTTGGACTAGAAGACCTCCAAGGTCCCTTCCAACTCTCTTAATTTATTCTATTCTAAATTGGATTTCTTTTTCTTGTTGCCCTTTGTTCCATCTTTGGAGATGGTTGCATGACTACATTCTCTGCACTCCAGGCCTCCTATCTAGGCAATTCTCACAAGTAAAGCTGAAACCTTCTTGCAATTAACAGAGCCTTCACACCACCACTGAGAAAGTGAACAACTGCAAGATGGCACACTGCGGTTCTTGGCACATACAGCAAGACTTCTGATAATCTCAGCAAGTAATATGATGTATAAATAGAAAAAGACCCTGGTCCCAAGTTGTTCAGGGCTTTATACATCCTAGGAAGAGCATTAAACCTAGCTTGATAATTAAATGAAGTCACTGAAATTGCTGACTTCTATGAAATCAAACTTTTGGTCCGTCCAGCTCAACATTGCTTATACAAGAGCTTCCTTAATTGTACATATAATATTTTGAGCCAAAAAAATAGCCACTCAAAGGGTAAGAGGCATTGCCTCCCTCAAAATAACTATTACTCTACATTACCAATCCCAAAATCCAAGTTTACTACAAGAAAAAGCTGGATAGCTTGATATCCTTATCATTCTTTAATTCCTAGGTTTATTTTTATTTATTACATTTATGACCTTCTTTCTTACAAGAAAGTGTATCTCTTATTCTTGTATTGCATCCAGTTTCCTTATTAGTTAAATTCAGACCGTTCAGCACCTAGGTACCTGAAGGATAGCCTTTTTACCCTATGTGATCATTGAGAAAATGTGTGTCGTGACTCCCTATCCTGTAAGAAATCAAGAGTGAGTGGATGAGCCCAATGAGACACTTTTCTCAGTGGTGGCCCTCACTTTTGGAGTGTCCTGTAATTTAGGAGCCCAGGTGGCGCAGTGGTTAGGGTGCAGTACTGGAGGCAACTTCAGCTGACTGTTATCTGCAGTTCAGCGGTTCTAATCTTACCGGCTCAAGGTTGACTCAGCCTTCCCTCCTTCCGAGATCGGTGAAATGAGGACCCAGACTGTGAGGGCGATATGCTGACTCTGTAAACCACTTAGAGAGGGCTGAAAGCCCTATGAAGCGGTATATAAATCTAACTGCTATTGCTATTGCTAGATTCAGGAATGGCACCAACTGTCAAGTCTTCAAAAAGTCTGTACAGTTGATAGTTCCACAGGTAAATATAGGCACTGATCAGGGGTGAAATCCATCAGGTTCTGACAGGTTCTGGAGAACTGGTAGCGGAAATTTTGACTAGTTCAGAGAACCGGCAAATGCCACCTCTGGCTGGCCCCAGAGTGGGGTGGGAATGGAGATTTTGTAGTATTCTTCCCCTGGAGTGGGGATGGAATGGAGATTTTGCAGTATCCTTCCCCTGCCATACCCACCAAGCCACGCCCACAGAACTGGTAGTTTTAAAAAAATTGAATTTCACCACTGGCACTGATGATATAAAGACTGCGAGTTTGTTTGTTTATTAGTCACATATATATATATATATATTGCTCCCCACCTCACAACAAGTTTGCAAGAGGGGAGAAAGATGCCTCCTACCTTAAAACTGAACAGCCTTTCTCAAAAGAGTGGGAGGAATATGACACCATCTATGTCCTGTTTACAATACAGTCCTTTTAGCCAGGGGTGGGATTCAACCATTCAACTGGATGCTGGGTGTGCGTGGCCTACTCGGCCTCCTGCACCATGGTGAAGGGGGGTGTTTTCACCCTACCCAGGCTCCTGGGGCTTTTTTTGAGCCTCCAGGAGGGTGAAAATAACCTCCCCCGGGCTCCAGAGGCCAGAAACGGGCCCATTTCCAGACTTCCGGAAGTTTCAGGAGGCCCATTTTTCACCCTCCCGGGGCCTCCACACAGGCCCTGCACTTACATGGCGTACAAAACCGGCCACGTGGAGACTCCTGAGAGGGGCGGGGTGGGCGGGGGCCAACCAGTCCTTGCAACTAACGGTTCGGTAAATCAGATAAAATAAATAAAATTAGCATCCATTCACCCAAACTGGTCTGAACCGGCTGAATCCCACCCTCGCTTTTAGCAGTTCCAAGAAGGTTCTATATTCATTTGCACTATTCAGGTGACCCTGAATAGGGCACAGATCAGTGGTGGGATTCAGCCAGCTCGCATCTATTCAGGAGAACCGGTTGTTAACTTTCTAAGCAGTTTGGAGAACCGGTTGTTGGAAGAAATCCCCTTTTGGTTTTTCTCACTTTACAGGGCTTATCCTGTAAGGAAGGCAGGAAGGAAACATTCTTGTGTTGTTTCGAGCCTAATCTTTATTGCCCTGCTTACAGAAACTGCCTCTCTGGTTAACCCTTATTACATTGTAACAGCTAAAGCAAAGCGCCCATTGATGTGAGTGACTTTGAGTTGGCTATGCCCACACGGTCACATGACCACTGGTCCACGCTTACCCAGCTGGTCATTAGGGCAGAGAACCAGTTGTTAAATTATTTGAATCCCACCACTGGCACAGATAAACCTTGAAATAGCCTCAATGATACTCACAAAGAGTGCTAACAACTAGATGACTACAAGGAATAGAAATCCTTCTATTCTCCACCATTTAGTCAGAACTGAAGAAGCTTCTTGGATGGAAAGAGAAACATTTTCAAGTAAAACAAAGAAAGTGTAGTTGCTTTTTGAAAAAGCACCTTTGGGGCAACCATGACCTGGATGACTGAGAATCTCCATAGACATTGGCCACTAAAGGATAAATGGCATGACAATGACCGTGTTTTCCTTTTCTCCTTCCTCCACATTTGAAATCTTTACCCAAGTACTCAGATAATTAACAAGAAGGGAATTAATCTTTATATTAACATTCATTGGAGAGGAAGGGATTACAAGAGAGTAATCAGGCACATGTTGCAAATACACCAGGATGCTTGTTTAGCACATTCAAGGCTGTCAGTCTTACCATATTCCTTGAAGGAGTATTCCTGTTGTGTGCCTGATTTCTCTCTTGTAATCCCTTCCGCTCCGATCTCTCCATTCTGCAAGTGGACAAAAAAGGAAAGAAAAGCATAACAACAAGTCAGGCACAGGACAAGACATACTGACCAAAACTGGCAACCATATGACTGAGGGCATTGCAAAATTTATAAATGTGGACGTTGGTCATAGAGTCATTTTTTGAGTATCATAATTTCAAAAGTTTCTGAATAAAGCAATTGGTAAGTGAGGACTATCTGTAGAGTTCCTCAGAGATACAATGTGTAACCCAGGAGCAGTTCACAAAGACAGACTGCATAAGGATGATGTTGTCCAAGACTCTATCCATTCAGCCAGCCAGCCAGCCAGCCAGCCAGCCAGCCAGCCAGCCAGCCAGCCATCTGAAGCAGCAATCAGGACTGGGTTGTGCAATAGGTTGCAACACTGGATGACACTTTTAGCAAAGCAAACAGGAGCTGTGCCACCAAATCAGGGCATTAATATATTAGTTTCTCTAACAAATTAGTTTTCTCTACATACTATTGAAAATTGTCATAAACATTAAGGTGATGAAGGCAATAATGAGAGGGATAAAATTTAACAGTTGTTAAATAACCCCCAGAAGACCTGTACATCTGATCAAACACACTAACATTTCTGATAACGCAACTTAGGTTTCTTGACAAGGTTGTACATTTCCAAATGGAGTAATATTGAATATCCCCCCTGAGAGCATACTCAGAGTTCTTTACAAGGCAACTTTTGTAGAATGAAATTAATCATCTTCAGTATCTCGTTGCAACATAATTTTCTCACAGAGAGGACTGTTTCTTAACAATGATCAAACCATTGCAGACCTGATTTTTCTTTTTAAAAATCAGCAAATGCAGAACTTGGAAATAGGAGGTCTAAAGGAATCTCCTTTTAATGACAAAAAAAGGAGTCACTCAATTAATTGGGGAAAGTTAAAGTAGTATTTTTCTCGTGAAAACTGAACAAATGAATAACTTTATTAAAATACAGAGACCATACTTTTAGAAAGCATCTTCCTTGCTTTTGTATAGCTTCTTCTCTAATTACCCTGTCTTGTTGAAGAGGGATCTCTTCAGAATTGCCTTTTGACATTCATGAGCTATGTGAACACACAAATACATGAGTGGCATTTGGCTTTAAAATGTTACCTTAAAATATTAGCCTAGAATTGAAGGAAGTAGGAAAAAATAGTATTCTAAACAGTAGTCTAAATAAAAATAGTATTCTAACCAGTAGCAAAAAATAGTATTCTAAATAAAATTGGGATCGAATCATTTTATGTTTTGCCTTTTGATGATTTCAGAATAGTTACCAGAGACCATATGTCAAGTTGACATATGATCCAGTTTTCAGATCTTACAGATATGACTCTCAGGATAAGGGGAATTACAGTAATGAGATATGGATCAGTAGGAAGCTGACTCATGAATTCCCCATACCTGAGCAAGGTTCATTTGAGGGTGCACTCTATATAAACCAGGGCTGTCAAACAGTGGTGGAATTCAAATTTTTTTACTACCAGTTCTGTGGGCGTGGTGTGGCTTGGTGGGTATGGCATGGTGGGCATGGCAGGGGATGGATACTGTAAAATCCCCATTCCCTCCCGATCAGCTGGGACTCGGGAGGCAAAGAATAGATGGGGGTGAGGCCAGTCAGAGGTGGTATTTACTGGTTCTCCGAACTACTCAAAATTTCCACTACCGGTTCTCCAAAACTGATCAGAACCTGCTGAATACCACCTCTGCTGTCAAACTCCTGGCCCACGGGCCGGATTCATCACGGCTGGCCATGCCCATGCCCGGTTTAGCAAAGGGGAAAATAGTCCCGATACGTCCCATGATGTCACCGTGACAATGTGATAAACACCCCTGTTTGACACCCCTGATAAACCATCTTGAAAAGTGAATGACACTCAATTGTGGCTCATGTGGCTTCTCAGTCAAACTATGAGCTCCCCAAACACCTTCTCTGAAGAAACAGGCTACCCACTAATAAATAAACTAAAACTCTAACCCAGGCCTCTGCCCACTTATATTACTAGCAATTTTTGTCATAGGTCAGGGGTCAGTGCATCTAATTAGAAATATAATATGCTTAACCAAGCAATGAATGATCTAGTGGTTACAATTCTGTAATCTTCTAATTTTGTTGCTTTACTTTTGCTAGTTTAACATATGAAAACTAAACTCATTTCATTTGTTTTTAATTAAATATATTGAGTGAAAACAGGTTAATACAGTAAGCATGTATTTGAATCTAATTATTTGGATTATGGCTGGTGTTAAAGCAACATCTGTCTCCTCAAGGAACTATCCAAAGTGCTGAAGATTATGTTACTGAGAACATGAGTCTTGCTTTCTAGGCCAAATAGTATCCATCCATTCAAAGCATACCGATCAACTTACTAAGCAAGAGAAATAAAATGGATTACAGATTTGTTCCTGGCTTTTAACTTTAGCAAAGCAAATTATCCAGGACAGTGCAAACTGAGGCAAACAAACAAACAAAGTTCTGCCAATTTTGTGAATGATTGATAACTCAGGCAATCCTCTGGCTTGGAATCTTGTGTCCCATCTTCTTTCCATGAACTCCCTGCATCCTGTATTTACACAATGAACTTTCATACCCCTATATGTCCATTTTTGCTGAGATTGGACTCAGGGTCTGCAACCTTTGAATATCAAAAAGGGTGTTGGTTCTTACCTGAGATACCTATTCTCATAGGGTGGAGGTAGCATCCAGCCCCTCTCAAGGAAGGCTGTTCCTCACACTTATGACTGCTCTTATTAACTGACTTTATCATTAGACACTACAGTGGGTTTCCCATCAGGAGCACTACATCGGACATGGATGCTGGACACCTACACAACTATCTCGGAGGATGACACATTGAGTCTGACAGAATTCCTTCACCGAAAGCTGGGTCTGCCTAGCGACAGGGGCATGGATTAACAGTTTCATCAGACTCAATGCTATCAGTGAGCAGATGATGTCAAACTGGATGCTACCTCCACCACTATGGAGAACTCAGAAGTCTCAAGCTTAACTCGGGGACAATTGAATTAGGAATAGGAAGTATTTATCCTTTTAAAAAGGTAATTCTTAAAACTTCCCTAACAACAGAAAGGTTTCAATGTTCTTCCTTTCCAGCACTCCCTTTTTCCTACTACTTTAGAAACAATAGAAGATTCTGCTGTTCTCACTCTCTCCCACCTAAACTCTCTTGCTCTGAAGTTGACAAATTGCTAAGACCTAAGACCTTGATTTTGAAATTAAAACTAAGAATTTCCTGTAATTTTCCAGTAGAATTTAAATGAGCGGATTGATCAAAAGATTCTGTGCTTGCATTTCACTTCAAGGATTGTTAAGAACTTTATGTCAATCAAAACTCACTTAGCAAAGCAAGTTTGGAGTCAAAGAATTTTAAAAAATGCTGCTCCAAAACTCTTGCTGCTATTTTATGCTGAATATTGTCTAGAAGGATGATATCAAATCAGATCTGATGAATAACTAATTGTGGAATAGAATAAAGTAGGCCCAGAGTCCTGTGATGCTATGCCACCAAGTCATCTAAGAATAGAATAACAGAGTTGGAAGGGACCTTGGAGGTCTTCTATTCTAACCCCCTGCTTAGGCAGGAAACCCTATACTATTTCAGACAAATGGTTATCCAATCTCTTCTTAAAGACTTCCAGTGCTGGAGAATTCACAACTTCTGGAGGCAACTTGTTCCACTGGTTAATTGTTCTAACTGTCGGGAAATTTCTTCTTAGTTCTAGGTTGCTTCTCTCCTTGATTAGTTTCCACCCCTGGTTTCTTGTCTTGTCTTCAACTTTGGAGTTGACTCCCACTGCTTTGTGGCAACCCCTGAGATATTGGAACACTGCTATCATGTCTCTCCTAGTTCTTCTTTCTATTAAACTAGACATACCCAGTTCCTGCAACCGTTCCTCATGTTTTAGTCTCCAGTCCCCTAATCATCTTTGTTGCTCCTCTGCACAATTTCTAGAGTCTCAACATCTTTTTTACACCGTGGTGACCAAAACTAGATGCAGTATTCCAAGCGTGGCCTTACCAAGGCATTATAAAATGATATTAACCCTTCACATGATTTTGATTCTACCCCTCTGTAAATGCAGCCCAAAATTGTTTGGCAAATTTAGAACTTTACTTTTTTCACCATTGAATTTCATCTTGTTAGCTAGCGCCCATTGTTCAAGTCTGTCAAGATCCTTCTGAATCTTAAGGCTATCTTCTGGAGTGTTGGCTATTCCTGACAGCAAATTTAATAAGTCCACCATCTATCCTTTCATCCCCTCAAGTCAACATATATAGTATCCCAGGCAACTAAAGGTTTGTGGAGGCTGGCGGTATCTTGCAGATTTGAGCTGCAAGATACCGATGAGTTCCCTTCCCCTCTCGAATCATGTGGCTGTTGGTTGTTTTAAATGCCCTGTATTTTTTGTTGTAGTTCTTGTGTTTCCCTTCCCCTCCTTTGGGTTTGTGTGCCGCCCTGAGTCCCGCTGGGAATAGGGCAGCATATAAATAAAATGAACCTCGAACCTCGAACCTCGAGCTCATTCCAGATGGATTTGATTCTTGATAATCAATGGATAAATAGAAAGGATGCCTTACTATTATGTCTGAATCTATTTACACTGCTGCCGGCTGTTTTCTTCTTCTCTTTCCAGGATCATCCCCTTCCTAAAAGAGTTAGGTGTTCACATAATGTGTCTGAAGTAGGAAAGTTTGAGTTTGGTCTTTGTGCTCATAGGGAAACTCTGAGCAGATGGATGATCCATTGGTTTGCTTTCTTGGCTGCCACAGTATTCTCAAGAGTCGTCTCCACCACCAAAGTTCAAAAGCATCATTACTGTTCCTGTCGTTCCTCTTCAGAGTCCAACTCTGAAATGTCTCAGTGATTACCATGGCTTGCATGATTCTTTTTTTTTTTTTGAGAAAAGTTCTTTTATTTTTTATTTTAACATACATATAATATAATCCAAAGCATACCTATAGATCTTAACAAACATTTTTTTGAATATTCAATAGTATATCAATTCTTTTTGCCATTAAGCCTCTTCAATTTTTATTTGCTCTTCGGCTTTCCATGCACCATATTATAGCCTCTTTCATGTTCAGCTCTCCTCCTCTCCTCCTCCCTACCTTCTTCTTCCCTCTACCCTCTCTCTCTTCTCTACTTTCCCTTGCTCTCTCCCTCTCCTCTCCTCCCTTTCCACACCTTCCCTCTCTCCTGCTCTTTCCCTCCCTTCTACTTCCCTCTCGCCTGCCTCCTTTCTCCCTCTTTCCCTCTCTTTATTTCCCTTCCATTCTCTATTTTATGTGGTGTATTTCCACTTTTTAGCAAACCCCATTTAATATCAATGGAATTGATAATTATATTCCCAACAAAAGAAGAGACAAAATGTTTTCCATATTGCTAATTTTCTTTTAAATGTATACCTTTATACAAATTCCAATTGTTTCCTCTCCTCCCACCCCCCATAACAACCTCTTTTTTGGACGCAGTGCAAGACGGATTCAAACTTCCCGCTATCTTCATCGTGCTGTTACATATTTTTGCATCATTAAGCGCTCCTATTTCATTTCACCTTGTAATTTTAACTATACATTATTAGATGTATTTCCACATTTTTCCTCCATTCCCCCCCCCCCTTCTGATAACTTTCCCAACTAATATTTTTCTTATTTGTAATCCGGCATAATCATTTCGCCTTCCATTATTGATACGTATCAGCTGGCCTACTATCTTTATTCACCTTAGTTAATTTACCTTTAATTCTTTTTTGCTTATGGTCTTGCATGATTCTGACTGTTGCAGGTATAAACACATAGCAACCCTTGAATATCTTTTGCAAGACCTTCATGGTTGCTATACCAAGTGCTAGTCTGTGATTTATTATTGTTTTGACTGTTTATCCCTTTACTGTTGATGGTTGATTCTAAAAGGCAAAATCTACCCCCCCCCCCACTTCAGTGTCAGTTCTAAGGCTGATTATTCTACCTCTTGCCATTAGTTAGGTCTTCTTTATATTTAATTTTGTCCCCCTTTTTTTCCACTGTGCTTCTTCATTTTTATCACAAGAGCTTGCAGATCATTTGCATTTTTTTGCTATCAGAACAGGGAAGCTATTCTTTTTCAAGGTATCCGTGTATTGCTTAATTTAATTCAAAACAAGTAAAAGATTTTCATGATGTGTTTGCATTGGTGGTTTATGTGTACCTTTAATATTAATCAATGGTAATTCTCTCCAAACACCTGAAATACTGTAATATAGAGGAAGATGAAGAGTTGTAATTAGTCATTTATGGACATGGAATAATAGCAATAGCACTTAGACTTATATACAGCTTCACAGTGGTTTCACAGCCTTCTCTAAGTGGTTTACAGAGTCAGCCTATTGCCCACAACAATCTGGGTCCTCATTTTACAGACCTCGGAAGGTTGGCTGGCTGAGTCAACCTTGAGCCCATAAGATATGAACTGCTGAACTGCAGCTAGCAGTCAGCTGAAGTAGCCTGCAGTACTGCACTCTTACCACTGCGCCACATCAGTAAGTAAGATGTAGTAAATCTAAGAAGTAAGTCATAGGAAAGCAGATTACAGTTGAATGTTAGAGAAAAAAATCCTAAGAGTAATAGCAGTATGACAGTGAAGCATTACTCGGAAGCATTGGGTCCCTTTTTACTGGATAAGTTCAAGTGGAAGATAGACATTAGTTGTGGATGCTTTACTTGGACAATAGATATCAATTATGAATGTTTTAATATGGAATCCTTTATAATAAAAAAGAGGATTAAATTCAATATCTTAAATGCCCCTTCCAACTCTATGATATGATTCTAATTTTTATCAAAGATTTTTCAAAAAGGAAACCAATACAGATTAAGAAAAAGAAAAGTGAAAACTAAAGGTGCAAGAAAGGGGGGAAAGTAAAAAAGAGGAAAGAAGATAAGAAAACAACTTCTTTACAGCAATTACAACTACAATAATAAATTTACCTCTTACCCTGTTACAGCATAACTCTCTTGTTTGTATTATCTATCTTGTCTAATAACCAAAGCCATAAATCAAAAGTTCATTGTTTTCTATTTCATGCAAAACATCTATTAGGGGTTTCCAATCAATAATAAACATAGATGTTGTCTTTTCTCTGATCAAAGAAATCGGAGATTTTGCCATCTCAGCAAGTTCCATGGTCTTCACCAACATTTTTCCATTGTGGGTAATGCTGAGTCTTTCCATCTTTATGCATATTGCAGCTACAGTATACAAAAACGAAGTTCCGTGATATTCTCCCAACTGTTTATCCCACTATCCCAAAAGAAAAAAAAACATCTGATTTCAATTGCATAATAATCTTTAAACTCTCCGGAACAGTTGGCTATTTGCATTCTTTTAGCAAGTCATTGAGGCCACCTGGAGATTTATCTGTTTCCTCAGAATCACCAAAATAGTGCAAATGGGTGTGGAGCTTTCTTGGAATTGCTGAATTGACTTGTTGTAGACTGGAGACAGATGATGTCATATCCCTCCCTCTCTGTTGAGAGAGGGATGCTCAATTTTAACACAGATGGCCTTTTTGACCCCTCTTTCAAACCAGTGGTCCTTTCTGTCCAAAATGTGAACCTTCTAAAGAGTGGCCCTTGTCTTTTAAATGCAGATGGACTGCTGAATCTAGTCAGCAGTCTAGATCTACTGTAGATGTGTGTATTTGAATCCAAAATTTTCTAGCCTTTTTTAAATGACCACCAAACATGTCGTTCACATTGGCAACATTAATATGCAATTTACATTCTGGACAATTTTTCTGGTGACATATTCCAATGGGACAACATATTAGAGAGGGCTGTGGAATGCTGCAAACCAGTATCTAAGTCTAATTGCTATCTTCTGATCCATTGGATCCCTCTGAAGAATCAGGGCCTTAAAGCCTCATAAGTTTTCAGATCTTAAAGAAATGACTCTCAGGATAAGGGGAATTACAGAATGAGATATGGATCAGTAGGAAGCTGGCTCATGAATTCCCCACACCTGAGCATGGTTCATTTGAGGGTGCACTCTATATAAACCAGGGCTGTCAAACAATGGTGGGATTAAAAAAAAAATTACTACCAGTTCTGTGGGTGTGGTGTGGCTTGGTGGGTATGGCATGGTGGGCGTGGCAGGGGATAGATACTGTAAAATCCCCATTCCCTCCCAATCAGCTGAGACTCGGGAGGCAGAGAATAGATGGGGGCGGGGCCAGTCAGAGGTGGTATTTACCGGTTCTCCAAACTACTCAAAATTTCCACTACCGGTTCTCCAGAACTGGTTAGAACCTGCTGAATACCCACCTCTGCTCTCAACTTAGCTTTCAGCAGTATTTTCCAACCAATGTTAGGCACAGAGTTCATTCCCTTAGCACGAAACACAGTCCAGGTGTGCTGATTTTCTAACTTAAATAAAATAATGCAAGGCAAACTCCACAAGAAATTTGTCCCGTCTCCCCACCCCTTACAGTTGAGACAAAAAAAAACCCCCAACTTGGACGATATTTGTATGTGCACTTAAATGGGAGGAATAGCTACTAAAATAAAAGTTTTATTGCTTGTGGACAGGGCCAGGTGCCAATTGGCTTGGCTAGATACTGAGTTGCTGATCCCTGTTGTTTGATGATATATGAAGGTTCCTGGCCAGGATCCAGTAAGTGTCATTAAATTTAGGGTTTAACATGAAACGGACCTTTTCTTTTCCTGTAGCCTCTTACCCCAATCTCTGAAGAGTGGTTTTTTTTTTAGGGAGGGAGGGGTATTGGAAAAGAAAATAACGGACTACCGTGCCATCTATGTGGCTCTAACGCTTGATGTTTTCTGGATGTTGGCCAGCATCCAGTATCAGTTTACAAACTACTCAAAAGACCAACTTTTTTTTCCATTTATGCAGACAGAGACATAATGTACTCTGGGTTTGCTTTCTTCCTCCCTCCCTTCATTTTAAATAACAGCTGTGGGAGGGGGAAAAGAGTGTTCAGTAAATGGAAAATCGTGAGGGGGAGACTGGGCCTTGATCTGGGCCATATCTAGATTCTTTGAATTCTGTTTTCTAAAGATTTGATGTACAGTCTGTGGGGGCAGAGAAAAACTCTTCGGTGATGGACCTCCGCCATCTTCAGGGAAGCTAACGCATTGCACCTCTTTGTGTACAGGCTTTCTTCTTCTTTTAGTGTAAATATGTTTTATTTTCATTTCATTTCGTACAGTCACATATATACTGTGCATAACCGGGGCATATAACATTGAACAATAAACACAGCCCTCCCTCTTGTCAACAATACCTCCCAAAATACAAACCCAATATACCACTTCGACCCACCATACACCCTTTCTTTCGCCCCCCTCCAACTTTCGTTCTTCCCTCCAACATTCCCCTCTACCCTACTTCCCCTCCCCCTCTATCACTCCTCTCTCCCAATACACTCCCTCCCTTCCTTCTCACCCTCCCTCCAATCCTCTCTCCCACCCTCTCTACCCCTCTTTCTTCTTTCCCTCTACTCCTCCCTTCGGTGTATTTCTACTATCTATCAATATATTCAGCTTGTCCTATTTTTACACTAGAATTAAAGAGCAACAGTATACAAGTGCAATCGTGTTACTTTAAAATCTAACACATACTATATTTTCCCCCTCCCCCCTCCCCCCTAAGACCCCACTTCCCTTCCCTCCCCCCGACTTCCCAGAGCCCGTACACGGTATAGCTTTTTAACAAACACAGTCTAAAATTTGTTAAAACAAAGGAGATTAAAGGGGAAAAAAGAGAGTCAATAAGATCTCTACGTTGAACTCAGCTTCTTGCTGTTACCCAAACTTTAAGCAATTTAACTTATTCCTAATCTTAAGCATAAGCTATCTGGAATTTGTTAGTCCCATATTTGTTTTGTGTATAGTCAATCCATTAGGCTTTGTTCTTCTTCTTGTGCCATATCTGTCATCAGGCGTTGGCAATCATGCTGGCAATCCTATTTTTATTAACAGCCACACAAAAAAGTGTGGCTGAGATTTGTCCAAACCAGTCCTTTAGGTTTTGAAGCCATGATGTTCTTCTTCTGCCTGGACCTCATTTGCCTTCAATCTTTCCTTGGAAGATTAAGTGAAGTATGCCGTATTTTTCTGGGTGTCGCATCACATTTCCAAAATATTCTAACTTTCTCTTTTTTATGGTTTTGATTGTTTCCCTTGGCTTTCCCAGGAAGCTTATCACCTCCTCTTTTCTGATTTTGTCAACCCAACTTATACGTAACAGCCGCCTGTAAATCCACGTTTCAAATGCTTCTAGTCTCTTAAAGCGGCTTTCTGTCAGAGTCCAACTCTCCAGACCACAGAGCAGGATGGAAAAGATGTAGCATCTGACAAGCCTGATTTTCAATCTTAGGCTTTATGTTGTGACTGCAGAAAACCTGTTTCATTTTAAAGAACGTGCAGGCCATAGTTTTTAAATTATGGACTATCTATCCAATTAGATCAGTGGTTCCCAAACTTGGCAACTTTAAGACTTGTGGACTTCAATTCCCAGAATTCTCCAGCCAGCTCTGCAGAGCTGACTGGAGAATTCTGGGAGTTGAAGTCCACAAGTCTTAAAGTTGCCAAGTTTGGGAACCACTGAATTAGATAATAGATTTTAACAATGGTTATATATGCATATATACCTACACACACACACATACACACACACATATACATACAGATACACAAAAATGTAGATAGAGATGTGAGCAAGCTGGCTAGAGAAATGGATGGGCAGATGGATGGATGGATGGGTGGATGGATGGATGATGAGTAGGTGGATAGAAAGATATAATTTCATTCTTTGTACAGTATTTATATCCCCATTTTCTTTAAGCTCAGAATAACCTGCATTTTTATATTTGCAATAGATTCTGTGGTGTTCAAGATATTTAGATGATAAACAGACTAAGTCCCCATAGTAAACTCTGTCTGTCTGTCTTTCTGTACGCACATGTGCGGGCATATTGAATCTGGGCTGTTCCAAACAACCCAAACAACCATGTTTAAACCATCATTGTTCTTCAGTAACCTGACATAATTTTTTTTAGTACTTTTGAAATCTTATTCTCGAGTTGTCATGTATTCATCCCACTCTATTTTCCTCTCACAAAAGAACCATAAACTAGGAAGTTTCAAATCATGCCATGCAAAGGGTATCATACAGTTTCAAATGTTATCAAAATATGAGCACCATAAATCATATTCATGTAGCTAAGCCACAAACACAAAATTATAAGCACATAGTCCTTATAAGTTTCTGCCAAAATATCCCTCGGAAGAGAATAAAGTTTTCCTTCAAAGATAATTTAGAAATGGGTGTTACACAACTATGAAAGCTTTTCCACTCATGGTTTTCTAATGGGGCAAATCTGTGTTTTAAAATGCAACATAACATCTAACAATATGCTTGAGCCTCAGTGGCACAGTGGTTAGAGTGCAGTACTGCAGGCTACTTTTGATGACTACCAGCTGCCTGCAATTTGGCAGTTCAAATCCCACCAGGCTCAAGGTTGACTTGGCTTTCCATCCTTCCAAGGTGGGTAAAATGAGGACCCAGATTGTTGGAGGCAATATGCTGACTCTGTAAACCGCTTAGAGATGGCTGTAAAGCACTGTGAAGTGGTATATAAGTCTAAGCGCTATTGCTAGCACTATTGAAGCCTAGTTTTGTCTTGATGTGGGACAAAAAGACATTTGTGGGAAGGAGCCTATGAGATCCACAGCATCAGCTGCAGGATGATTTTAACAGGATCTGGATGACCTCAGATTCCCATTGAAGCTTAAGTCTCTTTGTTTCAATAAAAAAATTAGGGTGAAAAAAAATCTCCCTTATTTGGGGCACAATAATAGTTTTCGGAGAAAGCAACATACATGGTGCACATTTTCAAGACTATTTCAGAAAGCACTTATTTTCCTTTCACAAGGAACAATAGAGAATGAAGATTTCTTTCTCTCTCTCTCTCTTTTCTGATTTGTTTTTCATTAGTGTTCCTGGCCAAGAGTGAGACAGAATCTATTTTAGAGAAAAGGCTAGAAATATCCGCCTCCAATTGCAAATCCTTCAACCAGGGTTGTCTGTGAACCTTAATCTTAAAACAGAAAGAACCCAAGAACTTGTTTTGCCGAGCTGTATAATTAGACATATGAGTAAAACAATGTAAGGATTGAAAGGATTCTTTGAACATTTAGTAGAGAAACTAAGCCACAAAATTTAGGACTGTAGAAAGAAAGGGGTGGGTATTTGTGGGCATATGCACACTAACAAATGGATGGACAGAATCAGATCTCGAGGGACACAGTGGCTCAGTGACTAAGACACTGAACTTGTCGATCAGGAAGGTCAGCAGTTCAGTGGTTCGAATCCCTAACAGAGTGAGCTCCCGTTACTTGTCCCAACTTCTACCAACCCAGCAGTTTGAAAGCATGTAAAAATGCAAGTGGAAAAATAGGAACCATCTTTGGTGGGAAAGTAACAGCATTCTGTGCCCCTTTGGCATTTAGTCATGTCGGCCACATGACCATGAAGACATCTTCAGACAGCGCTGGCTCTTCGGTTTTGAAATGGAGATGTGCACCACCCTCTAGAGTTGGGGATGACTAATGCATATGTGTGATGGGAACCTTTACCTTTAACAAGATCTCTGCTAGATCATTTCAAATTTCCAAAATAATCCGCTAGATGCTTCTGACCTTTTCCAGTATTGCTTCGTAACAGTGATATCTCATCAGCACCCCTAAATCTGGATGTTTTATGCACCCATAATACAGTCTCTCTGCTTCATGGCTTTTTATAAAATATTTCATTTTAAGTCCACTATAGCTAATAATCAATCACGTTTGAACATTTTGTTTTCAGACAGGTGAGTTTATTGCACTATCCCATGGTTTATTCATGATTTGTTGAATAGACTGTAACTGGCTCAGGCCACATACTAAACTAAGATAAAAACAAACAAATACACTGCATTAGGGATTAGTGTGATGTGCAAATTTCAACCACTATCTTTGGCATAGGATTAAGAGCCCCTAGATATCTTCAATCCAAACTTATGTCTGGGCAAAAATCCTCAGAAAAATGGCTGTCCAATCTTTGTTTGAAAATCTCCAGTGATGAAGCACCCACAACTCTAGAAGATAGATTATTCCATGACTTAATAGCTCTCATGAACAGCATCAATCTTGACAAGCAGGACATTATTATTTTTTGTTTTGAGTTTGGATCTCTTTGTAAATTTTAAACCCATTGCTTAACCTCATGAACTATGAACTATGGAAAATAAATCCACACTCTCTTCTCTGTGACAATCGTTCAACTATTAGAAGAGTACCAATTTGATTTGCCCTTAGACTTCTCTTATTTAGGGTGACATATACTAAATTTAGCCATTTTTCATAGATTTCGTGTCCAAGCTCATCAACACCTTTGTTGCTCTTCTTTGTAATCTTTCCAATTCCTTGGCATCCTTCGTAAACCTGGATACGGTATTTTAAAAGCAGTCTTACCAGTACAATGCTGTGCAGAACAATTACACCTCTGTTGATGTAGATCAAGACTTCATTTCCTCTCTTTTGGTAGCTGCAGAATGTAACTAACACATGCTTAATCAGTGGTTTACATACCGTATTTTTTGGAGTAAAATACGGGCCTTTTGCCGGGCCGTTTTTGCTCATTTCTCCCCCCCCCAACCCCCAGGAGCACTCTACAAGCCTCCCAAAGCTCTGCATGCCCCCCCCCTTTTTTTGCAATAAACGAGGTGTGCAGAGGGTTTGGGAGTCCTGCAGAGTGCAAAAACTTTTTTTTTAAATTACCCTCTTCAAAATCATGGTCCGTTTTATACTCTGAAAAATACGGTAGATATCCAGATCCTATACATAGGTCCTATTCTGTACATAGATATCCAGATCCAAAGGGAGAGGGATATGGCATTATCTATCTCCAGTTTACAATACAGTCCTTTCAACCGTTTAAAAAAGGCTCCACAGCCATTTCGACTATTCTGGTGGCCCTGATGACACAGATAAACCTCCAGGTAGCCTTAATAACTTGTTAAAAGAATGCAAATGACCTGCTGTCTGCAAGCAGTATAAACCCTTCCATTCTCAACCATCCAGTCAGAGCTGAAGAAGCTTCTTGGATGAGAAGTGAAAGGGTCTTCAACCCCCCCCACCCCGAAAGTCCAGTTTCCTCTTGAAAAAGCATCTTTGGGACAAACATGACCTGAATGATTGAGAATCTCCATAGACATATCCAGATTCTTCTTACAACGGTGCAACTGAGCTACCTCAGTGCACAATCTACATTTCTTGACATGGAGCTTGAAATTCTTTACCTTTTAAAAAAAATAGGAATAACGTTAGCACATCACCAATCTTTTTGACACCCAGATTTTCAGCCGCTTTTTTGAGGGGAAAAGGTCCGTCTTATACTCCAAAAAATACGGTATATCACCATTATGTGACACCTTGGATGATTTGCAAGGCTGTCATCTAATGGTAGAGGAGATGATGGTGGATGATATTCTATATTGGATGGGGGTCATACAAAGTACTAGATTAGTCTAAAATTGGATTGAGTTATAGTGTTTTAGGAAGTTGTATGAGCTAGGGTTAAGCTCTAATATGATTGGCAGAGCATCAGAGGTGGTATTCAGCAGATTCTGATCAGTTTTGAAGAACCGGTAGCAGAAATTTTGAGTAGTTCGGAGAACCGGTAAATACTACCTCTGATTGGTCTTGCCCCCATCTATTCTCGGACTCCCGAGTCCCAGCTGATTGGGAGGGAATGGGGATTTTGCAGTAACTTTCTCCTGGAGTAGAGTGGGAATGGAGATTTTACAGTATCCTTCCCCTGCCATGCCCACCAAGCCATGCCATGCTCACAGAACTGGTTTCAAATCTCAAATTTCAAGATTTTTGAATTCAAGATTCAAAAAAAATTGAATCTCCCCCATTGCAGAGCATAACATGTTACGTGAATGCAGTTATCGTAACACAGCTTTAGCATTTTACATGTACATATAATCCAGCCATTGTGTATGGTTGCATCTTCCAGAGCTTTATTACAGATAGTGGAACTGTAGATATTTCCTCTATTCTGCTACTTAGAGTAAAGAGGCAGGTGCAGATAGAGTGGACAAGTGCTTTCTTTGAAGTAATGATCTACTGCCACTTAGTGGTGAACAAGAAAAATTGCAGATGGCTTGAAGCAGGAAGGCAGGAAATGTGAGGTGGGGGCAAACATCTTTATTTCAATTTAATCAAAGGAATATTCTTCTTGTGTATGAGGATATTCACAGCATGAAAGTATTTCAGTGCAGTCTGTTTATGGTTTTAGATACAATATAGTATCAAATAAAGATTCTGTAAAGCCACATTGTGTACATTTATTATTATTATCAACAACAGAATTGTATCACAGCGGCCAGTTGTTTCGCCAGATTTGGCATTGGTTACTACTAGGCCCACCCAGGGGCCTAGGACGTCATAATGTATTTTTGTAATATGCGTGCAGATCCAAGCAGTGCGGCTTTTTGCATTTGACTGATGGTGCTTTTTGTCAATTTTTAACTGTTTTAAATGTAATTCCAGTGCTTTTGGAATAGCACCCAGTGTGCCAATTACCACTGGAATTACCACTGCTGGTTTGTGCCATTATTATTATTATTATTATTATTATTATTATTATTATTATTATTATTATTATTATTATTATTATTATTATTATTATTTCAATTTATATAGTTGCCCTTACATATGCTGGAAAGGCTCTACTAAGAATAACGTGGCTAATGATACTCAAGTTCTTCTGTTTTCACCCAGATGAATCCATTCAGGGACAGGATCTGCAAGGTCTTCTCCACAGATGGCTACTTTACATTTGAGGACATCCTTGGGATGGCATCTGTCTTCAGTTACCTAGCATGTCCCACCCTTAAGATTGAATATGCTTTTCGGATTTACGGTATGTTATTCCCCACTGTAATATCCCCATAACAGTTTCAGTGTAAGAAAAAAGCAAATATCCTCAGCAGAGGTGGTATTCAGCAGCTTCTAACCAGTTCTGGAGAATCAGTAGCGGAAATTTTGAGTAGTTCGGAGAACTGGTAACTACCATATTTTTCGAAGTATAAGACGCACCTTCCCCCCCCCCCAAAGGGAGAAAATCTGGTTGCATTTTATACACTGAATACAGCATTTTTACCCCCAAAAACACCGCCCCCTTCGCAAAAATGGATGTGCAGAATCTTTGGGAGGCCTGCAAAGTGCTCCTGGGGGCTGGGGAGGGCAAAAATGAGTGAAAAATGGGCTTTTTGTTTACTCATTTTTGCCCCCCAGTCCCCAGGAGGCACTCTACAAGCCTCCTAAAGCCTATGCATGCCCTGTTTTTTGCAAAAAAAGCTGGCCGTTTTTTGCTCATTTTTGCCCCCCACCCCCCACCCCCCCCACCCCGCAGGAGCACTTTGCAAGCCTCTCTCTCTTTTTTTAAAAAAAAAACTTTTTATTTTGCTTATGCAAACTTCACATCTTTGCAACACATTACACTTCTTTTATAAATCTGTTGTAAAATCTGTACATATACGTCTTTTATAACTATAACTTTATATGTGTGCGTGTGTGTGTGTGTATGTGTGTGTGCATTTATATTCATACATCTTTTTTCTTCATTCTATATATAACTATCTATATATTCTATGTAGAACAACCTTTATTACATTTGAGTCATTTTGTATCAATTTCCTATTATTTATTTGCTACAGTCTATTTCGTATTTCTATCTTTTAATCATTTTCTGGTTTTGTAGTTGTTTATTATTATTTTTTTATTTTTTTCACAAAAAATGAGGCATGCAGAGGGTTTGGGAGGCCTGCAAAGTGCAAAAACTTGTTTTAAAAAATTACCTTTTCAAAATCTTGGTGCGTCTTATACTCCAAAAAAATACGGTCCCACTTCTGACTGGCCCCACCTCCATCTAGTCTCTGCCTCCTGAATCCCAGCTGATCAGGAGGGAATGGGCCTTTTGCAGTATCCTTCCCCTGCCATGCCCACCAAGCCATGCCCACAGAACCAGTCGTGAAAAAAAAATGAATCCCACCATTGATCTTCAGGTCTGGAGGCACTTTGAGGATGAGATCAGGAATTGGAAGCCCAGGTGAGATTGGAAACCTTTTATTTTTCAAAGAGGGAATAGAAACTTACCTGCAGACCTGGCCCAAGAAAAAACAGTTGTTTGATTCAAGACATAATATGACCAATTTGGTTTTTTACTTTAAAAAATGGGGAGGGGGGGAGGAAGGGAAAAGAGAGAATTTTTTTTAAAAAAATCACACAACATACAAAAAAATAAATTCTGCTGAATTTTCAATTTACTCGTTAAAACTTGAAATGAGATGAAATTATGTGAATCAGTTTTCTCATTGCAGTGATATTCCATTGCACTGTCAATTTATAAACAGAAAGCATATATCTATAAATCCAGAGTAATGCGGTATTCCCAATGTTGAATAAATTACCTTCTGTGTCACTGCATCGACTTTTTAGAATACATTCCTGTCAAAGAAACACATCACAAAATATGTTGCCCCCCCCCCACTCCAAGCCTTGCTCAGGATGTTTTGGGTGGCTTCTTTTAGTTGGGAGTGATGGTGTTGCATGTTATTTCCTCATATACCTGTTGTTATGTATACCTCTGAAATAATTTGTGTATAATGTTGCAGTCTTTTAACTTTATGAAGCCACCAAGAATTGTTTTGGAATTGGGTGGCCTGGAAATCTGATGAATAAATAAATAAATAGCCCTACGCAGTGGCTCAGTGGCTTAAGACGCTGAGCTTGTTGATCAGAAAGGTTGGCAGTTTGGCAGTTCAAATCCCTAGCACAGCATAACGGAGTGAGTTTCTGTTACTTGTCCCAGCTTCTGCCAACCTAGCAGTTCGAAAGCACGTAAAAATGCAAGTAGAAAAATAGGGACCACCTTTGGTGGGAAGGTAACAGTGTTCTGTGTGCCTTCGGTGTTTAGTCATACCAGTCACATGACCACGGAGACGTCTTCAGACAGCGCTGGCTGTTTGGCTTTGAAACGGAGATGAGCACTGCTCCCTAGAGTCGGGAACGACTAGCAGATATGAGCGAGGGGAACCTTTACCTTTACCCTTGCCACTCTTTTGGTGGATTAATTCTAGTGAATGGCTTGCTCATCAAATCATGATTAAACTGTGGTTCAGCACATAGGTGATTCCTGTAATGATGCTGCCTCCCCATCGCACGCTCTTTCCATAACTTGTGTACATGTTATGCCAAAGCAGCTTCAGGCCATATTCAGGTTCAGTGTGGAAGTCAATGGAAAAAAGGATAAAAGGAATCAGATTGTCAGAATTGGGACTGCTTATACAGCACATCCCAAGGTCAGTTCTTGGCATATTCTGCTGCAAAGAAATCGGGCAGATGGAGACAGAAAACTTATAGGTTTGATCATTAAACACTGCTGGGCTGGATGGACTGACTTTCTGTGGCAGTTTTACGAGTAAAAATAGCATTATTTTTTGTGTAATTCTTAAACATTTAGCACTAGACTGCATATTAGTCTGTAAATCTTCCAAGTACCACCTTATTTTTGTTTTTCACAATATTTTAATTTCCCAGATTTCAACAACGATGGTTTTATTGATGAGGAAGATCTCCAAAATGTCATCCGCAGATTAATCAGTAAGAATAACCTCAGCGAGGAAGAAATTGTGTCTCTGGCGAACCATGTAGGTAATTCCTTCCTTTACCACCTTGAGACCACCTGGCGGAGGCCTTAGCATAAAATTGTTTTAGATGGTTTAAATATCTTTTCAGTAGAACCTGGGCATGAGACAAAACTCTTCTGTCGTCTAATGGCCATCTTCATCCTAGTACAATGTTGGCGGATCTTTTCAGCACCGGGTGCCGAAACGTGAGTGCAAGTGCCAGAAACCGGAAGAGCAGCTGCCTGGTTTGCATGCACATACCGGGAAGATGATCTCCCGGTTTTGGAGGTGCCCATGTGCACTGGTCACTTGGTCTTCTGGTTTCTGGAGCGCATGCGTGCACAAAGACCAGCTGTTCGGTGTGCATCCATGCACTGGAAAATGGAAGAGCAGCAGCCCAGAGCGTGCATGAACACCAGGCGGCTGTTCTTCTGCTTTCCAGCGCTCCCACGTATGTGAAGCCTAGCTGGCTGGCATGCTGGAACATGGAAGAGCAACAGGAGATTGCTCGTGTGCCTGGAGAAATAGCTCTGCATGCCACTTCTGGCATGCGTGCCATAGGTTTACCATCACTGACCTAGTACTTTCCAGCTGTGCTGGGAAGGCAATGGCTACCTGGAACATCTGTGAGTTGTAGTCCAAGCATATTCTGAGAATGAGACTGGAAAAAGAAATCCATTTTGGAGCACAAAAATGTTGACTCATATGAAACAACAGAAATATTATTTCTTTATAATATATACTTTGTGTTTGAAACAGATATTGGAGGAAGCTGACTTGGATAATGACAGAATGCTCTCTCAAGCAGAATTTGAATATGCTATGATAAAGTCTCCAGACTTCCTACAGTAAGAACAATCCCCACCCACATCCACAATGTAGTTGCGCTTCTTTGCGCTCACATGATTCAAATCCATCTCTGAAATCTCTCCTTCTATAATATTTCATGTAATTTCCCCTACCCCCAAAATCTGCCAGGCTATATCAGATATAATGCTACAGAAAGCCTGGCCAAAGCAATTTTGACAGATTTCTAACATGGGGAAGGGAATATAAGAAAAAATAATAATAATACTGGAGACTACTCTAAACGTCAGGCTGCAAGATGGAATTTTTTCCCTGTAAATTGGATGGTCTGTGTGTTTGTGTGTGTGCGTGTGTGTGTATGTATGTATGTATGTATGTATGTATACGTATACGTATACGTATACGTATACATATACATATACATATATGTATGTATGTATGTATATGTATTTAGTGTCGCAACCCCTGGTATGCCCAAATATGGGACGAAGCTTACTGCTTCCTTTCTCTGTCTATCGGCTCGTCACAAGAGACCATCCAGACAGAAACCCAATATTTTTACTGTTGCCTTTGTTACATTTGTGTTGTATTTGTGCTGATAAATAAATAAAGGGAGACTAGTATAGATCTATTTCAAGCTATTTAGCTCTCATCAGCTAGCCATACCCAGCCCAGGTTCGAATCCCAGTAAGGGTATGGCTAGCTGATGAGAGCTAAATAGCTTGAAATAGATCTATACTAGTCTCCCTTTATTTATTTGTGTGTGTGTGTGTGTGTGTGTATGTATCAGGTCCGATGCATCATGCACTAGCCATGCGCACAACTGATTTAGTGAAGGGGGGAAAGTTGCGATACGTCACATGATGCCGCCATGATGCCGTGGGTTTGGCACTCCTGGTATATATAGTAAAAATGGACGACCACCCCATTTTTATCCCAAAGATAAAAAGAAGAAGGAATTAGATTTGTTTCAAATGTTGTCCATGTTAGAACCTTCAACAAATAAGGGACTACTAAATATCCCATTTACATTGTTCTGCATACTCAAGCTCAGCATTTTTCTAGCTTGGAAAATTTTCTACCCCTTCCCAAAACAATTATTATTATTACAATTAGAAGAAGTTTCATCCAGGCTTCTCCTGACTATGCAGAAGGATTAAAAGCAATCAGAAGGCAAACTTCACATCAGCATATTGATGCATTTACACCTATATGTGATTAAATCATAACTTTACTGCAGCAAGAACTGAGGTATTTTTAAGTGATGAATCCTGGGAATTCAGATTGGCTCAAAAAAGCTCAACCAAATTGTGACCTTAGGAAAAATGACTTGTCATTACATTCCCCAACCACAGATGTCTTTTATACTTGGGCTTTTTCAGAAATGGAGCAGGAGCCTGAGATTAACTACTTTCTTGACACCATTTCTTTATTACCCCTCTATTTTCTGGAGACTTAAATGGATTTCCCTTGGTTCCACTATATTTCTGAAAACCCACAAGGGGCTTCAGAATTTGCCCCTTCTTTGGTTCTCCCAGCTTGTTTTACTAGCTTATGGTTTGCTTGATATTGAATATAGGAGCCCTGGTGGCACAGTGGTTAGAATGCAGTATTGCAGCTAACTCTGCCCAGAGTCTGGAGTTCGATCCTGATTCGCTCAAGGTTGAGTCAACCTCTTCTGAGGTCAGTAAAATGAAGACCCAGATTGCTGAAGGAAATATACTGGCATTTGTAAATCAGAGTGATTTAAAGCAACCTCTGTTGTAAAGCACTATGGAGTGGTATACAAGGGTAAGTGCTATTGTTGTGGCCCACCAGCAGCCAGTGGAGCTGGCAGCAGAGTCGGACAGTGAGGACATTGGGGAGGAACATGGGCCAGTCTTGGGGGTTGAAGAAAGCTCAGACAAGGGCTCTGCGTTGGAGGCAGAGAGGGAGTTAGACAGCAGTGAGGCAGAAGAATAGCTGGAGCCTGTTCCCAGTGTGTGCATGCACAGAGCTTCCAGAAGACAAGAACAACTAAGAAAGCAGGGTCAACTTAAGAGTAAAGCCTCACCAGTGATGGGTTCCAGATCCCGTTCCAACCGGTATGGTTGGAATGGGCCCAGCGGCTGAACGCACCGTGCGCGTGTACGGAAGCACTGAAGACTTAAAAGACTGGTAAGGAGCTCGGGTGTGCCCTCCGGATCACCGTAGTGGAACGGTATCTGGTGCTCCGAATACGCTCCGTACCAGGGCGTACTGCCTACAACCCACCACTGAGCCACACCCTGCAGGTGATTGGTCCCTTCCATAGGAAACAAAAGAGGAACGAATGGGGAGGGGGCTTTTGCAGGAAACAATTTGTTCATTCGGTTGGTTCAAGAGTGGAAAGTTCAGGTTGTGACTTTAAGAGACTCTGTGCCAAGTTTGCCTTGCCCTGCGTTTGGAAACTAGTTATCTGGCAGCGTTCCAAATGAGATAAGGTGCGTGTGGATAAACATTCCTCTGAAAGACTGTTTACAAAGCCTTGCTGACTGTGAATGAAAGGCACAGTCATGTAAATAAAAGAGCTCTTGCAGGGACCAAGACTTTGCTACTTGCTTTCTAAGGAAACCTGAGTCAGAACAGCTATTGCTATTGCTATTATGTTTAGAGAATATGAACTATTTGTCTCTAATCTGATTTTGCAGTAAATGAAGGTGACTGTTTGAATTTCTTAATGATTTACTGGATAAAATGTCAGCTCAGTGGCATCCCATTGAGAATACCTTAATGGCAGGATTTCCAGAGTAACTGTTCAAAATATACTCATAAATGTATTATACAGTAATGCGCCAGAATTGACCCATATATTTGGTGTTATCTTTGGTTAGACCTTAAGCTTTGTTGCATTCCAAACTGTCAACAAAAAGTTAGGCATTTCCTGGGGGGAATTGTGGGTACAGGAAGCAGCGTTGCTATACAAGGTAGATCTGGTTATACTTGAGTTTAGTAAGCTTTCCAGGAACAAACTAAGGAAGACAAAACTAATTTGTCAAGTGAGTCCTAGTGCAGAAAACTAATTAATGTTCTTTCCAGATCCTTCAAGATCTACTTCTGAGAGACAAGAATGTGACAACATGGGAGGTTCAGGACCTTGTAACTGGACTTGCACAAGACAATAAACGTAACACTAAAGACTGCCATGAAAGATCAGATAATAAACCAGTCCATGTATTTTTGCAAAGAATATGCAAATAAACAATGATTCTGAGAACAGGAAGAAAAAAAAGTCATTCATCTAATTTTGTCTTTTCTTCCATCCAGAGTAGTTATAAAGGTAAAGGTGTCTCTCGCACATATGTACCAGTTGTTCCGAATTCTAGGGTGCAGTGCTCACTTCCATTTCAAAACTGAAGAGCCAGCGCTGTCCGAAGATGTCTCCGTGGTCATGTGGCTGGCATGACTAAAGGCCAAAGGCGCACGGAATGCTGTTATTTTCCCACCAAATGTGATTCCTATTTTTCTACTTGCATTTTTAAGTGCTTTCGAACTGCTAGGTTGGCAGAAGCTGGGACAAGTAACGGGAGCTCACTCCATTACGTGGCACTAGGGCAGTGATGGCGAACCTATGACACGCATGTCAGTGCTGACACGCGTAGCCATTTGGGGTGACACGCACAGGATTTCATGCAATTCATCCTCGGCTCCTGCACGGCCACCGAGGATGAAAGAATCTGTGCTGGAGGAACGGGGGGGGGGAACGTGTGATCTCCCCCGCCCACACTCACTTACTGTATCGCCGCCGCCCCTTTCTGAGCGCAGGGGCTGCTGGTAAGGCGTGCATGCCGTGCGCACACACGTCATCAGCGCGGTGAGGGAGGACCCGCAGGAGAGGAGCGCGGGAACAGTGCGCTGTTTATTTATGAAAGGCTCTACAAATTTAAACTCTGCAAGTTTGAGCATTGCTCACTCCATAGCTCAGCATGCAAAAGCGCTTAATGAGGGAGAATTTATTAAAGAAACTCTCCTAAGATGTGCGCCAGTTCTAGTTCACGATATGCAGAATAAACATGCAATTATTAAGAGAATATCTGAGTTCTCTTGGGGCGGGCTGGAGCGGCATGTTGATGAGGACGTGGAGCTGGAAGCAGGCGACTCCACAGCCCTGGTTCACGGCACCCCAAACAAGTTCAATAATATCAAGGGCAACATACGAAATCGACTGATGAACAAAGAAGTTACTAAGCAGGTATGTTAAATAATTTGTTTTTGGTTTATTAAATACAATTATATATTACAATTATACATTTTTGTAGTTTAAACTATAAATTGCGCAAAATTATGTTTTTGTCGAAGTGACACACAACGCGAGATGCTCGATTTTTTGCCGATTTTTGACACACCGCGCCAAAAAGGTTGCCTATCACTGCCCTAGGGATTCAAACTGCCGAACTGCTGACCTTTCTGAACAACAAGCTCTGCGTCTTAGCCACTTTCATAGCAGTGATAAGCAATGTTTGTACGAGAAGGAGCATTTGACTATACAATGCACTTAACTTTCTTTATAAAAGATTCCTCCTTACTAAATAGAAAATATTCATTTATTACTGCTTTATTTAGAGGTTTTCTAACCAATACTTAACCATAAAAGCTCTCAGTGCAAATACCGTATCAGTTAAGAAAAAGTGCCCTTTAAACTTTGAATATAAATAGGCACAATTAAGTAAGCAGAGATGAAATAACCAAGAGGACAGAGAAATTAGGGTAGTCCATGCTGTGTAACTATAATGGAGCTGTTACAACATCACAGTTTTAAGTTGTGAAATGGGAAGACTGGAAGAACAAGATAAAGACTACAACACAACTGAAAAACGTTTTAGCAGATATTAAATTAAATTGGTTGAATTTAATACAATTAGAGAAATGGATAAAAGTGGAAGAAAGATTCAAGGAGAAAAGTTGAAGTAATAAAATTTGAAATGATTATAAAGGAATGTGAGATGATATAGGGAAAGGAAGAACTGGGAAACTATATAGAATATTAACTGAATTAGAAGAGGTTTAAAATTAATTTGGGAATCAGATTTGGGAGAAATGAATGATAATGATTGGAAAAATACTTGAAATAGAAGAATATATAAGAATATGTCAGTTAGAGTTAAGGAAAATGGATATAAAGTGATATGGAGGTGGTACCTAACACCACGTAAATTAAATCAAATAGATGGTAAATATACAAATATTTGTTGGAAGTGCAAGAAAGAGGTTGGAACATATAAACATATGTGGTGAGATTGTGATAGTGCACAAAAACTATGGAACATGGTGTTTAGAGAAATTAGAGCACTGTTGAATGTAAATTTAGATATGTCACTGAGGATTGCATTACTGTTGCTGGTGGAAAAATGGGATATAAATGAAACAAAAAAGGAATTGATTGTAAATTTGATAATGGTAGTTAGATTAGTGATGGCTAAATATTGGGGACAAAATTGGAATATTCAAAGAAATGAGTGGTATAATGAAATTTGGAGTATGGCAAAAATGATAAATTAACAACAGAAATTAAATTTTAAAAAGGGCTGATTAAAGCAAATAATTATAATGAAATATGGGTGAATTTTATGAAATCACTGTTGGTGGAAGGCAAAGGGAATAAATCCACTCCAGAATAAACGTTGTTTTGGAGGGGGTAAAGGCACAATTGGAATATATTGTATTATCTTTTAGTTGTTATTATAGATGAAGAAATATAAGGGGGGGGGAAGGTCTCCAGAGGATGGGGGTGCACTGTAATATGTGTTTTTTTTTTACCTGCTGGACTTATGAAAGACGTTTGTTGACATTTGAAGAAATTCAAGACAGAATAATCATTCGGATAGATTAAAAACAAGATTGTTTTATATAAAAAGATGGAATATTAAGGTTTATTTGATCAGGGATCAAATGGGATCTTTTGTTACTTTAGGAATCTTTCTGGATTTGCTGATATCTGACTGGAAATGACATTGTGTACTGGATTTGCTTATCGTTAAAAGAGTTGAGATACAGGATGATGAGTTTTATGTTTGTTGATCAATGTGAGTATTTACTAAAATGCTGGGAACACTGCTTGATATTTTCAGTTACATGGAACATAGGCACAATAGCAAAATGAAAACTCTATGTTCAGAGATAGCACACCCTGAATACCATCTGCTTATTCATTTTTTTTGAGTTTTTTGAGTATGTATGTACCTTCAGGCCTTCAAGTTAATCTTGATTCCTGGCAACTACCTAGACACATCCCTGCAGTTTTGCCATTGCCTCCATCCTAGGGCTGAGTAAAAGTGATTGGCCTGAGATCACTCAGCTAATTTGTGGCTAAGACAAGACTAGAACTCAAGGTCTCCCAGTGTCCTACGCCAAATTGATTCATATTAGATTATTAACTTTGACAAAGTCATTATTTCCAAGTGTCAAAAATTCATCTCAGGGAAGGAGGTGTAAGCTAGTTTTACCTTGTTTATACAGAAAAAACAAGCATGAAATAGAAGCCAGCATGAATGAATGATAGGTGATAGGGGTTAACAGCTGATCATCTCCAGTACGTCAGTTTTTATGGAATACTAGCTGATAACCCGGCGTTCCCTAGGCATTTATTTATCCTATTCCTTATTAGACAGGATTTCTAATGTTGGATTTTCCCCTTTACCAGAGAGCCCCCCTTTATGGAATACTGTGAAGCCATTACCATGGCAACTCCACTGTGCTGTACAGTAGAATCCATTTTAAGGCACAACAGGCTGTATCTTAACAGAACACACACCCCGAGGGGTGTTAGGGGTGTCTTACCCCCACATTATTTGTTCCCCAGAGAGTAAGTCATCTGTGTACCAAGTTTGGTTGAAATTGTTCAAGCCGTTCCAGAGTGATGCTGGAACGTACACACACACAGCCATTTTTATATATATAAAAGAAGATTGTATAACACGTATTCCTAGGCAACAATGCATGGTCAAGAATATCAACTTTATGATTTCCTATTCTTCAAACTTTTTTTACTCCCAAGCTCTGACTTTCCTCTCAAAGGGTATACAGGAACGGCAGCCTTCTTCACTCAGGCTCTGAACTCAAAAAAGCTGTCTCGGACTGCTCTCTCCTGTGCACTCACTCTCTTTCCTGAGGGGAAAGTCTGATATGTCCGTAGATTCTCTGGCGAGATGCGATGGAGGTGCCACATTGCTTTGGCACTCAGTGGTGGGCTAAAGGAAAGGGGGTGAGAAGAACAAGCACACAAGTGAGATATGGTTATATCACTAGTTACTGACCTCAGAAAATGCAGCATGAATGTAATAGAATCCTAGATGATGTTTGTTTGGGGGGGTGGGGGGGAATCCTGGAGGAAATGAAGCTCCCCGTCTGAAAGGGGATTCTGGTTGGAGTTCACCTGAACTGAAAATATTTATTTATTCTGAGAGCACTCTTAACCCCAAATCTCACTAGGCATTCCAGCAGCACACATAATAATCTGAATTGGTTAAATATTGCTTGTGTGTGTGAATAAAAAGTCCCCAGCTCCTTAGTCTAGGAAGTATCAGTATCTAGTGAGACTCTGACACCGTAAGTATATTGGCAAGGCCTCAAGAAATAGTTTCTTCCACACTTCCGGAGGAAGAAATAGCAGACTGAAGATGGTTCCACAAAAGAGTGGGCTGACACCCATTGCAGAATGAAGGAGAACCAGTGAGCAGAGCACTTCTATAATCTCTCTCCAGTCAAGAGGTCTTGAGATCACCCATAAGTGTTCCAGACAGCTGTTCCTTGCAAGGAAAGTGCAAGGTTTCCTTTTTTTCTGCACCTTCTACTTTGCTATTTTTCTCTCTCTGTGTGTATAATTATCCATCCACCCACTCACCCACCCATCTATCTATCATCTTCAAAATGTCTCTTTCCACACTGATCAACAATAAAATACACATGGTGTTCAGTAGTCAGGAAATGTGTTCCATACAATGGCTTTGGTACAACATAGATTTTCAGCAGTGCTTTCTCTCCAGATGTTTTTCTTAGATAACTAGGTGTGCAAAATGGTTCAATTGCTTTGGTTTAGATCGGGATGTCAAACTTGGATTGCCACAGCGGCATCACATGACATATTGTGACCTATCCCCCTCTTCGTTAAACCGGGCCTGGACATGGCCAGTGTGTGATGCATCTGGCTGGCGAGCCCCGAGTTTGACAGCCCTGGTTTAGATGTTACTACAACATGCATGTTTGGATAAATTACTTTAATTTTTGCAAAGCTGAGCCTCTTTGGAACTAATCTCCTGCGGTTGGTCAACTCTTTTTTGTGCATGTGGGTTTCTACTAGACAACAATTCCCTAAGGTGAACGTGGTCAACATGTTATTTATAATTGGTCTATTAGGCTGAAGAAAAGATGGAACAATTTGATCCATTTAATTGGTCCAGTTTGACTTATTTAATTATTTTTCAATGGATTTATTTATGGGTCACAAGAGTTGATGAAAACCTGTTACTTTCACGCTTCCCTCTCTGCTGGTGAAGCAGTGTACTGCAGGAGTATAGTCAAAGTACCTACACAAAGAAATTCTGCCACAATGTGATGACCTTCCCTCAGCTGTCCTAGGAGGCCAATACCAGAAGATTCCTTACTTGGAGAGACAATGTCCTGTGACTCTGGACACAGAGAAACAACAGAGCATGTGCTTCTCCAATGCCTGCACTACTAAGAAAGTTGTACTAGCCCCATCTCACCATTACTACATAAATGGTCAGGGCACACAGGACAACTTTAGACTAACCTATTGTTTTCAAATACCAATCCTGCTACAACTTACACTATTGTAAGTTATAGTAAGTTACACTATTTGCATTACTATTACTATTTTTTTAATTTTAATTGAACAAAAACACAAAAAAAGAATCATCCTTCATTACATTTTGTAGAAAGCATGTCGATTGGTTACAGATAACTTTTGTGAATTTCTTCCAAAGTCATTACTTATAGTTCATATTAGATTATACACTTTAAGTCAAAAATCTTTGTATATCTTACTATCAATGTACCACAATTTTCATTTGACTACAATTATTTGAACATGCTTTTATTTCAAATCATTCATACTTAAAGACACAGCCACATTACTATTATTATTAATCTTCTCATCGTTCCTATCACCCATCTCCTCCTTCTTATGACTGTAACTTTGTTGCTTATATCCTTATGATTTATAGTGATTGTTTCTTAATATGATTTGACTGCTTATTTGTACCATATGACTATCATTAAGTGTTGTACCTTATGATTCGTGATGAATATATATTTTCTTTTATGTACAGGGCGGGGCATAACCTTTTCCTAGGGGGTCACAGCAACACTTGTAATAACAACACAAATAATTCATACACCATTCGAAAGCCCATCAAAAACTGAGTTTATTGACACGATTTAATAGTCAGTATGACCACCATTAGCCCTTCGAACAGCATTCAAACGAGGTGGATAAGAACACAACAAATCTTCAAACAGTTCCGTTCGATTTTCCAGATTTTTCAACACAGTTTCCAAATTCATTCTCAAAGTTTCAACCGAATATCGATTTTGACCTTGCTCCTGAATCATCAGAGCTTCCACTTCATCCTTAATTATGGCCCCAATGTTCTCTGCCGGATTGAGATCTGGCGAATTTCCCGGCCAGACGTCATTGCCCCAAAATTCGACATTGTTTTCCTTTAACAATTGCTGAGTCGCATTTGCACGCATGCAAGGAGCTTTGTCATGAAGAAAGACAGCCTCACCACCACCAAGACATTGTCTGGATCACTGAGAAATGGAATGACATTCTCCAATAAAATTTTCTCACGGAAATAACTGCCATCCCAGGATTCCCCTTTATCCTTCAAAACCCAATGCAGTTTCTTGGCTGTGAAAATGACGAAAATCCCGATGCAAGTCGGATTGCGAACGATTTGTCCGAATCGAATTTTCCAGCCATTCTTAAAGCAAATTTAACATTTAATAGCTCATTCAATTCAGTTTTTTATGGGCTTTAAAATGAGGTGTCGCGGAAGTTGTAAACTGCTGTCGATCTTGCTGTGACCCCCTAGGAAAAGGTTATGCCCCGCCCTGTACACTGAGAGCATATGCACCAAAAACAAATTCTTTGTGTGTCCAATCACACTTGGCCAATAAAGAATTCTATTCTATTCTATTCTTCAGCAGTATTTACAATTCATCAGTTAATTATCTGACCTTGTGGCTCAACTTTATAAACTAGATTTAATGACTATCCAGCCTGTCATATTAGAATGCCTTGTAACTTGATACAGACTTCCACCTTTTATATTCCCCTACACCCATCTAATGCTTCTATTCCTTCTTTTAGATTGTATTAAACTCTCACAGGATATTCTACTGATCATGTGAGACATAAATACATTTTTATGAACTTAACTTCAGAGATGAGTAATCATGATTCAGAGATAAATTTTGAAAGGAAAAAGAATTATATTATACACATTCCTCATTTTCCCTTTCAAAATTTCAAATGTATCTCATCTGTTCCCTATATGAATATCCCAGGTTAACAGAGAAATTATGAAAAGGAAAAAAAATGAAAATGAAGAAGAAGATGCAGGCATATGTGAAAGGAAAAACAACAAATATAAACAACTGTCTGAAGTTTTTAAATTAGATACTGTGAATATAAAATAGAAAAAAATATATTATTTTATTTAAGTTTTATAATAATTATAAAATAAGAAACACAATCACATTTCTAAGTGGATGAAATACTCAAAATAACAAGATAAGATACAGTATGTTTTAAAATACGTCTGAGGGTTACACTTTAAACCATCTATCAATCATATCTTCCTATCATCAACTGAATAGGTGCCTATGAAACAGAGTTAGCAAGATACCTTTATTCCATTCTTCAGTAATATTTTTGGAGATAGGAAATCCACTAGCATTAATGTAGTTGTTCTTAATAAGAAATATAAAGATCACATTTCTTCATTGATTATACATGATAAACTTTTTTATTACCATTAGGAAACTTGTTTGGGTTCTATTCTGCTATCACGTGCATGTTTAATGATGTATTTCAGTGCAAGTGAACATAAATTTTCAAGTTTCTCTATCACATCTTACGATTTACAGAAGTGCCAACAATACTTTATATAAAGAGACATGAATCCTCCGATTTTTGGCATTAGAGGTAGTCAAAGCACATTAAATGTAACTTCATTTAAATGTAATTAGAAGTGCAATTTGGTGCGTTGTTCTTTCTTTTCATTTTTCAATTACCTGAATTCCCCCAACTGACTCCAACTGTGCATGAATCACACAAGGTCAGACTATGGAGAATTGTTTCATTTAAAAAAATTAATAAACCTGCTATAAAATGCTAGCTTGCAGCATGATTTTTAATTTCCTGGAATTGTACTGGGTTCCATCAGTATTCTTAGAAAATAAAGATGACATGTGTTATAGCCCAGATCAGGTATACTCCTGAGCAAAAAAGAAGACGAAGAAGAGGAAGATAAACTAAATGCGTAGGAGAGTATTTTCCAGGAAAATGAAGCATGGCAGGGAACATCCTTGCCATAACCTTCTAGTAAATGGTTCTTACCAATTATCTTCTGGTAAAAGTTATTTAAATTTTGACAACACCGACTATGACACATATTTGGAGAGCATACTCACTTGCCATCACCTACTAATAAATACTAATTGGATATACCTGAATAAAACTAAGAACACTGTCATTAAAGTTTATGGCCTACCACTTAATTATGTTTCTAAATGTTAACAATCTTAAGGATACAGTTGTTTATCCTTTGCTTATTCCATATGCCATCTATATATGTAACTCAAAGCTTCTTACCCTTAGGTTACAATTCATTCTAATACAGAATACCAGTCCATTAGGGACATGTTAGTGTGCATTGATGTCTTTTTTCACTTACCTCAAAGCTGGTCAATCAGATTTCGTTTTTCCAGCTGGATAATAGAAACTACCACATTGTACCAGCAGAGGGCACTCGTGAACTTTGAGAAAGTGAACAGTTTGATTTATGCTCACTTTCTATTTCTTCAAGTGTATCAAAAAATACATTATAAATATGTAAAATGAAGAACAGCATGATTCTCAGTTATGCCTCTATGCAAAAGCCTAGTCAAGTAGCTGTAGAAGATTTATACAAATGAATTCAGAAAGCACTCTAGAAGAAAAAGGAAAGTAAGAGAGTCCCAGCTTGGATAATGGTGAGCAAACTGGTGAGTTGCAAGTAATATCAAGGAAAGTTAAACTGGGCAGACCTGGGGGATCATGCAACAGCTCAGGAAAGGTTTGGGGTAGACATCTCAGTGGTAAAGCACCTTTCTCAGGTGGCCTGATGTCAGCCAGCAGGGTTAAGAATAGATAAGGTCCCAAAAGTGCTTTTCCAAAACTGTACTTTGTTTATTCCTTGAAAATGTTTCACTTCTCATCCAAGAAGCTTCTTCAGTTCTGAACTGAAGAACTGAGAACTGAAGAGGCTTCTCGGATCAGAAGCGAAACATTTTCAAGGAAAAAAAATCAAGAAAGTCTGATTGCCTTTTGGAAAAGCATCTTTGGGACAATCATACCTTGAGAATCTCCATAGATGAATAGATAAGGTATATAACTGCCAGTTGTGTCTATGGAGATTCTCATTCATCTAGGTCAGTGGTCTCCAACCTTGGCAACTTTAAGACTTGTGGACTTCAACTCCCAGAGTTCCTCAGCCAGCAAAGCTGGCTGAGGAACTCTGAGAGTTGAAGTCCACAGGTCTTAAAGTTGCCAAGATTGGAGACCACAGATCTAGGTTATGGTTGTCCCAAAGATGCTTATATTTTTTTCAAGAAGCAACTGGACTTTCTGTTTTTTCTTTGAAGACACTTTACTTCTCATCCAAGAAGCTTCTTCAGCTCTGCAGAGTAAAGAAGCTTCTTGGATGAGAAGCGAAATCGCCTTCAAAGGAAAACCAGAAAGTCCAGCTGCCTCTTGAAAAAGCACCTTAAGGACAACTGCCAAAATTGTCCAAATCAGGGTAAAATCTGTTTTCTAGACTCATGTGCAAAATTCAACATCCTACCAGCTCTGACTCCATTCATTGTCCCTGGGTTTATAAGAAAAGTTTTACTAAATCAGCAAGGTATCTATTTTCTTCAGTGGCCCTTCGAAGAGGACTCGGAGAAACTTCCAAGCAGCAGGGGCAATGCTTCACTTATTGGTGGTCAGTGTAGCATGTAAAGTCTGAAACTTGATGATGACTAGAACAGAAGACTCAACCTTTTCATTACATCTTAATTGCAAATTTTGATGGCCCATTGGAAGAAATGTTCATCTGGGTTCAGTTCCAAGTGGGGGGAAAAGCACTGGAAACATGGTGGCTGTTTGGAAAGATGGTTTTTAATGGTGGACAGGACCAGATGGTTTGAGGTCCTGGGAGAAAGGGGGATCACATGCCTTGAAGATCTTGACGAAAAAAAGGCCCCACTGTAGAGTTTCCTGTTCCTGTACAAGAAATGTATCCCATTGGCTGTCAGATTCCCACGGCACAGGGAGGGGGGGGTGTCTTAGCTAACTTTGTAGGCTATCTGTGTCCCAGGCTGGAGTGATACAATCTCTTCAGGTGCCATTTGATAAGATCTATTGCTAGATGGGTAGAGGGCTAATCCTATCATGTCCTGAGGGTCATGTCTTAATCCCATCACCCTGGAGGTGAAAGGGGTAGATCTTTGTTATGTAGAATAGACTGTCTCAGGCTAAATCATCATTGACAAAGGTGGGGGATAGGTGAGTTTCGGCTTCCTCTTTAGGGGAAAGATTCTGCCCTTTTAATATTTCCTAAAATATTTCATTTTTCTAGGAGAGGGGTGGGTGCTGACTTCCTACATAACAATGTGGAACCTGCTGGTATCATAGCATAAGTGCCTATCCCAGGTGGCACATATAAAATCCTAAAAGTAAGCAAAATGAAATAAAAAATAAAATTGGCACGGGTAACTCAAAATTCCCTGATATTTTCAACAAGATTATTACAACTTTCGCAGAATTTAGCAATTCTTTAAAAGAAAATTTTGTACCAAAAACCTTGTGCTACTTGCTTCAGGCATCACAAACCACAGATCTGTAACTACTGGCTTAAAGTTATCAGGGTGAAGAATTGTAATAGAACCTTCTCCTCACCATAATTTGTTTATTGCCTCGTTAAAGTATTCAAGCCATTACACTCTGTAACAGCAAATACATGTATTAAAAATGGAGTGAACTAATGAATTTTCTGCCTACTACTCACAGATCGCACTGAGCAATCCAACATTTTAAGGTAAACAATTTAATTCTATTTTTCTACCCACCCAGTTACTTTAATTCAGTAACTGAATTATCCTCGCCTGTTGTGTAGGGCTTCTGAAGGTTTCCAACATCTGGTCTGCAATCTTGTTTCACCATCCTATCACCCCAAAGCACCAGAACTACAGTCTCACCACAACAAGTATTAGTTACAGCAGGAACAGAAATGCTACCCTCTGTAAAGCATGGGGGACAAAAATACATCTTATTTCCTGCCAATACACAAAGCCATAAAAGTAAGGACAATCTGTGGCAGAGCAACAATGCCCAAGAAAAGTGCTCCAGGGGATTGATCAATCCTGATTAATGCTTGTGTGCCTTGGAGAGGAATAACAAAACAGATTGCTTTGGAATGACAGCCCAACAGGCTATGCTGGATTCATTATTTAGAAAGATAGGGAGGTGTATTAAAAGCAGAAATAGGTCAGCTGAAGTGGATGAAGTTTTCCTATACACACACCATGATGCTTGTTTCAGCAGTGAAAATCCAGAGAAGAGTCACTAATGTTTTTTTTTCCAGCAAGTTTCTGATTTTTATAGCAGTATGATAAAACATTAAGATTAAATCTGTTCTCACCTAGGCTTCCCAAGAGCATGAAGCAAACTCCTGGTCCCAACAAAAAACCCTATTCTTAATTTACTGTGAATTCTGCTCATTCACATCCAGTAAAGTCTTTCAAGGGAGGATTTACAGTCACAGACCTTATCTGGCTTGGAGAGCTGACAAGCCGATATCTGCAGAACTTGGCAAGGAGTCTCAGAGAGTTACGCACCAAATTAAGGCAGAATAATTGTCTCCTGCAAACTCCACTTCCCTTTCGCTCCTCTTTTATTTCCTCTGAGAAGGGTCATTCATCGTCCACCTGTGGTCTTACTCCCAAGTTGACTCGTTCTTTAGCTGTTCCTTTCGTTTGGCAACTGTGCGCATGCACATACTGGGAACAGGCTCCAGCTGTTTGTCTGCCTCACTAATGTCTGCCTCTGAAGGCAGCTGATAACTGACATACGACTCTGCCCCCCCTCTCTGCCTCTGACACAGAGCCTTCATCAGAGCCTTCCCCAGACTCCAGGACTGGCCCATGTTCCCCCCGAACCTCCTGGAATGGAGTGGGGCGTGACACTCACTATCCGAATCTGCTACCAGCTCTGCTGGCTGCTGGTGGGCCACAACAAAATTATAGAAATATTAAGTTTGCTGAATTTCCTATTTATATGTATTATCGGTTTAAGATACTCTTGCCATTATAAAACTGCAAATACCCAGCTGAGACCTTAGGGCTATGAGATCTGGACTTCAAAATTCTGGATGACCACTAGAATGTATTAAAGGAGCAGTGGAGCAGTGGTTAGAATGCAGTATTGTTGGGTCCATTGCTGGGAGAAAGTGGCAAGGTGACAAGCAACAGGGAGAAAGCAGAACTATTTAACTCATGTTTTGCATCTGTCTTTCCACAAAGGGATAAAACAGTCCAACCTATCAAAAACAGCACCACAAAAATCAGATTAGGAACACAAATTGAAATAGGGAAGAAAATGGTAAGTGAGCACCTGTCTACCCTAGACGAGTTCAAATCACCAGGACTGGACGGATTACACCCCAGGGTTCTGAAGAAGCTGGCAGACGAGATCTCAGAACCACTGAACTATATCTGTCAGAGATCCTGGAGCACCTTGGAACTGCCAGAGGACTGGAAAAGAGCTGGTGTGGTTCCCATCTTCAAAAAAGGAAACAAAATAGATCCAGGAAACTATAGACCTATCAGCCTGACCTCAATACCAGGAAAGATTCTGGAAAAAATAATCAAGCAATGAATTAGCGAACACCTAGAAGAAAACAAAGTAATAGCCAAAAGCCAACATGGGTTTGTCAAAAACAGATCATGCAAGACTAATCTTATTGCATTCTTTGATGATGTGACAAAATTAATCGACCAGAGGAATGCCGTCAATATAGTTTATTTGGACTTCAGTAAGGCATTTGATAAGGTAGACCATGACCTACTACTAGATAAAGTAGAAGGATGTGGGTTAGACAGCTTCATCACCAGATGGATTCGTAACTGGCTGACCAATCGTACTGAACGTGTAGTCCTCAATGGAACTGCATCTACATGGAGGGAAGTATGCAGTGGAGTAGCCCAAGGCTCTGTTTTGGGCCCAGTACTCTTCAACATCTTCATCAATGATTTGGATGAAGGACTAAATGGGGAACTCATCAAATTTGCAGATGACACCAAGCTGACAGGAATAGCCAACATTCCAGAAGATAGGCTCAAGATACAGAAGGATCTTGACAAACTTGAACATTGGGCACTATCTAATAAAATGAAATTCAATGGTGAAAAGAGTAAGGTTCTACATTTAGGCAACAAAAGCGAAATGCACAGGTACAGTATCGGTGGTACCTTGCTCAATAGTAGTAACTGTGAGAGGGAACTTGGAGTCTTAGTGGACAACCATTTAAATATGAGCCAGGAGTGTGCAGCAGCTGCCAAAAAAGCCAACACAGTTCTAGGCTGCATAAATAGAGGGATAGAATCAAGATCACGTGAAGTGTTAATACCACTTTATAATGCCTTGGTAAGGCCACACTTGTAATACTGCATTCAGTTTTGGTCGCCATGATGTAGAAAAGATGTGGAGACTCTGGAAAGAGTGCAGAGAAGAGCAACAAAGATGATTAAGGGACTGGAGACTAAAACATATGAAGAACGGTTGCAGGAACTGGGTATGTCTAGTTTAAGAGAAAGAAGGATTAGGGGAGACATGATAGCAGTGTTCCAATATCTCAGGGGTTGCCACAAAGAGGAGGGAGTCAAACTATTCTCCAAGGCACCTGAGGGTAGAACAAGAAGCAATGGGTGGAAACTAATCAAGGAGAGAAGCAACTTAGAACTGAGGAGAAGTTTCCTGACAGTTACAACAATTAATCAATGGAACAGCTTGCCTCCAGAAGTTGTGAATGCCCCAACACTGCAAGCCTTTAAGATGTTGGATAACCATTTGTCTGAAACGGTATAGGGTTTCCTGCCTAGGCAGGGGGTTGGACTAGAAGACCTCCAAGGTCCCTTCCAACTCTGCTATTGTACAGTGTTGTACAGTATTGCAGGTTGACTCTGCCCTCTGCCAGGAGTTTGATCCTGACTGGCTCAAGGTTGATTCAGCCTTCCAACTTTCCAAGATTAGTAAAATGAGGATCCAGATTGTTGGGGGCAATATGCTGACTTTGTAAACTGTTTGAAGCGTACCGTAAAGCACTATGAAGTGGTATATAAGTCTAGGTGCTATCGGTATTGCTATTAAAGAGTTTATGTTCATGTTGTCTTCCTCTCTTAGCTGCCATCTATAGCCTATATAAATAATTAATCTCTCAGCAGAGTACTCCTTTTTTCACCTAACATATAAAAAATTCAATACTGTAGCAAATGCAAATCAGGCACTTAGTAATACAGCCCAGCAGATGCTTGAGACACATGAAGAAGTTGGAACATAAGAAATGACCTACGACACGCTTAACCAACCTTAATAATGATTCTAACTCTCTCCAAGATCTGTCGTGTATACTGCAGTCCTAGCAAGGCTTTCTGATTACAATTACCGCTTATTGGACAGCCAGACATCAGTAGGCATGCAGCTAATCAAGTGTTTGGGAGACACATTTTGTGCTGTCATTTTGTGCTTGACAATTTTGTAATGTAATTGATTTGCTTTTTCTTTCCAGAACTTTTCTTTCCAGGACAAGATATATGAAAGTGGTCAACTGACTCATTTCATGTTTCTGCAGTACATTAGTCCCCTCTTTGACCCGTTAAGTGGATTATGGGAACAGGTATTAATTTGATTAATTTAATTCATTAGATTTGTTATAGCCACTCGTTCCCTTAGACTCTGGGTAGCTTACAAAATCCCAAAGACAATTAAAAAGAATAGACGATAAATAAAGTTGAAGACTAGAGTTCACAGCAGACGTTTACTTTTAAAAACTTAAGGAATTTTTTGTAATATTCAGGTGGCATTATGCATCGCTAGAATCTGCTCTTGAAATTCATTCTTTACATTGCATAAATGGCATCATATCAAATCAAGTCAAATTAAATAATATTCTACTATATATAGTTGGAAGGCAAGGGTTAACACACTATCCATTTAACACATGTTCACTCAACCTTCAAATGTAGGTACTATTTGGGAGGAACACTGGTGATGAACACTGAATTTAGAAGGCTTTGCCGTTTATGCAGGAGATAGGACACCTCATAAGTGATACATACCTACATTTCCAGGTAACTTTCTTAGAAAATTATATATTGGAAATTGAGATGTAACAGATAAAGCTTGATACATTTTATTCAAGGTAATTTGAAGAAACAAACAATAGAAAGAGAACAAAGATAATTTACAAACACTTTTATAATTCTTTTAAATGACATGAATCAGTTTTCAGGTTATATACAACTTTAGTTACATGATTTTTCAAAACATAATATCATAAAACAATTTGTCACAAAGCAACACTGACAAATGAAAGTAAGAATTCAGCTATGATTAAGGACCTTAATTAAAGCAACACAGTGTAGCCTAATACCATACAGATTGGGAAACCATGGACATTAACTCAAGGAATATTTATATTTTTAGACTTGGAGATCAATTACACAGTATTGTATGTTCAATTATAAAAACAGATAATTTCATTACAGGTAGTCCTTAGGTTACAGTGACAATTGGCACTGGGAGTTTGCTAGTCATCAAGCAATGTGGTAATAAAGCATAATTTCATGTGACTACAATCCAGGTTACATTTTAATCCCAGAATATGCAGGTCATTAAGTGAGAAGCTTATAATCATACTTCAGCTTTCCTGACTTGCAAAGGTTTTAAATGTGAGGATTCATCATAAATTACTTTTTCACAACTGTGAATGGTCACTCAATAAGGCGGTCACTATATGAGAACTACTTATAATTATAACATAACTGAACTAGAAGAGTTGTAAAATCATTTGAACACTATGATATGGTCAGAATACAATTTTCTAATTAAAAATGTTTGTTTACTTATCAATTTTTTTAAAAACCCCTCTCCCGCATTTATTCATTTTTATTTATTTATTTATTTTCTCTGCTGCCCATCTTTCTAAAACAGGTTACACTATAATAAAAAGTTAAAAACTTCTAAGAAGCAAAATTGGAATCAAAATATTAAAAGAACAAAGATGATGGGCAGAATCTTCTACCTCCAACAGGTCCCTATCAGGGCCCCAGGCCAAGCAGCAGAGCCAGGTTTTTAGGCTCTTCTGGAAGGACAAGAGTATAGAGGCTGACGTCAGGTCTGAGGGAAGAATATTCCAGAGGGCAGGGGCCACAGCAGAAAAGGCTCTTCATCTGGATCATGCAGGCCAAAGTTCCTTGGCCAACAAGACCCTTTCCCCTGAAATGGGGTGTGGGAGGGTTAGTCCCATCAATGTTAAGCAATTCCTTGGGTACCACCCAGGACTCATGCCATAAAACATACGGTTAATATGCTGTGCATCTCACAGGCCAAAAATCTTTATTCATCTGAGCTTAGTACTCATAGCCCCAACAAACACTCAAAACAGATTGCAGAGAGGTAAACAGAACAAATCAGTAGGATACATTCCCAGTAAATTTAAACAATCCAATTAAAATACAGAATTTACAAGCAATACATATGCATATATGTACAGGGTTCAATATGTAATCGCATTTCCCAACAATAGTTATTGCATATTTTAAGACAAACTTGTTTTTAAGAGGTGGGTGGTGGGCATTTTGCAAATACTAGAAAATAGATCCAATAAATGCCTTTAAGCGAGTATAGTAGGGCATTCATTGAAGAAAATATATTCCCAATATATGTATGGGATCAAAGCAAGTACAGGTGGCCCTCGACTTAATAGAATTTCTGTTGCTAAGCAAGATGGTTGTAGAGTTTTGCCCACTTTTGTGATCTTTTTTGCCATGATTGTTAAGGAAATCCCTGGGATTAAGTGAATCACATGGTCATTAAACAAATCGCTCTTCCTCCATTAATTTTGCTGTCAGAAGGCATCTGGGAAGGTTGCAAGTGGTGATCACATGACCCTGGGGTGCTGCCAGTTGTAAATATATGCCCATTGCCATGCGCCCAAATTTTAATCATGTGACATGGGGATACTGTGACAGTCATAAGTGTGAGGCTCAGTCTGTGAGTCACTTTTTTCAGTGGGGTTGTAACTTTGAATAGTCGTTAAACGAATGGTTGAAAGTTGAGGACTATCTTTATGGTGCTTTATAGCTTATTTTTATTAGATAATACACTGCATATCAATAGACAGCCAATTCCCTCCCATCCCTCCAACTCTTCCTTGAGATTTGAGGGCAAATCAACAGATTATGAGGATAATAAGCCACCTAGTTGTTAGAAGGAAGTAACATTTGCAAAGGAAAATAGCAGATGGGCAAGTTTCTGAATTCTTCTGCTCTTCCCTGTAAATGTTTTGCATCCTCAAATTGTGATAATTTCTCTCTTCAATCCCCTCCCATCATATGACTGATCCACTTATGATAATAGGAGTAACAAAGGATAAAATGGTCTATTGAGTTGACTTGGAATAGTTGACAAGCTCTCTTCCAAGCAAAAGAGACTAATGTTTTCAAAATCAGATGGGTAGATTTCTACTAATATCTCTTTAATATCTGGTAAAATGCTGGATTTCCTTCCTCCTCTAACATCTGTTCTCTTGTTTATTACTATGGTTCTTCAGTGACTAGGAATACAGAATACAGGTCAGTGAGCCAAAATGATAAAAAGCAGAAAATTAACATGTATGGATACTAAGGTCAAAATCATAGTTCAATATGTGCTTTATATAATGAAGGTCCCAGGTTCAATCAGAACTTAAATAACAAACCTGGAAAATATATTTCTCCCCTTTAGGTTTTGGAGAACATTGCCAATCAGAGCTACAGTAACTATGGAAGGATTTGTATTCCTTGCAGACAGCTGGTAATTTGCAAATTACAGGAATATAATAGGAATATAGGAATATAAATCCTTCCATTCCCCACTGCCCTGTCAGAGCTGAAGAAGCTTCTTGGATGAGAAGGGAAACGTCTTCAAAAGAAAAAACAAGCAAGTGCAGTTGCCTCCTGAAAAAGCACCTTTGGGATAGGACTGCAGTGTTTTCTGTCACAATAATTTTGTGCATCATTGCCAATAACAGCTTTTTCTCCTTCAGGGAGATTTAGACTACAATTAAGATGTACACTATTTTCTGACTTTTTCTAAACAGTCTGAAGAGCAGGACAGGAGATAAGAGAATCTTTTCTGGAAACAGAGAAACTTACAGGGTTGAATTAATACATTCTTTTTAAAGAACTAAGAAGAATGGGATAATAAAGAAAAAAGAAATGTACAATTTGTCTGAACAAAGACTAAAAAATACCCAAAATGTTGGAATGATAGTAACATCTTTAGGTACTCTACTAACTCTTTGATGTGTTTCTTTCCATGATGGGTGGCAGAACAAAAATAGCAGGAAAAATGTAAAGTGCTGTTTACTTTGTGCATAAACCCACTGCCTAAATGCAAAGAAACTGTTGCTTTTGTTAATGAATCTCAGAACTTCAGATGGATTTTAGATGACCATGAGGGTCTTAGAAGGGATTTACTGACATGATCCATGTCACCTCAGATTATTTTAGACTCAGAATTGTTCCAGGCAGTCTTTGATGTAGAACCATTCATTCGAAGTTACAATGGCACTGAAAAAAATGGTTTACAATCAGTCCTCATATTTACAACTTTCGCAGCATTCCCACGGCCATGTGATCATAATCTGGGTGCTTGGCAATGGGCATGCATTTTTGATGCCATAGCTCACTTAACAATCAATGTGCTTAGCAAAAGAAAATTTGGTCCCAACTGCAGTCATAAGTGGAGTGCTGCAAGCCTGTAACAGAATAACAGTATTGGAAGGGACCTTGGAGGTCCTCTAGTCCAGTGTTTTTCAACCTTGGCAACTTGAAGATGTCTGGACTTCAACTCCCAGAATTCCCCAGCCAGCATTCGCTGGCTGGGGAATTCTGGGAGTTGAAGTCCAGACATCTTCAAGCTGCCAAGGTTGAAAAACACTGCGTCTAGTCCAACGCCTTGCTCAAGCAGACCAACCTACATACCATGTTGTGGTTGTCCAATCTCTTCATAAATCTTCTATAATAAGGACATTGATGAGTTTCTATAACACTTTCATAAAATAGTCTCAATATATTACCTGATTTCCCCCCACGCCACTTTCCCCCCCCACTAGACTCACAGATCAAGAGGATGAGGGTACTTGTCTCTTTCCTTCGTAGGCAGAACAAAGTATGGAACCAGGTGCAATGTCCCTGTCTTATCCCTGTAATGTTCACGATGCATCTGAGTAAGCTACAAATTAAAAATAAATTGGGTCAGGAGCATCAATATCTAGACCTGAGTTCTTCTGAGAATATTTACTTCATGTGTTTACTTGATTTCCAAATCATCCACATTACTGTTATATAAGGGTTCATGTGCTGAACTAGGGAATCCAACGTTTAAAACTCTGTTCATCCATGATGCCTATCACTTTAATAAAGAACTGAATTATTCTCTTTACATGATTGCTGTGAGGCTGAAACTTAACAAGGATGGGTGAATCTGCTAATTGTGGTCAATTCAGTTTCTCGTTTTTCCAGATGTATTTGCATTGGTTTCTGTTTGCACAATGTCCGCATTCATGGATGTTTTCCCCCTCCAAATCCACACAAAAATCTATGTGCATTTGCCAGAGTTGCCCATTTCTGTACAAACTGTTCTTCCTTATGCACTTTTCCCAATGCACTACTTTCCATTACCATATTTTTTTCCTTATAACATTATTTTATGCCAATTTTCCATCAATATGCATGTCTTTATGCATACTTTTTAATTTGATTTTAATTTAATGTACGAATTATCTCCCTATACCTCTGTATGGTTTTGCAGTATGTGTGAATCAGAAGATCAAGAAATCATTAAAAAATCCTGGCTTAGCATTATCTGAGAATGTGGTCTGTATGTGAAAAGGATATGTGCAGAAATGTACATAAGAGAAAAATTATCTATAAAATTCTGTTAACCTTAAAAATACCTGAAAATGAATGACCTTTTTGGTCATGTCTACTTTCTACAAATGTATCTTTTCATACGAATAAACAAAAGCAGTCACAGGATCCACCTCTTTGCCAAAACATCACAGTACATATTATTGAAAAAGGGTGGAGTTTGCATCAGGTTGGTGCAATGCTACTTCACCATTTGCCACTCCTGTGAATGTTCTCACAAGGGAAAGCAGCAAGTTTGGAAGCCATGATTTGTAAGAAAAAGGAGGAAAGGCTTGCAGCGAAAGAGCTTCGTCTCCCCATTTTGTTATTTTTCCACTCAAAATCCCAGAGGTTTTTCTTTATTACTAATATCCAATGGTTCATTGTTGCCATTTTCATGCAGTGATAGGTTCAAACAGCATACTGAATTCTAAATCTGAGTTAACAAAAACCAATTGCCATGTTCATACCTGCCAAACAAGTCAGATTATGGTTTAACATAACACTCTCATTCATGCAACATGCTAACATCTAGATGAGATGGATAGCACACAAATCAAATAAACAAACAAATAAATAAATAATAAAAGTAAACGCCCATAATATGCTAAATTATAAATTACCCATTGCCACTGTAACCTGATCCATTTGTTTGTTATGAAAACGAAAATATTTATAGTTTGCTCCTAAAGCTGAGCGGTTCAAATTATTGAGTAGGATAAACAATGACTTTCACAATAGTCCTGCATTTTTACCTGAAGCAACTTTTTTCTTTTTCTTCTCTCTCCCTCCCCCTTTCCGTGTGTGTGTGTGTGTGTGTGTGTGTTTGTGTGTGTGTGTGAGAGAGAGAAGGGGGGGAGAATATGTAACTAGAAAGGACTTTTAAAAAATTTTAAGTTTTAATATCATTACTTTATAAAATCAATGAGAAATAAAAGAAAAAAATCTGAACAAATAGTGCTTCTTTTCAGCCCATTAATTTTGAAATCCCACTCTTAATTATTTATAGATTGTTTAACTGCTGTGGATTCACAGGCTATCAATATTAAGAAGAAATCCCCATTATTTCCAGGCTTATGAAGAAAAATTGAACTAAATTCAATGTAGCAGTATCTGTGTATGCTGCTTGTTTTTTGTGAAATGAACGGCTATATAATTTGATTATAAATAATAAAATAAATCTACATTAGCATACCTTTCTGTATTCAAAAAGGCAGTTATCAACACCTATGACCAGACAAAGCTATTTATGTGCAACCCCTCTACTTTTCCCACACAGCTTTGCACTCACAACTGTGCTCAAGATTGGTATCTTATTTTTTCCCTTTTTAACTTTTTTTAAAAATTTCTTTCGGTTTTTTTATATTTTATTTTTTGGAGAAACTTAATAAAGCATATTAAAAAAGATAACAAAGAATGGAAACTGGAATCACAGGGCACGGTCTTATAATAAAAAGATCATAAAGTTAGAATGGAAATGTCCTGCTCAGTAGCAATCTGAAAAACAGAATGCCAGGCAAACAATTGATTCAGCTAGTGGGATGACCCAGATGAAGACTGTTAAGAACATTGATTGCTGGCAAGTTGACTAAGATTCTGTTGAGTTTTCTCAATAAATATAAGCTTTCTTGTGATTGATGAAGAAGAGAATACAAAAGACCAGGTTCTTGCTCCATAGGTAAAGGTTCCCCTCACACATATGTGCTAGTCGTTCCCGATTCTAAGGGGTGGTGCTCATCTCCGTTTCAAAACCGAAGAGCCAGCGCTGTCTGAAGACATCTCCATTGTCATGTGGCCAGCATGACTAAATGCCCAAGGCACACAGAACACTGTTACCTTCCCACCAAAGGTGGTGCCTATTTTTCTATTTGCATTATAACATGTTTTCAAAAGCTGGGACAAGTATGTGGCACTAGGGATTCAAACCGCTGAACTGCCGACTTTCTGATCAACAAGCACATCATCTTATCCACTGAGCCACCGCAGTCCCAAAAATAGCTGAAATAGCACAGGAGTTCTCATGGCAGACTGCAGCAGTGTGTAGCAGCCTCGATAGTGCAGAAGGCTGAAGGGAGAACATTTGGTAACTTCTGAACTAATAGCCTGCTGTAAGAAATCAGGCAATAAACAATCACTCTTGTCTATCCATCTGAATCATTTTTTCTATATCTTCTATTATCCCAACTCACCCTATCTTCTGCACTTATTAAACCTTGTTTTCCTTTAGCTAATTGTCCCAGGACTAATGAACACAATCCACATGAACATGTGGTACAATTTGTCCCTGCCTGCATGTCTCCAGCTGCAGAATATATCATTTGCCCATGTTCTTTCACTGAAACTGTCCTCTTAAAAAGATCTGCTTGTCAAAGGGGGGGGGAGGGGGGGCTGGACAATTCCATTTTTTATTATGTGAATTTAATTTTCTACTTTCAAAATATAAAGGAACTAATCTTTCTTTATTCCAACAGTCCTAGAAGGAAAACCTAAAGGCTATTTCTATCCTAGTAGATCCTTTTCTATCAATGTTAAAATGTTGAAGAAGAACAGGCATAGATTGAACTGTAAAAGACTATTAAAACACTGAGAGCATTCAAGTTACATCTAGGATTAATATAAGTAAGTATCACCAATTTGTGGGGGCGGTATTTTAAAAATGGAAAACATTCATATATGAATAATATATTAGCCTGGGCTCATACATAGGATACCTACCTCAAATAAAAAGAAATTATACTAGCTAGAATAAAGTTAGTACCTGGTTCTGCCGATTGCCTAAACTGGTTTAGTAAATCCTTCATTTAACTGACTTTAGTTTTGCAGATTTTGGATGTAACTGACAAATTATCTGAAGAATGTTTCTATGCATACAAGTGTGCAAGATACCATTTATCATTTTATACACACACATAAAAAGCATAAATGTCATCATATACATGAATTACACATCCTATTGTTTTAACAAGCATTCCTTTCCCACTCTTAAACCAAGTGTTTACTCTTAGACAATAATGAAATATCCCTAATTAATTTAATACATATTATCTATTATGACATTTTGAATTCACAGACAATTTCAAATTATGCATAATTGACCATGAGGGAGAGGATATGTCTTGAAAAGCAGCTTTACCTTGTAGAACTCTTGCAATTCTTCTGAGCGGTTCATATCCAAATTGTACCGAGAGTAATTAGGAGTATGTAGCCATCGATCCCAGCCTCTTTCCCTTTCCCCAAGCACGAGAGATGGGTCACGGGAGAAAAGAGTTGGGAATTGCCCCCCTTTGCTGTAGGGACTGTGGCTGGTTTCCATTGCAGCATTTCGGAAGTCTTGAAAATATTTCATGGTGGTATTTCCATAGGTGTCACCAAAGGAAAAAGCTACATTAGGGACATGGCCGCGGTATCTAGAGAAAAAGAGAAAATCAAATTACACTCATTAATTTATTCACCCTGATAACACTCAATATTTGCAGCATTTTTGCAAACATTATAATCTTCACAAAAACAAACAATTATTATTACATCAATTTTGATGCAATGAAAGCAGCTGATGGTTTCTTGGCTAGCTTAGACTAGGGTCACATGTTATTTCTATGCCTCTATGTAGACCTTTTCCTGGGAACCCATATATTTTATTTGAACCACTACTGAAAAACTAAATTCTAATCGCTTAAGTAAAACATTCCTAATCAGAAATTATTATGCAAAACGTATTTTAAAATTCCAGTCCTTCTAACTTTCTTCTTCCCACCCCTTTCAATATTCAGTGTCTGAGTTTTTCAACAAGCACTTCATAAATTCCATATTAAAAAGATATAAGGAAGCTATTCTGCCCAATTCACAACCCTCACGAAGCCTGTGAAAACAAGGGAAAACAATCTAATTTAACATTATTCCTAAATGGCTGTTGCTATGCAACACATTATTAATGACCAGTTTGCATGTTTTCTCATATTGATGCTTTCTAGAAAATTACCTCCAACTCAACAGTGCATTTAATAAGTTAATTATGTGATTTTTTTGAGCAATTTTTCAAAGAGGAAATGAATTATAGATATAACGCTCAAATTTATAGCGTTCTTTTTATAAGCTATATATAAGCAAGATCTCCACTACTGATTTAGAACATCTTCTTGAACCATCTAACCATCACTATATTAATATAATAATGAGATCAGCACTTATATCACTTAAACAGTAGGTGAGTGATGGTAGAAGAGTTATAAAGGGAATAACCATAATCTCTTCTACAGTATTCCTAATTACCTGAAACTTGTCATATTCCTTCTTTCAAATAAAGATTTCTCAGCATCATACAGCATACAATTTGCATTTGAAAGACATATCAATGCTATTTTGAGTTCCTATTTTCCTGGATGGTAATCATCACAAGAAGCTCTCCTTAGAAGAATGAGTTCCTCAGCAATAAAACAGGAACACTTTAAAATTGTGTCACAAAAAACATTTGAAAATAACAAGATTAAGAACTGGGAAATTCATTTGTAATATACAAAGGTGTAGATAAATAAAGGATGGGGATATAATTATCAGACTGGGCATTATCATAACTATAACTAGTGATAACTAAACATTATCATGACTAGGTGGTTCAGTGGCTAAGACACCAAGCTTGTTGATCAGAAAGGTTGGCAGTCCGAATCTCTAGTACAGGTCTCTTGAGTGAGGAGGTTGGTTGGACTAGATGACCTCCAAGGTCCCTTCCAACTCTGTTACTGATTACTGTTAAATATGCACTATATGGGGGAGGGGGATCAGAAGTGAGGCATCATCATAGGGAATTATCAATATTTTGCTCTCTCTTTTTTTTTACTGTATACCAACAGTTCTATTATAGTTTATCCCCTTTTAGTTTAAATGCTTTATAACACATTGCAATAACTTTTTTTTCCGGACAAAAAGCAGCTTTTTACAAATAAAATCCCATTTAATAACGTAGGTCTTCTGAAAAGGTATAGATTATGGAACGCCGCCGCCTTTTTTGCTGACGGGAGAGTTCGGTCACACATCCTTCCAATTCTTATATGTTCCCAGCGCCCCAACCTCTACCTGGCGGCTAAAATCCCCCGCCGTCCCACCTCAACTAAAGTCATTTGCGGGCCACCCACCCAGGCATGAGCGCCGGCGGCACATAGACCGCGTTGTTTTGAGTCAGGAGGGTCCCAGCGCTGCGCGAGGCCATAGCGACGGTCCTGTCAGCGACGAGGGACGGATCCAGCGACGGACACCGCCAACTAGCGCAGCCGAGGGATTGAGGGCCTTAAGGTGGGGGCCGACCTACTGAAGGCCAAAGCAGTCACAAACCAGTCGCCATGGCAGCCGAGAGGCCCCGGCTCCGCTGCTCTGCCGGCACAAGGCCGCTCCCTTCGCCTCCTTCACCCGGTGCCCGTCCTCCTCCCGGCGCTCCTCCTCTCACCAGGAAAAAGCGGGAATGTGGCTCCCACGGGGCGGCAAGGAGCAATGGAGTGTCTTAAACGAAGAATTGCAACGGGAGGAAATTGCTCCAGACCCAGAATATGTCCCGGGTCATTTTATTCGACCTTTTTTTTAAAAAAATCCCTACATTAGAATTATTGCGTACCTTGCAAAATTTAAAACAGATTCATTGAAGACACAATTAATTCCTGGAAGCGCCCTCTCTTACAAATGTTGTTTAAAATGGTTTCCTGCTTGAGCAGAGGGTTGGACTAGAAGACCTCCAAGGTCCCTTCCAACTCTGTTATTCTGTTCTGGTCTTAATTCCCAAAGCCAGGCCAGAACAAAGGCTTTGTTATTTGATAGGATACGCTCTGAGGTCTCTGTCCTTGAAAAGGGGTCGATGTTATGCATAGTGGATAAAATCCTACTTATTTAAAGGTATTTTGGGGAAACCCAAAGTTTAGGTCAGTGCCTCTCAACCTTAGCAATTTTAAGTACTGGACTTCATGGCAGGCTGGAGAATTTTGAGAGTTGCAATCCAACTTATCTTAAAGTTGCTAAAGTTGGGAAATAGTGGCTTAAATTATACAGTATGGCCCAACTGGTATTTTAACTTTCCTGTTGGCATTTAGCATATGCACCCACGTTGTGGCATCCTGAGACTCATAAAGTCTTAGATTATTAGGTTGCGTAGTACCTTCTTCAAAGAGATTTTATTGTGTGAGTTTTGCTTCTATGTTCCTTTGTTCTATGAAAGGTTTTTATTGTACATCTTTTTGCTGAGTAAGAAGATGATTCATACATTTAATAAATTGACATTTTTTTTAAAAAAAAAGTGATCTGGAAGCTTTAGGTAGCTGAAGTGGGGGGAAAGCAACAAAGCATTTTATGGCCGTTTATAACACACACATTTCTTTTTGTATTGGACATCTTGTGGATCAATAACAGCTTAATTCAATTCAGTTAACAGTTTCAAGGTTACAGCCTTTGCAACTGATTCAGTATTACTAACTGAGGCACTATGTCATACTCAGATTTACAGAATCCTTCCTTGGAAATAAGCCATGGTGGTACAGGAGCTGTACTGGCGCAGTGGTTAGAACTCCCACAGCCTGGAGTTCAAACCTGATGAGTTCAAAGTTGACTCAGCCTCCCATCCTTCTGAGGTTGGTAAAATGAGGACCTAGATTGTTGGGGGCAATATACTGACTCTGTGAACTGTTCAGAGAATGCTGTAAAACACTATACAGTGGTGTATAAGTCTAAGCGCTATTGCTATAGGCAAAATAAAACTAATATAATTAGGCAAATGAGCATTATCTTTTTTAAATTTAATCCACTTTAAAGAGCCTATCTACTCTACTTCTGCACAGTTAAAAATGGCTACATGGATGGATATTGGTGGAAATTTTTGCTTTGAGAAGGAAAGTTGGATGATCAAAATGCCTACGATTAGTTAGAATGGAATCTTTTTACATTACAGGTTAAATCAGTTTGTTTAGTGACCATACAAAGTTGCAACGGTACTGAAAAAAGTGACGACCATTTTTCACACTTATGACCATTGCAGCAACCCTTTTGTGATGTACATGTGATGTACATTTGATCATATTTATGACAGCTGCAGTGTTCTGGGATCTTGTGATTCCCTTTTGCAACCCTTTGACAAGCAAAGTCAATGAGGAAGCCAGATTCACTTAACAACTGTATTACTAACTTAACAACAACAGTGATTGACTTAATAAATGTAGCAAGAAAAGTGGTGAAATGGGGCACAGCTCACTTAACAAAGTTTTTGCGAAAATGGGCCCATTTTTTTGCCCCCCAAAAAGGCATGCATAGCCTTTAGGAGGCTTGTAGAGTGCTCCTGGGAGCTAGGGGAGCAAAAACGAGCAAAATAGCTCATTTTTCATTCATTTGTGCCCTACCCAGCCCCCAGGAGCACTTTGCAGGCTTCACAAACCCACTGCACATCCATTTTTGCAAAGGAGGCGGGTTTCGGGAGGCCAAAAATGCTGTATTCAATGTATAAGACGCACCCAGATTTTCACCCTCTTTTTTGGGGGGGGGGAGGTGCATCTTGTACTCCGAAAAATATGGTGTATATGTATGTATGTATGTATGTGTGTCTGTCTCTGTCTCTGTGTATGCATACACGCACACAAATACATATAGCAATAGTATTTAGACTTCTATATCATACCGTAGGTCTTTACATCACTCTCTGGGCAGTTTACAATGTCAATATTATTTGCATATTACCCTCAACAATTTGGCTCCTTGTTTTGCCAATCTCGGAAAGATGAATAGCTGAGGCAACCTTGAGCCCTGTTGGGATCAAACTCCAGGCTGTGAGCAGAGTTTGCCAGAAATATTGTATTCTAACCACTGTGCCACCAGGGCTCTTGCTATAGATACATAAATTATCTGGACAGTATGCATTTAAAAACATATAAAATATAATATTTCAGTAAAAGGAGGCAGTTAAAATAAGGATTGGATAATTTGGTGGGAAGGCCTTCAAGACATTCACCAAGCTGATGCTTCACAATCGCACAAAGAAGTCTTGAACGGAATATGTTACTCTCAGCTTCCCCTTGTCCTGGTAGGACAACGACCTGCCATCATATTTTCTTGTTTGCCCTTCACTTTCTGATACAGGCATCATCTACATTCCTTTTGGATACTGTACTGTATAGAGTTGCCAGCACAAACCCTTCCCTGTGTTCATTCAATGGCCATTTTTGGAAAGTTTGCATTGACTGATAAAAACAAGCCCACATAAGTCTTGAACCGCACATGTTTTGTGAGTTGGATGTCAGGCATTAAGTGGGTTCTGTTCTAGATGGCATGAAGAACTGGTTTTGTAGTTTCTCTCCAGGTGAAACCAGTGTACTCAATAAAACCAACGAAGATGGAGGAGCCTATCAATTTAATACACACACACACACACACACACACACACACCAATAAGGCTAATGATAGCTCTGGATTTTTTTCTTTTCCCTCCCTCACTGATTGAGCTATAGAAAGACTGGATTTTCTTCTATTTTTTAAAACTATGTGAAATTAACAGGTTTCTCTTTTGGCATTTAAAAAAAAAAGACATAAAACTGGTCCACCAGTGGATGTGCTGAATATGTGGAGAACTCTTATAAAAAAGTTTCATTCATATGTCCTCAAAGACACCCATGGAAAGGAAAGTGAGAAGAGATGCTTCTTTTCCAAATCTGAATGGCAGGAATCAGCATGGGGAATCAAACCAATTGGGTGCTGTGATAGCCTGCATCTAGACAGAATGCCTGATGAACATTATCAAACTGAAGAATGGATTGATACCCAGGCAGAAACTTTTTTTAAATAGTAATTTTATTAAAGATTATTTTTACAACTAAAAATTGCTACATACTAAAAAAGATGTAAGAATAAAAAGAGTAGAAGAAATAGAATAGAATAGAATAGAATAGAATAACAGAGTTGGAAGGGACCTTGGAGGTCTTCTAGTCCAACCCTCTGCTCAAGCAGGATACCCTACACCACTTCAGACAAATGGTTACACAATCTCTTCTTAAAAACTCCCAGTGTTGGAGCATTTACAACTTCTGGAGGCAAGTTGTTCCACTGATTAATTCTTCAGGAAATTTCTCCTTAGTTCCAAGTTGTATAAATGTATCAGAAATATATACATCTTGTTAACACTGCTTTCTTTATCATTCCTGTATAACACTTCTGAGGATTTATAACCCATAATATTCAGCCGCCTTTCACATGCTTTTGAAAAGGGACCTAATGATCTCTGTAATGGCAATGTGCATGCTGATAAAAGCTATTTTGAGATTTTTTTTTTTTTTTGAGATTTTATTAATATTTGTAGGCCGCCCTTTTCCCTGAGGGGACTCAGGGCGGCTCACATAAAATCAGGGAGGGGGAATACAGACATTGACATAGAACATATAATAAAATAGTAAACAACATACATTCATCATTCGGGAGGGGCGGCTATCCTTGTCCCCAGGCCTGACGGGCTAGCCAGTTCTTAAGGGCTGTGCGGAAGGCCTGGACGGTGGAGAGGGTACGAATCTCCACGGGGAGCTCGTTCCAAAGGGTCGGGGCTACTACTGAGAAGGCCCTCCTCCTTGTAGTTGCCAGCCGGCATTGGCTGGCCGATGGAATACGGAGGAGGCCTAATCTATGTGATCTTATTGGTCGCAGGGAGGTAATTGGCTGCATCTATCTCTGCACTTTGGTCCTTATTTAAATGGCATTTTCTCTTTTCCTGATTTTTTTATATTGTATACTGATTTGTCATGTATTCATCGGGAGGTAAAGGGGTATGAGGGATTGTCCATTGATTCCCTTATTATGTAGTTGAGCCTTGCATTAAATTGGTAACGGTTAGCTTGATTGATTTTTTTTCTTTATTCTTTTCACATGTCTTGATTGGACTTTTTTTGCACAGCATTGCTTATCTCAAAAGGGACTACTGTGGTGATACTTATGTATGCATCTGATGGAATATGATCAATTCAAAGAAAAACAATAATAAAATAATAAGTGTGCCTTTTCTTGGTTATACCTATCATAATATTGTTCTTGAGTTCTACATGGCCCTGATCTTATGATGTGTTCACAAAACTCAAAATAAAGCACTTTCAATAAAGTTTGGATTAGGAGGAGGTTATCTACTCCCCAATAGTGTATTTTGGTCTATGGTTGCGGTCAGATGAGTTTTTTCCCCACAATAGACTGCATTTATTATTGCTGTATGGTTGTTGTCCTTTTCTTATTATTTATAGGCTGTTATTTTAACATCAATATTGTGTAACCTGTCTAGAGTTATTTCAGTGATTGAGAAAGTTAATTAAACAAAAAATAAAAACTCAACTTTAACATCAGTACATCTAAGGACAAACTGAAAATGAGTTCACTCACAGATTGGGTAGAAAGCAAAGGCAACATCATGAGGACACAGCAGGGGGAAAATGTTGCCAAAACACGATTATACTATGTTAGGCATAAGTGAGAAAGTTCCTAGTTAGCATTGGTTTTCCAAGCAGAATCAGCCAATTCATTTTGTTTGAATGTTTTTAAAAGTTGACTTTTGTCATAGCTGGAAGAGATGATAGCCTTCCCCAACTTGTTGCTTTCTAGATGAATTGGATACCACCTTTCTACTTATACCAGAAGAATTTGGTTATTCTTTTAGGTTTTACAGTTCAAGTTACTGTAATCAAATTTCTATTTGCAAGCAATATAAAGCATCCAAATAGATATATAAATGTGTGGAAATATTTGCCTGCCTGCCTGCCTGCCTATCTACCTACCTAAGTAGCTATGGCATAGGACCTAGTTACTTCAGTGGCCTATCTAACTTGCATAATATATGCTTGGCTGATTTGATGTGGCACATTTGGAGCTTTGGGTTCCTTCAGTTAAATAATGCCATCTATTTGAACCCTGGAAGCTCGTCTCCACTGTAACAGTGCCTGCCCTCTGGAATGAGGTTCCAAGAGATCTGAACAGCCCCCATCCTACTGGTGTTTCAAAAGGGCTTTAAGACCTGGCTCTTCTTCCAGTGGAGCCCCTTTGGATTTCCATTCCAGTTCTCTCATCTTAAATTTGTGTGTGTGTGTGTGTGTGTGTTTGTGTGTGTGTGTGTGTGTGTGTGTAAAGGTAAAGGTTTCCCTCACACATATGTGCTAGTCGTTCTTGACAATAGGGGGCGGTGCGCATCTCCGTTCCAAAGCCAAAGAGCCAGCGCTGCCCAAAGACGTCTCTGTGGTCATGTGGCCGGCATGACTAAATGCCGAAGGGGCAAGAAACACTGTTACCTTCCCACTAAAAGTGGTCCCTGTTTTTCTACTTGCATTTTTAGATGCTTTCAAACTTCTAGGTTGGCAGAAGCTGGGAACTCACTTCAAACCACCAAACTGCCGACTTTTCTGATCGATAAGCTCAGCGTCTTAGCCATTGAGCCACCGCATATACATATACATACACATACACATACACATACACATACACATACACATACACATACACATACACATATACATACATACATACATACATACACACACACACACACACACACACACACACACACAGGTACAGTATAGGTGGTACCTTGCTCAATAACAGTAACTATGAGAAGGATCTTGGAGTCCTAATGGACAACCATTTAAATATGAGCCAGCAGTGTGCAGCAGCTGCCAAAAAAGCCAACACAGTTCTAGGCTACATAAACAAGGATAGAATCAAGATTACGTGAAGTGTTAATACCACTTTATAAGGCCTTGGTAAGGCCACACTTGGAATACTGCATTCAGTTTTGGTCACCACGATGTAGAAAAGATGTGGAGACTCTAGAAAGAGTGTGGAGAAGAGCAACAAAGATGATTAGAGGACAGAAGACTAAAACATATGAAGAACGGTTGCAGGAACTGGGTATGTCTAGTTTAATGAAAAGAAGGACTAGAGGAGGCATGATAGCAGTGTTCCAATATCTCAGGGGCTGCCACAAAGAAGAGAGAGTCAAACTATTCTCCAAGAGACCTGAGGGTAGAACAAGAAGCAATGGGTGGAAACTAATCAAGAGAGAAGCAGTTTAGAACTGAGGAGAAATTTCCTGACAGTTAGAACAATTAATCAGTGGAACAGCTTGCCTCCAGAAGTTGTGAATGCCCCAACACTGGAAGTCTTTAAGAATATGTTGGATAGCCATTTGTCTGAAACGGTATAGGGTTTCCTGCTTAGGCAGGAGGTTGGACTAGAAGACCTCCAAAGTCCCTTCCAACTCTGATATTGTGTGTGTGTGTGTATTTTGCACATCTCAAAAATCTGCAGCAGATTAGGCAATCAAATAAGCCCATCATCATGTCAGCTGCTATCTTTTTTCCAAGATGTGACATTTTCTAGTGTTTCTAGTGTTTAAAATGTGAGCAGAGGAAGCATTTCCGGGCCAGAATTGCTGCTTCTAGCATCAGAAAAGAGATACTTTCTACAAGTAGAAAGTTTCAAAGACGGGGCTCTGGAACTCCATGACTTTGACACATGAATGCAGTAAAGCAAGTTTCCAATCTAGACTACATCAATAGTGTTTCTTTTAAGATGTAGTCTAGATTGAAAGCTTGCTTTATTATACTAACATAGTTATTGTCTAGCTGAACTTTATTGGTAGTCCTCAATTTACAACCACAATAGAGTCCAAGATTTCTCTTGTTAGGTGAGTTTGTTTGTTAAGTGAGTTTTGCCCCATTTTACAACATTTGCTGCCATGGTTGTTAAGTGAATCACTGCAGCTGATAAGTTAGTAACCAATTGTTAAGTGAAACTGGCTTCCCCCTTGACTTTGCTTGTCAGAAGGTCGCGAAAAAGGTGATCACAAAACCTTGGGACACAGCAACGGTCATAAATATGAACCAGTTGCCAAGCGTCTGAATTTTGATCTCATGATCATGGAGCAAACTGAAAAATGGTCATAAGTCACATTTTTCAATGCCATTGTAAATTTGAATGGTCACTAAACGAACTGTCGTAAGTCGGGGACTACCTATATATGCAAAAGGTGGCTTAATATGGTTTAATGCAAATCCATTGCATGACAACAGATCCTCATGATAACATAAATTAAAATTAAAGTCTTGTCAGAATGCGGTCAAAACACCTAAAATAAAAATCTAAGGTTAAAACAACAAAATATTGAGTAATACCAGTATAATACATTTATCAATATCAATATTTACACATTCCAACCCTCGCTTGAGATATTTTGCTCAAATTAATGCTATGGAATTATAGTCACACAGCAAATCCTTGTTGCTAAGAGACTGGATTTGGCAAGTAAAGTGTGACCTTAGAGAGTCTCTGTCTCCCAAAGCAACTAGGTGTCATATATGTCTAAATGATCTGGATTATTAATCTAAACCAGGAATCAGGGCAGAATTGCCAGTGGAGTAGAAAATATTCCACTGACTCATTTTTCCCAAGAATTGATGGGCATTCTCTAGATCCCAATTTAATGATGTTTTAGAATGCAGGTTTCATAATATTTTAGACTTCCGCAAGTTCTGCCCATTTGATTAATTGTTTTAGCCCCGTCCAGACCTCGGGTTAATTCAGAAAACAAATTAAAGCATATTATGAAATCAGTCTCTTGAGTACTTCTTCCCTGTAAATTTCACTTACAGTATGATAGAAGAACTGCCGAGGGAGCAAACTAGCATCTGTTTAATGAAGCACACAAGTTAAATTAAATGAAACTGTTTATGGGTTGACAGAAATGAAAGGGTTCAGGCAGCCATATTAAAATGTTATCCCCCAGTCCTAGAGGTGGCAGAAAAGCATGCTGTGCTGCTCCCCACTGCCTCTAGGTTTTGATCTGATCTAGTTAAGCATTATGTATGGAAAGGGCTCAGCCTCTCTGTTAGGAGTATAATCTAAGGTTGGGTTGGCAATATATAAATGCTGTACCTATTTCTTTAAATCATACTGTAAAATGTGATAGGTTGCTGTTTTCCTCAATCGGCCATAAGGGGGAGCCAGAATGACTGTTAGCTCTCTGTTTATTAGATGCTGGGCTGATCTGATCTGAGTGTTTTGGAAGCTGGCTGTTAGAAAGTGCCATGAGCTATTGTAAGTTTTGCAACTGCTAGCAAACTTTGAGTACTGGACTGTTTGTATTATTATGGACTATGTTATTTGGATTATCTCTTAATTGAAAGACATTGATGACTGACTGTCTTATCCCTGTATGACCTGGACTATTTGATAGACTCTGATATCTCTATTTCCACAAAAGTAAAATATTTAAACTGCAATGTCTCTGTGTGCTGGTTTGTGTGTTCTCCAACACAACTCTCACAATGCTTCTCTGAACGCACACGATCTCCCAACTGGGAGCTTACCTAACACTCTCAATAAACCATGATTAAACATTACCCAATTTACTGGGTGGCAGTTTGTACTTTAGAGTCAAGCGCATCTCTCTTCAATGGACAAAAGAGTCAGTCAACATCAAATAGCTCCACCAGGCTCCACTGCGAGCTGGTAATTAATTAATTCATAGACATCTCAACTTTGAAGGACAGTGTGCCCACTGCAGTGTCAAAATCACAAGCCCTTCTAGAAGGTGATCTGAGTTACTCTGATCACCACTCTGCCCTAAATGGTATTCAGATTAACAGATTAACAGAGTTGGAAGGGATCTTATAGGTCCATGATGGCAAACCTACGGCACGCATGCCACATGAGGCATTGCCCTGGGATGTGCGCATTGGCCAGATGACTTTGGCCTTCCTTTGAGGCCATTTTTCACCCTCCGGAGGCTTCAAGAAGCTTCCCTGAAGGCTCTGGAGGGCAAAAACGACCCTACGAGCAAACTGGAAGTCACATCCTGGTTGCTCGTAGAGTCATTTTTCGCCCTCCGGAGCCTTCAGGGAAGACTCCAGAAGGGCCATGAAGGCTCTGGAGGATGAAAAACTGCCTATGGACAAACCGAAAGTCTGTTCCCGAACTTCCGCTTTGCCCATAGGACTCGTTTTTCGCCCTCCGGAGGCTTTAGGAAACCTCCTGAAACCTCTGGAGGGCCTCCAGGGGGGCAGTAGAGCCTGTTTTCGCCTTCCCCAGGCTCCTATAAAGGGGAGGGCGAAAAAAGCACACCAAAAATGGGGGGGGGAGCACTGGTCGTGCGCACATGCATGCTGTGGTCATGCGCATAGCATTATGGGTGTGGCATCCCCGTGCACGGCCCCCCCTGCGCTCCCCCCCCCACTTTTGGCACGCGAGCCACAAAAGGTTCGCCATCACTGTTATAGGTCATCTTGCCCAACCCCACCGTCCAAGTATTTCTGATAAATGGCAGTCCAGTTTCTTCTTGAAAGCCTCCAGTGAGCCTCCCACAAGGCAAGCTGTTCCATTGGTTGATTGTCCTCACTGTCAAAAACCCATCATGATTTGCTGCTGCCTCTACTACACCTCTGTCTTGCTGCTATAACATTGGCCCTTTGCCATTTTGCATTACATCCCGACTCTGTTCACATTTGAATGTCCTACTGATTTCAGAGAAACGTGCTTATATTCAATGCTCATATTTAAGCCTGCATTAAACTGCAGTGTTTAGAATTAGATCTTTTAGTTTATGATAAAATTGGCTTAGTAAAATCTAAGAAATATCAATTCCAACCAATGGTTATTTTGAATTTCTTATACTTTCACCCTAGTTTTGGAATGTAAATGATGACAGAGTGCAACTCCCAGCAATCCTATTAAGCATGGCCAATGGTGAGGGATCCTAGGAACTGCAATCCATCACTCCGTGGATGACTTTTTACCTTGCACATAGTTCCAATTTTAGTCCCACTAAAGGCTTTTCCACACGGGCAATATGAAAGTGCTGCCATCTGCTTTGGGAGCCAGCAGAAACTATGTGGCATATATAGTATACTGATCCCCATTGTGGAGTCAACCTGCAATACTGTACAACACTGTACAATAGCAGAGTTGGAAGGGACCTTGGAGGTCTTCTAGTCCAACCCCCTGCCTATGCAGGAAACCCTATACCGTTTCAGACAAATGGCTATCCAACATCTTCTTAAAAACTTCCAGTGTTGGGGCATTCACAACTTCTGGAGGCAAGCTGTTCCACTGATTAATTGTTCTAACTGTCAGGAAATTTCTCCTCAGTTTTAAGTTGCTTCTCTCCTTGATTAGTTTCCACCCATTGCTTCTTGTTCTACCCTCAGGTGCCTTGAAAAATAGTTTGACTCTCTCTTCTTTGTGGCAACCTCTGAGATATTGGAACACTGCTATCATGTCTCCCCTAGTCCTTCTTTCTATTAAACTACATATACTCAGTTCCTGCAACCGTTCTTCATATGTTTTAGTCTCCAGTCCCCTAATCATCTTTGTTGCTCTTCTCTGCACTCTTTCTAGAGTCTCTACATCTTTTCTACATTGTGGCGACCAAAACTGAATGCAATATTACAAGTGTGCAGCCTAGAACTGTGTTGGCTTTTTTGGCAGCTGCTGCACACTGCTGGCTCATATTTAAATGGTATTTCACTAGGGCTCCAAGATTCCTTTCACAGTTACTACTGTTGAGCAAGGTACCACCTATAATGTACCTGTGCATTTCGTTTTTGTTGCCTAAATGTAGAACCTTACTCTTTTCACCATTGAATTTCATTTTATTAGATAGTGCCCAATGTTCAAGTTTGTCAAGATCCTTTTGTATCTTTAGCCTATCTTCTGGAGTGTTGGCTAATGGGTGTCATCTGCAAATTTGATGAGTTCCCCATTTGTTCCCTCATCCAAATCATTGATGAAGATGTTGAAGAGTACTGGCCCCAAAACAGAACCTTGGGATACTCCACTGCATACTTCCCTCCATGTAGATGCAGTTCCATTGAGGACTACACGTTGAGTGTGGTTGGTCAGCCTGTTACGAATCCATCTGGTGGTGATGCTGTCTAACCTACATTCTTCTACTTTATCTAGTAGTAGGTTATGGTCTACCTTATCAAATGCCTTACTGAAGTCCAGGTAAACTATATCGATGGCATTCCTCTGGTCCACTAATTTTGTCACATTATCAAAGAATGCAATAAGATTAGTCTGGCATGATCTGTTTTTGACAAATCCATGTTGGCTTTTGGCTATTACTTTGTTTGCTTCTAGGTGTTCGCTAATTCATTGCTTGATTAGCGAACATTGCAGATGCCAGCACTTAAGGAGATAATGAGCTTATTGCAAGTGGAAGCTAACTATTTAGATGGCCCCATTCATAAGCATAGCAAATGCTGCCAGCAGAAGTCCATTCAAGACAGAGTATTTCGAAAACCCTTACAGGAATTTCAACAGCTAACAAAAGCAGAGTGATAGGATTAGAGCTAGCAGCCCCTCACCCAAAAATCTAACACAGGACATAACCATTAGTTACAATAAGAATTACCCAACACCTTTTCAGAATACAAATCTCATATTGCACAAATCCCAAAGTTCAGAGTTACAGAACCATATAAGAACCCTTCCACTCACCCAGTCGGTTGCTCAGCTGTCCCAGAACTGCCCACTGTTTGTGGGTCGATTCTGTTCACCAATAAACAGAATCTTTCTTTCCAATCAGCCTTTATTTTATTCCCAGCTTGGAACTGGAACTGGATGTTTCTTCTAACAGGGCCATTCTGATAAGAGAAAAAAAGGGGGGGAGGAAATTGGGACTTTGAGCAAAGCACTTGAGCCACCCCCCCTCCCTAAATGTGTGTTCCCTACACACATAGGAGCAGCAGTAAGCTAGTTAGTGACTCAGCTTTTCTGCTTCCCTCACTCAGCAGGAAGCTTCAGTCACTCCATGGGCAGGGGTGGGCTTCAAAAATTTCAGTAGCAGGTTCTCTGCCCGGTTGATTGGTGGGCATGGCCATGGTGGGCATGGCCTAGTTGGCCTCCTGCACCAGGGCAGGGTAGGGGGGGACGTTTTTGCTTTTCCCAGGCTCTGGAGGCTTTCTTCGAGCCTCCCTCGGGCTCCAGAGGTTCTGGAACTTTCAGGAGGGCCATTTTCCCCCCTCCCTGAGCCTTCACGCGGACAGTGCACTTATCTCACATCCCAAATGGGCCACGTGGAGACTTTTGGGAGGGGAGGGGAGGGGCAGGGCCAAATAGGGGTGGGATTTGGAGGTTCTCTGAACTGACCATAATATTAACTACAGGTTCTCCTGAACTGGGGTGAACCTGTAGCAGCCCACTCTTCCATGGGGGTGAACATTTAATACCAATGCAGTGGCTATCAAAAAGACCCAATTAGCCTTATCTCCCCTCTCTCCTGCCTCCCCCCTCCCCCGGTCAATAGAGGAGGAGAGAACGTGGGTCAGAACAACTCAACTGCTGCCAGTTCTCCTATCTCACCAGGTAATTTTTGTGTGGGATCAAACAATGGGCAACAGAATATTTTCTTCTCCTGCTTTCTCGCTTCCTTCAAAGCTGCCCTCCTCCCACCCTCATCAGATGAGACATCATGGTGCTTAATTCACAGGTAGAGTGAATTTTTTTGTGTTTGTGCCAACATTCCCCATCCATAGATTATGCACTATGATCGAAGATGTCAAAACTCCACCCATTTTACTTGCTGATTAGCCCTCCCTTCCCCCGACACAAATATGTTTACTAGATAAGTAAACTGCCTGTTGAAGAATGATTCTCTCCCCTCTCACTTGGGGATCTGCTGCCAGATCTGTCAGAGTTGGCCAGAGAAGATAGGACAGTGTTGGCGAAACTTTTCAGCATCGACTGCCCAAACCGGAACAGGCGTGCATGTGCATGTGCGCGCGCACTGAAGCACTGGAAACCCGAAGACCAGCTGTCCGTTGTGCATGCGCGCACCAGCCAGCTGGTCTTTGGGTTTCCGGCACATGCAGCTGTGTGCCTGCCATCTGGTCTTTGTGCACACTGGAGCATCGGAAACCCAAAGACCAGCTGCCCGGTACATGCATGCCTGTTTTTTGGCCATTTTTCCACAAATGGACCAAAAAACAGCCTGAAAGCAGCCTGAAAACCAGCCTGAAAATGGCCTGAAAAACAGCCTGAAAAACGGCCTGAAAAACAGCCTGAAAACAGCCTGAAAAACAGCCTGAAAAACGGCCTGAAAAACAGCCTGAAAACGGCCTGAAAAAACAGCCTGAAAACGGCCTGAAAAACAGCCTGAAGAATGGCCTGAAAAACAGCCTGAAAAACAGCCTGAAAACGGCCTGAAAAACGGTCTGAAAAACAGCCTGAAAAACGGTCTGAAAAACAGCCTGAAAAACGGTCTGAAAAACAGCCTGAAAACGGCCTGAAAAACAGCCTGAAAACGGCCTGAAAAACAGCCTAAAGTAGCCTGAAAATGGCTTGAAAACAGCCCAAAAATGCCCCCCAAATGGCCTGTTATTTGGCTGTTTTTCAGGCTATTTCCAGGCCATTTTCTAGTGCTCCAGCACCCTTGAAGACCAGTTGGCCAGAAACCAGAAGAGCAGCTGACACCGGCATGCGTGCCCACAGGTTCGCATTCACGGAGATAGGAGGTGACTTTTAGACCCACTGGGAGAGGGCCTTGACTGTCTCACTACCATGAGGTGAATATCAGGAGACCAGGGGGCAGTGGCAAGCATATCCACAGCAATGCAAGTGACCAAGAAAAGCACCTGCCCCTTAACCTATTTGCAATATTAGGCACCACAGATGGACCACACTGCAGGGCTTTAAAACTAGAGAAAGAAAAGTTCACAAACCCCTCTTAGAAGTTCAGGAGTGACTTGAAGATGATGTCATCCATTCATGTCCTCCCAATACTGCTGCTGAGGCATCTACAAACTGCAGTTAGCAGTTCCTGTGAGGAACAGCCCCAAATTAACATTTAATCCTCCGACATGTGTGGCTTAATGTCCACTACTTTGTTGTGATGATAATATAGTGACCTTCAGGAAGTTCCATTAACCCTTTTAGGGTTTGGAAAGAATTAATGCCTCCTCCTAAAGCCTTATTTTGATTGTGAAAATGCTGCACATCGTTGCCCTTTTTACAAAGGAGGATTTGGTCTCCAAGGGCTGCAGGCTGACAATAGAATTCTAATTGAAATGGAAAGTGGTTTGCTTTACAGCAAAAGATATTGAGTCAACTTTGAATGTAGAAAACCGGCTAAAAGAGAAGGGGAGAGGAAGACACAGCTTCTATAAGCAGTTGCAGAGAACACTGGCTATGTTCAGATTTATGAGAATAGCTCTCCTTCAGGAGCCAAATGCAGGGGAGGTGATGTCCAGATCAGCTACTGCAGGAACCATGGCTAATGTTTTATTTTCTAAATTATCTTTGCACACGGTATGCCTTGTATAACTTCACCAGCCGGTCTGGTGGAGGTGGGAAACATTTGAGAATTAATGTGAATGCAACATCTTTCCTTTGCTTAGACACTCCAAGCTGTTAAATAAGAGCAATGAATCTGCTTATAGAAAGGAAGTACAAGGGCTGGCATTGTGGTGTAAAGAAAATAATCTTATACTTAACACCAATGCCTTGTTGAAAAGAGGAATTGATGCAATTATTGTTTAATGTTGTATGGTGTTGGCTATGTACAGTATACATGTGAGTGTATGAAAATGAAAATAAAAAATTTATTTTTTTTTAAAAAAAAGAAAAAGTACAAGGGCTGGCATTGTGGTGTAAAGAAAATAATCTTATACTTAACACCAAAAAAACTAAATAATTTATAATTGACTTCAGGAGGAAGAGAGATTTATATTTACCATTGTACATAAATGGCAAGGCGGTGGAGAGGGTTGGTAGTTTTAAATTTCTGGGCATTTATATCTCAGAGGACCTCTCATGGACCATGAATTCTAACATGCTTGCGAAGAAGGCACAGAAGAGGCTGTACTTCCTGAGAATGCTCATGAAGATAAATCTATCTCAGCATCTACTTCTGTCCTACTAGCTCAGTACCATTGAGAGTGTCCTGACATACGGCATTCTTGAATGGTATGGGAGCATCTCTGCAGCAGACAAAAAAGCTTTACAGAGAATCATTAAAACTCCCCAGAATATCACTGGGCTCCAGCTATCAGGCCTGGATGACATCTTCGCATCTCTCTGTTTGAGGAAGTTGTACAACATTCTCAGAGACTCCTCCCATCCGGCTTACAATCTTTTTGGATTGTTGCCTTCTGGCAGAAGATACAGAACAATTAAAACTCGGACCACACGTCTTCTGAATAGTTTTTATCCCAGAGCTATAATTGCACTCAACAATGAACTAAAGGGCCATTATCAGTGAGCTATGGAACAGCACTACTTGATCTGTTGTGTGGATGCTTGGGTGGTTTAGGGGCAGGGAATTTTTGGTGTGTGTATGTGGAGGGATTGTCATGTGTGTTGGGCTTGGTCTCTGGGTGTTATGTGAATTTTGTTGTATGGGTATACTGTGTATATACATACAATGACAATAAAGTATTCTTCTTATTGTAAATAAACTAGGAAAAATATAATGTGTGGCAGAATACCTAGCCAGGATTATTCACAAGTACTGAAAATTAACTAAAAATGACTAGCAATCATCCAAAATTTCCCATCCAAGGAATTCTTTCCTAAGTATTGGAAGCCTAATCATCCAGGTTTTCCTTGTTTCATAAATGGAATGAGAAACTTATTAGCATCCATGGTCATTTCTTCCCTCGCTGTGCAGAAACGATTGTGTCTTTACAAGTCTTTCCCCATTGGACATCTTCCAAATCTGTTGGATTACAATTTTCAGGTGATGTGGGTGAAGATAAGTGCTCTTGGAGGCATCTGGCTGGGAAAGGGTGTATTGTGTATCAAGGACAGATTAACAGATTAACAATGCAATGCAATACAATAGCAGAGTTGGAAAGGATCTTGGAGGTCTCTAGTCCAACCCGCTGCCTAGGCAGGAAACTCTATACCATTTCAGACAGATGGCTATCCAACGTATTCTTAAAGACTTCCAGTATTGGGGCATTCACAACTTCTGGAGGCAAGCTGTTCCACTGATTAACTGTCAGGAAATTTTTCCTCAGTTCTAAGTGGCTTCTTTCCTTGATTAGTTTCCACCCATTGCTTCTTGTTCTACCCTCAGGTGCCCTGGAGAATAGTTTGACTCCCTCTTCCTTGTGGCAACCCCTGAGATATTGGAACACTGCTATCATGTCTCCCCTAGTCCTTATTTTCATTACACTAGACATACCCAGTTCCTGCAACCATTCCTCATATGTTTTAGTCTCCAGTCCCCTAATCATCTTTGTTGCTCTTCTCTGCACTCTTTCTAGAGACTCCACATCTTTTCTACATCGTGGCGACCAGAACTGAATGCAGTATTCCAAGTGTGGCCTTACCAAGGCATTATAAAGTGGTATTAACACTTCACGTGATCTTGATTCTATCCCTCTGTTAATGCAGCCTAGAACTGTGTTGGCTTTTTTGGCAGCTGCTGCACACTGCTGGCTCATATTTAAATGGTTGTCCATAGGACTCCAAGATCCCTCTCACAGTTACTACTATTGAGCAAGGTACCACCTATATTGTGCATTTTGCTTTTATTGCCTAAATGTAGAACCTTACTTTTTTTACCATTGAATTCCATTTTGTTAGATAGTGCCCAATGTTCAAGTTTGTCAAGATCCTTGTGTATCTTTAGCCTATCTTCTGGAGTGTTGGCTATTCCTGCCAGCCTGGTGTCATCTTGTAGGTCATCTAGTCCACCCCCACCCACCCAAGCAGGAGACCCTATGGACAGTTTACTGCCTTGCACAATAACTTGTGGGTATTCGCTAAAGATGCTGGACAGATGGGGTTAAAAAGAAAAGACGAGCTTCTACGTCTGTGAGCATATCCAGTTGGCTTCTCCCAACTATAAAACATTTCCTTTTATTCACAATTCAAGAAAAAACAGAATCTGCAGAATCAGTTTTGCTGGGCCAGGAACACCCTGTTAGCTTAGGAACTGGTTTTCAGCCTGGTTGTTGCTGTTCTCATCACTTACTGATTCTGGCTGGGTTCGCACCAAGAACAAGACCCTGGACCTCTTCTGTAAGTATGCAACAACTCTTACAGATCTGTTGGCTCAAAGCAACTTGTGATAAGCAGCAGAAAAATAATTCAACCTCTTTAGAGTTCCAAAGCCTCGGTGCTACCATTAGCTAAACTTCTCACAATGAATGTGGCTGCACATGCAAAACAATTAAAAAGAGAGGGCCCAGAAGCAAGGAAGAACATAATCAACACTCTTTTTCAGTGTTGCACTTCCATATGTCTGCAGAACAGTGCAACAGTTGTGAACAGTTTAGCAGCAACAGATAAGCTCTTCCCAGGGAGGATTGGGGAGTGAACAGCTGAGTTGTGGGGGTGGTTATCTACGCAATTGTCTATGGATGTTTGGTGGTACCCTGCAAACTACCATATTTTTTGGAGTATAAGGTGCACCTTCCCCCCCCCCCCTAAAAGAGCATGGAAATGTTGGTGCATCTTATAAACCAAATACAGCCATTTTTGGCTTCCGGAAGCCCTGCCCCAGCATTCTATTTTTGTGAAAAACAGACAAAAATGGGGCATTTTTCGCAAAAATTGAGGCGTTTTTGCCTTCCTCCAGACCCCAGAAGCACTCTGCAGGCTTCAGCAGGGCTGGGGGAAGGCAAAAACATCTCCGTTTTTTGCGGAAAATGGCCCATTTTCTTCCCGTTTTTCACAAAAACAGGAGCATTTTTGCCTTCCCTCAGCTCTGCTGAAGCCTGCAGAGTGGTCCTGGGGCCTGGGGGAAGGCAAACACTTTTTTTTCCATACTTACCTCTTCGAAATCTTGGTGCATCTTATACACCAGTGCATCTTATAGTCCGAAAAATACGGTTCATTTTTTTTTTCAGAATAGGTAGTCCTTGACTTATGGCCACAATTGAGCTCAACGTTTCCCTTGATAAGCCAGACAGTTAAGTGAGTCACACCCTATTTTAGACCTTTTCGCCACCGGAGTTGAGAGAATCACAGCAGCTGTTAAGTGAATCATGTGGTCATTAATTAAATCCCACATTGACTTTGCTTGTCAGAAGCCAGCTGAGAAGGCTGCAAATGTGATCACGTAACCTTGGGACAGTGCAACCAACATAAATACATGTCAATTGCCAAGCATTTGAATTTTGACCGCATGACCATGGGGATGCTGCAATGGTGCTAAGTGTGAGAACTGGTCATAAGTCACTTTTTTCAGTGCCATTATAACTTGGAGTGGTCACTAAACAAATGGTTGCATGTCATGGACTTGAAGCCGTAGGAATCAGATGCTCTGAGAAAGACAATTTCTCCAGTCAAGGATAATGTTTCTGTACCTTAGCAACTTTAACTTCAGTTGGACTTCAGCAGGCGTGGGTTTCAAAAAAATTTAGAACCTCTTCTGTAGGTGTGGCCTGCTGTGTGGGAGTGGCTTGCCGGCCATGTGACCGGGTGGGAGTGGCTTGCTGACCATGTGATTGGATGGGAGTAGCTTGCCAGCCATGTGACTGAGTAGGCGTGGCCAACTTGTAAATGTGGTGAAACTCACTTAACAACGCTCTTGCTTAGCAACCAAAATGTTGGCTCAGAAACTCTGGCATTGAAGTGTGCAAGTCTTAAAGCTGTCAAGTTACAAGAGCCTTGCACCCCTAACCCTTTAGAAAAAAAACCCCAGGGGTGTTCAAACTTGACAGCTTTAAGACTTGTGGACTTCAACTCCCAGAATTCCTCCTCTCGCTCTTCATCTTGATGATGTGTGGACGGGCGGGGGGAGGGAGCTGGAACCGGTTCTAAACGGCACTGTAGATTTGTGGAACCTCTTCTATTGAAGTGGTTAGAACTGGCAGGAACCCACCCCTGGACTTCAGTTCCCAGAATTCTCCAGTCAGTGCATTTGGTTCTGCCATTTCCATGCACTGCCTTAGCATTTTATTTATTTATTAAACAAATGTATACAAGGTGACACCAGGAGACTTTAATGCCACCTCTGTCAGTTTTTGAGTATCTCATTAACTTCACCCAGCCACCACTACCCAGTCTTTCCCTTCCACTTGACTTATTCAGTCTTGTTTTATAAATCCATAAATAAATAAATCTTCATTTATTCTACATAATATACAACCAAACCACCTTAATGTAATTCTTTCGCATTTTTACTCTGCACTACTTTCCCAAAATGTTTCTGCCTCTACCGTGATATTCTTTTGTAGGAAAAGCTAGAATTAATTACTGGTTTGGTTTGTATTCAATCTAGGTCTATTCAGAACTTGAACTTTTTAGATCCCATCTCTTCTCTTGCTACTCATATGTCTACCCTTCCCATTGATTCAAGGTGTTCCAATACAATAAAGCAGGCAGAAGAAGCCAAAGCTGTTTTTTTTTTTTTCCAAAAAGCAACTGGACTTTCTTTGTTTTTCTTTGAAGGTGTTTTGGAAGAAGAGCTGAAGAAGCTTCTTGGATGAGAAATGAAACGTCTTCGAAGAAATACAAAGTCTAGTTGCCTTTTGGAAAAGCACCTCTGAGACAATCATGACCTGGATGACTGAGAAGCTCCATAGACAGGCAAGAAGCCATTTTCACTGCTTATGGCAATCAAATATACCTATCTTTCTATCAGTATTTCCATCTCCTAAAATCACTTCATCTCATCAAAGTACACAAATTCATCTAGTTGTGTTTTTTTAATCACTTAGTTGTAATGTTTAATTATGTTGATCATTTATACATTACACTTCAGATCCATACTCTGCCTTTGTTCTGGGACATTCAAGTTCACACTCCACAAATTATCCTAACCTGCATTAAAAAGTCTCCAAATATAGCCAAAAAATATTGCCACAAGCATTCATATAGCACTGTACAGTGCTCTTTTCTCTAACTTTCCCCCCAACAACCTTGTAAGGTGGGTCATGCTGAGAACGAGAGAAGAGAAAGAGCTTGTGAAAGAAGGAATAGCTAGCCCAAAATTAACCTCTCCTAGCCAAGAGAAGAGAGAAATCTGACCTTCCCTAGCACCAGACTAACACTTTAAGAGCCAAGGTGGCGCAGTGGTTAAATGCAGCACTGCAGGCTACTGCTAGATCAGCAGGTCAGCGGTTCAAATCTCACCGGCTCAGGGTTGACTCAGCCTTCCATCCTTCTGAGGTGGGTAAAATGAGGACCCAGATTGTTGGGGGCAATATGCTGACTCTCTGTAAACCGCTTAGAGAGGCCTGAAAGGCCTATGAAGCGGTATATAAGTCTACTGCTATTGCTATTACTTTAAACTAGGCATCACTCTCAAGTGCCTCTCAGTTGTAAAATAGAAGGAGATACGAATGGACAAACTTACACCTTGTTTCTTCCATTCTTTTCTTCCACGTAGTAATGTGCTATTTGGGAAACTCTCGACATTTAAATGGTTTTATGTCTTTTTATGTACACTGAGAGCACATGCACCAAAGACAAATTCCTTGTGTGTCCAATCACACGTGGGCAATACAGTATTCTATTCTATTCTATTCTATTCTATTCTATTCTATTCTAGATTTCGAGATTTAATCGAGATAATTAAGGGACACTTTCTCTGGTCTTTCTCTGAGTTTGCATGCTGAGAACAGGTAAGGGGGGGGCAGTTCTTCTCCCTCTTCGTGAATTTCCCCGGAGGTCCTGGGTTGGACCCCAAACGCAAAAGCAGAACGGCGGTCGTCCTAAGACCCCCACGATTAAAAAAAACCCCACTAACCTAGCTCTTTGCTCTCCACACACAGGGCGTGCAAAGGGAATCTTCGCGGTTTGAGTATTTTAACGTGTGGACTGATCGATAGCGAAAGAGGTTCGGTTTAGGAGCTTGGACTGCTCGCCTGCCCTTCCGATGTAGAAATCGACTGGGGGGTGGGGGGCAGCCTGAGGACGGAAGCTGAGACCCTCTCCCCAACCGATCTACCTTCAGTCCCACCCAGGATCACGCACTCCTGTGAGGGGGGGGGAGGGCACACGACTCAGCAGTGAAGCAGTTAAGGCACGCCAGCCGTAGCTTCAGCCCCGGAGCCAGCCTGGTGAAGGGATGCTCCTCCGTTCTCCTGCCCCCCCACCAGGCAAAAGTCACGTTGCTTTGGGCAGGAGAGGCGTCGTGAAGCGATCCCAGGTTTAGCGTCCTCTTTCTCCTCGGTGGAAGGATGGGGAGAGCCCTGCCTGGAACAAGGCACCAGCCCGGGGCAGGGTGTAGAGAGCGCCGAGCGGGACTTTCCAGCGACAGCTCCTGAATAATTGAGAGCCAGCAGTCACTTTGCTGCTCCCCAGGCAGCCCAATTGGCACAGCAGCTCCGGTTTACCAGCTCCTGATCTGGACCGGGATGAGAGGAGGTCGCTCTCCAGCTGAAGAGCTGCACCGAGGCTTAGCAGGCAAAGAGAAGAGGAGGGTGACACAGCTCTGAAGGCAGCCCGGCTGGATTCCCCACCTCTGCTCCAAACGTTGTGCCCATTGCCTCTCCTTGTCAGGTTGTAGCAACAACAGCGGAGGGCACTCCCCGTCACCAGCCCACCATGGCCTTGATCGTGCGCTTGAAGAGGGTCACCAACCTGAGAGGCAAAGCGGACAGGATAGCCAAGGTGGCGTTTAGAGGTACATGCCCTCAGTTGTGTAGCCTGCAGCAGAGGCACTCGGTGCGATGCTGCAAGATAGGCGCCTGGCTTGTGTGCAGGTCTGCATGTCCCAGGGAAGGGAAAGTTCTCTGCAGAGGAGCCTCAACTCTGCAGGACAAGGGCATGACTCTGGGGAAGGATACTCTCACTCCCCTAGCACTTGGGGGGCTTCATTCTGGAAAAGAATAGCCCATGCCCCCAACATTTTACCTGGGCTAAAGCTTCTTGGAGTTGTGGCTGTTGTTGTTTAACTGGCAGGTTCTTGAGTCGGCAAGAGCTCTGGTGATGCAGCTCCTTCAATTTGGAGCCCCATTATGTTTGAAGGACCCTCAGAGGTTCCAAACCAAAGTTTCCCCCTGCAATTAAGATCTGGGGGCTGAGCTACTATGTTACTGTTGACTGTGGTTTATTTTTCTTATTCAAGGAACGGTTGTGTTGGCCATTACACAAGTAGAAAATGTTGAGCTTTTGAATGAGGACAGGCGGGAAGAAGAAAAGTGCCAATAAGAACTTCAAAGCCATTGAAATGCCATCTGCTTTGTTTAACATGTGGCACACACCTGCATTTCTGCAATGCTTCAGACATGGCAAGGTTTTTTACAATGAGCTACTCTTTCTGGTGGAGATAGCAAGTGGGTTGTGATAGGGGTAACAAGCAAGCCGCCTCCTAAGCAGCGTTTTGTCAGATCCTGACACCAGAATTTGCAGAAGCCCTTCCCCATTTTGAGCAGGGGGCTTTCTCAGCTTTTGCTGGAACCCCTGGCATACAAAGTACTGCTCTGAGTGTATGCACACAGCTTTGAAAGATACACGTTGCCACTGTTCTCTACTGAGTGCTCGCTACATATAACAATCCACATTGTTTTTATACAGCACTGCAGAAAGTTAGTGCTCGCACTAATGCTGATTTGCAAAATGTAAACCTTTTGATCTTAACTTCATGTTGTCTAGGGAAGTGGAGTTAGAGCTGAAATTAGAATGATTGGCTGGACTAAAGTTATAGTATGCTTGTTTTCCATAAATCATTTATAGCACATTCTAGCATCACCTAATCATCACTGAGACAATATAACACCTGCCTGTACCCCTCTCACATTGGCAGAATAAGGGTTGAATTATACTGAAGGACAGTATAAATGATTACTGAAGAAATGGTCTGTGATTTGTAGTTGATATAAAAACTGAGCTGACTTTTTTTCAATTGATATGTTCTATTAGTATCACAGCTATTGCATGTTACTTCCATAGAGTGTGCATTTAATATATAATATATAATGATGACATATGAACAAAGAATGTCATAAGTATTATTTTTGAGGTATCAAATAAGATTGTTCTTCCCACACGGGAAACATTCTGGACTTAAAAGCTAAAAGGTTTGCATTTTCAGGTGTTTGTTTTCTGAAATTCAGAACCAGCCATAAGATAAATTAATGCATTGACTTCAACTAAAAAGAAAAATCAACTTGATTTTCTGAAGATGCCTAAACTATCTTTGGATCACTAGAGTTAAAGACATCCAGCCCTCATTTCTTGATAGTTGCCTAACTTCTACACCAGCTTATCCTTGTGTCCAAGAGTTTGAGAATATAAATATATTTATCTGTAAACTATCTTGGATCAGGTCAAGCAGCAGATTAGAATATATGGAAAGCCTAGCAAAATTTCCAAACAGAGCTAAGCATGCATCTTTGAATAGAAATATTATGCCAGACACACAACCTGGTGGCTTTCTGATAAATTGAATTAGACACGTTGGATTAGATCCTGAGTGTATTTGACTGGAACACTCCTACTTAAATTGTCTCCTTAGACCCCACATCAGTTCCAATCAACACATCTACTGCCCTAATTCATTATATTGACTAACCTATCGCCCCCTTCCAGCTTTGAGCAGAAATAACACTTGGGAGAAAGAAAAGAATTAGAACAAAAACAATTGATGAGGAAAAAAGAAAGCTAATGCAACCATATGGGTTTAAGGAGTATTTCTTTACACGTATTTTAATCTTAACTGCTAAAAATTACACTTTTTAAAAAGGATTTTTGAAATAGATGGTTGGTGTGATGGGAATGTTTTTATATCTCCTATTTCAAAAACATGGTGCATGCATTGTGTGTATATATGAGTGGTTCTTAAATGCCCATTATCAATTCTGGGCACAGGCTTCAAGGACATTTTTCTTTAATAAAAGACAAAAGCAGCTGCAACTTACCAGTATATAGCCCCCTACATCTAAGGTCAAGCCAACTTGCAAACAACATCTGTACTGTACAATCAGTGGCACACGTGTTACATATGAGGACAGGGCAAAGTTCCAGTTCTAATACTTAGACAGAACTTTTTACATTATTGATGCTGATTCAAAATAAAAAAAATTCCCAGTTCCTTTTTTTTAAGCATCTTGAATTTTGGAATCCACCCTCCCCCACTTAGGCTACTCTTGTCAGATTTTACTGCAGCCCAATCTGAAGCTCTCCCACAAATGGTTGCCTTAACTTACTACCATGAAATTAAATGGATCACTCCTCATCCTTGGAAAAAATCCAAAGGTTTGAGGCATATTGCACCATTCAGAAAATGTAGCTGCTCCCTGAGGTTGAGAGATGACAGAAATAATCTTGCGCCATGAAATCCCTTTTTTTGGGTCTTGAAATGCTGTTCTCTGCTTCTCTGTTATCAAATATCAGGGAGGGCATTCTGGATATGTTCAAAGGTTCTCCCTTTTTTATGATCACATTTGCCAGGGCAAGTGATACACAGAAAGTTGAGAGCTAGATCAAGAAAATCCTACAGCAATCTATCCTGAATAGGCAGTTTAATATGGGGAGTTGTGCTGGGGAATAAAGGAAAAGTGTCTTGTCCATGTGATATCATATCATCTGGTTAAATAAATAAGAAACTAGCCAGGATTTTCCAAGTTTTGGGACTAATCAACCTACCGTGGGAGATTCTGCCAATGGCAACAAAAGTTGGTAACAGCAATAGGAAATCAAAAGCCGTCGAACCATGACATGTGGTGTCTCCGGCGAAGAACCACCAGAGTTATTATCATCTAGATGCGGAAACTATGACACGCATGCCGGAAATGGTATGCAGAGCCATGTCTCCAGGCATGCCAGCCATCACCCATTACTCTTCTCGGTTCTGGTGCACATGCTTGCCAGAAAGAGGAAGACTAGGTGACCGGTGTCCATGCACTTACTGGAAACTGGAAGCTCAGCTTCCTGGCGTGCGCACGCATGCTGGGAAACTGCTCTTCTGGTTTCCGGTGCTCCCCCCCACGTGCGCTGTCTCATTTTGGCACTCAGTGCCAAAAAGGTTCGCCAACACTGATCTAGAGCTATCCCAAATGCTCCTCTACAGAAAATATCCCTGGAACTATTTTTGATGCTATACAATAACAATGGCAGGTCCAAACATCTTGTGCATATGCTAACTTATACGATTTTATTTATGTTTATTTTTTGTAGCATTCTTGGTGCTCTCTGAGTTTGGCTGTTTGCTTGCAGATGTTTCATCACCCAACTAGGTTATATCATCAGTTCAAGAGAGTGTGGGATTTGCTCTGGTTTCTATACAGTCGCTTGCCTTGCCAGTGTTGGTGGCCGTGTGGTTTTCTCCTTGGTAGTTCCTTGATTGAAGTATTATTTTCTGCTTGATCGTTTGTCTGGCGTTAAATCCCTGTTTGTCCGAGCATTGGCTGCTGGAGAGGATGTGTTCTGGAGGGCATGTGATTTTTTTTTATTTTCTGAATGCACATATGTAATATTATTAAGCTGCAGTTTTATAGAAGAGTGACATAAATAGTTACACATAAAAAACAATATATTAGTTTAGCATTAAAAATGTGCAGGGAGGGATTGGGGTTAGGGTTTCCCTCAAGTGTCCTAGGCCTCTGCAAGTTGGTCAGACTAGGCAGTGGTGCATTAACCATTAAGCAGACTAAGCACGTGCTTAGGGCACCAGGCCCAAGCGGGCACCACAAAGTTGATAAAGAAAGAAACCCCAATGAAGATTTGTACAGTATGTACAAAGGAGGAGGGGGCACCAAGATTTGTCAGTGCTTAGAGCACCAGTGAGCCTTAATCCACCACTGAGACTAGGCACTTATTTCTTTCCCAGCTTCAATTCCAGACAAATTGTTGAAACAAGAAACAGTAGTGGTCCAAGACTCAAAATGTGTTCTTTTCTTTCTCTTATTTATTATTGAAGTCCCCTTAAATCAATCTTTGTGGGGAGCTTAACAGAATTCACATGATTTACCTAGATAGATGGCAGTACTTAGCTACCTTGACTGATTTCAGAAAGTTGAGCCAAGCCAGATCTGGTTAGTCCTTGGACAGGTGACCACCCAAAATATACCAGAATGGAGACTAGATTGAGAACTTTAAAAACACATCCTGGAAGCAGACAATACTAAACCATGTCTGAATTGTTGCCAAGAAAAGTATGTCCAAGACATCACCAGGAGTAGAATCTGGTTTGACAATGGCTCTTACTTACACACCTTTCAGGGTTAAGTTGTACTTAACTGCCACAATAGCCTTTTCAATTCCTGCAGCTCCAAGTAATAATACAAAAAAATTATGGAGGTTAATCTGTTGGACACAGTTGAATGTATATATTTGACAGTCTAGTTTGCAGATTACTGGAAACTAGCTGCAGTAATATTGTCAGGATCATTTTAACTAATTTTCCCTTTAGGAGATTTTTCACTAACATTACTTTCCATAGACCTATATTTCATGTACAGAGGAAAATTAATCAGGGAAAATGTTTGAGCAAAGACACGTATACACATAGACAATAATTATTCCATTGAGATCTTTTTGTTGCAATTTTTGTAAAAGAACAACAGTAAATCTTGGAGGAAAGATGCAAGCTTTGAGCAATACCTCTATTTTGGCATCAAAAAATGAAAAGATTTGCAAAAGATTTGTTATGCAAAAGAAAATATCAGATATTAGAGATGGTGATTTTTTTGATGATGATGATGATGATGATGATGATGATGATGATGATGATGATGATGATGATGATGATGGTGGTGATGGTGATGATGATGATATTTTGGCTCAGATTCCAAAACACTGGATAAGAATTCCAAAGCCCTGGAAATAAGAATTCAAATTATTTTGATTTTAAAGTGCTACACAACTTATTGGATCTGGAATTTTTCCCCCTGCAAAAGATTAAATGGCTTACTCTCTGCAACTGGAAACACCGGCAAGTGAAATTTGATCAACCTGCTGAAAGAACAGCATACTAGCTTTTCTCTTGTAATTCGTTAAAGTGAATCCAACTCGACGATGGGGCAATTGCTGTATGTGTCCCAAATAGGACTTGCCAAAGATCCTTTCCCAAAAATTACAGGAATAAAACAAGATTCCTGATCTGAGAATTAAATTCTGATTTTCTGAAAAGGATTTGACTGCATATAGACTGCATATAGTTGTACTTTGTTTAGACTGAGAACTGACTTTGAAAAACAGGTTGAAATGTAGGACTTGGGGTAGGTCATCACATATAAAAATGACAGGAAGTCTGAAGGCAAACCATCCTTAACCCAGCATAATCCAAAAATATTTAACTTCTGTTCAACAGTGGTTATAAAGTCCAGTTCCATTTTTATACACTATGCTATAGCATTGTTACACATGTAATGAAGTGGCAGGACATCAACCACGCAGCTATTTCGAACTTTGGTTTTGAAGATTTTTTTTGGAAATACTTTAGAGAGCCAAGAAAACAAATCAATGTATCAAATGAACCCAGTGTTCCCCCACCTGGCACCAATGATCAGGCTCAAATGATCCTACTTCTGACACAATATACAAAGTCCTAGCTTTCTGGAGAAGATTTCAATGCTGGGAATGGTAAAAGGAAAGAGAAGAGGGCACCCAGAGGCAAGGTGGATGGGCTTGTTTACAGTGGCAATGGGGATGCAGTGGGAAGAGCTGAAGGGCCAAGTTGGGAATGGAGAAAATCTATCTATTGGTCATTAAGAGTTGACGATGACTTGATGTCATGTAATTAATCAAGTTTGGATGCCCCTGACATTGAGTCAAGACACTCAAATCAAAACAAATGAAACAGGGAAAACACGCAATTATTCCCCCCAATTATTGAAAAAAAGCCTAGGCAGATGCAAAGTCAGGCTTAAATACTATCCTAAGGACAACTGATATCAATGAATATAAGGGGCAAAAGTCCTACTGCGTGTTCCCTTTTATACCCACTAGCTTCAGAATATTGTCTTTTCCTTGAGTATCTTCAAAAAGCAGCACTTGATTGCAAGAATCATCCATTTTTGTTCCCTAGGAATGCCTCAGGCATTCATAAAAAATAAAGATTGGCCCTGGACTGTAGATTGTTCTATAGCTGAACAATTCCCAGTTAGTGCTTCTTTTACTTAAAGAAAAAAAAAAGAGCAAACCTTTTTACTTAATTTTGCTTGAAAGAAATGAAACCTGGAGGGGTTGGGAAAGTTGGGAGGTGATTAAAGGCCCCAAATTGTAGAAGTTGGATGTCTTTCTGGTATAGCTGCTCCAGGCTATTTCTCTGCACCAAAAATGTACACTGCTCAGAAGGAAACAGCAGCTATAAATCATAAAATCCCAAACTGTAAAATACAAATCATTAAGACCACTGAGGGAAAAACATACAGTTCCAAACAATGACTCGTATATCAAATCAAGAGAACACCCATTAAAATGTACTTGCTTAAGACTGTTTATGAGTCTTATGCAATGTGCGAATAGGTGGCAATATAATTTCTCACAAATAGATAGATATATGGGTAGGTAGGTAGGTAGGTAGTAGTGGTGGGTTCCGGATTCTGCACGTGTACCGGTTGGAACGGCCCCGGCATCACCCATGCACATGTGTGCGGCGTGTGCATGCATCATGCTTACCTGCAATGCTTCCGCTGGAGCCTCCATGATGCTCCAGCTGCTTAGTGGAGGGTCGCACAGGCGCCGTATGCGCCATATGTGCCATATGCACCATGCACGTGCGTGGAAGTGCCAAAAGCTTAAAGCACAGGTAAGGAGCTCAGGCGGGCAGGTGGGTCCTCCGGAGCACCGTACTGGAACGGTACCCGGTGCTCTGGGCAGGATCCGTTGCTCTGGGCAAGTGGGGCGTACCACCTGCAACCCACCACTGGTAGGTAGGTAGGTAGATGGATGGATGGATGGATGGATAAATAGATATAGATAGATAGATAGATAGATAGATAGATAGATAGATAGATAGATAGATAGATAGATAGATGGTTGATAGATAAATAGATAGATAGATAAATAGATAGATGATAGACAGACAGACAGACAGACAGACAGACAGACAGACAGATATGTCTTGTGAAAGAGTGTAGAGATGGGAAAGGAGACAGGGACCACTGAAGAACTGTAGTAGGAGAAAAGACTACTCAGTCCTGAGAAAATGGAAAGGGTGAGAAAGCAATTCAATTCTGTATCTTGAGTTTGTTTGGTATAAGATGCAGCAGGAATTCTTTCAAGATTCAATTATGTTGCCCTGAGACAACAAAAAGCATTGCAATAGTGGTGAATATCTGTACCTTGGGTGTAGGAGGAGGGCAAGTGGTGTACTACCAGTTCTGTGGGCATAGCTTGGTGGGTGTGGCAGGGGAAGGATACTGCAAAATCCCCATTTCCACCTGGTTCTGGGGCCAGCCAGAGGTGGTATTTGCCAGTTCTCCAAACTACTCAAAATTTCTGCTACTGGCTCTCCAGAACCTGTCAGAGCCTGCTGAATTTCACCCCTGGATGAGGTTGGAGGTTCGTTCTCCGAGCTTGTGGATTGGTTTCCAAACGTTTCATTACCAGGCTAGGTAACATCTTCAGCTGAAAGATGTTACCTAGCCCAGTAATGAAACGCTTGAAAACCAACCCACAAGCTCAGAGAATGAACCTTCACCCTCAATAAAAAGCATTTCTGGAATCCATGCTGCTTCTTTCCTTCCCTTTCTTACCTCGAAGGGCTGGCCAGGCCAAACAACCTCCCTAAAGAAGAGTCCTTTAGTCTGAATGGGAAGCCAATTGAGATGACCTCTGCTACAGAGGTATTTATGCAAAGGAAGGTGTTGTGTCCTCCCGAAGGCTTCTGATTGGCTCTGGCATGCCAGCCGGCCGATGGGAGAAATACTTGCCACCGATTGGCTACCCGCCTGACAGTTGTCAAGTATAAATATGCTGTCAGGCGGGTTCTGTTCCCCGTTCGTGTTCTGTACTGTTGACTGTTAGTTCTGCAATAAAGTTGACTTATTTTACCTCAGAGCCTCGTCTTTAAAAGAAGGAGCCCTGGAGAAGGACAGGGCCTTTTGGATGGAACAAAGTTTCCAGAAGAGGCAAGGAAACAGGTTTCACAAAGTATTTTAGAAAGAGGGATGATTGTTCCCTCAATAGCTTTTTTAAAAAATATATCATCACATTTATATCACACCATTCATTGTTGCCGGCATGCACATGTGTGTCTTGTCACCTAATCATTATTGACCAGCTGACGGGACTAATTGGAATAAATGCTGCACAAGAAGCCTTACAGTGCCAGTGAAAGTAGTTGTAAGGTAGCTTGTGTATGTGACACCAAATTCAATATGGCTGTTGTGAGAATCAAAATAATATATGCATCCACATCTCAACTGATCAGTGTTTCAACACTTTTTGTAATAACCAACATGTTTCTGGTCCCTTTTTCTCAATATTTCATCATGTAACTGATCATTAGTCTAGTGCCGTGATGTTAAACCTATGGCACATGTGCCGGAAGTGGCATGCAGAGCCATCTCTCCGGGCATGCCAGCTGTCACCCATTGCTCTTCCAGGTTCCGGCGTGCACATCTGTGCTGGCCAGCTGGTCTTTGCGCGCACAGGAGCCCCAGCAACTGGAAGCGCACCAGGGAACTGCTCTTCTAGTTTCTGGTGCTCCCCAGCCTGCATGCACACATTTCCATTTCGGACTCAATGCGACACTAGTCTAGTGGCTAAGGCACCTGGCTAGAAACCAGGAGACTCTGAGTTCTAGTCCCTGGTTAGGGATGAAAGCCAGCTGGGTGACTTTGGGCCAGTCATTTTCTCTCAGCTCATCTCACCTCACAGGGTTGCTGTTGTGGGGAAAATAGGAGGAGGAAGGAGAATTAGATAGGTTTGCCACCTTGAGTTATTTAGAAGAATAATAAAGGTAGGATAAAAACTAAACACAAAATAGATCATTGTTATAAAATATAACCTGAAGGAGAGTGTTGAGGTAGGGAATTTTCAGTAGAGGTGAATTTTAACTTTCAATGGAGATGTAATCTCTGTATTTCTTTATAAAGCACAATCCACAGCGAGATGAAAAAGAGCAGATGGGGCTCTGCGGGAATGAGGGAAGTCAAAATTCCTAGAAGAAGAAACTCTAAAATCAATTCCAAAAACGGGGCTGGGGGTGGCAAGCTTTCTGCATTAGTGCAAGGGAAACTATTTTGAAGTGGCTGAAAATATTAGATGAGTTTGGGGGACAGATAATGAGACCCTCAAGTCTGCAGCGTACAATTGAAATTGTGCACATTATTACATAATTGCCCAACACGTGTTTATCAATGTGTTTATACGTAAACTTTAATTGTGTAATTTAGTTAAAATTGCAAATTAAAAACACCCTGAATCTCCCAAGATCTCATGTTATACTGTGAATACAGACTTCTTTAAATATGTCCACCTTACTAAAGCCATGGTGGCACAATGGTTAGAATGCAGTATTGCAGGTTAACGATGCTCACCTCACCAAGAGTTCGATCCTTCCGAGTTTGGTAAAAGGAGGACTCAGATTATCGGGGGGGGGGGGGGGGGGAATGTGCTGACTCTGTAAATTGCTTAGAAAAGGCTGTAAATCACTGCAAAGCTATGTATAACTCAAAGTGCTATTGCTATTATGAGATGTTGGCATCCTTCTTTAATTTATTTATTTTTCCTACATATTAAATTTTTTTGAATATATATTTATTATTTTTACATTTAAAACAATGCAGTATCGCAAAGTCAAAGTGACCATACATTCACATTATATACAACTAGTCTCAACCATTAACCATTAGCCTACTTAGTACATTGTCTATCCTTCTGTCCAATCACAATATATACAGTTTGTTCCAGTCTTGTCACCTTGTCTTACACCAATCATAAAATCTGTTCCAGACTTGAAAATATTCTGATTCTTCTTTATTTTTAAGTTCACGAGTGAGCCTATCTGCTTCTGCACAGGCCAACACTTTTCTGATTATATCTAGCTCTGATGGTGTATTTTCTTTTTCCCAATATTGTTCATAAGTTATGCGCGCCGCAGTTAGTACATGTATAATTAGATAAAGTGTATCTTTCTTAAACCCCTCCGGTATTATACCTAGGAGAAAAAATTCTGGTTTAAACAAAATTTGGTCTCCCATCATTTGTTCTAACCATGATTGAATCATTTTCCAAAATTTTTTTGCCTCACTGCATGTCCACCACATATGATAAAAAGTGCCTGGTGTTTTTTTACACTTCCAACAATTTGGGACAAGATTTTTAAACATTTTGGAGAGCTATGCTGGGGGGAGATGCCATCTGTAGAACATCTTATAAAGATTTTCTTTATACGCCATAGCCATTGTTAGTTTCTGATTAAGTATCCAAAGTTTTTCCCACTTAGCCAATTCTACATTATAACCAAAAAATTTTGCCCAGACAACCATAGTTTCTTTGACATGTTCCTCCTCTAGCTCAGTGTTTTTCAACCACTGTGCCGCGGCACACTAGTGTGCCGTGACATAGTGTAAGGTGTGCCGTGGGAAAAACACTTTATATATAGTCAATATAGGCACAGAGTTAAAATTTTTTAACATTTTCTAATGGTGGTGTGCCTCGTGATTTTTTTCATGAAAAAAGTGTGCCTTTGCACAAAAAAGGTTGAAAAACACTGCTCTAGCTTATATTCCCACAAAAATCTGTACAACACTTTGATCAGCCTGTTTTCTGTCTGTATCAAAAGTTTATCTAATATTGTGTAATCTTTGGCAATACCTTCCTTCTTCCTATCCTGTGCAAACCTTGATTGTATCTGTAAGTAGGACCACCATTCTACTTGTACCCCTTGTCATGCCAATTCTAATCTAGTTTTGATCTCCCCCTGTTCTGCTCAATAACTCAATATGTAACTATATTTTCCATATTAATTAAATTTGGGTGTATGTATGCTTCCATCATACATAGCCAAATGGGTGTTTTGGTATAGTGGTCATGTTTAATTTTGTTCCATATTAATAACAGGGACTGCCTGATGTAGTGTCTATTGAAATATTTGTGTGCTGATCCTTTTTCATACTAAAGGAAGGCATGCCATCCTACTTGGAGGTCATGACCTTCCAATTTGAGTAATCTTTTATTTCTCAACAATATCCATTCTTTTAACCATGTTAGAGTGGTCGCAGTATAATAAAGGTCCCAATCTGGTACACCAAGTCCTCCTTTTTTCTTAGTATCTTACATGGCTTTGGGTTTTATTCTTGGCTTTCTTCCCTTTCCTTCCCTTCCGTACATATTAATTTTGAAGTCAGCAGCCATCAACTATTAGCATCATAGATATTGCAATGGCCATGGGAAACTACACAACTAGTCCCCAATAGAATGTTTTTGCAAAGTAGGTTTATTGCACAAGTCATTACTAAAGCATTCTTTGAAAAATAATTTTCTATTCAGTTTAACTCTTAAATTAAATACAAGCAGGTGCTTGCCTAAAAATGGATGTCTAATATTTGACCCACCTCCCTCAGTCTCTCTTTCCTAGCATCCCTCCCAATTCACTCTCATAGTAGCAGTTCCAAACTTCTGTATAAGTGCCTCGTACCTTTTGTGCTTACATTTTTCTTTTTATAATATGTTCAAAATATTCCTAGCTGATTCTTCCTATTAGGATACTTCCTTTCTTTCTACCATCGAAAAATGTGGCTTGTGGAGTTTTTGAGATCAGTTAAGGGAAAATAATGTGTAAAAGGGATTCTTCCCATGGAGCAATGGATCCAAATTCTCTCTAGAAGGTTGCCAGTAGCTTCTTGTCTCAGACTGCTGATGTGTAAATTTCTTTTTTATAAGTATGTGTATAGATCTGAGAAACACATTTGCATCTGCTAGCAATACAATTGTGATTATTACATTTTTGTCCCACCTTCTGTGTGTGTGTGTGTGTGTGCGTGCGTGCGCGCGCACTTTAACATAACTCTGGAATGCTTTGATCAATTTCAATCAAACTCGGTACACAGATGACTTACTCTCTGGAAAATATATATTGTGAGGGTAAGACACCCCTAAAGCCCCTCGGTGTGTGTGTTCTGTTAATACACAGCCTGTTGTGCCTTAAAAGGGATTCTACTGTACTGCTGTAAAATGGCTTCTATTGTGCAGCACAGTGAAGTTGCCATGGTAACGGCTTCACAATACTCTACAAGGGGGCTCCCTCTGGTAAAAGGGAAAATCCGACATTACTAATTATGTTTGCTCCAGACATTTTCCTCCTACACATGAATACCCAGGCAACGATGGGTTATCAGCTTATATGTTTTATATGTAACTCAAGGTGGTTTTTAGTGGGGGTTAAGGACAGGAGAAACAATGATAGACTTTGCTGCTGTCCTTGAGAAAGTCCTCTGTCAGAATGTTTTTCCAGGTCTTTTTTGTCTAAACAAACAAACAAACAGGTAAAAGGAAGCTCAAAGATAGGTTAATCACCAAAACATGGCACTCCAGATGAAACCACACAATGCACTTCAAATATTGCATACTGTACGGAGCTGTCTGGAAATAGCCAGAGCTGCTGGTGTGTGTTTTGTTTTGCTGTTTAATCTAGGTTTCTTTCACCAGTAATAAATTGCTGAAATCAATCCAAGTCAATGAAGTCATTGATCATCTTTTTCATATGTAATACACATTGCATATTAATTCAATGCTGGGATGCCTCCAGTGATAGGATTCAAAATATTTTACTGCTGGTTCTGTGGGCGTGGCTTGGTGGGCGTGGCTTGGTGGACATGGCAGGGGAAGGATTCAGTTTCAATTTCAATTTAATAAAATTTGTATGCTGCCCACTCCCTTGGGACTCTGGGCGGCTTACAGACAGATAAAAAAGCATTAAAAAATTTAAAAGTAAAGAAATACAATTGTTAAAATTACACAACAACCATTCAGTCTAAGTGGGGCTGGACATTGATCAACAGCCCCAGGCCTGCCGGAACAGCCAGGTCTTAGTGGCTTTAGGGAAGGCTGGGAGAGTGGTAAGAGTCCGGATCTCTACGGGTAGATCGTTCCACAGGGCGGGCGCAGCTACAGAGAAGGCCCTCCCCAAGGGGGTTGCCAGCTAGCATTGTCCGATCGACGGCACCCGGAGGAGGCCCAACCTGTGAGATATTGTTGGTCGTTGGGAGGTATGTGGCAGGAGGCGGTCTCTCAGGTAGCCAGGTCCTAAACCATGTAGGGCTTTAAAAGTAATGACTAGCACCTTGAAGTGCGTTCAGAGACCAATAGGGAGCCAGTGCAGCTCGCGGAGGATGGGTATAACATGGGTGTATCTAGGTACACCCAGTATCACTCGCGCGGCTGCATTCTGGACCAACTGCAGTCTTCGAACACTCTTCAGGGGCAGCCCCATGTAGAACGTGTTACAGTAATCCAGTCTTGAGGTGACGAGGGCATGAGTGACCATTCGAAGTGCCTCCCGGTCCAGATAGGGCCGCAACTGGTGCACCAACTGGACACTGTAAAATCTCCATTCCCTCCCCACTCATGGGGAAGGATACTGCAAAATCCCCATTTCCTCCCGATCAGCTGGGACTCAGGAGGCAGAGAATAGATGGGGGTGGGGCAAGTCAGAGGTGGTATTTACCGGTTCTCTGAACTACTCAAAATTTCTGCTACCGGTTCTCCAGAACTGGTCAAAACCTGCTGAATATCACCTGTGCTCCGGATGCCCTCTGGAGGCTGGAAGCTGGCCTATTTCTAGCCTTCCCGGACTTCTGGTAGGCATGTTTTTCGCCCCCCCCCCGAGCTTCCGCATATGCCCTGCACTTACCTGCATCCAAAATGGGCCACATGGGGACTCCTGGTAGGGGTGGGGTGGGGTCAGTGGGCCAGCAAGGAGTAGGATTTGGGGGTTCTCCAAACTGCACAGAATCTTAGCTAGAGGTTCTCCTGAACCCCTGCGAACTCCCAGCAGCGAACCTCTGGATGCCTCCTGAGTGTGCCAGGCCTTCCCTTTCTCCTGGGGCACTGGTTAAAAAACAGTGACGGACTCGAAGAGAAGGGAAAGCCGCACTGCTTCTTTTAATCATTCTAAAGCTTTTGTCAATTTACCAAGGTAATATACAGGAGGAAATTATTGGGATGAGGGTGGATTAAATGTGGGGTTTAAAGAGAGCCCTAGATTCTCATGTCATTGGAGAACTTGGTGCCTTTGTCCTTCTGATGAAACAATGCTGGCTTTCTCCCTGGAGGTAGGGATCAGAAGCAGAGTCAGCTGCACATTCTGAACAGAAGACACATGTTGAAGTGATCTTCAAGTAGGATGAATGGAATAATAAAAAAGCATTATTAAAGCATCCCCATAGGCATTTCAAAGAGGGATACTTTAAGAATAGGAGGAGAAATGGAAAACAACTGGTTCCTTCTCACTGATATGGTAACCATGCCTTGGTTGTTTCATCAACCCAGTTTCTAAATAGGCCCTTGTGACCTCTCTTTCTCCCCTCCCTAAATTACTAAGTATGTAAATATAAAACTTTTGGCCATGGTTGTTAAGTGAATCACTGTGGTTCCTAAGAAGATCATGCAGCCATTAAGCAAATCCGTCTTCCTCCACTGACTTTGCTTGTCGTAAGCCAGCTAGTGATTGTTCATGTGACACTGGGAGGCGGCAATCATACGTGCTGGTTGCCAAGCACCCGAATTTTGATCATGTGACCATGGGGATGTGACAAGAGTCATAAGTGTGAGGATCTGTTATAAGTGATTTTTTCCCAGTGCTCTATAACTTGGAAACAAGAGGTCCAGAGGTGGTATTTAGCTAGTTCTGACAGGTTCTGGAGAACTGGTAGCAGAAATTCTGAGAATGGGGAAGGAATGGGAATTTTACAGTATCCTTCCCCTGCCACGCCCACAAAGCCACGCCCACAAAGCCACGCCCACAGAAATGGTAATTAAAAAATGAATCTCACCACTGAAGAGGCCGTAAATTGAAGGCTACCCATATTGCTTGATATTATTGAGAATTGTTCAGTATTGCTATTACTGACAACACCTACAACAATACCAGCTTCAAAGAGAACTGATTGAAAACCTAATTGGGAGATTAGGTTTCTTTGCTTCAACCAGCGCGGGTGCTCCCAGAGAGTGGGTCTATATGTGTAAATGAGGCGATGATTGCCTGTACCTAGTGAAGTAATAATTTTCCTTTTTTAATTACCCAAATCCTATCTAAGTGAAACTGCGACTGCAATCCTATGGTGCAATTATCAGGGTTTCCTATTTTATAATCTCTCTAGCTATATTTGAATTTTAAACTGAGAGGAAAAAGTAATTAACAACAACAAATTCTGCCACACTATGTTACACCACACAATAAAATTGAAAATAAGCATATTTTATTTCTAGAAGGAGCAGATTTAATAATAGGCCTGCTAGCTTTCCGCGGAGGTTAATTGGGAATTGGGGGTACACACACACACACACACACACACACACACACACACACACACACGTGTGTGTGTGTGTGTTTGTGTGTGTGTATTAGCATTTTAATAACACTTTCCTCTATTACTAAACTGAAAAAGTAAAGATCAAAGAAAGGTAAATTCCATGTTATCATTTTCCCTTTTTTACTCCCTTCGATAAGGTGTTTAATAGGTCAGGGTTTTTTTTAAGGCTCTAACCATTATACATTTAGGCTCCTTTGTTTAATGAGTTAATCAAATAGGCTGGAGATGAAATGAATACAAAAGAATTCCAGCCAATGGGAAAATCAGTATCCACAAATCTTAACAGAAAAATCCAAGTGCCATCCATAAGTCTCATCTAATATAGTTAATGGACTGAAGGAAGATCACTCATTGTATTACTGTTAATAAAGTGAGGAGTCTCAGCAAGCTTCAATAATAATGCTTCAGTATTAGGAATTGGGGGTGGGGAGGCAAACACAGGAGAGACCTGACAGCATTCTTGCAATACTTGAAGGCTGATCACACAGAAGAGGGGGTCGATTTATTTTCCAAAGCTCCTGAGAGCAGGGCAGGAAGCAATGGGTCGGGGGGGGGGGGGAGATTCAACCTGGGAATAAGGAGGAATTTCGTGAAGTTAGAATGTTTAATCAGTGGAATAGCTTGCCTCATGTGGGCGCTCCATGACTGGAAGTTTTCAAGAGAAGATTGGATGCCATTTGTCTGGGATAGGATAGGATAGAATAACAGAGTTGGAAAGGACCTTGGAGGTCTTCTAGTCCAACCCTCTGCTCAGGCAGGAAACCCTATACCAGTGTTGCGAACCTGCCAAAATGGGAGTGCACGCACGGATGCACACATGGTGGAAACTAGAAGAGCAGCTGCCTGGTGCGCATGCATGCACCGGTAAGATAATATTCGGGTTTGGGCATGTGCATATGCACTGGCCACCTGGTCTTCCGGTTTCTGATGTGCATGCGAAGACCAGCAGGCCAGTGTGGATGCACGGGCAGGAAACCGGAAGATCATCTTCCCGGCGCACGGATGTGCTCTGGGCAGCTGCTCTTCCAGTTTCCGGTGCTCCCGTCCACATGAAGACCAGCTGGCCGGGGCTTCGTAACCTGAAAGAGCAATGCCCGGAGAGATGGCTCTGTGTGCCACTTCCGGCACATGTGCCATAGGTTCCCCATCACAGCCCTATACCATTTCAGAAAAATGGTTGTCCAATAACTTTAAAACTTACACTGTTGGAGTGGCATAAGGAGGCTATATTAGAAGACTTCTAAGCTCGCTTCCAGTGCTATGATTCTATGGTTCCATTTTGTGTATGGGTCCTCCAGAAAATTTCTTTAGCCTTCCTTAGCAACCTTCCAGAAGTGGCAAACATTAACCCATGTCCTAGGGTACTGAGAGTTATGGGCACTATATCAAACACATCTAGATGACATTCAGATAAGGAACTGTCCATGTGGCTCAACATTGTTTGCCCTGTTATAAGAATCCTTCAGCTGATGTTTTTCTGACCAACATTGTCTTGGAAAATCTAAATAAAGTGAGCATCCATAATATTTGTGCATTTATTTTATAATAAAATTAAATGGCAGGAATAACTAGTTTAGTGTAGTGACTAAACTATTAGTCAAAGATTGGGAAGATCCAGGCTGAAGTCCCCCCTTAATTATGGAAATAGAATCGGGAACTTTAGGCCAGGTGGCCTCTCACAGCCCAACCTACGTTTATTGTTGCTTTGGTAAATTGAAGAGGGATCCCCATGGAAATCACCTTGTTCTTTTGGAGGAAAGGTAGAATATAAATTTAGTAAGTGAAAAATTAATATGATCGAGGATTATAAAACCATCCATATTTGAAGAGGTTTTGTGTATATTTTTAGGCTTACAACTCTGCTCTGGAATTAAGTAATGAGACTGACTGGCTTTAAAGTGACAAAATAAACCATTTCATCATAAAATTCAGGATGTTACAATGAGGTTAGGTACATTGAAGAAGGGTAAGACAGTCTTAATGTTTAATGAGTTGAAAACCTAGCTACGCTTGATTAGGGATAATCTTACTTTCCTTTATGTATCCTACTGTGTCAAACAAAAATAGTCCATGTGTTTGTTTCATTCTTATAGTAAATATATCATGAAAATCCATAAACAGGATAATGTTATTCAGTAACCATATAAAATACATTATGTAAATGCAACCAGTGACTATTAGGCTTTATGGCTGGTGTGAGATCTCCTGTTTGTCATCCGATTAATAGAAGCTACAGATAATGGAGAATTCCAGTTTTTCCCCTGACTCAGAAGAAATGTACGACTTGACAATTCCTACTGTTGCATTGGCTTCCATGCAATAATTAATTGCCTGAAAAACATATCCACCTGATAAATTAATTCTATCTTATCCATGCAGATATCAAATATGACACAGTCCTTTTAGATGTCCTTCTTTTACTCTAACTCTGCAGCATTTTATGTACATTAAAATAATTTTCTCTTTGGATTTTGCAGGTCTCTCATTCTACACTCGAGTGCTTGAGAACTGTGAGAATGAAGCTCCATTTGATGAGGTAAGGAAGGAATTTCTGAATTGGAGAAAGGTTGGGAAAATTGGAGAATTGTGGCACCTTTGTATTCTCCCACTACTTCAGACCTGCAAACAAGCTGCTCTGTATTCTGTTTTGGCAACTGTGCTCCATCAGTATATAGCAAGTCACTCTCTTGTGAGATGGGAGCAGTGGTGGGATTCAAATAATTTAACAACCGGTTCCCTGCCCTAATAACCAGCTGGGTAGGTGTGGCTCGATAGTCATGTGACCATATGGGCATGTGGCGTGGCCAACTCAACATCACTCAGGTTCATGGGCACTTTACCTTAGTTGTTATAATGAAATAAGGGTTAACTGGAGAGGGAGTTTTTGCAAGTGGTGCAATAAAGATTAGGCTAGAAGCAACACCAGAAGGTTTCCTTCCTGCCTTCCTTACAGGATTAGCCCTGTAAAGTGGGAAAAAAACAAAATGAGATTTCTTCCAACACCCGGTTCTCCGAACTGCTTAGAAAGTTAATAACTGGTTCTCCGGAATAGGTGCAAACTGGCTGAATCCAACCACTGAATGGGAGACTATGATGAATATGATAAATAAACAACAAACAAACAAACATTCTTGAATATCTACAAGAACCCCAGCAATCACTAGATGCAGCAAAGGAATATAGAAAATTCAGATTCTTTGCTGCCCTCAGATTGTTTGCTGCCCTCTAGTGATCATCCAGATGATTTCAGTCTACATATAGTAGATCTAAGGATATGAGACACTGTGTGTATATTGTGCTTAGCTTGGAGGGTCACTTACCTTTTCCAACATTTTTGCATCAATTGGCATATGCAGAGAATAGGGTGTGGCTAAAAATGGCTACAGTGAAAGAAGGACTTCCCCATTTATAAAACAGCTGCTATAATCAAGAAAAAAACCCAATTTCCTTAAATATCCAGCTAGTTCTTGTATATCTAACAGTTTTTTTAAAAAAAGTTTCATTTGTTTGAAATGAATGCTCAGTTTTTAGAAAGCTAATCATGGATTGTGAAGTTAGAACGTTTAATTTAAGGATTATAGCTTATAAGATCTAAATGGAACATACTAAAACCTTGCAATTTAACCACTTGTGGTTCAAAAATTTTGTTCCGTTGAAATAAGCATGAATACTATTAAACTTTCTTATAACTTGAACAATCTTATCTTAGAATAACCCAGAACAACATATGCACTCAAGGTTTTTTGCATCCATCAGCTAACACAACTGGAAACCCGTAATAAGTTTATGAAATGTGTAAGAGGACTGAATGCAGTATTCCAAGTGTGGCCTTACCAAGGCATTATAAAGTGGTATTAACACTTCACGTGATCTTGATTCTATCCTTCTATTTATGCAGCGTAGAACTGTGTTGGCTTTTTTGGCAGCTGCTGCATACTGCTGGCTCATATTTAAATGGTTTTCCACTAGTACTCCAAGATCCCTTTCACAGTTACTACTGTTGAGCAAGTTACCACCTATACTGTACCTGTGCATTTTGTTTTTGTTGCCTAAATGTAGAATCTTACTCTTTTCACCATTGAATTTCATTTTATTAGATAGTGCCTAATGTTCAAGTTTGTCAAGATCCTTCTTTATCTTTAGCCTATCTTCTGGAGTGTTAGCTATTCCTGCCAGCTTGGTGTCATCTGCAAATTTGATGAGTTCCCCATTTATTCCCTCATCCAAATCATTGATGAAGATGTTGAAGAGTACTAGGCCCAAAACAGAGCCTTGGGGTACTCCACTGCATACTTCCCTCCATGAAGATGCAGTGTAGTCCTTCCATTGAGGACTACAAGTTGAGTGCGGTTGGTCAGCCAGTTACGAATCCATCTGGTGGTGATGCTGTCTAACCCACATTCTTCTACTTTATCTAGTAGTAGGTTATGGTCTACTTTATCAAATGCCTTACTGAAGTCCAAGTAAACTATATCAACGACATTCCTCTGGTCCACTAATTTTGTCACATTATCAAAGAATGCAATAAGATTAGTCTGGCATTATCTGTTTTTGACAAACCCATGTTGGCTTTTGGCTATTACTTTGTTTTCTTCTAGGTGTTCGCTAATTTGTTGCTTGATTATCTTTTCCAGAATCTTTCCCGGTATTGAGGTCAGGCTGATAGGTCTGTAGTTTCCAGGTTCTGTTTTTTCCCCTTTTTTGAAGATGGGAACCACATCAGCTCTTTTCCAGTCCTCTGAAAAATCATTGAAAAATGATTCTGACAAGGTAAAAAAAAATATTCAAGAAGTAAACTTCAATAGGAAATTATTCTTCTGACCCAGCACTCCAAACATGACAAACTCTTTGAAGTTAACTCAAAGATTCCTTTATTAGGAATGCTGGCAACCCCGACAAAATGTTTCTCTCTCACTGCAGGCTAACAAGTCCGTCCCCATCCGGAAGATGAATAGTTGTCAGCCACATCTATTCCTCTCCGCTCCCTGCCTTTTGTCCCCAGAGCTAGGGTGGGGCTTCGCTAGCAGCGGTGGCTCTTCCTTCCCAAGGATCAGCCCACAGATTTCCACTGCTCTCCTCTCCTCTGTGTTCTGCGCATCCGCTCATCAGGCACTGGACCCAGGTGTTCCTCTGAAGAAGCTTCTTGGATGAGAAGTGAAATGTCTTCCAAGAACAAACCAGAAAGTCCAGTTGCCTCTTGAAAAAAGCACCTTTGAGACATCTTGAGTTACATCTTGGGGGGGGGGGGTCTGTGGACACAAAAAGTTTTTAAAGGGGGTCTGTGGTGAGGAAAGGGTTGAGAACCAATGCCCATATCTATTACTTTCAGCCTTGTGAGGTAATTCAGGTAAGAAGCACATCCAGAAGTACTAGTATCAGGTCATGGTTGTCTCAAAGGTGCTTTTTTTTGAAGAAGCTTCTTGGATGAGAAGTGAAATGTCTTCAAAGAAAAAACCAGAAAGTCCAGTTGCTTCTTGAAAAAAGCACCATTGAGATTACCAACTGAATATGGGTTAGCAGTGTGATGTGGCTGTAACAAATGCATTCCCAAATCCAGTCGGTTCTTATAGGTTCTGACAAACCGGTAGTGGAAATTTTGAGTAGTTCGGAGAACCGGCAAATACCATCTCTGGCTGGCCCCGCCTCCATCTATTCCCTGCCTCCCGAGTCCCAGCTGATCGGCTGGATCTTCTTTTCTTGCCCTTGCACAGGGGAACGGAACTGGAAAGCAGGTTAGTGGGGTGGGGAAGGAATGGGAATATTGCAGTTTCCTTCCCCCAGAAGCGGGGAGGGAATGGGGATTTTGCAGTATCCTTCCCCTGGAGTGAGGAGGGAGTGGGGATTTTGCAGTATCCTTCCCCTGGAGTGGGGTGGGAATGGGGATTTTGCAGTATCCTTTCCCCAGAAGTGGGGTGGGAATGGGGATTTTGCAGTATCCTTCCCACAGAAGTGGGGAGGGAATGGGGATTTTGCAGTATCCTTCCCCTGGAGTGAGGAGGGAGTGGGGATTTTGCAGTATCCTTCCCCTGGAGTGGGGTGGGAATGGGGATTTTGCAGTATCCTTTCCCCAGAAGTGGGGAGGCAATGGGGATTTTGCAGTTTCCTTCCCCCAGAAGTGGGGAGGGAATGGGGATTTTTCAGTATCCTTCCCCTGGAGTGGGGGGGGAATTGAAATTTTGTAGTATCCTTCCCCTGCCACACTCACCAAGCCATGCCCACAGTAAAAAAATTTGAATTCCGCCACTGATTCCAGCCTGTTTTGCTCAGAACCCTCTTTGAATACTGTGTGAAGTTATGGGCACCATCCTTCCAGAAGTGCTCAGTAGACTAGAGATTGAGTTCTATGAAGAGAGGTCGAAGGTGCTATAAGTACATTTAGCCTAGGGAAGAAGGAACATGATAGCACTCTTGAAAGGATGTCACACAGAAGGTCAAGACCTGTTCTTTATTGTTCCACAGTGTTGGATATTGAATAATGGATTTACATTTACAAGAAAGCAGAGTCTGATTAAAGATCACAAGTTAAGTTTGAATGATGATAAGAATTCTCTTAATGAATAAGAGCACTTTGCAGAATAGAGTTTTGCAAATGGTTAGACTTGATGATCTCAATCACAACGTCCAACTCTATGAGTCATTTCCTGTGAGCTGGGCTGCTATACAAATATGATTAAATAAGTAAATGCATAGATTTTAAACTTTTTCGTTTTTAACCTCCAGCAAAAATAGGAATCTGGATAGAAAGCATGCATTGTAACTCTACGCCTCTGGGGGGTATTTTACAATAATATTTTGTGAATTAACTGATTTTTAGTTTCCGCAGTTGATTTATTTTAACTTTTTTGGATCACTACAGTTCCAAGCACAAAGCATATGTTTTAAATAAACTTGTACAATGTGCTAATTCATTGATTGTTAGACATCCCTTTGAAAAATGACAGAACTCTCTGGGAGTGTCAATCTCCCACCCCCACTTTGCCAATATATAAGCAGTAATGTTAGTCATCCTAAATGAAGTAAGAAGGATGAAGTGTAGCTTCTCTGCAACTTCCCCTTTGGCCACCCTGATCCCAGTGCCTTCAGTTGGGAAGGATTGAGCAGGATTGAGAATTCAGGAAGCAGTGAATGAGATTCCCAGCTAAAAAGAGGTTCAGAGGTTCTGTGACCCAAGGGTAAACATGTGTATGTGCTGGTTTGTAGTATAAAAGTGATATCAGTCTTTAATTTTTAATGGGAGAGGCACCATCCTGTGAGATATATAAAATTGTAGATAATTTCATAGATCAAGTCCTTATGGCTCCTGAACTTTAGAATAGAATAGAATAGAATAACAGAGTTGGAAGGGACCTTGGAGGTCTTTTAGTCCAACCCCCTGCTCAAACAGGAAACTATACACCACTTCAGGCAAATGGTTATCCAACATCTTCTTATAAACTTCCAGTGTTGGGGCATTCACAACTTCTGGAGGCAAATTGTCCCACTAATTAATTGTTCTGTCAGGAAATTCCTTCTTAGTTCTAAGTTGCTCCTCTCCTTGATTAGTTTCCACCCATTGCTTCTTGTCTGGACTTCTGGTGCTTTGGGAAATAGGTTAATTCCCCTCTTCTTTGTGGTAGCTCCTCAATTATTGGAACACTGCTATCATGTCTCCCCTAGTCCTTCTCTTTATTAAACTAGACATACTCAGTTCCTGCAACCATTCTTCATATGTTTTAGCCTCCAGTCTCTTAATCATCTTTGTTGCTCTTCTCTGCACTCTTTCTAGAGTCTCCACATCTTTTTTACATTGTGGCAGCCAACACTGGATGCAGTATTCCAAGTGTGGCCTTACCAAGGAATTATAAAGTGGTAGTAATACTTCACATGATCTTGACTCTATCCCTCTGTTTTTGCAGCCTAGAATTGTGTTGGCACAGTTGGCTGATAAACCTGTTCACAAAGTTTTCCTGAAAGCAAAATGGAAATGTTGTTTCCATTGCCTTTTTCTGGGTGTGCGTATTTTGTTTTGCTTTTTATACTTCCCTGCCTATCTCTTAGCTTCAGGAGTTTCTGGCAGCCACCTACCAAGTTTTAAAAATATCCAACTCAGCCTTTTTTCCAACATAAACCAAATTTGGCCAGGACCTGCTACCCAAAGTTCCTTGGGATACAGAGTTTTCATCAAAGCAATGCCTCATTATCACAATGTCAGCTTTGGTGCCTTTTATATTTGCCCGCCACATCACAGCATATTTACAAAAGGAGTGGAGTTTGGTGTGATACTGCTTTTGCCATTTCTCTCTTGATCCCACTGTGGACATCTTTGTTGAGGTTTGTGGCCAACAACTATTTCCAGTTCTAATTGCTCTTCTGTGATCTCATTGTCACAATGGCTTGGAGTCTCCTTCCAAAATTACTCATGAGATCATTACTTTTATGAGACTCTAGTCATCCTCCCGTAGGTTATTGTGAAGCTTCAGTCATTAGTTGTGCGTTGTTGCGGCCCGCCGGCAATCAGCAAAGCTGGCAGCAGAGTCAGAAAGTGAGGAGGTTGAGGAGGAACATGGGCCAGTCCTGGGGGTTGAGGAAAGCTCAGACAAGGGCTCTGCATTGAAGACAGAGAGAAAATTAGACAGCAGTGAGACAGAAGAACAGCTGGAGCCTGTTCCCAGTATGCACAAGCACAGAGCTTCCAGAAGACAAGAACAACTAAGAAAGCAGGGTCAACTTGGGAGTAAAACCACACCTTGGAGGTGATTGGCTTAGGAAACAAAAGAAGAACGAATGGGGAGTGGGCTTTTGTAGGAAAAAAATCATTCATTCGGTTGGTTCAAGAGTGAAAAGTTCTGTGTGTGACTTTAAGAGACTCGGTGCCAAGTTTGCCTTGCCCTGTGTTTGGAAACTAGTTATCAGGCAGTGCTTCAAATGAGATAAGGTGCGTGTGGATAAACATTCCTCTTAATGACTGTTTATTAAGCCTTGCTGACTGTGAATGAAAGGCATTCACAGTCATGTAAATAAAGGAGGTTTTGCAGGGACCAAGACTTTGCTTCTTGCTTTCCGAGGAAGCCTGGGTCAGAATGTGTGTGTGTGTGTGTGTGTGTGTGTGTGTGTGTGTGTGTGTGTTTACTGATGTTTTGGGGAGGGATGCACGTGATAAGAGTTTATGGCTGCCTTGTGTTTGTGTCCAAGTTGCTAATCTTACTCTAAAGCAAATAAATAAATAAATAAATAAATAATCCCACCCTTGCTTCAAGTCACTACTGGATGTATTACGTTCTTTTACCTGGAGATCCTGCATTTTAATGTCTGCTGTACATGAGCTTCCTGGAGTTATGTATAGCAATATAAGCTGTTTATGCTGCAAAGAAGTTTCTTTGTTCACATTCTGGATATAATCCTGCGATGATGCCTAGGGCAATATTCCTTATCGCTTAGCTTGGTGCATGCCTTGTCTGTAATCATAAACTGCCCATGAAGTTGTACAGAATATCTTAAATTCTGCTCTCACCATTTAACTCCCTAAATCTGCAACGCTGTCTCTTCCTCTGTTGTTACATAAACCACGGGTGCTGCAAGCCTTACATAACAGGCTCCCTTCTCATCACATACCCATTAAAATGCTCAGATTGTAGATACTCTCTTCCCCACCTACATTTTCTTTTTCCCTCTCTTCTTTCTCTCCCTTTTCCTCCCACACTTCACACTGAGTTTCTTTTCTTTGTGAATTTTACTCAGCTGCAATCTTCAGAGCCAACTTAATCTATAGAGAGTAAAGCACACACGTTTGGAAGGGGAAACCTGATTACATGTCAGTACTTTTGGCGAGGTGCAAATGCAGTGCAACTTGTGGCATAGAAAATTGCCACCCTACACTTTTCCCATGTGGAATCATCTTCCATTTCTCAGTCCCAGTCAGTTGTGATTAAGAAACAAGCTAGGAAGGGTGTTCCAGTGAAGGTGTATTATCCTTAAGTGTTTCATCCATGTTCCACCAATGTCATCATCTTTGGACTTTCTTGAAAGGGTTACATGCTTAGGCAGGATGTATGTATGCCTCTATATTTGGCTTTGCATGCTTTACAAACTAGTTTTGAGTTCAGCTTATTTCTGTGGCCAGTTCTTTTTGGGGATAAGAAATATATAAAATAACTTTTAAACAATATGAGATAACCATTTTAAAATAATTAAAATGTGTTACATACATTTTATAATGTATATAAAATTTAAAAAGATTAAATGGGCACTTAGTTGCCTTCTACTTGAAATCCAAGGACAATGAGTGATTTGTGAGATTTGCATAAAATATTTTTTTTTCTGATAGATTGCTTCATTTTACAGTACAGGAAAAAGAAAATACACAGATAAGTAGATTGCCATCTTGGGAAACTGAGCATAGATCTGATGTAGTCTTTGTTCTCAGAGTCTTAATTAGATTTTTATAATGTCCCGTGGGATCATTTCCATTGTCCTTTTTTGTCAGATTGAATTATCTTAATTAACACCAGACCTGAAAAGGGCTTTCTGATTTGTTTCTATCCAATGCGTAAAAATATAATCAGATTATTTAAAATATTAGTCCCACTGTGTTTTTACAACAGATCAAACTCTTTGAAGCTAGTAATCTTCAAACTGTATATGAGATATTTGGATAAAAAGTGTCTGGACAAAATCAAGCACAATATTAGATGTTTCTGCCACTCTTAGACCAAAGATTGACAAAGAATATACACCAACAATTAATTGTTTTGTTTGAGGTGTGTTTTTGTCTTTCCTTTCTTACAATCATTTTACAGCAGACCCTTGTGTATGAAGTATCTGCAGTTCTTGGCCAAGTTAAATATTTAAATAAGACTAGGAATAAAGATTTGAAGAACATTCTCTGACAAGTAGCAAATTCTATAACATCCTATTGCTGAAACTGAGTTGAGGGTGCATCTTAGAATTAATTGTGCCATGGAGAAGGCAGAATTTCAAAAATCAGTATGAAAGAGACTAATGTATCCCATACCTGCAAAGCAGATGATTACTGAATATTCTGAGACCTTTTTATGAAAATGTATAAGGTAAAATATCCCTGAATATTTAATTGGAGTGGAATAAAAGGCCTTGTACTACCATATTAGAAGTATAGGAAACGCCCTTTCTGTCACTCTAAATTTTTAATAATGAATTGAAGGTACAGGAAATGCCAATAAGGATGTAAAGGTATCTTGTGAAAACAACTATCAAGGAAAGTTATTTGCCTCCTAACATTCAAACATGCTTTAAAAAATCAATTCTTTATTCTGAGCACTGAATATCGGGTCAATAAATCCACATGATGGGATCAAACAGAATGGACATTTGCCTGCTGGGATACAGTCCAATAACAATGCACATGGCTGTGAGAATTACAGGCTGCCTTGGTGTAGCACAGTTGTGGCAAGAGAGCCTTAACCAAGACAACATGGCATTTCTGCAATTAAAACCATGTCAAGAAATGGAAAGTGCTTTGTTATTCTTGAATAAACCTTAGAAATCACAGTGCTGCTGCCAGCAAAAATAATCTGTATGAATTGTGGAAAATACAAGAAAAATAACACTAACACAGTGTTATTGTATATTCTGCTTTTCTTCTGTGAACATGATTTTATCCCCATAGTGAGGCAGATTGGGCAGAGAAGGTCCTAAATCATTAACAGACAGGTTAACAGTGTTGAAAGGGGCCTTGCAGGTCATCTAGTCCAACCCCCAGTCCAAGCAGGAGACTCTCTGCCTCTACCTAGGATCAAACTCACAAGCTCCTGATTGTGAAGCAAGACCATCATTCATGAGCTCCAAACAGAGATTCATTCAGGAAACTCCTAGTTGACTGGGTGCCTGTCATTCTCTAAACTCTGAATCCAGAAGGTATCTCCTACATTATAATGGGCATATTGTGGTTGCCACAGTAAAACACAATAGGTGTTCTTAAACATTTAGAGGAGAATTTTGTTCATTGGGAGATAGAATCAAAACTATGCACTCAAACATAGGAATCTTTACTTTTAGCTTTTTCTAGCTCTATTCTCATGTCATGTGAGGTGATAGTAAATACTTATTGGTGCAGGAAGCTTCTGTTTCCTATTGTCGCTTGATTGCCTAAAGGAGATACAACAGGTTTTGAAATTTTATAGCAGACAGTAGCATGGATTAATTCTCAAGGCTTCTGACCCTTATTAAAACTGCTTTTTGAACTGGCAAATCTGGCATGCAAGAAAGAGAATATTAGTGCTTGATCTAGGTAGAGTTCTATTACAGTCACATCTACAGTATATTAATAAATGTGCTGGCAAGGATGACATCAAAAGGTATGTCTCCAAAAGCCATTGATTCTGACATATGCTACTGTATGTTGTGGGCTAAAGTTTTCTTTTGTGAATCTCTCCAGCTAAACCGAAGAGAAAAGAGCTTGAGTAGCTGCTGGTATCCTCAGAGTTGTCTAAATCCTGATTTTTTATTTTCTGGATAGCAGCAAAAAAGAACTTCCCAGACAAGCTTTCAAACTTACGTTTGTTTACGTTTTATTTGTTTTATTTTACTCATGTAGCTATTGTATATATTGTATATAGCCAAGATCTTCCGCAGCATACAATACTGCAAAAATAAAACAAAAACAATATACAAAAAAATCAAATAAGAAGAAAATAATATAAACCAAGGGAGGGAGGAAGGAAGGGAGGAAGGTAGGTAGGTTGGTAGCAGTTGTGGGATACATCCAGTATGCCCCGGTATGGGAATACTGGTACCTGCTGGGAGCACCAGGTACCGTTCCGGTACGGTGCTCCGGAGGACCCACCCGCCTGCCTGCTGTCCTTACATGGTTTTGAGCCAATTGGGGGCTTCCACACACGTGCATGGAGTGTACGGTGCCTGCATGGCACTCCGCTGAGAAGCTGGAGCGTTGCTGAGCTGTCATGGAGCGTCACGGGCAGTAAGTATGCATGCACAGGCTGTGCGCATGCTGCGCACATGCATGTGGTGAATGCCCGGCCCCGTTGCACCATACCGGTTGCAACAGGATCTGGAACCCATCACTGGTCAGTAGGTCTTGGTAGTTAAATTAAAAGGCATGGGAGAACAAGCAGATCATTAGCCAAAAATCTGTTAGAAAAGAATTCCAGAGCCAGGGCACTATTAAAGACGACCCTTTATTTATTTCTCATTTATTCAAAGATTGAACAGTCTCCTGTATGCACTTCTGTGATCTCAAACTTTTGTTCTTTGACCATCAAGCAAATAAATTAATACACAAAGCCTCTATCCAGGGGCAGGCTGTTAGGTCTGACTGAATTTAGAAAGAAGTAGAAGGCTTATAAATGCTGGAGATCTAGGCTCATTAGTGAGAGCTTATCCATATTTACAAGGTGATTTGGGTTTTCCAAAAATGGCACGTTTTCACGGGGGGCAGGTTGTAACTCCTGGGATGAAAAGAGCTCTGTACTTTTGGTCTGCTTACTACAGTGTGGTTGTAGTACTGACAGCGCTGACCTGTCATAGACCTGATTGGACTATTGTTTATTTCTTTAGCGTAAGGAAACTTATATTAGCTCATGAAATTAATTGGAGGTGGCTTCTTAGCTTTGTCAGTTAATCTTTTTAAGCTTTGCTCTATGCTAGTTGCCAAGCAACTGAGAGTTTGACTTTAAGAGGCTCTTTGGGGTATATAAACTCATATAATTGTTAAACTTTTTCAGCAGCAAGAACTCTTGTATCTATATGTAAAGAAATCGCCACTTGGATAATTGGAAATTTTTCTTTTTTACCTTTGACAGAATTTCCGCCACTGTTCCTAATACACATACAAAGATATACTACTACTTTTTAGACAATCTATATTGTTTTCCTTTTTTACACTCCCTCAGCCTTCTTCTTCATCACTTTGTACTGCTCTTCAGCCTTGGAAAACTGCTTCTGGATTTTCAGCAGAAAACATAAAGGCTGGAATCATACCATAATACTAAAGCTTTTGTTAATAAACCACAATTGTTTTGTTTATACAATATGCTAACTAATGGATGTATGTATATATGGGTGTAGGTATATACATGTATGTATATAGCATGTGTATATGTTTGTTATGTATGTGTACACTCTTGACAGCAGGCAAGAAAATTTCATTTTAATGTGGGCCAGTGTGCCCCACAGTAAAAAATGACAATAAAAGTTCTCTCTCTCTCTCTTTCTCTCTCTCTCTCTCTCCCTACCGACCTATCTATCTTCCATCCATCCATCCATCCGTCCATCCATCTATATCTATCTATCATCTATCTATCTATCTATCTATCTATCTATCTATCTATCTATCTATCTATCTATCTATCATCTATCTTATCTTCATCCATCCATTCATCCATCCATCTATATCTATCTATCATATATCTATCGATCCATTCATCCATCTCTCTCTCTCCCACTCTCCCTCATCTATCTATCTATCTATCTATCTATCTATCTATCTATCTATCTATCTATCCATCCATCCATCCATCCATCCATCCATCCATCTATCTATTATCTATCTATCTATCCATCCATCCATTCATCCATCCATCCATTCATCCATCCATCTTTCTCTCTCCCCATCCATCATCATCCATCCACCATCCACCATCCATCCATCCATCCATCCATCCATCCATCCATCCATCCATCTCTCTCTCCCAATCAATCCATCTATCTATCTATCTATCTATCTATCTATCTATCCATCCATCCATCCATCCATCCATCCATCCATCCATCCATCCATCTATCATCCATCCATCCATCCATCCATCCATCCATCCATCCATCCATCCATCCATCCATCCATCCATCTCTCTCTCTCTCCCCATCCATCCATTTGTCTATGCATTGCTATTTTCTGTTGCTGGAGACTCTGTAGCCTAAAGAAATAGAGAGGGGTGAGGCTAGCACTATCTATCCTGTATTGGATGCTAGATTTCTTTGTCTTCCAGTATTTTTATTTGTGTTCAGAGTAGCTCAGCTAGAAGGTCACACAAAAAAGGCAATTGGAAAAAAGTATGTCTCAGGAAAGACTTTTGTCATGTAGCGATAGTTTCATTTATTTCCTAAAATTTTACAAAATTGCATCCTTTCATCTGTTCCTCTTGTGCTTTCCCTATGACTTCTTCTGTCTTTTTTTTTATTAGGAACCAAATGATTAAAGAAGTAATGGTGAAGCATGAATGTTTTTTTTTTACTTCGTAATGTAAAAAGTGATGCTGGAGGCACCCTTAATCTGTTAACATTAAATATCATTATACTTTCAATTTATAAAAATCCATACCTTCTTTGAAGGCATGGGTTACTAGGGAGATGCCAGCTGATTTTCTCTGTTTTACTTTGCTGTGAGTAGCAGGCACAATGCCAGCCTGTACCAGCCATAACACCAGAGTGGCTTTCTATTTTCTGTTGTTTTTCTGTATGTTACGGTTCCAGAAAAAATGTGGGCATTCACCACTGAGAAGTGAAGCTTTCTTATAAACATAACTTCTCATTACAGGTAAAGACCAACCCCACTACCAGGGCAACTTTGAGGCTGCGAGTCATCATTGTCCATTTATAATAGGATGGATTTTTAAGATTTGTTAAATGCCACCCAAAGTCAGCTAAATATGAGTTGGGCAGCTACATATATTTGTTTAATAAACAAAATATAATAAATTAAGTGGGATGCCTATAGGTGGAGCAATGCAAAGAAGACAGTAGGGCACTGGACTTGCTTCAAAAATTAAACTGAACTTCATTTCATCTACATGCATCAGAGGTGGGTTGCTCCTAGTTCGGCCCGGATCAGATGAACTGGTAGTAGTGGTGGCAGCAGGCTCCGCCCACCCACCCAGACACTTCTGTGGACGCGCAGAAGTGTCGCGCACGGGAGCATGCCCGAACCGGTAGTAAAAAAATTGGCAACCCACCACTGACATGCATTTTATTCATTAATTTCAAGCAGTAAAATTGCTCCCCACATATTGAGTAATCCCTCCTCCTGCTACATTAACATCTTTTGCTTGAGGGCAACTTTTGAAGGAGCTTCCTGGAGAACACATTGAAAGTTTGAGGTCTCCATGCAATCCTAAAGCCTCAGGGAATTTGCCTGCTTGATCTGTTGAAAATCATACATGACTTATTGTTTGTGAGCAGGCTCATTGCAAACCTAAATAGAGGACACATTGGTCTCACATTTGCCTACTAAGGATCTTAGATTGTGTTGCACAATACTGGATTAATAGTTGGATAATTTCCAAGGCATTTTCTGACTGCTAAGGCGTCTGTGTTTGTGACATGGTTGAGTATGTTTGCTGCAGAGGTGGGCATTCTGCTGAAGTCATCCTAAACAATTCTGGAAAGCAATAGAAAGTGTCATCATAATATGCACTTGATGGAGCTGGGATTTTCCATTGCTCTCCCTGGTTTATTTTTAGAAGTATGCAGTGTTATTTAGGAAAAAAATGATGTGAAGGTGTAATGCCGTGATCCACTTTTTCTCTCTGCACATATAACATCTTCTAAATTCCTTGCACTTGAATTCACAAAAAGGTTACGTAATAAGCCTTATAAAATGATAACTTAGCTTTTCACTAAATACCCACTTTAAAATCCTCTTCGATTTTACATTTATATTTTCAACTTTGTATCTGTATGATCTCTTGATACAAATAGATAATGTTCCTTCTCGTACCTGAAGTGGGAATAATAGGTACACGAATGCCAAAGCAAGGACAATATCTTAATTAAAATGCCCTTGGTAGTTATTCAAAGAATTGGGTTTTATCCAAACTCCTGGCAAGAAATATGTGTTTGCAGAGTTATTCCCGCTATGTTGTGGAAAAATATAAAGATGGCAAGATTTTCCAAGTATTTTGAATTTTAGTGTAGACCAGAAGATCCAGGAAGACACTACACACTAGCTAGTCGGACTTAGAGCAGGGGTATCAAACTGGATTTCTTCGAGGACTGGATCAGCATTGTGGTTTCCTCCATGGGCCTGCCCGGTGCGGCAGGGGTAGGCAGATGAGACAGATGCCTCCTGCAGCATCCCGCCAGCCAAAACAGGGTGTAGGGGGGCCTCGTGTGGCTCCCCTGTGTCCCGTTTTGGCTGGCAAAATGCTGCAGGAGGCCATCCAAGTGTCCTGTTTTGGTTGTCAGAGCCACTGTGGGCTGGTCCTTTGCTATTTCCAGGCCTAGCCTGCAGGCCAGATTTAAGCACCCTGTGGGCTGGATCCAGCCCACGGGCCTTTTGATACCCCTGACTTAAAGGGTCTGGACAAGTAGGAGAGACATGTGTGCATTTATTCCGTAGCTTTCTTAAGTTATGCTTAATAAAGTTCTTTGGTATTTATCCCGGAATGAGTCTATTACTCAAATCCTAGAACATACTGATCACTGAGTACCAATATACTAGTACCACCAAGTACTACTACCAGTAGTACTGCTACATCATATCAAAAATCGGATTAAAAAACAATGTCATTCAGGGGGAGGAGACCCATTGCTGAATTCTGGCCTGAGCAATGTACCTTGGGAATTCTTGGGAACCATTAGGTGACACTGTAGATGTTGTGGAAATATGAGATTGTTGAATATGATGATTCTCCTCCCCCCCCCATTCCAGCAGTAATCAAATATTTGCAGAGTTGGGAATATGAGAGAGTTCAGAAGAGTCAGAAAATAACCAGAAAGTATGTCGCCACTTTAATTGTTTGGTATGCCAGCTAAAACTTGAACCCTGGTAATCAAAACAATAGTTATTTAGAAAACATCTATAGTCACCTGTTCTGACCCTCCTTGTCCCACACCAACACACTCCGAGTCAAAGATACTTTACGGAATGTATTAACAGGCAGACAGGTCCTTGGCAGCAAACCGGCACAGATAAGCCTTGGCAGCAATCCAACACAGATAAGCCATGGCAGCAATCCAGCCTGCCAGGCTCACAATACTGTTCTCCAACATTCGTCAATGCATTGATTTCTGCAAAAGAGGCGTGTGCACCAGCATTCCTTTTATAGTCTGGAGAGGAGCCTAATTACCAACAGTTGAGTGCAATTACCTCCTGTAACTGCACAACTGTTCCTTACGCCTATTAGCTCTCCGGTGCATCCATGAACAACTCACTGCTGACGTCAGGATCACACTCCCTTGTCTCCTCCCCACTGGTCCAAGGCTCAGGCGCCTCCTGGTGGCCAACCAGCCTCTCTGCACCCTGCTCCGAGTCGGAACCCTGTCCAGGGTCCTCCACATCCTCCAGAGCTGATTCATAGGGCCCCTCGCTGTCAGAGTCTGGTGGCAGGTCCAACAGCTCCTGCTGGGCCACAACAGTCACCCATCTTAAGTATGTAACTGGGCAGCACACAATACATACAAAGACAGTATTTAAAAAGCTATATGTAAAAAATATAAAAATATGTGCCTAATCCACAGAAGGTTAGGATACTTGTTGCATCCCATGACTGGCATCTAAAAAGGTGGGCTAGAGGTTTATAGGATTCTTAGACTACCCAGTCAGTGTGAAATAAATATTTAAACAGAATTGGTTCATATTGCTAAGAAAAATAAACAATAGCCAACTAAGAGATTGGGTATTGTTGGATAGGTATGATTTTGGGCTAAGAGGGTCCATCTATTGTCATTTCTGGTATTCCTGACAAGCAGAAGGATTATACTGTATGGTATCATCATTTATTATGAAAGTCCAAATCCTGATGTATAGAATAGAAGACAATGTCATCTGGCGACTCCTCGGGGAAGGGCCTTCTCTGTAGCTGCTCCGACCCTATGGAATGATCTACCCCCAGAGATCCGGACCCTTCCCACTCTCTCGGCCTTCCGAAAGCTACTAAAACCTGGCTATTCCGGCAGGCCTGGGGCTGTTGACCTCAGGAATGAGGTCCAGCCCCGCCTAGATTGAGTGCATGAAGTGTTTTTTAATCTGCTTTTCTTATCTTTTTTTTAATTTTTATCTTTGATGTATTTCTGTAAGCCGCCCGGAGTCCTTCGGGATCATTAAATTTGAATTTGAATTTGAATGGAGCTAATCTTCAGAGCTATTTGATTTGGTTCTACCAAGTTATAATCAAGAAACCATAACCACACTTTCTCATGGTGGAGAACATAAAATAAGGCACACGGATAATAGATCATTTGGGATTTTCTGTGGATTTGATTTCCGCATAGAAGCCATGCTGATTTGACTAAAAATGCACATTTTCCTACAATTGGAGAATAATGTCTCCCAATATATAATATTTACGTATCTTTGTTCTGTGGTATGCCTTTTATCTAGACTTTTACATTATACAGAAATGCTAAATAAATTAGAAATATATAGATGTTTGAAACTCACTTCTGCTCCCCTCCACTTCTCTGTGTGTTTATATAATAATTGTATGTAATGATTCCACAGGGGGCACTTAGCTTCAGATGACCTTCATTACAAGCATTACATTCATGGAGAAAATTTCAGTTTTCTTCTGATAGGTTTTTGCCAGGCTGATTGATTGCAGATTCTTACACTGAATTTGATGGAAGCATCCGAGTTAATGGTGTAATTATTTCTCGTATCACATTTAATGCATGTTGCTGAAAATGGAAGCTTCTGCATGTTGTATCTTTAGAAGAACTTCTGAAGAACTTGTAAATGGCTTCAAAAGAAATGTAATTGCTTCTGAAAGCTGCCCCAGTCCCTTGGGAAAACTAGATAGGATTCCTTTTTTTCCTGAAGTATAACACTCCTACTTTATTTCTGATGTTGTTGATGAATGTCATCATTGTTTACCAAAGCTATTGAAGCAAGCTGTAGATGCATACTCAGTCTTTCCAACACTCTGAGGCAGAACTACAGTTGGGGATGGTGGGAGTTGTTGTTCAACACATTAAGCATGCAGGTGTTTTTTTACAGAGATAGGTTCATGGGAATTGGAGCTCCATTGTTTAACATGCCTGATGTAAAAATGGCAAAGCTAATTACAGGTGGGAAATGGGTGGATGGGCCTATCATGTACGCAATGGCCAAATTGATTAATAGTGTATAAAGGCAGATATCTCTTTAATAGTAGTTTTTACACTCTGACAATGTTAGCACTGACCTCAGATGGATGGAAGGCTGAGTCAACCTTGAGCCTGGTGAGATTTGAACTGCCAAATTGCAGGCAGCTGCAGTCAACAGAAGTAGACTGAAGTGGAGGAGGATCCAAGGTCGCAACAACACGGATGTCGATACTTTTGCCGCTGGGTGGTCCAATCAGACCTAAACCGTCCCGAAGGTTTAATTTTAATTAATGTTTTTTTAACCTTTCATGCTAGAGCAGCTGTGTTTGTTAGCTGGAGAGAATGGCACAATTTCAAAAGCAAACAGAAATCTTGAGCTTGCAAAATATATTTTCAGAAATACAGAAATTATCAAATACATATGAGAGGATAGAGAAGAAGCTGGAAGACTTAGAGCATATAGCAGCAAAATATGATGAAGTTGAGGCTGTTTATCAAATGCAAAATGTGGTAGTTAAAACTCAAAAAATCGAAGTGGAAAATGAATATAAAGAGATTAAACCTGCTGATATTTCTGGTGATTGGTTTGTCTCTGAAAATGGAAAGAATGGAATACTGAAAGAGGAATTAAATGGAGAGGAAATTTATTCCAGAGGGCAAGATACAGAAGAAGAAAAAAACCAAAGAATCTATGGATTTAAAGAGAGAAATTCTATTAGCAAAAGCATTGATAACACTGCTGACAATCAAAGATAAGCTGAATAAGGAAACAGAAAGAGGGCATCAAGATTATATGAGAGATCTTATAAGCAAGGAGTTGCTAAGAGGAAGTATACAAAGCTGATCAAGAAGATAATTAGAGGACTGGAACCACAAATGGCAGAAGATATGAGACTGTTTTGCTATTGGAAGGATACAGGTTGATAGATGGAAGAATATAATTTAAAACTAGTTAAACTTAGTGAAATTTATTTACAATGGATATAGTTTAAATAAATAATTGATAATGTTACTAATGTATACAATGTGTAGTGTTATGATGAGTGTAATTGGATATGAATATTGAATGGTACCCATGTAAGGAAGATTAGAAATCCCTTTGGATTATATATAAAGGTTAATTTTAAAAAAAGGGAACCAATTTAGATACAGTTAAAGTTTTGATTATTAAGGGGAAAATGTTATGATACAGGATATAGTCAAATAAAGGAGGGATAATAATAACAATGTATATATAGATATGGGTATAATATAAGGAAACTGGATGTAAATTTTAAACAGTGATTTGGAAAGGAGGATTAGAAAACTTTGTTATTATATATTATGGATGTTTAGCTAGAATAGGACATAAGGATTTAGTGTTAGTGGAGGATTTTAGAAATAGTAATTGAAAGGCCAGTATGTGGTTATGTATTAAATTTTGGTATATTTTATGATGAAGGACACTTAAACAATTATAGTCAAATGAAAATGGAGATATGATGATGGTGACATGTATAAATATTTGAGTTAAAATGCTTGAGTTAATATGAATTATGTTTGTTGACTGTGGAAGAGATGCACGAAAGTCTTTTTGTAACCAACTGATACACTTTCTACAGCATGTAAAGAAAGATGTTGTGTTTGTTTTAAATTAAAAATAAAAAAATATTTAAAAAAAGAAGTAGCCTGAAGTACTGTACTATAACCACTGCCCCACCGCAGCCCTTTCATAATCACAGAATAATGTTAAGAGTTTATAACCTTGGGGGCTGCATCACTAGCAGTATAGGGCTGCATGCACCCTGCAGGTTGCAGTTTGAATAGGCCTGTTTTAAAGGTTATTTAGATGTCATTGCCTTCCTTCGCAGTCAGTTCATGATTTTCCTACTTTTCTTCTTTCTTTTCTCTTAATGAAGACAATAGAGCTATTAAATCAGAAACACAACTCTGCTAATGCACCCAGAATGCTATACTTGTTTGAGAATACAGCAGCATTTTCTCCAGTATAGAGTGAATATATGACAATAAGGCAGCCCTTTGTTCTCACAGCTTTTCACTGCTACGAAGACAGTAAGTGGTTTAAGCATTTGTCAGTATTTTGTCTGGTTAAGTATGAAGAATATTCTTTAAAAAAAAACTGAAGAAGAATTCCAGAAATTGTGGTCTTTTATTTTAGTCTTATTTGTCCCACTCAGAATATTTCCCCCAATATTCATGATCATCAGGCTAATTCTTTTACAAACATTCATCTTTTTAAAAGTACCGTATATTTGATAGTAGTGTAAAATACATGTACTGTACTGTAGCTCCATGAAAGCAGAATTTGAGAACCTGGGGTCCTTTCCAGTTCAGCTGCTAAATTCTGATGGCATAATGTCTAAAAAAACAGCATTGACATTTAGAGGTAGGAAAGGCACAATTACAGTACTGGAACATAAGTCATTGACCCAGGAAAATATAGACACAGTCAGGGAAACCTTGATCCACCCTTCCACCAGCATGTACTTTCCAAATGGGAAATCATGATGCTGGCTGTATGTGAACTAGTGCTGCCTGTCTTGCATCATGTGCTTCCCTCTCCAAAATTTTTTGGGAGGGAAGCACCTCTCAGTGTTTCTGTGTTTTTTCTGTAGATAAGAGGCATTTCAATCTCAATTGTTAGAAACACGTTTTCCATTTTCCATTCTTCTCATATAGCACCATAATTGGAGGGTAGTAGTTGTTCTACAGAGGAATTATTGAGTGTGTCATCTGCACCTCTATAACTGTCTGGTTTGGCTCTGCAACAAGACAGACACAGACTTCAACGGATAATTAGAACTGCAGAAAAAAATAATTGCTACCAATCTGCCTTCCATTGAGGACCTGTATACTATAGCAATAGCAGTTAGACATAGACCGCTTCATAGGGCTTTCAGCCCTCTCTAAGCGGTTTACAGAGTCAGCATATTGCCCCCACAGTCTGGGTCCTCATTTCACCCACCTCGGAAGGATGGAAGGCTGAGTCAACCTTGAGCCGGTGAGATTAGAACCGCTGAACTGCAGATAACAGTCAGCTGAAGTGGCCTACAGTACTGCACCCTAACCACTGCGCCACCTCGGCTCTGCACAAGTCAAAAGAAAAAAAGGGCCGTGAAAATATCTAGAGACCCCTCACATCCTGGACATAAATTGTTTCAACTCCTACTCTCAAAACTATGCTACAGGCCACTGCACACCAGAACAACTAGAAACAAGGACAGTTTTTTCCCAAATGCCATCACTCTGCTAAACAACTAATCCCGGCAACACTGTCAAATTACCTACTAATAATTGCTATTACTCTTCTCTTCCTTCCTAGTACATATCTCTTCCCACTTATGACTATAACCATGTTGCTTGTATCTTTAAAATTTATATTGTTTTATTTGTTTCCTAGTATGATTTGATTGCTTATTAGTAACCTATGACGATCACTAAGTGTTGTATCTTAGGATTCTTGATGAATGTATTGTATTTTATTTTTCTTTATGTACACTGAGAGAGCATATGCACCAAAGACAAATTCCTTGTGTGTCCAATCACACTTGGCTAATAAAGAATTCAATTCAATTCTATTCTATTCTATTCTATTGTTCCATTAAAACTTAAAACTCTCTCAACATTAACTCAATTTCTAGTGATTGCCTGGATATATTCATATTGTTTTTTTGGCAATGGTCCAGAAATGATTTTCAATTGTCACCTTCCATGGAAGGTTTTTTTTTTAAAAAAAATCGTTTTGTTTTCCATTTTTTCAGTACTGAAATTTCTAGTCCTCTTCCACCCAAAACTAACTGCGCTTAGCTTTTCCACGGTCAGCCAAGGTTAGAAGCTGCCACCTCTTTTGATATTCACAGTATTTCTTTAACATTTAGATCTGCCAGAAATACTTGAAAGGGGAAAATTAGTTTTCAGCCAAAGGGTATTGAACTTTGTAGTTTGGACTCATGAGAACAACAGAGATTCAGCTTCTTTTTATTTGACTGCGCTTACGAAAAAGCAGCAAAAAGAAAGGTTGTAACTGAGCCAGATCAGTTCATCCATTTTCTCACTTAACAACATGCAGTTTGCACATTTAGCAGATGCTCTGAGAAAAATGATATGGCCCTTGCAGAGAGAGAGGGGGGGATATATAAGAGATGCAGCCCCAGCCCCCATGACTGAATTCATATTACAAATGAATCATATCAGATTTGGGGGAATAATAGCAGTAAAAATACAGACAGTCAGCTTTTAGATATCCTTGTATCTATTTTTAAACTGACGGTTAAACTATTTCTTACAAGTAAATGTGTTCCAAAATCCCAAAGTTAGATATCAGACTCCTTCAGCTATATGAAGAAACAAGCATGTTAACACTCACCATTTTATTTAAATATTTTTTTAAAAATCTTTGTTAAGCAACAAAGCTGTTTTTACAAATCTCTACAACAGGGGTGTCAAACTTGATTTCATTGAGGGCTGCATCAGGGTTGTGTTTGACCTCAGGGAGCCAGATGGACATGGCCAGGTGGGCATGGCCAATTTGTGTCAGGGGGCACCTGTGGTGGCCCGGATGGGGCTGGGGGGATCCTCCTGCAACTCTCTGCCAATGAAAACGGAGCCCGGGAGAGCTATACATGGGCCTCCCGAGTTCTGTTTTTGCTGGCAGAGACACATGAGCCGGTCCTTTGCTATTTCCAGGGTGGCCCCAAGGGCCAGATCTAAGTACCCCACCAGCCAGATCTGCCCCATGGGCCTTGAGTTCGACACCCCTGCTCTAGAATTAGAATAATCCTCTCATTTGCAAACGAATGCAAAAATAGTTCACATAATTAATTGTTTTCTCTCGGGGGTTTTTTGCCAGAGATAGTTTCCTGAGTCATATTAATTTGAGATATACAGAGAGTTAACTTTGACTTTGTCTTAGAATAACTTTATTCTCACTTTGAATGTACACTAATCGGCATAAATTAAAAAATGAAATTTCATTGCATACAGCTCTCAAAGGGTCTCCATCTCCAATATACACTACATAAACATGACAAAATAAGTAAATAAGTAAATACAAAATTATGCACACACACACACACACACACACACACACACACTCACACACATTATATGACACGGAGAAACAACACAGTCTAGTTTGGATGTATACATGTACATGGCAAGAGAAACAAATCTTGCAAGTTTACCAGATGGATGGCATAGGGAAGGAAGCTGTTACAGAATCTGGAAGTCCTGCTAGAAATACTTTGAAACCTCCCAGAGGGGAGCAACAGAAGCAGACCATGAAGTGAGTGTGGGGGGGTCTCTAACAATGCTTTGAGCTCTAAGCACATAGTGCTTATAAGCAGTATCCTGAATGACAAGGAGCAAGCAAGTAATCGTACTGTTATGCTATTAAACTTCAAACAAATATGCTGTAATATTTTAGATGCCGTTCTGGTTGTCAAAGCAGACTATTTGCCTTGAAAAGAGTAATGTTGCTACATGCTGAATTTATTAAAAGTGCAACTACCAAATTAATCAGCTAAGACTATAGTTGATAATTCTACCAACATAGAAAGCATATTATTAATCAAATACCAACCCTTGGCCTTGTACAGCTGCTGTTAGGTTTTTATTTCTCTGCCTCTCCATGCTGGAAACTATTTAGCAGATTCCAGATTTTAGTAAAATACATTCTGTTATATAAATAGCATCATTTCACCAATAAATAGCCATGGAAACCAACACTCTATTTCTTATACAGTACATTATTTGCTTTGTTACAGAAGAACTGTGAATCTCCCCCCCCCCCAACCCCACTCCCTCCAGTAATTTAGATTATCTTGATGCAGGAATTTAATCTTTACTTTTTCTTATAATATTTATACATACAATCCTCTCATCCAAAGCCTCTTTGCTAGTTAAGATGTTTAATTGTCAGACAGCCTAACTTAGCAATCAACTGAAACCTCTGTTATTTGCAAGCATTCAATCTCAATGTTCTTTTGATAGTTATCACCCAAGCTATTTCATTTTAGTATTAGCGCAATATTAAGATGCCATGCTTTCTGTTACGAGAGCCAGGACAAGCTTAAAAACAAAATAAGGGCGTACTATAATGAATATTTTTATCACTGTTCATTTTTTCTATATATATAAAAATGGCTTTGTGTGTGTATGTTCCAGCATAACTCTGGAACGCTTCGAGCAATTTCAACCAAATTTGAAACACAGATGATTTATTCTCTGGAAACAAATACTATGGGGGTAAGATACCCCTAACATGCCTCGGGGTTTGTGTTCTGTAAAGGTACAGCCTGTTGTGCCTTAAAATGGTTTCTACGGTACTGCTATAAAATGGCTTCTACTGTTCAGCACAGTTGAGTTTTCATGGTAATGGCTTCACAGTACTCCACAAGGGGGCTCCCTCTGGTAAGGGAGCCAAAATCAGGGCTTTTCCTGTCTAATACAGGATTAGGATAAATAAATACCTGGGCAATGCCAGGTTATCAGCTAGTGTGTATATAAAGCAAACTGATTTTATTTTCAAGTTATCATTGCTTTTTTGTTTCTTTAATGATTTATGGCCTTCCTTGATACTGGCGAAGGAATTAAAGCTTATAATGCCTGGATTCACAAACAGCATTAATCTATAATATGGTTTGGTCATTATGAATCCACCATCAAAGCTAGTAAGCAGTGGCCTTATGACTATGTGATACAAACTTAACCAACTGAGATTTATTCAATAAAACAAGTTACATAAACCATGACTTAGCACAATGGGTGAATTACATTGCAAATGAAATCACTTCTCATTCCTCAGTGTTAAAAATAACAATGTTTTAAAGTAACCCCAGTCAATGTCTTGTAGATTGTTAGATTTCACTTCCCATGCTGCCTATGGATTAGGGAAGTACAATCAAACACAATTGAATGTGAATAGGTTGGAAAAGACTATGGTGATCAGTTCTGGGCAACTGTATTTGTTAACATGTAATTCTTACCAATGTCTTTTGTTATCTTTCCAGTTTCAGACTTAGACATTGGGGTTTGGGGTGAAATTATTTGGAAAAGGGAAGGGTGGTAGAAAGTGTTGCAATTCTGCTTGTAAGATCTGTGAAGATCCAAAAGTGGTGGATAAAAATGTGCATAAATGAACTTAGTTTGTTTCACCTGAAGCTTACAGCTAGGCTAAAGAGTGCTACTACAGTAATCAGTTAATCCTCAACTTACAACCATCCATTTAACAACCATTCAAAGTTATGATTGCGCTGAAAAAAAGTGACTTACAACTGATCTTCACACGGCAGCAACCCCATGTTCACATGATCAAAATTTGGACACCTAGCAACCATTTGCGACTTTCTCAGGTGGCTTCTCATGAATAAAATCAATGAAGGATGCCAGATTTACTTAATGACTACATGATTCACTTAACAACTGCAGTCACTCACGTAACAACTGGGGCAAAAAGGTTGTAAAAACTCACTTAATAGCCACCTTGTTTAGCAATAGAAATTCTGATCCCAATTATGGTTGTAAACTGGAGGTCTAGCCTATAATGGATAAAGTAGGAATAGAGAGACTCAGGTTCAAGTACACCCTTAGCTATGGAAGTTCAGTTTTTTACTTTTGAACTAGTCCTTCTCTCTCAGCATAATCCACTTCGATGGTTAGTATGGTCACAAGGGCAGGGAGATCCCTGTGGAAGTCATCTGAGTGTCAATCATAAAGCTGACCTGACCGAGGCTTCGGTGTTGCTTCAGTGTTGCCACATTGGAGCTGAGGGATAGGGAGAGGGAAAATAGAAATAGCTGGAGTTTTGTAGCCAAAACAAAACACTTTCTCCTAGGAACCAAGGACATTCCCACAGGTAGGAGGAGAGAGGAGGAGTGAAGTTACCAGGCAACCAAATGGCACCTTGATTGGACCATGTGACTGATTGTTTGGAGAAGAGAGAAAACTTTTACTTTTAATTAGATGAAAACCATAGGAATACTCAGAGTTGGTTTTCACCAGCCTGTGCCAATATATGTTCATTAAAAATATTCTTTGAGGAATCTTCCTGTCTTGGAGCCAAGGTGGCGCAGTGGGTAGAGTGCTGTACTGCAGGCCACTTCAGCTGACTGCTATCTGCAGTTCGGCGGTTCAAATCTCACCGGCTCAAGGCGGTGGGTAAAATGAGGATCCAGATTGTGGGGCGATATAAACCACTCTGTAAACCACTTAGAGAGGGCTGAAAGCCCTATGAAGCGGTATATAAATCTAACTGCTATTGCTATTGGAATTTTGTTCATTATGGCCATATTACTTGGAACGTGACACTGAGCTCGTGAAGAAAAAGTGGGATATGCTTAAATCAAATAAGTAAATTATAAAACAAAATGAATTCACATGCCTAATGAAAAATCCTGAGCTAGTGAACTGGTTTGCAATTTGAAAAACCATTAACAGAAGTGTGTTTTGTGAAAGAATATAGTATACATTATATTAAGAAACAGCGGGCTTTAAGTATGCATACTGGAAAAATGGAGCATAATATTCTCTGATTCAGGAAGAATATGCATATAATCACGTGCATTTTTCCCTGATGAGTTTATAAATTGAATTCAGAAGTAGAATTTAGAGTCTGATCCTCATTTTCGCTCCAAAGGGAAAAGAATACTCCTCAATGTGCTGAGAGTATTCCATTGATCTTGAATCTGGATAAATTCACTGAGATTGACATAATGAAGAGTTCAGACTTTTTACTACACGGCAAAGCAATGTTTTGCTCTCCTTTTAACCTTTCTTTGTATTCACAGCAGGATTATAGCTTGACTTGCAAACAAATATTTGCAGTGACAACAACAGGCTGCAGCTGGTAGAAGCAATTTGTTTGACAGCCTTGACTTGGCTGTTACAGTGAAGCATGAGAGTATAATCTGGTTTGAGTGGTGCTTATGAGAATGAAAAAGGCTAACCACCAATTAGGATGAAAAAACATTGAGAGCCAGATGTTTTGAGGCTGGGGAAAGAAATTGTCACTCTTAAGAGAGTGCAAAATAGCATCAGTTTTTCTGGTATGCACCATCTGGAAAGGAGATTCAAGTTAATCCTTGAATACATTGCAGCTTCTGCTTACTATGTCCCAAAGTGTGTCATCTTCTCAGTTTTGTTTTGTTGTCTTCTTGCTATTTTATTTCTTCTCTTTTCTCTTCCTTCCTGTAACTCTACTGCACCTTTTCTAGGCAGGCCTCCCCTCCAACACACCCGTTGTAATGTATAAGGAAATGATCTTGATAAAAAAGAGCCACAGCCAGGGAACTGTGCGAAAAGAGGTAGTTTAGCCTGAAGAAGCAAAGTGGATGTGGCAAATGTCTTAGAAGGGATCCGCTGTATAATTTCCTGGGCTGTAAAGGCAATGGGGGAGAAATATGCTTTCAGGTTTGCAAAATTCTGTAAATGTAACCCTATAATAATGTAATATTAGTTCATTTGGCATGCTTCCTATCTGGACTACCTCACCAGGCTGACATTCATTCATTCATTCATTCAAGTTGTGTGTTGTGAAAATATTAAAAATGACTCTTTACTTTTAATTATTTGGCCTATTTGTAAGCTGCCAGAGTAAAAGAAAAACAGTGTTTGACATGGGGAAAAAATAAAATGTAAACCAAATTCCACCCAATCCCTTCTCCAGGAGCATTGCAAGGATACAAAGAAAAGTAAAATATGTCCAGTCTCTCCTGTAGATACCCCAATCAACCCCAAATAGCCATAGATGGTTTTTACTTTATGGTTCTACTAGGTGATTACCCAGCTTTGCCCTGGTATTTATTTATCCTAATCCTATATTAGACAGAAAAGCCCTGATTTTGGTGACAAATTAAATTAGTTACAAATGTTTTCCCTGTGCCCCCAGAAGTGAAACATTTGTCCTCAAAAATAATCAAAGCCTTGTTGAAAATGTCCAGACCAAATGTAATTTCTAATGTTGCATTTTCCCCCTTACCAGAGGGAGCCCCCTTGTGGAGTACTGTGAAACCATTACCACGGCAACTCCACTGTGCTTTACGGTAGAAGCCATTTTAAGGCACAACAGGCTGTACCTTAACAGAACACACACTCCGAGGTGTACACACATATGCACACAGAGCCATATACATATACATACATATATATGAAATAAATCACACATGGGAAAAGACCCGAATACAACAAGACCAGCATAACTACACCCGTGAAAATCTACGAATATATATGAGTTAATGAGGATAATGACTAGCAAGACTTTGCCAAACATGTTCATACAATGATTAGATGCATGAATCTTACATATCCTGGAATGTAAGAACTTGCTTTCGCCCAGTTCAAGATCATTAGTCTGCCCAACTTTGTCCCGGCTCTACAGTATCTCAAATGCTTTTTGTCTTCCTGGATTTTCCTTGAAATCCTATGAATCCAACCTTTTGCACGTGCTACATTTTTATTGGCTTATTTCCTTCAACCAGCAGATGCTTTCCCAAATACAGGCAGAGTGAAGTCTTTTTCCATTTAAAACCCCATCGTTGAGCTGCACTACAAGACTTCAAAGACAAAAATAGTTAAGTAGTTTGACATTGTTTTTCTTTGGAATGTTTTCTTGATTTCTCAGCCAGCCTGAAATCTTAAGATTTCCTGCTGGATATTTTTCTGAGTATTAGCCAAGCATTATTTTGTTTAGCTTCCAAGTTCAGACAAAGTTGGCCAGCTGCTGCCACCTGCTGCGAGACTTTCCCATTTGTTACCTTTAAACAAAACAGCAAAATCTAGATCTCTCTCTCCCTCCCTCCCTCTCTCCCTCCCTCTCCCTCTCTCTCTCCTTGTATTTTGTCCAGTGTGATTTAACAGTCAATGCACTCATAATAAATACCTGTGTTATGAAAGAGAAAGTGCAAACAGTTCATAAAAGGGTGGCTGAAAGGACAAAGAGTTTCTTCATGACAAATAATCAAAATACAAGATTGTCACATTCTGCAGGGTTCTGAAATGCCGTGTAGGCATTACTTTTTGAACCCCTCGATCAGTTCTTTTCTCAATTTTAAAGCTATTCCACTTTTATTTTGACCTAGCAAATGTCTCTTGGCAAGAGATGTTGGCCATGTTCAGGAAGGATGACTGGATTTATTCTGCCCTATAGTTTGGACAGCATCAGGCTGCTGGCTCATCTCAAGATTAATAATGGAATATTATAGTTTAACCAAATCCAGCAGCCCCCCTATTGTATTCTGACAGGATTATCAGTTATCCTTGTTCTCCAAAATGAGTGTCTTCTCCAGAGGTGGAATTCAGCAGGTCCTGGCCAGTTCTGGAGAACCGGTAGCAGAAATTTTGAGTAGTTTGGACAACCGGTAAATACCACCTCTGACTGGCCCCGCCCCCATCTAGTCTCTGCCTCCTGAGTCCCAGCTGATCGGGAGGGAATGGAGATTTTGCAGTATCCCTCCCCTGCCATGCCCACCAAGAGACACCCACAGAACCAGTAGTAAATTTGTTTGAATCCCACCACTGATCTTCTCCCACCTAGCCATACACTCAGGTAGATAGCAGTGTCTAACAAGGTCCTGCCAAATTGATTGAATTATAGTGCTCTCATTCCCAGCCATCATTCAGACAGAGAGTAAAAAGGACTCTTTTGATCTGAAAGATGAGCCAGAATTATATGAAAGCCTTTTGGATACCTTCATCATCTGAGCAAGGTCAATATTAATTAAGGGCTTCTATATCCTGCTTATAAAAACTCTTTCCTGGAAAGTTGCACCTGGTCACAATACTATTGCCTTCACAGCACCCAACCTCTTACATTGTGATGTGTCTTTATTCTGATGTGATTGCTTCTGGCATTGTTTTTAGCCTTGCTTATTTATTGGTTTATAGCCTCGCTGTCTTTTAATTATTTGCTTTAAAGCCCCATTGACATTTTTAATAGAAAGATATTGTAAAACTCTTAATAATAAATCAAACCATATAAGCAGCTGATTAAGCCTGCGTGCCGGGAAAGGATATCCAGGCTATTTTATTTACTTCAAATTTATGAGTCATATAGAATCATAGAATTGAAAATGGTCGCCAAGTTCAATTCCTGTCACACTGCAGGATTCACTACACCCTGTCTAATAGAGGACTTTCCAGTCTCTGTTTAAAACCTCCAGCAAAACGAAGGAAATCGTTCCATGAGGTAACTATTTTACTAATTGACAGCTCTTACTGTTCTTCCTAGTATCTGATCTACAGCCTTGAAATTTCATCCCATTAGTTTTAGTCTTACCTTCTGGAGGAAATGAGAGTAAGTTCAAGAATAAGTCTACAGCAGTGTTTTTCAACCTTTTTTGTGCAAAGGCACACTTTTTTTCATGAAAAAAATCACGAGGCACACCACCATTAGAAAATGTTAAAAAAATTTAACTCTGTGCCTATATTGACTATATATAAAGTAATTCTCTTGAATCCTCCGCGATTGTTGCTATGGGCGCACGCATGGGACGTCAGTGACGTCCCTGCGTGCGCTACCTCCCGGCGGTCCCCGCATTTTTAAAGTAAACGCGGGGCCGCAGGGACTTAATAGAGGCATCCCTGTGTCCCGAAAGCAACTTTCGGGACACACACAGAGATGTCCCGAGGCAAAAACACCCGGCGGGTGTTTTTCCCACGGCACACCTTACACTATGTCACGGCACACTAGTGTGTCGCGGCACAGTGGTTGAAAAACACTGGTCTACAGTATGACAGCTCTTTGGGTATTTGAAGACAACTAACAATCCTCAACCGTCTCTTCTGCAATAATTATAATTGTTATATATTGTTCATTTGTTAACTGACAACATGCATTTTCTCTTGAAAAGACTGTTCAAAAATGTATTTGTAAAAGTTACATGCTGAAAAGGAGCAGCACAGTGCCCTTCTTGTCACTGAAACTGAAATGCCTTGTGAGTAGAAAGTAGAGTATGTGAAGAAAACTGTCAGTTAGTGTGTGGCATGCTGAAAAACAACCCATGTAATCTATCATCTTTTTGCCCACCAGAAAATTAAATGTTTTAAGGAATTCCACAGACAAGTTTCTAACGTATGTGACAATTAAACAACCAACCAAACAAAAACAGTTAACATCTATTAAACTAGACTAATTATCATCTTAACAAAACTATGTGTAAAAAAGTAAGATATTTAAAAACTAACTCCTTGATCAATTCAGATTCTTACATTCTTCATCTATATACCATTGAAGTTTCTCAGGTTCAGGATAAAGGTCCAGCAATGTTGACAATTCAAACGAGCATAAGGTTCTTCTCAACAAAACTTTTGCTAGACCAATTCTTGAATACAGTTCATCTGTCTGGAATCCTCACTGCGTATCAGACATTAATACAATTCAACGAGTTCTGAGATATTTCACGAGAAGAGCCCTCAACTCCTCTGCTCGCAACAGAATACTTTATGCCACCAAACTTGAAATTTTGGGCTTAGACAACTTAGAACTGCCATCTTTGATCCGACCTAAGCATAGTACATAAAATTATCTGCTGCAATGCCCTACCTGTCAATTAATACTTCAGCTTCAACCACAACAACACACGAGCACACAATAGATACAAATTTATGATAAACCTCTCCAAACTCGATTGCAGAAAATACGACTTCACTAACAGAATTGCCAATGCCTGAAATTCGCTACCTGACACTATGGTTTCTTTCCCAAATCCCCAAAACTTTAACCTTAGACTTTCTACTGTCAACCTCACCCCATTCCTAAGCGGTCTGCAAGGGGCCTACTGTCCCTGTCCTAATAGCCCCTTGTATTCATATACATTTCAGGTATTCATAATCATGTTTATACATATCTGTTATCTAATTCATGCTTAAATAAATAAATAAATAATAAATAAATAAATAAATAAATAAATAAATAAATAAATAAATAAATAAATAAATGGAACAAAACAAATCTCTGATGATTGTGTGACTTCTAGGCAAACACAAACATTTTATTTTTTTTATTTCGAAGAATTCCTATGAGATCATTCTTGGAGAAAAGAAATCCTAATGCATTGAATGCTACTTCAATTTTTGAGCCATTTCTTATGATAATTAGAATTTAAATTAGATTTAAATTTAATTAGAATTTAATTAAATGATTTATTAGTACTTTACTATTTAATTTAATAGTAATTCCAGATAGTAAACCCTAAATGATATATTTTATTTGTATTTTTATAGAAGAGCAACACATACATGGTGCTGAGAAAGCTCAGGGTAGAAATAAGTATCTTGAATATCTAAGAACGTGTCTTAGCATGCCAATTGTCTTCTTGTTGTCTCCCAATATTTTTGTAGACATTCCGATGGCCCATCGCAAGCAGCATTGATGTCAATGAGATGCTGAAGATTCAGGTGTTTAACTACAGCAAGGTCTTCTCCAACAGGTAAGTGATGCACAATGCCAACTAGGACACTTTTGAATCTGTATTTTTTGGACTATCTTAGAAAAGTGATCAATGGAAGATAACATTTCTACAGCCATTATAATATTTTCAGCATTTTGTACCCATATACATTAGGCCTATTTATTTCACAACACCCTTCTTTAAGAGTAGTAGGAAAACATTTGTATATAGATAGGTGAGCTTGAAAAATATGGCATGACAAAAGTTTTGCTACACTGAGAGACCCCAAAGACCTAATGTGGCACAGAGAGCATTGTGTGTGTGGTGAGTGATAAGAATGCTGTATTGTAGGCTAATTCTGCCAACTGGCAGCAGTTTGATTCTCACCAGCCCAAGTTTGACTCAGGCTTCCATCCTTCCAAGGTGGGTAAAATGAGGATCCAGATTGTTGGGGGCAATATGCTGACTCTGTAAACTACTCAGAGAGGACTATAAAGTACTGTGGAGTAGTATTTATCTATCTATCTATCTATCTATCTATCTATCTATCTATCTATCTATCTATCTATCTATCTATCTATCTATTTATTAGACTTATATACCGCTTCATAGGGCTTTCAGCCCTCTCTAAGAGGTTTACAGATTTTTAGCAAATTGAGTCAGCATATCGCCCCCACAGTCCGGGTCCTCATTTCACCCACCTCGGAAGGATGGAAGGCTGAGTCAACCTTCAGCCGGTGAGATTTGAACCGCTGAACTGCAGATAACAGTCAGCTAAAGTGCCCTGCTGTACTGCACCCTAACCACTGCGCCACCTCGGCTCCTATATATACATCTAAGTGCTATTGCTATTGTCTTCCAGCACTTCACTATCCATTTCATAGAATCCAACATTTGCTGCTTACGCATCTACTTGATCCTGTCTAACGCAGAGAGTACTAGTCCCGACGAAGCGAATCTGAGTACATGTATAATAGGGATGGGTACCTTCTGATAGTTGAAAATTTTACTAAGGCTATCAGTAGATTTGTCAAACTTATCTTAGGCCTTTACTGGGCTCACAGTAAAATTGTCAGGTTTTTCCAGTCTCGATAACAAAAATTGTGCCACCGATTTTCAGCAGATGTAACTGGAGGTAACTTTTAAGGCTGTGAAGATAGAGGTGGGGAATGCTTGTGATCCTGGGCCTGAAAAGGCTTAATCCTGATTTATAATAAACCTGTCAGAATACAATAGGGGGGCTGCTGGGTTTGGTTAAACTATAATACTCCATTATTAATCTTGAGATGAACCAGCAGCCTGATGCTTGGTCCAAACGATAGGGCAGAATAAATCCAGTCATCCCTCCTGAACATGGCCTATATCTCTTGCCAAGAGATACTTGCTAGGTCAAAATAAAAGTGGAATAGCTTTAAAATTGAGAAAAGATTTGGCAGAGGTGATTTTCTATCTCTAGAAAATTCTAGGAATTCCTTTTGCCAGGAGAATACATTGGGATGTGACAACTAATGGTTTCCATAGTGCAGTGTTATTCTGCATCATTTGTAGTATAATGTGAAATCAATTCTCTAGGGAGGATTATGGACCTTCAGATATGGAGGTGAAACAGGCACCAATGGTGCATGAGCCACGGTGGTGCAGTGGTTAGAGTGCAGTACTGCAGGTTACTTCTGCTGATTGCTGGCTGCCTGCAATTTGGCAGTTTGAATCTCACCAGGCTCAAGGTTGACTCAGCCTTCCATCCTTCCGAGGTGGGTAAAATGAGGACTCAGATTGTTGGGGGGCAATAGGCTGACTCTGTAAACTGCTTAGACAGGGCTATAAAGCACTGTATAGCGGTATATAAATAAGTGCTATTGCTATCTAATGGCTACAGCAACTATGGTGGACAGTTACCATACACTTACTGATCTATGTTAATGAATCTGCAGTAATGAATAGTGGCTATACTTGGGTTTATACAGGAAACTGTTCCAGTTCTATATGAAAATGCTAGGTATAACGAAAAATCCCTCTCTTGCTCTTTTTCTTGCTGGATCATATTAATTAAAAACCTGTATAGCATGATCTACTAGATTAGATGGATTTCACCATGCATAAATAATACAATAACTGGGTGCTTCTGCTACCCATCGTTCACAAAACTAGTAACAACTTATTTAAACAAAATGATTATTTAAGAAAACACATTAAATAAATGTGGTGGTGATTTTGACCAGTTTTCCACAGAATTGCACGTAATTTCTAATATAGGGTGGTACAGCATGCAGGAGATTTGGTTAGAGCAAGGTTAATTGTGCAACCTTGGAACAGTAATATTATACCAACAGAACTAAACATTTTAACCCAAATCATACTGTTAATGCAATTTGGATACAACCCTTTTGGAAACTCTGTGGGTAACGCATCAGGATAACTTATCAGTTATATGTATAACAGAATAACAGAATTTGAAGGGATCTTGAAGGTCTTCTAGTCCAACCCCCTCCTCAAGCAAGAAAACCTATAGCAATTCAGACAAATGGTTGTCCAAATCTCTTCTTAAAAACTTCCTGTGCTGGAAAATTCACAACTTCTGGAGGCAAGTGGTTCCACTGATTGATTGTTCTAACTGTCAGGACATTTCTCTTAGTTCTAGGTTGCTTCTCTCCTTGATTAGTTTTCACCCATTGCTTCTTGTCCTGCCCTCGGATTTGGAAAATAGGTTGACTTCCTCTTCTTTGTGGCAGCCCCTGAGATATTGGAACACTGCTATCATATCACCTCAGTCCTTCTTTTCATTAATCTAAATATATCCAACCCCTGCAATAATTCTTCATGTTTTAGCCTTCAGTCCCCTAATCATCTTTGTTGGTCTTCTCTACACTCTTTCTAGAGACTAAACATCTTTTTTTATATTGTGGCAATTGCAACTGCATGCAATATTCCAAATGCAGTCTTATCAAGATATTATATAGTGATATTAACACTTTGTGTGATCTTGATTCTATCCATCCGTTAATGCAGCCTAGAACTGCACCTGCTTTTTTGGGGCAACTGCAGCACACTGCTGGCTCATATTTAAATGGTTGTCCACTAGAACTCCAAGATCCCTCTCACAGTTGCTACTATCGAACCAGGTACCACTTATTCTATACCTGTCCATCTAGTTTTTTCTTGCCTAAATGCAGAACCTTATTTTTCTCATCATTTCAGCAGGGTCTTTATTCAGGTAGTTCCAAGTTTACTTCAAACTTATTCTTGGTTTGAATTCAAGCAGTTCTGGAAAATAAAGCTAAACTGCTACAATAAACCCTTTAACGATTGTGAAAATGGTGTAATTATATTTGAAGCATCAGTCTACAACAAAAGGCATACATTATTAAACGTGGTTGAATATGGGCTTGCACAGCCATGGTTATGCTGACACAAAGAGTCTGTAGCTTTTATGGCTCCGTGAAAGGCACTGACATGGTATAAAAAGTATCTCCCTGTTCCCAAAGTTAATTTAAAATTTGGAGTTTTAAATTAAGGATTTGAAGACTTCTGGGAGTGATACATCCTGATCTAAAGTTTCTTTTCTTTTAGTCCAGACATTAAGAATTGATATTTCAATGGTATAATATATCGTGACACGACAAAAGCGCGCACGACAAAAGCGTGGTGACAAAACTGTGTCGCTAAAACCGCAACGTCATCACTGCGCCGACAACAGCGCGGTGACAACAGCGCGGTGACAGAAGGGCGCTTTACAACAGCGCGGCGACAGAAAGCTGATTTAAGTTAAGGTAAGGGTTAGGGTTAGGTTTAGGGTTAGGTTTAGGGTTAGCTTTAGGGTTAGCTTTAGGGTTAGGTTTAGGGTTAGGTTTAGGGTTAGCGTTAGGTTTAGGGTTAGGGCTAGCGTTAGGTTTAGGGTTAGGTTTAGGTTTAGGGTTAGGGTTAGGTTTAGTTTTACAGTGCGCTTCTGTCGCCGCGCTATTGTCGGCACGATTCAGCGCTCATTTTTCGGAGCACTTTAGAACTCGCGGTTTTGTCACCGCGGTTTAGTCGGGCGCGGTTTTGTCATTCGCCCTTTTGTTGGTGAACCATAATATATTCTTTGCTTGCTTTTAGTTGTTAGGTTCCATTTTTGTTTAGATCTCCAAGCTAATTGCACAGCATAAGCTGCTAACATCTTATCTGTATACCGATTATTTAACTTAGTGGTAGTGGTTTTCAAAGTAGAAAATGTTTCCATATTCATTACTGCCTGGTTCTTTTAACCTGTGATATAATGGATTGAAGAGTTAAATCCTGAGACTTTCTGCCTATGTACTGAGCATGAATTTTATCAATGGCTTATAGTCGACCCAATAAAATGGGAGACGAGACTATTTGAAGCAGCATAGCCAAACAAAAGACTAACAATCTAAAGTTCCAAGTTGGACGGTCAGAGGTCTTGCTTGGTACAAGATGCCCTCTACCATTACAGTTATTTTATTTTAAATTGTATAAATTGCAAGTTAAAATCATAGTAGTGATATAAAAGAGCAACAGGTAAAAAAGATTTCCATTATCAATAGGTATTATTGATGAGCAGAGGGGGCACAGTGGTTAGAGTGCAGCACTGCAGGCTACTGCAGCTGATTTCAGGCTGCAGTTCGACAGTTCAAATCTCACTGGCTCAAGGTTGACTCAGCCTTCCGAGGTGGGTAAAATGAGGAGCCAGATTGTTGGGGGTAGGATGTCAACTCTGTAAACCGCTTAGAGAGGGCTGGACAGCACTGTGAAGCTGTATATAAGTCTAAGTGCTATTATTATTAAATCGTTAACAATAATTCAAATTGCTTTTTGGTCAATTATTTTACCACTGATCTTATTGTGCTTATAAGCTGTTGTATTGACTGTATTGATTGTAATAAGGATGGGTATACTCTTGAAAGTACTGTGTCAACTTGCCATTATGCATACAATTTGCACCTGCTTGTTTAAATATTTGGATTTTTATGAATAAAAATCCATAGAAGGATTCCCATAGAGCGAAGGAATAACAAGAGTATTGTAGCCATAGAAGAGGGCAGAGGACTTGTATTCTGAATTCTCTTATGGTTTTCAAAAACCAAGCAGGCATTGTTTCCATACTTTTAAGCAGTTGCTGATACCTCGTGTGTTCAAAAATCCACCAAACTGTTTGGCAATCTCAAACAATGAAACATTGATAGACATCTTGGCTTGTGGGCAGCTAAAGTGAGGGCATATTCGGCCTGTTAAAAAAAACTTCAGTTTTTGACACTTGTTTGTGACACCTGTCTGTTCCACTACAACAATTTTTGTCTCCGGGCTTGGTTGGAACTTGTGCTTATCTGCTGCCTTCCATTTGCAACCTGTTAAAGTGCATAACGCTTGGTTATTTTTGTAAGCATCATGTTGCTTGAATTCAAAAGATTCCCTGCTTGCTAATCTTAAGATAAACCTTGGAAATAAGTATCATAAAGTGTGTGCGTTGCTGAACAGGCAAATGTTAAATGCTAGATGGGAAGGAACACTGCGCAGATGGGTCAGAATTTCTGATTAGAAGTTTCTCTTCAAAGACCAAGTGCACTTCAAAGCTAATTTAGAGTTCAAATCCACACTTCAGCAATGTATGTCAGTCCAGAAATAAAGTCCCATGTGACTTCAGCTGGAAGCCTGGCAAGATAAATTTTTTACCATAAGTATAACATTTTATTTTCTAATACAGTGGGGGTGCCACATTTGAGCTGCAAAAAACCAAACAACCAACTCGATGACAGGAAAGAGAATCTTATGCATCTCTTTGCATAAGGATGATGTTCATCCTAATTTTTGTGCCCAAATCTTGCAGCCCAGGTCTTGGAAACTAAAACATATGAAGAACGGTTGCAGGAACTGGGTATGTCTACTCTGATGAAAAGAAAGACTAGGGGAGACATGATAGCAGTGTTCTAATTTCTCAGGGGCTGCCACAAAAAAGGAGTCAAGCTATTCTCCAAATCTGAGGGCAGGACAAGAAGTAATGGGTGGAAACTAATCAGGGAGAGAAGCAACCTAGAACTAAGGAGAATTAGAATTAGAACTAGAACAATTAATCAGTGGAACAACTTTCCTCCAGAGGTTGTGAATTCTCCATCACTGGACGTTTTGAAAAGGAGATTGGATAACCATTTGTCTGAAGTGGTGTAGGGTTTCCTGCCTAAGCAGGGGGGTGAACTAGAAGGCCTCCAAGGTCCCTTCCAACTCCAATAACATTCTGTTATTCTGCTTTAATTGCCAGAACCAGAGTTTATCAAAAATTCCCTAGTAGAGTAGTCTTGTTGATGTGTTGAAGTATAACAAATATTTTTGTATATGGGATTCAATATGTCTGACATTGGGCAAAAGAGAGATCCAAATCTTACATAGACGATATGAGTGTGTTTACAGTGATGGTAATAAATACAGATATATATGCAAGAATTTTCAAAATCTACTTTTCCCCCAACCCTCCACCTCCCACCTGAGTAGATAAGTCCAAGAAATACTGAATTGCTGCATTACATCAATTAAAGGTCTGATTGCTTTATTCATACAATATATCAAATTTGACTAGTTTCAAATTTGATCAGGGTTTTTTTTTATAGTTAGTGCCAGGGACATGCAGTCAGGGGAGGCAGGGGAGGCAGAGCCCCACCACTGTCATCATGAAAAGAAAAGAAAATGTAAAAGGAAAAAGGCAAGAACTGAGGTCAGGCTGAGCTAGTTGCTGCCAGAGTCACTGAGGATGACACTGCTTAACTGTTTAAAAAAGCCTCTAAAAAAGCGCCCTCTACAGGAGGAGGCAGGAGAATGACGTGCCTCATCTAGTCTGACTTTAGGCATTTTATGATCACTCGAGCAGAGTTAAGCAAGGGTTAAAAGCCTAAAAATTCCTGACGTAGGTGAGGCATATATCCAATCCAACTTCTGTGTTTGTGTTTGTTTGAGAGTGAGTGAGAGAGAGAGGGAAGGGGGTAGGAGAAATAGTTCAATCCAACTTCTCTGTGTGCCTGTGTCTGTTTGAGAGAGGGGGAGGGAGGGAGAGGGGGAGGAAGAAGGGGGAGGGAGAAGAAAAAGAATGAAGGAAACTTTTCGCAAAGGATAAAAACAAATGCTGTCACTTTAAATCAGAACTGAGCATGCCTGGCTGTGGAATTCTGGGAGTTGAAGTCCACAAGTCTAAAAAAAATTGAAACCCACCACTGTGTCAGTGCCTCACCAGCCATAAACTCACCGCACGTCACTGGTTAGTGCATTGTGTAAAACCTAACGCATTAAATATTGAATATGCTTTGCAAGCCAAGAAAATGGTTTAATTTAGTAACCCAATTCATTGTAATATGGAAAGCCAGCCTGTAAGTGAACTTTGCTGTTCTTTTGTGTAGTTCAATACTCTAGATTACACTTATTTTTAAGCCACAAGAGCATTGACAACTGTATTTGCACTGATGTAAGTCATAAGAAGCAAAATTAGGTACTCTTCCAAATCTTCTTTAGGAGCAGATATCTTGCTCCAAAATGGTTATGCACTTTTAATCGGGGTTTGTAAGCTATTAATTTTCTCCCGAGGAAAGAAGCACAGCTGATAAAGCCAAAATGAGATATGAGAAATTACTTTTTCCTGTAAAGATGCAAGAAACACACTCCATTTCATCCAGTGTCTTTTGCGTTCAGAGCATGAATGGGTGTATCATGCTGAATATAAGTTTCTTGATAAGGGCTATCTGCTTACCAGAAGGAGCCAGAGATAAAGGAATGACACTCAATGCTGACTTGGGCTGAATTATTGATGCAGTCTCTTCTGACTTTTCATTGTGCAGCTTTGTGATGGAGCCTTTATATGCCTCCACTGGACATTGAGCAGCTTATGGCTAATTAGATGGCAATATGATCACATTTTATTCCAGCCAGGTCCTGAGCCTAAGAGGGCAAAACTTTCCTAAACTTTTAACCTGCAGGAATAGCCATGGTTGCCTCTCCCAAGGAAGACAGGGAAAAATTATATTGTTATATTGTTATATAATTTTCCTTCCCCCCCACAAACACTCTTGGTTGCTTAAAAAGGAAAGTCATGCCAAGGAAACAGCCACTTGTACCTTGTGTTCTAGCACTTTCCTGTACTGAAAAAAAAATCATTTGCCAAGTATGATATAAAAGTCAGTTTTCATGGTGAATCATTGATAACATGTCCATTGGAGTCTGCGTAATTATTTGGTTCATGCTAACATCTGAAACAGCAGGTATCCCTTAATCATGATTATCTCTGTATTCTTTGCTTATGTATGTGTTAATATTTCTAGTATGATATAAAGGCAGTATAAACTGAATGAAGAATGATTGGGAATATCTGCTGGAGGCAGAAAACCAAGCAAGAGTGATGTCATAAAGTTGCTGAGAAAAGAATGTGCAGGATCAGCTGAAAAACTGTAAATCAGAACTGACATCAATGCTCTAGGCTGCTAAGAAGATAACAGACTCACTGAGAGCTCCAGTAAAAGGGTTTGGTGCTTGTCAGCTAGAAAACGTACTGAAACGAACAATAGAGTTTTGACAGAAGCAGCATTAAGACAAGCTCGGGGTGGGTGGGGGGGAGAAGTTGAACAAAACTAGAAGAGATCTTGGTTTTGTACCTAATCATCATCTTCATTTAAAAACCCCATAATCCCTTGCAGGGTGGAGTCTGGGCAACTGAATGGAGCTAGCAGAGTGATTTAATGGCCAGATGCCATTCCTATTGCCAATGCTGGGTTTTGCTCAGCAGATATATTCTCAGTGTGCCCAGAGAGAGAAATATCTGCCTCTACCTAGGATCGAACTCACAGCCTCCTGATTGTGAGGCGAGAGGTCTACCTCTAAGCCACCACACCACTCGTTTTGTACCTAATGTAGGTACATTATCTGAGATGATTCTGCTAAGGGAATGGTCATGCACAAGTATCCAGAGCAGTGTTTCTCAACCTTGGCAAATTTTAAGATGTGTGGGCTTCAACTCCCAGAATTCATAGCCCACATGGCTGTCTGGGGGATTCTGGGAGTTGAATTCCACAATCATAAAGTTGCCAAAGTTGAGAAACTGATCTAGAGAGACCATTCACACAAAATAATTGCATAAGCTTTGGTGTACTAAATCTAGGTGTTGGTCTCATCCTTGGGTTGTCTCTTTCCACCTGTCCCACAATAGAAGCTTGATCACTTCGGCTCTGTAAAGAGGAGTTAGGTCACTCAAACAGAAATATATTTTTGGGTTTTTTTACATTTTTTTAATTTTTAAACATAAAAAACAACATAAAAAACAATTCTCATCCATTACATACAGCATGTCATTTGGTTACAAGTGTTTTTGCATCCATATTCTCAATTACATATACAATCACAGATTTTCCATCTAATATAACTAGATACCTCACTTTCTTTGTACAACATATATTCAATTACGATTAATATTTCTTTCTTTTCAATGGACCTAATTCCCTTACATTCTTGATTGTCTGTTTAATAACAATATACCTTTATATAATCACTTATCCCATTCTAAATATTTTTACAGTATAATTTTTTTTACCAACAATTTATATTTGTATATCACTATTTTCAATTATGTATAATCCCATCAATCATCTAACGAGTATGCTTATGTTCATTATTGTCCTTGCACATCATACATTCAAACAGAAATATTATTCCTTCATTTTTCAACAAGGTATTCTAAATACTCACTTCATATATATACCAATTTTTGATTACTTCCTTATTAAAATTATTTATCAACAACAGGATATCTTTATAATATATACTTAGAGTATAGAGTAATATCTGATGCCTCACCTTTCTTTAGAAACATATATTTCTAAGGTAGACTTTAAAATATATAAGCAGACTTCTGAAATTGCTTACACTGGAGTGTGTTCATCAATCCTGTTGATCTCAGTTGCTACAGAGTATTTCTGTTGCTTTTTGTCCATTACACTCCTGAATTTTTTTTTTTTTTAAAAAGAGATATTCCACTGAAGATAGACATTCCATGAAGAAAGCTTGGACTTAGGAAAAGGCTGTCAGGGATCCAAATGACACCACCAACAAAAGAAGACTCTGAGGCTTGAGTTTCTTCAAAGTTCCATTTTATTAGAGATGTCATATTGGCACATCTGGGAAAACCCAAATCTGAAAGTTTCCAGGTTTTCCCCACCCAGAAGAAAGTCCAAGGCCCTGCCCAGCACCCACATATCTGTCACATGGTCCAATCAGGCACCATCCAAAACTGGACACCTTTTAGTCACACCATCACAGCTGCAGGGCAAGATGTCCTTGCCTCTCTCTGAGAAAAGAATATTATGACTATATATTACCCATGCTCCATATAATCCCCCCTCCCATTTTCCCACAGTAGAAATTGTGGCAGGCCTGAAGGCCCAATGTCAAAGAGGGCTTCCTGGTCTGACAAAGGCATTGAGAAATAATAAACTGCCGTATGAAGTGAGGTACTGAGTGACAATCTAATTTTTGCTTCCAATTCCAGCTGATTGAAGAGAAATAATGATGAGACAGAATACAGGACTGTAGTGTGGAAATAAATGTTATTTGTGGGAGAAGGAAATGATTGCATATTAAGCATCTGAAAATTGCTAAACAGCATTAGAAGCGGGCTGGAAGCTTGAGTCCCATTTTTCCTAAAGACACAAAGACACTGCTTTTTTTCTCTCTTGAATGCAGTTATGAACAATGAAAAATCCCTGTGCATTTTCCCTGAAGCAATTTTATATTGCTCTTAAACCCCCCCCCCCTGTTTGTGTGTGTGTGTGTGTGTAAACTTGTTTATGCAAACCACCTGTCTTAATGCCTCTAAAGAACTGCAGGGCTTCTGATTTGTTGGAAACCTGTTGATATAAAAATCAAACATCAAATTTACTGCGGCAATTCAAGTACAAACAAGGGTTCTTGTCCTGGTGGGTTTGTGCCTTCTGTTTTAGATGGCTGCTTTTAGAAATGCCCAGGAAACTTTAAATGGTCCAGAACTGTCTGAAAATTGCTGACCGAAGGATGCAAATGGATTACATCAATACTTTGACTAACTTTACATGCTGTCGGCTCAATTGGAAGTGCTGGTTTTATTCTTTGCAGCTTCAGTGGGGCCTGCTGTTAAATGAAATAAAGCAGCTGCATTGAAAGCAGAAAGGTTCAGAGGGTGAATAGGAATCAAATGCTCACCTATTGCTTTCCTAGCCCTCATCTAGAGTAGTAGCCTTATTAAAGGATGCAGCTTGTAATGGTAGGTAGGGAAAGGTGGTATTCAGCTGGTTCTCTCCAGTTCGGGCAAACCAGTAGTGGTGGCTGCAGGAGGCTCCATCCACCCACTTTGACATAATGTGCGAGCACTGAGCATGCGCAGAAGGCATGGCGCATGCACAGAAGTGGTGCATGTGCTCACATTTGCGAACTGGTAGGGAAGGTAAGTGAATCCCACCGCTGTATGTAGGAATGGCTTTTGGGATAGGTGGACAGATGAACATAGACTAGACAATGGGCAGCCAATGGGCAGCTGAGCTCACATATAGGCATAGCAGATGTCTCAGAAAGGGTCCTCCCTAGTTCTTGGACTGTAAAGGTGAGCAGGAGGGAGAAGAGATGTGCTTTGAAGTTTTCAAGATCCTGCTAAAGTAATCTTATAATAAGCATAGAGTTGGCATTTCTGGATGTGCGTCTTATCTGGACTACTTGCAAGACTCACACAGTTGGCTGGCCAGCAGCTTCATAGGTATTTTGAAGATGTATTGTGATGTGACTGTAGCCTGATACAGCAGACGGTTCTATCTGGTCTTCCCTTGTGTGCCCATTTCAGGATGGTGCAGCCTGGAGGAGAGGTAGCCAGTTGCTCTAAATAAGTAAGCCATGAGTGCAAGGAGAGAATAAGCGGGGAAAAGAAATGGGGAAATTGAGGATGCCCCAATGTTCTTTCCACTTGAAATGGGAATCCTTAGAATAATATAAGTTGGAATTGACAGTACAGCAAGTTGTCTCCCTGCATAGGTGATCAACACTGTGCCCTTTTTGAACAGGAAAATAACTTTGTCAATACCATATAAGGAAAACCTATATAAGATGTTTTATAGGTGGCACCTTCTTCCCGCAAGAATCGCCAAAATGTTTAGAAATTCATTGCCAAATTGCTGGAAATGTGACCAAGAACCAGGCACGTACTACCATATGTGGTGGTCGTGCTAAAAAGCCAAATTATAAAGGCAGAATATCCAGAAGTGGTTGATAGAGATAACTGAAGAGAAAATAGAATTCACACCGGAACTATTTCTTTTGGGAATCATAAACAAGAAATACAACAAGGTGTTTTTTTTAACAATACACATTATCAAGGCAGCAAGAATCATCTTTGCCCAAAGTTGGAAAAACAGGAAACTCCACAAGAAGGAGAAATAATTAGGAAAATCTTGATCTGGGCTGAAATGGATAAATTGATGTGGGAACTGAAGAATAAAGAATATTATAAGATCTGGGATAAATTTTATCAATGGTTGGGATATAAAAGGGAAAGCCCAAAATAGGCATGAGCCAAGATTCATAGAATGGAGACTAGAATTATGTATAAAATGATAAACTTGAGAATGTACAAGATAAACACAAACCAACACGGCTGGAAATAGGTTGCTTTTTTCTTTTTTATAAATACGATATGGATCAAATGTGAAAAACAGGGTGGCTACAATGTATAACTTGATATCTTAGCATGCATGGCATAGATTCTGCCAGGACGGTTTACACTGTGTCCAACGTTTTAATTTATGTTCAATAAAAAAACTTTTTAATTAAAAAAGAAACATTGTGTCTTTTTGTTCCTTTAGGAAAGTGGTTCCCAAACTTGGCAACTTTAAGACTTATGGACTTCAACTCCCAGAATTCTCCAGCCAGCAGAGCTGGGAGTTGAAGTCCACAAGTCTTAAAGTTGCCAAGTTTGGGAACCACTGCTTTAGGGCACAGGTATCAAACTTGATCGCATCACGTGACGTATCGCGACATGTCATGACATTTTTGCCTTTGCGGAGCCGGAGTGGGCATGGCCTACATGTGAAACATCTGTCCAGGGGCCACCAGTTTGACACCCCTGCTTTAGGTGGATAGGAAGGTTTCCTGTTAGTATTAGTTTGGGTGTGTGTGTATTATTTTTCTTTTTTTTATTACCCGTGAACCGTATAGAAAATCACTGAACCTGAACTGCATATAAATGGCAGTGCTTCTTTTAAAAATAAATAATCTGGGCCACTGAGTCTACTGTTCAGTAGAGAAATGCAAATTGGAGAATCCCCAAGTGACAGACCCAACTCTGTTTCTGGGTCATGATCAAACTGCTTTAGTGTTGGAAAGTCTTTCCTGTCATTTATTCAGTATCTGCCTTCTTTTAACTTAAACTGGTTTTCTATGTCTTAGGCTTTGAAACAAGGGAAACCATGCCTCTTTTACTTATTTCACCATATTTATAAACCACCCTTATCTGACTGACTCTGAGCAGTATATGCAAGCAAGGCAAGGCGGACTATCTCAACTTAAAATAATCTAGTACTAATTAATTGCATGAAAATCATTATAGTAGTAACAAAAATTAGATGGTGGACCTCTTGTTTAACCTAGAGCCCAAAGGTTGCAAGACAGTTTTTAGGGCCTCTCAGATCAAAAGGAGGCCATAAACCAGTGATTCTCAACTTCAGCAAGTTTAAGTTGTGTGAACATCAACTCCCAGAATTCCCCAGCTGGCATCCGGGAGTTGAAGTCCACATGTCTTAAACTTGCTAGGGTTGAGAAACATAGCTATAGACAATTGAACCTCCAGGGGAAAATATGTTCCTTCACTTGGGGATTGTTACAAAAAAAATATCTTTCTTACTCCTTAATTTCTGACAAGGTAGAGATCGATAATAGTGTTTTTACCTTAGTGTTCAGTTCAAACCAGTAGAAACATAATTGCTGTTTTCCCTGGTATAAGAAAAAGTGCAGAGAAGAGTGATGAGGATAATTAGGGCCTGGAGACTAAAACATATGAAGAACAGTTACAGGAACTGGGCATGGCTAGTCTAGTGAAGAGAAGGACCAGGGGAAACATGATAGCAGTGTTCCAATATTTGAGGGGCTGCCACAGAGAGGAGGAGGTCAAGCTATTTTCCAAGGCACCAAAGGGCCAGACAAGGAATCATGGATGGAAACTGAACAAGGAGAGATTCAACCTAGAAACAAGGCGGAACTTTCTGACAGCGAGAACAATCAACCAATGGAACAGCTTTGCCTTTGGAAGTTGTGGGAGCTTCATCACTGGAGTCCTTCAAGAAGAGATTGGACTGCCATTTGCCAGAAATGGTGTAGGTTCTCCTGTTTGGGGGTGGGGGGTTGGACTAGATGATCTACAAGGTCCCTTCCAACTCTGTTAATCTGATACATCTTAGTGTGTTGCCATAATGGGCTTTGATTACCAGGACTTTGAATTGGGCCTGGAATTCGACTGGCAACTGATATGGCAACCTTAAGCAAGAATTGTTTGTTCAGTAGCAGTCTGGATGTTGCACCAGCCCTAGCTTCCAAAGAAAGATATTACAGTAGTTTACCAAGTAATTTGCGCTATACCAGAATATCAGGGCATTTGGACAGTGCTAACCTAATCCCCTTAGATATCTAAATCTTCTTTAATGGTTTCATAACTTGCTACGCTTACTTGCTACAGTAGTCCTCTGTGTTAGAATACTCTAAACAAAAGTTGTGGGGAAATATCCCTAAATTAGTCAGGCCACTATATGTAGTATATTTATTTTTAACTGCTCCATAAGAATTCACTCTGTATGACTGATCTCCCTGGTTGCCCTTCTCTGAATTTGCAAGTTGGTGTCTGAGGTTTTCTTGCTTTAGATGGTGAGTCTTCCTGAGCTGGTAATCTGTATGAGTCTTTTTTTTAATGAGCATTTTTGAAAAAACAAACTTTTACAAATGTTTAGTTCCCCCCTCCCCCTCCCCCCAACCCCCCCAACCTTCCCCCTCCCCCCGACTTCCCAGAACCAATACAGGGTATAAATACCTCCCATAGACCTATTAGATCCCCCAGACTAGGCCCCCTCCGAATCCCATCTGCTGGCCAGTGTCGGCTGGCAAATCCCCGGGGGGGGGGGGGGCTTTTCTGTGGCTGCTCCGGCCCTCTGGAACAATCTCCCCGTTGAGATCCAGACCCTCACCACCCTTCCGGCTTTCCGCAAAGCAATTAAGACCTGGCTGTTCCAGCAGGCCTGGGGCTGTTGAGCCCCATTCGAGGGTATGACTGTTGTTGTTTTTTTAAAATGTGTTTGTCTTTTTATTTTTTTATTCTGTGCCCCCTTCCCTTTTTGATTGTTAGCCACCCTGAGTCTCTCGGGAATAGGGCGGCATACAAACTGAATAAATAAATAAATAAATAATAAATAAATAAATAAATAAATAAATAAATAAATAAATAAATCAATCTTTAACAAAAACAATCTAAGGTACAGTTTAAAAAAATCAAAAAAGATAGTTAATAACGTCTTTCAATTGAGCTCTAGCTCCTCCTTGCTGGACTAGATCTAGACAATTTATAATTCCTGGTTTCTAATCATAAGCTATCTGGAATTTCTTGGTCCCGTATTTGTTTTGAATATAGTCAATCCATCTATTCCACTCCAGTTTGTATCTCTCATTTGAATGGTCCTTAAGATATGCAGATATTTTGGCCATCTTGGCTAGGTTTGTTACTTTCAATGTCCATTCTTGAATATTAGGCAAATCTTCCTTCTTCCAGTATTGCGCCACCAACAATCTAGCTGCAGTTATTAAATGCAAAATCAGATTAGTCTCTACAATTGTACAATCAGTAATTATACCTAACAAAAATAACTGAGGGATAAACTTTATCCTTTTTTAAAGAACATTTTGCATAATCCACTATATTTTTATCCAAAATGCTTTAACCTTTTTGCAAGTCCACCATATGTGAAAATATGTAGCGTCCACACAATCACATCTCCAGCATTTAGGTTGTAAATTCGGATACATAGAAGCCATTTTTTTAGGATCTAAATGCCATCTATAAAACATCTTATAAATGTTTTTTCTCAAGTTTTGGGCTGTAATCTGTATGAGTCTTGAGGACCTTATCAGGAGCCATCCTATGAGTGCTTCTGTCTTCCAGTCAGATGAGGAGCTATGGGCACTTTTCAATAATAGCATCCTAGATCAAGGAGAGAAGCAACTTAGAACTGAGGAGAAATTTCCTGACAGTTAGAACAATTAATGAGTGGAACAACTTGCCTCCAAAGTTGTGAATGCTCCAACACTGGAAGTCTTTAAGAAGATGTTGGATAACTGTTTGTCTGAAGTGGTGTAGGGTTTCCTGCCTAAGCAGGTGGTTGGAATTAAAGACCTCCAAGCTCCCTTCCAACTTTTCTATTCTATTCTATTCTATTCTATTCTATTCTATTCTAGATAATGAATGACCTTTACCTCATCTCTTCTGGTATGAATACATATTTTATGTTTTTTAACAACAGGCAAAGATATTTTTATCCCCCCCCCCAAGTCTTTTTCAAGTCATTCTGGAGCTTAGTTTTCAAAATGATGTTTTCACTGATGGCAGCCATCCTGGGAACTTTGTGGACAAAAATAAATAAAGGCTGCTTACTCTGCTCATAAATGCAAAACAGAAGGAACTCATTTTTGAAAAGCGTGAGGCTGACTCCATGAAGGCATTCATCTTTCATTGTCCATGCTATAGTTTGTAAGTCCTGAGGACTCCCCCCTTCCAAATTTGCTTGCAAAGAACTCAAGACTTTGAAGAACTGTTGACAGGCAGAACAAATGATGCTGATTAAGCCAATCAATATTGGTTAAAAGGAGTTTTGCTTGTTCTTTTCAATGTACTTATTCCAGAATTTTATTCCGATGAAATTGTGTATGTTAGCACTTCTATTCTGCCTTTCCCTAAAATTCACAAGATATTTCCTTTATGTGTCATAGTCTTACTTTGTAAGTAAGGACCTTCAAACTGCATTGTTTTGCAAACATCCATCCAAGGACATCTACTGCCATACACAGGGCTCAGTTTATGACTTTCTATTAAAGACCTTACACTTTAAGAGCACTTTGGGGTTGTTGAATTGGGATGAACTCTTTCAGGAAAAATGCTCTTCAGAATCAGTGACACTAACACAACTCATCCTCTTCAAAAATTGTCTTCATGGTGGGTTTATTAGCCTAGATTTAGGGTTAGACTGTTATGTGAGTGCAGCTCAGAGGTGGGTTCCTACCAGTTCGGACCAGTTTGGCTGAACCAGTAGTGGTTTGGTGGCCTGGGTCACTGGAACCAGCAGTGACCCTGACCTGCCATGCCCCACAGGGCCACCATCTTGATTTTTAGTTCTGTGCATGTGCAGTGGAACGAACTCCCCGTGGAGATTCGCACCCTCACCACCCTCCAGGCCTTCCGCAAAGCCCTTAAAACCTGGCTGTTCCGACAGGCCTGGGGCTAAAGAACCGTGCCCCTATCTCGAATGGTATGATTGTTGCGCTTTTAAATTATGTATTGTTTTGTGTTGTTTGTCAAATTGTTTGTATCCCCCCCTTCCCTTGTTTTGAGCTGTGAGCCACCCTGAGTCCCCCTCGGGGGAAAAGGGCGGCATACAAATGAAATAAACAGTTAAACAGTTAAACAGTTAATTGTAATTGCACACATTTTATTTTTTTTATTTTTTAACATTTTGCACATGCACAGACCTATTTTTGTGCAAATGTGCATGTGTGTGGAGTGCGCATCTGGCATATGTGTGAGCAAAGCAAGCTCGCATGCACAAACATTTTGCATGCACCAAACCAGCAGTAATGCCGGGAGCAACCTACCCCTGGTGCAGCCCCCATGTTTTGTGTATGTGAATGAACAATGGGCAGGGGAGAAAGAAATGAGAGGCATGAGAGAGGGAGCTCAAGAGGGGCTTGTAGAGTAAGATTTTGTTGAATTATTTATTTACCAATTAAACACGTTTATGTGGTCGCTATCTCGCAAAAAAAAGTCTATGGGTGGTGAATTATGAGGAAATATACTCATATTATTAAGAGAACAAAGGATTTTTAGTTTTCAATCCCCTTTTCTTTAACTTCTTAACCGTTTCCTCAGACGATAGCTTGGTGGTGCACGCTTTGAAGATTTTTTTCCCCTGTGATGATGGTACTACACGAGAACACAATATTGTTCTACAGATCACTGGTGGTAGACATGATGATAGCTCATGTTTGCGAAAGATACTGCCTCCCTCAAAAAATATGCTCAGCCTTTCTTGTTGAACTGATGGCACAGCTCAATTGTTTTTCTTCAAGGAGTTTGACCCTTCCTGCTGTGAGCCAAACAAGCAGAAAAACAGGCTTTTCAACCTCATCAGAATTCCCCACAGTTGTAATGGCTGATAAGCAAAGTTAATTAAAACAATCCATCCTCAGCTCTGGTGTAAGACGCCACACGCAGGAAGAAGCTAGTGTGAAACGGGGGTGGGAGATTGCACCAAGGTTAGAGTCTTAACTAGAAATGTTCCTAGAGAAATGATTTTGTTTAATCCATAGATCAGTAATCGCAGGCCCATCCTGTACAATATTTGTATGTTGCATGGACTCAGCAGGTTTCAGAGAAAAATTGGCTGTACCGCACCATCAGCTTTGGCAGAAATTGCAGGACTTAAATGGAAGAGGTGGAAGATCTGGGTGGAAATAGAGATACGAAAGCTTCCTCGATTATTTCTACCCATACCGCAGCCTTTTTGTTTGGCAATATTGCAGTGAGATGGGCAGCAAACAAAGTTAATAAAAAAAGCGATAAATAAAATATTTCTTGTAGAAATAGGTTAGAATGACCCACCTGAACTGAACTAGACTGTGGTGGAGATGAGTCAATCTCAAGCTTGGAGGAAAATAAACTGGCCAGATTATTAATCAGAACCTGAAAAGTATGCCCAAGGGTTACAATTCCAGACAGAAAACCATCTGGTAAAGACATGTATCTTTGGGTTGGTTATTTGTGTTAGATCAGCGCTTAATGGTTCCATATTCCCCATGTGGTGAAGTGTGGGAGAAATATTCAGGTGATATTCTAGGAAAAATGTCATTCCACACCAGGGGTGTCAAACTTGATTTCACTGAGGGCCCCATCAGGGTGGTGTTGACCTCAGGGGATTGGGATGGGCGTGGCCAGCTTGACGTTATTCACATCGAGTGGGGCCTGTGGTGACCCAAGCACTTTGCCAGTGAAAATGGGCTCCTGAGTTCCATTTTCGGCTGTGACAGCCTCCTGCAACCCGATACCAGTGGGGAAAAAAGCTCGGTAGGGCTGCGTGGCCCACTCAAGCTCCATTTTCGCTGCCAGAGGCACTGCAGGCCAGTCCTTTGCTGTATCCAGGGCGGCCCCACGGGTCAGATGTAAGCAACCCGAGACTAGATCTGGTCCCCGGGCCTTGAGTTTGACACCCCTGTTCTAAACCATAATGTGCTTAATTGGAAATGTCTTGTGAACCCTGCTTCTGAGAGTATATAAGCCCTGGCTAATGATTTAACATGCCACAAAGAGGAGGGGGTGGATTTATTTTCCAAAGCCCCAGAGAGCAGGATAAGAAACTAATCAAGGAGAGAATCAACCTGGAACTAAGGAGAAACTTCCTAACGGTGAGGGCAATTAGCCAGTGGACCAGCTTGCCTTCGGAACTTGTGGATCAGGCAAGTAGGGCTGGGGGGAGTGTGGGGGGTTGCGTGCACATGCACAGGGGAGCGCAGGGAACACTTGCATATGTGCAGGGGGCAGAGCACATGTGGAGGGATCGTGCATGCTTTCGGCACACAATGACACAAAGGTTAGCCATCAATGACCTAGGGAGCAATGTTTTCATTTTGAAAAAAATACTAAGACAATACTGGATCCTATGAATCTAGATAGATAGTAGTTGTTATTTCCTAATGAAAATACAAAATAAACTATTACTCAGTTTCCCCCAAAAGCATTACTCTAATACAGCAGATATCAGATGATTATGATTAGTGGAAGTAGCAATAGCAATAGCAATAGCAGTTAGACTTATATACCGCTTCATAGGCCTTTCAGCCCTCTCTAAGCGGTTTACAGAGTCAGTATATTGCCCCCAACAATCTGGGTCCTCATTTTACCCACCTCGGAAGGATGGAAGGCTGAGTCAACCCTGAGCCGATGAGATTTGAACAGCCGAACTGCAGAACTGCAGTCATCTGAAGTAGCCTGCAGTGCTGCATTTAACCACTGCGCCACCTCGGTAGCACGGTAGAAGTAGGACAACCCCCCCCCCAATTAATATGAAGTAGTCTCTGTGGAATCTTAATTCTTGGGGCCACATTAATCACTGCATTTTTCTTCACTTGAACCTAATCATGATACAAATATGTGCTGGCAATGTATTTTTTTTCTACTCCAACCTTGGACATTGCCTTCATCTCATTCCAGCTCATCTGGACTCATCCCAGAGTGAGACGGGTTTATCTTCTTAGCTGAATTAATGTTAAAGTATATTGTTTTCTCTAAAGTTAACAGCTTCCAATGGCATTAACAAGATCTATAAAAAAGATTTGTTCCCTGTTAGGTTGGAGGAAAGTTAAATTTGAACTTCAAATTAAGGGTTTGGATGCAGGATGGAGTAGATGAAGAGCTGCAGTTGGGCAGCAAATTTCATATTGGTGTAGTGCTACCACACCACTGGTGGCCTGGGGGTGGCGCTCTCGCCTCACAATCAGGAGGCTGGGATGCTAGGTAGCAGCAGATTTTTCTCTCTTTGGGCGCAATGAGTTATTGTCTGCTGCGAACACTACCTGGGCATCAGGAAAGGCATCCAGCCAGTAAAAGCTCAAGCTCTATTCAATCGCCCCAACTTCACCCTGATGCAAAGGATTACAGGGTTATTAAAAGGAAAAAAAATAGTTCTACCAACCAACTGTAGGTGGACAGCATTTAAAGGAAAAAGGCTTTCAATAAGCAGCAGTCAAATCTCCAAATGGCCATCCTATTCCTGCTTACTCTTCCCATGTCAGTCTACATTTTTATACAAAATAATGATTCATCATTCTCCTCACACTAACACATTTTTGTTGAAAACCACACAGGGAAAATTCTGTTTTATAGAGTACGGACACTTAAAAAAAATAAAAAAGTTATTTTTCTGCCTTCTGTAAATAGTTGAAGTTTAAAATTCAAAATATGTATTTATAAACACAATTCTGTGCAGCTATTTCTACTTCCCTATTATATTCACATCTACCATACCTTTCTCCAACTTAATCTCCTTGAGTTTGTTAGTTATAGCTTTTCAGTGCAACCTCCCCCCCCCAAATAAAATAAAAAAGGAACTGTAAAGAACATATTAATATTTTAAGATCAACAATATAAAGTCTATTTGCTTTTTTTGTTTCTGGATAAATGTAGAGTATAATTGTAATTTTATAAAACAACCCTCTGAGGAAAAGGGAGACCTTTTGTAAGGAAAGACAGAATGCAAGTGGAAATATTTTAATATGCTTTAAGATTAAACTTTATAGAATTTGGTCTGTATATTGAATTTATACTGCTCTTCTAATACTTATCCCCCAACCCCAAATCCTGCTGTTTCCTCATCATGGTGTCAGGGTTCCAAATAGCATCCAAAATTAAATCAGAGTCCGAGGCAAAGGATTCCTCAAAGTTCCAATTTATTAAGAGAGCCATGTTGGCACATCTGGGAAAACCTGAATATGAAAGCTTCCTGGTTTTCCCACGCAGTTGCCAAGTCAATCACATGGTCCAATCTTCCACTACCATGCTGGCAATTCTACCCATCCAATTCCAGCCAGGTGCAGAGACAAAGGATGACCTTGGCTT